>NC_081795.1:10747706-12107564 GCF_963082965.1 Carassius carassius | reverse complement strand
TTAATTTACATGTCAGTGTTGATATTGTTAATTGATAATTGAAATAAAATATAAATAATAGAAAAAAATTTAATTAATGGCAACTAACTGGAATAAAATAAGTTTAAACCTTAACTGTCATCTGTCCCCTCTGTGGGACACCTAAGGTTACTTCACTATTTTACAATTAAATCCTTATCTAATCATGACAAACTATATATCGTTGGAAAGGTCTAAGACTTTATACATATTTGACCACTTTTTTTGTTAGGAAAATATGTAGGAAAAGTAAGATTAATTTATGACAAGAGTGCACCTAAAAAATCTTAATCTTAACAGGAGATCTGACCTTTGTCAAAGAAAGTCTTCTTTTTTTCTATCACGCTTTAGAAATCATAAGAAATTATATATCAACTGAAAACCATTTTAGAATCAGATATTGCATTGCCATGGAAATGATACTTCAAAATCATGTTACAAAATGTTTTTGTTCATGAATTCATCTATGTTAAAAAATGTTAAGGGGTTAAGTACTAAAATGACTAAAACGTAAATAGATATTAAAGCTAAATAAAAATAACAAGCACATAAAATGAATCAAACTAAAAAATATATAATATTATTAATATATATACTGTATATAAATGAATGTATATAATTCATATTAATATAACATTGATATGCATTATAGTTTTTAAATGTTTAAATGCTAAAGTTTTTAAATTTGAATTTTAATCACCTTCAATAGTTCTTTAAAGGGGACATAACACACAGTTTCGCCAGGCTCATGTTAATCTTGAGGACCTATAGATAAATTATTTCCAGTTCACTAATCTGTGAATATATGAATAGACTATGATTGATGTTGACTGACCCCGATGACCCTTACCATGTTGTTTTTTATTTCACCTGCAGCTGATGACAGGGACTGGTCTGAAGATCAAGAAAATGTGTTGCAGACATCAACCAATCAACCTAAAGCTCCACAAGTGAACAAGTCTTTTGAATGCGAGCAGTGTGGAAAGGCCTTTCCAAAGATGTTTTCTTTGGTGCAGCACAAACGTGTGCATTCAATCGTGAGGCCTCACACTTGTGAAAAGTGCGGGAAGAAATTCACACTGCTGAGAGCGCTAGAGACCCACCTTCGCAAACACTCGCAGAAGTTCGAGAAGAAGAAATTCCCCTGCGCTACTTGCGGAAAGAGCTTCAGAGATCTTGCAGCGCACAAACTAGTTCACGCCGACGTCAAACCATTTACCTGTGAAACATGCGGACAGGGATTCACAATCAAAAGAAGCTTATACATGCACCAGAGAGTGCACACAGGCGAAAAACCATACAGATGCGACACCTGCGGAAAGTGTTTCTCGCTGATTGGCACGTTGAACTACCACAAGAGAATTCATTCAAATGACAGGCCGATAAAATGCAGCCACTGCAATAAGAGCTTCAAATACCATAAACTTCTGAAGCTCCACCTCCGCGTGCACACGGGCGAGAGGCCGCACACCTGCGACATCTGTGGGAAAAGTTTTGCACTTTCCGGGACTCTAAAACGCCACATCCTCATTCACACCGGCGACAAACCGTACGTCTGCGAGGTGTGCGGCAGAAGATTCAACCAGAGAAGCACTCTGAAAGGCCACATGCGAGTCCACGGAGAAAAGCGATTTATGTGTGAAATGTGCGGCAAAACATTCCAGTATAATTACGTCCTGAGGAACCACATTCTAACACATGATCAGATTGGAAATCCAGGAGATAAGAGCAACGCTCAGCGCTGCGACGTCTGTGGGAAGTTCCTGAGCTCTGCCTACGCGTTAAAAGCTCACTTGCAGTTGCATTCGGACAACAGCAAGCCTCATACGTGCACGTTATGCGAGAGAAGGTACAGCAGCGTACATTCCCTCCGGATGCATGAGCAGCTTCACACGGGAGAGAAACCGTTCAAGTGCGAGATCTGTGGTAAGGACTTTTCTCTGAGGGCTTCGTATAAAACCCATATGTTCCTGCATTCTGGAGAAAGACCTCACAAATGTGTTTTGTGTGGGAAAAGATTCAAGCTGTCGAGCTCTCTGAAAATGCATGTACGCACTCATACCGGTGAAAAACCTCATAAGTGTGAAACCTGTGGGAAGGCGTTTCATTTGTCGGCCAATTTGAAGAGACACAGGCTCGTGCACACCGGGGAAAAGCCATTTACCTGTGACATTTGTTTGAAGAGTTTCACACAGCCCAACAATTTGAAGGCACACATGCACATTCACACTGGCAAAAAGCCGTACACGTGCACTAAGTGCTGGAAGAGTTTTGCCTATCAGAGAAACTGCAAAGTTCACAAATGTGCTCCACTTACAGACTGCTGAACTGGTAATGTCTACCAAAAGGTGCTTGGAGTTCATGTAAGATTGTAAATAATTTTATGAAAGTTGAAATGAACATGAAATGCTTGACTGTATTTATTTATAAAAATAAATAAATAAAATGTTTTCCTTGTAATTTTGGAAGGAAATAGTTTCTGTGAATGTGTTCTTAAAGTTAAGGACATAAAACTAAAAGCCACTGTTTAAATTAAATCAAACATTATTCCAGTGGCTGGACTTAATGCTACATGAGTCTGCTTATAATTTTTTCAGGTCCTCAAATATATAAATATCCGACCAAAAATACTGATTTTATATTTTAATTGAATATTGTGATTTGTGCAAATTGCCGCTATCCCCAACAACATGAGGGCATTTTACTGCTTCTACGGTCATAAAAAGTAAAAAAAATGCAGTAAATATTTAATATTCAGTGAAAAATTCTTCATGTTGTCAGCTTAAAACCTCAGAGGTCACAATAAATATGCATGTAAATATATTAATTTAAAATATAAAATGTATGTAGTTAGATAATTTATTTATAGAATTGTTTGTAAATAATTCATTTTAAAATTAAATATATTTGTATAATATTTCTAGGGTTTTGTCATGTAATGTAGCAACAGCTGTGCCGCATATAAACTCTATATGTGTTCTTGTGGCCCAGTGGTAGAGCATTGGGTTAGCAGCGCAAAACAAGTAGCCCAGAGTGCTGTCTGGACAATGGGGCGGGGCGACACGTAATGCATTACTCGCCCCGCCCACCTCGGGGGTTATTGGTTTATGATTAAGATGAGTTTATTGGTGTACAGATGAGTGACGATTTTACAGCTTATTGTTATAGAAAATTATGACGCTTCTTAGATTTTACCACCCTTAATCATACCTTCAAAGTTAACTGGATTAAGCAATTTCTTAAAAAACCAACTTCTATCTGGAATATTATACCACACTTTATCTTTTCACAAGTTGGTGGTCTCCAATTTCTTTTGCTTTGTGACTACAGTATTACCAAGCTTCCTTTAAAACTTTCTAACTTTCATAAACAAATGCTTCTTTCCTGGAATTTAATCTATAAACACAATTTCTCTCCAAACAGATGTTTTATCTGGAACAATAAGCATATTCTGTATAAATCTAAATCTTTATTCCTTATGAATTGGTTTTATAATGATAATGTTTTTGTTAGACAACTGTATAACAATGAAGGTCTTATGTTGACCTACTCTGAATTCCTTTCTAAATATAATATTCCAGTTACCCCTAAGGACTTTGCTGTGGTTATGGATGCTGTTCCTTCTGGTTTAAACATGCTTCTTAAAAACACCTGTCCTCTGCTCCCTCCATACTCGTTTGATCCTGCTGATACTGAAGTAGGCCGTATCTGTTTCTCTCTTTCCTGTATGAAAAATAAAAATCGTGGTGTACGGGCTTTGCTCCAAAGGGATATTGTCTCCAGACCTGCTATTATATCATTTTGGAATGGTTATGCTGATAATCTGTTATGGAATAATATCTGGAAACTTCCTCACAAATATTTAATCACAAACAAAATCAAAGAAATTTCACTTAAACTCATTTATAAATATTACCCATGTAATTATTATCTTGTGAACAGATTTAATTGTGATATTGATACAGTGTGTACATTTTGTCATCTACACGATGAAACATTTTATCATTTATTTTGGAGTTGTCCTCATACAATGTGTTTTTGGTCAGATTTCTGTTCTTTTATTAAGGCTCATGTCATGCCCAGCTTTCAACTGTGTTTTAAAAATGTTTTATTTGGTTTTTTCGCTTATGACAAAACCTTTCATAAGGAATATTACTTAATTAATCTGCTGCTTCTGTTAGCGAAATTTAGTATTCATAAAAGTAAATTTGGAGGAAACAAGCCTTTATTTTTCATTTTAAGAGCAGAAATTTTACAATACCTAAACACAATATTGGGTTTGAAAAATAAGAAAGCTACAAAGTGTGTCTCAATCTGTAAACACTTTAAAATTTTTAGTTAACTTGTAAATTTGTCGCTGTTTATGTATGTTTTTTATGTTTGTTTATCTGCTTTACTCGTTGTACCCCCCTGACTGTAACTGTAATTCTTAAAACAATTAAAAAAAAAAAAAAAAAAATTATGACGCTGTGAGCAGGATTGGAATACGGAAGTAGACACTCAGATGAATAAACTTTTAATATAAATTAAAAAGCGAATATAAATGTTGTGTTTTTGCATTTATTGTTGCGTTTCCACAACATCCCGTATAAATACAAAGAGTTTTGGATTACGACGAACAGAATAGAAATAAATGGTCTAATTTACAATTACCCCCTTAACGGCTGTAGACGCTACCTCGGCATTACTCGCTGGCTTTTTAAAATGACACAGCAATATAATGCGAAGTATGGTTATGTAGATAGTCATGGAGTACCTTGATTTATATATTCAAATTATATATACATTATATATATATATATATATATATATATATATATATATATATATATATATATATATGTGTGTGTGTGTAACAAATTGTCATCAGTCTCTGAACGTCACCAATAATATACTGAACATTCCCTTAGCCCCTACGAAAATTTACCATGGTTCTGCTACAAAACTATGTTAAACTATGGTGTTTTTATAATTACAGCACATGGTAATTAATATGCCAACAAATTTTACTACAATAAATCCATGGTTACTTTTTGCAAGGAAGGAACTATACAGGTTCTAAAGAACTTGCCCAAAAACACTCGTCACTTTCTGTTATTTGTTTTCTGAACTGCACTACTGAAAACCTCATTAATCCTGAATTTATTTAGTTACCCGCTTCTATAAAAAACATAATACATTTAATCACCCCTTTAAACACTTTATAAAATCATTGGTAATTGAAATATTACACCGAATTGTCACAACTAAATTAAGAATTCATTATGAGCAATGCATAGCGAATGATGTTACCATCAAATATGAGAATGATAGACTGATGTAAATGAATGAAACCTGTTGTCATGCACGTGTTTGCCATTGCTTTTTTACTAAAACATTATACACTGCAAATTTTAAATTTAAATGACATCAATTAATACATCAAAACCAGTTGATCTCAGTTCATTCTCTATTTCCCTTCAATGAACTTAACACACAAATGTGTTTCATGCCGCAAAAACAAAATGCCTTGGAACAAAATCCTGTGTAAACAAAAGCCCAGAAGATCACCACGCCGGCCTCTTCCCTGTACCCTGGTGGGTTAAACTTGAAAAGGGCTCTGCACTGCAAGCATTCCCTGATGCTGTACATCCGTCTGAACTCGTTCCGGTAGACAGGAGGACAATTCTTCCAGTTGGCCACAACTTATAGTGTAAAGACAAAATACAGGAAAGATAATAATAATAATAAAAAAAGTTTAACAGCCTCATACTACAAAGTTCAATTGGAGAATGAGCATTAAACAGGGGGAAATCTTACTGTCTAGCCAGGCAAACTTCTTGAGTGACCACATCCCTAAACCATCTGCAAACCAGAGAAAGTGTCAAATATGCAGAGTCACCCGCTGACAAAATAACTTCACTGAGGATTTCCAGGGGAAGCTGTTGAATCAAAAACATACATAGGTTTATTTATACATGTATATAAAAGTTATTAAACATTATATAAACACTGACTACAGACAACCTTGCTTTAAACAAACGCTATAGATTGTTGTCACAACTGCATACTCATTCTTTTATAATACCACAAATAAAATTTTAATATATACAGTACTGTGCAGAAGTATTAGGCATGTTAGTATTTTCACATTGAAAAAAATAGTTTTAAGCCAATTATTTATATCTTTTGCTGTAGTATGTCAGTAGGATATATTAGTTTACATTCCCACACATTCATTTTGCCATTAATTGTAATAATCCAGTGAGATATTTGTATATATTTGTATGCATGATCCACATGAAAATCTTTTACATTTAATATAAATATTTCTGTTTTATATGGTGAACAAAATCCACACTAGATCGCAAACAGAAGTTATTTAAAACACTCGCTACTGTCTGAAAATGAATTAAGCTGAAATGTTTTAAAATGTCTTTGATGCTGATGTTAACTGATAGCTATATATGAAATAATCCACGGTGCGGACCAATATAGTACTTGTACATGATCCCAATTTCATATCTGAACAACTATGTAGCTGTAATAACTAAAATACCTCTGCATGTACACACATGTAATTATTAGTTCTTAATGAATATATGTGCACAAATAACCTGCTTTGCTGGACTCTGCCTGAAGACATTGTCTTTTGAATGGTGAAGTTCCTCCCCTCAGTGGTTGAGCTCTAAAAGAACAAATGTCAAGAGGTAGGTATATTGCTAGATATAGTACAGAGTAATGTTTCATGTAGCATAATTCAAACAGCTACATACATTTGCGGAGTGAAGCTGTCGAGGAGCACAGAACACCGCCACCTCCTGATCATGTCATCCTGAAAAATAATAATAATAATATACACACAATAATCATGCATGTCTGTTAAAATAACTTGACAAATGTAATGGCATACCTCTGTAAAATCAAACCTAAGAACTAAAGCCATGCACAGAGTGTACTGTTACAATCCACAAAGAACAATAAAATGAGCAATTTATAACAATTATTAACAATAATTATTCAAATTGAACATACCATGGATAAATAAATGATCGAACATCGCATTTAATATTATAAGATATTTACACAACCACTTTTACTCACCTCATGCAATCAACGTGGAATAGCGTTATTACTCTGCTGCTGCAGTTGCCACCGTTCTGTTTGTTTCAACGCAAACTGCCCCCTGCTGGCTCGGAGCAAAATGTCAAAGGCGGGGAAAACAAATATGGTATATAAATATGGTACCTCGAAGTGTCGCCCCGCCCCATCGTCCAGACTGCACTCTGGGGTTACTCGCGCAAAAGGCTGTGGGTTCGATTCCCAGGGAACACATGTTAGGTATAACATTTTAGCCTGAATGCACTGTAAGCGACTTTTGAATAAAAGCGTCTGCTAAATGCATAAATGCATAAATATTTATATAAAAAAATGTATATAAACTCCAGTCCAGTGGGGGGCAGCATTGAGCCCAGGTGCTTCACTATTCAATACAAGAGAACATCTCGGTTACGTATGTAACCATGATTCCCTGAGTAGGGAACGAGATGCTGCGGTGACGTCACCGTATGGGAACACCCCTCGGTGTGACGAATGTCTGAAGCCCTATACCATCCCGCCAATCCTATTGGCCAAATAGCGCTTGGCACCACCCCTACGCATTCGCACACATCGTATACCTGGGTGCCGCACGGTATTTCGCTCAGATTTCATAAACTGAAGAAGAAGAATGCTATCAAGGTATGGAACGGCCAGGACTGCAGCATCTCGTTCCCTACTCAGGGAACCATGGTTACATACGTAACCGAGATGTTCCCTTTCATAGGTCACTTCGATGCTGCGGTGACGGTGATAGCTGATAGCTGGGATCCAAGGAAGCATCTGCTCAAGTGGAGAGAATCCGGGAGCCAGGAGCCATCCTCACATCCAGACTGTAAGACTTGATAAAAGTGCTCGGTGAGGACCAACCTGCCGCAGCACAGATATCATCCATAGAAGATCCACTGAGAAAAGCTTGTGAAGAAGCCACTGCTCTAGTGGAATGAGCTCTAATTCCTAAGGGCGTAGCGAGTCCGCACGTCTCATAGGCTAAAGATATTGCTTTCACCAGCCAATGGGACATGCGTTGTTTTGTGACAGCATGGCCTTTATTCTTATGTCCAAAACAGACAAACAGCTGGTCAGACTCACGCCATGGGGCTGTTCGATCAACATAAGTCTTTAGCGCTCTGACAGGGCAAAGACTTAGATCTCCTGACCCCGCCTCAGCAGGGGATAAAGCCTCCAAGACCACTTGTTGAAAACGAAAGGGGTTAGAAGTGACCTTAGGGACATAATTAGGCCTCAGTTGCATCAACACCTTTACAGAGCCCGGTGCAAATTCCATGCACGAGGGTGAGACAGAAAGAGCCTGTAAAACCCCAACTCTCTTGATGGAGGATAAAGCCATGAGAAGAACTGTCTTCAGAGTCAGGATTTTATCCGGTATAGTTTCCAGGGGGTCAAACGGATGCCCTGATAAACCTTGTAACACAATAGATAAATCCCATGAAGGAACTCGCACAGGGCGGAAAGGCCTCAGCCGTCGCGCACCCTGCATAAAACGAGAAACCAGCGGATGGCGGTCCACTGAGGCACCATCTATATAGTCGTGGTTGGCTGAAATGGCTGCCACGTAAACTTTTAGAGTGGCTGGCGTCACTCCATCAGAAAAACGGTCCTGAAGGAACTCCAGTACTGAAGCCACTGGACAGTAAACTGGATCCGTATTACGAATTCCACATCAGGTCATAAACAGTTTCCACTTGAAAGCATACAAGCGTCTCATAGAAGCTGCTCTAGAATTCAGTATAGTCTCTACTATAGAAAGACCGGGACATACTAGCTCACTCCGCTCAGAGGCCACGCCCATAGTTTCCATAGATCTGGCCTTGGGTGCCAAATCATTCCCTGTGCTTGTGATAATAAATCCTGTCTGAGGGGAATCTCCCATGGAGAGCCCACTAACAGACTGATCAGGTCCACGAACCACGGCTGTGTGTGCCACCGCGGAGCCACCAGCAGCAGCTGTTCCACTCTGTCCAGCCGTATTCTGGATAATACCGCTGGGATTAAACGAATCGAGGGGAAAGCATACAAGCTGGTTTTGGGCCAATTGTGAGCTAACGCATCCAAGCCCAGGGGCGATGGAGGGCATAGGGAGAACCATAGCGGGCAATGCGTAGTCATGTTCGACGCGAATAAGTCCACTCTTGCTTCTCCAAAAATCTGCCATAAGAGGTTCACCGTTGTGCAATCTCCATTCCCCCTGCTCCAGAGTCTGTCCGGGTAGCAAATCCGCTCCGAAGTTCAAACGTCCGGGGACATGAACCGCTCTGAGACCAGAGAAGAATATGTCTCGCCAGCCTGCACAGGGGGCGAGAGCGTAATCCTCCCTGATGATTCAGATACGACACAACCGCTGTGTTGTCTGACCTGAGCAGTACATGACGGCCGATCAGCAGATTCGAGAAATACTGGAGAGCTAGAAAAACTGCCAGTAATTCTAACTGTTTATGTGCCAACTGCGTTGTGTCGCTGTCCACACTCCGTGGGCTGGGCGCCCTTGACAAACAGCTCCCCAACCGGTCAAAGACGCATCCGTCGTGACAGTCTCTCGGAAAGCACAAATCCCCAGCCGAACCCCGGCTAGAAGAAATTCGGTTGACATCCACAGTTTTATCGACGTAACACACCTCCGTGTCACCGAAATCGTCTGATGCGGAAGACAACGAGGTGAAATGTTCTGTCTTTTCATCCACCACTGAAAAGGGCACATGTGAAGCAATCCCAGACGGATTTGCCGCTGCCATTAGACCTAAAAGTCTGAGGCACAAGCTCACCGCCACTGTGCGACCCACTTTGAAGTGACACACGCATGACACGATCGACTGAGCGCGCGGGAGAGATAGCTTTGCTGTCATCGCGCGAGAGTCCAAGTCTATACCCAGAAAGGTTATCCGTTGAGAGGGAATTAAAACACTTTTCTCGAAATTTGTGCGTAAGCCCAAGCTGTTTAAATGATTCAGCACAAGATCCTGATGAGAGTGTGCTGGAGTCTGTGATTGTGCTATCACCAGCCAATCATCTAAGTAGTTCAAAACGCGAACGTCTTGGAGCCGCAATGGGGCCAGAGCTGCGTCCATGCATTTTGAAAAAGTACGGGGAGCCAGAGCTAAGCCAAAGGGAAGAACGCGGTACTGATACGCTTTGCCCTCTAAAGCAAATTTGAGGAACTTCCTGTGTCTCTTGATGATCTGAATATGAAAATATGCATCTTTCAGATCGATCGTGACAAACCAGTCGTTTGGTTGAATCTGAGACAAAATAGACTTTACCGTTAACATCTTGAATTTGCTCGTCCCGAGTGCAAGATTCAAACGGCGTAAATCCAGAATGGGTCGCAACCTGCCGTCTTTTTTTGGTACCACAAAATAGCGGCTGTAAAACCCTGACTCCATCTGAGAGGGGTGTACTTGTTCTATAGCCCCTTTGCCCAGCAGAGTTGACATCTCCTGTCGCAGCACCGCAATTTTCTTCGGTTTCACAACCGTGGGAAGAATTCCGCGGAAAGGAGGCGGGCCTTTTCGAAACTGAATGGTGTACCCGTGACGAATTGTGCCTAACACCCATTGTGAAATGCTGGGCAAGCGTTCCCACGCGTCCCGAAACAACATTAGCGGTATCAAAATTTCCGCTTCCTGCGACGCTGTCATTCGCGTTAAAATGCCCGGGCACGAAAAGCTTGTGGCGTTTGTGAACAGGGGAAGTGCATGCGTAAAAGTCATTGCATCTCGTTGTGTATAATCCTGAAACGTGTCTATGGCAGGAATTAATCCAACAGGATGAACATTGGGCTCTGCCGCTAGCGACAAAACGGCGGCTGTATGAGCCGTCATGAACGGGTCGTTTTTGGCAGACCCTTGAACCGTCCCTCAAATTCTGATAGCTGAATTGCGCAGAGTGTCTGAGAGAATGCTTGGCAAGACAACTCGATCCAATGCTGCTCGAGGCACTATTTGCGGCGAGACAGTCAGTGTTTGAGTATGGGGGACTGCAGTGAGAGGGTTGGATGCGCAAAAGCGGTCCAACAGCGCTCTCTAGTGGAGGGCACAGTCCCTGGCAAGCAGTGAGAACATCAGGAGCTGCTATTCGGGGCCCGAGAACGAGAGGCATTAGCCGTCGAGCTCAGGTTTAACCTCTTCCTTTGTCGCTGGTGAGCCGGTGGAAAAACCTTATGACCCCAATCCTTACGAGGGGGCGCCATAGGTGAAGGCTCTTCCCGAGAGGCAACTCGTTGGCGGTGAGAGGAGGTTGAGCGAGAACGCGCAGGCGCCCGCTGGCGTTCAACCTCCATGGGCCTGCGAGGAATCAGCTGGCGGAAAGCGGCTGATTGCTGTTTCGCTGCTCTAAATTTTTCCACCACTGAAGTGACAGCCTCTCCGAACAAAACGTCCTTAGAAACGGGGGCATCCATAAGAAAAGACTTGTCTTTTTCTTTGATATCGGTGAGATTAAGCCAGAGGTGGCGCTCGATCGTAATCAAACCAGCCATGGAACGGCCCACTGCTCTTAATTTAAAATCTTAATTTAAGCTAATTTATAATTGATTTGTACTTGTATTTCAGACCCCGCTGAACTCTGTGTTAACACGTAATGCAAAGGAAGCTGTGGAGAAAATATGCCACAAAATTATTCCATGAAATGACTCCATGAAATGATTCCATGAAATGATTCAGAGTGCAAAGTATGACTTGAAAACAAGAGTGAAGCAATCTGAGAAACAGCACAAGACTCTACAAGGAGAGACTAATCCAACCGGCTGTTGTCTTCAAAGAAATCTGACCAACTTTCTCTAGGTGAGAATCAATGCTTATTCTTCATCCACACCACTGTGCTTTTTCAGAGCAAACTTTAAGACTTATGACGTGCCGTGCCATTGCAGTCTATGCGGAGAAAATCACCATTGATGTGAGCTGGGGATCATAGACAAAGACCATGTGAAAACAGTAAGTCATTCATGCACAAGAGATTGCAACAGTTTGGTTCCAAAAGTAAAAATCTCTTCGATATATTTAACTGATGGTTTTTTGGTGTGACCTACAATATCCAAATTGTAAATAGTGATCAGAAAAAATTATTCTCTATACACTGTGAAATTAATATTAATTGTAAATAGTTGAATATTTTGCATTTATGTTCAAATAAATAGTTTTATGCTTATAATTTATGTAGCGGTAGTTTTAAACACCATTTATCATTATTTGATTAAATCATTTACAATGCTACTACATCAATTACAATAAAAGTTTATAATGTCTCATTAATCTCAGAGATTGTTGGATTGGTTTCAGACTTTTTTTTTTTTGGAGAAGATGAAAATAAAAACAAATGATCACAGTTTCCATAAAAATATTAAGCTCCACAACTGTTTTGTACATTAATAATAATAATGAGAAATGCTTCTTGTGCACCAAATCAGCATATTAGAATGATTCCTGATGAAACATGTCAATTATTGACTAGTTATGACTGCTGAAAATGCAGCTTTGACATCAGAGGAATAAATCATTTCAAAATATATTCAAAATGAAAAGAGTTATTTAAAATTGTAATAATATTTCACAACCTTGCAAAAGCTTTACTACAAAATATTATACCGACATGACAAAACATTTGAACAGTAGTGTATAATACACCTCTTTTGTGTAAACATAAATTGTTATATTTTTCTTTTTTTCAAAGCCCACTAGGCGCTCATTAGGGAAGAAAAATCTGTGGATTCTTCAGAAAACAGCAACCATCCTCAGTTTGTGGTGTTGCAGGACAATGATACTGTGGACATCAGCTGCCCTGGACTGCAAAATACTAAAAACTCCCCAATGGTTAATGATAATGTGAAAGTATCTAAAAGTGTAAGTGTGTCAAAAAGCAGAGGTGTGCAGGTGAGCTGTCGGAAGAAAGGTAAATCGCTCAGCTGTAAACAATATAGAAGGAAATTTGACTTGGTTGTTCTGTTGAGAGCTCATCAGGTCATTCATGTGGCAGCAGAGAAACCCTTTAGCTGCTCACAGTGTGGTCGACGTTTTGGCAGTAAAGACAGTTTAGATGTACACTACCAGCTTCATACTGACAAGAGCCCTTGTGTTTGCAATCACTGCGGCAAGACCTTCACCGAACACAAACAGCTGAAGGGTCACCAGAGGATTCATAACGAAGACAAGACTTTTACATGTCAAGTTTGTGGGAAGTCTTTTCATCAAGCCTATTGTCTCAGAAACCATTCGTTCGAGCAATCGAAAGAGAAGCTGCATAAATGTGATGAATGTGGGTAGAGCTTCCTCTTTCGTAACAACCTACTTCTCCACCAGAGATATCATACAGAAGAGAAGCAGTTCACCTGCCAGACATGCTGGCAAAGTTTCAACCAGCTCGACTCACTGAAGGCACTCAATCTAACTCACACTGGCGAGAAACCAAATGCAAAATGTGCAGTCAGGGCTTTTTTCCAAAAAATTTTGCTTCGGCTGCATGAGGAAAAGCGCGCGGGACAAAATGGACATCACTGTTTTGTATGTGGGATGATCTTGGGTTGCTTAAATGCCCTAAAAACACATCTCCTGATTCACAAGGGACAGTTGCCAGTCATTTGTACAGTGTGCATCGAGACCCTCAGTTCCATAAACACCTTGAAATCTCACCAGCACAAACACTCTGTGACTACCAAACACACCTGTTGTTTGTGAGGAAAGTCCTTTCAGAGTGTTGCTGGTGTGAAAACCCACGAAAGGATTCATACAGGTGAAAAACCTTTTAGTTGTGACACGTGCGGGAAAGGTTTTTGCACCTTGGGAAATCTCTGTCAACATCAGCGCATTTACACCAGAGAAAAGCCGTTCAGATGTGTAGAATGCGGGCGGGAATTTAACCAGTCGAATTCACTCAAAGCTCACATGCATATTCACACAGGAGAGAAGCAATATGTGTGTGACAAGTGTGGGAAAATTTTTGCTTATCTCAGAAATCTGAGGTGCCATTAATGTGTATAAATTTAAAGTGACCCTTCACCTGAAAATGAAAATTCTGTCATCATTCACTCTTTACTGACTTTAATTGTATTGACAAAGAAAGACATTTATCTATGTCTATTAGTTATTTATTTATTTATTTATGGTTATCTGATGTTCTACGCCAACACCGTTCTAAGCTTAGAGCTGCTGAAAGGGAGTGGCGCAAATCCAGAAATACTACTGACCTTAATATGTATCAGTCACTCATATCTTCTTTCTCTGCTAATGTCTCTTCTGCTAAAATGACATACTACCATACCAAAATTAACAATTCATCTAACTCTCGCATGCTTTTTAAAACATTTTCCTCACTTCTTTGTCCTCCTCCTCCCCCTCCTGCTTCATCTCTAATAGCTGACGACTTTGCAACGTTTTTCATTAATAAAATTAAACACATTAGTGCACAATTTTCCACACCAAAATCAGTCACGCTCATATCACCACCAAACTTACACTCATTTGCATCCTTCTCTTCACTCTCTGAGGCAGAAGTCTCAAAACTCATCCTTTCTAATCACCCTACAACTTGCCCGCTTGATCCTATTCCATCTCATCTCCTTCAAGCCATTTCTCCTGCAGTTGTACCTGCACTCACTCACATCATCAACACATCCCTCCACACTGGTGTTTTTCCCTCATCATTTAGACAGGCACGTATGACTCCACTACTTAAAAAACCCAACCTTAATCCATCTCTTTTAGAGAACTACAGACCAGTTTCCCTTCTTCCTTTCATTGCAAAAACACTTGAATGAGCTGTGTTCAACCAAGTCTCTACATTTCTCACACACAACAACCTCCTTGACAGCAACCAATCTGGCTTCAGAAGTGGACATTCAACTGAGACTGCCTTGCTCTAAGTTGTTGAAGCTCTAAGACTGGCAAGAGCGGAATCCAAATCTTCAGTACTTATCCTGCTTGATCTGTCCGCTGCTTTTGACACGGTTAACCACCAGATCCTCCTATCAACCCTACTGGCAAAAGGCATCTCAGGAACACACTTCAATGGTTTGAGTCTTACCTATCAGATAGGTCCTTCAAAGTATCTTGGAGAGGTGGGGTGTCCAAGTAACAACATCTAACTACTGGGGTGCCTCAGGGCTCAGTTCTTGGACCACTTCTCTCTGTCTACATGACATCATTAGGTTCTGTCATTCAGAAACATGGCTTTTCATACCACTGCTATGCTGATGTCACTCAACTCTACATCTCATTCCATCCTGATGATCCGACGGTAGCTATTCGCATCTCAGCTTGTCTGATAGACATTTCTTCCTGGATGATAGACCATCACCTTCAACTCAACCTTGCCAAGACAGAACTGCTTGTGATTCCAGCAAACTCATCGTTTCATCACAATTTCACCATCAAGTTAGCCACATCAACCATAACTCCTTCAAAAACAGCTACAAGCCTTGTAGTTATGATTGATGATCAGCTGACTTTCTCAGACCACATTGCTAAAACTGTCCGATCCTGCAGATTTGCTTTATTCAACATCAAGAAGATCAAGCCCTTTCTTTCGAAACATGCTGCACAACTCCTTGTTCAAGCTCTTGTTCTGTCCAAGCTGGACTATTGCAATGCCCTTTTGGCAGGTCTTCCAGCCAATTCTATCAAACCTTTACAATTAATTCAGAACGCGGCAGCAAGATTAATTTTTAATGAGCCAAAAAGAATACATGTCACACCTCTGTTTATCAATTTGCACTGGCTTCCAATAGCTGCTCGTATAAAATTCAAGGCATTGATGTTTGCCTACAAAACTACCACTGGCTCTGCACTCATTTACCTAAATTTGTTACTTCAGACTTACGTGGCCTCTAGAAGCTTGCATTCTGCAAGTGAACGTCGCTTGATTGTGCCATCCCAAAGAAGCACAAAGTCACTTTTACGGACTTTTAAATTAAATGTTCCCTCCTGGTGGAATGACCTCCCCAACTCAATCCGGACAGCTGAGTCCTTAGCCATCTTCAAGAATCGGCTTAAAACACATCTCTTCCATCTTTATTTTACCCTCTAACTTTAACACTCACTATTCTAATTCTATTCTTTAAAAAAACCTAACTACCTTTCTAATCTTTTTGTATTCTATTTTCTTTTCATTAATTATGCAATTGTATGTGTGTGTGTGTGTGTATATATGTAAAGACCTCTAACACTAGCTTGCTCTATTCTTTTTTTATTCTATCTGTTTTCTTTATATTATATTATTTAAAATCCCATGCTAGGTGTACTGTGTTAACCTAACTGAGACTTGTTATAGCACTTATATAACATTGCTCTTTTTGTTGTTTTTGATTGCTTCCACTGTCCTCATCTGTAAGTCGCTTTGGATAAAAGCGTCTGCTAAATGAAGAAATGTAAATGTAAATGTAAAAAAAATACTCTTTTTATGTTACAGTGAAAGAAAGTAAGTTGGTTTGAACAACACAAGGGTGTGTAAATTATGGTAGAATTTAAATTTTTAGGTGAACTATCCCTTTAAATGACACAGTTTTTTCATAGATCTGCTTATAGTAAACGAGGCAAGGGTGTAGAGTTACATTCAAGTTATTTTACGGCTTGAGAAAAAAAATTAAATATGTAATTTTGATGTTTTAAATAAAACAGAAATGTGTGTGTGTGAGAAAAATACTATTTTAAACTAACTATAAACCATCACTTCCAGCTATACTCTCATTCATGACTTTGTGTAAAAGTAGCATGTAGTGAATCTCTTGAGAGAAGTGACAGTCCTCTGTGCTTCCACATCACTTCTTGTGTGAGCTTCAATATTAAAATTCATCATGTTTTAAATTTTGAGTGCAGTTATCTCTTTAAGAACTGTAAGCAACATGCATATAATATTTTGATTAAAGGGGCCATGATGATTTATTAATAAAATAGAATACAGCCTACACCATTTTTCTATGGTTCTAGTTGGTTACATGGTCTGTAACAGTACTGTGTTGATTTGACCCCCCATTTGTTTTGAATTTACATTCTTAAAATATTAGTTAAGCCAATACTGTTACTAATACTGAGTTGGACCCATAAACAGTCAAAATATTATTGGTATTGGACATTCTGACTTTCTCTACATTAATTTTCAAGTAACTTTGTTATAACTTTAACCGACAACACTAATTAGTAAAATATCCTTTAGATAGATGTTTTAAGGCATTTCCTCATCTTTTACCTTTCCTGAATGGACTATTCATCTTCTAGTAAAGCCAGCCTCAACATAAGTATGATAACTTTAAAACCTGATTACAGTGATTCAATTTTGGAAAAGGGTGGGCTAAAATTCTACATGCATGATGTCCAAAACATTTGTCAAATGTACTCAAGTTACTTGCTACAACTTAATCCAGGAATTTTTATTCATAAATTTGAATTAATATCTTTTTTGTCAGTTTCTACTCATTCTTAGAACATTTTATTTACAAGCTAGGCCCTGAAGCCGGATGGCATGTGTTTCTAGTTTTTCAAATTGATGTTCTCCGTGTTCTCCGCAGAGGAGATATGCTCTTTTGAATATGTGTGTTTGCTATCACAGTGGTAGTTTGCTTGGGCGTCCATTGAATGAGAAGGATGGGCCCAGTTTGCATGGAGCTTCCATCGCTCTGTGTTAAGTGAGGGGATGGAGAGTGACTGTGAGCTTTCTTTGAGAGAGTTCTGGTCTCGGCGAGAACTGAGTCTCTCTTCTTCCCCCTTTGCATTTGGATCAGGACAGCTTCTGAGACTCAGGGTCCAACTGCACTCTGGAGCAGGTATCTTGGCACTTAGAAAATGGGTAGCGTTTTTCTGTCTGGGGGACGCTACTGAAGCCCAGGCCCAGGTTTAGGCTGCTGAGCGGATGGAGCCTTCTGGTGACTTCAACCAGCCACCACACTAGTGTGCTTTGGCAGGAAGTGACGCATTGCCTGCGATGACTTCTGTGCTGCTGTAAATCGCTCTGTCGGGCCAAACAATCCCTTAGGAGAGACTGGTGAGTCTAGGAAGGCAACCTTGTCAGCATCCCTGATCTCTGTTATATTCAGCTAAAGGTGGTGCTCCAGAACCTCCAAATTGACCATTGCCTTGCCGATAGCCTGTGAAGTTGCTTTAGTAGCGTGCAGAGCCAGGTCAGTTTGCTGTGCACATCCCTCTAAAGGCATCAGAACCCCGGCCGGACTCCATGGTGCGGAGAAGCTTGGCCTGGAACACTTGAAGCACCTCTGCTTTAAGCCTCTGTTATACTTTCCGCGTGCACAAGTGCACGAGAGTCTGCTAAGGTTTGCATGATGTAAAAATCTTCATCGGAGGGTGTACATGAAGGCTCAGAGTGGACATCTGTGTGCCTTGCATTTTTTTAGTGACTGCATGGACAACGCAGACAGTAGGCTACAAAAGCACTACCTACACATGCGTTGGAAATAAACACACCACTTTCTTGCTCTCTTTCTTTTCTTCTTTTTCTGTGAATTAGCTAAGTACAGCAGACAAGGCAGCTTTTCCTCCTGCATGGACGTCCCCATGTAAGTTTCTGTTTTTACTGTTCAAGCCGATCTACTGCGCATGTGTGGAACACGTCCTCCGAGCGGACCACCAGCATACACTTTCAGTAACACAAGTACTCCTTGTACATGTTGTCCACAGCTGTCTGTGTACGTGGCCAAACTGGGGTTTATTTTTGAATATATGTCAAAACATAATTTATTCCTAAAATGACAAAGATGAATTTTCACCAGCAATAAATCCATTCCTCAGTGTCACATGATCCATGGTCAAAAAATAAAATCTAATTGTCAATGTTAAAAATGTTTGAAAAAGTTGCTTTTTTGTGTTAATATCTTTTTTTTTCTACCAAGATTGTTTGACGAACAGAATATTCAATAAAACAGCATTTATTTGAAATATAAATATTTTGTAACATTATAAGCTAAATAACTTTACTGTAACTTTTGAATCAATGTAATGTCCTTACTAAATAAAAGCATTAATTTATTTCCAAACAAATCTTACTGGCCCAAACATGCGAATGCTATTAGATTAGATTAAATTAGATTAGATGTGATTAATGGCATTTCTATGTTGTAATGTTCGTATAAGTCTTTTTAATTCAGCAAAGCAGAAGATCCGTCATCATTCACTGACAAAATATTATATCATGCAGATACATTGCGAATCACGTTTCCAGAACCAGGATGCACTAGCGTACAGTGGCCAGCTGGAGGAGTGGTACACAATTATTTTGGCATCTCTGTTTGTCTGTCGATGGGTCTTGCTACATGAATGAATAAAGAGTCAGTGTTTAGGACCATGGGGGGAAGGGTTTGTGTGCGCGCGTCCGACGCAGCCCTGCCCAGCCTAGTCTTTCTTCTGACGTCCTTCCTTGATGCCAGTGTCAAACGCTGCTGGGGATCCATGTTTTACAGCCACTGTACAGCTTTTATGTTTGGGAGCTCTGACATACCCTGCCTCTTCGAAAAGGATATTGTTCATCAGTCTTTGTTGGGACGGGAGTGTGCTCGAGATACGCGTGATTCTTTGGATTTCGTATTGTGCCTGCTGTTGTTTATTTAGTAGTATATTGTTTTCCTGCAAATGCACACAGATTATTATTTGAAGGGGACACTGCGTCCGTGGGAGTGGTTTATTTTCTCTGGACAACCCAGGTTCATTGAAAAAAATGAGGCCGTTTTCCTCGATTTGATGCTGTGGTAGCTTTTTTTTTCTCCCTTGTTCTGTTCTGCTTCTGTTTTCTATCTGTCAGTCTCGTGATATGCAATCGCTGACGACTGATCCTTGAGGTTTCAACATACATTTCTGCGAACCAGACGCTGTATATGGACATGTTATGAGGACAGCTGAGTGAGACGTTTTCATCTAGCGAAGGACAAAATGATCTATTGTTCCGGCTAGCCAAACTACCACAAACATGAGCATCATATAGCTTTTATTTTATATTTGTTCTCATCCCATCAGTACTGCACGTAGCATCCAGTAAACTTGACCGAGAATGAGGATTGTTTAAGGAAAAAGCTGTACTGGTGGGTTGTACTAACTGTACCTCGCGATACTGACTCGGCTGCGGGCTGTTTCTCCTGCCTGGGCCGATTCAATTAGAAACTGTAGACGGACCGCTGAAATAACCGCAGGGTTGCTTTTGGCCGAAGCTCCAGGGACGATGTCTTCACGCGCGCCGCTGCAGCCGGGGAACGAAAGGAATGTAGACCACGTAAGTGTAACGCTTTCTCACGTCATTTAATTCCACTTTACGTCAAAAGTAGGGGTGAAGGGAAGTGAGACTCGCGGATCGGTTCTTTCGAAACATAACGAAACGTTTCAAAATAACACATGCATCCTTTACGTCATCACGTTATTATTAAGACATCGTAGGATGACATTACATGTGTGTTTTTTACATTACAAATTTGTATTGATAATAGTAAAACAAATATAGTAAAACAAATCGTTTTTTTTACTTATTCACACTCAAATGATGTGTGTTAATAAAACTGCAGTCAGACATACTCAAAGTATGTCATATTTCCATTTGTGATATTTCTTTTATCAGCTATTAAAGTATCTATTGGCCAATTATTAATTCAATTAATAACAATTAATTGATTCAATTCAAATGGTCTTATCAGTTCAGTCGGTTAGGTTCATTGTGAATCGGATATGGCTCAAAAACCGATTCTTGAAAGAACACGCGAAGCGATTTTGCGATTCATTGAAAAGACTCGAGTCAAAAGAACATTTCGTTAATCAGGAGCACTGACATATAACCAGAATTTTTTGGGTTTATTTTAGTTTTATGGATATGTCAGAAGCATTTGGTACTACTGTTATCTAAAAATGTGTCTCAACCACTGATCTATAATATAGAATATATATATATATATATATATATATATATATATATATATATATATATATATATATATATATATATATATATATATATATATTAGGGGTGTAACAGTACGTAAAAATCACGGTTCGATATGTACCTCGGTTTTAAAGTCACGGTTCAGTTCATTTTTTTCGGTACAGTAAGGGAAAGAAATGCAAACATTAAACTGCAGGTTGTTTATTACTAGAAACTTTTTTTTTTACAATTTGTTTACACTTTTTTAAAATACTTTTTAATAAAATATATATAAAATAAAAAAAGAATAAGAAATAAAATACTGCTGCAAAGTTGAATAAAATACTCTCAGTCTCAAACCAATGTCATATAATAAAATATAATGAAAAATATAAATAAATAACTATGATTACAGTGCAGCATTACCAATCCCAGCTTGTATGCCTGCTCATATTTAAAAAATATATATCACTTTTCCAGCATCAACAGTTTCAGTTTTTAGACCTGCTCAGATTTCGTTATTGCGTTGGAACGATCGGAATTAAGAGCAAAGGTCTGTTTAAATGCCGACGGGAGCTGCGTTTGAATTACAATCGTTTTTTTCCTAGTTGTAGTGATGTTCACACTCGCGTGATGCCTTTTGAAAACCTTAGGCCGGTGACACAGTGGCATATTGCACCTGTCAAACGTGAAGTAGGCCTAAACCCACTTCTTTTCATGGTCAGTATTGTGTAAATTCAGCTACTAAGGCCAAGCTATGCCTTGTGTTCATAGACAGGGCCATAAGCATCAGTATTCAGATTAGTGGTTGATCAATATAGCCATTCAATGACTTTTTACTGTTCCCTTCCCCCAATCTGAGATGTTTGGTTACACCATTGTGCATATGCCAAACTGCAATATCATTTATTGCATTTTTGTAGTATTCAGTTGCATATTTATTCTTCCCTTTTGCTGTATCTTAATTAAAAACATAAAAGTCTGCTTTGTTAATGATGTACACGTGTAAGTAAACAGATGTCTGGCGGACAGCTTGTTATAACATTTTGAAGACATTGTAAAGTATCTCAGACAATACCAAAATATGTTTGCTTCTCACGGTAGCAAGGCTTGGCCTTATTTCTGCACACACACACACACACACACACACACACACACACACACACACACACACACAGTTAATAACTTTGAAATTTGGCTGCCTTCTACTTGCAAAGTTGTATATTAGTGTATCTTACTAAAGGCCTATTCATGTACCTCAAGATTTATTAATAGTAAATATTAGCATTAAAAGAGTAGTTTACTCAAAACATTTGTTATCATTTAGACACCCTCATGGAGTTCCAAACCTATGATTTTTGTACTGATTGTTCTTTTCCATTAAAAACCAATGGATGTGGACTAGAGGGTTTAAACTTAAAATATTACCAAAATATAAGTAGTCAAATAGCTATTGTATATTTTATTCATTTAATTGCTTTAAGGTGAATAGACTGAATTTTAAGTAGGTAGAAATGCAAATAGTTTTGGAAGTGAGTCAGTGGTGGCATAATTTTCATTTGTTTTGGTTCAACTGTCCCTTTAAGATAGAAATGCCCAAACATTTTACTTAAATGCCAATAACCAAACTTGATTGAGGGCCATGGACCAAAAGAAAAAATCAAAGGTGATCACAAGCAAACTTTGGCCCACAGGCAGATTATGGCTAGATAGTTTTTAGTAGACGTTGCAAATATGGGTTTCACTCATAACAATGTAATTAACAGTGCTGTCTCTGTTTCCACTTCAAACTGTCATAACTTGTGGTTGGTGTACTTACTTTAACCAAAGCTCTTTATTATGCGAGTGGAACGTCAGGTGTCAGTTTACTTCTTGAATATAGTTTGTAAGGAGATGTAAAGGACATCTGCTTTCCACATTTTTACGTCATGTGCCATAATCTGATCGCTTGAAAGAAATTTGATTGCTTGTATTTATTGCTACTGTAATCGGAAATCGGATTATGTGTTATGCAAAACCTATTGACCCACAAAGGGATTCCTAAACTCCGCGAATTAGTGGAGAACGTCATAGATTGAAAAATAAAGGAGTATACATAAAGAAAAAGGAGTGGTTGGCTATGTGAATGAAAGATGATGAAAAGTCTGCATAGTTTGTGCTTCAGTTATCCAGCACATCTTCAAGCACAGACAAGGTAACATGGCATGCCACATAGAGGCATGGCGAGAGCTTCAAGAATGATGAGAGCAGATGAGATGAGAGCGAGCAAGAACACAAAGCAAACACAATAGGAAATGCATCTACCAATCTGGGAGGTTATGGAAACTCTCTGTCTAGCTATGGGTTAAGAGTGAAACAAAGGTGTCAAAATAAAGAGCCTGCAAGTGAATCCACAGATTGTATGTAGGCCAGAGAAACATTGTGTTGTCTGTCAGATAGAAATTGCTCAAAGCTAGTCTAGAGGATTGGGTAAATTGAAGAAGAAATCCCAGGATGTCCTGTACATCTTAAAAGACATTTATGAAAATGAATTTATGTTTCCCTTGCAAGGTTAAATTAGGTGTAAATGGCAGCCATCTTAATAACCATCATATTGTAACAGCTTTACAGAAGAAAATGCTATCCACCTTATTCCCGATGAGCCTGCTGTGTTTTAAATTATGAGTGGCTCTTTTGGTTTGGGGATCTTCCATTCAAAAAACTGAAATCAATCATTTCAAATTATAAGGTTGTCCTACAAATAAAGCTTAGCTCTCTGTTTGACTGAATGAGCTGTCGATTTCCCTTCATGTTTTATTTTCAGACATCAAGAGAATAACGTAACATTTGTTATTTTAACCTCACGTTATAACAAGAATATCTATGGTAAGATCGCTTGTCAGTTCCTCATGATTATTTTAATTTTTCCCTTGGCATTCTGCTGTAATAGTATGAAAAAGGACAACGTATACATTTGTGGTCTGGTCCCCCGATTTAATTTATGACATGTCCCATTAATAATACACTGGAATGCACAAAGAATCTCTCATTGTTCTCCTCAAATCCTCATGTCTCTTTCCAGGTTTGATTGTCTTTACAGGTAAATACAATTTATTATCTGTCAAAATGACGGAAATCACTTTGAAATAGTATCAAGTTAATGAACTTTTTTTGATTTAAGGCAGCGTATGTTACATAATACAGATATATATATATTACTACAGTGATATTTCACCTGTCCATTATGCTGTGGAAACAATCACACTTTTGGGGTTATTCATGGTCTGTTGAAAAAACCTTGTTTATGCTTTTACACTTTTAAATGTAATTTTAATGTTCGATTGTTAAAAAGGTGAGTAGTAATGTAATCTCATTGTACCTAGTTAAAAAAAACAAAACCAAAAATGTATTATTGCGTTCATAGAGCAAGCCTTTCACTGATTGTTTACAGCTTAACAGAAGTTACACCCATCATTTGCTAAAAGCGTCATGTGGCATAGGAATAAGGTGGACAAGGATGGAAAATAAGAGGTTAGAATTGCGTCATCCTCTTTAACTTGAACTAGTCTCTCTAAAGTCGCACTACTGTTTTGCAGCATTTACAGCAAAGCAGACACTTTGAATGATGTTTATATCAGCCAAAAAATTCTGGTGTGGAACTATGATTATGTATGTGTTTGCTACTGTGGACATTGAAGTGTCGAAACATCAGTAGAGGAAATTGATTGGTAAAGTAAGTCTGTAAGTGTTCACACATTTGACTTCCTCCTGTACTTCCTCATTGCTGATCAAGTTTTTACATGTCATTTCATATAAATAACATCTATTTGTGTTTAGAAATTTGACCCTCCATGGTGAGGTAATGAGGAAAAAGCTTGAATACCATTATTCTTTAATACACGTAAGAGCTAGTTATAAGATGATGTTTAAAATTCAAATGAGCCAATAAAGGGAACGGAGTTCTACTACATAGTACTTTTTCATTAAAATAAATGTAAAATAAAACGATAAAAACTAAAATCAGTTTAAATGTTTAAAATGCTAGAAGTGAATTTGTAGTGTAGAATATGAATGTTTATTTAATTTCAGATTTGTTGAAGATTACATTTAACAGTGCTGTAAAATTATTAGTGTTTGTAGGTCTTAACTTTAGTAAATGTTAGATGATGGCAAAGGTCATCTAAATATATAAAATCAGGGATATGAGCACTATTAAATATCCCATATTTACTGATACTTTTAAAAATGTAAAATCTCTAATATCAGCTGATAATTAGCAATATATTGTGCATACTTAGTAAAATATTTACCGTTGCTCAACAGAATTTCACAGGCAAAATCCAACCATTTTAGTAGGATTCTGCATGATCAGGAACTTGTAAGAAATAAATATATTTTTTAGTTTGTCTTCCAGTTATTCACATTAATTTCTGGCATTGATTGACAAATGCCTTGATTAGTAAGTGACTTCTGTGTGTGCAGTGCTTCATGTATCACTTCACTGTTCACAACAGACAATTAATTTTTTTTCTAGTAAAATTTTGCTAATTTGACTACTGCACCTAAAGATGTAGCCTATAGCAAGTCTGCAAAACCTGTGTTCTCGGCACCTGAATGGAACACATTTCTATGTTTTTTTAACTTGTCATAATTGAATACAGAATTTGCAAACAAGTTTCTATTGAAGATTTGGCAACACAAACTATAACACACGATAAACAAACTGGTAGTTTGCATGTGAGCACTGTGTCTTATTTCACACACGTCTCAAAGCACAGCAGCAACAAATAGCTTTTTTAATGCTAAGGGTCAGATAGGGGGTGGAAATGGTTGTTAAATCGGGTGGCCATATGCGCTGTTCATATGGGACACGTACTGGCCAGGATTTTAATATTGCCTAAAATATCCAAAGAAGTTTGACCAATAGCATGCAGATATTGTACATATCGACCAATCTTGGTTGGTGCTGCTTATGAGAAGGTGAGATCTACAGGGAATGATCACAACAATGCAAATATGTGCATGTGTTTTTTCATTTGTTTGACTTGAAGCGTTACTTTGCACCGATCATAAAAAGACACCAAAGTAGGTGTGAGAGCGATTCGAAAGCATAAGGAGCCGTCTGTTCTGCTCTCTATAGCTCTCATTACTGTCACACAACAATAGACCTGCACATTGCAAACAGCCTAAACCTGGATAGGCCTATTTTAGGCAATATTAAAATCCTGTCCGGGACGTGGCCCATATGAACGGCGCATATGCCCGTCTATTGTTAAAGTTTGTGAAAATATAAAATTATTAAAATATGTATTCTAACCCAGTCAAAAGAAACAGGAACACCATATCACCTTCACTCTTAACAATGTTGGTGACTGGACATTATGCCTCCATGTTCAGCCAAAAGAAATTCACTAAGAGGATTGTTTTTTTAATTGTTTCTTGGTAAAGCAGGAAAGCGGATCCAATGTGGAGGTCAGATGGCACGGGAACCACAAGCTTAGTGGCTTGTTTCTGAGGAACTAGTGAAACCTGGGCCTATACACAGGGGCGTCGGACTGGGGGTAAAACCAGTACTGATTACCAGGGCCCCAAAGGAAGAGAGGTCCCTTGAAAAGTCTGGAATATATATTTTCAAGTTGAGGGGGGGGGCCATTAGGACTGCCTATGCATAGGGCCCGGGATCTTGTGCAGCGCCCCTGCCTATACATTCAAGTTCTGAAAAAAAGAGGTCCTTGTGTCTGTTGTATGTGGAAAAGCAATGAAGTTGAAGGGGTGTCTTTTATAAAAAGAAAACCTTTGGCATGTCTTGTTCATAGTGGCAGTAGTTTGTTGTGGTGATGTTATTGTGGTAACATCAGTGGTGTTAGGTGCTGTCTACGAGTCACTGTAAATTTACACATATTGTTTTCCAAAGAGATTATCTTTTAATTTGGCCGGCCACTACAGGTAAACATGTTTATCTAACCTGTAATTCTGAGCATGGTTTTTTCTTTTTTTTATCAAGAGGGTGTGTTTAGACCATGAGTGACAATCACAAAATGAGCATGTATTTGTGCTTGTCATTGTGGAAGTATTGCACCAACCGCTGTCTCATTGCCACAATGATTGTTGCTCTTGACAACTGATATTGATGCCGTCTCCTTGTGTATTTGGCTAATATGTGTGTGTGTGTGTGTGTGTGCGCATGAGGGGGTTATGTTACTAGTTGGTGGGGAGGGGGTTTGCAAAGTGCAGTTAGCAGATGGTCCTCAGCTGGGGCTTTTTTGTTTGGTCCTCTCATCTGATGCCAAGGTGAGACTTTTGCTCTGTAGTCATGAGGATCGCTGCCTGTCTGTGACTGCTGCACTATTAGTTATTCAGATGGTTTGACTCATGGCAGAAACCGTTACTAAAGGGTAACAACAAGTAGCAGAGGGGTTATGGCATTTCAGTCAAAAGGCATGAGCCAATGTAACAGCAGTGACATAGAATTGGGTCATCTGTTTAACAGAGGAAGATTACATGTTCATTTCTCACAATAACAGTGTGAATTAGTCGTGTTAAAATGAATCTGTCAAATAGGGCTGTCATTCATATGAATTTTTTTTGGATGAATTACATGAATTGGAATAATGAATCAGTTATTTGCAATGTCTGGTTATTGATACAGATTTCCAGATTCATTTTGATTCAGATTCGCAAGCTCTTGATTTGATGAACTCACAATATGTATATGAATTTTCAATGTTAAAATTAATGAAAACTTAAGACTGTCATTCAGTTAAAACATAACTAAATTAATTGCATGAGATGCTAAATAATTAATCCAATTTGTTTGCCAGTACTGGGTATTGATACAAAGTTTTGGATTCAGTTTGATTTTGATTCTGATTCAGTTATATATTTTGGTTATAATGCCCATTTTATTAATGTGCGAAAGATTTTCTCTTTCTGCTAATGCTGTAAATCATGCAGAGCAGGGTTTCAGACTGATTCAAATTCTCCTTTTGAACTATTTGTTAAAAGAACTGGCTAATGAGTCATTAATTTTGGGAATCGGGCTACATTGATCCCATTGTATGTTTTTTTTTCACTAAAAAGAACCGCTATGTAAGATTAATTTGCTTGTGAATTAAACTACACTGATCACTTTGTATGTTTGTTTTTGCATGCAGCCTATTATTATTGTGGCTGATAAGTAAATTGTTGAATTAAAAAAAGTAACTTTCGAAGTCAATATACTGTATTGTTTGTTTTATTTCCATATAAGTCAACACAAGCCTTTAAATAGTGTCCAAACCAATAAATCCTTGTACACCGAACCTGTTTAAGAAGCCTGTAGCTTTGCTGCAAGCATTTACTCTGGAAGCCACGTTAGAGAACCGTTACGAGCCATTCAAGACAGGAAATCATGCAGGTAGTGCTCTTCACACCTGGACTAAGGCGTAGACCTGATTACCATACTTTTATCTCACATCAACACAGTATAGCGTAGTGATATTGTGAACGACCCGAGTTCATTGTCGTGCATTCATTTAAAGGAAATGCTTTGTAAGAAATCAGCACAGAGGAAACTGGTGCACCAGCAGTGCCAAATGCAAAGCTTCAGGACAAGACAGGACAGGACATATGTCCCTGTAAATGGATTTTGGGAGTAAGTCATAAGATGCAACAGCAGGACCCCTCTCTACCCCCTTCACATGTGCTCATATCCTACCCTGAGCAGGGCACCACTCAGATAGGCGGTCTATTGTCTCAGTCTGCGGTGGGTCTCTAGAATTATGTTATGTGGAATAGTGTTTTAAGATCTTTATGAACTGCATATCACTACCAATATGAATGTTTAAATGTGCAGTTATAATTGAGCAACACTCAGAGTAAGCTACACAAAGGTGTTTGGACATCTCTGCTTCCATGAAGAACCTTTAACATCCACAGAACCTTTCCATTCCACAAAAAGGCTCTTTATAGATTGTTAAAATTATCTTCACACCAAAAAAGGATCTGTTAGGAACTGTTCACTGAAAGGTTTTAGGGGAACCCAAAATGATCCTTCTACATCATCACTAAATAAAAATCCCTTTTGGAACATGAGTACACTGTTAAGATACACTCACATTTACAAATACAGTCATTTCAGTGGAAAATCGAGGGTTTTGTGTGAGGATGTAAGTGTGTAAATTCGCCATGTTGACCAACAGAAAGCTGCTTGGTTTGAAAGTGATGTCTGTGTGAGCGGTGCATTGCTGATAATGAACCTGATTTGCCCCACAGAATTTCATTGAAAATTCGGTTATGTGACTGCATAAATCAGACTGGTGTGATTTGGGCTTGGAATGAAGCATGGCATTTAAAAAAAGAAACAAACAAATTATTACTTTATTCAGACTGAAATCGAACTTTTAAAGTGCATATACTCAGTGGGAGGACACTGATTGTCTAAATGCATCATCCTTTATTGTTCTGTGGACATTAGGTCCTGAAGCTTTCTTACGCCATCTAAACCATCTATTTCAGTGGCATATTGCTTTCACTGAGAAACCCCCCTTCATTTATACTCCCACCCCCACCTTTCTCATATAAATTGCAAGGCAAATCAGACAGAGAGCAGCGGTGGAACAATTAATGCGTATGGTTTGGACAGGTTGGGGCAGTGTGTGGTGGTGGAGGAGGATGGGTGGTTGACATACGATGAGGTCTATGTCAGCAAGAAATGGTTAAACTGCTGGGAATAGCGAGTGTGGGGATGTTACATTAGAGACATTAAAACGCCTTATTGGTGTGAAGAAATATGCTCCCATCCTCTGTGATTAAAATTTGTGATTCATCATGTGTCTATAGAAGATAAAGATCATCATTGGTATACTGTATATAAAATATCCTTATAGCATGTACGTGCAATAAATAATTTTGCAATTAATAATTTTTTCAAAATGTAATATTAAGACCATCTGCATTTGCTTTGTGATTTATATGGGGTCTTGTATCCTGAGTACAGAATTACTCAGAATATCAGAATAGAACAGAATTGTAGAGTTAGCATCCAGCTAAGAATGCCACATGCGTCATGTCGAGCCAAGGTGTGAGTGCCATGTAGTGTTGCAATTCATTCCTGGATAGATTAGATTTAAGATTTAAGATCTTGGAACAGCCAGACATGAAACTTGTCAGCAATGTATAGCTAAGCAGAGATAAGCTGTCCTTGGAGAAATCACAAAGTTTTATAAGGTTCCATTTTTTTCTTCTAATATGTTGTTTTATATTATTTTATTTCAGCTTTATTTCAATTAATGAAAATTATTTGTAATAATTTGATTTAACTGTAGCAGCACTGTTAATCGTATACATCAAAACCATTTAATCGACCTCATGTCTTTCTAAACCTGAGTTTCGTTTGTGGAACACACACACAAAAGTTATTTAAAAAAAAAAAGTGAATGTAGTTTCGGTCCATGTTTTTTATATTCCACAAAACGTGAGTCATATAGGTTGGGAATAACATATAAATACTGAAAAGATATTTATTTTGGGGAAATTAACCCTTCAGTTGCTCATTGTGAACGTGAATTTTGCAGGATTATGAATTGCTGTGCTGAATATTCTACACTATATCTGAATGTTTCAGTTTTAAATATTCAGGAAATCTAAGTAAAACAACTCTTGGTCATGTTTTGAACTATAATGTATTAACAATGAACATTTTCTCTTCAACCCGCAGCATGCCTCTCTCTCAGCCAGTCGTTCAGAGAAGGGCACGGGATGGTCGAGTCGCTCACTCGGAGCCCGTTGCCGGAATTCCATTGCCTCCTGTTCGGACGAACAGCCTCACATCGGCAACTACCGGCTGCTCAAGACCATCGGCAAGGGCAATTTCGCAAAAGTGAAGTTGGCACGCCATATTTTGACCGGCAGGGAGGTAAGAAGTACAGAGAGATGACGGTATTATTTTAGGAAATTAAATAAAAATTTATATCAGGCTTTTCTGATTGGCATTTAGGTAAATCTTCTCAAGTTCTCAGTCATGTAATGGCTGCCTCAGTGTGTCTAAACAAAGTGCACACTGATCTGTGCCATAGTTTTTGAGCCAGATGTCGTATATAAAAAACAAATCTATATAAAATCTACATATGCTCATCCAGCTTTTTTACACTTTGACCAAAAGCAATTATGTCATCCACCTACTAAGGTGTGCAGAGTTAGCATAATTTTCCAGGTGACTGCTTCTTTTATATGCAATTTAGTTGTCAAGTCAATGTGTCAGCTACATTTTGATGATTTTTTTTAAACTTTGTGTCTTCTCAGGTTGCCATAAAAATCATTGACAAAACCCAACTCAACCCTACAAGCCTACAGAAGGTAGGAACTAGGTCATAACCACTGCACTCTTGTAAGCTTGTGATCCTAATTATGTCTTTGGGTGCTAATGTCTGTCTGAACTCAGACACAAGGTCATATCGAGGAGCTTGTTTTGGTCAAATGGTGTTTTGATTAGACACTATTTAGCCGTGGACAGTGAAAACGTGAACTTTGACCCAATGGTTTTGATTTGCCCCCATTGTGCTCTTTTGGACTGTGCACTGATGCTGTTGTAATATATCTGGAGCTGTCTGAGCACTTTATCTGTGTGAAATCTGGAAAATAAAACAGTGAGCTGTTTTTGTCCTTGGTTTAGTTCTGAGCTAAATATATTAATTCACCAGAAAATGGCGGGAAAGATTAGATAAGCAATTCAAAAAAGAGAAAGCTATTGAAAATGAGGACACTATGATGTTGTTGTTTTTGTTGTATTATAGGCACATTATCATATTTTGCACTTTTCGTTTTTAGCTTGTTTGGTTATTTGGAGATAAAGTAATTCCTAAAGATAAATGTTACACTATTTTTGTGTTTTTGTCCATGAAATGTAGCTTTAAAAGATATTTTATTCAGAATAAATATTTATCATTAGCTTAGCTAATTGTGTTAAAGTCATAGCCAAATCGTGTGTTTTTAAAGTGCACTTAATAACACCCTTCCGAGCTAAAATGTAAAAAAAAAAATACTGTAGAAATATTAAAAAGTAATACATTATAATTGGAAACACATGCTTCTAACTTCATCTTTAGTATTTGTTTTTATGTTTAGTGTTGTCTGATGTATATTGCATGAATTAAATCATGATTAGAATTTATTAATCTTAACTGTAAATGGAAAAAAATGCATTTATGAAGTGCTAAATATTCCTAGCTTTTGTGCATATGGTAAGATGACTGGAGAATATTGTCTTTCTGTGAGAGTCTGGGTGATAATCACACCTCGAATGTGAGAAATATGGCGTGCTTCTTCACTCAGAGGTTTTGTGATTGCTAATACAGCATTTCAAACCTAAAGATTATGATTAGCTCTAAAAGTTCTTCCAGGATATCCACATATAATGCAGTTTGAAGATAAATAAGTATGTAACAGCAGGTTTTAGTTAGATGATGCGATGGCACACTTATAGAAAGAGTTATATTTGTTGCTAACAGTTTATTGGTGATAAAGAGGTGAGTGATATCATATGGTCGAAACCAAATGCAAATGTTGGGTCAGACGCCTTGTCTGATGGTGCTTGTGGTCTCTGCAGGGGTGTGTTAAACTCTGCAGCAGAAATGCAGGCCTCTCCTGTCAGTATTATTAAAACACACCAGGTGACCTTTCCCAGTACAATATTTTTGTACCTCTTCTTTCTTTCTTTGTTCTCTCACTCACTCACATGCAGATCGTATCGTTCCCAACCTTTGTTTAACAGTCGACTGCAGGTTTCATCTGGCCTATAAATTGCCATGATTAACAATGACAGATGTGGAAGAAGTTCTTTCCAATTTTATGTATGTATTATATTTTAGGATCTGTAAGATTTTGTTAATGTTTAAAAATACAGTTATATAGTGGAATATCGATATGATATCCTATCATTTCAGTTTAACATAACTTTTCTGTTTTAATGTATTTTAAAATGAAATTTATTCCAGTGATGGCATTACTCCAGTCTTCAGTGTCACATGATCCTTCAAAAATCATTATGTTATGCTTATTTGGTGCTTAAGAAACATTACTTAATATCACCAATGCTGAAAACAGTTGTACTGCTTAATATTTTTGTGGAAACCATGAAACATTTTTTACCGGATTCTTCAATGTATAGAAAATTCAAAAGATGTTCATTTATTTGCACAGCAAAACATTATAAATGTCTGTAATGTCACTTTTGATCAATTTAATGAACCTTTGCTGATTAGAATTATTCGCTGATTTATAAAATAGAGACATATTGTACTTTTAAACAGTAGTGTCTAATAAATAATTTATGATCTTAAGCCTGCATGATGTCTTAAACTATGACACACTCCAAGGAAGGAATCATATACTTAAAATTGGGAACCAAATCTAAAAATTGTGTGTGCCTTTTAATGTCTATGATGGTTACAGGCCTGCTCCTAACTTGCGGTGTCATGTTTACTGGAGATCCAGAAGTTTTGTTAGTCTGATGTGGCCACAGCCTTGTTTCTGGAGATCTGCCAGCAGCCTCATTCTCCTCTTCTTCTCTGATCTCCTCTCTGTTTAGAGATGGAGGGGGGAGAGCACAATCAGCTGACCATGAACTTTCCCAGCAGCTGGATTTCAGAAGGGTTGGGAAAGAAATTGAATTTGCCTTTATCGACGTGTGTGAGGGTGCGGGGTGTGATCATGGAGGTGTGGGGCCCCATCATTAGAGCATGGTGCTACTTTGTTGAAAAAAAAAACCTTTGGGCAGGACGACGGAGTTGGACCGTGGGTAAAGAAGGGTAGAGGGGGTTGGGTGTCCCTCATTCAAGTCTCTTGAAGCCAGGAGCGCCGTTCCAGACAGACGAACAATGGAGGCAACTGAACCCGGAGGGAGTGGGGGACTCCAGGGGGGCCGTAGCACAGAAACCGAGATCCTGAGAAAGCAAGCTTGTATTCAAGAGATGTGAGGAGTGTCTAAACATGATATCAGAAAGCAAAAGCCCTGATTTTAAATGTTTAAGTTGAATGTGTGAATTTGAGAGCATTAAACAGTCTTAAAGTTTTAGAAATGTATTGATATATGACTGCTGATGATATATTAATACAACTGCTGGTATGAAATTTCCATTTAGTTTCATTTCCATTAGCTCTCCCAAAAATTATACATTTGTCATCATTTACTCACCCTCATGTAATTCCAAACTTGAATGACTTTCTTTTTGTGGAAATTATAGATATTTTGAAGAATGTTTTTTTTTTTTTTTTAATATCTTATTCTATGACAGAATTTTTATTTTTGGGTGAACTAGGCTGTCCCTTTAGGGCAAGTTGGTTTACGTGCTTCAGTTTGAAAATGTAACTCCTCAGTCCCCCAAATTCTGGAATTCTGGGTAACCTGAATGTCTTTAAAGTGCCAAACCTTTTAAGTTTAGTGAAGATTATACTTGTATAACTGTGAAATCACCTATTTCAATTTTAAATCAACTGTTAGAGCAATTGCTGCTGGAAGAGCACTAACAGGCAGAGCCAGATAAACTCCAAAGAGAAAAGAAGATGAAGTGAACTTGACATTTATGAGTCACATTGGAGAATGCTTTAAGATTATTTCTGATCAACTCCAAACACTCTTGGATTACTTATGTAAGCACCATCAATTATGAGATTATCACTATTTCTGGAACTGTATGGCATTGTGTGTTGTATGTATCTAGGAGACCGATTGTGTTGGGGAAACCCAGGGGCATCATGCACCAGTTTTGTTTTTTGAGGGGACACCAATGGCAGTCCTGACTCACTTGATGACAACATGAAGGCAAAGATAACTTTTAACTAAGTAGCTGTTCTCTTATAACTTGGTACAATATTGAGCAAATGATTCCGGGTTCAAATACTAACCTACACTACTGTTCAAAAGTTTGGGGATAGGAACATTTTTATTTTAATTTCTTTGAAATAAAGAAATTAATACTTTGATTCATCAAGAATGCATCAAATTGCTCAAAAGTGACATTAAATATATTAATAATGTTACAAAATATTTGTTTTTTTAATAAATGCAGTTATTTTGAACTTTCTATTCATCAAAGAATCCTAACATATTTTTACAGTTGCCAAAAAATATTAAAGCAGAACTGTTGATAATAGAAAGAAATATTTCTTGAGCACCAAATCGGCATATTAGAATGATTTCTGAATGATAATGTGATACCGAAGACTGGAGTAATGATGCTGAAAATACGGATTTGTCATCTCAGGAATAAATAACATTTTAAAATATAATAAGATAGAGAACAGTTATTTAAAATTGTAATAATTCACAATATTGCATATTGTACTGTAAATGCAGCTTTGAATAAGAGTAGTTTATTATATTATAGATGTGTTTATATATGTAATACAAAATATATTAATTTCATATTAATTATATTTGTTAAAATAAAGTATTTTATATAAATCCATCTGACTTTTAAAAAAAAATGAAGGGAACATCCCATAGGACATAAATGTCACAAGAGAGATCTCTTTATTGTCTGAATGTCAGATTTTTCTGCTGAGAAAAAAGAGCCCAACAGTGCCATAAGAGATCCCAGTAATGTCTTAAACATCTTTCTCATCAAATTTGTCATCAAAAAACTCCAAATGTTCATATATTTTACAGCATATTTTAATTTCCTAAAGAAATTCAGACCAACATCCTGCATAAAAAACACATCTGGGATCTCCAATAAATCTCCAGAGCTTTAAAAGAGCACTGAGCTATACAATGTTCCTCTGGGATGTGCTCAAGCGTCCATGAGGCTTCTGGGTAAGCCAGAGGTGTCCTGTCCTGATGTTCGGCCCCCCAGAGGCAGCTTTGACCTGAGCTGTTACTGTGGCCTGATGAGAGTGAGACCAGACCATCTGCTTTGGTCTCTGTGGTGATCCAGCTCTTTTTGTCTCTCTGTCACTCACTGGGCTCCAGATCAATGCTAGGGAAATGGCAAGGACATGGACCAATGCCTGCCGGAGACAGAAGTACTTTGAAATCCCTAAGGGGTTCTCCTTTGGTAACATCACTTATATATGTGAACAATTCACTTTAAATGGTTAACTAACATGTTGTCTATTTGCAGTATTTCTCAATACTCTCACTGTTTTGTTTTCACATCTGAATGATACATTCTCCAGGCTTCAGCTGGCTGTGCATGTGCATGTTAGACCTCTTTTGGTGTGAACGAGATGGAGTAAAAAGACAGGCGACTACGGTCATATGAGGATGCCATTAGCTTCCTGACAATCAGACTGAAAAAACCTTCCCTTTGGGATCAGAATAAGCCAATGATGTAGACGCACGGATTACCATTATGACATCGAGCCACTGCTGGGAAGTTATTATAATAATTGTCAGTCAGACTGACGTTATTTCTCTAAGTCTTGCAGATTTTTAGTAGAATATTATGCGGCAATGCAGAACCGTTCTTACTCTCTTGAGAGGCTCTTAAAATGTCTTTGGATAGATTTTGATCCAATGTGGCACCCATTTAAGCTCCTTGTCAACGCCTCCCATAATGTGATACAGTTTGAAGAATATGATGTGCTTCATCTGGATAAATGGAAGATTCAATTAACTGCTGTGTTGTATATTTCCATAATGTTTAAAAGGATAATTCACCCAAAATGTCACATCTACTATGTAAACTTCACACTCTTGTGTCCTTCCCAACCAAATTTTAGTATCTTTGATAAACCATTGTTTTGATAATATTTTGAATTAGATTTTATTTTTTGTAGTTGTTTTTAATGTTTCCATATAGTTTTTTTATTATCCATTTTTATTTATTTGTTTTAGTTTATTTAGTTATTTTAGTACTTCCATTTAAACTAAATGCAAATGAGAAATGTTCCCTTGGCAACTAGCTGAAATAAAACCAGTTAAGATTTTTATATTGTAATTCAGTTAACGTATTTTAATTAAAGTAACAGAAGTGTTTCTTTTTTAATAGTTTTCATTTTATTTTTCCTTAACAATAATGAGGCTATTTCAAACTTGTATGGCAGGAACAATATTGTTTGGACCCCAATGTTCATCAAAATGTCTTATTCTATGTTCCACAGAATAAAGTCATACAGGTTTGATCGACATGACGGTGATTAAATGGTGACAGCATTTTCATTTTTGGGGAAATTATCCCTTTAATTGTGGAATTATGTAACGTGATTAGAGGCAAAATATCATTCACATGCTAATTTTCATTGTCATAGCTATTATTTGATGTCAGAAGTGTTGCGTGAGTGTTTTTGTTCTCTTGTTCAAACATGCAAAGATGACAAGCCTCTGATTTACATATTTCACCCCCTTTCCGTGGAGCAGTTGGAAACGGTGTGGAAGGCCTAGACAGAACCAGACGCAGATGAAAAATGGTTCCCATGGGATGTGGACGGCTGTGATATGCTGATGTCTGAATGATGAGTTTGATAAGGGTGAACAGAGGTTATTAGACACTTTCAGAGATCTGGCGAAGGAAGAAATATGCCTAATGCTGAAGGATAGCCCCAGTGTAAAGTGTCACACCTTGTCTTAAAGGTACAGGTTGTAGGACCTGCCACTAGAGGGTGCACTATCAAAACAATAACAATCGCGTGGTTTGTTAACGCTAAGAAGGAGCGTGGAATGATGGGATTTGTTGTCTTCTACCCAACCGCTGACGGCCATCAATCAGACGGGAAGATAAATCATGGATTTAACACGAGTTCAACGATTTGCGCGAGAAGATTACATACAAAGTCAATGCAAAGACGCGATCAAACTATGTATCAGAAGCGTCCTCGCGTGGGTCTAGAGACGCGATGCCCCGCGTTTTCCGTGTATGCCTCATAATACTAATCTTGTTAATCATTATAATAGCATACGTTTTCTGTAAAGATATGAATCAAAACAACTCACCTGTCGAGTAAAACACAAGCGAGATTGGCATCTTTTTCTAGTTGAAGTTTGTCGCGAAGCTAGTTCCGCATTTGTCCACGACACTGTTGTCATGTGGTTTCTACGTCAGTAAAGGCGGTAACGGTAACAGTAACTAACGTCATTGACAGGTGACTGCACTGCCCCGTGTCAATGTTTAGATGGGAATTTTCTCATGATTTACAAGTAGTTGAAAACATTAGAGATATTGTTAGTAATCAGCTGGACAAAATATATAACACTAGCCTAGTGGTTTTTGGATATTTTACTGCAAATATCTTACAAATTGTACCTTTAACACCATATATGATATCTCTTCCATGTAAATTTGGATTTTTGTATGTGACAAGTAACTGGCATCTAGACATTATGTCAGTTGTTGGTTTCGATTTCTGTTGCATCTCTTAATGAAATCTTTCAAATATATTAAATATATTCGGATAACCTTTTAATTTTTTATTGATTTATTTTTTATGTATTGTTATATTTTTATCTTAATTAAAACAAAAATGAAATAATAATAAAATACAATATATCAGGGCTATTCAATTAGTTTCATTCGAGGGCCGCATTATCAAATCGAAAAGTTGAGGTGGGCCGGTGGGTTGGTTTGGGGGTTTATCTTATTTATTGAAACATAACAGTTTCAATAAATAAGCTAAAGTAACCCTAAAGAAGTGTGGTATTTACTTGGAAATGTGGTACCCAACAGTATGCAAATATATAAAACCATAATAAATAAAAACTTGATAATTTACTGCTGTGTACAACTATTTTCCTTGGAACAAATAAATTATTTATACAAACTTATAGCTGTTGGTGAGAAATAATAATTATTTTATTTATAATTGTTATGCTTAAATGAAAATATTCTGACAGTGAGACTTGTTAACCACAGGCTCCCACTGTATAAAAAATGCCTAAACACAAGTTAAAAACTATACGCACCTTTACAAAGAAACTGACATAATTTCATAACAAGCATTAAATATATATTCCTCTACCCACCTAATAAAACTAATGCAATATAAATCACTATATTTACTATTAAACTATATAATATTATAGTATATATTTACTATATTTATTTATTACTACATAGTATTCAATATAAATATTGCACATTTCTGCCCAACCATGGTAAATTACTACAGTAAATGTGGTAAATGTTTGTAAGGGTGATTAGGGGATTTAAAGTCTTCTAATTTCGGTCATGCCACAATGTTTCTCCTGCTTTCCTCATCAGTCTTGTTGGGAATGTTGAGGCTGTTTCATCCGATTTAATACTAATTAAATCATCGAGTGATTTGTGGTTTGTAACAGAAATGTTTCTGTCGAACTGAAACGCTTCCACTGGTTGTCGCAACGCTGTTTAATATTAGTGTGTCCGGGACCGGGAGTAAACGCAACTCCGCGCTGGGCCGTGTTTAAACAACTAGTGAAACAACTGAAAACATCGCTATTTGTTGTAACTGTACTGAACGAGAAACCGCTTCAGATGATTCAGTTACGGAGCGGTCCGAATGAATCCGAATAGTTTTAGACCGTTATGCAAGCGCGTTTAGAAAGAATCGAACCAAAAGAATGATTCATTCACGAAGGCTTGGTAGCCTATCGCTGGTTCAGTCGACATAAATTCGGGACACATATAATAACTGCTGAAATATTCACACGTAAAACGTTTCTCAGGTCAATCGGAGCGAAAAGAGGAGGAGGGAGGTTGGTGCCGTCGGGCCGCATGGAGATGATTGGCGGGCCGCATGTGGCCCGCGGGCCGCCAATTGAATAGCCCTGCAATATATGATGACAAATTTAAGTTGAGATTACTAAAGCTAAATAGAAATATAGAAAAAAAGTGGAAAAAATGACAAAACACGTAAAAGTAATGAAACTAATTGAAATTAAAACATTAATAAATACTATAATAATAAATAATACTAAAATAAAATAACATCTCATAGAGACTTTTCTCATCATTTCATTTGACTTTATTTCAGGGTCTCTTCATATTTCACAATGTGACTATTTCTTATTTTAACTCGCAATTATGCAATTGCACTTTTAATGTCAAGGCATACAAATTCGTAATTGAATTTTTGTGTTTTGGGCACTCATTGTAAACGCTACTATATATTTGATCTTATCCCGATTTTTTTTGTCTGTTTATTTCTTTGTAAGCATAACTGAATGGCAAATCTACATTTATTTTTCACTTTTTCATTTGTAAATGTGGCTCAGTCAGGCTCTGAGCTCAAAGCCTGGATTAACTGACGGGAGGCCTGCATTGGGGTCAAGGTGATGAGGTCCTTTGCAAACATCACTCTGGGCTCGACAAACGTTTCCATCCAGAAATACCAACACAAGAAAGAAAGAAACCATTATAAGCATATTTTATAGGCAAATTTACCTCTCTCTAAAGAAAGTTGGTCAACTCAGGGTTTGATTAACGATGTCTGGAAGTCTGTAACATGAAAAATGGACAGTAGAAACAGGAGAGAAGGGGAGAAATGGGGCAGTAATACTATCTAAAGCGAATCGGGCGGGCAGAGGCAGGTTTTCCATCAGGTGCTGAGGGAGCAGCACAGCGTTGCCTGACTGAGGGGGTGAGATAAGTCCCTGCTTTAATACCAGGTCACTATAGCAATGGTGACGTGAGGCCAAAGCCTGGGAAATGAACCAGGAAGTCCCGTCTTTGAGGAAAAGCAGGAGAGATACATGAGGGAAGGGTTGGATTATCTGATGGTTATCTTTAGGGCTCAGGTGAACAGCTGATGTGCAATTCAATTAGAGCCGCTCTCAAGGGGCAGTCGTATATGTATGAGCCAGATGAGTTTTGATGTTGTCTTAGGATACCCCTGATGTTATGTGATTATTCAGTTTGTATGACTGCTCATAAAAGCCAAAGAAATGCACTTCCACATTTCAGATTGAAAAGACCAGGTCTTTGTGTTTTTCCAGTAAAAAAAAATCTAATAAAATAGCAAAAAAATCAATATAAATGTACCTGTTAAATGTATATATGGTTTGGGGTCAGTAAGATTTTTTGTTTTCAAGAAACTACTACTTTTATTCAGTCAGAATGCATTAAATTGATGGAAAGTGACAGTAAAGATTTTTACATTGTTACAGAAGATTTCAAATCAATTCTGTTATTCTGAACCCTCTGTTCTTCAAAAAGTCTTGAAAAACTGTTTCCACAAAAAATATTATGCAGTAAAGACAAATATTATATATTATATTATATATGTGAAAAATATATAAGCAGCAGAAATTGTAAGGTTATTTCACAATATTACTTTGTTTACTGTATTTTTCAGTCAAATAAATGCAGGCTTCGTGAGCATAAGAGTATAATATAGAAACAGATTAGATTATAGATATATATGTAAAACTTTTTACTTCCTTAATGCACATTCCCAGTCTTATTGTGTTAAATGGATCAATTGAACATGGTTACTATACATTAATTGTTGATATTTTTACTATAAAACAAGACAAAGATAGGATTTTTTGCTGTGCAGATCAGCTGATTCATGGGATATATTGAACACTGAAAACACATGTGAATACAGAAGTGCACTAGAGTTGATTAGAGACAACTTACCTGAGTAAACTAGTGATATAACAGCTCTGTTTAGTTGCAGCACTTGGTCTCTGTAACAGAAGGTATGTGAAAGTGGATTCGATTTCCTTTCTGTGAACAGTGATTGTGCTGCTGGCTCAGAGTCTGTCGCATTAGCGGCGTCATTATGTAACCTGTCTGCCTTGATCAGTTCAGTTCGCATTTGTGAGCATCTGTGTTTGTGTGTGCCAGCCGTACATGCGTAAAACAAATAGATTAGTGACCTCAAACAGACGCCTGCTGTTGGTGTGTCCCACCAGAACCTTGTTAGCTACTAAATTTCATGGTGAAGTGTTAAATGGGAAGTGTTTGACAAATTTTTCAGAATTTCTGAAAGATTGACTATAAGTGCACATGAGAAAACTCTGTATAACAGTGATCCTAATTTATGTTGTCAATCCTTAAAAATATATTTTCAGAGCTGCAGCGTCTGAAATCTAGCCTTGCTTGCTTATGACACCATGTTGAGATCTCTTATCTCTTTGACTAACTGATAAGACCTCATGTTTCTCAAAATACATGCAATGGCAATTCGATCATAATGTTATCTGCAGTGTCTGATGTAAATAAAGGGCAAACCTGCTCCTGTACCGGTTTTGTTAGAACAGATTATGCCCAAAGGAAGACGTATGTGCATCGAGAAGAGAATCAGAACTCCTCGGGGAGCGTCAGCATGCAGACAGTATAAATCTTGAGAGAACTGCACTGGAATTCCTTCCTGCTCTTTAAAGCAAACGAATATAAAAACGCATGAGGTCATTTGTCTTCAAACGGCCTTGCAGGAGAAACAGAAACTCAAACGTTTTGGAAATGATGTCAGCAAAAAAAGGCCTTCCTCATTCTCATGCTCTGCTGCTGGCAATCAAGAAATGTAGTTAATCATTAGCTTTGTTCTAAAACCTACTGAGCTGCTTTGTTGCTTACTACCTACATAACAGCTGCCTTTTAAGAGAGCATCCTATCCTTATACGTGACAAGTGAAACTGCACGGCACATAAATAACTTGATTCACAATTGATTTCAGTGAAGAATGTTAGCATGCATATGCAAAAATACACTACACAAATATTGGATTATATATATATATATATATATATATATATATATATATAATATATATATATATATATATATATATATATATACACACAAATCAACATGCCAACATCAATCTCTAATGAAATCAAAATATTCTCCTTCACACCTCATTGAAAGCTAATTCAACCAAACAAAAAAATATTTCACCTAATATTTGTGTGCTATGTATTTTTCTGATTACATAATCACATAGTTAAATAACAAGATTATATATATGTATATGTATAATATTTTGATTTCATTAGAGGTTGATGTTGGCATGTTGATTTGGAACAAAGCCATCGCGTTCATGTCATTCTGTTTATACTGTGTTTAGAAAGTAAACTTGGCCCTCATTCCCTATCAGTTTGTCAAGCTTTGTATTGTGATGCTTTTTGTCAACCTATGATTTTGGCGCAGGGGTGAGAAAGTGAAGCTGCACAGGCTCCTGAAATGAAAATGAATGGTTAATGGAAACTAACTGATGGGACACACAGAGGGCAGCGAGTGAGGACAAAAACAGGACAAATGAAAGCATGGCGTCTCTCTTTTATTTCATTTTCGGACGTTCTCCCAGGGTGACTGACTACGTTTGTGAAGAATTAGCTCAAATAGTGTCCTGTCTGTCAGCCATCGACACTTATTATGCGTTTTCACTCTCTCTCTCCTTTACCTTTCCTTTCTATTTGTCCGACTCACGTGTACATTCACAGTCTCCGTGACTCTTTATCTTTCAGTCACACTCTCTCTTTTTCTGGGTCTGTCACTTTTCTCTTTGACTCCATCTCTCCGCCCCTCTCCTTTTGTCAAACAAGGTCCTTGCAGCAATCAAATTCTGCTTTTAAACAGCAGACAGACCGTTTGTCGTTTCATCATGGCCATTAAGTTGAATTTCCTAAAAGCTAGTTTTAAAAAGTGGAAATGCTGTCATGATTTACCTTCATACAAGCCCACAAGAAAAAAAAACAACTTAATAATAAAATAGAAATAAATAAACATTAAATGCATTTTTAAATATACTTTATTATGTATATATATATATATATATATATATAGAAAGAGAGAGAGAGAGAGAGAGAGAGAGAGAGAATAATATAATTTTATTTTTGAAAATATATATTTTTTAATATAAAATGTATTTTTTAAGCATTTTTTCATTCATATATTTCACTCTGAGAAAATTAATTGACGTATGTTACATTTGAAGAGCTTTTTGTTGCCTATAATTCATGGGAACATATAAAATAAAAAAAGACAAATATTTTACAGTGTTCCAAAGAACATTTTATTTAAATCATTTTAAATCTAGTTTTGCTCTCCAGTATGCTGTTCCATGCACATTTGCATTTAGCCTAAATATAGGCTAATCTAAGACTGGAAATTTCATGCCTTTGAAATACATTTTGGTATATGAAGGTTGTAACTAAATATATTTTCAATTTCAAAGTTTCACAACTTTATTTAGCATATAATTAAAATATGTTTTGGCCAGAATTATTATAATTTTTTTTTTCCCGAATGGGAGGAAATGTTGGAAGAAAGAAATTCGAAGGATACTTTGTGTGTAACAGCGATTCAGTTTTGTACCACAAGACTGTGATTCTCAGCAGCAGACAAGCTGCAGCGTAGCTCTGTTGTATTAGACAACAGAACGAAAGATTGGTCACAAGATGGGTCTTTTTTTGGCTTGATCCCTTTTACGTTCAGTTTAACTGCCGTAAGAAAGGACAGGCTGAGCAGGTGGCAACATGGTTGAGTCAGAGAGTGTGAGCTGTTTTGTATTTATCCCGGGCTTCTGTGTAAATGCTGTTTATGGATTTGCATGAATCCCCATCCATCAGTCTCTTCAGGGTCATTGTGGATTCTGATGTTTTATTGATATAATCATTGAAACGTTTCTGACGGAGATCATTTTATCAACCACTAAACATGACTGAAAAGAGTATCTGAAAGTCTGAGAACAATAGTGAAATTGTTTTGATTATATTATCAAATCGTATTATCAGCATTTCTGTATATAGTAATTATTATTTAAAAGTAAATATAAATTATATGTACTGTATGCAATTACATTAAAATTACATTACATTTATTCATTTAGCAGACGCTTTTATCCAAAGCGACTTAAAGATGAGGACAGTGGAAGCAATCAAAAACAACAAAAAGAGCAATGATATATAAGTGCTATAACAAGTCTCAGTTAGGTTAACACAGTACACGTAGCATGGGATTTTAAATCATATAATAAATAAAAAGAAAAACAGATAGAAAAAAAAAGAATACAGTAAGCTAGTGTTAGAGATCTTACACATACACACACATACACACACACATACAATTGCATAATAAATGAAAAGAAAATAGAATAAAAAAAAAAGATTAGAAAGGTAGTAGAGGGCACATAAGTCTGAAGTAACAAATTTAGGTAAATGGGTGCAGAGCCAGTGGTAGTTTTGTAGGCAAACATCAATGCCTTGAATTTTATACGAGCAGCTATTGGAAGCCAGTGCAAATTGATAAACAGAGGTGTGACATGTATTCTTTTTGACTCATTAAAAATTAATCTTGCTGCCGCGTTTTAGAATTAATTGTAAAGGTTTGATAGAATTGGCTGGAAGACCTGCCAAAAGGGTATTGCAATAGTCCAGCTTGGACAGAACAAGAGCTTGAACAAGGAGTTGTGCAGCATGTTTCGAAAGAAAGGGCTTGATCTTTTTGATGTTGAATAAAGCAAATCTGCAGGATCGGACAGTTTTAGCAATGTGGTCTGAGAAAGTCAGCTGATCATCAATCATAACTACAAGGCTTCTAGCTGTTTTTGAAGGAGTTATGGTTGATGTGCCTAACTTGATGTTGAAATTGTGATGAAACGATGAGTTTGCTGGAATCACAAGCAGTTCTGTCTTGGCAAGGTTGAGTTGAAGGTGATGGTCCATCATCCAGGAAGAAATGTCTGTTAGACAAGCTGAGATGCGAATAGCTACCGTCGGATCATCAGGATGGAATGAGATGTAGAGTTGAGTGACATCAGCATAGCAGTGGTCTGAAAAGCCATGTTTCTGAATGACAGAACCTAATGATGCCATGTAGACAGAGAAGAGAAGTGGTCCAAGAACTGAGCCCTGAGGCACTCCAGTAGTTACATGTTGTGACTTGGACACCTCACCTCTCCAAGATACTTTGAAGGACCTATTTGATAGGTAAGACTCAAACCATTGAAGTGTGGTTCCTGAGATGCCTTTTGCCAGTAGGGTTGATAGGAGGATCTGGTGGTTAACCGTGTCAAAAGCAGCGGACAGATCAAGCAGGATAAGTACTGAAGATTTGGATTATTTGTATTTATTTTCTAATTATATTAAGATTTAAGTATAGTATATTCATTTCTAATTATATATTACGAATTATAATACTCTATATTCCCATGTTGTCGTGTATAAACAGAGGTTTTATCTAATTTAACTGATCACTTTCTCTCTGTATTTCTTCTCAGCTCTTTCGAGAGGTACGAATCATGAAGGGCCTCAATCACCCAAACATAGGTGAGTGTTTTAGATGCTTTTGCGTGAAAGTTATTTGCCAAAATGTCAACATCTGAGGCCTCTCAAAACACACTGACCTCCTCTAAAATTCATTCAGTTTATATTATCTCCATCTGTAGCATTGTTATATTAGTATTATTTATATACTCTTATATACAATTCATAAGTATTTTGAATTGGCTTTTATTTTTATGCCTTCCATTTTTATTTTATTTTAGTTAGTAATTTGTTATGTGCTTTAGTCTCTTTAATGTCTTTTCTTAAATATTTTTATTTATTTTTAATTTATTTTTATTTAAGTTTTAGTGATTTAAGTGCTTCAACTTATTTTACAGTTACAGTTAGTTGCCAAGTTTTTCATTGAATATTTCTATTTTATTTTATGTCAGCTTTGTTGTCGGACTGTTCAAAAAAAAAAAAGTGGTCAAATATGCTGTGTCATATTTGAATATATGTCAGTGCAGTGAGATTAAAGAGCTACATTTGAGGAAACCATTTTCAGTAAAAATTTTTTTTAAATAATTGGGTAAATTATTGAGTGAATTTTTACTTATTACTTTTTTGCACATGGTACAATGATCTTCTGATTGTGAATTTTTTCTTATATCTACAGTTCAGCTCTTTGAAGTGATCGAGACAGAGAAGACGCTTTACCTTGTGATGGAATATGCCAGTGGTGGTACGATTCCTCCATACTTCAACATACATACATGCATCCCACATGTACACACTTTAATGCACTAAGTTAGAAAAAGTTAAAATTACTTTGTTGAAAATGAATAAACTATGTTTCTGCTTTGCTCTCTTTCTCATTAATACCAAATATACTGTCTAGCTTTGATAACTTTCTACATGTATAATCACACGTGTCCCCAGTCTTTGTATGCACTCACACATAAACATGCATGTGTGTGACTGTCACATCAGTCAGACTCTGCACTGAGCACAGCTGCACATGCCTTGTTCTTTATCCCTCTTCTTATCTTTCCCCTTCCTTCCTCCTTCTATAAGTTTCATGTGCATTCACTGAAGCCAGGCCCACACAGCTCAGCAATTATAGTGATTTGCCTCTAGTAAAGATGCTCATAGTCAAATCAGGCTTAATTTAACTTTAGCCCATCCTATTTGTGGAGCTTGAATGGGCTGCTCTCTTAATGAATCACACTTTTTCCACTCCGAGTCTGATGAGGCTGATGCATGTGCGAGAGTACAGCGCTAACTTATACTACACATTAGCAATGGCATCTTACCGGAAGCTAATTCATTATCCATTCCTTCCTCTAATGAATCACATTCTGTCATCGGTGAACACGTAGCAGAATGAAATACTGCGTCCAGTCATTGGGTATTAAGTAGCTAACTTCATTAAATAATATGAATAATTTAATAACTTTTAAATATTTTTTTTGTTAGCGAATCTCAAAATATAAATTTTTCATACTGTACATTATAATCTTGTTAATGCGTAATTCCATTAGATTCACTTCGATTTTTACTTTTGCAGTTTTTTATTATTGAATTTTAGACTGTGTTGTACAATTTTTATATCGACTGTTTATCAAGAGGAATTTAGTCAAATTTATTTGTATAGTGCTTTTCATAATGCACATTGTTTTAAAGCAGCTTCGTGGAAATTCATGATGTTAATGTTTATAGTATCTTAATATCTTCATGTGTTATAGTTGCATTTAGCAGATCAGAGCTGGGCGATAATATAGTTTACATTTTGCAATGATGCCACAGATCAAGCCGTTCAAATATTATATTCTATATATCTCGCCCTTCGCAGTATCAGTTATCGACTGAAGTTTACTAAATGTTTCTTCTGTGGTAGGTGAAGTATTTGACTACCTCGTATCCCACGGGAGAATGAAGGAAAAGGAGGCGCGTGCTAAATTCCGGCAGGTAAGACATATCATAATCAATGCAACTTGAAACTTGTTCATCTTTGATTAAATAAAAATTTAAAAAGAGCAAAGCCAAGTGGTATTTTCTGTTTTTAATGTGTTAAACATTATACATTTTTATTCCTATTACCCTGTTTTATTTCAGTTTCCTGTTTCAGAGACATCATTGTCTGTGTTTCCCTTTCAGATCGTGTCTGCAGTTCATTACTGTCATCAGAAGAATATTGTTCACAGGGACCTGAAGGTTATTGTTCTTTCACATGACTTATTATGTCATTTTATTGCATCTGTAGCTTTCATAAAACAAGGCTTTACCATTACACACCTTGCTCCCTTTTAAAATAACCCCAAAGCGCAAAACTATTAAATTCCTTCTCATGGTCATATATCCCATCTTATACCTCACTCAGGCGGAAAACCTCCTGCTTGATGCAGACTCCAATATCAAGATTGCTGACTTTGGCTTCAGTAATGAATTTATGTTGGGCAGTAAACTGGACACGTTCTGCGGCAGCCCCCCTTACGCTGCCCCAGAGCTCTTTCAGGGGAAGAAGTATGATGGGCCAGAGGTGGACATCTGGAGTCTGGGGGTTATACTGTACACGCTGGTCAGCGGATCACTGCCCTTTGATGGACAAAACCTCAAGGTAAATTACTCAACTCAGAATAAGAAGTGAAAAAAGATCTTGTAAAAGAGTAGAGGGATGCCTGTCAAAAAAATCATCCAACGACCATGTTTATCTAGATATGTTTTAATTTTAATATTTTTCCAGTGGTAGGTTGGAATGCACTGATATTAAAAATCCCCCTGACAGAGATAAGCTAATAAGTATTTTTATATTATTGGGCGATAATTGATAAATGCTGGCCATTAACATTGCCATCTGCCATCTGCACTATTTTGTTTATACTAACTAAAATAAAGTACAAAATAAACTATCACTATCAATAATTTTTAATGCTACAAGTGAATTCAATATTACAACATTAGAATGTACAGTATGGAAAGTAGATTTTCATTTTGAGATTTGCTTAAAATTATATTTAATTTTATATATATATATATATATATATATATATAAGGAGAGGATTAAATGATGGCAAAAACAATCCACTTGTAAAAACAATGAAAATGCACACATTGGCCAATATATGTCCATTATCAGCAGATATATTGAGTAAAAATCTGTAATGTCTTATTATCATGCAACATTTATATATTTCCATTATTTGTGAGCACTATGATAGCCCTGGTCGATTATTATTTATTTATTTGTTGTATATTAGTCTGTTACTCTGTTTAAGGGCTGCATGTATTGTCTATATTTCAGTAAAAACGTATTTGATCATATTTGATTATGATATTTTTCTCATTCTCAAAGACATTAAATAAGTGCCAACAGTGTGTTTTTTGGTAGAAACATTCAACTTTTATTTCAAAGACATTTTTTTTTTCTTTTGTAGTAAACCTTTTAATATGTTGAGTCACAGCTAATATTCAGTGTACAATATTGTGTCGTTCTGAACAGTCATATGACAACAGTTTGAGACATTATCTAAGGCAGCACACGTGCAGCAGTTGCTCTTATGAAAAGCTTTGCTCTCAAGTAATGTAGGTCAAGTGAGCTGTGATTGTTTCTTTGTGCCGTGGGGGTGATTCAGTGGCTGACGGGTTCAGATTTGAATTCGGTGTTGAATAGAAGTCTGTGTTTTTCCCTCAGGAGCTGCGCGAGCGTGTGTTGAGGGGGAAATACCGTGTGCCATTCTACATGTCTACTGACTGTGAGAGCATCCTGCGCCGGTTCCTCGTGCTCAACCCCACCAAGCGCTGCACCCTGGAGGTGAGGAGGAGCAATCCACCACCACAGCTGATAACACGTCTTATTGAGTTTGCATGGATCTTGTGGCCTTTTGCTCACTCTATCTGACTCTCTGATCTTCCCTTTCAGCAAATCATGAAGGATAAGTGGATGAATCTCGGGTACGAAAAGGACGAGCTGAAGCCTCATGTAGAGCCTGTGGAGGATTATAATGACAGCAGCCGTATAGGTAAGAAATGCTTCCCCTTTTGGCCCTTTTACAAGATTTTTCAGAAAAAATTTTTTTTTTCTTTTTTCTTTTTTGGCTTTTCAATATATAAACATACTCATAAAAAGATGTATCTTGCACATGTATGCTTAAGGTGTCATTATTTTTTTATTTTATATTTAAATTTTTATAATATTTAAGTAATAAATTTATATTTTTGTATATTTTTTTTTACCCCATTGTCAAAATGTTATTTCTCTAGATATATGTTAGGAACAATTTGCAAATAAATTAAGAAAAACAAACAATTATAACTGTGCAGAACTTGTACAGTGAACGGTGTACGGTGTAAATACAGTTTTTCAGTGTTTTTGAAAATAGTCTCTTATGTTTTCCACGATTGCATTTATTTGATAAAAACCGTAATATTGTGAAATATTATCACAATTTAGAATAACTGTTTTCTATGTAATTTATTTGTGTGATGCAAAGCTACATTTTCAGTACTCATTACTCCAGTCTTGAGTGTCACATGATCTTTCAGAAAACTTTTGTAACATTGTAAAAGCTTTTTGATCAATTTAATGCATCCTTGCTCAATAAAAGTATTAATTTCTTTAATAAAATCCTGAAGTGTATATTCTGTGAAGAAAAGCTTATTCCACAATTTTACTTATCAAAGTAAAATGTATCTTGTTTTTAAGATAAAAAAAGATAACAATAAAACATTTTTTGCATTGTAGTAACCAAAAGGTTGTGGTTTCAAACCTTACTAGCAAGGCACTTAAAACCAGATTGCTCAAATTTGTTGATTTGTTTACTTGCTTATTTTCTTTTAAGTATTTTTGCTCTCTCTCTCTCTGGTCATACAGATGTGATGGTAGGAATGGGTTACTCTCGTGATGAAATCAAAGATGCCTTGAGCACACAGAAGTACAATGAGATACTTGCCATGTATCTGCTGCTAGGCCGCAAGAACGAGGTGAGATAGAGAGTGCCGCTGACCTGAGAACAGCCTGTGCACTATATAAGTGTGTAATATCTTACAGTATGTGTTTCCCATACAGGATGGCATTGAGTCACGATCGAGCAGCAGTTTGTCTCTAGCACGGGTGCGGCCCAGTCCCATCACGAATGGCACCAGCAAACACTCCTCCACTTCCTCGTCTAGCTCCACCTCTGCCTCCAGTCACACTAAACCCCAGCGCAGTGCCTCCACCTGCCACCGCCAGAGGAGGCACAGCGACTTCTGTGAGCCCCCACACCCCTCACTGATCATTTCATTTTTATAGTTTGATATTATTTATAGCTTAATTATTAAATACCAGTAATAATAATAATTATTAAAAGCAACCATTTTATTTTTGTTGTTGTTGTTGTTATTATTAATAGGATTTATAAAAGTCATTATTGATAATGTCTGTCAGGTGGGCCGTCGGTGCCAGTAACCCACCCCAAGCGCAGTCCCACCAGTACAGGAGAGGGGGAACTAAAAGAGGAACGTCTGCCCTCGAGGAAGGCCAGCTGCAGTGTGGTGGGCAGTCGTAGCATCCCCCCGTCGAGCCCCATGGTCAGCACAGCCAACAACCCCAACAAGGCTGAGATCCCTGACCGCCGAAAAGACGTCAATGTAACACCGGTAATCAAGCACACAAAATCATATAAATCCTGTTGCAGGAAATATCAATTCAAATATTATCATTGTTCAGGAGATTGTTCTCAATAGTTCACAAATTCTGTTTTAGGGTTTGTGCATTATATTCCAAGACTTTTGAAGCCTTAGGATAGATTTATGCAAGGAGCCAACGGAAAATTAAGCCATTTGTTACAGCCATGGTCACTGTTTACTTTCATTCTATGGAAAGGGGAAGCTGGATATTCTGCTATAAATAACTTCTTTTGTGTTCCAAAGAAGAAAGAAGAAAGTTCCCAAAGACATAAGTAAACGATGCTGGATATTTCATTTTTAGATGCACTATTCCTTTAATAGAGTAGAAATAAAAAATCAAGCTAATTGCACTTCAAGTGCCATCCATTAAAATGTTACACAACTTCCTGTATGCCAAATACATCAATAACAAGAATTATTCCCTGAGATATAAAGGCACATGTTCACATTCGTTATCGGCATTCTCTTGTCATAAAGTGATGTTTCCTTGCATGCATGAATTTCTGAGGACAGCAGTGTCAGAAAAGCTCGTCATATTTGGATAGCTGCAATAGTATATCTGTGTAAAATCCATTGTTTTTGGTTTTCAATACCTGCTTCCTGTTTCATGCTTTAGAACAACACCCCTGTCAGTGCCATGACCCGTAGGAACACTTATGTATGTACGGACCGTACGAGCACTGACAGACACTCCTTACTACAGAACGGGAAAGAGAACAGGTAAAACGTGTCTCTGTGTATGTGAATCTGTATTTTATTTTTGTATATATGCATTGAAGTTTCAGAATTTATGTGCATGCCGAAGCCGAACTTTTTTTTTTCTGTGTGCTTGATTATTGAGATGGATTTGCTTCAGCAGTGGCAGATAATGACTGCTTAACTGTCCTTCTTTCACCCTCCTCTCTGTCTTTCCTTATCTTCGGGGGAGGCCCAGAGACTGGGTGTCATGTGACTTAAAGAGAACGAGAGGAGGCCTGGGATTGTCTGGGTCACAAGGCTGCTTGACTGTTTGACCTAAAGAAAGCCTCCCAGCTAGCACAGCACATGTGTCCACACACGCAGAATCACCGTCACCAGAATGTGTGTGTTTTTTTAAATTGTAAATGGTATTATCAGGGTAATGATTTTAATGATATTTATATTTTACAATGAATATAAATAAGTCACAGATATTCATATTTGATGTGAAATAATGAAGAATATTTCAATAGAATTACTGTGTAAATTCATCAAACCTAAATTCTGAGATGTCAAAACCCAGACTAGCCTCAAGTTTATTGGACCACATATACACACTGAATACACTCGACCCAGCCAAGCCATTTCAAACCCCTTCATCACACAAATGTTCTGCCCAGAACTACAATTAATGACTGCAGTGTTTCCGTCAAGTAGAAGCTAATATGTGAAACTCTGTTATAGGAAATCCTGTGTGTGTGTGTGTGTGTGTGTGTGTGTGTGTGTAAGGTCCATCAGCACAGGGTTATTTAGAGCATTAAGTGAAGTGGCCCCAGGCCAGTGGGCAAACTGAGGCAGCATGTGAGATCTGTTAGATTTCTGCCAAAACTGTGTGAGACGGAGGGGACAGAGGCAGTCCGGTGCCAAGAACTGCACGTCTGTGACGTGAACCCATCTGAACTGAGACAATAGTGGGGCTAGTTGCTATGTACAGCATCTCTATTCCTATTCAAGAGGAGAGGTGTGCTACTGCTTGTCTAAGCGATTCCTAAAGTGTTCAAGGGATCCTTGTTAACATCCCCCTGTTAACCACCACTATGAACACCTAGGAACATGCCAGCACCATTGTGTGTGTGAGTTGTGGATCATAATTTTTCTTCTTGCTCTCCTTTTCTCTCCTCTCTTTGTCTTATGACTTTCTCTCCTGTTTTCTTGGTTGGGATTAGTTTAATAAACAGAAAATAAAGAGATTTCTCTCGCCTTCATCCTCTGCATCCCCAGGATTCAGATGTGCAGTCGTGTGCAAGATTTATTCCACTAAGGGTTCAGTTTTAATTTGCAGTAAGTGGCTGTTTCTGAGATGGGAGTAAGAACACAAGAGAGCTCGTGCCTCAGTGACTCAGCATCCTGCCTCACATTTACACTCAACTAAACCCAGCCAGAGCTGCCTCTCTGAGCCTCGAGATCTGATGTGGGTTTAATCGAATCGCTACAGAACTGCTACTGTGTTTCGTTTTGGACTTTGTCTTATGGATTAAGTTCTGTTACCAAAAGTAGTTTCCAATTAGATCCATGATAACTGCTAATAAGCAGGATTAATGGCATACTGTATCATTGCACTGTCCCTTAAAATTAGATTTTTGCTTTTTCACTTGCATTTTTCTTGTCTCTTTCCTCAGCTCCTTGTCTCATCGATTACCTCCAGCCTCCCCGTCCACCCACAGCATCTCCGGGGGCGGGGCCTCCAGCTCCACATCTTCTGAGCGTTCTCGGTTGACGAGGGGCTCCACCATCCGCAGCACCTTCCACGGGGGCCAGCTCCGTGACCACCGGCCCCCCACCCACGCACCCCCCACCTCACCCACCCTCTCCCATGAAGCCAGTCCTCTGCCCCACTCCCGTAGCCGTGCCACCTCAAACCTGTTCACTAAGCTGACCTCAAAACTTACCCGCAGGTAAGAAGAGAATGACAGATTCTTCTAAACCAGAACGACTTTAAAAGAGTACACTTTTGAATATTATAGATAAAAATAGATCCAAATAAGTTCCACATCATCAGTTTGCTCTTTCCAGATATTCCACTGTTTAGAGTAACAATGAGAAACGTCTGAGGACGTTTAAGGCCTGTTCACACCAGAGAATAACTATATATTTAACTTTAAAGATATGCACATTAATATCTACACCAAGAACGATTACTTCAATATTAACATGGATGCTAACTATAAATAAAACAACTAAGAACAATGATTCTAAACATAACTATAACAGAAATTATATTAGTGTTCGCACCAATGGCCGGTAACTATAAAGACAACTACATTATCATCCGCACCAAGGAACTATAACTATAAACACAACTTAAACGATAACTACTGTATATTAACGTCCACAACAACGGACGATAACTATAATGATTACTATATTAGTGTCTACACCAACAGACAAAAACTAAAAATATAACGATTATGATAACTAGATTTGCATTCACCTCAAGAACAAAAACTATAAAGATAGCTATATTATTGTCCACACCAATGAACGTTAACTATAAACATTTAACTTATAGTTATCATTATAGTTATCGTCTTTGATGTGATCGGCCCATTAGCTGCATGATATCAAAATGACACAGACTCCACTGCTAAAGCCAAACAGTTTACAAAGTCATTTTTCGTTTGGTTTGGTGCCCATTGTCTTGTGGAATCTGAGGAGGTAATGGAGTTAAATATGGGAGCTTTTGCAGTCTGTAATGTAATTGAGATGTTCAGTAGTGTGTAGAAACGCTGATGGGGCGCTTTGCTCTTCAGCATCCTCAGTCAAATTGTTTATGTGCCTCTCTGGGCTGTAAGCCAAAAAGAATGACTTTTGCAGGGGTACGCATCTAGAAGCTCTTAATTAGATTAGAGCAACAACTTCCCGATTAGATTAACCTACCTAGGTTGAAACCCAATGGATAAGGCTTTTTTCTGCATAAGTTTGCATATATACTCTTTGCATTAACTCTTCCTCAAGCCTCCTCTGTTATTAACCGACAGCGTCAGGCACCTGCTCCCCCTAGTGTGTCCTTCTTTTTCTTGTTCTTGGCAATTGTTGGGTGCTCTGTGTTTCTGTTTTGTTTATTTTTTTCTTTGCCTCTCCTTGCTGCAATCTTATTTCTCTCTCGCTCTTCCTGTTCCCCTCTTTCTTTCTGTCTACCAAACTATTTTCCTTCCCTTCATCAACTCTTAGGGTCAATCTTGACCCCTCTAAGCGCCAGAACTCAAACAAGTCCGTCTCGGGCTGCACTCTGCCACAGGGATCAAAAACAGTTAGTAAGTTTTCTTCCTGTTTGTGGCCTTTTTTCCATCTCTCAGTCTGTCCAAATACTCACAGTCTCACCGCTCTCTTTAGCACCTGTGTTGGCGCTGAGTGTCAGAACACCACCTTGAGCTTGTACACATATATTTATTTGCTTTTTAAAGGAACAATTCACCCCAAAATATACATTTTGGATAGTCATCATACTCACCGTCATGTCATTCCAAACCTGTATGGTATTCTTTCTTCTGTGGAATGCACGTAAGATGTTTTGAGAGCTGTCAATCTCCAAAAAACACGTATCTTATGACTAACTGGGTTATCATTACAATTCCCGCATTCACATTTTAATGAGATTTTAAGATTTAAGCAAAGAAATGGCACACGGCACACATCTGAAGCACGAGCACAGAGAACCACGGACTCCAACTGTTCCTATTTCATTACTGACTTTTTACTTGTCTTTAACAATTTAACGTTTGGAATGTATGTTAGTCTAGTTGTTTTTGCTGTGGTATTTTTGTTAAAACCATAGGCAAATGTTCCTCTTTTAGGCATTAGTGCTTTTTGCTGATGTTATTCAGCTGCAACAGAACACTTTGTAAAAAGACAACAAATATGTTTGACTTAGATTTTTTTATTTTTTATTATTGGAATCGAAACAAGGACTCAATTAGCAGAATCAGAATCCGAATCCCAACTCTACGTACAAGTCATTTGGACCAGTTTTACACTACTTCATTTGTCATTTCCACAACATGACAGTCAGTTTGTGTATTATGCAAAGTATTTTGCTTGTGATAAGAAGAAAATAATTATACATGTTTGAGATGACAGAGCGAGTAAATGATTTCACTTTTGACAGAACCACACCATTTTGGTTATTGTCAGTGCATTTTGTAAAACTACATTTTTGTGGATATTTTATTATTTTAAAAAGTGCTGTATTTGTGTTTGATGCTCAAGGGGTCTTTTACACCATAGCACCATCCATGTATCAGCCTTTTCATGCATTCATTCATGCATTTCTCTCACCTTTTACTCATTCAAGGGAATAAATAGCATTTAGCTTGGTTCAAGGAATACTGTGTGCCTTTATCAGTGAAAAAAAATCAGAAGCAGCTGTTTATAACAATTTCATCTGGACAATTTTGAACAAGACAGGGGCTTCCTCTCTCCATTTTAAACCTAGATTAGTTACGTAACATTTCATCCTTTCATGCCAAATCCCTCTCAACGTTGGCCAAGCTAATTTGCCTCCTCTGCCTACAACATCATTTTTCTGTCCAGATATGGTTTATTTACACCCAACAGAGCCCTCCATTTTCACTGTAATATATAAGGAAGAAGCCCATGTACTGTTCCTTTAAGAGGGAATCCACTGGCCACCTCATTTGCCATATCATGTGAATGGAAAATTTCACAAATACTCATAAAAGCAGACTTGGACCATAGCGCCCTCATGTGGACATCAGTCTCAACTAGCACTTTCTTTGTTTAACGCTATATTAATAACTACTAATATTGTTCTAACATCTCATGTAGAATAGTTGATTAATAAACTTAAAAGCAAATAACCAGACACACAGGAAATTAATTAATTAATATTTTGTGAATGTTTTTGTAATTTGTGTTACACTGACATTAAGCAACTTGTGGTGACATTTGAAAACGTAATTAATATATTAAATACATTATCTTACTCTATAAATCCATCACTGTCGTCACTGTCTTTTGTTGTCAGTGGTGATTATTGTGGATTGCTGAAGATGACGTCAATGTAACAGTGCAAGTCTGTGGTGTTAGATGTGAACTCATGCGATTGGTTGTTTGTGGAGGGCGGGATGAAGACTCATTGATTCTCTGTTGGCTGATTTATTCCTAACATGGACCTTTGTTTTCTTCTTGAGGGTCACAGACGAACCTGAGAGAGTCTGCAGATCTCCGGTCACAAGGTGAGTGTTTCCATTATCTTTTTAATACACTAATATGACTGAAGACGTGACATAAGCCATCCATCCTCCAATTCTAGACCATCTTCTTCATTGCAGAAAACAAGCAAACAAATCAAACAGAGGAAAAACAGAAAATAGGTAGAGGAAAATGAACAATAATATCATAAACCGATCATCTTGATAGATAAATTAATATTATTTGCTCAGTAAAAAAAAAGACTAAAACATCCTCACACACGACTGTAACTCTCTCTTACTTCTCCTTAGCTACAGATACAACTACAAAAAGTCAAACTAAAAAATACAGGTAATTTCTAGCATGTGATCCGTGCCATGGCAGATCAGACTGTTCAGAATGTGACTGCATTTTGTTAATTTTATAGAACTGTGTACTGTGTGCATCAAAACTAGATTAGATTTTGTTTTTAGGTTTTGTTTAGATCCGTACTTGTCCTTCCCTTTACCCTTTCCATATTCTCTGACAGTGGTTGACTTGCATTTGGAAAGTCACATTTCAGTTTTTTAACATGGATGTTTGAATGACATTTTTTAATTATTAATCTCAACATATGTTATTGTTAAAAGCTGCCAAGTGTATGTACCTTGAATGCAGTTTACATTCAGTTGAGATCTACATGTAGGAATAATGTATGTTTATGTAGTGCATGGCAGGTGATGTATGGCTGCACAGGAATCTGATCTGAGTTTTAATTTCAGCATAAACATACAAGATTGCTCTGCCAATTTTTTTTTGCTTGATTATTATGTTATTATATTTTATCCCTATATTTGTATGTGGCCATTTATTTAAGTATGGATGTTTTTATACACTACTGTTTAAAGGTTTGGGGTCCGTAAGATAAAAAAAAAACTGACTGTAAAGACATTTAAAATGTCTTTAAAATGTAATTTTCTATTTCAAATAAATGCTGTTCTTTTGAATTTTATATTTGATATAAATGAATATTATAGTAATGGCTGCTGATAATTCTGCTTTGCCATCGCAGGAATAAATCACATTAAATTACATGTAAAAAGATTTTTAATAATAACAATATTAATGTGCTTTTGATTAAATGCATGCATTGCAGACCCAACATTTTTAAATGGTGGTGTATTTCTTTGCCGTTTAAAAAACTAAATTAATGGCATTCACATTTTATTCAGACCTCCAAAATGTTCTGCAGCTTTTTTCGATAGTCACACTGAGTTTAAATAATGCTCAGATTTTTGAAAATGGTTTTATTATCCTGAAGAACTCCAGTGTCTCCTGAAAGGTAACAGGTGTTTATCTAAACATTCCTTCTCTTTTTTGATTGCAGAAGGGTTTCAGACTTTTTTTAGGATGCTTATTTCAAACTGTTTAGGATGATTTTGTTGGCAACACTTTCCCACAAAGTTCACATAAACATGAAATACATTACATAAACCATCAAAAAGTTGTTTCTTATTAGGTAATGTTACCTTGCTATATAGTGATGATCAGTTCATTTAAATAATATCACAGACTACTAGACTTAAGTCTGGATTTTTGTTCTTACATATTTCTAATATATTTCTCTCTTGTCCCCCTTCCATCCCCCATCCGCTCATTCACGTCATTGCCCACCCTCCATTTCTTCCTCATTTCACCTCCTCCTCACTCCACAGTCGCTATCTATCTGGGTATCAAAAAGCGGCAGAGCCCCGGACCCCCCGATGCGGCTGGGATATGAGGGTGCGGAGCCCGCGGGACCCGGCTGAGGTGGTTTTGGCACTGCGGGAGGCAGCGCAGAGCTGCGGTTGCCAAGTCCACCAGGCCGGGCCCTTCCTCCTCTCCTGCACCCACGGAGCAGCTGGCGCCCGCGTTGCTTTCGAAGCAGAGGTGTGCCATCTGCCCAACGGCCCCGCCGAGATCAGCGGTGTCCGATTTAAGCGCCTGTGGGGGGCACCGCTTGCCTTTCGGGACATTGCCACCAAAGTGTCCAAAGATATCGAACTCTGAGGTCAACAGGGGGTTGAGGGCAGGGACAAAACCATTGGACAGAAAGATAAGATGAGTGGACATAGCCCCGCCCACACCCCCGCCCCCTCTAAGCCTACAAAGACTGGCACACTTAAATTGAGAACTGGGCACCTGCTCACACAAAAGCCCTGCTGAAGGAACTCCCTTTACCAAGTCTGTTTCACCATTGATTTTACCTGGTATCTTATCCATGGTTTTTTTAACACCCATTTATGTTCACTCTTCACATTGTCATTCCTTTTTAACTGCTGCTATTTAACTCATTTTTATTTCTATTCCTCTGCTTTGTCAGCGAGAAGAGTATGTTTTATTTTACCATATTCACAAAAAACATGTATGAAAGCCACACTATTTCATACAGTAGACAACATGCAGAGCCACTGAAAGTGATAGCAATTTCTCCTCATTTATAAATAATCTTGTTTGGTTGTCAAACCTGCCAGTGATGCAGGTTGAGTAGGTGATGTCTGTGTTCCTGAGCCTCATTGTTTTTAGATTCGTCACATTACATGGTCACACCATAGCACTTTAGGGCTGAGTGAGCAACATCACCTGTTAAGAAGCAGTTCTCCCTTCAAATGGTGCAATTTATCCTGTTGAGCCAAGTCAATACACAATGCTCTTTGTGTTGCTTTTGTATGTGTTACGCTGATGAGAAACCTCTGTTATCTTGCCGTAAGTGCACTCGCTGAATGACCACAAACAGACTGTTGACTTTGTTTATCTCCGATTTGAAATAGTAAGTCCTCCTCGTAAAGGTTGGAATATGTCTGAGCTGTGCAATGTGTGAAAATGCAAGAATGATTAATACAACATTTGTCTGAAATCCAGTGATTTGTGTGTCTTTATTGTGTTCAGTTCAAAATGTAACAAAGATATTTGCTTAATCGAAGTTTTCATGAAATATATAAAGAGAATATATAACAATAGAGATCTTATCAAGAGTAATTTTTTCTTTTCTTTTCAGAAGCCAAATAATACAAATCGTACTCATTTGGCTCAAAACCTGATATCCACAGATACAGGTATGAATCTGTGTATTAGTGTATGTGTACTTTTCAAATCACTCTACAATTTGCTGTAAGTGTGTTAGTCTAAAACTTTTTGCCTTTTTTCCAGCAATTTCTATTGATATATTGCATTTCAGGTTTAAATATATTGTGTATGATTTGCAAGCATTCTAACTTGTTATAATTCAAACCAACATGATCTGGCTTCATAATAACTGAAAGAAATGGCAAACCATGCTTGAACTATTGTTGACAGTCATTGTGCTATTCTCCACAAATGACTCATCTTTTAGTGCTCACAATGACTTTCGGGTCAGCTTAGATTGTATTCATGAAAGTGTGTATTGATGTTCAGCTTTGAGAGTTTGAATGGATCCTCCACAATTGTGTTCTACATTAAATACATATACATTAAGTAATTAACATCTGTGTCTGGGGGTACAAATCAAGACCTGTCAAGAATATAAAGGCTTAAAACAAAGGATGATTATTACATGGGGCCATTTATTAAATTTGTACAACAAGAATGTTTCGGTGAATACAACATAGCTAAGGTTTTCTAGCTATGTGAAGGTTTGATCCCAGGAAGTTACAGGAGGAACATGAAGATAAGAAGGAAAAGTGCAGGGAAAAAAGACAAAAGGAAAACAGTTGGAAAAAAGTGAGCAGGGTGGAGTGTCTCTTGGAAAAATCAATACGTCATGACTGCATGAAAGAACAAATAAAAAAAGAAAAGCACCATTTTACTTCTGGGCAGGGATCATATTATCAATGGACTCGCCCTTCTCCAGTTTCTTTTCCATTTCGACCATGAGTTTCACACCATCAACCACCAGCTGTACCTGCTGCACCTCGGAGGAGCCCAGACGGTCAGCATTGGAGATGTCGAACACACAGCCGACAGATGCAGTGTCAACACCACCTGAATAACAGAAGTACAAAGAGTCTCAAATAATGATCACAGTGTAACTCTGCCATTTTATACATTCAGTGATTTCAAGCCCACCTGTGCCCCGCTTCTGAAGATGCAGTCTGGTCAGGATCTCCTCAAATTTGGCATGTGTGCTGAGTATGGGCAGCTTGACATGCACACCACCGCGCAGGCCGGTACCCAAGTTAGAGGGGCAGGTCAGGATGAAACCAAGATGCTCGTTCCACATGAACCCATGGTTGTGCTTCTTGAAGATATCCTCAATCTGCAATATACAACAAGGAGTCAGGCCTTCGGTTGCTTATCTATGCATTAGATGACCAAAGGATTAAACGTACAGCATAATTAGGTAGTGAATAATGGGGTTTACCTCCTGCAGGCCAATGCAAAACTTCCTGAAGACTTCCTTCATGTTACCACTCTTCTGCATGGAGATGACACACAGGTGATCCTCCTCCTTCACCCACACCAGGAAAGACTTGTTGTCATTGTGCCAGATGCCTCTTGCGTCAGGCCAGTCGCGAGCCATGCCAACAGCCAACAGCAGGGGGGACACGGGCTTGTCAAACAGGAAGTGGTCAGCAATGAGCTGCTCCTGTTCCTTATCAGTCATGTCCTTCAGGGGGTAGTACTTGCCCTTGAACTCGCCGTCCAGTCTGTTCAGAGCTGTGAGAAGAGCAATGTGAACGTCAGTAAGATCATGCATGTTCCTTTGTGGATGTCAGAACATAACGTTAATGAAACACACCTTCAATGGACAGCTTCTCCACAGCTCTACGCTCACCATGGCTGTTGTGGGGAGGCAGGGTGAATCCCTTGATGCTGCGGCCGGTACGCACACGGCTGCTCAGAACGTAGTTGGGGTCAAGGTCATCACCACCCTGCGCACAGGTAAACATCAGTCACAGTAGAGTAAAACAGCCATGATAATGTAAAGAACTTTAACATACCTTCAGGTTCTCCCAGTTCAGATCAGTCTGGTGCTTGTCGGTGGGCTTATAGCCACCGTGACGGTCAGAAATGATGAGGTCAAACAAGTCCTTGAAGACTTCGTAGGACTCCTCATCACCAGCCACACAGCCGACAGTCATGATGAAGGGGTGGCCTTGAATTGCGATCAAAAGGTAGTGCTTTATATATCTTCTAGAACAACTAAAACATTGCTTGTGGTATCTTGAAAGATTGGCTGCTGTGGGAGAATGTATTCAAACATGTTCTACGAACCAGGGTTGTCCACACCAGTCTGGATGCAGTCATCCAGGGTGAATCCACTGGGAATTGACTTGCTCCTGAGTTTGTTGGAGATGTCCTTATTCAGGACCTTGGACATGTGGTGGTTGTGCTGAGAGAGGTCAGGGAACTCCTCCTCTAGAGAGAACTTCATCTTGTAATCATTGTTGCAGTTCTTAGTCATGATTGCACTTTTCCAGAGATCTGCCGAAAGACGAGTAGTAAGGCAAGTTGGCAAAGTATTTACAATATACTTTGGAGACTTAGATTAGTCTGCAAATCTTGTCTGCAGAGTTGATGTCACAGTGGACAACCAGGAACATTGTCCCAGGTCTACTAAGGTGTAGCTTACTCATTAGACACAGGAAAGAGGGCAACCAACGTTCCTCATCGCTGCCATTGATATAGCGAATTATGAATGACTACCCATTTGCGTTCGGTCAAGAACAAGCAGCGCTAGTTTCCCGAATAAAATGCCAGCAGTTGCAGACAAGGTTAATGCATATTTTGTGTCCCAAGTAAACTCCAGTATCCTAGTAACAAAATATGATGCTATGTCTTGGATGATTGAATAGCTCGCATGCTTATATGCATCGGACTGCAGGTGATATTTTTAGCATGGCTGCCAAACTCACTCCTCTCACTCAAAGCAGATAGCACATTCACCTCTCTAATTTCTGCTGGGGGTGGAGAATGTACACTTGTCCCATAATTGGTATTATGTCCACCCCAATTTAGCTTAATTGCTTAATAGCAAAATTGAATTAACAAAATATTAGAAATATCAAATGTTTACAGTTTAGGAGTAATAAATCATTAATAATCTATTTTTCCACATATTCACAGCTTTTGGCACACAGTTGCATACAAAACAAATGCAATATATGAAGTATTATAAATAGACTTGAGTAAAATACATCAGCTATAAATTCCCCAAGTTACTATGACCTTGCACAAAGTACAGATCATTCCTGCCATGGACAGCAAATCTACTCCAGATTGCTCTCTCACAAGTTTACCAATGCATTTCAAATGCAATGACAAGCTTAATACAGATCTACCATGAACAAAAAAGCTTTAAAATTTTGAACATGTGCATTTCTAATACTCCAACAATATAGAGTGCTTCCATAAGAATCCAGATATTGTGCATCAGGGATCCAGTCATTAACACCAATGAGTTCCCAATGTTCCCAAAAATGTATTTGTTTAATTATTTTGTTGGAGAGTTATAAATGGAAAGGCATTGCAATTAACAACTCACTGAATTAGACAGATATCTTGAATCTGCATTTTACTGACAGCTTCAGACAGGAGTGCCCTGACCTACAAATACCACATAAACTCTTAAGTGAGGTTGAGCAGAGACAACAGAGAGAGGGAGGGATAAAAAGGGGGTTTTAGTGGTTCTATTGACTTTGGTCTTATCACATTTAGAGATAAAGATTAGCTCTCTCACTGTTTGAGAACATCGCCCTGCACTGGCCCAGCCAAGCTACCCTTATTGGGAGCAGATCTGCCCCTGGCTCCTCTAGCAGTTGAACCAATAATCACTCCAGTCTCACATTTCTGCCCACAGTTGCTCTATTGCTTTCATTCTTCTACCACTTTATATCCCTAGACTCATTTTTCGTCCTAAATCGCACACTGGTTTTACTCTTTCCGTGCAGCAAAGTGTTCCAGTGTCACCATTCTTCCTTTTTCAGTTGCATTCTGCAACAGAACCCTCCTTTTTCCACAGTTCTGCACGCTCTGATTTTGTCTGTATATGTTAAACCAAAGACGATTCCTAGATACATCCTGATCTTCAGGGTTCATATCATTAAGCTAAGCCTGTCTGATGGGTCCGAAGCTAATGCTGCTTACACTTACACACCCAGACAACAACCCCCCTCTTACCCCAACTCACCCTAAGCAGCTTTATATATATATACCAGTCTGGTGTCACAGAGAGAATCCTCCCTGTACATGTCCAATACAGAGTCCATCTAGTGATTTTTTACTGTCTGACGTAACAAACAGATTAGCATTTACTTTGCATTTGCGGCAAATAATGTGTAATGTTTTTGTTGCTAAGCATTGGTAATATAATCAACTCTACCTAGATGGCTTATCATCATTACATGTACCTATAATGTCCAAAAATGCTAGGTAGGCAACTCTTATTTTGTGCTTTATTTTCACAATAGTAGGCTGCCTCACTAATGCTGTCATTAATGAAGCAGACAGTTGTTCTAATTAAATATTACTTGAAATGTGAGGCTTTGGAATCATTACTGAAATATTTACATACATTGACTCACTCAATTATTATATTCACTGTAAAAAAAATAATGGAAAATAAAATACATTTATGGTAAAAAAAAAATACTTTGCTAATGTTTTCAGTAGGCTATTATGAGATATGGCATATTGATGTCTTTACATTTTACAAATTATAACTGTATATGTCTGTTAGTGATACGATTTCAATATAACAATCTGGAACTAAAATCTGCTTTTTACCATAAAATATACTCATATCCATGATGATAATACAGGTGGAAAAATAGAAAAGCACATGAAGAGTTCATGTTAATTCCATTATGTCCGTAAAAGATGGCGTGAAAACAACACAAATGGTACTGAAATAATGCACTAAATAACAAATAAAACATGATAATATACATTTCACTCTAAAAACACAGAGTTAAAATAGCGCAATTTGAGTAAGGCTGCGTAAATAGTACAGAACACGTGGGGTTCATTTTACCAATCAAATTGGGTTATTTAACCCAGCATAATGATGATTCTTTTTAGTATTATAACTTATATTTTACTTCATGCATGAATTAATGTTTACAAGTGAACTTTTGTCAAATACTCCACACAGCCACCGGTTTGCATGATAACTTCCTTTATTTTCCTTATCATATTTACAGTGTAGCACATTTTATATCGTTTTTAATACGTAGGCCATATATATTGCATATTTAAACTCAATTAACAAACCTTAACCCCTTAACTGTCACTCACATTTTTGTACATAGATAGTGAAAGTGCACTATCCAAATTTACATTTTTATAATTCATGAACAAAAACATTCTGTTTACATGATTTTGATGTACCATTTCCATGGTAATGCAATGTCTGATTTTAAAATGGGCTTCAAAGGATGCATTTTGACATTTTAAGTTTTCAACTGATAGATCCTTTTTTTATGATTTCTAAAGCGTGAAAGAAAAAAAGGCAACTAAGAAGACTTTCTGCGACAATGGTCAGAACTCCTGTTATTATGTTGAAGAGCTGCGCTCTTGTCAGATATTAATATATTACTTTTCCTACCTTTCCAAAGATATATAGTTTGTTATGAGTAGATTAGGACTTCATTGTAAAATAGTAAAGTAACTTTAGGAGTCCCACAGGGTGACAGTTAGTAAAGATCAAGTAATTCAGAGATTTTACTTACAAAGCAATACATTTGACAGTATTTGACAGGACAGTAAAGTTAAATTATGCCAAAGCCAAATTTGAGCCAGCTGTAATGATTAAGAATGAGCCTTATTTGAACTGCATATGTGATTCAAGTAGATTTGAAACTAGTCATGGTGCCACCCTCCTGTGTTAGTTTGTTGATGATGTTGGGCGCAGTTCAGAGCAGTGGCAGGTAGGTGGCCTGAGCTCGAGCTCGAGCTCCACACGGCGCAGTCGCGCGGCTGACGGATCAGGTAAGCGCTAAGTCAGCCTGTCTGCGACGCCACAACAGGTGAATGAATGTCCGCCACCGAGGATCTATCTACTTGGCTGTTACATCTATTCATCGCGACGACGTCAAGGGAATAAAGATGTGATGTGAGTTACTTTAGTCGGAATTGTCTGGGTGTAAATTGGGTGCGTCGCGGTCACTTCTGCAGGTAAATAAACATCAGCTGTTGACTCTCACTGCTCAACCGTCTCTTTATATGACCTAGGAGTAAACAGCTTTACAGGACGGTTTAGAGGACTATTAACTTACACTCTCGTTTAGTTAACAGTGTTTGTTTTTACTGAATTAGCTTTCGTTACAACTGCTTAGCTGATAAAAGTCCTATTTGTTAAGTGGACTATTATCCTCTCATAAAATCACTTTTTAAGGGGTCTAACGTTATTATAAAGACATGTTCATTTATTTAAGGTTGGCCAGCGCAATTGTCAAAATTAATATTTTATTCAAACGTGTTTTATTTTCGTGCTACCTAATATTTCCCCCCTCTGTAATTCTATAGATTTGTCTCTTATATTTATCTGCAAATATATCTCTTTACTAAAAACAATTGTTTGTTTACACAACACGTGTCTGATCAGACTCAACACTTTAGTATTCAACTGACAGATCAAATAGGCCTAGATGACATTATCTTCATTATTTACTTGCCCTCATTTAAACCCAATCCTCAAGATCTGTGTGACTTTATTTCTTCTATGAGAATGATTGACAGCTGTCAAGCTTCAAAATGACAAAAATGTGACTCCTGCTGTTCTGTATTCTAATTCTTCTGAAGCCATACAATAGCTTTTGCAACAAACAGACTTAAGTTTATGTTGTTATTCGCTGAAATTTTGAATGAGACGACTTGGAAAATATAGCACACTAGTCATATGAACACATTTTATGACACTTCTAAGGTGAACCCTTTAAGTGTTGAACTGGAGTCTTTAAGACAGAGTGTTCAGTGCAGTTTAAAACTGATCAGAACTGAAAAGCTTTTCCATCAACAACAGCCAAAATAGAGAAATATCACTTGAAACATAAAAAGAAAACATGCAAGTTAGCCATTAGTCCATTAAGCATGCCAAACTGGTATCTAATGCATTTTAACATTGTTTTATTTTCTCAATTGATTAAGCTTAAATGCATCTATCCTGTGTTGATGACCTCATCAATCGGGCGTAAACATTAGCTCAGTCCTTCACCTCCCCAGAGAGATATCTGTTACTTACCTGTAAACTGATTCTTTCCTAGCAACCCTTCTGCTTGTTCTCATCTGTTGGGGCGGCAGAGAGGCTTCACTTCACTTTTCTCTCTTACGGCTAAAAGGGGTGTCTGGTCTCATTCCCTTAAAACTACACTGTAAAAAATTCCATAAAATAGGTCACGTGTCCTGTATTAATATGAAGGAATTGTCTGTATTTTTTTTTTTTTTTTAAAGGTGTTTTACCTGTATTTTGAATTTTGCACTTCATTGCACTGTGTTTTAAGGTTTTCATGAAATTAATGGTTAATGTCTTGGCAGAAAGTAACATATTCCTTTTTTTTTCTTTTCCACCATTTTATTCAGTTATATTCTCATGCTTCCTGAAATGTGAACACATCACACATGTGATGTTTGTGTTAATGGAGTTACTTTTATGTTGTTTTCCCATCTTTATTATGAAGATTGGTCTTTTTTTTTTTTGCAGCCAAATGAGATCTTCCTTTTAGTGTGAATTAAGGTCAGTTTCTGATATTCTATACGGTGTGTGATATAATTTTACTTGTGACCCTTTTCTGTTTTTTTTGTAGTTGTGTTTGTCTATACATTTCTCGGTATAATAATGTCTGTGAGTTTATGTAGCTAAAGTGAAGCAGAAGGTGCTCTGCAAATCTAATTTGAATGCGGAGGCTTTTTATGCTGCACATAGTATTTATAATATAGTAAAAGCTGTCAAATATAGATCGGCAAGTATGGAAACATGCTGTAGAAGTTTTTATTTAACCTTTTGTGAGATAGAAACAACATAAACACCCATTTACACAGATTGCTTGAAAAAAGTCTGATATCTGTTTGTCTGAAATTTAAACACCGTGACAAGCACACAAACCACTTTAGAAATCATTCTAATGTGCTGATTTGGTGCTCAAGAAACAGTTATTCTCAATATTGAAAACAGATGTGCTGCTTAATATGGAAACTTAATGTGGAAACCATGATGAATTGTTTCATGATACTTTGAATCAAAAGTTTAATAGAACAGCAATTACTTGAAATTTTGTACCATTTTAAATGCATATAAAAACTTTGAATAATAATTTGCATCGTCAACATAATACTCAATATAGTAACCCAGAAATCATGTTCCTTTCTGATAAGACCTAAAGTTACGCAGCAGAAATAGTGTTATTTTAAAAGATATAATGCACTCCTGCATGCTGTGTGAAAAAGGCTCAGTTTGCACATTAAATGCATGTTAATAAATACTAAATGCATATCTTCCTCTTTAGGGTCTAAGTGTCAGACATGTTGTCAGGGGAGGAAATCTTATGCAGCACCCAGCAGGTGATCGCAGGGCTGGAGGCTCTGCGTGGAGAGAACCGCACGCTGCTGGACAACATGCAGGAAACGCTTCAGAGTCAGACACCCAGCGAGAGCGGCAGCCTGGAGCAGGAGAAGACCAACATCATTTTAGAGTCTCTGGAGAGGATTGAACTGGGCCTAGGAGAGGCGCAAGTGAGCAACGCCGTCATCTTCATTCACTTTCTGTCCCATTGAGAGCATTTCCACTCACCCTAGCTGTCTGTTTCCTGCTCATCCAGGTGATGATGGCACTGTCAGTACACCTGGGCTCCTTGGAGGCAGAGAAGCAGAAGTTGCGTGCTCAGGTGCGGAGGTTGTGCCAGGAGAACCAGTGGCTGAGGGACGAGCTGGCCCGGGCCCAGCTGCAGCTACAGGAGCGGGAACAGGAAGTGGTTACTTTAGAGGAGCAGAACAGACACCTGCAGTTCATGAGCAGCATCCGCAAGTACGACCACGAAGAGCCGCCTATGGTAAGGGTTCATCTTGAAAACATTCATATGGTTAATACATTTAGGTTCTTAAGCTAAACATTTGTTCTAGACTAGCTTTATAGATATGGGTTTTTTTATTATAAGAAAATGGCACACAATTAAGTAATATTTGACAAAATAACATCCTGATTTGTAATGATGCACAATAACAATATTCTGCTCAAAAGTGACACTAACCTTGTTTTTCTTTTTTTTTTGGTAATTTATTAAATTATTTCATCTTATTTTATCACAGGCATATTTTTCTCTGTGGTTATTTCTGATAAATAAGTACACACATTTTTTTATAACATTTTAGGGGTAGAATTGTGTTGTGGAAATGACGGTGCAGCAGGGGGACAATTGCAATTTGTGTGAAATCTATATTAATTAAATGTATTTGTATAGTTATGTTCATTTCATTTTTTGTTTTGATTATCATAGCTTTAAACATAATGTTATTAATATTTTCATGATGGATTTTCATATTTTATCTAAAAACTACGCTCCTAAAAAAATGACATTTAATAATAATAATAATAATGGGTGGTGTTGGCACAGTGGATAAGACACATGCCTTTGGTGTGAGAGATCCGGGTTCAAATCCACTGTGAGACAACAATGTGTCCCTGAGCAAGACACTTAACCCCTAGTTGCTCCAGAGGCGTGCGACCTCTGACATATATATAGCAATTGTAAATCGCTTTGGATAAAAGCGTCAGCTAAATGAATAAATGTAAATGTAATAAGGAGGATAAATAAATGTGTGGCATGATATCGCATTTAGTCAGTCTGACCTTCATACAAGAAGAAGAAAAGGTTGAGATCTGAAAAATCAACACTTGGGATATAAAAGCACCAAAAGTAAAAAATTAAATAAAAAAACACCCACCTTTTTGACTTGAAGGCCCCCAATTGACCCCCATATAAAGATATTTCCGTATTTCTACTGTAATTATGACATCCTGTCCTCTTGGAAGTGTGCTATAGCCCCCTTGTTGGCCGCGAACTGATGATTGGGAGGCACTAGTCTATTCAGAATATTTGATGGTACACTTATGACATGATCATGCTGTTTGTTTCTTTCAGGAGGATAAAGATTCGAATTCAGGGAAGGAGTCCCTTGATGATCTCTTTCCTAGTGAAGAAGAGGAGCAATCACACAGTACGGCAATCCTCACAGATCACAGCTGTTCCTTTACACGTGTTTACAGAGTTTGCAAGGTTTAGGGCAGTGTTAGGTTTCAACCACAGTTAGGATTTACTATAACCACAACTAGAATTTTAACTTCTTAAAGATTATTTCGATACATTTTTAGTGAGAGAGACGAGTAGCGGTCAGGAAATTGAGAAATGTCACAAGATTGGTTTGGACTCATGATCACCAGAGCTCAATCTATCAGAGCATGTGCGCATGTGTCTCATCGCAGCTCTTGTATTTGCAGTGTCTCAGCCACGCAGTAGTGCTGCTGCTGCTGCCCAGCAGGGAGGATATGAGATCCCTGCCCGACTCCGAACTCTCCACAACCTGGTGATCCAGTACGCCTCTCAGGGCCGCTATGAGGTGGCCGTGCCCCTCTGCAAGCAAGCTCTGGAGGACCTGGAGAAATCCTCGGGCCACAGCCACCCGGATGTTGCTACCATGCTCAATATTCTGGCTTTAGTGTACAGGTCACACATTCATTTAACCTTAAATGTAAATATAATTATTAATCTGTAAAATTAAATTATAATCTAATAAATAACATTAATATTATGCTCTACAGAGATCAGAACAAATACAAGGAAGCTGCCAATCTCCTTAATGATGCATTGGCCATCCGTGAGAAGACACTAGGCATAGACCATCCAGCAGTATGTACTTTTTGAAGATGTAATGTTACTGTTATAGGTTGTTTTATTTATTTTTTCTTTATGCAATCTTTATCCATTAGGTACCTTTCCTTGAGTTTATGTTTGTGTTTGTAGGTGGCAGCTACTCTGAATAATCTGGCTGTGTTGTATGGAAAAAGGGGGAAGTATAAAGAGGCAGAGCCGCTGTGTAAAAGAGCTCTGGAGATCAGAGAAAAGGTACTGCCACAAAAGATTGAATTGTACCCCTGCGTGTCCTTTCCATAAAAGCTGTAAGATCAGATCATTATCAGATCACCTGTACACAAGCCGTTCAAAAGTTTGGGGTCAGTGAGATTTGTTTTTGAAAGAAAATACATTTATTTAGCAAGGATGCATTAAAGTGATTAAAAGTGAAATAAGGCTTTTCCATTACATTTGTCAAAAAAAAAACCTTTCAGATACCTTTTTATTCATCAAAGAATCCTGAATTGCACAAAATACTAAGTAGCACAATTGTTTTCAACATGATAAGAAATGTTTCTTAAGGAGCAAGTCATCATATTGTACTAATGATTTTATAACGACTTCACCTTTATCCGTTAAATCAAGAACAACTGGAAAAGTCATGGAGCCTTAAAATATTGTTGTGGCCTTGGAGTCAAAAAGGTTGAGAACCACTGGCCAATTCAAAATATCTTGCCTATCTTTGTCTATTGACAGGTGCTTGGGACAGATCACCCTGATGTAGCCAAACAGCTGAATAACTTAGCGCTCCTATGCCAGAACCAGGGCAAATACCAGGAGGTGGAGCAGTACTATGAACGTGCGCTGCACATTTACCAGAGCCAGCTGGGTCCAGACGATGCCAACGTGGCCAAGACCAAGAATAACCTGGTCAGGATAGTGTTTTAATAATGATAGTAGTAGTTTATTATGCATGCTATATAATATACTATTCATGTTGTCTTCAGGCCTCCTGTTACCTCAAGCAGGGCAAGTACAGGCAAGCTGAGGCTCTTTATAAAGAGATTCTGACTCGTGCTCATGAGAAGGAGTTTGGTTCAGTAGAGGGTAAAGTGAATTTTCTATATACAATAGTTTGACCTACTAAACATACGTGTCCAACAGAAAATTCAAATTTTCTAATCTATAAAGGGGATGGACGGCCAGTTTGGATACATACAGAGGAGGGAAGCTCAAGACAGGTGTGTTTCTGATCCAAATATGTATGGTTTATGAGCTGGAGGAGCTTTTTAATGTACTTTTTCTTCTGTGTGTGCACTGCAGGATGGTCTGAAGCGCAGTGGATCGTTTACCAAGCTCCGGGAATCCATAAGACGAAGCAGCGAGAAACTTGTTCAGAAACTGAAAGGTGTTGGAACAGAGGAAACAGCCCCTCGAGCTGCTGGGTAATGATATTCTGCTTATTGTTCAGCTCTTGTCACTTTTTTATGTAGAAGAGAGCAGTATTTTAACTACTTGTTTATTTTTAAACAGGATGAAGAGAGCCAATTCTCTAAATGTTCTTAATGTGAGTCTCAAAGAGAGTCAAGAGACTGCTGTGGTAAGTGTTGAGTCTTTCCTTTTAAATTTGCTCAAGTATCTTATATTCACCAAGGCTGTTTTTAGTTGATTATTTATTTTAATAGTGAAAACAGCCAAATTTGATATTGTGAAATAATAATATTGTGAAATAATTGAAAATGATTTCTATTTGAATATATTGAGTATAATATAATATAATGAGTTTCAAGTCAGAGCCACATGATCCTTCAGAAATCAATCTAATATGATGATTTAGTGCTCACAACACATTTCTTATTATTATCAATGTTGAAAACAGTTTTGCTGCTTAATATTTTTGTGGAAACTGGTATTTGTTTTTTTTAGGATTCTATGGTTAAAAATGACAGTAAAGACATTTAAGTTACAAAAGATTTGTATTTCAAATAAAGGATGGTCTTTTGAACTTTCTAATAATCAATTTAATGTATCCTTTCTGAATACAATTTTCTTAAAAAATAAATAAATAAAAATCTGGTGGTGAATAACTTTACAGTAAGCAGGAATAAGTTAGAGGTTGATTAACAGATAATGAAAGTTTATTTTGTCTTTTCAGAAGCCCAAGAGGCTGACAGACGCACGAGGTCTGAGTTCCAGCACGCAGAGTTTAGCTCGCCGCGCCTCTCTAAGCGGTGAGACGGCTACCTTTCAGACAAGCCATATGACATCAGGACTCTGGGACAATGCACACATCTGACTAGTCTGTAGTAATGACGAAGATCATATTTGACAATAATATGAGGACAAGTACGTGATGAAGAATGCAGGCCTCCCTGAGACTCACTCTTTAAAGCAGTCCATTAAAGTGCTCCAGGAAAAGGAAAGCACTTTTTGGCTTTACAAAAAGATTTTTTACACTGTGTAAAATCAGTTCAATCTACACATATTTTAAAAGCCAGTTGCGATATAAAATGTCAGAAATGTATCATTTATTACATTTAAAAGATGGGACCATATTTGATAATCAGGCTATCCAATATTACAGACTTCGACGGCACAATTTTTTCACTATTTTTGCAGGCAAAATCCAGTCATTTAATCAGGAATCCATGCATTCAGGAGTTTCTTGTGAGAACAAAAAAAGGTTTTCACTCAGGTTTCACTCATGTTCAGGTTCACTCAACTGGAAGCTTGTGTAGTGAAAGTCTCTATTTTATGAGCGTAATTTATCACTACATTATTGACCTGCAAAGTTTCTCCAAGATTTTGCTAATGTTACTGCACCTCAACAGTTTACTTAGAATATTGGAGCAATATGTGACAGATTCCATGTCCTCACACCAACATGCAAAAGAATTATAATATTGGAATTGAACAATTTGCACCTTAAATCTTCACTTCTAAACTGCACTCAACTCAACTAATTGTAATCCATGGTTACATTCCAAGATGCATGTAAGATATGCTGTGGTACATGCTAATTTGTCAACCAATCAACCAATTAATCAACCAATTGTGGTATGACTTGTGCCTATAAAATAAGGGACTTCTGATTTTTCAATTTCGAGCACATGTTGTACCTTATATATATTCACATGCTGTGCTATTGCTTTAGTTTAAGTTCTATTTATCAATAGGAAGGATTTTATATTAGCGGAATTTCAGGGTATTAATACACAGAATGTGACTTGAATCTAGCTAATGGATGTAGTTACTGAGAGGTTAGGAATCAATGAGCAGTTACATAATCTAAACTGCTGTACAAGCTATGTTTTACTGAATCATGTTACATATTCCATGAGTTTAGGAAATATTTATATACTGAATGTTGCTGATGAACTTAATAAAATTGTTCTACCTCTGTTAAAATCAAAATGTGTAAAATGTTTGTTCAGATAATTAGGTGCTTGACAGCTTATACAGACCAATCAATAGCTGGTATCCAACTCCTGGTGTCCTTCAGTTGTTTCCCCTCAATTTAGCATGCTTGTGTGCCCTCTACAGCTGCTTTTGAGACAACATGTTTCTCCTTAAACAGTAAAGAATGACACTGGCCAAAGAACAGCATTTATTCATACTTGTGGGATTGTTGTAGAAAACACCATATTAAAGAATCACAAAAAAAGCACATATATACATATCTGCCAGACTTTGTTCGCTTTGAGACCTCAGGCTTGTTGAGCGATCTGAGCAATTTTCTTAAGCATGTCCTCAGACTGCAATTGTTCCAGAGTCAGCAGAGACAGACCCAACTGATCCTCCTGCCCACAAAAACATGACCGAAAGACTCTTGATTCAACATCACCTCAAAACCTCATCCCGGCAAACCTATTTTTTTCATTTCTCTGGTTTTGGTTTAAATTTAGAAAGAATTGATCTCTTAAATGACTGAATGAACACACACTAATCAAGAGAGGTTAAGATGACTGAACAGGTTGAGGAAGGTTAATGTTGACCTTACCTGTCTGAAGGGCTGGGCCATCTGTCGGAGAAAGTGCTTGCCTAACTGCACAGTCTCATCAATGGTCAGATTTAGGCTTCCATCTGTAAGGTGTTCCTGGATCCAGCGGGGCAGCTTTCCTCGCTTATCCGCTCGTGCGTAACGCTAAGGGAAACATCAATTAAACAACTAAGAAAAAAAAGAAATCATGCTACCTTCTCACTAGTTGACTTACCTTATCTGCAAAGATCATCAGGCCGTAGTCTGTTTTGCCTCGAATGGCTCTCCCCACACACTGAGCCGCATGACGCATCGCATCAAATGTCAGAAAGTCATTTTCCCGGATTTGAAATTGGTCTCGGAGGTATTCCAGCCGTGCCTGATAATTTTTTTTTTTTTTTTAAACCGGACAGGGTATTATTATTAATTACAAAATGAATAAGAAATCTTCCAAATTAGAATCTGGAAGAAACCGCTCTACAAACCTTGAGGATTCTGCTCTGGGTATAAACATATGGCACTCCAAACATGATAACGGCACGACCATAATGATGAACTGGTGTTTGAAAAGAAAAACTAATGAACAAACATTTACACTTAATTCTTTAAATAATCTTATGATTAAAACAGGATTTCTGCAGGTAGATTTTTGAAGACCGATTTAGACCAAGCAAAGAAAATTTAAGGAATAAATGGAAGGAAACAAAGAAATTAGTCAAAATTAAGTTTGATTAAAACAAGAAAAATGATTGCCGTAAGGGTCAGAAAGATCAATTTAATTTAAAGGGAGAACAAGTTTATTTTTCTGACCCCATTAGCAGATTTTTTTTTTGTTTAGCACCATATTCTTAATTTTGCATCTCTAGTAAATTAATCTTGATTTAAGAATAATTTAGATATTTGTACTGGGAATTTTTTTTTTTTTAATGCCATGAGAGTAAAATTTTCTGCTCCGATTTAAGACCTTTCTAAGGCCTTAATTTATGGAAATGCGAATTAATACTTTTTAAGACCATGTAGAAAACCTGTATAAAGTAACTTTGCAAAACTGTTAAGGGAACTAGTATCCACCAAAGTCAATGCCCTCTGACACTTTCCCTCTTGCCACTGAAAGCAGAATTGCTCCTCTGCCGTTCTCACAGGCCTGAAAGTGAAAGATAATGAAAGTGATTAATTTCATACAGGGCACCGAAGATAAAGTCAACATTACACAGCACGATAAAAGAAAATAGGATTAGGGAGCATTAAAACCCCAATGTTTATTGACCTCTTGATACTTCTCCAGGGCCATGCTTGTCTCAGCTGCATCCTGAGTTTCTATGAAAATGAGCTTGTTTCTTTGGATGTTCTCTAGGATCCCCTACAAATCCAGCAAGAGAATTCGTTATGCTTATCTTAAAAGCACTTTCAGTGATCTGAGAAAGAATCAAGTTGTCTGTTCATACCTGTTCATACCATGAGGCCACAATGTTCTCCATGTAAATGTAGCTTGTGAAAAAGGCAACGATTCCATCAGGAACGATGGCAGACATTTCCAGGAGCAGGTTTCCATAGTTCCGGATCACAGCTATGGGATGTATTTTAATTAAAAGAGTTGCCTTTTAATTGCACTCACAAAATAAAATCAATTATATAAACAAAATCACAAAACCGCTTGCCAAAGTCTTCTCTGGTCTCAAACTTGGAGGTCATCGCTACCTGATCATTCCCTCGGCCAACAATCTGAAAGTTGGAAAAAAATAAAACTGTTTAAGCTTGTTAACAAAACAAATAAAAAAATCAAGGAATACAATATTGTTATTATTAAAGGAAATACAGTTCTTAAAACTATTACAATCACTAAGTACATATAGCAATACTCTCAATTTATGTTTATAAAAAATTAACAAGCAACTTTCAGCAGAAATATAAAAAATATATATTTTGGGACTTTATGTAGGGCTTCCAATATCGTGCTGACTGAAAGCCACTGATTTAATGTGTCTTTAAAAGATAACAGTCCAGAATATATTCATTTAAAACTCTAATATGCAAATATTTGCATAACTGCTTTCTTCAAATGGTGAACGACACACTGTAGGATGGCATTCCCAGTCATAACTCACAAGAGGGCACAGACAGGTTCGTGCCAGTGTCATGGTGAAAGATGCCATAGTGACTGGGCGGAAATCAAGGATGCGTGGATAGATGTCCAGCGGAGAGAGAGTCTATTTGGAGAGAGAATCAACAATGACCTTAAATAAGTTTCTAAAACAAATAACTGCAGAAGATTGAACTAATATTTGTGTTTCGCAATAACACTATATGTGTAGGCTACTGATGTTGAATGAAAGGTTCCCCATTTTAAACCAATAAACAAGCTAAAGCAAAGGTGAAAGTGGAGTGTGTCTTACACAGATGGCATGAGTGTTACAGAGGGATTATAATGAAGAGATTAGTGAGCAGGGTGTGTAATCTAATATTCATGGAAAGATGGGGCATATGGATTGCTTACCCCTGATGTAATAATGACTGATTGAAAGCGCCCAAACACTGGCTTTATGGCGATAGAGGGGTCCATGCAACTGCATAGAAACAAATCCAAAGTTAATGATGAAGACATTTCATAGAAAACATGACAAATTGTATTAGAGCATAATTAATGTACCTGAAGTGAAGAACGGGATTTGCTATTGTCGGCGTTCTATCTTCAAAGGGCTCAATGATGATGGTGAAGCCTAAAAGAGAATGATTACACATAAAAACTCACAACAAATTTTGTTGGAAATCATTATTAGACTGAGAAGAGTTTGAGATATTAGCGGTGTTTCAGTGTGGTCACATTAGCAAAATTTCTGAAACATTTCAACCCACTGCAAAACTGTTTGCCCTTATGCAAATTTCCCAGTCACATGGATTCTCTTTGGAATTACTGGATTACTCTTGTGCAAATTTGCAGAACAATATTTAATGTGACCACAGCTTTATGGTGGGAGGAGGGCAGGACGAGGCTTTGTTACCTTTGCTGTAGGTGCTGACAAGTGTGGCAAAGTGTGATATCAGGGTAACGGCTGAGAAGTCAGCAATGTCTGCAATCTCTAGCGTCCTCAGCAGTGAGCGCAGCCTCTCGGCACAAAATCTAGAAGTGGATTAAATATACATTTAGGCTCAGGTGAATATGATGCTTTATTACTTATTAATGACCATCAGTACTTCCAGTATGGGACGGCAGAAGAAACAGCTTTCTTTTACTCACCTCAGAGGTTTGCGGTCAATGCAAACCTTCTCATAGATGTCTTTGAGGAACTGAGGAGCGCTCTCCTGCACCACATGATGGATCCGCAAACGTGCCTTCAGGTATTCAATAAAGCGCTTCATGAAGCCCACAAAGTGCTCTGCAGTGCGAATGCTGCCAGGTACAGCCTCTGTAGCGAGAGTCACATATATTTGGAAACCTGAGACAAACTTCATGAACCAAAATATTGAAACAAATGGGATTGAAAAAAACATTAAGCAAAATTCTCACAAAGGAAGTCTGTTAGGTTTCATATCATAGAACAGACATTGTATTTTTATTGTTCAATCAAGACATTTTCTGGTTGTCAAAGAGGGAGGATGACTTCATACATCAGCTGTAATTTACCTTGGGACCAGCTGCATGAAAACCATCACCAAAATGTCTCAGTTAAGTTATTTTTGAGAAATATGACGTTTTTGCAGATGGTTCTTGGGTTTGATATCTTGTATTTTTTGCAAAGACTGACACTTTTGTGTGACTTAAGTCCAAATACTTTAGGGCTTGTTGTAGATAATAAAAGTGACCTTGGAGGATTTCATCTGGCAGAACTGGATTGGACAGATACATGTCAGTTTCTCTGGCAACATTTGCTTCTTTAAGGCCTTCAACTAATCTCCTGTATTCTTCTCTGAGTTTTGCAGCATCTGTTTCCTTAATTCTTTAAAAGAAAACAAAAAGAATACAGGAAATTAAAGTCATTACTCATGTAGTAATAAAATACTAATGAATTCACTCTCTCAGCATTTTGTCACACCTGCTAATTGTGTTTTGCAGGGTTTCCACATTAGTCTGGCAGCGATCCAGTGTCCTCCTGGTAATGTTGACGCTCATGGAATCAATACACACATTATCTAGAAGAAAAGATATAACCCAAAATAACCGTGATCTGTCCATCATGACAAGCACAGTGATTTTCTACTCACCGATGTTGTGAGCCTCGTCAAACACAACCACAGATTTCTTTGCAAGCTCTTTCGAGACCAGGTCTGCAATTTTTGGATCTAGTAAGTAATGGTAGCTGTACACCACAATGTTAGCGTGAAGAATCTGAAAGAAAAAACATGAAATCAACAACACTGAATTGCATGCTCAGCAAACATACCATACTTAATCTAGCAAAGTACTCACTGCATAACGTGCCATGAAGTACGGACACCAGCCTTTTCTATGCCCAAACTCCTTCAGATCATCCAAGTTATATATACCAGGAGCAATGGGCACCTGTCTGCCTACTGCATCAAATTCCTGCATACAGGGAAACAATTGTTTTAATGTTAGTTAAATATCTGATTTACTTTTATATTTGAATTAAATGTTTATATATATATATATATATATATATATATATATATTGTGATCAAATTTTTTTTTTTTTCTTTATTTTTTCTTTAACAAATATGTCTTTAAAAAAATCTTAAATGGACGTGATTATTTCATAAAATATACTGTAATTCCTTGCATTCAGTACATCAAAAAAGAAGGTGGCTTACAACAAAATTACACATATTGTTCTGGGATTGTGAAGGGGGAAAAAGTCAAAAGCTATAGTATATGCTTGAGAAAAGCATCATACCTCAAAGAACTGGCAGACCGGTTGACTTGGATTACTGTGATGCTGAGCTCGAATATAGGATGCTGTCAGACTGTGACACTTTCCATCTACTTCTTTTCCAAACCGCAGGGAGCTCACCTGTAATCACACATTCACTTCCACTTAATGAGCTAACCTGCACAAAAATATTACAGAAACCACACACAAAGCTGCTCATTGAGCAGCTTCTACCTCTGGATGAATGCACAGATTTTTCCGTGAAGAAAGTGCCAGTGCAAGGAAGTCATTTTTCCCTTCTGTTTGCTTTGTATAATAATCCATTAGTTTCCTTAGCTCCTCCACAACCTGACAGGAGATTATAGAAAAGACTGATGATAATTAACTGATGAAAAGCATATTTGAAAAGAAATTTAAAAATAAGTCATGAATTTAAAAAATGTTGAAAACCTTCTCTATCTCAGGCACAGTGCGAGAACAGTAGACAAGCTTTGTGACTTCTAAAGGGTAAGCCTGCAAGAAATGAAGATATAAATCAAATTACATGCAGTTATCATGGTGAAGTTTCAAATGATGTAACAGTCGTTCAGAAATCCCTCACCTTCTGGTAAGCAACGATGAGTGAGAGAAGAGAAATTGTTTTTCCGGTTCCTGAGGGCATCTCGAGAACTCCATGACCCTTTGCACATATAATAAAAGAGGGAAACAGATTGAGATAGATAGATAGATAGATAGATAGATAGATAGATAGATAGATAGATAGATAGATAGATAGATAGATAGATAGATAGATGGATAGATGGATAGATGGATGGATTTCAATTTCTTTGGGGTTTTAAATTACTTTTAACTTTCACTCTATAGTTTAAATGCCCCTGTTGTGAGACAGGAAGTAAATGCACAAATACCCATGTTGTCTCTCAATTAATATAAGACTATAAAAACTGCATACATGACTGACTGAACTTTATTGTTCACTAATGTGGAAAATTTCCTGTCTTCTCAAAAATAAATAACAATAATAATTCTCACATAAGATGCTTACACTTACTTACTACCATTCAATATTCCAATTGTTACTGGTATAATTCGAGAAAAATTAATAATTCTACGTAAATTAAAATAAAAAAGCCGTTAACACACCTTGGCATCCAGCGTCCTCTTCAGCTCGAGCATGTACGAGTATTGTTCAGGATAAATGTAGTCATACGGGAAGTAAACTAATAAGCCGTCGATATTCAGCCTGAATGGATGAAAGAACCATTACAGCAGAAAACTTCTTTTAATAACTAATAATAATAACGGTTAGGAGTATTACCAGTCTGCACATTTGCAGCAGTGCTACTAACTTAGTCCACTTTTTAAAATTTTACCGTTTTACTCACTTCATGTTTGCTGGTTCTCGTAGTCAGTTTTCTATAGTTTCAAACATTTATATAGCTGTATATTTAACTGTCATGTGAATTACACAACAAGCGTCTATCGATTTATACAGGCGTTTTAGCAGCACGAAAACCTGTCGACACTAATACGCGTAAGGTATTTTGCTTCTGTGATTGGTTGTTCCGCTTGAAAACCCTCCCCAGTCTGACATCTTATTGGATGATACGCATGTCAATTCAACTTTTTACCGGAAGTACATTCAGAGCCAGTCCATAGGTTAGACCTAAATAATCAAAAAGAAGATCGGACTAAACTTTAAAAAACTTAAATAAATAAATTCTGCCTGACAAGTTGTACTTTCCTACCATCAGTTATTTTAAATAGTGTAGTGTAAATATTTAAAATAATAAATAATTATTATTTTAATTTAAATAATAGTTTTACCAAATGTAATAAATGTAAATAAATGTATTTTATATTAAATAATTAATATTTTTTTATTATTGAGTATATAATAAACATGATATTTTTAATAATACAAGAAAGAAAGAAAGAAAGAAAGAAAGAAAGAAAACATTTTATTATTAAAACAGCAGAGGCATGTATTTATATAATATTTTATTTACATTAACATTTTATTTAATGTATTAAAATGCAATGAAATATACTGTAATATTCTACAAAAACAAATATAAAACTTTACAAAGTGACTTCCTTTGTACTCGTACCAGGGAAAATAACTATCTCTTAGATCTTTAGTTTTACATATCTGCATAACATGTTTAGTCCTATGGAAGTAAATCAAAGCTCTGTTTTGGTTCACTACTTGATAATATTCACATTGACTAAAAATTATACTTTCCGAACTTTATGCAAAATGTTTGACATTTTCAAGAAAATTTTTAATACATAGCCAAAATCCCAATTCATTTCCCTGCAAAGCATAGCTTAATAAGTAATAGCAAATATAAAAATGAACAAATTGCTAGTGCCTAAATTGTTTACATCTCCATTTAGGGTAGAATGACCAAAACCCAGCAAAACATGTTATGTTATGACCGGATCATCTTACGGAAATGAATAGATTGACTGTCTTTTCAGAGGTGAAGCTGTAATGATTTATGCCTGTTTGTTTTAATACATGTGGATAAAAATGTGTCATAACTCTACAGCATCTGTGGCACGACTAGCTAATGCTCTTTCATCCCAATTCTTTCACTGTGCTTTGAAACAGGCAAAATAACATAAATAGGCTGAGCTGATGCCTGTATTACAGTATCTGAAAGAGTCCACTTATATCTCATGTCTTTCTTTCTTCCACACTCTTATAACGGTCCATGATCCTAAGAACATCCTCCAAAATGGACGGCCCCAGGTCCAGGTCCAGGTCCAAACCAATTAGCGACTCAGAGCGTGACATGCTGGGTGAGATAGCTGGAGATTCACGGTGTTCGCTCCGCAAGTCCTCATTACTGAGCCCTGCATCAGAGTCCAGACTCAAGCCTCGCTTTGGGTCCAGTGGACCACAGCCTTCCGACATGGAGTCATCTGAGGAAGCTTCAGATAAGGAGCCCGTGGAAGGCACCAGGTGCGGCAGGACTGGGATCGAGGCGGAGAGAGTGAGGTCACGGCAGGGATCCCTGTGCTTCCCAATCCCTTCCTCACACACAGACATGGAGTGCTTCTGCGTTGGACTGTGATGGTGATTCTGCTGCTGATGAACGGGGGACAGCTGCTCATCTAAATGCAGACGGGGGGGTTTAGGAGGTGGTTGCACAGGCGCAAAGAATACCGGCATGGAGATGGTGGTTTTGAGGACAGAATTGTGATGAGAATTATGACTGCGATGGTAAGTGTGGCTCTTGCTGTTCACATCTAAGATCTCATTCATTCTTCTGTCAATGCTGTGTGAACGAGAGCTGGGCGCTTGATTGAGGGCTGGAAGCATGTCCAGTTTGCCTTCCAAGAACCCCACATCACCAAACATGTCCCCTTCTCCTTCAGGCCCAATATGGGCACTGTGACGCATATCACCCAGCGGCGGGCTTATCATGTCTCCTGAAAGAACGTCCCGTATTTTTTGCTTCTTGCCTCGCTTTGGTGTGGATGTCTTTGAGTACATGGGTGTCTTGGCTGGCATGCTGTTTCCCAGTATTTTGTGTGATGATGTTTGTTGCACAAATGGAGAGGAAACTAGTCCTCAGTCTGATTTAAATTCATTCATATATTTCGGTTGGTTTGTCACCTTTATTTCACTTTTAAATTTCCTGACAGCAGCTGGAAGCGACGTACTTTGTGTCTGAAACTCTTCAGAAGCTCCTGGAATGAATCATCACAACAGCAGATCTGAGGAACAAACAGGGAGAAGAAAGATTTACAACCTGTGAAACTCAAGAGTGGGGGGAGAATAAAAAAAAAACACAAAGAAAAGCAGATATATTTACTGTGCAGTTTGAACAGCAAAGAAAAAAACTCTGTTTTTTTCCCCTGAGCAGAGATTTTTCTCTCCAGTCTTTGCAGCTACTTAACAATAAGTTACAAACCCTCAGAATTGCCACTCTTTCCACAATCCATGTTGCTTGATTTTGAGGTTTGTTTGGAGATTCATAAGATATAATAAAGGATGTTGTTTGCATGCACGCCTTTATGAGTATATTTTGAAAGTGCCTCAGAACATTATTGGCTGTAGTGAACGAGATTACAAATCAGCACTACTGTTCTCCTTTGAAATCCAGCCATTAAATTACATTGGTTTGTACTGAATTTGCTTTGGGGCCCCCTCAAAACCTATTTTCTCTAGCATCCATTTGATAAGAAAATAAGGGAGGGTACAGCATGGACAGCATAAAGTGGTTATTTTTACTTCACCCAGAAGACGTAAGTTAATTATGCTGTCATTGGCTCAGCATGTAAACCTGTTATTGTTTCTCTATGACAGCCATATGTTTTTACCCTTTTGGCTGCTCATCGCTTGTTGCTGAGATTTATTGGCCTGTGACGAAACTGAGAAAACATGCTAGTAAAAAAGAAAGACAAAAATATGTATTGAATGTTTAAAAGATGTTTGTTCCATCAATGGAGAGAAAAAGTGATGTAAGGTGTAAAAAGATGTATTATATGACATCTGTCCTTGTGACCTTGAGAAAAACACATGGACAATTTACCCTAACACACTATTATATAATGGTTAGTCACTAACACTGTTAGTCCTAGAGATCAGCCAATTCCCAGATTTCCCTTCTGAACCACATGGTGTCATTGCTTTAACATAGCTGAGACTTCAGTCTACAACAACCATGGTGTATAGAAAGTGGGAGGCTTGGTTATTTATCAGGTTATTGTTTTTATATATATATATATATATATATATATATATATATATATATTAAATAAATGAAAGAATAATGTGAATGAATGAAACCTTGATTAACTATAATAATTAAGTGCTTTTACAATCACCAACACCTTGATTTGTACAATGAAAAGCCATATAACAATACACTTTCAGATATATAACATTTTTCCTTAATTAAGCACACTGTTTTTGTTATTTTGGTTGCATCCATTTAACTTACAGTAATATCTGTCGTTTCTTCTAGATTTTAAGTTCTGAGTTCAGTTTCCGTCACTAGAAATTAAATTAAAAGTTGTCTAAAAGTAATGTGTAATAAATGCTTTACTGAAACTTTCAAGCAGCAAAGTTTTTTTTTTTTTTTTTTTTTTTTTTTTACAAATGATAATGTATCAGATTCAACAAGTATTCACTAGGCTACATGGCTCATCTCAAAACAATAAATCTCAGCGCTGACGTAGTTCGAGTAGTTGAGTTTTAAATGATAATATTCAAAGCGACAGGTAAAAGTATCTGTACTTGCCTGTGATATCTGCGTTGAAATGACTCGTTTGTTCTGGTTGGTTATTCCGGGGTGTTAGGGGATAAGCTGTTCTGAGTGCGCGTTCTCGGCTTAAGCGCGCTGAAGCTGAGGGTGACGAGCTGCAGAAGGGCAGGGACGGGGGCGTGCGCGCATGATGCAAGTGAATGAGAAAATCTTTGGCAGAAGGACGCCTAAAGTGGGTTTGTACCATAGGGTTTGCACACACACTGTACAGCGTTTTGAGTGTTAAAGTGGGCACTTATATATAGGCACAGGCACCGTTTATGCTCGCTCCCTCTCCTCAGTTATTTATTTGTAATTAAGAAAGGAACAGTTCATTAAAAAAAAAATTCTAAACATTTTTTCTATCATGTACTACTCTTTTATCTTTGAAATAAGATATATTATGGCTTTTTGTCATCTGTTAAATATAAAAGACAGTGTATAAAATATAATGTCCAACCTGTGCTCTTTTCAATGAATGAAAGTAAATGGTGAACACAAGTACTTTGAATAAAAGTGTACATGTAGTATACAGTTTTTGTGATTGTCTTTTTTTTTAATTGATTATTATTTTATTTTAAAATGGTGTTTTGTTGTCCTTTTTGAAACTTGACAGCCCCTGTCCCCATCCCCTTCCATTATACGTAAGAGCAAGTTCAAACATTCTGGTAAATTTCTCCCTTGGCGTTCTATGGAAGAACCAAAGTTGGGTAGATTTGGAATGACATGACAATGACTAAATGATGACAGAATTTTCATTTAGTGGTGAACTATTTCTCTACCTTCCGATCACTCAGCATAGCAAGTGCTTAGCAATGTCTTTTCCCATGCTGATGCTGCATTGACTCATGGGATAGACAAGCCCTACCCTGGTTTAGGTCTGTCTCATAAATAGCCAAAAAACAAAGCAAGACAAGTTGCACAGAAGTAAGCACAGAAACAATGTTGTAATATCCCTTTACTGGTAAAAAAAAAAAAATATTTTCAATAATAGTCTAACAAATAATATGGATGTACATACATTAAATATTTATCAAATACTTATTGTAAGTTCAATTACATGTAAAATTGTTTTGCAAAAAAAAGTCTCTGACAGTCAGCCAGATCATCAGTACACTTGAAGATAAAAATGCAAATATGAGCACCTATAAAAATGTTGAAAACAGCAAAAAGAACCTACTTTTATCAAACGAATTTTCTCCAAATGATAAACATTTGACATAGTACCTAGGACTTTGAGCCAGGATGATCTCAGACTACAAATATGCATACAAGGCCCTTTCAAACCATTTAAAACAGGTCTCTGTTTAATGGCTCTGTGGGTTTAAGCTCTAGTTAATGTTAAAATTAGCAACTACCTCTGGAATTATTATCAGACTTCCAAAATTCACAGCCCTGACATTTATAACTTCAACACACATTCAACACACTACAGTCTAACCCATTTTTTAGGTTCAGTATGTGTTGGATTAAGCCTTCTAAGCTTTTCCTGTAAGTTTCAACATGATTTCACTTGATGTATCATAGTGATGACCCACTTAACTGAATACTATTTCATAATCTCTCATTATCTGTGTGAAAAAGTTCTTTAGACTATGATTCAGTGATCTAGGAATTCCCGTTTCTCCAGTGACAGACAAAACTGTAATGGCATAAATACTTCTGTGACATTTTGTGCAACTTGGGAGTCTTCAGTAAGGTCACATATATTCATTACAACACCCAATTCACAGATTACTGCAGAAACCATCTGAGGATTAAGACCATCCTCTACGTATCAGTTCTTGGAAGATCTAATGTCTGTTCTGGTTGAATTAATCAGTGGTTTAGCGCTGGAGGGTTCAGTTGTTGGTCAGCTCTGACACAAAGGGCCAGAATGAACCTGGGTCAAGAAGCCCTGCTTTCTGCAGAGCCCTCTCAAGTCTTCAATCCATCAAAGATGTTACTGTGTATATTGTATGAACGGGAAGTAAATGGGGAATGCTTAACGTGAGACCAGTTTTGCAGGACAATTGACTAGCTAAGTGACCTTACTAGCAGGAATTCTGGGAATTTGGGGATATGACATGTGGTTTGCATTAATGCTCTGAGTGTTTTCACAGTGTTCAGAGCACAGGCCTGTCAGAAGGCATTCTGGGAGGATGACACACTAAGCTAAGATGGAAAATGAGCTGTAATTCCACTTTGAAATCACATTGGACTCAGACACTCGTGACTTTTACTGTTGTGTGGCATATTTTGGACATTTTTATTGGACTTTTTTGTATATAATAGCCCTTATCTTAATCTATCTGTAGAATAAATAACACGATAAGTTGATTAATCCTATTAATTACTAAATGAACAGATAAGAGCAACTGAAGTTCAAAAGGTGGAGGGATGTTGTTAATCCTGTATGCCACAAATGGACAGAATTTAAACAGTTTTACACTAGTTTAGACACACTAGGCCACAGGAGAATAGGCCCCTCAACTCAGCCTGGTTTCTCCAAAGGTTTTTTCTTTTTTTCTTTTCTCCATTTCTGTCACCGGTGGAGTTTTGGTTCCTTGCCACTGTTGCCTTTTGTTTGCTTAGTTGGGGACACAGTTTCTGGCAATATTGTTGAGTTGATTGCACAGCCAGTACTTAAAGAGAACTGAGTTGGATGAAAACACCACTGAATCACCATTTACATGGAAAAACTGACTGTTTTCTATAGTCCTTTTGCATTATCAGCACACTGTTTTTCTTCTGTTTAACAGTGCAAATCTGCTTTGACACAATCTGTACTGTTTAAAGTGCTATATAAATAAAGGTGACTTGACTTAACTTGACTAGGTTTCCATTCATGGTCTATTTAGTCTCTGCTCCCCACAAGGACACATTGCTGCCAATGTGGGCAGTAATTTCTATATAAGATAAGAAAACAATACAAAGGACGGAAATAGAAAAAAGAGTGACGAATAAAATATTTATCTTTAGTCCAGTCTTGAAATAGCTTACTTCAGTTTCATTGACATGTCAGAAAATGTGTGATTTACTACAGCAGTTTAATGAGAGCAGACTTGGGAAAAGACACAGCTCAGCAGGAAAAGATACAAACAGACCATATGACCCATTTAGTGCAGATAGTTCCCAGAGGGCCGAGGGGCTGCTGTGGGAACTCAGCAGACTATGTTTGAATTGACTGTAGTAATTATCATTAAGCAGCTCTTTCACACAGACACACATAATGCTGGTTAAGCTGAAATAAAAATTTGCTTACTTTGCATAAAATGTATTACAAATTAAAATCACACAGACAATGACTTGATTTGAATAATGCATTAGTAATAAATGCTGCTGAAGACTTGTTCTTGCTTAGTTCATGTTAACTAAAGTAGTTAACTAATATTAACTAATGGAACCTTATTCTAATGTGTTACCAAAACAACTTTTACATGTGGGTGCTATAATAGAAATGGCTAGATGGTGTAACTGTCTGAAAAAAATAAAGATTAATAAATGAATAAAAATCAGAATACTACTAATAATAATGATAGTAAATATTGGCACAAGTAGCTGGCCATAATAATAAACAATTATTTCTTAAAAAAAAAAAAGCAATGAAACATGAATATTTACAAACCTTTCGCCCACTCATTCAAAATCAACGTAGCATATCCACAGCCATATACAGTATGTCACATGACAAAAAAACTATTCAACACAGTGGACCCTTTTAATGGACTTTTAGTTTTAAACCATAATGAATATGTTTCAAACTTTGTCTGAAATTGAAAATATTTATTAGTATTTTACTTGCCTAAAGGACTTCACATTAAATCAACCAAACCAAAATGCTTTTTCTTTTACAGATTAATAAAACTTTTCTGTGCAGCATAATTGTACATTTACATGGCTTGGTAAGAAAATGACCGCAGATAAACTCCATTTCGTGATTGAATCTAGACTATTTTTGTAACAACCAGAGAAATATTTTACATAAAAATCTATTTTAATATGTTATTTCCCCTTTATCCAAACCAGTGAAATAGGAAGAAAGTGTTTAGAGTGAGAAGGAAGGCTCCTCTCACTGAGTCAATGAATTTCCCTTTCTGTTTTTTCCAAAGGAAGCCAGTTTTGTTTTTGAGGTCTCTTAAACAGACATCTCACTCCTGCTCCAGTGCCTGGCTCAGATCAGTCTTCCCAAGAAAAATGAGGCTGGGTGGAATTCCTCAACGAGGGCAGGAAATAGGGTGGAGGTGACCAAAGAGATTGCAGTTGTGTCCACATGGGAATCACAAACATGATGGCTGTACAAATTCAGCATGAGGTTGACTTAATCTCCTAAACAGTTCTAGATTGAGAGAAAGGGTTCCAGTTTAAGTAAATCTAAAAATAGGCTGACAGTAAAATGTTTTTTTTTTATTAGTAGTAGTAGTGTCTGACATTTTGTTTTCCAAGTAAATACACAAAAAAATAATTATATAAGGTTGTATTAGCTGTGAATTGAATGCCACTTTTTATTTTAATAGCCTACAAAATATAAGAAATTAAAACTAGTTATAAATCTTTTTAGGTTAATATCATAAACAGCATATTTACTCAATCCTTTAAGTTGATTTGTTGCCTTGAAAAAATATGCCAATGCATCACTTATGAAGTTTCAACTATTCTACTTTCAATTAGTGTTGATGGTACATATCCATGAGCGGCAGCAGTAGTTAAAAGCTTTGCATACAGTTTAAAACAAAGGATCTGGGCTAAAATAACCTACTTTATAAGAACATTACGCAAATTTAGCCTCCGTTTAATCAAGGCCAGTTTTCCCTTCCAAAGAAAATCAACACTCTTGCCGATCCAGTTGCCAAAAACAGCAGGATGTGGCGGTACCTTGTATAGAAACGTGTTTACAGTGGACTAAATGTAAAACAAAGTAAAATAGGATCTTTTTCTGTGGTTTCTCATTTTAGGGAGGTTCAACCTAACAGCAATTGACATTGTTGAGCACTGTGACAAACACAATTTTAACTTAACTGAGATTTCTCCTTAGTTGACACTGAGGATGAGTGAAGTGCCAAAAAAGGTAACCTACATTGCACTTACACCTTTATAAAAACAAACCAACAGTACAGAGTAAGGAATGTCGTACACCTGGAATCTAGAGGAAATGACTCATATCATGCTCACACAGATACAACCACCACTGATTCACCCGTTGTTTGAGGTCCTGCTCGTTTTCAATCTGGTATTGCCTTTATTAAATATTACACAACTTCACCTACAATGAATGGTTACAAAAAGCTACCTTTTGTCAAATATGGACACTTTTCAATTTACAAAGCCGTCATTTTGCAGGCAACCCAAAAAACACACACAAAAAAATTAGATACTTCAGAGAAGTCATTGAGAAATACCACCTGTTTCAGGGAAGAGTGACAGAGCCTTGAGAAAAAGACTGACATGATATATTTTCCATCAACATTAGCTGTTGCACAATTCAAATTAATTTACAAACCAGATGGAATAATATGTACTATACACGTGTATATGTATATATATTTATATATATATAAACATTCATAAAATGGTTCAATCTGACAGCCACGTTACAAAAAAAAAAGTATAAAAAAATAAATTAAAATGATCTCACATGACACAAACACATACAACTTTAGGTCTCATCTCTGGAGTGGCATCAACAGACTAAGCACGAATTTGAAGCAATAGGAATATAAGGGGCATCCATACAGACATGAAAAATGAACTAACTAGTCTAAGCAGAGAAGAAACAGAGTAAAAACTTCTTAAAAGAATCTAAATCACTGGTGGGAAGCAAATGAAATTTGCCGGAGAACAACATGAACTAGTTCAGCTCCACTGCAGGAGGCAAAGGGAGTGGCAGTAAATGAAGTCTCCCTAAAGCCAAGTGGAATGAAAAAGTCAGCCGGCAAACTCAAGCAGGATGATATGGTAGTGGTAATGGGTAATGTTGGCCTTTCGTAATGCCAAAATTAATGTAATTCAGTGTTTCTTGATGTACACTCCCATAGAGGTCCTTAAAATTAACATTTTATTTAAACGTTTCTCATTTGGTTTTAAAATAGACATTTACTTCTTATCTTTCTCCTACTAGTACAGATATAATCCTTCCCAATCCCAACCGTCCAATAGAAATCTATATGTGAATACTGTGGTGTGTAACCTGGCAAGGGTGAATATCTTTATATATTGGATATCTGTGAAGCCACACATCTAAAAGTCCTTAAGTGGCTCACAACGACACAGTAGAGTTCACTGGCAAAACGGTGACGCTGTGGGGTCAAAGCCTTTAAAAACGTCTTTTAGAGAGCCATTGTCCTGTTCTGCCACGTCAGGCTGTGCGGGGCTATTGCCACCAAACGGGCTGCCAGTGCCGCTAGGTTTGCTGACCTGCTTTACCATGGTGAACAATGTGGATACAGGAAGGTTGTGGACTCCTGCGGGCTGCTCTGCAGAACCAACTGGGCCCTGACCAGCTGTAGATGGACTGCCTGTAGCAGGGGCCCCTGCAGCAGTCCCTGCATTGGGCGAAGGAGAAGGTTTGGGTCGAGGGCGGTTGTAGCTGTTGTAGCGATCCGTAGTCTGCTCCGCTGAGCTCTTTTCTGGTTCCGGCTGGTCCAATGCGGACTTGCGCACAAACAGGGGCTCTTTAGATTTCGGTTTAGATGTAGTCGCTGTACTTTCACTTGACTTGGGCTCAGGGGGAGGACTAGTGTTTCTAGGGGCCCCTGAACCCTCTGCCTTGTCTGAGCCCTGAGTCCGAGGGTCGTACAGACTGATGCCGCTCAGCACGCTACTGCTGCCACTGCTACCTACACCGCCAGCACCCACACCTCGAACAGACCCTCCTGCTGATAGCAGCCGTGGGTCGTAAGGTGCGATGGTGGGGCTGGAGGAAGGTTGAGATAAGGAGGCAGCTGGGGGAGATCCTTGAGGAGCAGATGCCTCCAAAGTGGACTTGAGAGCAGATTTTTGTGGCTGGAGTCGGGGGTCGGCAGTGGCTTTTCGTGCCATGCGAGGGTCAACAGGCTTCTCGGCAGAGACGGATGGAGGAGATGAGATTCCTGTAGAAGCACCTTGAGAAGGGCTGGATGAAGTGGCGTTGACAGTTTTGAGGATGCGGGAGAGCAGCTCAAAGTCTGGAAGAGAAGAGGAGGATTGATTCGACTGCTCAGCAGAAGGAACAGCAGGAGGGAGAGAAACAGAGTGCTGCTGGGGCTGTGTGCGGGACATACGAGGATCTATGACGGTAACTGGTGGGATGCCAGGGGGCAATGGGAGCAAGTCTTGTTTAGGAATGGGAATAGGGATGAGGTCTTCAGGACTCCACAGCACTGCCTTAGAAAATGAAGGCTTGCTCAGTACTACATCCTTTTTTATGTGGCTGAACTGCTGCAGTTGGGAGCGGGGATCACGCAAAGCCATGCCCATTAAAGGGTCAAGGGGAATGGGCACAGGCTTGTCCCTCAGCATTCTCTCACCCTCCTCTTCCTCATTACTGGCTGGAGCGGTTAATGGCGGGGGTTTGTACACAAATGGGGGCTCGGGTTTAGGGGCATGGGTGGCTGCATGCCGGGCAAGACGGGGGTCTTGAGGGGGAGGAGATAGAGAGGATGAAGCACTGGCTTCAGGTGCCTCAGAGAAGTCTGTGTTGCGGGATAGACGTGGGTCTCGTGCCAGTCGGGGGTCTGCTGGTCGGCTGGGTGCCTGTGCAGGCTGAGACTTTTGTAGACGAGGGTCACTGGGAACTCCATCCGGCTTTGCAGGGCCTTGGGTCTGGGTTTGTTGCCGCAAGGTTTTGAGAATGGAAGTGACACTACCACCACCGTCCTCATCTTCACTGGAATACCAGTTTGCTGAATCTCCTGCAAGTAAATGGAAGTGCAGAGATTCAAAGATCAATGTGATTTTCTTTTGCTGGTAATATCATCTGAAAGCATCAGCCTCTGTAAGTTTCACTCGGTGCAAAAAAAGCACCATCTAGTGGAGAGAATATTTTTTTATGGCACGATTGCACAACCACAGGCCAGAGAATGTTTACAGTATTAAGAGGTCCTGGGCAGGGTCAAGCTTTGAGCAGAGCCCCCTTGAGTTGTTTCCTTCCCAGAAATAGCCTCAGCAACATATATATTTGAAGTTAGCGCTTTGAAAACCTCAGCTATTTTATGACAAAATCTAAAACATTCTTTTTACAAACATTCTTTATACAAGAATGTTCAATTATTACCAAAGTACTTTACAAGACTTTTATAAAAAAAAATTACATTATTGTATTAAAGCTAGGCATGTAGTTTCTGCTGAAAGTTTATGTCATATGATATCGTATTAAATGCTGCAATCACAGGCAACGTTTAGCATTAGTACCTTCATTCTCCCTCTCAGTTCCTCCTCCCTCAGCCAGCCTCCTGGCTCTCTCCTCATCCTCCTGTTGTTTCTGCTGGAGTCTCATAAACAGCACACGCTGCGCTGGGGGCAGGAAATCTGGCACTGCTATCCCAGGCTGATTAGAAGAGCCTACATTAGCTGCACCCTCTATGCTTCCAGAATTCTGTTTCCCAGATGACTGATCATTGAAGTTTCCACCACCCACACCTTGAAAGTTGTCACCTGTACCAGGAGGCGAAGAATAAAGTTGAATAATAATCAAATGTTTCAGAAGTAGAACAGAGTATGACTATAAACCAGATAACATTAGTTCAAATGCTAGAGTATGGTACGAGCAACAACAAAGACATCAGTCCCACTCTCAGGTAGTTCAAGAACTGATAAAAGTCCATTTGGATAAAAATGTCTAACTAATACTTATATGCAACTGTGCTTAGCTCTAACTTTACAGAGCATGAACTCACCATCTCTTCCACCTCCATCTATCGATATGGCTTGCTGCTGCTGGTAGAAGTTATCATAGAAGTTGCTACCAGATGTTCCACCACCTGGAGGCATCATGCCTGCATTTGGGGGTCCATCTCCCTGGCCAAAGTTCTGCATCATTGGTGGTCCTGTGCCTATTGATGGAGGGCCTTGGTTCATGTTAGGTGGGCCCATCGGAGGCATATCATGAGGACCACCTGGGCCCATGTGTCCTGGTGGTGGGGCGCCAGGAAAGCGAGGTGGAGGTACACCTGGGGGACCTGCAGGAGGTCCCTGAGGTCCTGCAGCACCTGCAGCAGCATTGCCAGGACCTGGTCCTCTGTAAATACATCTGTGTCAGTATATTCTGTATGTGGCTAGTAAGTAAACCAAGATGACTTGACAAAGAAAAAGATAGCTAACCTGACACCCAGTTTTTGTGCAAGCTGTCCTGTGGGCTTGACCACAATCTCAAACAAGGATGGAATCTTCTTTCCAGCATTTCCTCCACAAGCAGGTGGTGGACCCATAGATGGCGGAGGACCACCATTGGGGTTAAGTGGCCCTTGGAAGGTGCCTCCATCTGGGCAGGGAGGAGGGGGGCCTAGGCATGGTCCAACTCCAGGACCAGGAACAGGCCCAGCACCAGGGCCTGGAGCTGTTGGACCACTTGGAGGGATATTACCATGTGGGGCACCAGGCATTCCGAAGTCCATGGGTGCAGAGGAGTCCCCTGGGGTAGGTCTTGGTGGAGTTGGGAGAAGACCAACACCAGGGGGTGGTTTTGGAAGAGGGTTAATGCCTTGCTTTTTAAGTTCCTCAACCTCTTTCTCATCTTCTGCACCAGCTTCTGCATCCTCTGCCAGCATCTTCAATGAAAAATAGGAGCATTGTTACCCTATATTTACATTTAATAATTTAGCAGACGCTTTTATCCAAACTCTAAGTGCCCAGAAACAATTTTAAAAATATTTTAAAATATCTGTGAAGATCACCTTATCAAGCAGCTCTTGTGTATCTTCTGTTAGGTTCTCATGGGAGAACATACACTCCTCACCATTCACACAGTTCCCTGTAGTATGGAACAGCTTGCAAGGGAAATCACGTGCAGTGAAGTCAAGGAGTTATTTCGACACATGAAAATTCTTTACCTTTAAAATGTCCTTATATAGATAATAAGTCCCAATGATAATACCATCAAGCAAAATGACCAAAGGATATCATGCATATAGGGACAGTTTTCTGCTCGCGCACAGAAGCCAGTGATGTAGAACTTGCAGAGTTCTTTCTTCTTAGGAAGCTCAATGTCATGACTGAAGTTACAGTGGTCACCCTGATGATACATGACAGCATTTAGTACAGAAATAACTCATGTTGTCCACAAAGTCATGTAATTTTGCATCATTTTTACATAGTCAGACATGATTGATTTAAACAGACAAAACTTTCTTTCAATAGTCTCAAAAAACAGACATCTAGATTTCAACCAATTTTATCTGTAACATCTTCCAAAGTTGGTTTACTGTGCTTACCCATGTACAGCGGCCCTCTATATAGTATTTACAGATGGCTTTCCCCTTCTTTTCTGGCCCATGTTTCTCCTGATCATTCCTCCTCGGGCCTCCAGATCCATCCTAAAGCAGTCAGAGAACAAATTATTCAGATGCCAATTTATGTTCTGTTGATTAATTATGAACCAAGTGTATCATCTGAAAGAAATGTATGTCTTACCCCCATGTCCATATCTCCGCTGTTATCTTCATCAGGACCATGGTCTCCTCCACGGCCCCTCCCTCGATTTCTCCCTCTGCCCCGGTTCATTCCTCGACCTCCTCTGCCTCTCCCGCGACCTCGCCCACCTTTTCCACCTTAAGAACAAAAAAAAAAATTAAGGTTAGAAATGAGTAAGGGTGACACCGAATAGTCTAAGATTTGATGTTTCGATAAGAGTCTGATTTACTACACAGAGCCATTGTTCACTGACAAGCTTGTGCATTAAATATCAGCCGATATTTATCGTGGATACCTACAAATAATACTTTAGCTTTCATGTTTTAGGTGTATTCCTACATCTATTATTCAAGCAGAACTCACCCCGCCCTCTGTCCTTTGATTTCCTGTACTGGTTTAGTTCTTTTGAGTAGTCATCATAGTCATCGTCACCCATGTTGTCATAGTCATCATCTCCATACTTTCCAAAAAAAAAAAAAGGTTAAGTAAAAGACAAACTGACTGACTTAATTTGTATAATCTTTTCCAGTCATTTATGATTTTTAGAAAATAACTTTCAGAGATTGATAGATATTGTAGCAGAGCTATATTCCCAATAGAAATTTCTAAGGCATTTTCTTAAGATTTTGGTAATATCGTTTTCTAGGCTTAGAAATGAAAACATTTCCTGATAATAACTTGATAAAGTTAATAACTTGTGAAGTATGACCCACCTCAATCTCATCTCCGTACATGCCATCACCATCATCATTTTCTCCTCCCATTTTGCCCCGTCCTCTCCCTCTGCCTCCTCCTCTCCCACCACGTCCCCTCATTCCTCTGCCTCGACCTCTCTGGTTCTTCATGCGGTTTTTGCCACCTGTGTGAAAGTAATAAGGGTCAGCAGATGTATCACAAATGCTGACACACTGGTGTGAATTCACACCTTTTTTAGTCACATAATAAAGTATGCAGACACTGAACATGTGATACCTGTCATACTGTACCAATTTGATATTGTAACTAAAGGACAAGCTCCAAACATCTACCTGATGATTAATATGAATCCAAACATTCAGCCAAGACCACTCAAGCAAAATTATTGCTTTGAAATTAGCATTCACCTCTGCCACGTGGACCACCTCCCACCTCTTTGGCCTTGCGGTATTGGTTCAGTTCCTTTGTGAAATCATCATAATCATCATCACCCATATCCTCATCCTCTTCACCTTCATATGTTTCCTCCTCGTAGTCATCATAGCCACCATAACCCTGCTTGTCCATCTTCATAAAGCCACCTTTCTTTGGCATGGGACCTCCATGACCAGTGGGAGCAGGAGGGTAACCTCCTTGAGACTAAAAATACAGAACAAAATACAGGCTGGGATTAAAACCTAATCTGATTGGCTGGATGGCCGGTCTAGGAAGTTCTTGTGTTATGAGAGTTACTTTAAATAAATCAAGACCTGACCAAAAATAATGTTTTACTCACAGTGGGAGGATACTGAGGGTTATATTCCCTGTACTTCCTCTTTTCACTCGGACTATAATCTGATTCGTCACTGTAGTCCGAGTGGTCATCGCTGGAGGATTCGTGACGCTGCATTACACACAAATACATTTAAGAAGATATACACTGTAGTTCAAATGTTTGTGGTCAGTAGGATTTTTTTCAAAATAAATTAATACTTTTATTCAGCAAGGATTAATTTAATCAAATGTGACACTAAAGACAATTATAATGTTACAAAAGACTTCAATTTCAAATAAACGCTATACTTTTCAACATTTTATTCATCCAAAAATTCTGAAAATCACAGTTTCAACAAAAAAATAAAATAAACAGCAACTGTTTTCAACATTGATAAGTAAAGTTTCTTGTGCAAATCATCACATTAAAATAATTTCTGAAGGATCATGTGTAGTGGTCGACCGATATATCGCCGTGGTCGATATTTTGAATTTTAAAATAAGACAAGTCTTTTCATGTGCCCGGTGTTTTTCAAAACGGATTATGACACCATGCATTTATGTTCCTCTTTAAAACAAGCCACTGAGACGTGAAGCCAGAACCTGACAGACGGTAAAAAATGGCCAATTGTCATTCACTTTCTAATGTGACACTAATAGGGCTACCCTCGACTAAAGATTTTTCTGGTCGACTATTAGTCCTTAATTTTAAGCATTAGTCGACTAATTGCACTTTTATTAATAAACCATTTAAATCATGCTAATAAGCCTTCAATTGCCTACATAGCCTAATAAGCGCTAAAGCACACGCATAAAGCTTGCCACAGCACACCAGCAGAAGTAATCATGATGAATGTGTCAGGGAAAAACAATAAGATTAAACTGCATTAACATTTTACTAATCAATAGATAAACTAGTTTTTTCAGTTTAAGAGATTAATTCAGCAACACTGACTGGTCATCTCCACAGTAGTGAATGCACCTGCATGCAAGTTTCATACAGATCTCTGTATATATATTTATCATTTCTGTAAGTAAAGTATACACAGAGTTTCGCGCACAAGTTCACAGAGGCCGAGACGGCAGTGTGACGAGTGGGGCGGGGCCGAGGGACGTGGGAGCGAGGCCGGTGGAGTGAATCCGCGGTGCCATCGAGCAGGCGAGGGAGTGTGCCGCCCATGGACACTCGAGGCGGTGGGCTGGAGTGAGTTGGCGGGTGCCACCGCCAGGCACCGCGGAGGAGATCACCCAGCTGGTGGAGGGCCGAGCAGCAGTGCGTCTGGGAACCGGAATTTTTTTTTTTTTTTCCTCTCTCCCCTCTCTCGTCTCTGTCACTCCTCCTTCCATCTCCGTTTCTCTCGCCTTGTCTGTCCTACCCCCAGGTTCCCGCAGGTCCCCGTGAGCGGTCCCCCCTGGAGGGGGGGGGGGGTGGGGGGGAGTAGAGCGCAGTCTCAGGAGTACCCCCTGGCCTGTGAGGGGGGTATGTGACGAGTGGGGCGGGGCCGAGGGACGTGGGAGCGAGGCCGGTGGAGTGATTGGAGATGAACTACACCTGTTCGACCCGCCAGTCTCGAGTCCCACGAAGGAGATGGAAGGATATAAAACTGGAACGACGACAGTGAAGGACGAGAGAGGACCAGGCCTGGGCTTTTAGTTGTGTTTTGGTTTTTATTTGAGCGCATCAGTCGTCCGTGGGGGGCTGGTGCGCTGTTTTGTGTTTATTTTGTTATTAAAGCTTCATTTCGATTGTCCGCCGGTTCCCGTCTCCTTCTTGCCGAAGAGTATGGAGATTTAATTATTACAGGCAGAAAGCACATCCTGTTTGCTTTCATCATTTTACAAAAGCGTAATTTTTTTTTGTACCACCTCGGTTGAGGTTCCAAATTGAACCATACCATTACCAAAACGTAATGTGTAAACTTACTGACTGACTGACCGGAGAGAATCGTTACTACCTGCATCACTGAACATGCAACACAAACACAAAAGAACCACTAGATTTAAATGAGCACAGCCAGCGAAGGAATGAACACAACTGTTTTCAACGAGTGCACCTTTTATTAATAACCAAAAAGTTGTTGTCGGTTGCAGAAGTACAGACGTTCCTCTCGTTGATAGCAGAGGAGCGGATCAAGCGAGAGCAGAATGAAAGGCAGGTACTTCTAAACAAGCTGGGTCGACACGAAAACTCTACGTTAAGTAATAATAATATGTTTGAATTCCTTTATATGTTTATTCAGGAATATCCGCTGTACTTGATTTCCCATGATTTGGATAATATCACTTGAAGACACTTGGTCTTAATTAATGCTGCTACTGATAACAAAGCATGTAATTATACACCTTCAGGCTTCTATTATTTTTTACAATGTAACAGACAAGCAAATGAAACAGATCAGAAACATAAGTCTTTACCATTAACCATATGTATTGTGCATGAAACATGGAATTACACATACCATTTTTGACATTAATTTATTAATATTAACAAATAACACTAAACCTTGTTAGTTTAAGTGTTACCTCTGTTGTTTACATTTTAATTGTTTATGTATTATAAATATATATTTTTGTAGACGTTTCAGCAAAAGAAAAGGAAAGGCTAAATGTTACCTCAGTTGTTTAAAAATTTTTACATTTTAGGATTAAAAAAGCCTCATGTCCCTCATTTAAAGTAATTACGTGTATTATATCGGCCAGAGAGAGAGAGAGAGAGAGATCTCCCGGCTGGCCTGGGAACGCCTCGGTGTCCCCCCAGAAGAGCTGGAGGAAGTGTCTAGGGAGAGGGAAGTCTGGGGTTCTCTGCTTAGACTGCTGCCCCCGCGACCCGGCCCCGGATAAGCGGAAGAAGATGGATGGATGGATGGATATCGGCCAGATTGATTTCTCAATATTGACCTCATCATCGTCCATTACAAAACCCATATCAGTCAACCACTAATCATGTGACACTGAAGCCTGGAGGAATGCTTGCTCAAATTCAGCTTTGCCATCACAGAAATATATATATATATATATATATATAAATAAAGGAAAGTGTTATGGTTGTAATATTTCACAATATTAACTGTATTTCGTTCAAATAAATGCAGCTTTGATAAGCAGAAGAAATAATTTTCAAAAACATAACAAAAACACTTACCTTGTGCTTTGATTTACGCTTTTTCTTGGCCCTCCTTTTTTCTTTTTCACGCTCTCTCTCTCTTTTTCTCTTTCTCCTCCGCCGATGTGACTTTTCATCATCTGATTCACTGGCATGGTGCTCCTTGCTTCGGCGAGGTTTATCCTGGGGTTCAGCTCCCTCACCGCTGGGGACCTGTGCCTCTCCGCCATCATCCTCCAACTCGCCTTCTTCCAGTTCACCTTCTTCTTGTCTGTTTAAAAAAATACAAAAAGAGTGTCACAACTCTGAACAGGACTAAGCAGGAAATCACTTTTTTCTTTTTGACTCACTGCCATTGGAGAACTCTTATTTGCTTCTTAGTATATGATAATGGGTTACTTGCATAAAGGATACTGTTGTGATAAACTGTGCAGAACAGAACATTCAATCTATTCATTGCTTTTTAGGAGGGCCTTCATTCTTAATTTTGACATGACAATTTCCGCTGGTCTGGCTTTTAACAATTCACTTGTCATTACAGTCCAGATAACTAAGCAAATTGAGATGTCTTAACTGATCTTTAAACATTCAGATCTCTTTATATACAGGGCTTCCAATCTACAGACGCAATACTTTATTTTAGTTGCTTCAATCTTCACACCAATGGTGTCAAATGTTCACTGCTCATTTGTGCCCTGCTGAGAACAACTCAAAGCCACTCTGTTTACAGAAGATCCAACATATACGTTTATACAGAAAAAACATTACATTCAGGCAGGCCAGCCCTTTATAACTCCTATCCAGCGATAAAGAGTTGCCACATAAGACAAAGAAAACACAGCTGCACTTTTACATCATGCACTGACGAAACATTATCACCTAACCCCTCAACTTTGGCCTATAAAAACAACAGCTCCGTGTAATGCAACTTCTGACAAGCGCACGTGCTACCAGATAAACTGCAGTGCAAAGCTCTGGGTGAGATATAACTCAAACAACACAAGATTAAATTATTACCACAAAAGTTAAATCAGCTGACATATCTGCATACTGCTTAAAATGTATATCAGTCTCTTTTACTAGTAAAAAAAAGCAATCAGCAACTGAAAACATTTTGACTCTGAAATATAACTTTCATTTAATGAGACTAAACTTATGTCATCTGCTTCTCTGAACAGTTAATGTCCTAAAAGTACTACAGAGGGAATCAATTCAAGAATTATCAATGCATTAACTACAAATCTATTCATCTCCGTGCAACAATTTATATCATATTGTGAATAAAAATCTACAAGTTTAGCAGTTATCTAAGAGAGGGAAAAGAGACCTCAACAAACACTTCACTTGCATGCACAATCTTTCACTCCTGTGAGTCACAGAACATACTGAAGGGACAAAAATAATAGAGTCAATACAGACAATATAAGGGCCACACTTGTATTATTTACTTATATTATTAATGCACCTCGGGGAAAACTGACAACTGCAAAAATAATATATTCCTTATGCATATAGGGTTGGCAGACAGGTTGATAACTAACTCTAGTTAAAAAAAAAAAAAGTAAAAAAAATTTCCCACTGTGTTCAAGTAAAAAGGCACATTTACAGGCAAGAAAATAGATTGTGATTACAAAATGCTGGCCTTTCAATTTTTTGCAATGAACTGAAAATACTTACCGTGACATACTAATTTATGCATAAATTACTTTCAAGGGAAGTGAGATGTTGCATTTTTGACACTTGCAGACAATGGTGGTGTGGTTAAGCACCTTTGTGTTTTGCTTCATGTTTTGGTAAGAACTTGAATGCTTTTGAGACACTGGAAAAAGCACTGGTTCATGAGGGATGGATGTGCACATAAAGCTAACTAGATCACAACAAAACTAGAACATGTAAAAACAGGGGAACCTACTATGTAATATGCATCAAATTATTAACATATGTTACTACATTATTTTCTACTGTAAACAAATGAATTGACGTGGAGAACTTGAGGAACAGTATTTAACAAGCCAAAACAACTTTAAAATAAGGGAACAAATATTTTCATTATTAGCTCGTATCATTAAAATGTCTAAAGTTAAATTAATGAGGCATTAAAATGCGATTTATTCCGTAAATAGCTTTACAATATATATATATATATATATATATATATATATATATATATATATATATATAATTAACTAATAGCTTATTAATCGAAAATATAGAGGCATGATTACATTAACGTTATTAACTTGGAAATATAAACGCAAAACTCAAACACATTTATTCTAGTGACGTCTCAATAAATCTAAGTGCGTAGCTCGTGACATTTAGCGCGAATGCTAAGTGCTAAACTGTTACAAATGAACATCGCTTAGTAAAAATAACTATATAAACTAAATCGTACAATATTCGTTGACTAATTAAATTAAATAAAAGAATGATTAATCAAGCGGACACGTTGTAGACCACGCTAGCCCGTCGCTATTCATTAGCTGCTGTTAGCCGTGTTGTTGTATTTCAATTGTAGTCATCTGCTAACGGTTAGCACTGCTAGCTTTAGCTTTGTCCAGGCCTCGCGATGGTTAAAGATACAAATCCTTAATACGTTAGCAGGAATGCATTTTGCCATTTCCCCGCCATATTACATACATTTAGCTTTTGTAATCAAGTCGAATTTTAGGTTCACGTTATTGACCAAAAACCGTGTTTTTCTTTTGTCCGTCTGTTCTCTATCTGTGATGAAAACATTGAGTTACTGGAGCAACGTTTGGGCGTAGTAGTGGCCCTTGGTCTTCGATCGCTTAAAAAGCTTCGAAAAGTGACTGAAAATGTATATCTGATCATATTCTGGCTGTTTTCCTGATTCAGACTGCGCTGTGTAGCGCTTCAAGATGGCGTTTCGTTACCTCTGTACGCTTCCCAGAAAAGGCGACTTTAATCCCTTTGAAAGAAAAAAGCAAATGCCCGTGCTTTTTGTTTTTGGAAAAAAGCAAAGGACAAATCAATAGTTGGTTAGAAATATGATGGTATTACTCGACCTTTCGTCAGTGAGAAGACTGTTGTGTTCGTGGTTGGCTGTTGGGGAGTTTGGATGGACAGTCATGCTTTCCACAGCCATTTCCTCTAACGTACTACATTCAGTGCAGAAAATCAACTGTCTTATGCGTTACTTGACTTTGAGCTACGTGTTGATTGGCTTTAGGAAGAGATTCAGTTCATAGTAGTCAATTCCCCACTAACAGTTTAAAAGAGAAACAGGTTGAAAATGTTCCTGAGGTTCTCCGTCCTACAGTTGCGATGTGAAATGAAACTCATTCAGTGAAAATGGCGACGTTTCTTCTCCAAGGAGAAGGGGTGGGCTTTTGTGACGTGACCGTTGTCTGTAACGGAAATGACCGATGGGCTCGAGAAGGGGGTGACTGCATAGATCGGGTCACGAAGAGATACAATTATTTTAATTTTTTAAAAAATAAGTATGCAATAAAGACATATCTTTAAACTTCAGGAATCACAACATTAATAGTGGATACGAGTAAAAACAACAACAACAACAAAAAACAGTTTTACTTTTTTCAAATAATTGAATGTCTCTTTGGATGTTTACTCAGGCCCCGTGATTAAGAACCACTGTTTTAAATGACTAGTGAACAGAAACGCTGCTTTAGAAATAATTTAGCCTAGATATTTACACTGTGAAACATTCAACTGTTCCTGAAATAGTATTGTATTTTGTGAGCATGCACCAAATAAACAATAATTTAATGATATAAACTGATTTAAACTGTGGTGTACTGTACACTTTATCTCCTTGTATAGTTAAGTTAGTTAAGTTTTGTAGATTACACTGCTATATCATGTTTTAAATTAAAACCAAGTAAGTATAATCATATTATACTGACTTTGAATAATTCGGTGACAATGTTTAAAAATAAATACGCTTTATTTTTATATGTAGTTAGATTACAACAGAATGGCAAAGGACAGCATTTCCAGTTAATGTAGATAAACATAATTGACTTATAATTCAGTAAACCATACTCCTTTTCTATTTCTTGTGGTCTATTGTTTTGTGAATAAATGAAGTTAGTTATTATAAACAAGGGTGAGGTAAACATAGAACACACAATCATTAATTTATTCAAATATACATGGTACGAATAATAATAATAAATAAATAAATAAATAAATAAATAAAGGTTTAGAGTTGCTGGAATATGTTTATTGTTGAGCTCTGAATCTGGCGCTTTCCCATCGCTCACACGTCATCATTGCGCGCCTCAACGAATAACACTAAGCGGCGTTTCTTTCCCATTGAATGGGAAAGTAGGGAAAAAACAGAGCGTAGAATAGTCGAACTAACCTCTCACCAGTCCTTTGCATGATACTATTAAAAGACAATATTTTGAAATGATTGATACCATCGAAAAAGAAGACAATCTAATCAGCGAGGAGGAGGCTGCACAGTATGATCGTCAGATTCGTCTCTGGGGTCTCGATGCTCAAAAGAGGTTGGTTTATAACTGTTTCGTGCATTAAGAACAACTACTCATATTATATTTTAAGGTGTTTTTAGGCTGTTTGTTTAAGAATAATGCATAAGCTTTTTCTAGCATTAATCATAAGAATTATTTTAAATGCATTATTTGCATTTTGATTCATGCATGAAAATATGAATATTTCAGATTCACAATTTTAGTCTGAAATACAAATGGTGTATTAGGGCCACTCCACGACTGCATTTTTGGACTAGGTTTGCATAAATAAGCAATATGAACATAATAAAGGACATGCATAAATGTTTTACATTTTCAGACTGAGGGGATCACGGGTGCTTCTTGTTGGTCTCCGGGGTCTTGGTGCAGAAGTTGCAAAGAACCTTATTTTGGCTGGGGTCAAAGGACTGACCCTCCTGGACCATGAGCAGGTAGCAGTATCATATAGAAACTTTTTTTCTTCTTCTGTGGAACAGCAAAATAGATGAAAGGCAGAATGACGGTAGATGCACTTTTATTGTATGGAAAAGAGGTGCAATAAAGTGAATGGTGACTGAGGCTATCAGTCCCTAGATGTTTAACATATGCTTTGTGTTCCACTGAAGACATAACAGGTTTGGAATAACATTGTGTGGATTTGAGTGAATTATTCCTGTAAATTTACTACTCATAACAGCACCTTAACAGGTACATAACTTGGTCTTATTTGGCTTCCATCGATCAGGTTACAGAGGAGTCTAGACGTGCTCAGTTCCTGATCCCTGTGGATGCAGATGGTCAAAACCAGGCCCAGGCCTCTCTGGATAGAGCTCAGTTACTCAACCCAATGGTGGAAGTGAAGGCAGACACCGATGCCGTGGAGAGCAAACCGGATGACTTTTTCTTCCAGTTTGATGCGGTGAGTGCCAGAACCAGCAGCTTTACGGGATCATTTGTATATTGACATAACTAAATCATACACAAGACCAACAGGCAATCTTAAGTTATGAATTACTGTATGATTTTTTTACCAACTAAAAAAGGACACAACAATATTTTATGTGATGGAGGTTAATCGGTATATCATTGATAAAGTATTTACCTTGTGCCTTTCATGTCCACTAGATGTCTCTATACACAATTGATCATTTTCATTTAATGTGTTTGCAGCTTTTTTTTTTTTTTGCCTCATTTTTCCCCTCAACCTCAGTGTGAACCCATCTGTGAACAGCCAACGTCAGATCTAGACATAGACTTTTAATTGATACTTGGTTTGGACTTTTCCAAGCGTGTGCTCTTTTCCAAGCGTATGATGTATTCCAGGCCATATTTTCTTTAATCAGGACTCTGTTGTTGGCTGTGGAAGATGCAGTCAGCATACATAGCTTGTTCAAAGAGCAGACAGGCAGTCTTTCATCTTCTCTCTGGCTGGGAGCTGTCTGAAGCCTCCCTCTGGGAGTGCTAGTGAGAGTTCAGGGGGGGGGGGAGCGATGGTGGGAAACAGAAAGAGGAGGGGGGTTTAAACATCATATATTCTCTTTTATCTGTTTCTCTTGATATTTCTTTGAGAAGTGCACAGGAAACATTGTGAGTGAATGCCTTTGTCTTCTCTTGTCTCGGGTGTTATTTTCAGGCAATTTCTTAATATACAATGCAAGTTTGGTCAAGAGGAAGCCAACAATACACTAAATTAATTCATTGTCTGGATGAATTGTACTTGCATGAAATAATAATTTGAGACGAGAAGTACAAGGATGTTTTGTCATACAAATACAGGGCATTGCTTGATGTTGAGGTAAAATATGTATTTTTTGGTGAATCACAAATTAACAATTTATATTTATGGAGGCTAATTTCTGCAACAAAAACAAATGTTTTGGTAAATCATATGACATGTCTGATAATTATGACATAAGTTGACATTATTAGATATAATTATGAAATAAAAAGTTGAAAATGACATGCTAAATCATAATTATGAAATACAAAGTTTCAAATTGTAATTAAGATTGTTATTATGGCAACAACAACAAAAAATGTTGAACTTTGTGTTCTTGTTTTTTTATTTGTATGCCATAATTTTGATTTATCATTTAATAATTATGACGTGTCTTTTAATTTATGACTTTTAAATATCATTTACCAAGCATGATATTTTTTTTCTTAATTTGTGGAAATGCGCAGAGAAAAAGAAGAATATAGCCGAACCTGTATGACTTTCTTCTGTGGAGCACACAAGAAAAGAAAGAAAGAAATGTTGAATAATGTACTGATCATTCTTTTCCATAATCACACATAATGGTCACAGGAGCTCGCAAGCTCCATAAAACTTACAGTGCTTTTCTTTCATTAATTAGAAATTAGTGGCCAGGATATATCCTTCAAAAATGTTCTTTTTGTGTTCCCAGAGTTGAATATTTATATAGAGTGAACTGTTTTGGCAGTCCTTTTTCACCAATAGAAAACAAACATGGAGCTCCTGGATAGGGTCAAGCAGAAAGTCTTCATGTAGGGAGCGGGTGGAGAGCTAGGTTTTCATAAGGAGCTGTTCACATTTTGAAGGACTGAAGATAGCAAAGGACTAAAGCCAAGAGCCTGAATTGAATTAAAGGTTTGCCAGCACAGACGTCATGTAATGCCAAGTGGCAGCTATTTAGCAGAGGCATATGGTAGCTGCTGCATTTATATTCCTTTGTGGCATGATTTGTTTCTTTGCATCCTCTAGGGGTCACTGCTTGATAAAGATGTGTTCTTTTGAGACATCTAGCTGCCTGGAGGCACATAATGCTGACAGGAAGAATGTGTCAAAAGACAATGTCTCGCCACATGTTTCATAATGTTTCTCCACGCATCCTGATCCCAGATGAACCAGTGAAGGTGATACTCCTCAGGGCAGTAATTCATTGCAACAGGATTTCTGAGAAGTGTTGTTGATATTCAGTGTTGGATTGCATAACCTTTGAACATCCTTTGAAAAAGGCATGCTTAGATAACCTGTTCACTTCAGGTGTACTTTAAATAACGAGGTTACAGGTGGTGTTCTGATGAGGAAAGTAAACAACCAAAATCAATGGTAAACAGATAAAGTCATGATTCATCCATCCTTGAAGATCCACCCAGTTAACGCATCATGGCACACGTCAGCGGTATCTCAAATGGGTATTAATACACCACCCCATTCTTATCTCAAACCCAGAATTGGGGGGTTGAGAGGTTTGGGACACTGGATAAGAGTGCAAATGCTCTGGTCAGTTGTCTGTCATTGCAAAACCTTTGTTCGGTTTCTAGCTGTACACATAAGATGTTTTTTAAGAACCCATCAATGTCACTGCTTTGGAAACAACCACATATTAATGCACATTGTTTAATGTTTTGTTCAGGTTTGTCTGACCAGGTGCTCCAAAGACCTCATGGTGCGAGTGGACCAGCTCTGTGCCTCCAGGAACATTAAGGTCTTCTGTGGAGACGTGTTTGGGTATCATGGATACATGTTCTCTGACCTTGGCCAGGAGCATCACTATGTAGAGTAAGTCAGGAAAAATGTGGATGAAAAGGAGGTTGTGTTTGATTTTCATGTGGAAAAAAACTGATGATCCCATTCAAACTTGCCAGAGAAAAGCCCAAAGTGGTGAAAGGGTCTAATGAGGCCAATGATGGTCCAGAGGCAAAGAAACCGAAGGGTGACCCCAGTGAGACTACAATGGTGAAAAAGGTGGGTGTGTTGGCAGCTTTGGTATCTGTTAACTATTTCTCAGTTTTTAGTCACATCTACGGCCATTTAAAGTTAGGTTAATGTAACCTTCATCTCTCTTTATATAGACCATCAGTTTCTGTTCTCTCAAAGCAGCACTGGAGGTGGACTGGTCTAATGAGAAGGCCAAAAACAATCTAAAGCGCATTCCTGTAGACTACTTCCTTCTGCAAGGTACACCTTCAAAATATATTTAAATTGAATCAATGCAATAACTCATGACTTTAGGAATGTCCTTTCTAAATTGTGCTGAAAGTTTGCTGAATGATCTTCAGGTACATACTACATACCAGAAGTTTCTGATGCTCACCGAGGCTGCATTTATATGATCAAAATTCCAGTAAAATTGTAAAATATTTTTCTATTTTAACATTACTTTTTCTGTTCTAATATATGTTAAAATATAATTTATTCCTGGGATGGAAAAATAGAATTTTCAGCAGCCATTACTCCAGACTTCAATGTCACATGATCCTTTAGAAATCATTTTAAAATGCTGGTTTGCTGCTCAAGGAACATTTCTTATTGTAATCAATGCTAGGGTTCTTATTGCATTTATTTCAGGATTCTTTGATTAATAAGAAGTTCAAAATGAAATGAATTTTTTTGTAACTCGTCCTTACTATCATTTCAATGTTTAATTTCTGAGTAAAAGTATTAATGTTAAACTTTACTGATAGATCATGTGAAGCACAAACATCCATTCAGTTAACACAAATAATAATAAAAAAGTTACAATATTATATATACTATACAAGGTGCAAACAGTTTTTGTTACAGTCTTTTCAGGCAACTGAAGACATTGCAGATTCCTCCAACACTCTGTGGTCCACCGTTATCAGGGGGAGGGCCTGTTGATCTGTAATTATAGTCAACATTTCTCTTTTTATACTAGTGCTCACCTGGTGTCCTCACTGATACTGGCTCATTTTCCATCACAGGCTGTCCATGGCCAGTCATGTGCAGTGGATCTCAAAAACAAAACATGCCACCTCCGCACCTCTCTATCATTATAACAGACTCTGACTGCACCTCCGCCCCTCCCTAAACATCTAGTATTACATTTATGGAAAAAAACAACACTTCCTATTTGTGCACTGAAGCAAGACTTTAAATGCATTGCTGTGCTCAAAAGTACCACGCATCAGTTCAAACAGCTTTTGAGGAAGAGCCGTTTCCTCGGTCTTAACTCACTGATTTATTTGAGGTTTTTTCAACCCAGTGGTGCGACTACTACATCAATGATTGTTTTTCCAAACCCCTCGGAGGGTGGTTTTCACAATCTGGAGAAAATTCGATCAAGCTATGAAACTTCAAATTTCATCTATGTGCTAGATAGAGTGAGATAAGATAAATGAGCGGGTGTGTGTTTCTTTGATGTAAGTGTGTGTGCTACACTGCCAGGTGGAAATGCAGTGGGCTGGTGTTCATTGTGTTGTAGTTGGTGGGCAGTCAAAAAAGGGGAAGTGATACTTTGGAAAATAGCCTAAAGGGGCTTGATGCCTTTTCACGTGCTAAACAAATCTTCAAACACATCTCTCCTCCACTTACGTCCTGTTTAAATGTGGAAACCCACTCTTTCCCCACTCAATCTCTCTTACTTTTTCCAACAGTGCTTCTGAAGTTTCGTACAGATAAAGGTCGTGATCCTCAGCCAGACAGCTTTGCTGAAGACTCTCAGCTGCTCTTGCAAATCCGTGATGATGTTCTTGAGACCATGGGCTTGAGCTCTGAACTTCTTCCCAATACCTTTGTCAGGTACCTACAGACGCAGAAACATGGTGTTCACATTCATTCTCACCATCATGTTTCTTTCTTACCAGCTAGGGATGTGAAAATCTAGTGGGTGGGTTTCATGAACAGCTAGTTGAACATAATAATACGTCTGGTTTCAGGTTCACCAGACCCCGACTGGGTGTTTCTCAAGTAGACAGAGTGGAACAGAACGGAAATGAATGCAGGCTTTTTTAAAAGATGGGTTATTTTTAACTATTTGTGCCATCGTTAAAACGTCAAAAATAGCTGCAGATAGCAGTAGAGTAGAAAAAAAAAAAAAAAAAGCATATCGTCCAGACACACTCACTTGAATGTGATGGCTGTAGTGAATTTCTGAGAGAGACTTCATGCACACTTAAGCTAAAAACAGAAGCATAGCATACTAAAAAAACACCACTGCTACAATATGTAAAAAAAAAAACACATTCTTAATATCAGTATCCTCTGACTTTAGCTCAAAATATATTTGCTTGATACACATATGCTAGGGTAGACATACAGTGTGTGTGTAACATACATTTTGTCATCAGCTTAATAGGCTCATATGACACATGCACATTGTTTATTTTTTTTTTTTGTTGCACAAATTAGTTATTCCAAAATGTGGCAACACTTGTCTAGCCAGTTTCACACTCGAAAAATATATTGATTAGTTGGAACAAGAACAAACTAATGAAAATACTTAAATTAGGTAGTTATTGGAAATTAATTTTAATAATTATAACAAATTTACAATCAAGATACACTTTAGATCTATTATGTTCACCATGTTTTCTCACTGATACGTCCCCAACTTGGGTTCATGTGCATTAAAACGTATTAATACAGTGTTTCCAACATGATCTGAACACACCACAAACATAAAAACTGAAGTATATTTTGGGCTTTTCTTTCCAACTTAACTACAAGTCCTGGCTTGTGTTTGGTCCTCACAGTTACTGTTTCTCTGAGATGGCTCCAGTGTGCGCTGTAGTCGGAGGAGTTCTTGGACAAGAGTTAGTCAAGGTGAGATCTATGATTTCATCCATTTACATGTCTGAAGTCTTCATTGCAGGGTTGGTTTCTTTCACTTTTTCGTCCTACTTCTACATGAAATGTTTGCTTTTCCCCCTCAATACAACCTTTCAATCTGGTTCTCCACACAACCATGTAAGCCTCCATTTTCACTAGCAGCGAAAGTGACTTTTCTGATGAGGTGCAGTGAGAAGCGTATGGCAGCTGCCCTCTCCATCAGAATCTGGGCTAAGTCCAAAAGTTTTATCTGTTGACTGTGTGTAAATGCCAGAAATGACGAGGTAATATTCCGGTCACTGATGAAATCCAGCGGAGAGCGCCTGAAATCTTCTCATAGTGATTCCATAAACCCAACGAGATTAAATAAGTTAAAGCGTAGTGATGTAATCAGTCAGTCTTGAATGGATAATGACACCTGGATTATGGACAGTAAGAGGATCTGCTGTAGTATAGTAGTAGGCCATGTAAAAACACAAATTCGCTCCAGTTTCACACAACAGAATACGGTATTTTGTAAACGTCAGTATCTCTCTTGGAGGGTGATGTCATAGCGCGAACCGGGATGCTGTGGGGTCTTCGTGAGGGTGGGGATCAGGGCTGAATGGGGTGATGGAGTGAACGACGTTGTCTCGGTGGCTGGGCAGGCCTTGAACCCACATGGCGGTGGAGTGAAGCCAGGCTGTCTCGCCATCTCCCTGCATGATGAAACAGGCTGCAATTCGCATATGGCTCTCTGTTTCTCGCTGCCCCTCGCCCATCAGTCTCTGTCGCCACAACAGAGAACGAGTCTGATGCGTTCGATCAAAGCAGTTAATTAGAGAATTCAAGGTCTTTGGCGTCTGACGTGTCTGAAGATTTGTTTGCATGTGTTCGACAGGCTCTGTCTCAGAGAGATGCTCCACACAGGAATTTTTTCTTCTTCGACGGCCTGAAGGGCAGCGGGGTGGTCGACTACTTCGGATCCAAATAAGTGGCCCCTGGAGAACATGGAGAGATGTGTGGCAATGCATGTGTGCTCTCGAAACACCACGGAGTTCATCTCCTGCCAGTGGCCGCAGGCATCAAAATCTGTCTTTTGGATGGTACCTTTGTGTAGCAGTATGCCACACATCAACTGATGCCAAGAGCAACGAGAACATTTTGTCCACACACTCTTAAATATTCATGTGCACATGTTTTTCACCAAGGTTATGTGATTTCTACGTTTTGTATTAGAATAATAAAAGCCCAGTAGAAGATTAATTTGTTTTGGATTGTTTTAGCATCATCGATTTCAATAATTTCCTCTAATCTGTTGCCAAAGGTCTCTTTGCTGTCCTCTGTGATGCTAAATTGCAAAAAATGAGGCAAACAACTTTAAAGGGAATTTAAAATGAATGCAAATATGTCCGATGCTCCCTTGAGCCATTTATTTCAGAAAATTAAACCACACAAATCATCCCAGCCCCGCTCTGAAGTGAGGCCTGGTGGATTTTCAGATGCTTGTTATCATTCTGAGATTGTAGTGAAAGCCTGAGGCACATCTTGAGGTCTAGGGTTTTTTTCATGGTGACGTTCGTAATGGGAAGTACTTTTATTAGCTCAGCCCAGGTATGTCATTGACTGGACTGGTACTGCAGGGTTATTGGCCCCCAATGCAAGTAGGTTTTCATGTTTTGATTTTTAGGTTTTCGTAGAAAGAAATGATCCTGCCTGTCCAGTTACAGACAAAAGGGAATGCAGTGTTACATTCAATACGATTGATAGTCCAAACACATACTAAACCTATGAACTCATGTACAGTAAAAGAATCAAATAGTACCAGATGTATCACATTTGTTTGCATTTCAGCAGAAGTGTATTATGATGTTTGAATATGTTACGACTGTGCTGCATACATGCAAAATCAGGCTTCTGGCCTTAAATGGATAATAAAGAGAGTGCCTTAAATCATAACACCGTATCAGTGAGTCAGATGAGAAGACCGGTCAGACTGGTTGAGCAGGTGCTCAAGTGGGAGTGGCAGCAAGTCTTGTAACTGTTTTTAATTTTTTTTAGGTTCATTGACAGTGGAAACATGGGTTACTAGGCACCATAATAGGCCAAACTTTTTAAAGATTCTTATCATTGCAGATTTAAGCATCAGCATGGAATTTTTTTTTAACTGAACTGTGCTAATTATAACAAGACATATATGCTAAAGTTCACTAAAAGGTAAAACTCCCACAATAAACAGGACGCCTCTACCAACATGATTTCGAAGAAAAGATCCAAGAACGTTTTTGAAATGATGTCGCTAATTCTATTGCGTCACAACTTGATGACATTAAACTGAAACCAATATTCTCAAACTGGATTTGATTAGTTGTTTAAAACAAAACTAAACTGTATTTTCTTTCCTGTCATTGGGAGTACAGGTACTCATCTTCAGTGGTACTCAAGTACAAATTCACCAAGATAATGAAATACTGTAATGAAGTCCAATTACTTAAGTGCTTCACATCGCTGCCAATCCCAACATAGTGAGAAAAGAAACAACAGCCTGAGAAGCCCTGACTGATTAAGATCCACTGCTCTTTCTCTAGCTGAGGAGAGAGCAGGATTAATTACGGATGCTGCGTTAAGCTCCTCATTTTAACTAAGCAACCTTCCTCTTATCGTGAAGGAACCCCCAAGGCAAGAACAGATGTGTTGCTTCCAGCTCTAAAATGCATAAACATGTGACGGGGAGAAAGAGCAGCCCTCAAAAGATCAACAGCTCTTTAAGGAACACTCTTGTGAAGTCTAAATGGTCCTGCATGGGAAATGTTCTAGGCACACGCAAATAAGAGCATAACAATCTATCACATCTTGTTCTGATAAGACCTGTGGTGTTCTCAACATGAGTAAAGTCAAACAGTCCCAACACTATATCAGATGAAATACACATAAGAGAAGTTTGTTGTTTGTTTAATGCAGCGTTCTTCAGGCTGAAGATCCTTTAATCGATAAAGGTTTGGAACCAAGACCCCTGTTGCGTAAAACTGAATGATGCATTTTAGGCATGGCCTAAACCATATAGTATAATCATTTATTTGCATATACTAATATATGTGACCCTGGACTACAAAACCAATCTTAAGTCGCTGGGGTATATTTTTAGTAATAGCCAAAAAAAAAAAAAACATTGCATGGGTCAAAATTATACACTTTTATTTTATGCCAAAAATCATTAAGATATTAAATAAAGATCCTGTTCTATGAAGATATTATATAAAATTTCCTACCGTAAATATATCAAAACGCAATTTTTTGATTAGTAATATGCATAGCTTAAAATTCATTTGGACAACTTCAAAGGCGATTTTCTCAGTATTTTTTTACACCCTCAGATTCCAGATTTTCAAATAGTTGTATCTCAGCCAAATATTGTCTGATCCTAATAAACCATGCATCAATGGAATGATTATTTATTCAGCTTTCAGATGATGTAGAAATTTCAATTTTGAAAAATTGACACTTAAGATACATATATTTATTTAATTTTTGTTGCATTGCAAAGCCTTTGAAATAATTGTTACTGATGAAAAGAGTCATACACTTCTAACTTGTTTTTTATTAATGTTTTATTAAATGTTTCATTTAAATGTGAAAGGTAAATTTAACAATTTAACTGAACTTTTACAATAAATAAAAAAATAAATAAGAAATCGAAATGTAAATGTGACTTTTTTTGTCTCACAATTCTGAATGGTGAGATATAAGTTGCAATTGTCGACTTATGAGATTATCAATTACCTTATTTTTTCACCCCATTAAGGAAACATGCTTCTAAATGTTGTGTTTTTGTATGAAACTATGTTGACCCAATGTTGAAGACACCTAATCTAATATATTATTGAAGGGATCACACAGGCTTTATTAAAAATGTTGACCAACAATTATGAATAGTTTTTGAAAATTGTGTATTTAACTTGTGAGGATGACAGAAAAAAAAACATCAAAACACCATTGTAATTCTCATATTTATTTAAAATGGTAAGGAAAAAACAATACAAAATTCATATAGAATTTTACATAGAAAATTCCAAATGGCAAAATTACAAAGCTAGAAAATGAGTGACGAGTTTAGTGTAAATCTGATACTACATATAAGGCCTTTCTGCATCGGAGAACATGTGTATCGACAAGAAGTCACAAAGTGGCCACAGGAAAGAGACCACACAACTGTTTTACAGGAAGTCATGAGACAGGCAGCCACAGGAAAGACATCTCTGCTCCACAATACGCTATAAAAATTCTGTACCAACATTACAAAACCAATGCAAGCAGAAATGTGAGTGGTTAAAAGAATTTTCCCACCGACTTGCCAGTTTTTTAAATGTGGTTTATGAAGGAAGCGTACGAAACCCATAACGGTGTTATAAAAATCCCAGACAGACCTGGATCTGACACATTGATTCATAGAGAACACGTTTGTTCAAGTATGATGGAAGTTTGGCTCAGTTTAGTCCTTTATGAAGATAAATAAATTGCAGCAGAAAAAAATATGAATGGATTTCTCTGACAACCTTCAGGGGAATGTCAACAATTAAAGAGATATGGTCCATAAAACACAACACTAATGAATAATCTCCATGCTTATTTTTTTTATTCACTTGATCATCGCAGTACATTTTTCTCAATAACAAATCATCAAAATAACCGTACAAAATGTACGTACAAAATCATCAAAAGTACAAATGATGGACATAGAAAATAAATTAGCTCGTGCTTTTTAAATATTTACTTGAGAATTCTGTTCGCAAAGTACGTTTTAATGGGGATTTTTTTTTACAGGACTCCTTTATTTAAATCTAAATAAGTAGAAATCCACTGCATTTTAAAAACAACTGCTTTCCAGTGTTGGTCCAAAAAAAAAAAAAATTGAAGAACAAAAAACTGAAACCGAGAAAAGGAACTTAATGTTAAGTACTTTAAGGTCATTTCAACAAAATATACAAACCACATGAGAAACAAAACTCCCTGTTTATTCTATCCTGTCCATTTTTTCTCCCAACATATGTACATGTGTAATCCATACTATTAACACTGCTCTCCAGCCATTTGAAGAACTAGTGGTCTGGCTTTCCCACAAGGCTTCCAGCCTCACTTCCATACCTCCATTGGAGGTGACCGATCTTTGAATTAAGTGGAAAATTTGTGTCCCGAAGTGTAGATTCAGGTAGGGGGCAACAGGGTCGGTTAACCCGCACACCATGCAGTGATTGTCCCTGATGGCTTTAGTATGCAAAGGGCTGAAAAACGGCATTAGCAAGGCACGATCCAACTGTGCTCCATTAGTATAGTATGTGAGCATTCCATTATCTCGATTATCACCCGTTTTCCATTGATTGTGTGCGGGTGAGCGGCCTGTGCCACTGGTGACTGATAGTGCAGCGCAGATATTGCTCCTGTAAGGCAGCTGAGAGGAGAACTGACGACACATAAAGCACTTCTGGGCCCGAGGCGCTACGCAGATCTCATTAATCTGTTTGCTTGAGAGCAACCCGGCTTAATGTAACTTCCCAGCATTGCAGTTAAAGATGCAAAAGAGTATGCAAATGCGCAGAGAGCCACGCACTCCTACTGACATCTATACCGGGACACACACTTCAGTTGCTAATGCTACATTAGAATCCATGGAAAAAGATGTACAAAACAACAACAACAACAACAACAAAAAAAAACACAGGCGAAGAAACAAAAACTTGACATCTGATCCTGCAGAAAAGTCCCAGAGTCTTCAAGTGGTCGGCAGGAGAGCGCCTGCACTCTTCCTGTGACGTAACCTGTCTTTTTATCTGAAGTCGTGCTGGTAGAGGCCATTGATGGTGTCAGCGACAAATGTAATGAGTCCGCGGTACAGGCCTCTCCAGATCTGCCAGTGTGGAGCAGCATTCTGAAACAAAGATGCAAGGAGAATGAGCTCATCGTCTGCTTTATGTAATGCAAAAAGTGAAAGGGAACATAAGTGCATTTGTACATTGCATCTAAGTACTCAGAGACTGTTAAAACAAACATTATAGGCTGCAGCATTTCAGATTATGCTCTCATCATCTGCCTACCATTGTGAAAAAGATGTACACTTTCAGAACCAATATACTTAATTTTAATATAACAATATACTTTAGTGTGAACTGAATGTAATGTTTTTGGACACTAAATTGCACGTCAATCAAAATTAGATAAAACCTTAGTACTTTAGTACATTATTTGTGATTTCATTATTTACTAATTGAAATATGGTTCACTACAAGTGCACACTGAATACTATTAAGCACACTTCTTTTCCACAAGTGTATAAAGAAAAGTCGATTTAGGTCTGTGCCTCAGTTTCTTCCTGTGTGGAAACCGAATTTCGAAACTTTGACTTTGTGTAATTAGCCTTTTCCACCTCTTCTATCTGTGATCAGCTATGAGGTAATTGCTTAAACTTTTTTGACCATTAGCAATGCTTGCATTGAGATATAACGCTGACGATGTGTGTTTCAGTGGGAGTGTGTGTCAAGGTTTATGTTAGCATTGAAGTGTTTGTGGGGTGGGGTGAAGCAGTCCCAGACAGACAATGTCTGCAAAGTGCAGTCAGGAGAGGCAGCACATTACTCGTCAACAGCTGCTATGAGTCATCCGCTAAAAATAACTCCTCAGAGGGGGGGGGGGGGGGAAGTAAAGTCAAAGAGAGGGACAGTGAAGGAATGAGCTAAATGGAGAGAAAGGTGCAAGATGGATAATATGGACACAGTGTTGAAAGGTCAGGGTCACCACACCTTTCACGTTTATTTAAAAGATTAAATATTTAAATGAATATTATCAAATTAAATGTATTTTTTTTTATTAAGTAAACATTACTTCTAATTTTTTGACACTACTGAGTAGTACAGTACTGGTTTTCTTGTCAATATTAATTCAAATTAAAATATTATTGTTTAAATCATTTTAATAACATAACAGAGAAAGGCATGCCTATTAAGCCTCATTTATACTGGACTGATTCAAAATTTTGAAACATATCCAATTATTTTGTGCCATCCATTTATATCTACCTATACAAAACGATTTAAAATATATTATTATAATATTATATTTAAAAAATTATATTTAATATAGATACTTCCATGACTTTTTAAGATTTCATTAAAGTCCATGGTTTTAAAAATTTGATGAGGATCCCTAGAAGGTGAAACAGATAAAGATGAAGAAGATGGAATACAAGACTGTCCAAGAGAAAGTGTCTGGACGACTGAAGGCTCAAACTACAGAGGGGACCAAAGAGGCCAAGGAACAGAGAAGTGACTGAGTTCAAGAGGGCGGGAGGAGGATCTGTGGTCGGCCAGACTCACATGTTGTCACTGAACAGTACAGTAAATGTGTGCATGCATGCTGCACACTCACACTGAGCTTTTGTTGCCCCGCTAGGGAAGTCCCTGTCATGTCATTCTTTTGCCAGCTTCAGTAAACAAAGACATCATCCTGTAAAAACACACTGGTATCAAAGTTCAGAGAGGCCACACGACAGGTCACAGACTTTCTGCACGTGACTGGGCCGGCAGCTGCCTCAGCATACTGGATTTCATTACATCGTGTGTGTCGGTGCAGGTGTGTAAGCATGTACGGGAAACTGGGACGAATGTGTAAAAGCAATTGGCTCCACATAAAAATGGCGCACGCACTTAAAAATAGGTAAATAAAAGAGCAGAGAGCTGAATGTGGTGACGTCATGTGTTTGTCTGAGGAGACGAGGCGGGGAGGTGGGTTTGGTTGAGGGGGAGGGGAGATTAGTCTCTGTTTACTCCTGTTCGCTTCACCGACAAGCTCCTCACGCGATACAACAGGGATCCAGAGCGCCAGAGACAGGCAGAGGGAGGGTTATTAAGTTCAGCCACAACTGGAAACTCGACTCCAGTCACAACACTCACTACAGGCTCGTGAATATCACATTGATCCATTTACTAGAAGACCCACTGGAGGCTACATTTGTGCATGCCCTGCCACACTCTCTCATATTAACAAACAGACACTGCCTTTTTAATGATGCTTTGGCACAAGCAGTGGCATATTCAAACTTCCACAACTAGACAAACGTGATCCTTACCCTCTGAAGAAAAACAGCATTCATCTGATCTCCGATAGTCCTTAGCTGTATGGCCACCCTCTGCACCGCCTGCTCCTCCAGCTGGGGATGCTCTTCACTGGTAGAGCTGCTGGACGTCGAGTCTTCGGAGGAGCTGTGGCGGTCTGGTAGCAGATCAGGCAGTGGAAGCGGCCTTCCTCTGAGGCTGGAGACTTCCTGTTCTGTACCTAAATAAAAACAAGAAGAATAAAATGTATTGATGGGACCAAATTCCCCATTAAAAACCTTCAAAAGATGTGTGTAAACATATTAATCACTATTCTTTAAAAAAAAGTATGAAATTTTGAAATTTTACATGATCATGAGGGTCTGAAGGGATCCTTTCTATATGATACAACTTCCTGTTTTTGTGCTTTTTTGTGCACGTTTCTGTGTTTTGGTGACACCACATGAATTTGACTAAGTAGACAAAAACCTATTTAATAAAAATGAGTATTAAAAATTTATATTTTTAATTACAAATGTATACTTTAAAATGCTTCACTACTTTTTTCAAAGAAATATATATTTTTTTCATATTCTGTCTTAATTAGGAAATAAAAACCATGTTCATCATAGAAGAGATGAATTTATGTAATTTCATATACATTTTATTTGAATGTATTTTATTTTTATAAATTAATAATTTAGACGAAAAAAAAAAAAGATTGTCATATCAATAACCCATTCACTTATCCATGTTTCTCAGCACTTGAGGCTGTTTGAGCATACTGTTTGTATTTAAAGGACTAGTTGTGCAATTGATCCATTGTGAGTCGTCATTTGTTGTCTAGTAGTTCTAGTAGTTCTGTCAAACTAGTACCAAGGTTCATTTAGGGTAACTTCTTTGTGTAAAAACGCCACCATCGCAATGTTAACAGTATTCTGATTCTTCAGTTAAGGCCACTTTTATTTAAACAACCATTTAACAGGCAGACATGCAAAGGGGCGGGTAATCTAACCAGATCCAGATTCAGCAGAGATTACAATAACAGTGAGATTTCATACACAATGGTGAGCCAAATTCTCTATTTGTACTTTAGTACGCATGTGATGTCATATGTTAAGTCTTTTGTTAGTTCAGTTCTATTAGTTCTATATAACATTCACATTCTATTCTCTACAGTAACGGTAGTACCAATACCATCTGATTAACTGTATGACCGCTCATGAACTTTTATTGATTGAATGCAAACTTTAAGTCCTAATTGTTTATGTGACAGCAGGAAAGCGATAATATATATCATCTCTGAATGAGTACTGCTATTTTTCACATGTAACTCCTTGAGACATAAAGTGTGGACTTCCAAACCTTCAGTGACACCTGGCAACCAACTGACCTAATTCAACACCAACGAATAGCAACACGCTTTCAAATCGTACATGTGCCTTCAAAGTAATCCTTGATTGTAAGTCCCTTCAAAATTGAATTGATTTGTAATTACACATTGGTATTGACGATGCAATTTAGCAAGATATTTGGCAAAATATTAAAACATACTGATTTAAAATGTGCTTTAAATTAAACATTTATTTTTGACTTTTTAAAACACAAGTGCACTTCAAGTGTGCTCTCTCTAATGGTAGAATTTAGTTTATTAATATTATTTTACCGGCAAAGACAAGTTAATTAAAAAGTATACTGTTATGAACTACAAGTGCACTTCACATCATCAATTCAGTACACAGTGGCATGCATTTATTGGCCCTTAGGCATCTCACATCTCTTCTGCTCTTCAAAGTGAAGAAAGTTTATATTCATTTCTTAATATGCACAGCAATGATGCATGAATATAACATTCTGTCTAATACTAATAAGATGATTCTTTTTAGAAATGGTTTTGCATCATTATAATATACAGTGTGAAAAATGGATAACAGAGTTATTAAATTCTTAGCGTTTTAAAAGATTAGCCGTAAGGGAGAATATCATTTTCTTGCATTCTGCATGAGTGTGCACAGAGAAAATGCCTCCGTGTAGAGGATTAGTGGCGCAGCCATAAGAATCTGCTGATCCTCTGCGCAGGTGACTTGAAATAGCGGGAGTACTGGGTTCTGGCTTGTTGCCAGGGTAACTGCAAGCCGGTGCAGTCTGAGCTGAAATCCAGCCATTGGTGGACAGGAATGAGGGGTGGGCTGGGATAGGGTGGACAGTTGGAGGACAGGGAGGGACCACGGCCAGACTATCAGCTAGTGAGGAAAGCCTTCAAGGAGGAGTGTCAGCAGAAGTGTCAGATAAGGTTAACTGATAGCTAAAGTCAGGTTAAAAACATGAGAAAAAGAGAGCGTGAGGAGCTAGAGATGCTGTGACATTGAGACAATACATGATTCTCTGTGACGGGTCGCGGTTGTGGGCCGTGTAGCACTTGACAGGAAGCCAACAGCAAAGAACATGTCTAAACATGCCTCAGCAAGAACTCTCTGACTAGGGAGGGGAATGCACTTTCTGGTGCATTTTAACCCTTGGAGTCAAAGGCAGTGATTTTGTATTCTGAATTTCATCTAAATATATTATGCTAATGATTTCCACCAATTCACACCACAGGAACACTATCACAATCACTATATTGCAGAAGCTAACCTGTATTATCCCTGAGTGGATTGTCCTGCTGCTGGACGCTGTCCCAGCTGAAGGCATCTTGTGTGGGGATGTGGGTTAGTGGTGGCAACACAGTGCTGGTTTGTGTAGCAGTGGTTCGGTGCCTGTGGCAGGGCTGGATGGTGCTGCCGCTAGGCCAGGCGTCCTGACGCAGCACCTCCATCCTGCAGCTATTTGGTGCTCCCGGGTTGCAATCACCCACCCTTCTTTTCATCTCTGGTCGGGCCATTCCAGATACAGCCTTGAAATGAGAAAAGGAGAAAAAATTAATCAAAAATGTAGCTGGACACAAATGACATCATATGCTATTACATGCAAATTAAATGTAAATGTATTTCTATAGCCCAAAAAAAGATATAACATACACTTATAAGAATTAATTAATTAATTAATTAATTAATTAATTAATAATAATAATACTATATATAAAAAATCTAAATGTCAGCCCCAAAGTAATAATGAAAATAAATGTAGAATCATTTAGTCTTAATGGAATACATAATAATAATAATACAATTTTATAAAATAAAGCAAACAAAACATCAGCTTCAAATAATAATGAAAAGAAATTCGCAATCATTTAGACTTAATGTAATAACAATAATAGTACTATTAATAAGTAATACATAAATAATAGTGATAATAATACAATTAAAAACAAAAAAATCTACAATTTTCGGCCCAAAATAAAAATAAATGTAATAATAATAAATGTAAAAAAGGCAATAAATAAATAGAAACATCCTAGCAATGCATTTTTTCTTATTTGACCCAGCAACCTATATTTTGAGCGTCCACAAGATGGCAGAAACTACAGCCTCGTGCTCACGGATGTGTTTGTAAACAAATCCGTGCACGCGATGTTCCACTGCTTCTCCCGCGCTTCAACCCAATCTTACGCGCTACAGTGAGTCTCTCTAACAAGCTTAATTGCACTGGAATGCATATTACATTTTCCTAATTACGACACTGACTATGATTTTATCGATTTTTCTCAATTGGCAGTAGGGGCTGATGTGGAAATTTTGAAGCGTCGGAAAAGTGGCACCTACAAACGCACAGCCGGCGACTTGTTGAGTGATGCAAGATTCAAGACTTGAAGAGGTGGAAGATTTTGTAAACTGACAGTTCTTTGACATACCTACATGACCATTTAAAGATAATAATAAAACAGGCATCTAAACTATGACATGTCTGTTTTATTATTATCTTTAAATAGTCGGTTGACATATGAAGTACAAAACGTTAGGTGTTAAACGTTAGGTTCTTCCGACAAAAGCTGGTAGTTACGTTTTGGAGCACAGTAGATCCCATTTTTAGCTGCTGTATGCTGTTTATTTGTTGGTTGACCAGCTGGCAGCTTGACTGACCACCTGATAACTGCTCGAGCAGCTTGCACCTGAACAAATGAGCAGCCAGAAACCAACTGTATTAAAAACACAGCTACCATCTTAAACTGGCTTTTTTAACAGGGGAGGAAAACATCAGAACCCATTTTTACACAAAGACGTTAACTAAACGACATATTTATGCCTGATCAAACCATTAAAATTACCAATATTCGTGCACTCTAATACAGTCATGCTGATTCTGTCATTTTTATGATTTTTTTTATTTAAAAAAAATTAAGCAGTAGTAGTCCACATCTACTGTCTTCAATATAAGTTATCGTACATAGATGCCCGGAAACAAAGAGATGCATGCTCAACAAGAATAAAAACACATGTAGGCTTACCTTCAAAATGTGTTGTTAGTAAGTAGATGTTATTCCAGGGTAATGTTCTGACACCAAGATATGTGTCGTGCTTTAAAAACACTTTGTTAGATGGCCGGTCATGTTATTCCACAGCTGGAGGAAAGTCAAAACGGTGTCAATGTTTTAGATAAGCAGTTAGTTGTGTGCTTGTGGAGATGAAGCTGCTGGATTTTAATGACAGCAAGTTGCTTTCACTCCCGCGAAGCGCTCGCATAAAGCCACACCCCTTTCTGTCTCATAACAAGTCCTGACATGCTCGTCATCGAGGGGCGTAGTGTGAGGCAGAGTGGACACACACACACAGACACACACACAGACACACACAGAGCAGCCAAGACAGCGCACAGGAACCAACAGCCCTTTAAAACGCCCACTGTTGTTTGTTGATTCGCAATCCAAGTTCAGTGTAGAAACCTGTCGATGTTATCGGTTTCTCGGTGTACAAAGTACTTTACTGGGATTGCTGTTCTGCATACAGTACTGTTTACTGCATTAATATAAGAAAATTACAAAAAAAAGTAAAAAAAAAAAAAGTATTATAGTTATGCACACCTGCTGCCTCAAAATAAATATATATATATATATATATATATATATATATAATTTATTTATTTTATATACATATATATATATATGTATACATATATATATATATGTGTGTGCGGTATTTAATATGCACGTATAAGCCTCTGAAGCTTGATGCAAACTTTAAAAGCTGCTATTACATGTTTGCCTCATTTATACTAGTAAATATATGTGATTGCCACTCTTAAGCCATTGTGTGTTTTATGACAGCAGCACACATTCAACATGACTAACTTACCACTATAATGTAACAAACAAACAAACAAACAAACAAACAGAACATTAAACATGCATTATTAATTGATATTTTTGTTTTTGGTTAAACCTGTAAAAATTGCATATGCAATAAAGACAGTACATTTGTTGTGCTTGTTCTTGTTTATCTTGCAAAAGTGGGCAGTGTTTTGCTATTTAACATAGATCATTTATTTTCCAGATAAAAACGTTCCCCATCAAAATGATTTTTTTTCAAGAAATACTTTTCTCCCTTTGTGTCATTCTGTTTCCCTTTGCCCTAAGTCTCGAGGGCTAATGTGCACATTTAAAAAGCATGTTAAATCGTTTGACATTCACTAAACTGTAATAAAAACACTTTCAATAAGTTAAACAAATCATAAATATAAAAACTTCTAATACTAAAGAAAAATTTAACTAACACTCTTTGACGTTAAAGAGATGTTAAATGCTCTTTAACATCAAAGAGTCGCTGATCATTGATGTGCAGCACTCAAAACAAACTTTTAGCTAAGCTAATAGTTGATTTCATTATGCTAATTAAATACGGAATTCCCATTTCCTCCCCCTTGACCTTTGTCCAGCAGCACCCTTTGTTTAGATACAGATGTCATGCACATGATTGAGGAGGGCTTTAGCTGCAGAGATACACAGCAGATGAGGCAGTGCCACAGTGTAAAGGCGAATCCCCGCGCAGGTAGGCCTACATGTCTGGGCATACAGCCCCATGCAGACTGCTCTGGGATGGCAAATGTCGTGTCATCTCTTCTCAGTGTTAATGTATACATAAATGTGTTGACATGAAATTCTTTCATTTAAACAATTTTTAAAAAATTTATATAAATAATTATGAAATTTAATTAAAACATTACTACTTTTATTAACAATTTTATTTAGCAAGCATTCTTTGCATTAATTAAGAATCAGAAAAGAGCTTTATTGCCAGGTGTTAACAAATAATTTGTTTTGGTGACAGAAGCTTCAACAGCACAATCAGATTATTGTGACACAGATAATAAAAATAGAATAAGTAAATAAGAAATAATAATATGCAACAAATATATAAAAAAATAGACAATATAAAAATAGACAATAGATTGCTTTTGTATATAATTTATTAGTGATAAAGAAAATCATTTTTTTTTTAGATTACATAAGTTATATATTATAAATAAAAACAGACTACGGTGATAATAATAATATATGAATATTTCCCATTAATATTAAAATTACATTATTATTATCTAATATTATTATAGTATTAGCAATAGTATATATTTATATATACTGCATACATAATTATAAAGATAAAACAAAATAAATAAATACAAAATAATTTAGAAGTATTAGCAGTATATATTTTTTATTTCTTATATATATATATATATAAATTATTCTATATAAAAACAGTACTGGAAAAATAGTAATTATATTAATATTAATTAAATAATAATAATTATGTACATTAGAATTAATAATCAAATTATTATTCATATTATAATAGCCTTATTAAATAATTATATAATTGTATTATTAGCTATAGTAAATAGCCATATACATATGGGTGTTTGGGTGTATATAAAAAAAAATTACATAAAATGTACAATTATTATTATTATTACTAGTACAGTGGAATATGCATGGTACAGCGCTTTTACTTCTGTTTTTTAGCCTGAGGTCAGGCCACTGAGGACGTACAGTACTCATTTACATAAAAATAAACAACTGATACAAAGCTCAATGGTTAAACAAGTAACATGTTTGTTCCCATTTCATCTGTGATGACATTTTAGCACAATAACACAAAAAGCAGTATCTTAACTTTTCCCTTTGCTCCAGTGGCCACATGCCATCTACCAAAGTTCACTAGAGATATAGATTGCCTTGATTGTGAGCGAATGGATCCATGCGTATGTTTCTGTGTGACTGCAACGGTTACATCCGTTACCAAAACACAACGTCCGTGTGTGTGTGTGTGTGATGACACGAGAGTGAGGCTCAAGTATACTGTGTCCTGGTGACATCATCCTTCACTTTACCCCCTCCTGCTTCCTTCATTCTCTACTGTAGTCATGATAGCTGATAAACCTGTCTCAGGCACTGCTCGTCCACATATTTTCCACCTATTAGTTTTCATTGTTGTCACCTGATAAACAGTCCCTGTTGTTGGAGCAGGGCTGCAGCTGCCACCCTTCAAGGTAATGGAAGGGTGCTGAGTGACAGATCCCAGAAAATGATCTGCAAGTCCAGAAGGCTGACAAAACACAAGACTGGGGTTACATCTAGATCCCATTTGAAATGTGTGGTGGTCATCGATTGTAGTCATAGTGTTATTTTGTGAATCAGGTTTCATGATTGTAGCAGAAAGGATCATTTTCATGTCACATTTAATTCCAGGGGAAAGAGCAGGGGAAACATATGCATACTTCCTGATTAATATTTTAGTCATGATTGAAAATGAGTCATTTGTGATTGATTACGTAACATGAAAGTCACGAGGATACAGATTGCAATTTTTTTGTTTGTTTATAACAGTTTATTGTTTATGTTTTTACATAAACATTCTCAATAAAGAAACAGAAGTGAGAGAACATTCAGTTGAAACCCAGTTTCAGTCCCAGTTATGAGTGTTTACATATAAACGATAGCAAGAAAGCAATGGAACAGAGAACCCCATGTTTTGTGTACCACTGTGAGAATGTTGCACATTAAGCTGTTGTTATTTGTGCTTCAGAATGGTTCTGATTATAGTGTGTTTATTTCACATTAACCAGAGGAATCATGTATGAATTGTGTATTATAATTATTCATATTACCCATTAGATTGTCATATTTAATTGCGCTCTCTTAATAAAATGATTAAAATAAAGAAAATTCATACTTTTCAATGTATTCTTTAAAATATATTGCATATAAAAAATGATTTAAAAATTCACACATTATATTTAAATGTATATGTATATATATATATATATATACTGCTAAAAAAATTAAGGGAACACTTTGGAACTCAATGCATGATCTAATTTGACAGATCAATATCACTGATTTGGTGTTATACTTTTATGATTAAGTGTTCCCTTAATTTTTTTGAGCAGTGTATATCCATCTATTTGTATGTGTTAATGAAACTTAATTATTTTAGACTTCTTTGGGTAAATATAACTTATCATCATCCGTTAGTGGATAAAATGGCAATTTCATCATCTAGCATATCACAGGTGTCACATTCATTGCTTTTTCCTCAAAGAAAGGTAGTGCAAGACAAAAAGCTCATTGTGGAAGTGATGGTCAATTGCTCTGGATGGGAAAGGCTATAGTGATGTCAGAGCCGCTGAAGGCATTACCTCATCTCCATCATCAAGGATCATTTCACACATGGTTGCAAGCCGAGGCAGAGGGAAAGCAGTATTAATGGGTTTGGGGGAGGATTGTCGAGGGCTGTTAAGGCCAGCTGTTGCTACCATGACCCCATGTGACACCCACAGTCCCCAAACAATGGCTTGTTGATAAAGGGTATTTTTACCACAAAGTGAAGGAATGCAATACTCAATCTTGTTTATGCACCGTGGAGTTTCCCGTTGCAGGGCTCCTTTCAGCTGACTAGACAGGAGTTGGTATGGTGCATTTGTTGGCATAACAATTTCACGGTCATTTGTTTTGTGGAAAGTCAGACATCACATACTGATGTTGATAAAATCAAGCGTTTATCCATTAACAGAGTATAATTAGTTTCAAGTTTATTTAAAGTACACTTACTGGTCAAAAGTTTGGAATAATTACAACGCTGTGAAAGAATCTTCTTATGCTCACCAATGCTGCATCTATTTACTGTAAAAAAAAATGTACAGTAATATTATGAAATATATTGAATAAATTAAAAAAAAATTAATTAAATCCTGTAATGCCAAAACTAAATTTCCAGTTTTTTGCTGCTCAAACCACAATACAGGTTTGGGGTAAATAAGATAAAAAAAAAAAATAATAATACAAATCATAATTACTCTAGTTTATTGACCAATAAAAAGTATTTAAAAGCAATTAAGCTTCATTAACAGTGTTAAAAGGTTATTTCTTCTTGTAATTTATATAACCTCCGTCACTTAATGTAACAGACGATAAGATTGATGACTGACTGTCCCCTGTGAGGCCGTGCACCTTCTCTTCATCTCCCATGCACTCTCTTGTTGCTAATTGTTGGAGTGTCACAACAGTTAGGTCATTGCTAAGTTTGTGTTAACAAAACCCAGAACCTTACACCTCTTGATTCATTGGTAGGTCGAGACATCAGACAGTGGATCAGCACTAGCTTGTTTATCTGAGGAACGGGTGGAGGATCACCCACTTCTTCATCAAGCAAGCTTGTGTTTAAAGTGCAGAAAGTGCTGCCATCCCTCTGATATCACCTGCTGTGAGAGATGTAGCTCCAGCTGATGATCCGCTGGTCTTGGTCTGTGGACAGTGTTTACTTGGTTACGCTGAATGTTGTTGGATGCTGTCTGTTGGGTCTGTTTGTGTGCATAAATTAAGTGATTTTGTAGGGATATTTATAGTTTATGTCTGCTGAATGAAAATCGATTTTTAGCTTTGTTTAAGACAATTACATGACTTTTCACTAACTGCCACCCTGTTGCTGCAGATAACGGCCTTGAAAACACTTGTTATGGACACAAAAAAAAGTCACCACAACAGTGTTAACTTGACAGATGGAGAACTGCAGAATGCCTGAACCGCACTTAATTGTCTACTGTAAATAGGCAAGAATGGGTTTGTTACATAGGATTTAAAAAATGAATCCATATTAGCTGCTCCGATATATAATAACTAACAATGTAGTTTTTTTTTACAAGTCTCTTATGCACATCGAGGCTGAAAAACAAACTAAAAAAAGTCAAAACTGATTAAGTGAAATGTATACAAAATAAAATGTTTTATCTTTCTGTTTATACATTTAATTTTAATTTATTGTAAAACATTTAACATTTATCTGGAATAGAAGTCACAGTATAAATACCTTTACTGTCACTTTTGATAAATTGAATGCATCCTTGCTGAATAAAAATATAATTTTTTTAAATCTTACTAATCCTTTTCAGAGATAATTTAGCTCCAAGGATGTACTCTGTTCACTGACAACATGCAGAATAATACACACACTCAGACTGCAGAGACCTGTTGCCTTTATATTTTATTTTTTAACTATTTTCAGGCAAACTAAGTTGGTGCAAGAATACAATAAAAGAAACAAAATATTTAAATGAGCCTTTTAGACCCCTTGTTCAGAACAAACTAGGTACTAACTAAGGATTCAAACAATCTTTTTCATTCTCAGCTATAATGAAATACTATTCAAATAAGTCCAAAGCTCTCTACAAATTGTCCACAATATGTTTAACTCTATTTAATGAGAACTTTTGTTGTTTTCAGCGGGCTTCACTGCAGCCTCTTTAAGCAGCTTGCCTGTGGCAGTGGTAACCCGCTGAGATGAGTGAGTGACAGAAGTGCGCTTGTTTTGCTCCTGTAATGTTCCTCTGCCCGGAAACAGTGTTGCCTCGACAGCCGCGAGTGGAGAAGCGATTGGTCGCGAGGCAGCAGTTCAAGCCTCGCGCGCTGTTCTGGGACTTTCTTCTAGAAGTGCGTGCGTCAGCCAGTATCAACATCAAGCTGCTTTGCTCAACTACATGTTTGCCTCGCAACGCATTCGTGTAATAAAAAGAACACGCATTAAACATTTAGATGTTTCAGACAACAGCTTTAACTGTAGAACAATGCAAATATTACGAGTGTTGTTATAAACCGATTTACGACATTATAACAGACATACAATTTTTTTTTGGAGACATTAGATTTGTCTAATTTATATATATATATATATATATATATATATATATATATATATATATATATATATATATAATATATATTATATATATATATATATATATATATATATATATATATATATATATATATATATATATAATCTTTTAGTCGTATATTAAATAAAACAGCATAACGGCTTAAACTAACCTCTGCATCTTTAATATATTAAACTTAAACCAACATCGGGCTCTTAATAATATTATATGCAGTCGCCTAAATAGCATTTCTCTGCTGCCCCCTGCAGGTCACACAGAATACTGTCTCAAATTCAATAAACAAAACAGTTTTTTTTACTATGTAATAAACTCTACAAATTAAGGCTTCAGATGCAAAAGACTCTAATCGTCATCTGTTATTTTCATCTAAAATTAGCATTTTTATCAGGCTCCTCTATTTACGTATAGTTATTCCATTTTAATGGCATAGAAAGGGACCCATACATTGCCATTAAAGTCAAACGACTGAATCTAAATATAAGAGCCTGATAAAAATGCTAGTTTTAGAAGAACATTTCAGATGGCACTTTGAGGCTGTTGCATCTCAACTCTTCAAATATTTGTTGTTCATGAAATATTCATATAAATTAAAATCAGAAACAGATTAAGGAACCATCAGGTCGGTGCACACTAAATGTCAAACGAGACAAAAACAGTTGCATTTTCCAATCTATTCTTCTTCCACTTCTTCATCCGGACAGCAATAATATTCCACGAAACAAATCTGACCGTCATCGTTCCTCACAAGGTACTGTAGAGAGAGGAAGCCTCGACTGTCAGTTCTCACCGAGACTTTACAGGAAAGAGCCAAGGCCTTCGTAGAGGGTTTCAACAGGGACATCTTATACCTTTGAGAATAAAAAAAGAGAATCTCAGCAACTCTTGATTCTTCTTTTACTACTTATGTGTGAATGCCTCAGAGGTACAACTATAAGCAGTTAATAAGGCTGTTGTTTTGCTAAGTCATAGAGAGCTCTGCTTGATGGGAAATGCTGTCAAATACAGAAGCTCCTCCTACCTGTTGGTCTGTATTTTAGTACACTGGAACAGCTCCATCATGTCTGAGTCTTTGGGATAATCGTAATGAGCGTTTCCAGAATTCCCAAATGTGGATAATCTAAGGTGAAAAGGCAAATAATGAATATCTACTGACATTAAATTTGACTTGACTATACATGACGATCTGTTGTGTGCACTCTCACTGTACCTGAAGTAAGGATGGCTTGGTGACATAGTAATCTGCAGAACCTCACTGGTCATGTCAAGCTCAGAGAAAGCCTCTTTAAGACTGTCTGACTGCAGAATCACCTTGTTGGTTACATTTGTGCTGCAAAAGTCAAAGTCTATGGGCTCCTCCGGCTCCTGTGTATTAATCTTGCATACGGTGACCACACCACCTTCCTCCAGGAATAAAGTCAGCGGATATCCGTAGCCATTGTAGCACATTCTCAAGGCGGTGCACACACCTCAAGGGTAAAATAAAAGACAGGAATTAGTGTTTTAAGACATTTTCCAAAAGAAGGACTGGATTATCATTGTGATACACACCTGGGACTGTGCTTCCCCCAAAGATGGTGAGGCAGTCCAGAAGAACAGTTAAATTAACCTGAAACCCAACTGCATCCTCTTTGATTATGTACTCTTGAAAGATGTCAGCCTGAGGAATCAAACACACAGATACACTGATCAACCCAACTGCTGTCAACCGAACCCGTAAGACCACCAAGACGTAACCAACCTGAATGAATGCATTGGCTTGAAGGCATTTGGAGTCCTCAACAGTGACTTTTAACCCATTCTGTGTTGCATTGAAGATAGCATGGTCCCGTAAAGAGATAGCTTTCAGGATGTTGGACAGATTCCTTGCATTATCCAAACTGGCGATCAGAATGTACTGGTCAATGTCTGCTTGGGACTGAGTTGACAGAGGCATGTTTCTGAATCGTCAGCAGCTGAAATGATATTTACATTTAGTCATTTAGCAGATGCTTTTATCCAAAGCAACTTACAAATGAGGACAATGGAAGCGATCAAAAACAACAAAAGACCAATTATATATAAGTCCTATAATAAGTCTCAGTTATCTTAAATGCAGTACACATAGCCAACAGTGTCATATTTGATACAATATATATTTTATAATTATATATATAAAATAATCTTGCTGTACAGGTGCCTTCTGTTGTCTGATTGATAGTCCATATATTTTAATGTGTAAGAGGCCTTTTAGTATAATAGCAAAAATAAATTAATAATTATTGTATTATGTTTTGCATCCCCACTATAAAAACACCAGAGCTTTGATAATAACACTAAACATCTAAAAACTATCTTACTAAGACAAATTATTGTGAGATATAAGTAAGATTGACAGCTGAGATTTAGATGCACTTTAAGTAACGTTAGCCTATTATTTAAATGCTATTGATTTACTTCACAGTATATCCGAATTTCATCTTGGCCATATAAAGCAACAGTTCCATTTAGAAATATATTTTTCTGGTTATTATTTCATGTCAGGCTCAACAGGTTAAAGACAACTACTGCGTTGCTAACCAGCTGCAACGACCTGTTTACAAATGATGGTGACATTATAACGACTGTAAGTTACTACCTTTTACCGGTTAACTTACCCACAGAGATGGTCAAGCTCTCAATCAGAAGGTAAAAAGCGAACATTAAACGTAAACAGTGTATGTTTTCTATATGTTAAACCTAACTAATATAGAGATGTAAAGTCTCTAAAAAATATAAAGATGTACATATTTTTTTTATTTCGGCGCCTTTAAGTGGCCCAGCTTGCTTTTCTTCTGGTGTTTTTGACAGAGTTTAGTATTTCATCCGATCCCTCGCACACACCGCAGTGGTCAGATGTGGAACTGCAGGAAGAGTTCATATACGGGCGTTTACAATATCAGGAGGGGGAGTGAGGTGTGAAATATTAACCGCTAATACACCTTTTACAGCGATCTCTCATCATTAGAATTAAATAACAATATATATTTTAATATATATATATATATATATATATAGAATTATGCTTTCTTTCATTTTCAAAAATGTAAGACGGCAGAAATAAATAATTTAAATAGGTTTGTGCACCCCTCTCTCTCATCATGAGGTGGCCCGGCGTCACCTAGCAGCCGAGAGACAGTCAAACAGAGCGAGGAGGCTCTCAGTCAGTCGAGCAGGAGAGCCGCTTAATCAAATCAAAGCCAGGCAGGTTTAAATTAGTCGTTGGCGGTTTTACTTTATTTAAATGTCACATTCGGTCTAATAATTTCAGGGAATAGTTATGTGGAATTCATTTTTCTTTTCAACAATGTTTTTCAAGATACTAAAGTTTCCAGCTGGTCTGTTTTTGTTTATCTATCACGAGAGCAACCAGACATCGCCAGCAACAAAGCGACATTTGTGAACTGTAGTAGTTTTGTCTTCTTCATATGTGTTTTTAAACGAAGTATGCGTGGTTTCTGTAATGTGGTGAGAGTGGTATTTAAATGTAACTCTAACTAGCTAATCGGTAAGATATCTTATTATGATCTAGTGACATATGGGCAGTGTATGCTGGAAAACCAATAAGTTACTGTATTTGTTTTTCGTCACTTTTAAAAAATGAAATAATGCCCGTGCTTGTTCTTTTACACCTGCATGTGTATTTGTGTGTGTTTTAGCTTTTATCGAGTTCCAAAAGCAGGTTTAGCTCTTCTGGTCATGGCTAAAGACCCGTTGGGCGAAGCTGGTCTTCATTTCGATGAACTCAACAAACTACGAGTCCTCGAGCCTGATGTGAGCCACAAAACCATTGTGCTCAAAGAGGAATGTGAGGAGTTTGTTGACAGTGAGTTTTTCATGTTGCAGACTGAACAGCATTTCATTGCTTCTTTTCATAGTACAGATCAATAAGGAATTAGATTTTTTTTATTTAAACAGAGATAGGCCAGTTTCAGAAAATTGTAGGTGTACTCATTGAACTTGTGGATGAGCTAGCAAAGGAAGCCGAAACTGAAAAAATTAAGGTATGTTCTTGCATTTTAAATGAAAAGCAGTGCATAGCTGTGTAATGGACATTCATATTACTAATGATTACATATTATTCTACAGGCCATAGGTGCAAGAAATTTACTGAAATCGGTTGAAAAGCAACGGGAGGCTCAGCAGCAGCAGCTTCAGGCTCTGATTGGAGAAAAGAAAATGCAGTTGGAAAGGTAATCAATCTGTAATCAGAGTCAAGACTGCAAACATTGTCTTCTTAAAGGAAAATATCACCCAAAAAAATGAATATATTGCTGGGAATTTACTCACCCACGGCAGGCCATCCTGTTCATCAGAACAGATTCTGGATTATTTAATTACATCACTTGCTCACCAATGGATCACCTGCTGTGAATGGGTGCCGTCAGAATGAGCGTCCAAACAGCTGATAAAAACATCTCAGTATACCACAAGTAATCCTTCAACATGTGTTTATATCGGTGTACATCTCTAGACAATAAATATTATGGATAGAGGACTCGTATTTAAGCTGGAAGCAATGATATGAATTTAAAAATATCTTGGAGTTGTGAGGTGAACAGCTGTAAAGTTTGTAATAAGCAAATTGATACCAGACTGGTTGTGTGGATTATAATGTTTTTATCACCTGTATGTACTCTGTTTCTGACGGCACCCATTCACTGCAGAGGATTCACTGGTGAGCAAGTGAAGAAGTGCTATATTTTTCCAAATGTTTTGATAAATTCCTCTACATTTTGGATGGCCTGAGTGGGAGTAAATTTGCAGCAAATTGTATTTTTGGAGAAGTATTCCTTTAATTCTTGACCGTTTTTTATTTGCAGGTATCAAATAGAATATGAAGCCCTTCAAAAAGTCGAAGCAGAGCAGAGTGAATTCATTAATCAGTATATACTGCAGAAATAATAAGAGTGCTTTATTTCCTCTTTCTGTTGGACAAGAAAAGTGATGCAATGCATCTTGATTTACAATGACTTTCTAATAAGTGAAGGGTTAACTGTGTTAACTGAATCAACCAGTTAATAGGTGACAACAGACATCTGTTCAGCCTCCGACTCTGTGGTGTTAACACACTGATATTTCATGACCAGTTCAAGGAAGCGCATACTTGTAATCTATCCAACCATAGATCGTAATCTCAAATTAAAACTATTTATATACAAAATGTTATTTATACTATATATATGTAAATTTGTTTGTAAAACATTTTTATTTTACCATGGGAAAATACAGTATTTGCATGTCACTGTAAATAATTCCATCATGAGACATCATCAGGTAAATAGTTTATTTTTTGTATGATTTGTATTTTAACTGCTGTTTGTGACTTGAACTCATTCAGTGAGGCATTTTAATTGTCTGCTCATGGGCCCACAACCAAAATATTTTTTCTGTAGAAGTTTAGGAAAACTATTTAAAACAAAATTAATTTATTGTTTGTTTACATTTACCATTTACATCATCGAGTGTGTAACCTCAATATGCGACAAACTTCATACAGATCTGAAGAACATTTGAATAAAAATATATTTTGCATTAACATGTGTTGTCATGATCAGTAAACAATTATATGATGTCAAAAATTACTTTAAAAAACATAAAAATAGATTAAAAGCTACATAAAATTATCAGATGGCACATATTGAAATATTTCATCACATATAATTACTTGCAACAACTATAATGAATACATCCATCTATACGCTCATCGTAAGATGAATCTATAAAAGGGATGAACTCTCTATCTTTGTTTCTTGGACTTTGAGGAAGCATTTCCTTTCAGAGAGGTAGAGTTATACGTTGAGCTGAAGAGCATGGTAAGCAGTATCATGACCGGGATGATGAGGTACGGAGCATAAATGGACACCAGGGTCAGACGTTCCTTCAGAGTTTGGGGTCCTGGATGTGGCGCCAGCGGAAAGTTATAAAAAAGGACGTGGCTTAAAATGGGGATTAGAGTGGTGGCCACATGAACAGAATAAATGATTGCTGGAGTCCTGATCCATTTGCAGCCACCTATTAAATAGACAAATACATCAATAAGCAGGAATAATGTGACAACAGAAACTGGTCTCCAATGAAACAAGTGATTCACCACTAGATGACACTCTTGTGATATTTAAAACGGATTCTACAAATCATTAGCACCCATTATCACGTTTTAGTCAAACACCACTGACCCTTCATGAAGGCGTATGCAGCAATTGGGAAAAAGGGCAGCTGCACGAGAGCCTCGCAGAATACAAAAGATCTAAACCACACAGGAGGGTCCATTATCATCGGATCCTTGAACTCAGCAGCATACCACTGCAGTAGGGCTTTCAGCTGTAAAGCAAGCACTCATATTGATTTACTAAGAAAGAGTTACATGTAACCTAGATATATCATATGGCTCCATTAGTGACAAACACAAGAATGTGCAGCACAAAGTGCAAACTTACCTCGGATGGATACAGATGTTCAGGAAGTAAAGGTTGAAGATCAACCATGAGAGTAATTGGAATGTGGGACAAAAAGTAAAAGAAATATATGATTTCTAAAACGCGAAGAAACATTTTGGTTAGCGTTTGATCCGTCAGTAATTCACCAGAAGTAGACGTCGTCAGTGGTCAGTGTGGAGTAGCGTGTTACTCCTCTGTTTCTGATTGGTCCTTCAATGCAGTCGTTCCTAATCTTTGTCTTCCCATTGGTCCCGTCGGCTCGGTTGATTCTGGAGGGGGCGGGTTCGTGATCGCAAGCCTGACTGAAATTACCATAGCAACTAGAGTTTTGATAAAGATGATTCCACATTAAATTATGAATTTGCAGTGTGACAAATGACAATAGAGAAAAACGGACCTAACACACCTCCATTTAACATTAAATTACTGTTTAATTATGTAAACATTATTACATGTTGACTGATAAAATGTATTTTTATTACTGCAATGTATTTTTATTATTGTAAATTAATTATTGATTTTATTATAATTACGAAAACTGATATCAAAAATTTTATTGTTCAATTATTATTATTTTAATAATAGCATGTTTATCACATCGAACACTCACTTTTTTTCAGATTGTTGTTTCGAAAATTATCATTGAGCACATCAAGAATACTATAATTTGGTCTTTAGAGTTGCGTTATGTCTTCCTGCTTTACAAATGCAGCATGTATAGAATATAAATCCTTAAAAACATTTTCCAAAAAGTATGCCTGCACACAATTAGGAGTTACACGAGAACAATGATGAAATAACTGCTACAAAATTCTCATAGAATTAAAAAGTTAGAAGTTATATATATTTTTAATTCACTTTTCTTTTGCATTCATGATCCTTTGGTTGTCAACGTCCACATAATCCTGCAAAATATTAATGTTTTATCACTTATCTATAGGACAAAGGTAACGCTTAAAAAGTAGATCAAGGATGAATATGACTCACCCCATCACGCTCCACGATACTCTCCAGGATCTTGACAATGTGTGTAAATGCAGGTCTAGATGTGTAGGGATCCAACCAGCAGTCTTGCATGACATGTTCTCTACATTTTAAAAAGGAAATACAAAATACAAAGAATATTTTGTGTGTGTGTGTGTGTGTTTGTGTGTGTGTGTGTGTGTGTGTGTGTGTGTGTGAGAATATAAAACAAAACTTTTTTTTCTGACTACTTCTGTCACTCACATTTCTGGACGGCAGGTATCGGGTACAGTGTTCCTATAACCAGCACAGATACTATACACCACTTGCTCAGATGTGTTCAGATCTGGATACGGCAAGGTGCCTGTGAAATATAAAATTCAGTATTTGTTATTTATTCTTCAAAAATATTTAACAAAATTAATCAAATATCTCAGACATTTCTTACCGAATGTCTGCATTTCCCACAGCAAAATGCCAAATGCCCAGACATCTCCCTTAAAGCTGTAGTAGTTGTTCCTGAAGTATTCTGGAGGATACCAGCGCAGCGGCACACGCTCCTATGAGATCACATTCATATCATTGAGCAATGAGCTATGAGGATGTGGGGACGAACTGGTGCGATTTGTTCACCTTGTATTGTTTTTTTCTGCTGCTGTGTCTGCTCCTCATACGGGTCAAGTCTCTGGCCAGGCCAAACTCTGCTACCTTCACCTCCCATGGGAATTGGCTCACCAGAATGTTCCTTAAAGCAAGGTTACTGTGCACCACCTGAATAATATGCAGGAAGCATTTGAAATCATTCTTTCCATTTATGTTTATAGTGTAAATATGACTCTGTTTGTTTAACAGAACAGCTGTTTTATGTTTGTGGCAGATGGTGATACCATTTTGGAGTGTAAGTGCTCCATGGCCAGGGCGATGTGGTAGGACGCGATGGTGAACTGGCTCTGCAGTTCAGGGTCAGCAATCAGTTCATCTTTGTGTTTCTGAACAAAACTGCGGAGGGTTCCGCAACTTATGAACTCCATGAGCAGCATATACGGCTCTGAGGAAACAAGACACTGTTTTGGTCACAAGGTGGAAACAACTACATTATTTTAGTACAAGTTTAGTACAAATTTTCTTGAATGAATGATAAATAAATAATAACAGTAGAATTGGAGAGGGAATGCTTGTTACATTGCAACTTTCAAGTACAAATGGATTCATTAATTTATATTGTTCCCTTGTTTTAGTTAAGTCATAACCATGATTTAAGAATTTGTTCTCGTTTTAGTAATTCCTGGTCACAAGTTAAGGATTCATTCACATTGTTATCTGTGGGCACAAATGAATTACTAATTACATAGTTTTAGTAAATTGTGGCCACAAATTAAGAATTAGTTCCCACGTTTTAGTAAATTGTGATATCAAATTAAGAATTCATTCCCTCGTTTTAGTAAATTGTGGCCACAAATTAATAACTCCTTCCCTCGTTTTAGTAAATTGTGATACCAAATTAAGAATTTGTTACCTCATTTTAATAAATTGTGGCCACAAATTAATAATTCCTTCCCTCGTTTTAGTAAATTGTGATACCAAATTAAGAAAACTTTCCCTCATTTTAATAAATTATGGCCACAAATTAAGAATTCGTTCCCACATTTTAATAAATTGTGGCCACAAATTAATAATTCCTTCCCTCGTTTTAGTAAATTGTAATACCAAATTAAGAAAACGTTCCCTCATTTTAATAAATTATGGCCACAAATTAAGAATTAGTTCCCTCGTTTTAATAAATTGTGGCCACAAATTAATAATTCCTTCCCTCGTTTTAGTAAATTGTAATACCAAATTAAGAAAACGTTCCCTCATTTTAATAAATTATGGCCACAAATTAAGAATTCGTTCCCACATTTTAATAAATTGTGGCCACAAATTAATAATTCCTTCCCTCGTTTTAGTAAATTGTAATACCAAATTAAGAAAACGTTCCCTCGTTTTAATAAATTGTGGCCACAAATTAAGAATTCCTTCCCACGTTTTAGCAAATTGTGATACCAAATTAAGAATTTGTTACCTCATTTTAGTAAATTGTGGCCACAAATTAATAATTCCTTCCCTTGTTTTAGTAAATTGTGATACCAAATTTAGAAAACGTTCCCTCAATTTAATAAATTGTGGCCACAAATTAAGAATGCTTTCCCACGTTTTAGTAAATCGTGACCACAAATTAAGAATTAATTTCCCTTGTTTTAGTAAATCATGACCACAAATTAAGAATTAATTTCCTTGTTTTAGTAAATTGTGGCTTTGAATTCTTCATTTGTAGGACTTTGTGCCATGAAAAAAAATATATTTTTGTCCGCATGTTGTGCTGGGCCATATTTTGGGATGAGATTATCACGGAGACTCAGGGGCGAGATCTTTTGACTTGAACCAGTAGGCAACGACGTAGAAACCAACTTAAGCACCCTAGCAACCACAAAGCAACATGCTTAAACCAATCAGAAGATCTCAGCGATGCCCTGGCATCCATCACAACACTCTAAGACTATGTCAGTGAGTTTTGCACAGGCAAGATCTAGTCTATATTGTACCGTCTAGCTGCAAGGATCCATTTAAGGTTTATTAGAGTCAAATAATACTGAAGTGCAGCAGCCTGTCTTACGTTCCACTGTATTCCAGTCCAGCAGCTGCATCACATTTTTATGATAAACCAGCTTTTTCATAATGGACACCTCATTTTCCATCTGCTTTGAGGTGATACCTGCAAAACAACAGCAGATCTGAACAACTGCTGGATCATTATGGAGACATGCATGCATTTTGGTACAAAAAATAACTAGAAATATAAGAAGTAACAGAAATATTTTTGCATGTAGTTTTCAACCTTCTTTTCCAATTTTACAAGTGACCAGTGAATGGCCATTACATGTCCCCCTTATGATCCTTGCTTTGTAGAAGACTCCTTCTCTACCCGCCTTTATGAGCTGAATAAGGCTCAGGTCTCCTTTTGTGAACCGAGGAACCTAAAGATAATTTCTTTATGTTACATTGTAGGAGCATTATACAGTTAGTCAATTACATTTCATAGTTGTGATGGATTTAATATACATTTATAAAACACATCAACAAATGTTTAATTCAGTTATCTAGTTAAATGTTTAAAATAAAAAAACAAAGAGAAAATAAAGATAATAGTAAACCTGTAGTGGAGGCTTCCAGGGAAATCTGGAGCTCAATTTAGTTTGTCTCTGTAAAGGGTCCTCTTTAGTACGATCCGGTAGTTCAGGAATTTTCAGGACATCAGGAGATGTTGGGGGAGAATCTTGGGAAGGTACCTGGGGGATCACAGCCGGCCTCCTTTGCCTCAGCTCCCGTATGGTCTTCTTCATTGACCGATACCTGAGGAGTGAAACAGAAACAACATTTTGAAATCTGTTACTTTGTTTTTTGTTATTATAAATATTACTGCAATAATTATTTAGAAACTGTAAATGGTCATTTTAATGGTAGTGTGCTATTATACACACAGACACACACACACAGACATATTAAAGTTATATATATATATATAAACTTTAATATTTAAATTAATATTAAGAACTATTATTAGATTAAAACTTTAAAAGGTTTGTTTAAATTAATAATAATAAAAATATGTTATATACTTGTTTAGGCAAAGGCATCCGAGTACAATCATGAAGAACATGGTAACAGCATAGATGCAGATTAGAATTGTGTGTCCGAAATCAATGTCTGTAAAAGGAGAAAAAGAAGATTTATGTGATGGCCATCAAAGTTAAATAAACTACAGTCCAGTTTCATACAGTCCATTTATTCAGTTTAATAAAAAAAATAAAAATAAATACACGGAGAAGCCTGTATTTGTCACCTAATTCGATAAAAGCAGAAAAATGTATGCAAACACACACACACACACACGCATATATATAAATAAAATATATATAGACACACACATACATATAGTAGCCATTGAAAAAAAAAAAACTTACTGATCTTATTAAAAGGAGGTGAACTGTTATTTGTCATAATAACACCAAAAGCATCACATGTTTTTAAAAAATCTGAGCGAGATGTTTCATCGGAACTGAAAAGAAGAAAGACGCAAAAAAATTATTATTAATTTTAAATGAAATTAAATATTTTGAAAATACCTTGAATGTCAGCCAGGCAACGTTATATGTTCAAATGCAAGACATGAGAAGCAAACGTGTTAAAAACGTTTTGTCACCTTGTAGAAAAGACGATTAAAATAGCAGGTCCCCAGGTTGAACTCATTATGCAATGCACCCCATTGTCTAACCTTCTTCTGCATAAGACAATACTGTGCGAGCATGCATGAAGACCACTGAGGCTAAGGTGCTCTTCTGAACAATACGCCACAGTTCTTCATTGCCTGTGGTTTAGAGCAGAATTCTATAAGTAGCACAGCATGCAGGTCGACACACATCCTGACTACAGCATGCTAGTCTCAATTTATAAAGTGTGAAACTGTTCAAACCACAATGTGCGAAAAGGTATTGAGGCGATTCTCAGTAGCTTAATTTGTATATTTCATTCAAGGGAAATAGTCTTGCAGGAAAATATTGTGTCAGGCAAGTGGAAGAGTCCTACAAAAGGTTAGTTTAAATGTCAAATGTGGCTTGAATTCAAGGAAGTAGGTCTGACTGATGGCAATGGAGTCTATAGACCCCTACAGAGAGGGACGTGTGTGGTTTCCTCTTTGCTGCTGGAAGAAACACCTCACATCATTCACCAGCAAATAAACACAGATGAGAAGAACTTGCATTTGGCTGCATTTAATTTGTTTCTTGAATAACTGTTACAGATCAACAGTATCACTCCATATACAACTACAAGTACATTTGCACAGTTCATTTTCAAATACATCATTTTCATTGGCGTATTTACAAAACATTTCTGTACATTTGTCAGTGCAATGCCAATTTTTTTTACAAAATAAAGTTCATTAAATTAATACATCTCTAGCAGTTCATCAAAGTTAATTTAACGTAATTAGGACTAACAACATGGACAAAGACACACATCAGTAGTTCATTGCACTACTTGAAAAGAGATCATTTTGCCATTTTAATAAATTATCCCTATATAAAATATTTTTTATTAGTGAATATTTAAAATGTGTCTGTGGTTTCAGAAACATTTGTTACTGTAATTGTAATTGCGCAAAAGGCCAAGAGAACAGTGTAATTATATTTTGATTTTGTATGTTGGATATCTATTTTTATTTTAACATTAAAATACCTAAAAAATGTTTACAGTCCATACATCATATTTGCATTACTCTTTATGATGATTAATAATGGCCTTACAGTAATACAGCTGTGTTTATTTCACAAACATTTCTTTTTTCAACAGGCATAAACCTTTCTTTTCAAGGCAAATTTAGTTTGAATATCCATGACATGGAAATCGGAGAAGTACAGCTGCAAAATGCGAATGATTCCCGATGATTTCCAAGGGTTTAACGCACTCTCACAGGAGGAGCTCATTCGGTTGATGAGTTGCTGCAAAATAAGAGCCTTTCAATATTTCATTCATCTTTTCACAGTGGTAATTAATATGGGATCTCTTATAAAGAGTCACTTAAGAAATGCTACTAATAACCTGGAACACCCTCCGACACAGACGTCCAGAACGGTCAGCAGCTTAGTGAGAAGAATGCTGTTTTCTAAAAGCAAAGGTTGTGAAATATTTCTCTCTGCTGATAATACTGTTCACACAACAAACCTCTTATGCTCTCATCTAACAGTATGCAATGCTTCCCGTAAACTATGAACATGACCAGTTGAACACTTTGGCTTGGACAAGCAGAGTCTCTCTGGTAAGAAAACATTGTTTAGATATGCATCTGGTTGTTTCTGTGGTCAACAGTATTTTGCGAAGCAAAAAAATACAGTTGTAACAGGAAAACGTGTAAAAAGCTGCGTATTTGTGGTTTGATCAGACAGCTGAGACTAAAGCTGTAAGTGAATGCGTTTCATTAAAGTGAACAATTGCATTTAAAAAACTGATAAAAAGAAATCTATAAAAAGAAAAAAAATAATAAGGAGAGTAATACATTAACTATTCTAAAGAAAAATGAAACCTGAAAGTAACCATCTTGAGATTTAGAACTAAAATCAACAAAAATAGTATGTGCATAATTTGGCAGTGGAGGATTGGGAGGATATTTTATTAATTAGTAGAAACGTTCTACTAAAGTCAAAAGTGAATTTGGTATATAAAGTAGAAGTAATTTTAACTGCCCTCAGGTGATAGAATACTGTCACTCTGATTTTCTGATCAGTTGGCAAACTGCGAAAGATGTGAGGTAGTGTATGGAACTTACTGAAGAAAAAAAAAACAATCTACTTTGACAAAACTAAGCCAACAAAAGCTTTAGAGAAACCGCTCTAATTTAGACCAATGCCATCTTCACTGTTGATTTCCTACTTAACCTGTTCTGTCAAGTAGCATTCTGAATATTAGCAACAGAAGCATAAGCTCTTGTTACATGATTTCTGGATTCACCTGTATGGGCTGGCACGTGAAAGAGCAGTTTTGTCTGTCTGGTAATGGTGATATCAAGGGACTGGCTAACAGTTATTTGTTTGCTTGGCAACAATCACATGATCGCTACAGTTCTCTGTGATTCACTCATTCAGTCTCTCCCTCGTGTATCTGAAGTGTCAGGTACCTCTATTCTGAAAGCGCAGTCAGCAGCGGTCTTGTGCCTGTCGGCTAACTGATATTTTGTGCTTTCACAAATGATGGTCCTCTGGGGCGACGTAGCCGTTTCACTTCTCATTGCACTGGCATACTGACAGCCCCAGTGTCTTTGATGTGGAAGAGCGTGGCATCACTGCAGCACACAGTACTTCTTGTAGTCAGATTCAAAGTCTTCGTCCATGCTAGTGGTGTCTGCCATCTTTTTGCCCTCTGTTTTTGGCAGAAACTGTGAGTAGTCCACTCCCTGTTGCTCATAGAACAGGATGTAGGCCGAATCTGTGTCAATCTCATCCGAGTGAACTTCCTGAAGACCACAAGAAACAGTTTGTTTTAGTTGTTGCGCAATACTTCTAGTGTTGTCACGCAACCAGACTTCTAGTCAACACCAAGGCAAGAGAAATGTTAAGAATATAAATTTCAATGTAATCACCACAGTACTTATACTGGAAACATAGTTTTTTTTAAATCTTATTTTATTAATTTTATTTTTCAGTATTCAACACTAATAAAAATTTTTATGAGTTTCAGTAGTCAACACCAGTGCAAGGGAAATTTCAGGAATACGAATCCAGTGTTGACACCACAGATTTAATGTTGAGCTTTCCGAATTCAGCTGGTAATTACTACGACAGATACTGCAGAAAGGTTGTAGAGCTCAATTTGTTAATTTTAGTATTCATTTAAGAACAAAGTACTGATCGTTTTGATATCTCTACTTCGTTGAAACATTTTCTATTTTTGTAGATATGTTTTATCTCTGTGCAATAAGAATGCTAAATAATGGAAACAAATGAGATGTGAAAGAATAAAAAGAGTTGAGATCTTACCTTGCAGCTACTGTCGTTGTAACAGTACCATTTTTCATTGGGGTTTTTGGCATAGGTCACATAGTGCCCCCCTCCCATTATTCCTGAATGACACTGAAAGAAAAACAATAATCACAGTGTCAAAAAAGCTGTTTGCAAAAGCAATCAAAGCACAATGAAACGTAGACAAGAATCACTTACTGAGATTGCATATAGATTGTACAGGGGCTCCAGGCAGATGTCATTTCTTTGGTGAGGGGTGTCCAGGTCTGAACTGACGTCCGAGTGTCCGTTACTTTGACTGCTCTCTTGTCCCAATCCATTCACCATGATGACATCGCAGTCATTGCTTGAGGCATCCAGTGACCAGGTGTCTTGTGCATTTGCATCAGATGGCATCTGATTCTCCCCATCCATCACTGTGCCCTGCTCCAACTCGGTCTCGCTCTCCTTGCTGCTGCTACAGGCATCCAAGTTTTCTTTGCTGTTGCAGAGTCGATGTCGACTGCCCAGCTGGGGAAGACGCAGACGTCCCTGTTTTCGCCCTGTATTCCTGGGGCTGCTGCCAGGGCTGCTGTTTTTGCTCAGTGGGCTGCCCACCCTCCTGATGGAGCACGGGGTGCCTGAAACAAAAATGCAATTATTAAAGAATCTCATGTCTCATGATTCAAAAGGTCTGCAGAAAGAGAAAAGAGAGAGAGAAACCGACCTTTTCCAGAAGTGGGAGGACTGGCCACTGTAGTAGTGGAGATGGAGGACACAGAAGAGTCTCCTCTCTCCAGCCGCTGGAGCTCCTCTACCAGGGATTCGCTCTGCAGGCTCTGTAGGCTGCCCATGCTTTGAGCCACCTCCCGTGGGGCCAGGAACGCACTGGGGTCAAAGCTCTCACGTGGAAACTTCACAATCTTCTGAGACTTAATCCAGCGACCGTTGACAAACTGGAAGCGTTTCAAATGAACAATCTGAAAAATTATACAACAAAAAAATATTTCAACCACATATTACAAAGGGCAACTTGCAATGATGCATAATAATTCAAGTTTAAGAGACATGCAGTTTTATTCCTACAGAAAAAGAGAAAATGGAAATAATTTGTGTTTCTGACCAGTACGGGAGGCAGCCTCCAGAGGTCCAGCTTCTTGGTGGCCAGGCGGTGGGTCTTACACTTGGAGCAGTAATACAGCTCATCCTCTCCCAGCTCTTCTTCACTGGTGAAGGCTTTCAGACAGCTGTCCAGACTGATGGGCTCTGCCTGAGCGCGCCGACTCTGCTCAACGCTGGGATGCTCTTCCACTATCTGCCCACAGAAACATTAGCAATTAATTACCCAACACACATTAACATAATGAAATTATAACTGCTCATAAACACTAAGAGGTCTGGACATATATAGTCATATATATGTATAGGACATATATAGACCTACCTGAAAAACTAAAAAACAATTTATTTAATTTGTGTCCTTATTATTTAAGGGAGACTGCTTACTTGCAATTTTTAATTTAATTTTCAATTAAAAGTTTGAAATCAAGCTATCTTGTGCTACTGCAATACAATTACCCCACTGTAAAATAAAAAATGCACTAGAACACACTGGACAGACTACAGCCGATGGCCAACTAGCATGTACGCTCTGCCCTTGCGCGAAAGAACTTAACTCTTCCACACCAGCAGGTGGCAGCAGTCTGTATTCAGCGTTCAAACAGAGAAACCAGAAGTGATAGAACTGTGGATATACAAAGCAAGCCACGCTTTTACTATTGTTTACACCAGCTGCACTCATTATTAATGGATTTGTGTAGCTATTTTCATGTCTGCTGAGCTGCAAATAGCACTGGTATTGACAGCCATTGGTTGTTGTCTTGTGGATAAAGAAAGAAAATTATATAAAGGCATCAAGAGTCTGTGCATTCCCTCTTTTCTCTGTCAATGGTTTGCTTTTGTCAGTTCCAATTTTCTTGTGCACTAATTCGCTAAGTTGAATAGCCAATCAGAGTTCTCTTTCTCACCGACAAGCTCCGCTGCCAATTTGACATGCAGAATTGGCCGAAAAACAGCTGACAGCATCTAACTAGAACCAACTGTGCGGAACACACTTAACAAAACTAAAGCCAACCAACACTCAAAAACCACCCGAGATTGGCCGACGGCCAACCATCAGCTCAGTGTGTCCTGGGCTTAAGGGATATTTCAAGTCCTGCAGTGCATCGTCAGACTGAATCCAGTAACATAAAGACTTCGACCTTCACACAGGGACAAAACTTGAACAGAAGTTCAAATACTTAAAGCACTCTTACAGTATCCTTATAGCACTCACCCTTTCCTGAGAGGTCTGATAACGAAGGTGCAGGGCAGTGGGGTCCCAGTCTACAGCAATGTAGGCATTCCCCAGTGACGCTCTGTCTTCACTACAGTCCACTGTGCAGCCTCTGCAGAACCTGGCAAAGTCACCGACATACCTTGTCAGTCATGACAACCCAAACTGCATTGTGAGACATGTGCATTCACAACCACTGAACCTAAATGGCTTACCTGTACCAGGGACACCAAGCACAGGAATTACCATCTTTCTGCACCACCCGCAGTGTGAAGGGGTACTGGTAGCCCATACTGTCATCACTGGAAGAGAGTATGACATGTCAAATAACTGATAAGGAACATAACTGAGTAAGGACCTCATGTAGAGACACCACATTGAAAATCTGGGATTTTTAAAAAAAGTTAACAGTTTTAATACATTTTAACAAGTTTACTTACACATTTTGGACAAAAGAAAAGTTTTGATGTAAAATGAATAAGAAATATTTAAGATTCTGGACTATTTCCTATTCACCTAGATCACTTTTTGAAATGAGCTAGGAAAACTTACATTTTCAATTATTTAAATTTGTAATGATTTGTATTACATTACAAAAATGCTAAATAGAAGGAATTCCACTAGTGGTCTCAGACATTTATTTGTCACCTGATGATTTACAGGGCTTTTTGATTGGGATGGGATTCGGGAATGACTGGTCCTGCGACTTACAGTCAGGTGCGACTTATTTATCAAAATTAATTTGACATGAACCAAGAGAAATGAACCAAGCAAAGGTTGGTTTCAATTTTTAAAATAAATTAATACTTTTATTCAGCATGGACACATTATATTGATCAAAAATGACAATATTTTGTAACAACTCTGTTTGTATATTTGAATTTCTATTGAATTTTCCATTCATCAAAGAATCTTGAAAAAGGTATAATGCTTTCTGCAAAAAAATTACTCAGCAAAACTATTTCAACACTAATAATAATAAATGTTTCTTGAGCACCAAATCTGAATATTAGCCCTCTAAGGAATGAATTTTTATTTTGGGTGAAAAAAAAATGTAATCCAATTTTTTGGGAGCTTGGGGGATCCTGATAACAAATCCATAATAAATTAAGTCTCCAAACCACCCACCACCCCTGAACCAGATATTGGTTTGTTGCTTTAGGGCAAAACTGTGCTATGACGGTTCTGAAACACCAAGGTTTTTCTATGTAAGTGGAATATGGAAGCATGCAATATAAGCGAGAGAGAGAGAGAGAGAGTGTGTGTGTGTGTGTGTGTGTGTGTGTATCCCCTACATCAGGGATGGGCAACTTCAGTCCTGGAGAGCCACTGTCCTGCAGAGTTTAGTTTAAACCCTAATCAAACACATCTGAACAAGCTAATCAATGTCTTTAAGATCATTAGAAAGCTACCGGCAGGTCTGTTTGATCAAGGTTGGACCTAAAATCTGTAGGACAGTGGCCTTCAGGACTGAAGTTGCCCATCTCTTTCATACAATATGGGGACCAGTGTTGGGTGTAACGCGTTACTAAGTATTTAAATGACTTATCAACTGAAAAAGTAAAGTAAGGGATTAATGCTCATTTATAGGTAATTTAATTACAGTTACTTATAAAGTACTTGCGTTACATACAGTAAATCATTTAATTATTAATTAATGAATAATTTAATTAAATCAATATTGAATTTGAAATCTATATTTACCGTCTAAAGATAAAATTGAATGCAGCGCCTTTAACCCTCTGCGTGCCAGCACATTCACTTTCAGTTTTTCCTGATTCACAGTGAAACCTTAAAGCTGCAGTCCGTAACTTTTGACGCTCTAGCAGTTAATACACAGAACTGCTTGCGTCTTGCGGAAGAACATTGTAGCCGGAGTTACTTCTCTCTGTTTATGTCTATGAAGAATCACAAAGGTACCGGGTTACTCCGCCGCGGTACCAATCTAAAATAGTCAGAATATAAACACTAATTTATAGGTGTACCCCAGTGATTCAGGACAGGTTAAAAACACGGTTTGGAAAATGGATTCATGGTGTACTTGCTTATTATATACATTTTGTAAATTTTGAACAAAAAAAGTTACGGACTGCAGCTCTGATTGGTTGTTTCTTACCGGGAGCGGTGTATTTCTGCAAATGGTAATAGGACCAAAAAATAAGTAATAGGACCTACTTTTATTTGTGTACAATAACAACAAAACATTGTGCTTTTGCAAAATAAACTAAACAAACTGTGCACTTTCTGCCGTCTACCCAACACTGATGGGAACTCCACAAGGACAGTGATACCAGTACATTTTTCCTTGTGGGGGCCATTTTTGGTCCCCATTAGGAAAACAGCTTATAAATCATATAGAATATTTATTTTTTATTGAAAATCTAAAATAGCAGAAAGTTTTCTGTGAGGTGTAGGTTTATGGATAGGGGATACAATTTACAGTTTGTACAGAATAAAAATCATTAAATCTATGGAATTTCCACATAAAACATGGAAGCCCAATGACTGTGTGTGTGTGTGTGTGTGTGTGTGTGTGTGCGCACGCATTGTGTTCTGCTAATGAAGAAGCTCCATACATATACATCCATACAAGAAGCTCCAAAATTACATTTCCCATCATTGAATAATAATAATAATAATAATAATCATTCATATTCTTTGAGTTTTCTGAGCTTGTAAAAACTGCACAGGAGGAGATGAATGCATAACTTTCCTGATTATGTATCCGAGCACATCTCCACAATATAGCCTGAACAGGGTCTATATATATATATATATATATATATATATATACACACCACCACACAAATGTGGCTCTTTGTTAATGACTGTGTACCTACAGGATTTAACACAGAGTAACAGCTCACTACCAGTTACAAAAGACACTGTAACAGTCTGTCACAGGCAATTGTAGTTGCATTTTCAATCAATACATTTCTGAAATTATCCTTTGACTATGTTCTGGCAATATTATTTTGGCCAAATGCCAAACTTACTTGACCCCTGCCATAGAGATTTAGAATGATTTCTTAAGGATGATGTGACTGGAAGAATGGAGTAATGGCTGCTGAAAATTCAGCTTTGACATCAAAGGAATAAATTGCAAATGACAAAAATAAATTAAAATAGTAACAGTTATTTTAGATTGCAATTTTTTTTTACAATATTACTGTTTTACTGTATTTTTGATCAAATAAATGCAGCCTTGGTGATCACAAAAGAATCCTTTCAAAAAACGTAAAAAAAAATCTTGCTGACCATAAATTTGTGAATTGTACTGTAATTTAAACCTGTGGCAAAAAACAAGAAAAAAATTCATCAAGATAATCCTTGTGAGCTGCAGATGCCACTGACCAGTCTTGAGCATGGTTGCTGGCTTCCTGTGGAGGCAGAGGGCTAGCAAGTCTGGAAACCTGGATCCACACGGCATCATACAGGTCCCTCTTACTCGTGTGAACGGTGCAAGGCACAATCAGTGGCATACCAAACAGACTGGGCCTGTTCTTCTGAGAGGACAGGAAGTACAGCTCTGTGCGCATCTGAGGGGACAGACCTTCCACTTAGGATGCTTTTGACCATCATGTGAAGTCTAACAGTGAATATATCAGTAAATCCTCACCATCTTTCTGTGCATGGCAATGATGTAGCCAATAAGTGCCCAGTCTTGCACGGGCACGGCAAAGCCATTAGGAATACCATTGGCAAGTGGCTTCTCTGGGGTGCAGGGGACCACTGTGCTGGGCATGCCATTAGGAATCAGGCCAGTCTTTCCAATGTTATTGTTCCCTGCTGTCCCATTGGCCATAGGTGGTTTTTCTAAAATAGACGTTTTTGGGTCAATGACAAAGCAAAACTTCACTTTTAAAGAAATAGTTCTTAAAAAAAAAAAAAATTAGCATATTATTTACTCAACCTCAGGCCATCTAAGATGTAGATGAGTTTGTTTCTTCGTCTGATCAGATTTGGAAAAATTCAGCATTACATCACTTTACATCACCAATGGATCCTTTGCAGTGAATGGGTGCAGCTTTTAACTTCAGAAGACATTAATTGATGGACTAGAGTCGTGTGAATTACCTGTGTATTACTGTGATGTTTTTATCAGCTATTTGGACTCTCATTTTGACAGCTCCCATTCACTGCAGAGGATCCATTGGTGATGTAATGCTAAATTTTGATAAAGATACAAACTCATCTACATGGTGGACTGCCTGCTGGTGAGTACATTTTCAGCAAATTTTCATTTTTTGGTGAACTATTCCTTTAAGGAAAAAGAGAGATGCAATCAATCTTTGTTACCTGTTATCATTGGGGAGGTGACTGAGGTGGGTGAGCCAGGCACAGGGATCTCAAATGCACAGAGAAAGCCATTCACAGAGTGTCGCACCTTTTGGTTGTCTTGAGGAAAATTCTAGACCAAAGACAAGCATTTGTTTAAAAGCCAGGCAACATGGATTGCATCAACAACAGTCTCTGATTTGGAGAGTTGAGCAGACCTTGATGTTGGATGTGTGAACCTCAGCCAGTAGAATCTGCTCAGGTTTCAGGCTGCACAGCTCACTCAGATGTTTCTTCAGGCCCATGTACTTCTCATCCATGTTGAGACGGAGCCCGTACCGCACAGGAGTGGAGCCGTCAAGTTTGATAACTGCAAGTCAAAAAAGCTTTTATGTAAGACTGGAGTATCTGCTGATGGTCTGGCGTATCTGAAATGTTTATGTTTTCTCTCTGCTTGGCTTCACCTGTGATTTCTAAGTGCATGGAGCTGTCCATGGGAAGCGGCAGTGACAAGAAGTTAAAGGGGTCAAAGCGGGCACTGATATGGCCACAGGTCTTGCACTTCACCTGGGACCTGAGCTGCCCATGGAAGAGGTCGACCACGATAGAACGATTTCTCCTCAAATGGTTTTCCCAGGCCTGCAATTAGAAACACGTAGGAGTGCTTAGCTGATGTGTTGAGCCTGCCAGGGGCTAAAAAAAACAGTAGTCTGACACTGACCTCTGTGGCAACTTCATGATCTGGTCGTCCATCGCTGTCCTTGAGCTCCACGTATGGCTTCTCATGCACACGATTCAAGTCTTCGTGAAGCCCATCCAACAGGAAGGCCAAAAGCTCCTGGGAGTCTTGCTGCTGGAAGCCGTTGAATCTTGGTGCATACTTTGCTATCGTCCACTACACAAATGTTTTCAAGAAAATGGCATAAGAATTTTAATGGAAACATTTGGGTTTGATGCTCAAGATTATAAAGAAAAAACTCACTCTGAGTTTCAGAGGTGCAACGTTCTTCTGTGTGCCGCTCCAGAGTTCCTGTACCAAATCACCATAGCATTTGGCCATGTGACCACGCATTCCTATTGGATTGGTTCTGTCAAGGCAAGACAGCTCCTTGGTCAAGAGGTATGGCAGATATCACAGAAGCCACTTTCAAACCAATCAGTTTTCAGCTGACCAACATAGCGTGACCAGCTCAAACGTAAGCAGCTTCTTAGCCCCGCACAAAACTCCCGACTGTGCAGATCCCAGTTGAAATGACTGGATTTCACCCACAAAATTGTAATAAGCAATGGCAAATGTGACTACACATTAAAAACGGCACTGACCATGTCTCCATACCTGTTAAGCTCATAAAGGTGTCGCCCTGAGATAAAGTACTCCGTGAGGGACTTGGTATTGCTTACACACTGAATACTGGAGTTCATGAAGCATGTGTTTCCCAGGTTACTCAAACCTGTGGCACCTTTCTCGGTAGGAACTGCAAGAGAAATAGCAACATTTATACACAATTATAATAGACTGAAGGTTTTATTCAATTTAGACTACTCTGGGATAACAACAACTTGAGTACTATCTCCAAGAAAGTCCATTTACTCAGTATTTCATAGAGTTTGATGGCAACATTGGGAGTCTTTAAATGTCACAGCTGATGTCTGTCTTGATATGATTTATATATTGCTTTATGTAATTGCTTCTTGGACTTTTGCTGCTTGCAGCCCTGTGTTAATAATCTTCTTGATATGTGCTTTGATAAAAGAAACCGGCCTAAAGAACTGCACTGTAGTGCCATCTAGGCAAGGTCATATTCAGATAAACATTTTGACATTTGTAGATGGCTTGGCCATCCTCCAATATGCATTGATTTTTCAAACACTTACCATGACCTCTGACATTACCTTTGTGTCTGTCGATTTTGCTGCTGTTTGCGATGAAAGACATTTCCTCTGGCCAGCTCATATCTTTGTTTCGAACTGGAGAGAGGGAAAGACATATTAATCATTTTTCCTTTTCTATCAGTACAGCCAAGCATGCTTTGCAGTTTAATCCACACAGCTCAGCAAATGTGAAATGAGATAAATTTTTAATTAAGAGAGATAAATGTCACAGACATACCCTCAATGACTAAGTGCTGTTCGTCTAGAATTTTCAAACTTTCTAAAGTGTGATCTTCATCGTCCAGGAGAGTGAGGTAATTCTGATAAAAAGACAATTAGCCAATATTAGTATTAAATATATTGCATGTATCATGATTTATTTAAGACCTCAATTAAAATGTGAGTTTTGTGGCTTGTAGTTTTAGATCTATTAGGAATAAATAACTTTTGAAAATATATTACGTATATTATGTGAACACAGGAATGAGCATTTTGTAGCATTTCCTCCCAGTTCAATGCTGTGAGGTGACATTGGTCTCTTTATAATGAGGGGAGATTTGCATATGAATGTCTTTGATCAGAGTTTGATGTTCTTCAGTATCTGTTAAGGAGGTCCCCACCTCACTGTTGTAGAGCCAGAGGCGCATGTCCTCTTCTTTGATGCGTAACCTCTGGGACAGGTAATCATGAATGTCTTTAATGGTGCCCATCCTGCTGAAACAGCCTGTGTATGCCAGAACTCGCTTCAGAGGGGGATTCGGAGAAGGAACGTTTCCTGAGTGGGGAATGAAGCAGCCTTTAGCATTCTCTTTGTCACATGCAATAAAATATTTAAATACAACCCTTTTGAGCTTTTCCACCCTGCTGTGTTGTAATATATTAAAAAACGAACTTTAAGTCACTGAGAATGTAAACTTAATTTAACCGACTGTGCTAAGTTAGTCAAGTAAAACTTTTATGATTTTGTTTTAATGCAGTAATGAGAAATGTAAAGTTTCAGCCAATCCATACATCCTAACATGCATGCTATTAAATCAACCTGTCACAATGAACACACAGATATATATAAATATATACCACACACACACACACACACACACACACACACGCACACGCACACGCACACGCACACGCACACGCACACGCACACGCACACGCACACAGCCCCAATACCTGATCAACAGAATGATGATTAGTTGTAAGGTAGCAGCAAGAAAGGGCTGCTAATTTTCAAGGTCATTTTCAAAGGGATCATTCATCAATTCATTAGTCTGGGTGATTTAAATAAAAATCAAGCCGAATTAGTCCAATCTTGTAAAAAAAAAAAAAAAAAAAAAATACATTTAAGATTTGTACATCAATTATTGATTTCATAGGAGACCAAAAATATATATATATATTTTTAAGACAGCAAAGCAAACAATTACAGGATCAGAGAGCGCCCATCTTTACCCACACCAAATAGTCATCTGAGCCTGACAAAGCCATGACAAATTAGATTATTGCCTACCCACCTTCAAGGTGCAACAATAAGGAAGCCTGCTATTAGGTCAATCACTAACATGTGTTTTTATGTTTCACAAACTTAAAGATTCTGATGTATTTTTGTATGTATTCAACAAGGATTTATAGTTAGCTGTCATGGAGTCACATTATCGTTTTTTGACTCAGATGATGACTTGAGGTGTTGGCATCAGGATTTGGCTCTTTAGTAATCCAGGCAGGTCATTTTGGTAAGACCGAGCTGGGTGTTTTAGGAGATTAGAGTAGGTTGTCAAGGCGGAAGAGGGAGCCTCTCTCTTGCTGCAGGCTTACATTACCTCGGGGTATATGTGGAGGGAACATTCGCAGGCTGCTCATACCCATATTGACCCAGATGTTAGACTGAGGGCTGCGTGTGGCCGGTTGCTGACGCAGGAATAGAAGGTAGCGGGGAAAAAGTTCCAGCTCTGGTTGATCTGTGGCTATAGACATGATGACCTGAAGGAAGAAGAGACAGCAAAAGCACAATGAGGAAGGCATGGGGCTTGACTATAATGGTGCACTTGCTTAAGAAAGAAACTATATTTGCCTGAGTGAGAACTTAACACGCCAGATTCACATGACCATTATTTGAAATTTGAAAAGCTCTTTTCATAGTCGTTCTGCATTTAAAATGATTTTAAACCTCTATTGCATTAATTATGAAAAAAAGTTTGATTTACTATTCATGCATGAAAATGACTTTATTACCACAATCAAAATCAAATTCTGAAAAATTATATTATTTTATTATATTTTAATATTATATATATTTTTTTATATTATAAATATATATAAAAAACATTGTGCTGCCAAAATTATAAAATAATACTTTCAATGACCCTAAATTATTTGTTTTATAATTAATTATAATTAATTTTTATTCACAATATTTAACAAATATTTTAAAATAATAAAAAAACAAAACAATAAAACAGCTATTTTTCATATTTACAAATTGTAATTGTAAATTGTAATTCTTCTGTTTAATTATAAAAATGTTTTATAATGAATATTTTTTAAGGGGGAAGAATCAATGAAAAATGATTTCTTAGTTCATCCTTCACATGATGCATCATCTCAGTAAAAGATTTTAAGTCACCTCCAGAATGTAACCTTTTTATTGTTTATTTGAAGACATCCCGTCATTATTAATAATTTTAAGGCTATCTGATATGAATCGTGCTAGCAAAGTAAAGAAAATGAGTTTGATAATGAGAGGCAACACTGTCCAACTGAGTGTTAGGTCATAACAGAAAAGCAAAATCTATGATCAGGAAACAAGTTTAGTAATATCTGACACTGTTCATGTGGCACCTCATGACACGTCATCGGGAATATAGTGTGTCAAAGCAAAAAACCCAGAGCAAATGACATTCATTGTAGCATACATTAAATGCCCATGGTGGCACAACTGATGGGAGATGGCATACGTACCGGTCGGGGCAGGCTGAGGTTGGCCCCATACCAGTGGTAAAGCGCCCTCCATACCGGCTCTGGCACAGTCTCAAAGTCCCGGCCAGACACCAGCTGCTGGGATTTCTTCAGCCGGCCTCCCTCCATAGTCACTGTGGGCGCCTGGACAAAACAGAGTCACGCACTCAAAGGGAGTTCACATTGACAGCAATTTGCAATGGCAATATGTAGTGACTAGGCAACCTCCAGTGAATAAATCACAAGCCTTTTAAGCATCCTTCATCCTGCTCTTCTCCAAAGACTCTGAGTGGGAGGATGGATGAAGAGGTGGACAGGACCAAAAGTCCCATTTTGACTTTAATTCTGCTATGCATTATGTTGAGTAAAGAAAGCCTGATAATATGGGATGTTTTATATATAGGAGATTGCAAATGTACTTGTGACAAAGCTTTGGTGCTGGGCGATATGACAATACTATTGTATATCGACGATGTCTTGCAAGTATCGCGATGTTGATAATAAAATTCAGTTACAGACGATAACTGTCAATACCGAAAAAAAAAAAAAATAATAATAAAAATATATATATATATATATATATATTTAATATAGTCCTTAATTACCATACACATATTTATACACATGATATAGCATGAATTAAATATTTTGTAGCCTAAGCTAGTAGCTAATTAATAGGGAATAGAAACTATTCTGTAATCACTTTATCACACTTAAGGCCAGGAATCGAACAGGCCTACTCCTAATCCATTCTTTAAGCACGAGATGAAGCAAACCCTTCTGTAGCTACCGCGTGCTTTTTACTGAGCTGCGCACACTTCCAGAGAGCTGCAAAGAGAGCCAGCTCGTAGATTAGTTTGTGGATAAAAAAAACAAAATTGTCAAAATATCCCCGTAAACAGAGTTTTGTCATATAAATGGTTTAGAAAGAAAATTTATGTGTAAAAGCCAACATTGGATTCATGGACATCAACCTACCCGCTAAGGATGTTAATTTCGGTTTTAACCACCAAGATTGTTACATTACAATTTAATTAAATTAGAATAGATAAGTATAGATAAGTATATGACTCATTAAAAAAAACACATTTGTTTTCCAGGGGTTTCATTTTATATGCACAAATAACAGCATAAACAACAGAACAGGAGGATTCACATCACACACCTGCTGCGCAGAATTAATTCACATAGCCAGTATAAAAGGAATAAATACACAACATATATTAACTTTAAAAATTAACAGATGAACAAAACAAAAGAAAAAAAAAACTGTATGGAAAGTAGTAGCATATAGGCCTATGCCATGTTTGTATTTATTTTTGCACACTCTCCTCACAAACATGCTGAAGAAAAAGGAAACTTAAGATGGCAGAAAGAGGTACATGTCTTCTTTATTTTACAAAAACCCAATGTTAAATGTAGTATTTACAGTTTATGTATTTACCATAAATGACGGCGTATTTTAAGTAGTTTTCACTGATGTAAGGAAGCAATTCAAGTGCATGCCGGCGCCTCGTGCACGCACACATGTACCATGTCAAAGTACGGCTTGACAACGCATCCTGATTATTATAAAAAAATAAAATAAATAAAATACCAAATAACATTTGTAATTAATTATTGTTCCAAATAAATATTTTTTTTTTATTTTGTTACAAGAGGCCTATAAGGACACCTCGGAGCTCTATAAAAAATACAAATAAAAAAAATAAATAAAACTTTCCATTTTTGGTCATGCAGAAGTAACCAATTTGTTTTTAATTGCTAATTTCAGACAAATATCAAAAATCTTATAGCTTGACTTCAACTAGGACAGGACAATTTTCCCGATTTTATCAATTAATTCAAATTCAATGTTTTGCCACAATTTAATTTTTTATAAATCAATATAGAAATAATAGAAAATGAATAGAAATATTACCAAACATTAGAATTAGACACTTTGACAATATGCCAATGGAATAGGAAAAAATACAATTCAAGTCAACAGTTAATTAACAACACTAACATAACAATAAAGCTAATGTTTTATATTAACCTTCTGGAGTCGATTAATGCGTATACGTGTTATGAGTCATGTGATAAAATGTAAACATTTTACTAGTTAGACTTTTTCCGAACTATAATTCCTGACTAAATGTATAATCAAGTGAAACATTACGAAGTTTCAATAAAAATATACACTATACCATAAAAAAGCTTGATGTAAATAATATAAATGTAACAAATAAGCAGAGGTGGAAAGAGTACAAAAATATTCTACTCAAGTAAAAGTACCATTACATTAATGAAATTTTACTTAAGTACAAGTAAAAGTACCAGTCTAAAAATCAACTCAAGTAAAAGTAAAAAGTAGCTCATTTAAAATGTACTCAGAGTAAAAATTACTTAGTTACATTTTAACAGTGGGAGGGAGTCAAAAATGGGACAGGCCAAGGGTGTCAAACTCAGTTCCTGGAGGGCCACAGTCCTGCACAGTTTAGATATAACCCTAATTAAACACACCTGATCCAGCTAATCTAATCATTTAGGTTTATTTGAAAACTACATGATATGTGTGCTGGAGCAGGGTTAGAACTAAACTCTGCAGGGCTACGGCCCTCCAGGAACTGAGTTTGACACCCCTGGGATAGGTCTATTAATCTCAAACTAGTTGTTTTTAATTAAAGGAATCAGTTATTTAGAATAATAAAACATTTGGGCTGTTACCAGGCAAATCAGTATCAACAAACTCATCTTTTAATGCAGAGGAAATGCAGAAGATTCATTGGAAGTGGCATTTAGATGTATTACACTAGTGCAGGACAAGAATGCATTTAACCTGCAGTTACAAATGCATGAATAATGTTTTGATATACAAAACATAAAATGTTGAATACTCATTTGAAATGATAAGAAATTAATTATTTAAAAAAATCAAAAGATACTTTAAATGTGATATTAAAATGGCCAGTATGTGTCAGCAAGTCACTGTTAATAAGTGAGTCATTGCGATTGAACCGAATCATTTAAACGGTTGATTCATCCAGGAACGAAACACTGTCAAGTTGCTCAGAGACGCAAAACTGTGCTTTGGTGGCTGTGTTTGGAATTATTTTCTGTTTTAGAAATAGAGCTAAAAAAGGCAATATGGTGTCTAAAACGTCTCTTAATTAACTTGTTTATTGAACTGTTATATATATATGTATGTATGTATATATTCATGATGATTTTTGGAGGAAAAGACGGCATTCTTTGTGTGATTTTGATTTAATGTATGAAATTATATAAATATGTGAATTTTCTGCCCCTATATCTTCAATTTTGTGATCATTCTAAATGCATTTTAGGAGACTGAATCACACAGTGAAAGAACGCACTATAAGCGCGCACATCATTAAAACAAAAAATATGATATTATCGCAGATGATATATATAGCACACTCCTCACCACTGTCTTTTTGGCTAATTTGTGCAAAACCTCTTGCTAAAATGTCAAAGCTTCATTTTAACCACCAATGCAACGATGCAATTATTTAGCTTACCTCTACATTCTTGCGAAGGGTTGATGTCTTGTCGAGATTTTATAAGCTGCTAGTTTGGTCTTCCTAGGCAAGTACAGCTTACACTGCATAATAGAGCATACATATGGCCAGGGGTTCACTTCATTTCCTTCGAGTTCAACTTCAGAATATGACGGGGTTTCGTTTTCAGCGGTGTCTGCACCACTAACGCCTGTTTTGACCGTCTGCATCTTTCTTGTGATTTTAGCGCCAGTTTGCCCTCCTGCCCATTATTTACTGACGTAGTTTCCAGGGAGCGATTTTTTTTTTTTTTTTTTTTTTACTCAGTAATTAATGTGTTTTAAAATGTAGCGAAGTACAATACTTTAAACAAAATATACTTAAGTAAAAGTAAAATTACAGATTTAAAAAATTACTTTAAAAAGTATTAGTACACAAAAAAGCTACTCAATTACAGTAACGCGAGTAAATGTAATTCGTTACTTTCCACCTCTGCAAATAAGTGTAAATGTAACAACTGAAAAAAACAATGCTGTTCTTTCAATTTATCCCAAAAAACCTGAAAAAATATTCTCAGCTGTTTTCAACATTAATAATAATAATTATAATAATAACAATAAATGTTTTTTTTTTTTTTTTGTATAATATCAGATTGTTAAAAGGATTTCTGAAGAATTGTGTGACTGGAGTAATGATGCAAAAAATTCAGCTTTGAAAGTCAGCTTTGATTGTTCTTAATAAACTGTTTATCTGCACTCACAAGTGAATATTAAATTATTTTGTGGGATAATTAAATATATTCTAAATAAACTACAAACGTAAAATTATATACATTTATTTTGTCCACAAATTCTTTCTTGTAACTCCTCCCTCTCAAACACACACCTGACTAAAAGTCTCATTATGCAGCTCATTATGTGGGTCTTTGTCTTCTCAGATGTAAAGCACAATATAATGCTGATAGTTCACGTCATCTCACATAGACCCTTTCTACACAAAAAGTGTCTTAGAAAATTTTAATAAATAAATTGTTTTCTGTGAGTGAGCCTGCAGGTCTATTGAATGCACTTTATCATTTATTTTGATGGACAAGAGGATCAGTGGCTTCCTGGTTTCAGTGGGTGTTCTAAGCACAGTGTACACTCACCTTCATGGGCTCGGTGGTCACCAGAGGCTGGTTGTCTATGGCACCAGGTCTCTGCGCGGCCAAGCTGTTGGGTAAATGGCCATTGGTGCTGGAGAAACACTGGTTGTTGTTGTCAGAGATGTTGTGCTGCCGGGCAAAGCAGACGTCTGTGGCAGAGGAACTGGTGTGTGGGGTCAGGCCTGAGAAAGTGAAACACGTTATGTAATGGAGGCTAAACACTGTATCTAAGCCTTTAGGGCTGCATGATCGCATTCGATAAGTGAAAGCGCGCAGGTGATAGAGATTTACCACTGATTACAAAACTAGCTTTAATGACAAGATGCACATTAAATATCACATGTGATTTATCATGGTGCCCTATATGCTTTTATGGCAGGGGTGGACAAACTTTTTGACTCAAGGTCCACATTGAGCTTTTATTTATATAAGTGAGGGGCTGCATAGTATATATGACAACTGTCGATATTGCCAAAGAAAGTTAGTATGTAATAACTGCTAGGCTCTGACATCAGGTGCGTTTATATGGAGCATTGTATTCTGATTACAATCAGTTTAAAATTCCAATTTGTATGAAAATGTTCGATGTAAATAAACACAAATCAGATTGAGAGGGGTGGGATAAACCTTTTCTAAGTGCTAATATTTGAAAACGGCACAGTATTTCATTTCTGTGTAAACACCTAATATGGGAATCTTTGAAAACGGTGATGTCATGTGCGTGCATATTACGTTTTTGGTATGTAGACATGTGCAGTGCGTGTCGATTTTAAAGGCAAGCGCGAACATACATACGCAACCATGGCGGAGTATGGTACTGTTGTTGTTGCTCAAGAGTTTGTTAATGCTTCTTTAGGAAAGTGTGGATTTACTTCACCAATATTACAACCAACAGTGAAGACGCATTATACACATCATACAATCATCACTTCCCTACAGGCACTGTTTACTAATTAGGTGACAGAACCAACTACTGGCCTGGCATACGTAATACAGTGTTTTTGGGCATTTTCACAGATGTAAATGCAAATCGTTTTGAAAATGTTGTTGTGTATACGTGAAACTTTTTAAAAGCGCAAGGGAAAAACTTTTCTGTTTTTGACTACATTGTTGTCGTGTAAATGTAGCCTAAATCTGATTTGAAGCTTGTGACATTTAAACACGCACAATCACCTCAGTCAGAATGATTTAATTCCAATTGAAACAAAAAGTGTCCATATGAACATGTCTACTGAGTCTTAAATTGTACTCTTTACTGAGCGTGTACTTACCATTGCCAGTGCTCTCTGACACCTCTGATGAGTTGGAGATGTTATCAAGGAATTTTTCCTCTGGGGAACTGGGGAAACGGACCACTATTCCAATTCTGTTCAGGACAGGCTCTATAGATGTTGTGGATTGAGAACTTCTCATCCCACTGCCCTGCACTGACGGCTGCTCCATGACAATCAACTTATTATCCTGTTTAACACAATTGGTTTAATAATCCGTCATAATGTCAGTATTATCAATAGAAACTGGGCAATGTAAAACCAAAGCAATCACGCTACTTTTTGACCAGATGATGTCTGACAGAAACAAGGTCCTGGTTAATATATGTACTATAAAGTGGTCAGATTACATCTTTTACAATTAGTTTAGTTTTTCTGTGTTTCCACTTATAATTACAAGGTTTAAAATGGTTACAGTTTAGTTAATTGATCTCACTTTGTTTACAATGATTTTATTTTAAATCAAATGAAAAGGAAAAAGGTGATCAATCACATGACCCCTTTTCATGGTTATGCAAAGGCTGAATAGACATATTGCTGACTCACATATCTGGCATAGTCTTTCCACTGCTGCCACCACTGCATGGAGATCAGGAACCAGTTCTGACCAGGCTTTAGCCCGTGTCTGCTCTCCCTTTCCAGCCAACCCCTGTGCCGTCACACAAAATCTGGGTAGTCAGTCAAAGAACTATCATATTTATACACAACACAAGCACCAAAATAACCCAACAAAACACTCCTTCTGTCACAAGACATTAATACTAAACTTGGGCAATATAGCCAAAGCAATGAAACAGACACACTAATGCGGTACAGTATTTATAGTATCTTTTTGAGCACCATCAGTCCCGCTGGAAAATCTAATTGAAAGTGAAATTGTGTTCTCAATCTCTGTCTGGTCTAAAACCCTGTTATAGGCAGTGGAGGTACGATGGATCCTTATATACAGACAAAACCTAATCACGAGGCTTATTGGAGAGTGAAATACAATACAGCCCTCATAAGGCTTGTTTTAAAACACAGAGAAAGTGCTCTGTAGGGAGTTATAGACAGTGATAGGGTGAGTAAAGAAATGCTGTGTCCTGATCTCACCTAATGATCTGGCCTTCCTCTTCAGGGGTAGCAGGACGCAGGCCCAGGACGATATGACACACCTGATGACAGATTAACAAGCAATTTCAGGCCAGACCCAAGACAATGACGTATATACTTTATTGGATTCACTCGTGTGTACAGATTATATAAGCATTTAGACTTATTTTATACTTTTATTTTTAGTTACTTTGTCCAAAAATAATGTAAACAGGATTGTACCTGAAACAGCAAATTGAGGAACTCATTCGCGAGGGCACTTTTCACACTCCATATCTGATAGTCCTCCAGGGTTAAGTGTCCTTGCTGTGAGCAAAACACAAGATAAAGGTAAACCACAAATGACATACACGTAATAAAGTCCTTAACAAACACTAGATCTAAGAAAAAATTGCTAAATTTAATTGGAATTGGTATTAACTAATGATTTTTTTTTTTAAATCATGATATGCTATATGCAACATGAAAATGAAAGAATAATTACTTTTGTTGTGTCATGCATTTTCAGTATGTCCTCTACAATGTCTGAAACGCTGGAATCAAACTCCTGAAACATACAGAAGCATAAATCATGAAGTATCATCATGAAGAAACACAATGACAGCTCAGGACGCACAAAACAATAATGAACTGATTTGAGTTTAATTTAAATGTATAATTCCATATTAGTGCACACATGAAACAACATGATTGCATCTCATTTGCAATTGATCACCTCATAGGCATGTACACAAACAAAATGATGAATATTGATATTAAGTATTTAGTTTAGCTGTACCATGCTATTAATTGCTGTTTCTGTGGATGTAAACAGGTTAATTCGATTAGACAATCAGCTGCTCTGCACTTACAGGGAGGGTGTCTGTACGGTTATCCTTCCACACCTCCAGCAACGCCACCACCATCTCGTGGATCTCATCCCTGGACAGAACTCCATCCCGATCTACATCGAACACTTTAAAACAAACTGCAATAGACAAAGAAGAGGAAAATAAGACAGGATTCCAGACAACGGCTCCTATAAGAAACAAAAATAGGCATCAAATTGTGCCACAGAATAAACGTTTTCTTTCTTTCTTTTTTTAAACACCTTAACATTTCAGTCGTACTATCATTTGTTTATGTCTCCCCTCGTTTTACAGCATCCGCATTTTAAACCATCTTGTAGATGTCCTGAGAAGTAAGGTTCACTTAAAGTTGGAACTAAGCGTCTTTTCCAACTTGAGAACTATATAAAGTCTCAAAGAATGTTTATTACACAAAATCTGTGCCAATATCACAGACCATTATTATTTCAGAATCAATTTGCCATTAAGTGTAGTTTGGGCTCCTCCTCAAAGCATCTTGTGAATGCTCTCATATGTCTTACGCACATCCAGTCTGTTTCCCTTCATTAGTATCATGCATTTATATAGGTGGTGTTGAATTTTATCTTTAGCTCCTTGCATTCTTTCTTATCATGTAGACAACAGGTTAAATAAAACTATGAATATGCAATATAGTGCATATATTTAGAAAATGCTCCTCTTCATAGTTATTTTTTCTAGTGGACTAATGAAGTTATGGACGCAGAATGGTTATTCTGAGATAAATGATTGTGACATGTCATTACAAGCTTTAAACATTTTCCGCAATTTGAAACACTGAATGAGCAATTACATGAGACATTTTAGTAAGTAAGTAACTGTAGGCTATCTTATAATATACTTTAGCTTGTCCATTCATGTTCATACTATAGAGAAAGATATGATGGGTTCATGCGCCACTTGAACTGAGGTGCTAAAGCGATCATTCATGCCAGATTTATGAGTTTTATTTTTTATTTTTGTATTTCATTATGAATTTGGCAGAATTTTACAGCTGATACTTTGTTTATTAAAAGGTTAGTGAGCACAAAGCTTATTGAGATTATTGGAGAGGAAGTGCACTACAAATGATATGATATTCACGCATTAAAAGAACACAGAATATAGACTAAAGATCTTCATAACAAGAAGCCTTATTATTATTGATTCTACTTGAGAATTGTTAACGATATTGTTATTGTCCACACAGCTGACAGCTTTACTTGTTGGAATTTGTTCAAGTTGTGCACAAAATAGACACTGCTTTCTGCACTTTTACTTGGCACGTCTCAATCATTTTCGATCTCTCTCATGCAGCACAACTGGATCTGCTTTTAGCAAGAGTGCCATCAACGCTGGTGTTTGGCTGGTGTTTTGAGATGAAGACTGTTTAAGTAATTTTTTCCCCCAATAAAACTTTGATGCACATTGTCTAAGTTTAATACATCAATATAAAACTTATCACTGCAAAACAAGCAGGAAAAAAGGCGAAACATTCACATTTTTAATTCATAAAAAGTAAATTTGGATAGTCACCAGTGGCGATCTCAACAAAAATATCAGTTAATATCTTTGGTTGCACTGTTTTAGTCGCATTCTGGAGCCCTGTAAGATGAGGAACTTTAACATATTCTTTAAAGAAAAACTATAGAAAACTTTATAATTTGTGCAAAATAATAGTGGAATATTATTTAACTGTATTTAGAAAACATAATGCTATGAAATAAGCCTCAACAAGCCAAAGAATTTTATTCTAAAAATGTTTTAAAATGTTTGAAGAAACACCCACAAAAATCCTGCATCTGGCATGGAAAAAGATAAATAACTAAAAGAGTATGATGGAAAATAAAATGCTTACACTTTTGCCTCTCCGCTACAGGGCCCCGACAGCACGCTGAGAGCCCGCAAGAAATCTCCTTAAAGTCAATATGATTGTCCCGATTCTCATCAAAGGCATGAAACAAGCCTGCAAAATGAGAGGAAAATGTCAGTGTTTAGATTAGCTAGAAAGAGTAATTGGATTCTCTGGAGATCTTTTATCACAAATGATCCAATACATTTCAAAAGCAGAGACCCACTTCTACCAAAATAAGATGAACCGTGACTTCTCTGGGTGCTGCAGATGCTTTCAAAGCATGTGAGTGAGATGGATGTATGTGAGAGTGTTTGTGTGTCTCAGTCCACTGGAGAACCTTTTAAAATTGCTTTAATTAATTTTGTCTTACCTTCACTAAGTGATGTGTGAATAGGGGGCGAGACCAAAGGAACAAAGGTTTCCAAATCAAACCGGCCTGTCCTTGATTGGGCTTTCAGCAGCCAATAACGCTTTTCCAAGTCTATAATGTCTGATTCTTCTACTGCAAGAAAGGAAACACAAAAAAACTAAAAATAATTTATTTTAGTGTACAGTGTCAAGCATCAGTGGAGCATGTGCTCCTTGAGTAGGTTGAGCATTAATTATTGCTTAAACTAAAACTAACATAAAATAAAGCTAAACGGAAATATATAAATTTTTTATATAATATACAAGAATAAATATATGAAAATATAAAAAACAATACAACAAAAGCATCAAATCAAAATGAAAATATAAAAATAAAAGCAACTTGAAAATATGATATTATATAAAATATTCTGTAATAACACTGCCATAACTGACATTTTCCTCATACAAATAATTTAGTTTTGAAAGACTTGGAATATAGTATCACAAGCCATACAGACTCCAGTTTTAGGGGTTGAGTGATTTAGGAGTTTGTTATTTAGCAAGAATGGTGTTAATATTCACTGCTTTTACAGAAAACAAGTTTCTAACTGACTGAATTTTCATCGTTTGGGTGAAATATTCTTAAAATAGACACAGGAATCATTTTCATAATAAATTAGAAACCACAGCTGTAGCAGACTTTAAGTGGGAGTGACATGGACTTTCATTAGATGATTAACATTTAGGATGAGTGAAAGCATGACTCAAGTTAACCTTCCCGTAACACCATATATAGTCCAGTCTTTTAGTTTGTTGGGGTTAAGAGCACCTAGGTCAACTCTTCTTGCTTGGCCATAATCTCTATCTTAAGCTAATAGGATTGGTCTTGCCCCTCCCACACTGACCATCACACATAAGGCAAGTGTCAAAACACGGGAATACAAATCTGATCTTTTGTTTAGTCTAATGTTAATTTCAGCCTCCTCCCTTCTCTATTATTCAAAACACAATACATTTTAGTGAATGCATTCAATAAATAAATAAATAAGCAAACTGATCTACAGGAAAAAAAAAAAAAGAATTTCCTAAGGATTTCTCGGGACAGGAATAAAAGGCATCTTAATGGAAAGCCTCTGTATTTCACTGAAACTCCTCCGTTTTCTCAAACCCCTATAGCGCAGTAAAACCTCTATGGTTTGATGGACAGTTGGGAGCATGATTGGTTTGGGTCAATAGTCATTATTTCCCATAGTGCTCTGGGAGAGCAAGTTTACTGTCTGAGGGCCGAAGACTGAAAGACCAGACAGAAAGTGGTCTGGGGAACTATAGGGGTAAGATCCCATCCACCTTGAATCACGATCAATGATTCAGTGTTATTTCAGAAGTGGTTAGGAGTGGAAAGCTATCTTTACACAAAGAAAACTCTAGTCCAAAACACTCTTCCCATCTGAGATGCATATAACATATAGCCAAACAACAAATCTCCCTCTGGAATGAAGAGGTACACCATGTAATTAATGCAATGACGAAAAATGATCATTATTCAGAGCAACATTATTATTATTACGAAGAACAATAATTAGTTTAGAATAGCTGTTGGGATTTGCTTGAGTGTTATTCACCATTTGTGTATTGAACAGTGAATACTAATCTAAAACACTTATTATGTGCCATACGGAAAAGCAAAGAGCCTCATTTATCCTGAATGTGTACAGCCTTGATCGCATCAGTATATCTTAATATTAGGCACCACGTGCACTTTATTTCAAGCTAGCCGTGGCCTATGATATCCTCTTGTCCTGTAATACATTATAGCAGGAGGACATGCATTGTTTCTCTGGCTAGCATGACTCTGTTGGGTCTCTCAAGTTGTCAAAACCCATTTCATCCATTACTTGTGCTACTTTCCCATTACTTTTCTTGTTGTCTGGTAACAAGCAATAGAGTGCATACAGCGCATGTGAGAGCAGAAATGACAGGTCTGGACTGAGGGTACACTCTTGTATTTAATTTCACATACATTTGCTATCTCTCTTGGAAACAGATTCCATCTTTGATGCCACTTTAACAGTAAATATTTGAAAAGTATTTAAAAAGTGAGAATATGACATGTCACTCTATACTGAATGGAAAAAAACAAATAATAACATTAATTATAAACTGCTTATTTAGTTATGTCCATTGACCACATATTAAAACATTTAATAATTGCTAAATATATAAGTGTGTATATACAAATGTTTGGGGCCAGTAAGATATAATTTTTTTTATTAAAGTTGTTCTTTTGAATTGTCTATTTATCAAAGAACCCTGAAAAGATTTGAAAAAAAAAAAAAAAATTCCACAAATATATTAAGCAGGACAACGATAAAAATAAGAAATATTACTTATGCACCAAATCAGCATATGATTTCTCATCATCACAATGATTTCTGAAGGATCATATGGCACTGAAGACTGGAAGTAATGCTTGATGAAAGCGGTCATCACGGGAATAAATTACATTTGTAAAAATATAATAAAATAGAAAACTCCGTTTTACGATATTACTGTTTGACTGTATTTTTGATCAAATCAATGCAGCCTAGGTGAACACAAAATATTTAATTCAAAACCATTAAAATCTAAAAATCAAACCATGAAGTTTTATGTTAACCATAAAGCTAGCATATTTATATATAGCTAGCATATAGCTTCATATACATATTATTTGCAAACTACACACCTCCAAATGCCAGTACTCACCTAAAGGAGCGACTCTATCAGAGTGACAACAGAAAAACCATACCATATTCCACTGCCCATGCCACAGCTCTGGCTGTTAGATATGGCGTGTACCATAGCAAACGTTATGTTGGCAAAATACAGTTAGTCTCCATCTCCATATGCAATCTAACTCCTTTTCTTTCTCAAAGATTACTGTCACCCAGTCTTCACTTTCTTCTTTCTGATAGGCCTCTTGCCTGTTCGCACTTGGCCTGGTGTGGGGCATATTCTGGCAGGCGGATGAACCCTTAAACCCACACCAACTCACACAGATCACACAGATCATGACTAGTCCACACCAACAGCACACACACAGCCCTCTCACTGAGCTAAGAGGATAATGTGGAGTGGGCCGCAGATTACCATGGGTTGCCCAGGTAGCTTCTCTGATTGGCTAGAGATGGAGAGCCAGAGCAGTCCTTGAATGACAAAGGAAACTTGCAATTTTAATGAGCTATTTGCATAGTCTTTTGTGTTTTTTGACTTTCTAACTTATATCTAAGGATACAAGTATTTTGTCTTGGTGACACGGAAAAAAGAATAAAGCTCAGCCTTGCACATTCATTCTGTAATGGAGAAATACGCTATCGCTGTTTTACGCTGTAAATATAATATACATGGTTTTAAATCACAAACAGAGCAGATTTGAGTATCAAATCTGAACATCAAATCAAATTTTCTAATTTACACCTAAAAAATAAATAAATAAATAAATAAATAAATAAATATATATATATATATGTATATAAATTTACAATGCACACAAGTATGCTGTCTAGGTAGATAGTTAAAAAGGTTTTTGCACACACAAAGCTACCTCAGTACTTTTTCAATTTAATGCACAAATAATGTTTGTGGAGAGTTTTAAATTTATCTTAAAATGGAAATGATAATTAGAACGATAACCAGAATAATAGATAGCTAGACATAAAGCTAGAGTGTAAGATTGATAGAACAAAAGCTAGCTAAAACGACTGACAGACAGAACAAAAGAATGAAAGATGGATAGATAATCAAAAATAATATGAACAACTGTGACGAGTGGGGCGGGGCCGAGGGACATGGGAGCGAGGCCGGGGGAGTGATTGGAGATGAACTACACCTGTTCGTCCCACCGGTCTCGAGGCCCATGGAGGAGATGGAAGGATATAAAACTGGAGCGACGACAGTGAAGGACGAGAGAGGACCAGGCCTGGGCTTTTAGTTGTGTTGTGGTTTTTATTTTATGCGCACCAGTCGTCCGTGAGGGGCTGGTGCGCTGTTTTGTGTTTATTTTGTTATTAAAATGTTTTTGATTGTCCGCCGGTTCCCGCCTACTTCTTCCGGATGAATATGAAGGTTGATATCGTTACAGTGGTGCCGAAGCCCGGGAGAAGGAGGGACGCGCTGCTGAAGATCCCTCGCCGCTGTGGTGAATCCGCGGTGCCATCGAGCTGGCGAGGAGTGTGCCGCCATGGACGCTCGAGGCGGTGGACTGGAGCGAGTTGCCGGGGACGGGCGAGCTCGCTACCGGCCGCCCACGATGTGGAGAGACGACTGCCGTCCGTGAGGGAGCGGAGGAGTCGGCGCCGTTCGCCAGGTGGCCGGAGCCTGCTGCCTCCGCCGGAACGGGGAGGAGCAGGGAACGGGGGACTCCTGCCGGCTGCCCAAAACCGGAGGAGCCGTCGCCGTCCACCGGGCGGCGGAGGAGTGTCGTGCCGTCCGCCGAGGGCCGTCCAGTGCCACCGCCAGGCACCGCGGAGGAGATCGCCCAGCTGGTGGAGGGCCGAGCAGCGGTGCGTCTGGGAACCGGAATTTTTTTTTTTTTCCTTTTTTTTTCCTCTCTCCCCTCTCTCGTCTCTGTCGCTCCTCCTTCCATCTCCTTTTCTCTCGCCTCGCCTGTCCTACCCCCAGGTTCCCGCAGGTCCCCGGGAGCGGCCCCCCCGGAGGGAGGGGGGGAGTAGAGCGCAGTCTCGGGAGTACCCCCCGGCCTGCGAGGGGCGATGGGGGTATGTGACGAGTGGGGCGGGGCCGAGGGACATGGGAGCGAGGCCGGGGGAGTGATTGGAGATGAACTACACCTGTTCGTCCCACCGGTCTCGAGGCCCATGGAGGAGATGGAAGGATATAAAACTGGAGCGATGACAGTGAAGGACGAGAGAGGACCAGGCCTGGGCTTTTAGTTGTGTTGTGGTTTTTATTTTATGCGCACCAGTCGTCCGTGAGGGGCTGGTGCGCTGTTTTGTGTTTATTTTGTTATTAAAATGTTTTTGATTGTCCGCCGGTTCCCGCCTACTTCTTCCGGATGAATATGAAGGTTGATATCGTTACAACAACATTATTAAAAAAATACATAAAAGTTCTCCCTCGCTCGATTCTGACATTTAACAAATGCAAAAAATATGTTAACATTTATTGATCTAAAACAGAAAAGGTTTACTCTGATTTAATGTATGACAGTAAAGAAAAGTTTTTGTGTTTTTTTCCTGAAGTTTATGTAAATATCTGGTTTCAACTGTATATTGTTGCTAGATTTATTTTAGAACTTATTTCTTTAAATCATATTTATAAGAATCTTTTTTTATAATACTGTATTATAATTATTATTAACACCAATATCAATCTAAATCAAAATCATGGCTATAACAGCATGGTAACTTGTGAATGTGGGTCATATTCAGCACACCTATAACTGAAAACATTACAGGCTTCCGACACTTTATGATTTCATGACAACAAAAGCACTGAGTGACTGAGCGGGTGAGATCTTCAGCCCCTAAATAAATCATTGTCTCTATGAGAAGAACTAGTGCTCAGATTCTGTCACTGTGCGGACTTGAGGTCTCTGAGTGAATGCAGCTATTTCCTTCACTGTGTCACTGTGGTTTTAGTAGCTGGGTGGCAGTGACAGCTGCAGCAGGGCCGAGTGTGTGCAAATGCAGTGTGTGTGTTCACTGAGTGGGAAGTGTTGCCTGTCACTCGCCGTCATCTCACACAGATGCCTCTCTCCTCGTGGAGGGCGGCTGATTTGCTGATGCCTCCGTTGTGTCAGGGAGGAGAGGAAAGTGGACAAAATAAGACTTGCAACTTGCCTAAACATCTAAAGAATAGACTGTCAAAGAGCAGATTACTGTCAGCTTTAGCAACACGCAATGTCTCTCACACAGTTGCTTCTCTTGTTCAGTGTAGGGAAAGCTTTTTAATTCCATTATCATTTATAGCACAATTGTTTATACACTTATTTATTTGCCAATTTGTAATTCTCCTGTAAATTTTTTTTTTTTGTCTGTGTGTTGTTGTCTCTGTTTACTGGAAGCTTATGTCACTAAAACAAATTCCTTGTATGCGCAAGCATACTTGGCAATAAAGCTCTTTCTGATTCTGACATGTAAACGATAACCTTTAAGTCATTTCTCATTAAAAAACAGATTTCTGTAAACACTACAGATGTCACAATTCTCCATATAATATCGAACTGTTCGATACGACATCCATGGTTCAATACGAACTTGTGAATAGCTTTTTTTTGGTTTTGCATTTAAATAATTTCCGTGCATTTTATTTTATAAGTCATTTTAATATAATTGTTGTTCAGTCCCTCAAAAAAAGTATGATCTTACCCTCTTTTTCTCAAGCTTTTCCATTACATTTTTTTTAATACTTCAAATCAAACCTCAGAGATGGTTGGTATAATTCAAGGCTTAGAACACTTTTAAAAAATCATTTTAATCAATTTTATTTAATTTTAAATTAAATTAAATAAAACTGAAATTTTAAGAAAATGAACTGAGAAAAATTCTTCCAGAACTAGCGTGAGAGAGGATTCGAAGAATACATAGAGTTTCGAGAGCATATTGAGAGGAATCATTCAGAGAGTACTGAAAGGTCATTCAGATAATAATCATAGAGTATAGTGACACTTACAGTGTGTGACACCAGCAAGGGTTTGATAGAAAGTGGGTGTGTCGCTGTCGTCCGTCAATGTGACGCACACACCACCTGACAGCAGCCAGCGGGAGAACGTGAAAGCATCTTTATTCTGCAGAAGCCAGCTCTTAAACTTCTCATAATTCACCTTCTCTCCCTGAACACAAACAGACAGAAACACTGTAAATAAACACCAGAGTACAATTCTCTAATGAACTTGTGACCGACTTAAAGTGCATGACAGAAGAGTACAGAATTGAGAAGTTGAACTGTATGCTAGTTGCTTCTCTTGTTCAGTGTAGGGAAAGCTTTTTAATTAATATGAACTAAATTCTATTGTATGCAGATATATCATGTGAGTGGGCTGAGTAAAGAATAAGAAAGTGTTTGAGAGCTGCTGCCAAGGGATAACCAACAGAAGTGCTGCACTGAGTGGCTTTTCCCTAAAACAAGAAAGTGATGCTGCAGGAGGAAGAATGAAGGCTGAGATGAGAGTGCAACTTACTGAATAGCTAATAAAGAAATGGGAAAGAACGAATGTTAAAGCATATTACGTAACCTTATTGGCTGCAACATTTGCACTGTCAACCTTTTAAGCTTATTATTAGAGCAGGGCTATAACACAGAGGAAGCTCTCTCTGTAAACACAAGTCTAAATTGGGCAAACGGTTCAAAAGGTACTGTAAATATAGATTTGGGCAATCAATGAAGAAAGTGTCACAGGTCTGACAGATTGGATTAAAAAGGCATGTAATCCATTTAGGAGGCAGCAAACACTTCAGTCCTGCCGCAAAATGCTAGACTTTCTCTAAACCTCTTGCATATCTAACCTGCATTTCCATTGGCTTGAAAACCGAAAGAACACATAACTGACTGTAGCTATGTTTCAATCTAGTCTAATTTATGTAATTTAATTTTAAATATCAGATTGAGACATATTGGAAATAGGGAGGTTAAATAGGCAGATTCATTTCCTGTCTTTTGAACACTATGTGGCTGGATGGCATGATGATTAATCTGGAAAGCCATAAGGCTGGTGAGACTGAGGTAAATGACACAGGTTAGTTTTCCTGCACTGACCTCTGTGAAGCACTTCCTAAGTGAGGGTGGGACCTCCCCATCCACTGAACGGAGCATGTTCTCCACATCCTCCCGGACCACATAGGTTCCCGAATCACTAGCGAACAAGCTGAAGATGTCTGTGGAGAGAGAACATGCTGGTTAATACACACATACCTTATCAGGGTCTAGCAGGCAATGTGTCTCGCACCCTCACATCAATCACAGCGGTAAGTAACACAGTAAGACACACCAGAATAGGCAGTACATCTATGAGGAATAACATGTGAAGTAGAGTGTGCATGCGGCTACCGGTTTGACTAAAGAAATGCAGAGAAAAACAAAGCTAAATAACATTTTTTGTATAATTGAATATGATTGATTCAAGGTGTGATTGATTAGATTGCTGTTTAAAATGGAATTAGTAGGGCACCTCTTGTGACTTGTGCAAAATTAATAAAATACACATGTACATTTGTAAAGCTAAATAAGGCTATTTAGATGTTTAAATTCTGAAAATAAAGTAACTATCTAGAATAATTAATCTATAATGCATCATGCACAGAATTTATAAAACAAAATTGTAGAACATTTAATTACAATGAAAAGCATCAAAATAATGTGTGAGATCAATGTTAAGAGTATAATAGGGAGAATATGGGAGTGGATAGTCATTGTGCCCCTCTGTGAACCTACATTTGGCTTTCTCTTCATCACGTCCTCTTGTTAATAGAACCAGCCCGACGATCAGGTAGTTGAAGTGTAGCCCTTTGGATGTGCCACCAAAAGAGCTGTAGACAACCTACAACAGATGACAAAGGGAGAAATTATGCACGTTAAACGTGGCCTGTTAAAATGCACATAACTCAGCATTTAATTCTCTTCAAAAAAGAACACTTTGTGTTCGTGTACGCTCATTTTGCAGCTGTATGAGTTACAGTACATTTTGCTACTGAACTCAACCTTATGCTAAATGAGCAGCAATGCAGCAACTACCAATGGGAGTGACGATAGTTCTCCACTATTTGATGTAAGTATGATTCTATTCTAAACAACAGCTCAGATATTTGGTGACTTCCGATGATTTAGTGCATTGTCAGTCTAAATGCCCCTTTTTACAGAACACAGGAAATAATGCAAAATTACATTGAATTGCACAAAATGATTATGCAAATGTCATACAATGAGATCTATACAGATTATACAGATGACAATAACAAACTTTGTTGAGTTTATAAATAATAATAAAAATAATTTAAATAATAATTATTAAATAATAAGCATAGCAAAACAGGTTGGAACTTTTTAAAAAGGTATTTACTAGACAAAGTAACCAAAGAAACAGAAAAGGTGTCGTGTATCTTTTGAATTTCACCATAGTTACACAATGAAAAAGGTCATTACTTCAGTATCATCATCAGTATGCTATTACTTAATCTACTGGTATTCAGTGCTTAAGACAGACAGCCTGGTGTTAGTCGTTATCTCAGACCTTTGATTTCCGCTGAGATTCAGAGAAACATCAGACTTTTTATGATAATACTCCCTAGATACATATCTCCTGATAAATCAGCTACAGGAAACATTACATTGTCTCTACCCACACTGCAGGGCTACATATAATGTGTTGCAGTATAAAAAATATCTCTGCAAAATGTAGCCCAGCAGGAGGCTTACCAGTAAAATACTTTTCTTCCTGTTTTTGATCATTTCTATTCCACAGAGACATCTCACGCAGACATAATTCACTTTTATGCCTGGTGTGACACCATGTCTTACCCTTAACGACACATATAACAAAAATTTTCACGCCTCCAGAAGCCTAATGCACAGCCAAGTGCTCAGCGGCATACAAGACAAACATTTACTAGGAAAAAGAACAAGAACATTGTAATGTTTCCTGCATTTCTGTGCAAGCTGGCAGTGTCAAAGCTGGGATTTCAACACATTGACAGGTACTTTCCCCGTGGTATCAATCTTAGTCAAACTGTACATGAACAAGTCCGAATGAGTCTTGACTGACAAGTTAGACTATAGCTTTACTTGTGGGCAGGGTTTAAAATTCACTTTTTTCACCTAAGCTACTAGGTCAAGGAACTTCTGACAATTAAACATTTACACACATTTTTGTGGATTAAAACAAAAAGTAAATACAAATAAATAAATTCAGAAAATATTTATTAGGAATGCATGATATTGGATTTTACCAATATCCGATATGCAGATATTTTTCAACTCATTGTGGCCAATATCAATGCCGATATATTTCCTTTTTTTTGGAAACAACACCAAGTCTTTCCTGCGCAAACATTTTTTAACATTTAAAATGTTGGTTAGTTTTTCAGAAGAACTTATTTGTTAGAATTAAATAAACAATGATAAAGGTTTTTTTATGTTTTTAGTACATTGAAGCTTTGAAAATAACTATAAATAAACTATATATCAATCGCTGCATTTTTTCCCCAGAAAGATGCAGTGTAAGCCCTAAAATTTTATTTTAAGATTTTATAATCAAAACACACTCGTTATTTTATTACATCAATTACGGCTTAGTACTAAGTTATCAACAATAGCGGGGTCAGTTCATTTTTTTGCAGTGGGCCGCGTAAACATGTGTTTGGTTGTGTGGGCCGCGAGCTGAAAAAGGTTGGGAACCACTGGTGTAGGCTATGTTACTTTTAATTTAATTAGAAGTAGGCCACCAGTGCCCCCTACAGATTAAAATTCCTTCGCATAACGGGCATTAGGACCCAGGGGAGGCTGCCGCTGCTGCCACTGCAGGTGCTAATACCGTTTACTCTATCACACACTGAAGGCCTTATTCTGTACTCACAAATTAAATGCATGATCCAAAACAGTGAATTTAATAATCATTCAGGCAAAACTTTGCTTCAAGAAGTAGCAACACTGCTGACATGATGTAATCACTAGCACAACCTGAGCACATGTGAGTTAACGTATTCCACTTATCGGCAAAACAAATCGGCATAATTTTTCATATCGGGCCGATGTCTACAGTATATTTACATTTAACCCCATTATCAGACGATTTCAATATCAGTTTGATGATATTGTGTATCCCTAATATTTATTTACTTAAGAACAACTATAAAATAAATAAAATAAAACCTCAATACAAAACAAAACCAAAATTTATGTCTGTGACCTTTTAGCTAAATGTTTACTGAACAAATGGGACTGAACAACAAATGTATGTCTCTGAACTTTTGGTTTCCTGGCTAAATGTTTAGTAAATTAACTGGCCAGTTATTCTGGCCAAAATCTATTTATATAGTTAACACTAGGCGAGTGTTAATTTTGGACCCTGCTGTTAAGTCTGAATGGAGTTAAGGTCTGGTTAAAGAACACTGTGTTGTTATCCATCTCCACAGCTCTGTTCTGTTTTGTGTGTATTCATGGGAGTACAGCTGGCTGCAGTGTTGGCCAGAGGGCAGAGAGGATGTAAGCACTCAGGCTCAGGCTTAGAGGAGCTGTCGGCACTTGAGTGGAATGCAAAGTTTACCATTATGTTGAAATCACCACACAAGCTTCCAGCTTAACATATGGCATTAAGTTGATTGTTTTAATTGCTAAAGCTTTATCTAATGTCCTTTTGCAGGGCGGATATTGGTATGTGTGCAGCCATTCACACCTTACAGGCTGTTTACATACATGAGTCACTGCATCACTGTGATTATAAGGGTGGTGTGTATTCTGCTTTGACAGCATATCATATTTACTGGACAAATTAAACATTTATGTAACAGAACGGCTTTGTTTTATTTCATTTGTACCTACACTGTATAGATACATAATATACACAAACACAGAAGCCATTCTTATTGAAAGTTGCTTTTATAATGAATAATGTAGCATGTTTCCGTGGCGTGTAATCATTGCCCTTTGATGTACTACAAACACTGAGCAACTGAAGGTGGGGGTAATGATCAACTAGAGCGTTCCAGAAGCTGACACATGCACAGACTGGAAGTTGGAGGAATAAAGGGAGGAAGTGTGCGATGCTGTGAGGGATTTAATGAGGCTGGGTGCTAAAGATCAGCGTGAGGTGATGGTTTGCTGACTGCAAGCTGAATTCAGGGGAACCGACCCACTTATCACAGTGATGAAATGAGCAGCTGGGTTCCTCATGTCTGTGCCTCCTGATCATGGACGCAGTGTGAGATGTCACCTGCAGCCAGTAGATTAATCACCCACGGGACGCAGACACTGACTACCTGCCATCCATATGCATGTGTGGGTGCGTGTAGGTTAAGTGAATATTACTGACTTTGAAGCATAGTTAAAACAGGGAAGAGTTACAGTCACAAGATTAAGCTTTTAAAGATTACCATTTAGATTCAAACACCACGGGATCTTATTCCTAAATTACATGATTCTGTTAAGTCAATTGAACTTTTGACAAGTATGATCACAGAGGAACATTAATATTTTATGACATTCAAATTGGCTGATCTTACTGTATGTTTGTAGGAGTTTCCCTTAGAAACTTTTGAAATAAAACATCCGAGGTGTGGCAGTGACCCCAGGCCATTTAATTATAAGCAAAATAAGGTAGCCGTACATATGCCGTAGCCAATATTCCTTAATTAAACTGTCTTTCTCCATTCTAAAACAAGTGAAGAACTACATTTGATATTCAATGACTGAATGCAAGCTGAATGATTTTGCACTTTTTGCGAAAGAGAGCACTGTCTGTAACGGTCTATGGATTAAATGTTGTTGTTTTTTGAGTTGGTAATATTATAACTTAAATTTATTTTGCCTATGTCACAATAACAGTTCAATCTGGCCTTGCACTCACACATTTAAAAATAAAAGATATTTGTTGTTTAGCATCTGTATTGCTTATTATGATCTAATGATCTTTAAATCTTCCCCCATTCTTTGAACAAAAATGTATAACATTATTCAATAACAAAACGAATAAGACAGATAACATGATATACCTGAGTGACCTATGGATTTTCTCCTTACTTTCAAACGAATGCTTAGTTTTTGGTTCATTATTAAAGTCCATGTAAAGTCAATTCTGAGAATTGTTTCTAAACACATTATAAATGTTAGAAATGCATAGTGGAAACATGTTGCAAAGACTGTGAACTATTATTGTGGAGTTCAAATGGTTTTCACCATTTTCGTATTCAGGATTTTTTGGGCGGGCTAAAATCTTGACTCGATGATGAAACTGAGTCAGAGCATGGCCCCTCCCCTAACACTATAATGTGTGTTCGACTTAGAGCAGCACTGTGCAGATCGATCGGTGTGTGACATCAAAGTACAGAGCTATAGAGAGCAGACGGCTCCTCATGCCTTCGACTCACTTTCGTGTCAGACACTGATTGTTCTGCACAGCCCTGGTTCAAGTTGAACATATCTAATAACTACAGCGCAGTGGTTTGCCCGCTCAATCGCGAGTTACTGCCGTTTGCTACTACAGCCTAGGAATTGCATAATACATGGTTGCAATCAGGGTGCGATTTGTGAAAAAAAACTGAGAGGGGGGGGGGTGTTTTGAAACATTTTAATTCATAAAAATAAATCATGAGAACATGATATAGATGACGTCATGCGATAATTAGCATATTTATCACGTAAGTGCGTTGTATTGTATTGCCTCCCTATGCTCACATACTGCATTTTAATTCAGCCATTTAATTTAATTCTCAAAAAAAAAATGTTTTAATTACTATATTTTAATGTTTCTGTTGTCAGACAACGGAATGAATATTATTAATCACTGAAACGCGGTCCATTAAGACTGCATAACCAGCTTTCAAACATTAATCTGCACTAATGAAATCAAATACACACACGATAAAGTCAGTGGTTGTGCTGTGACTGATGTCAGCTATACTTGCTTGTAAAATAGAGTTAGAAGCAACAAAATATCTTTTTTTTTCACCTGAAAGTGCTGCTCCTCTCTGCGCTCGCTGAACACAGCAGATGCAGAGAGACCGGCTTCAACCGTGTCGCAAGTGTTGATAGGCTATTACTCGTGAGGTGTAACCAATGAGATAGCGCCGTGGGCGGGACATTGAGCAAGTCTGAGGAGTAGTGAATACATAAGGCCCTTTCACACTGCACGTCGGACCCGGCAAATTGCCGGAACATTGCTGCGCGCCAGTTATATCAGAGCCAGCCAAAGTAGCGCAATTTAAAATAAAATTGACTTTAATCAAACCACGGATCTGCGATAAGTTTTGTGATCCGTCTCGCCACTAGTGTAGTAGCACTGATCACTTTGAGGGGGGGAGAAATTTATCAATGTATAAAAATAAAATTATTAAGCAGAAGCAGGGATACATTGACCAGAAAGGGGGAAATCCCACGCATCCCCCCCGGCAAATCGCACCTTGGTGACAATAATTTACAAAACAGCTTGGTCTCCTCATTTAAATAAACTGCAGAGGAAGACAGTTGAGAGAAACTGCAGCTGTTCCGTGAGTGGGCGTGGTTTCAGCGCCACAAGCGGACATGCCCCCAGCGTTTGGGATCAGAGAATACTGCTAATTTTTTCAAGATTTTGATACCTTATTGTATTCACTTGCCGTTTTTTTTAGCACTCAAATTTAGCTGGGTGGTTACATATTACATAACATTTTTCTGTGGTGTGAAACTCAGAACACACATTTAATATTGACTTTACACAGACTTTAATAATGAAAACAAGTAAAATAAAAACCCTGCTTATATTAAACAGATTTTTATTAACAAAATGAATAAGTCAGATGACATTAAATATCCTCGTTATAATACAAATACATTAAGGTATTTGGATTTTGCCCTTTAAAATGAGTTCTCAGTTTGTGGTTCATTACTACTTAAATGAAAACAAACTAGACAAACTATTGACAAACTATTTGTCTCCGTGAAAAGATAGGAAACAGCAAGTAAAATGATCCCAAACGTAACTAGGGCATGCTCTCTTCATTTTATCAAATGATTATAATCATATTGATTCATATTATTAAAACATATTAAAATGTTTCTCAATTTATAAAAAAAAATTCTCAATTTATACAGAAATGTTGCAGCTCCAAGTAAAGTATACTCAAAGGTGAAAATGTGAGGAAAATGTCAACTTTGAGCCAACAAATGGTCTGGAAACCAGCACAGAGTGCTAAGTGACATGTGAATGTGTGAAGCGCTCAGAAAGCATCACTTTAGTAGAAGATTCACTTGATAAAAGCATCACAAAGTACTTGGCAAGAATCAGGATTAGTAACAGTGCAAGGTTGTAGGAAAAAAGCTAAAAATAACCACATAACTACATCTCTCTCTTTCTCTCTCTTTGTTTTTCTTGGATGAGTGGCAGCTTTATTCTACTGAAGGAATTTCATTGGATTGCAGCCATGACTGAAAGTTCATAATACCTGACGAAAGATTCATGACTGTAGAGTCAAGTACTGTTAAAAGGCTACATGAGTTTTAAGGACTTCTTTTAATTGACACTGAAACGTCAAAGAGAAATGCCCCCCTCATAAAGCGCTTTTAGAGTACTGATCCGATACATTATTCACAAAAAAACTGGCTGAGAGCTACACAGAAACAAGCCGAAAATAACTAGCCAGGCTGGCCTGCAAATACTAGTTCCTATGACAACAAGTACAAGTGTGGACCAGACAGGTTTATCCTGAAATATAGGTTGATCTCTGTATAATTCATCTTCCAGAGAACAGCCTGTGAAGATACAGGAGGCAGGTACTGAGGGTCACATGAACTCATGATTACAGCGGTCAGGTCATGGGGAAGTCTTTAAATGTCAGCCGATTGTGTGCGAGCATGTTTTAAAATAAAGCCCCAACTTTCAGTTAGTGCTTCTCTAGGTTACAATTGGTAACCACATGACTGTGGGTATTTAAAGCATGAGCAAATAAAAACTGAACTACACAAGAACAGGGAAATAGCTTAGTTAAACGGCAGCCATGAAAAGAACACCAAATTAACATAACAGTGGGGAAATGCATGCTGTAACTAAGTTTATCTAAGCTTTTGTGACCATGTTTTTTTAGTCAGAAGATGTAGTCCGAGCACAAAATATGATATAAATGTAATTTACATTCTAATAATCTTTACATCTAAATCCAAGGTACAGTAAATAGATTATCAAATGAATATGTCCTATTTGTAGCCTCTCAGAAAATAAGACCAATCAATTTCAGAACTGTTAAAACACGAAGAAACAGCACTGAATCAAGCGGATGGCTGGGTGGCTGGAGAGAGATCATGATGCTGTGAGTTGTTCATGATGTTTATGTCGTATCAAGGCTTGACTAACCTCTGCAACCTTTGGAGGAACTCCATCGCCCAGTACTTCCCTGTAGAAGCATTGCTGGGTCATATACACAGACAGGCCACTGGTCCTCTTAAAGGCATCTCGCAGACGTTTGAGCTCCACTTCGGTAACTGTGAACACAGTAGGAAGTTGTCAAACAGCAGTACAGGATATGAGGTGGTCATTAATAAAAGTTACTTCAAAAAGAGGGAATGAAAGTTACTTCTAAAAAGGAAGGACTGAATATACGAAGGAAAAAAAACCTGAATATTTTGTTAACATTTAAATTAAGTCACATATATATACATATATATAAATATATACACATACATGCATATATACACACACACATATATATATATATATATATACATATACACACATTTACTGTACGAGTTATGCAGTTTTTCCATGCCAAAAAAAAATCATGTTTGGTGCAAAAGGGCCTTGAGCCTGAGAAAGGTAGCTCTGGCTGCTGAGCAAACTTCTTATAAGTCAAAGTCATTACCATCTTTGCACATTTCTCTCCTCTAGCTTGCAAAGCATGTTGAGTTATGATGGCATAGAGGGACTACAGCCAGTGCTCTTTCATCTCTCTCTCACACACACACACGCACACGCACACATGCACGTACGCACACACACACAGGTTTAAGTCCACACCAGAATAGAAAAACAAGTACACACACACACCCCTTTTAAAACATCACTGCCTCTACAGCCTGTATTTAACCCAGACACTTACAGGAGGTCATTGCTGCTTCTCACCATTCATAGCCTTGTACTGGCTAGCACAATACATCACAGACCTGCTCATAAACCACAGCACTGTTCTATCTGAACCATCCATTCCAGGGTCAGAGCCAAGAGCAGAGAGCCAAAATATGATGCTTTCTGCAAATGGGATATTTCCAGAAAGGCTTTCTGACAGTATTTGACTTTGACATTCTACTAATATAGACATGCAAATACACTTAAAGGGATCGTTCACCTCAAAATTCTGTCATCCTTTACTTACCACCAAATTCCAAGACTGCATAAAATTCTTTCTTGTCTTTCTTTTTGTTGATATTACGAAGAATATTTTGAAGATGGTAAGAAAAACTATGAAAGTTGATTGCTACAAGCAAGTGTTAGGTTACAAACAATCAAAATATATCATTTTGTGTTCAACAGAAGAAAATAACTCATAGGTTTGGAACAAACCTATGACCAAACCAAACCAAACCAAAAGGGCTCCAGACTGTGACCAAATGGTCCATATTTTTTCTGCCAGTGTGTAATTTTTGTGAGCGGTCACACTGGTGCGACCACTGCGTTGCCCATCTCATAAGCTCTTCCATTTCTGTTGCATCTGAGAAACATTAAACGGCAAACAAAACAAAAGCAAAACTGCGGACCGTTTATCAGCATGGACCACGGCGCAAAGAGACTTGTCCAAGCTCAGAACAGCTTTACTCTGGAGCCAAAGTTGATTTTGCGACAATATTAATGTACAGATGCAACAGTGCTGAGAGATCCAGTGAGAAGCGTTTGAATTCGCCATGCAATGTCAAGGTTATGGCGAGATCTAGAGAGAACCATTTAAATCTGTTATAAACAGCGCTGACATGCGTCAGGAAACCAGAAGTGGTAACGCTAACTGTAACCATGGGATTGTGGTAGGATGTCGAATGTATCATTCATTCATTCCAGGGTTTGTACAACCTTTTGAGAGAGAGATTCAAGCATTTTCTATGACTTTCAAGCATTAATTAAGACTTTCAAACTATTTCCAGGACTTTAAAGCTCTAAGATGATCCAGTTTGAATGTTATTTTTAATGGGATGAGCAAAATACAGCCTACTTTGTGGTAAATAAACACTAATGTAAAATAAATAAAAAATGCATCAAATCACAATTATAACCAGTAGACAGTAGCAGAGGAGCACTTATTGGCTTATAAAATCACTATTATTAAATATCAAATAATCAGGAAATCAGATTTTGACAGAATTTTACACTTTTTTTGTGTAAGTAAGAAAAGCCACAACGTTTTCTTCAATTTGCTACTAAATCACACAATTACTGAAGTTGGTCAGTTCCATATGTTAGAAAAATAATGGTACATTTAATAAGAGTGGAATATATATATTTTCTGTATTAAAAAGTACATTTTGCACCTATTACTGTTGTTAATAAAAGGAAATTTTGCATGCATCTTAACTCAAGCTTAGGGCTTTACTGTCAAATCTGTATGAACAGTAAACAAAAGAAAAATAAACAAGAAATGAACATGAAATATTATTAGTAACTGCACTTGTTAATGCAAAACAATAGTAATTTTAAATGAACTAAATGATCTTTATTTTGAATACCCCCACACATCAACCCACCAGTGCTACTAAATCTGCTCCTGGTGCACCATCTGTAGAACTCTCAAATGTTAGTCTGGAGCTCTGATGAGGGTAAGTAAATGATGACACTTATTTTGGGGTGAACCATCCCTTTAAGAGTGCTTGGATTTATCCGGCGCACATTCACAACAAAAGAAAGCAATAAATGCCACTCCAGTGTAATAAAAAACAGTTGTTAACACATCACTGAAGTAAAGTGACAGTGACCCCCAAAAAAGCCCCCTTTGTTCAGAGCAGAGCCATCTGAGGACTGATGTGCACCGAGTTGTCGTCACATTTACATTTAGCAGACTCTTTTATCCAAAACTACTTACAAAATGAGGACAATGGAAGCAATCAAAATCAACAAAACAGCAATGATATACAAGTGCTATAACAAGTCTCAGTTAGCTCAATGCAGTACACGTAGCAAGGTTTTTTTTTTTTTAAATCATATAATAAATAAAAAGAAAAGAAAGCAAAAAGAATAGAGCAAGCTAGTGTTAGAAGCCTTTTTTTGCTTTTGTTAATTCCATAATAAAAAAAACAAAAACAAATAGATAGATAGAATACAAAAAGATTACAGAAGCTCATGTTTCATTCGAGGCTGTTTTATTTTTATTTTTTTTTCAAAATAAACATGTTCTTAACTTTAATATAATTATGAATAATTATTTACATTTTACAATTATAAATCTTAAACACACAAATCTTGCAATATTTCAAAACAGATGTCACTGAAAGCAATGATAACTTGCGGTTCACTGAGTCAAATGTTGATTCAACATCCGCATGTGACTGATTCAGTGAGTTCATTAAGTGACACATTTGTTAAACTGATTCAAACCCATAACTCATCAGAATCAAAATCAGACTACACTGGTTGCACTATATGTTTTGATTCATAAGAAAAGAGCTAGTTAATGAGAGTTGCTGTCATTTACACCATCAAGGCAGGATGAAAGTTGGGGGCTTTTTGATGATGGCAATGAAGTTCAGCCTGTTTAATTTTGTTTGGTTGATCAGTGCTGGGCATGTCATTGTGATGTGACTTCAATGATACCGAAAATTATTACAACTGGAGACAGAATCTTATCATCTTGTGTTTCAGAAAAAAAGTGAAAATTTCTGTCATTAAAAAGCTGCATGAAGCCCGTGAGCTCTATCAAGGATTCTGGAGAGAATCCTTGATGATGGTGAATCACATTCATACACACAATGCTTGGCTTCTGAAAGAAAGTTAAAAAGAGAATTTCCATCAGATAGAATTGTCTGCTTAAGGATGTTGAGGACACTTTTTTGTAGCATAAAATCAAAGACAAATAATGAGGATAATAACAAATCACAGAAAGCTTCACCACATTTTATCTTTTTTTTTTTCAAAGCACCAAACTTAAACTGGTTCTTCCAATAAGTCAATGGAAAGAAGCACTGTTTACATTCTTTAAAGGGAGTTGACATCCAATACTATTTGAAAGTTGACATGTCCTGTGTTGTGACATGCCTTACAAGGCAGGATCATTTAAAATGTGAAGGTGAAATAAAAGTTGATTAACACTGAAATTTAAATATATGTAAATTTAAAAGACATCAATGAAGGAACACCCCCCCCCCCCCCCCCCCCCAAATATTAGCAGATCAGTCTTGCCAGTATATCACTCCACCCAGGGACGACAGACAGTGGGTAATAGTGGAACAGAGTAACAGGGGCCCATGGCGAGGGGGTGTAATTTTGAGGGAGCCCCATAGTAAATTCAGTGTACAGGGCCCAGAATTCCTAGCATAGGCCCTGACTCCACCACTAAGCAGAGATTGTCATATCACAGTCTTCATAAAACCAGGATGAAATGGGTATTTGTGCTGCGAAGATATGATGACAGGAAACAGACTGCACGTTCTTTCACATGACAAAGGGTGAACCATAAAATACTGCCTGGGAAAACAGTTCAAAGCTCTGAGGGTCATAAAAATTCCTCAAGACCAAAGGAAATTTTCTAATGGAGAAGGAGTGACATTCATTCTACCAGGTCACCATCTATAGAGAAAGACACTTGGTCTTTGTGGTTGGTCACTGAGTTATCTATCTCTTCACGTGATAAAGAATGTACAGACATGGCAGTGGAATAGACCTTTGCATCTGAGATCTTTCAAAGTCAACAGGTCAGCAGATGCACATAATATATATAACATATCTATGGAGGCTCTCAAAAATCATTTTAATAGACCTGGAGGGCATGTGATTATTCTGTATTATATTCTGTAGGAGAAAAGCCTCAGATGAGGTGAACAACATTCCAAATTCATAACCACAATCATGGCATGGGATAATCCACTGAAAAGGTGATGACATTGTCAATGCTTAATGCTGCAGACATTTTCAGTACACTGTTGTGGTCATTATGAGACAGTTAAGCCGATTATTTAAGCAATTCTCAATTTACTCTCTAAAGGTGGTAAAGTAATATCTAAAAACCATTTTCCTTTGGGATACAAAAGTGCAGCTAATTAAAACATGCACGAAGGAGAACTAAACTTCTAGAACAATTATTGTAATTTATATACAGTATAAACCATAAAATTATACAAAATAAAAAACTTTCCTACAATGGATAGTTAATGTTTTCCTATATACAGTACAGACCAAAAGTTTGGACAAACCTTCTCATTCAAAGAGTTTTCTTTATTTTCATGACTACAGGTATGTCACACTGAAGGCATCAAGGGCTATTTGACCAAGAAGGAGAGAGATGGGGTGCTGTGCCAGATGACCTGGCCTCCACAGTCACCGGACCTGAACCCAATCGAGATGGTTTAGGGGTGAGCTGGACCACAGACAGAAGGCAAAAGGGCCAAGAAGTGCTAAGCATCTCTCGGGGAACTCCTTCAAGACTGTTGGAAGACCATTTCAGGTGACTACCTCTTGAAGCTCATCAAGAGAATGCAGTAATCAAAGCAAAAGGTGGCTACTTTGAAGAACCTAGAATATGACATATTTTCAGTTGTTTCACACTTTTTTGTTATGTATATAATTCCATATATAATTCCACATGTGTTAATTCATAGTTTTGATGCCTTCAGTGTGAATCTACAATTTTCATAGTCATGAAAATAAAGAAAACTCTTTGAATGAGAAGGTGTCCAAACTTTTGGTCTGTACTGTATATGAGCAACAGTACTTAGAGTGAGGCAAAGTAACCCATATTATCGGATTCCCCAATAACACTGTCTACCTTTACTATATACTTGACTGAATTAGTATTTATTAAACTCTTCTCCATAATAATATCCAAAAAGAAGAGAAAAACAATCTAGCATGAAGGAACACATTCAGTGACGTTCATGTTAAAGTGATGAAAAAGAAATAAGGAAAATGCAATTATCGTCTCGCTGTAGAGAGTTCAGTGAGTGACAGATCTACTCTTTGAAATAGCACAGCAACAGTCTGCTAAAGCATTCACAGCCTCTTTGATTTTCCCTTTTATCGTCCAGTCACAGCGCTCCCCCTCAGAGGAGAGACGGCTAGATCCATAGTGCTCTGAATTACTGATTGAAGCCTGCAGGATACACTGTATCGTACAGTAAAACTAATTTCAGTGCGCTACTACCCAGAAACATGACATACTTTGAGTTCCCAGTAAGCTGCTCTACTGTAGGTCTGTAGGAGGTGGAACCTTACATTCGAGACAGAAGACTCCAAGGACAGTCTGAGTGCAAATGAGACGCCTGAACCTTATAGGTAAGCAGAATAAATAAACATGAATTCCTGAAGACAAGACTTAATTATCTCGATGGTCTGGAATCTCAGAGGAGCCTCTCTCAGTTAAGCTGACGGGGGAATACCTGGGCTTACCGTACACTATTAGACATGTCTGTAATTTCTACAGTTATGTACTGTATATCACCCAGTATAATACCAAACCCCCTTACGAAAGAAGAAAGCCATAGTGTTTACAACTGTGTTGACGAGCGCTTATCAGGATCAGGATCTAAACACTGGATGTTCCAAAAGTATGTGAAATATTTGGAGTATGCGGCACAGAATCTTTAAAATATGTCAGAGAGTTACAAAAATAAAGAATTTTATATTTTGTAACTATTGTGTCTGGTTTATGCCAGTAGTACATACAGTATGTAGGATAAAAATAAAATGAATTCTATATAAAATCAAATGAAATATATATTAAAATAAATGAATTACAATAGTATATTGATGAATTGGATTTTTTATAGTTTGCTCCTCTAAATTAAATACAGTTTGCTACTGTTAATCTTATTTTTAAATCTTAATTAAAAACCCTTTGAAATTTCTAACAGTGTACAACTGCGAGCTACAGATGTCAGAGTTGAGACACTAGAAGCTCCTTTGTAATACAGAAAAGTATTGAATGTTCAATCTTGGAGGAAAGCCACTGAAAGCTTTTGAGGATGAGCACTGGACTAAAACCCTCATATTACATTCATAAGAACCTGAGTACATTATGGATGTTTCCAAACCTTTTCAAGAATGACAGGAGTACTACTAACAAATTAAGACAACAGGTCTTCTTAGTTTTCAGTGTTTTGACCATGTTTTAAATTCAGGTTTATATGATTTTTTGAAAAAGATCAAATTCGGCTGGGTAGACACCAAAGTGTTATTTTTTTTAAATTGAGATAATGATTTTTGATAGCTGTGGAAGCAACAGTCTGAATGGGTTGAAAAATACAGAACAAATATAAACTAGTGTAATGTTAAATATAATATAAACAAATCAGATGTTGCACCATATATCATAATCTTCCAGGAAAAGGGTTTATGAATTTACAGCTGCCAGATAAAGGTTATAAAATTTACAGCTACAGATTACAGACATCAATGCAATGTTACAACAATATTTAATGAAAAATTATATTTAGGGACAGGTCATAATAGTCAACATATCCTACTATTATTGAAATCAACTAATTTTTCTAGACTTTTTTCTTGTTTTGTTCAGATATTTTAGTATATCCACTATAATAAAAATGAATAAATTCTTCACAAGATGAAGAAATTCGCCTGTAGCTGTAATAGGTTTGGCCAGAATGTAAATCCTGGTCGGTGGTTTCCTGGTAAGAGAAATATAGATGCAAATAATGCTGCATATGCAAAGCAACAGCTAAATTCTGCTTATTCATCAAGGTGTAGAAAGATAAGCAGTGCTGACGCACTTGATCTCAGGTGCCAGTGTCTGCTCTAAACAGCAAAATCACTAGACACATATACAGCAGCATCAAGGCCTGTCAGCTTCAGACTACACTGAGATCCAGGAGTGAATGACCAGTGCTCTCTTCCACCCTCAATAACACGACTGTGGTGAGACCCTTGAGCAAGGCACCGAGTCCCCAACTGCTCCCTGCACATTTATAATTCTGTCTGTTTATATTTTCTCTATATTTCTATTACCATATCGCTGTCTTTTATTTATTATTTGTCTACTCTCTTAATTATTACAGTTATATTTCATTTTATTACCTTAAATGATATGTATGTCTGCACTATAAGCTCCTGTTACCAAGACGAATGGCAATAAAGCTCTTTCTGATTATTCTGTAAAACATAAATGAAGATATTTTAAAGAATGCTGACAATTTTGGTACCCACTGACTAGACACTGCTCAAAATATCTTATTTTATGTTCCACAGAAGAAAGCCAAGCATGTTTGGAAAAAAAATAAGTGTAAGTAAAAGAAGGCAGGATTTACATTTTTGGGTGAACTGTCCCTTTAAATATGTGTTTACGTCCTCAGTTACAGACACACTTCACATCTGATAGGAGCTGTCATTAACATGTCAATAGGCCTTTATTAAAAACACGTATCTCAAGTCTTAAATGATTCTTCAATGACTTAATCATTCTTGAAGAATATCCACTTCCCTCTGAAAGTGAAAAAGTACCCTTAAATAACATCAACCGTCATAATAATAACCGAAGGTAAAGGGGTGGTCAGTAGCAAGTGCAAAAATAAGATTTCAGACTGTCAGGACAAGCACTTCCACTCTTTCCTTAGGAATCGAGAGCTGATGAAGTACGATAGGGTACATGATAAACACCACGGGGGTGCTGAGAAATGTTGACAGATTAGTGAAATCCTGTTCGCTCCTGCACCACCCCGAATATCTACACTTCAGGACTGATGTTAGTTAGACACTGGCTGTGTCAAAACCAAGTGTGAGGTGCACTCTCAGACGACTTTGGTCATCTCGATTGCTTGTGAACGCAAATAGGATGCCGATAAATCTACAGCTCACTAGGTTTAGAGACTGAACCACCGACAACAACATAACACAAAGACAAGTCAAAACAGCCACACCTCTATCCCCCAAGCCCCTTTACACCCTCTACTTCACATAACAGCTCTGCGAAATGACAGGCTGAGACTTGTTAGCTCGCAGACAGAGTTAATACGAGGGCTTAACTAGCTGGCTAACGCTGCTAACGCTGCTAACGCTAGCTTAGCGCTGCCGCGTAACTGACTGACCGCCGTTAATAGTTGAAGCTCAAACCTCTCACCTCTTTTAACGGCCTCGTCATACGAAAGGAAGCCTATCCGTGACTCCTTGGCGCCCATGGTGCCCTCATGTCATGGCAATGGCAGAAATGTGCAGAGCGTGACCGGTGCCTGTTGCCTTGTTTTTCGTTGGTTTGTTTTTGTTTTGTTTTTCTCGGTATGGTGTTCCTATCAAGTCAAGTCAAGCGGTAGAGTTTTGCGTTATCAACGAATGACGCGTCTAAACGCCGACGCCTCCATACTTGATCACGTGAGTTTTGTCCAATCAGAATACAGGGGGTGTATGGGCTGTCATAGACATGTCTATGTGGGCTGTGACATGAGCGTCAGTTTCGCGTAAAACGCAGCGCCGTCACCGACGAGTTTTCATCCAGAGCTTGGCTGTGGTCGTGCCGTCGACTTTAATTTCCGTGGTTGCTGTTAGAATTTTTTTATATATATATTAGCGTAGTGTGAGGAGGCAGTTTAATCAATTTGCACCGTGTTGCATCAGGGCAACAACGCAATTTCTTTACTTTGCAAACACACTATATATAATATGGGGATAAAATGGTTAATAATGAAATAATTAATTTCATAAACAAATAAACAGCTTTTCCCGGTGGACACTAATAGCTTTTTATGACATGGTGCACTGTGTGGAGGCAATACATGATTTTGATTTTGATTGTTAAAGGATTTTTGCTTATTAATTTGATCACCCAGGAAAAATATCATTCAAATGTGCTGTTCAGTAGTTAAACATTTTGAGTCATGTAAATTATAAAGTTTTAAAAATTGCTTGAATGTATTTGTTACTTTTTTGCAGTAAAATCAAAAAAAGATCGTAACGTTATTTAAGTATTATTTACTATTCCTGTAATATTCATTTTTACTATAATATGGTATTTATTAATGCTGTTGAATAAATTTTTGTATTTTCCGTTTTCATTATAATGTACGGTATGTGCTTATGTCAGTTGTTAGTTTTTATTATATATATTTATTTATTTATAATTATTTCATTAATTATTTTTAGTCGTTTTAGTACTTCAGCTAATTTTGTTTCAGTTAGTTTCCAAGGTAACATTTCTTATCTTATCTTATATATATATATATATATATATATATATATATATATATATATATATATATATATATATTCACCTTTATTTTAATTATTTAAAAGGTATAGGTATCAATTACAACACTGGTGTGTCTCTTATTTTTAAGGAATGTATGATAATGTATCTACACAAAATCAGTTCTGATATGTGATTAATGCAGATTTACCCTTCTGTACACGTACGTAGCCTGTTTGATGCCAACCTTTCATTAATCTTAATTAAGCCTCTCCGATTAATACAACCTTTCAGACTCTTATCTTTTAGCGCCCTCCTATGGCATCTAGTGTCTATTCCAACACGAATGACGCTTATAAAACTTGTCTTAAAGCCTGAAGAGAGTCCTGTTTATCTTCCCTCTCTTAAATGTCACTCATAGAGAAGAGTTGGACTCTTTCACAGTGATATAAATGTTTATGATCATAATGACATTTTGTTTTGGTGATATTGTGCATCCGAAGGCATAAATAAGATTGCGTGTTTGCATGAACTGATAAAATGTACCTTGAATGCAATGTATTCGGCTGGCAAATGCATAAATAATAAATACAAGGTTTTTAAGTTATGAACAATAGCATTTCTTTGAAATACAATTCTTTTTTAAGATTATAAATGTCTTTACTGTGACTTTTGATCAAATTAATGCATCCTTCCTGAATAAAAGTATTACTTAAAAAATTTAATAGTATTGTATAATTGATTATATTAATAATAGTTCTCATAAAAACTTGAAGTAGCCATGTTCAAAGACAGATACAGTAAATCTCTTCCAGACGTTCATGTGCTGAGTACAGTCTTTTATTCAAAAAAAAATTTCAGCCACCAATCTACCCAAAATAGTTTTTTTATTTTATGATCCCGTCACATTAATTCAAGTCATGGACTCTAAACATATCACAACGACTTCAGGAACAGGTGGAGAATAATCATGTAAAGGCAAAAAATAAAGTAACTTTAATACCTCAGAAGCAATATTGCTCATTGTAGTCTATTGGACAGCTCTCTCTCTATATATATTGTGTGTGTGTGTGTTAGAAGTAGTTACAGATTTTCACAATGCTGGATACAAATGAGTTTAATAATGATTTGGTGGTTACAGATGTACAATGTACAGCAGACTCTACTGAGGGTAAGTTAAACGAAGCCAATGACTGAAGAGTATCCAAGCAGAGGCTCACTGTGGCACAGGTTACTGACACTTCCAGGGTAACAGTCAGTATCAATGTTAAACAAAACAATTCTCCTCTTCTTTGTCATTGGATTTGGTCAAAAACTCTTCTAAAGTGTCTCCAATGAATATAGACAATAATAGAAAATCACCAGAGATCACGGCCACTTATAGGTTGTTACGTCAAGGATCGCCATCATCCATCTGAAACAGCACTTTGACTAAATCACACTCTTCATGTGGCAGCATGTCTGAGGACTTCATAAAGATAATTAGCATCTAAAAGGCCCCACTGTATCGGTTATCAACCTTTAATTACATTCTCCAACTCTCTGAGGGCAGATTTTGAAGAAAAGTTGTAGTGACAGGATTGCTTTTAATGTCAGAGGATGCAGTTTAGTAATTTCTGTGATCAGTTTAATACTTCAGAGTCGCGAAGTTCATTCTTTTTTCTCTTATTTCATGGGATATTTATTAACTGCTCAGTTTAAGATTGTTTCTTCTGTCACTATGGAGCTCACTGGGACAACAACCACTTGTAGCTATGCATCTACATCTATATACATTTACTTAAACATGCAATCAAAGAGAACGTTTGACCCAGAAGCACCTTAGATTTTTGGGGAACTGTGGCCTATTCAGATCGGGAAGCAGATTGGATTTAATCAACATTGATCAACCATCTTTCCAACCAGGATATACCACTTGAGGTTGACAAATAAGCCCTTAAATCATCATTCAGAAGGAAGCAATCAGAGCTACGTTATAAATTCATTAAGCATCCACCAAGCTTGTTTCCCATGTGCATTATTTTTTACATTTGATGTTCAAATTCCTAAACTCATCATCTGATACGAGAACTCCACTAATTCAGTCCATTTACAGCACATAGTCAATGGAAATGCACTTAAAAATGGAGCAAGATCACAGTTTATTTGTTACAAGATTCCTTCTCTCTAACCAAAGCATATTCCTTCACTTGATGCCTCAAATACAGCATTAAAGGAAAAGTCCACCTGAAAATCAATATTCTATCATCATTTACTCACACTCACGTTTTTCCAAAATTGAATGACTCTTTCTTCTGTGAAACATGAAAGCAAAGACTTTGAAGAAGATATTTTCAATTCCCATTGACTCCCATTGTATTTTTTTATCAATGGAAATCAAAACAGTTTGGTTACCAACATTCTTCAAAATATCTTCTTTATGTGCCACAGAAGAAAGAAATGCCTACAGGTTTGGAATGATATGAGGGTGAGCAAATTACAACAGAATTTTCATTTTGGGGTGGACTATCCTTTTAAGACTGCTTCTTCACGATCAAACTTCAAATGTAACAATAAAGGGATTTTTAATGAGTGAAAATGGGCGTAATAACTGTCCTAGTAATCTCTTGCTCGGTTTACAGGACTAAAGGTGTTTGAAAAACTGCAGGTGGAGGTTTCGTTCTACTCAAAGAAAGCCGACAGAGCAGATCCCCGCCAGCGGAGTCCTTTAAGACTAAGGCTGGGACTTCAGCTCGATCTGGGACCCCGGTCTGACAGCTGGGGGCTCAAATGTGGCAAGACACTAAAAGCGCATTCTACATGATATACCCATTTAATCTGAATGGTCCTCATTCAACTTGAAGAGAGGAGTGGAAGTGGAATGAGTCAAGACTGATTGGTTTTGGAGTGGTACAGGTGCGTTCAGCAAATATTGCACAGCTACTACACAAGCATGTGTGGATTCACACCCCTGTGCACTATACCGCAGGTTCCCCAGCAGGGAAGCCTCTTCACAATGACGGGTGCTGCGCTCAGCCCTTTTTTCTGTGTTTCCAGTCAGCTGGCAGTGGGACAGGGGTGTTAATCTACGCCACCCGTGGCCAAGCTCTGAAAGGAAAACAACAATGGGAAACCTGGTCCTGTATCACCACTACAGCTTATATAGTGTGTGTGTGTGCATGAATAAGGCTCCGCTATGACAGAAAGCCAACTTTTATGAACTCATCCTCCAATTCTGTTTAGCTCATATTATGTCAATTAGCTGTGGTCGCACATGTATTATTATTATTATTATTATGAACAGAAGTCATTTTGGCTCATCCGTTTGCAACGTTACACTTACAAGTTGTAGCATACCTTGCATATAAATTATTGGCAGTTTAAAATAAGCTAGGTCAGTACTAAGGGAATACAAAACCAGAAAAGAACTTAAAACACGGTATCTAGAGGAATCATAAACCCACTGGTCTGTTATTTCCACACGCGACATTAATTATTAATAAAAAAAGAAGCAAAAATAAACATAATGGTCCATAATGTAACATGGCTGGTCTTATTTTCCATAGAGGACACAGGTAATCGTCAAATGCAAAGCTTTGCATTACATGAAGTCAAGCTCTAATCCTCATGTTAATGGGGATACGGACGTCTATGGATATTCCTTCACTCATCGAATCTTGTTCTGTGGGAGCTGCGTTGAGCAGTTTCCTCCACAAATAGAGAATGTGGTGTTAAAGTATTCCTGTAGTGTGGAGCAAATATCCTTCAAATACAAATTAAAATAAAAGAATAGAAGGTGTGGAAGTTTTCCGTCTTTGTCGGACTGCTCTGTTTTTTATTCAACTCCTCTTGAAGTCACAGAAATGGTCGGGTTTTCTGAAGGAGAGTGAACAAATTCAATAAATGGTGGCTTATCCATCATGAGTTTTAGCATGGTCGCACGGATGTCATTGTTTTCCTCCCATTTTTAGGAAGTGGACTTGGGGAGTTGCTGGTTCAAGTGAACTGACAGTCCTTGAGGAGCTCACACTCACTCCCCGCCTGTCTTTACTTAAATGAATAAATGGATGTGAGGGTGTGAAATGGGGGTGCGTGTGCACATCTATAAGTCTGGTGGGCTTCCCGACTGTTAGCCCAAGCAGGGACGCCCGGCTCCGTGGCTCTGGGAAAGCAGGAAAGACTGCACCACCTGCTCTGTGGCCTGGGGGCTTGTGTTGACGTCCTCCAACGCATCGGCTACTGCAAACTGCCTGTCCCTTAAACGGTTCCAGTTGGACAGAATATTGTGGTACTCAAAGACCTTCTCGTAGTTTCCAACTGAGTTGTAGAGTTTTATCAGACCTCTGTAGTCATATTCCAGTCCACTGTACCCCTCCCCGAACAGTTTCTTGCCTGAAGGAAACAACAGACATATGATGTGTGTTAGGGTATTTAGCAGTCAGTAAAAATGTATTACCGTTTACACAAAAATATTAAGCAGAACAACTGTTTTCACCACTGATATTAATTAGAGATTTTTTCCTGAGCACAAAATCAAAATATTGGAAAGATTTCTGAAGGATCGTGTGACACTGAAGACTGGACTGGAAATTTAGCTTTGCCATCACAGGAAAAAAAATTACATTTTAAAATATATTAACATAGAAAAAAGTTATTTTAAATTTTTTATAATATATCTCAATATTACTGTTTTTACTGTATCTTTGAATAAATAAATGCAGCCTTTGTAAGCATAAAAGAATTTTAACAGTGCCATTAATTACCCACAATTAGGGATGCAAGATTTTGAAACTGTGGATAAATAATTATTTTTCATTAATGATAAATTCACAAGTTCTAAACAAGACTAAAAATAAAACACTAAAAACTAAAATGATTCTTTTAAAATGTTACAAGTGAATTGAGGCATTAAAACAATGTTCAAAATAAAAAAATGGATATTCATGTTTTTTTTTTCAGATTTACTTTTAATAATAAACAGCATTTCAATAAATAAAAAATTAAAACCAAGAATTTAAAAATGTAAAAAAATAAACGGTTAATCTTAAAAATAAAAATAAATAAATAAATATTTAAGCATGATGACAGCAAAGGTAAATGAAATGTAAAAACAATTTAAATGAGCATTATTTTAATTTAATATTCAATTTTGTCCAACATGTATATCCAATATTAACTTAAAATAAAAAAAATTTAAAAGACAGAAAAAAAGGACAATAACTAATGGTACTGATATCATGTACTCCCACCCAAAATGCATTAGCAACAAAAGTAACCCTCACCAATAGCGATGGATCGCAAGTACAGATGCTCTGCATCATCGTACTGATTCATATCGTAGTTGTAGAGTGAGGCCAAGTGTCCCACTGACAGAGCCACCTCATAGTCCTCCTGTCCTAACAGCTGCTCCTTGATCTGAATGGCCTTGATGTGCATCTCCTCTGCCTCCTGCGTTACAAATCACACAATGGAAAGGTCGGTCAGCCCAACAGCAAACTCAAAAGCACTGTTGAGTTTAGATTACACAAGAGAAAAAATAAAAACACACAGCTTGCACAAAGATCCACTTGATGATTTACTTGTCTTATAACACCTGTACATTCTCACAGGTTTAAATAAGAATTAATAAGCACCTTGAATTTACGCATGGACTGGTAGAGGCGGCCCAGGTTCCCATAGTGTTTTGCCGTCTGAACGTTGAACTCTCCGAAAGCTTTTTTGGCCAACTGCAGGGAGGAGAGGTGCAGATCATGGGCCTCCTGCAGGAGGCGTTCCTCAGTTTCTTTGTTATGGCAATCAATGGCAATCTCCTCCAGGATTAGGGCTTGTGATGGAAGATCGGATATACAAATTAGCTTGATGTAACATGATAAAAAAAACAAAAAAAAAAACAAAAAAAAAAAACAAACTAAATATAAACAGACCGAGTGATGAGTGAAAAGAACTGTCAATTGCCATCTTAACGTTGTCATTCCAGTAATGCATCTGTGTATAAAGGACGTTATGAAAGCTTTTCGAAGTGCTAGTCTCACCTTTCACCCTCTTGGATGAGGCCAGCAGCAGATGGTCTTCTGGGAGAATGTGAGTTATGATGTCTATGGCACGTTCTGCGTGGAATCTAAAAGCAAAATTCAAAGTAATGAACTGGGGTATGTTATTTAATAAACACTTCCATGGAAAAATTTAATGCAAAAGAACAAAAAACAGTTCTACAAGAACAACATTATTGTGTTAAAGGTTAGGGCAACTACTGTTCTTCTGTTTCATGGACATCTTAACACTCAAGGGATAAATGAAATGGTATAAAAGTTCTAATGGTATTACTTGCAACCGAAATATGGTTTTGTCTTGGAATGAATAAACCAATGTGGCAGCTTGCTCAACTTATTCATATTTTCACGGTGAATGTTTGTCTTCTTTCATAAAAACAACAATGCTATTTTGTTCAGTGCTGCCTAATGAATTCTGTTTTTGCAGTGAGGACTCCCACCCAAGATTACGGGTTATTAAAGGGAGGTTATTTTATTTGACTTTTTTGTATTTTGGCTTACGTTTTATAGCTTAATGTGGTTTATTAAAATGTACATGTCATTACTTAAATGAAAAACACACTTGAATTACTCACTGTCATATGAACAACCAGTCAATAATGATACTGTTGATATCTGTCTGGCACATAAAACAGTTCTAGCTTCATTTCAAAACAGACATGAATGAAAGACTTGTGGTCCAATAAATTAATTAGATGCAAAAAAAGGATTCTTTCAGAATGATTCAAACACATGACAACACTTATACGGTCCATTTACCAACCTGACACAGATGCAATTACTGTTCAAAATGATATTAAATAATGTTTTCTCTGAACATGTTACTAACGCACCCAGGGTGGGATTGAGATACTCACAGTGCGTTGTCGAATTTACCAGAGCTGTACTGATGGACGTAGGACGAATACGCCAGGTCCTCATGTGCAGTTGCAACATGAATATTCTTTCCTCCAAACACTGACTGCCGAATATCTAGTGCAGTCTGAAGGTAAAAACACATCAACAACAAATAAATCACCAGTCTTTGAAAGAATGAGAAAATATTTCATTGATCCTCGCAAAGAACCTAAAGTTTAAGTAATTTTTGGCTAACCTGGTAAATGGCCACTGACTGACAGATATTATCCACATTTAAGAGATAAAATCCATAATCTAGTAGTGTATCTGAGTATTTGGGGTGCTTGTGTCCAAAATGTTCCCTGAAAACAAAATGTGGAAATACATAGGCATTTCATTGGTGCCAAACAGAATAAAATTTCAACACCAGTCACGCTTTAGAAAGAAGTACTTACCGTGCCAAAAAGACTGCGTGTTTTATCAGTTGTTCAGCTTTCCGAAACTCCCGCTTAACAACACAGGCCTGCAGGGATCAATGTGAAGGTTTTTTAGATTCCTAATTTAATGGAAAAGAAGTACACATAGATTTAGGAAAACTCAAAGATCTAACAATCACTGACCTTAGAGGCTTGTCTGAGAACATCCACTACTACTTTCACTGGTAAGCCAACTGTGATCTCCCTCATAGCCTCTATACACCACCTATAAGCCTGCAACACATTAGAAGCACAGCTGTACAGCAGCCATTCTCCAAACTGACTTCTGGGATACTTGCAAAGGGACTAACCTCATCATAGTGGCTTTTGGCAAAGAGTAGGGCACACAGTTCTCCATAAAGGGCAGCCTTATTAGCCTGATGGCCGTGTTTGGCTAGTTTGTCCATGTAAGACTGGGCCAGTTTGAAAGTTTCTTCTCCCAGGTGGTATTTGCAGTTGCCATTACGCACATGAAGTAACCTAGCATACAAAATCCGCAATTACACATTAATAAGATATTAATAACACTTACACAATGTCGATAACGATCATTTCCAGCTAAAAGAGACTCAAGTTAACCATTCAGTCACCTCACACAGCACTCTACTGCACGATACCAGTGAAGAACCTCATCGTGTAATGTGCACAGCTGGAGACAAGACAGGAAGACTTTCTCTGCATCTCCATACCAGCCGGCATCTGATAAAAAGCCACCTGATACACGAGAAAAGCATCATTGCAACAGCTTGTTATTACAAGCTAAAAGAGCAGAAATGTGAGACGCAGAAGTCGTACCTAAAACAAAGCCGAACTGTATAGCTTTCTCTTTCACATGCGCATCTGACTCTGCGATGTATGAACATCGGCGGCTGAAGGAGTTGGCCAGGACTGAAGCGACCTTCACACCGTGGTCCATCAGAGCCTGGAAGCAGTGGTGTAGGAGATGCCTGTGGAAGAAAATATATATCAATGATTATAGAGATTTAAAAAAAATGAATTGCATATTTTTTAGTTGGCATTTTTGGGGTGAAGGTATAAGGATGTTTCTTTAACTTTATGCAAAGACAAACATTATAAAATTAATATTATATAACACTACTAACAGCAATATCACTATGTAATATTACTACTGGTGGACCAAAAGAGTTTTAGCTGATATAATGCCAATATGCTATACACTTTATATATTTACATATATACACTACCAAAAGTTAGCAGTCAGTAAGACTTTAATTTGAGAGAAATTCATACTTTTATTTAACAAGGATGAATTAAATTGATCACAATTGACAGTCAAGTCTTTTACACTGGTAAAGAAGTATTTTTCAAATAAGTATTATTTTATCTAACTTTTTAGTCAGTAAAAGAATATAATAATATAATAAGAAGAAATGTTTCTTAAGTAGCAACTTCTGAATGGTAGCGAACATATGATTTATTGACATAAAATGATATAATATTGCATGTAAAAATGATGAAAGAAAAACATGATTTGACATAATACTCAATTCATAGAAAAACACTGATTTATTCATATTTAAGATATATTAATATTTAACAATTTTAAAAATGTGAACAAGCATGATAGAATTAGTTCTTGATATGGTATCTAATTATGGAGAATGACATTTTTCTTCTGGCTTTTGATTCATGATGAAGTCTATCACTACATAAATTACTCTACAACCAGGTCTTGTGAGGATGCCAATGAAGACTCGCCCCATACATCATGTGAGATTTGAATCATCGGCTCAAAATACACACACACACACACACTCAACCTCAGCGTGGCCATAAATATAGCATTAAGGTATGGCTTTGAGCTATATTATCTTGACAGACAGAGTAAAAGTGAGCTCAGTTGTCAAATACCTTTTGTCAGAGGCCCTGAGGACTTTAGCGAAGACCTCCAGCTCACAGAACTCCCCACCCAGCTGGCAGAGCCGGCCTTGCTGGTAAAGCTGGAACACATGAAAAAATGTGAGATTGCTGACCCTATTGTACATTTGACAACTCAAGCCTTCGCTTGGGGATGCCAAGAGCCAGAAAACCAGGAAAAGTAGCATTAAGAAAACAGACTGTACAATCAAGAAGTGTTTGTGCAAGACCAATATGTGTGCAAATAACATTTTGATATGGCACATCTGGTATCCAACAACAAATAGCCTGATTGTACAAAAAAAGCAACGAAAAATATAATGCAAAGATTAAATCGTTAAATTATATTCACAAAAGAGTAACTTAACCCTTACCGTTATATTTGAATTTAAAAACTATGATCATCCTAATTTAGTGGTTGTCAGCCTTTTTGACTCCAAGGCCCCAAACTGTCCACAACAATAGTCAAAGGACCCATGACTTTTTCAGCTGTTCTGGATTCACTGGGTTAAAGATAAGGAGGACTTTGACAAGTCACCCCTTCAGAATTCCCCAGGGTTGAGAATCACTATTCGAAGTAGAATAGTTTTTAATTTTAAGAAATAGGTGTAAGACAAGATAAGATTTCTACAGTCTCCAAACTACCCAAAGAAAGAACAATTACGTCAATTAACGTTCTTTACTAGTCTTAGTTTCAGTTCAACTTGACTTAAGTCATTTCAACTACACTGACATACTACAGTGAAAGATGTAGTTCCCTCTTTGGTAATACAGAAATGCAAAATATTTACAAAATTCTAATTATTCCTCAATCATGAATCATTTGTGGACAATAAATTCTAATGGCCTTTGTAAAAAAAAGAAAAAAACATCTAATCAATTATTTGCCAACCTAAATATACACAATGGCTAATCTTACTAATCTAACTGCACTAAAGTGGCCTCAAACCACATGAACAATATTTTTAATATTTAGTTAATGTGAACAAAAGGGACTTTATTAAGTGTTAAAATACCATTATTACTGTGTTGTCTTTTATACTGTACAGTGTTCATTAATACTTTTCACAGTACGTTAGTTGGTGACAAACCATTCAAACCACATTTACAGATCAAGTCAGTTGTCTTATCTTATGAAGAAGTTAGAAACACGGTTATGGTTTAAATACTCAAACATCGAGCTCTTCCCCATAAATGAGGTTGACAGGGTAAAAAGGTGAGATGTCAGTTTTATATGGTTAACTAGTCTTGACCCAGAGAGATGCATCTCATTCAGCATCAGATAAGCTACAGGCTAAGATAACTGGAACATAGTGTCCACTTCCACCAGTATTCACACCAACTGCCACGCAGAAAACGAATGGACTCTTAAAACATAAGACTTTAACGGTTAAATCGTCTCGTAGCTCGAGTCTTTCTCCTCACCAGCGCTCCACTGAGAGGTCGCTTCAGTGTATATTAGCCGAGCTGGTAGGAAAATGTGTCAGATGTTTTTGACGTTTGTTCCGCACTGAACCCATTCGTTTTCCCTTCTTACCTTGTAGTACACATCAAACTGTATATTTTCAGGCAGAGAGCGGATGTCCCGTCGCGATCGGCCGTAGTTGTCGACCACGGCTGAGATAGCGGTGTTGTACAGGGTCTCAGGGATCCATTCCAGCTCCACCGCGGCCATATTGTTTTCTTTCACCAAGTCCAACCAGAGCCCCCCCGCCCGCCCCCAACTCCTACTTTCACCTCCTTCGCTACCTGATCGAGGTAAAACTCTTTACTCTGATGCACCTCATAAACCCCTGCAACTGGAAGCGCTTTATGAGATCGAAACGGGCTGTTATGCTGGACAACACAACCCTAAGGTTATGCTCTCATGTTTAAAGCTCATCCCCTATCGAGATGCCCCGCCCACTCTATGACGCTTCAGGCAATGACGTAGGGCTGGAGCCCCGCTAGCTCTCAGCGCATTCGGCTGTAGCTCAAAAAAATCCCACATGAGTAATCAAAAAAATTTAGGCAGTGGCAGAGTAGCACGGTTCCCCAACTGTTTCGTATAATACGGAATCGTCCCGTATTTAAGGAATCAAAGAGGCGTTCCGTATTAAAGCCATAAATTTGACACATTTTTAACATTTTAGCTTATAGCGATCCCTAACCTTGTACCTCATTATTGAAGAACAAATTCAAGTGCAGCACACTCTAACTCTTTAATTGAGAATATGATTTTCATTCATTCACTGGCTACATGGTTGCAATAACATTTAAGTTTACAAAAAAACAAACATCAACAACAACAAAAATTATTGACTGACGTCCAGCTGTTATGCTTTCAAATTTTATGCCATATGTATGGGTGTATTTTAACAGCCACCTAAATTAACCACACTCCTTGTGCGGTCACAATTCTATAGTTGTACAATTTACCCGAAGTGTGTAATGTGTGTGGATTTTTTTGTATGAAATTAAAATTATTCTTAGAATTATTGTGCATAAATAGGTTAAGCAAAACAAATGTGATTATTTCTGAGAATATTTTGAGCATCCCTTATTCTGAATGACAATTGTCCCTTATTTTCCTTTTTAGGAATTTATTATTTCTTCTAGTCTTTATTTTCGGGGAAAATGGACTGAAAATATAACTGCTGTTAGGGTTAGGATTGTTTTTAAATTATTTAAATATTAAATTAAAATCTTGTGGGATACTTAAAGTAGGCCTAAATATTTTACATCGAAAGGTTTTGACCTATGGTTTTGACTGATAAAGCGCACGTCTCCCAGCCGCAGCTGCTGTGACGCAATGACTTTACCGATTATCGATTGGCTCTTTTATTCAGAAGGCGGGGCTTCCTTAGATAGAGCAGCCAGCGTTGCATTTGTCCCACTCCCCATTTAAAACTATAAAGCGACACGTCTTGGGTATTCTGTTGTCTTTGATTATACACAGTTCCCTACAAATCTTTGCTACTATCTAGTATACAATAAGCAAGTTACAAAAATAGTTTTCTGATAAATCGTAGGCATGCTTGTTCAATATGTTTTCGCGGTTGTAGTAAGCATATTGTAGTTCCGAGACACAGGTCAGAAGACAATGTCATAATCAGGGGCGCCGGACTGGGGGTAAAACCAGTACTAATTACCAGGGCCCCAAAGGAAGAGAGGACTGCCTATGCATAGGGCCCGGGATCTTGTGCAGTGCCCCTGGTCATAATATTTATTATTATTTTGCATGAATATAAATATATTTAAGAGTACAATAGAATATAAGTGGCTGATGAAGAGTGGATGTTTGTAATATCATATGCCGAGGAGAAATTGAAGTTTGCTCGTGGGCATCATCACCTACTGACCACTATTATTAAAATCCATTTTGCAGCAGCATAATGTAGATTAAATTATTAATTAATTTATTTATTGTGTTTGTTCAATTGCAGTTTTAGTTTTTATTTATTAACAGTACCAGTAATTTAAGTGCTTCATTTTAGTCTGTTTGCAAGGCAACATTTCAAATTTTAGTTTAAGTTTTTCGTCTAAGATTTATATTTTATTTCAGATTTATTTCAATTAACAGGAGTAGTTTTAGTTAATGATAATATTTTGTCCCTTAACTATCAAATCGAGCCCCTTTTATATCCATAGATCTAATCTGAGAATGAACCCCTCAAAACGAGACAATGGGTTGTTATTATTCCTTTATTAATCCCAATCACTTCCAATGGCACTGATTCCTGCAGCTGTAGTTCTTAACGTAGGCAGCGGGTGTCGCCGTTTCTTCTCACGGAACAATAAGCAGCATGAGGCCAACCTACCGCCTTTATCACTGTATATTTACAACAGTGCTCGCCTGCTCACGTTCAGCTGTGTCCACCGAGAGGATAGAGCGAACAGAAGCAATACTGCTCCCTGCTAAAAAAAAAAAACTGGACATCTCACTACGGTAAGTGAGGCGGACTTTTATGTTTAAATCCATTTCTTTTTAAATTCCGTAAACGAGATAAGATCCAGTTATTTTCAGGAGGTAAAATCTCATGTCAGGGATGTGAGCCTGGGATCAACAGCAGTCCGCTGCTGGAAATAGAGGCGAAGAAAGGACCCTTATCAGCCACTTACTCATGCTAACTGACCTGCTAACTGTAGCCGGGGGATTGTCACATTCACTATTAGCTACCTCACGGGTTTATAGGTTTGGTAATTACGCTAAAGTCTGTATACTCTGGTGGTCTGTGTCTAACAGTTTCAGCCCGTGTCCAGCTAATTTAAAGCCTTAGCGGCTGATCCTGAGCGTTAGCGTTTGGTTTTCGTGCCGCAGATGATTGACGAGTCTCTGGCTGCTCCGGTTGACTGACTGGGCAAATGTATATACGTTTCTTCTTCTCTTTAATGTGACTCTCGCCTGGCTTTTATCAGTCTGGGCTTTAATGCGTCAGGGATACATTGTAGCAAACCACAGGCTTGTAAGTTGTAGCAGAATCCTTCATTATATTGTAGCATAGTAAGTGCAAAAGAGGACAGTGTTGAGAGCAAACCTCTCCTTCCTTTCTTGTCAGAGTTCAAGTGCACGTCAAGTCCATCTGTTTATGAACAACATTGCAATGAATCATCGAACTCCTTAGAAAAAATTGACAGTGGTAACGACAGTCTCTGCCAAAATTACTTAGTTAATACAACGATTGATCACTGTACTTCTGTTAAAATAAGCTTTCAGCAACCTTTCTGTCCATGCCATAATTCTTACTGTTGTATTTGCTAAGACTAGTAGAGAAGTTGACTTAACACAGACTAGAGATGGATTCATATATATATATATATATATATATATATATATATATATATACAATACTTCAAAAGTATGGGGTCAATGATTTTTATTTAAGGCTGCGTTACATTTATCAAAAGTGATAGCAAAAACATTTATAATGTTCCAGAAGTTTTATATTGTAAATGAATGCCATAGTATTTTTTTTTTCTGTGTAGGAGACTTTATATTTTATAAGCTAGTTCAAACATGCTGAGCATATTCAAAAACCCATGTGAGGGAGAAAAAAATAATATAAAGCTAATATTTTGTGCTATAAAGGGACTGATGCAAATGAAAATGATCAATGTACTGAGCAGTCTAATTCAATACTTAAATTAGTGAATTTGATTACCCACTTATATTCATTAGGATAATGCATTATTAATTATTATTAGCATAATAAATGTTACTGCCTTTATTGTTTATACAAGCTAGGGTTCACTAGAAGGTTTTTTTTTTTTGCGTTTATTCTACTCCAATTATGAGTAGTATTAGAACTAGTAGAGTAGGTACTATTAGGTAGTATCAGGTTTCATTAAGCATGCATTGCATAAAGCCTTTCAAGAATTGCCTTAATTGCCTTCCTGTATTATAATAGATAGCCTACATAAATATGGCTTTACTTTTTCAAAAAAAAAGTGACATGACATTCAGCCAAGTATGGTGACCCATACTCAGAATTCGTGCTCTGCATTTAACCCATCCAAAGTGCACACACACAGAGCAGTGAACACACACACACACTGTGAACACACACCCGGAGCAGTGGGCATCCTTTTATGCTGCGGCGCCCGGGGAGCAGTTGGGGGTTCGGTGCCTTGCTCAAGGGCACCTAAGTCATGGTATTGCTGGCCAGAGATTCGAACCCACAACCCTAGGGTTAGGAGTCAAACTCTCTAACCACTAGGTCGCGACTTCCCACCCAAAGCTATTGCATATTGAAAGGCAGGATGTTCATTTACAGTTCAGTAGGAAATTATGAATTGATTGGTGTCTAAAAGATTCTAAATGTGCAAAGAAACATGAAAGATGATACAAGTATTTTTCTTTTTCCAGGGAGCCATAATTAATCCACTCTGGATGTACAGAAACCTCTCTGTATGGAAAAATCCTTTACTTGTGAAAACATTGGTGCTTCTGTAGTGGAACGTAGACTACATTTGGGGACAGTATGTTTAACTTGATGAAAAAAGACAAGGAGAAGGATGGCGTTAGGAAGGAGAAAAAAGACAAGAGAGACCGGAGGGAACGGATGTCAGCGGCTGAGCTCCGAAGCCTTGATGAGATGAGCATGAGACGGGGTTTCTTCAACCTCAACCGGAGCTCCAAACGGGACTCCAAGAACAAGCTGGAGATCTCGAACCCGATCCCGATTAAAGTCGCCAGCAGCACTGAGCTCAACCTTACTGACATTGAGTCGGACGGCCTCAGTAACCGCAGCAGCATGGTCCTGGATGCAGATCAGCTCAGCGCGGCCAGTTCCAGCGATGATCTGAAGGGTGATTATGGCCAAGATGGACACCGGAGCTCTGTCAAGGAGCGGGCGGCCAGATTCGGCTCCCTCGCCATGCAGAACTCACAAATGGGTTCCATCATGAAGCGCTTCTCCTTTTCTCAGAGGAGTAAAGATGAAAGTCCATCTGAAGGTTCCACTCCTTCTGGGCAGAACTCGGCTGCCCCGTCTCCACAAGTTGAAACCAAGATCTTTGACCCCCAACGTAAGCCAAGTCTTCAGCATCATCAGCAACAGCCTTCTACTCGGAAAAATGTGCAGGTTCCTGAAATTGTGAATAAGACGTTTCCTGCAGACCTGCGCTTGCCTGCTGTAGTGCCACCGCAGACGCCCGAAGTTCGGGAGTTGGTTCTCCAGAGGCGGAACACTGGAGATTTTGGGTTCTCCTTGCGGCGCACCACCATGTTGGACCGTGGCACGGATGGAGGGGTATATCGCAGAGTGGTCCACTTTGCGGAACCAGGTGCCGGCACCAAGGACCTGGCTCTTGGTTTGGTCCCCGGAGACAGGCTGGTGGAGATCAACGGGCGAAATGTGGAGAACAAGAACAGGGATGAGATCGTTGAGATGATTCGGCAGTCAGGCGACACGGTTCGGTTGAAAGTTCAGCCCATCCTGGAGCTAAGCGAGCTGAGCCGATGCTGGCTGAGGAACACCGAAGGGCTGCGGCGGGAAGCATTTGACGTAAGTCCACACTTTCTCTCTCTTCTCTCGTTCATGATCACAGACTTTCCAGGCAACTCCCCACAAGCCTGCCCAGCTCTTACACATGTGGAGCCAACTGGCTCTTCTCGAGAGTACAAGCAAATCATTCAAGATGAACATGTTCTTGTGCAACAGGAAGCAGATTCCTTTCCAAGATGAACATGTGTCACAATGTGTCTAACAGAATCTTTTCTTCCTCCTGCTTTCCACAAGTGATGACTTTAATGACAGGCTTTTCGTGTTTTTCTTCGCAGTTTGTTGTGCAACACTTGGACACAGTATGACAGTAAATTCAGATTTTCCTAGTGCAATTTTCACATGGAACAGCACACAATTCACAGTTTAGTTTTGGTATGTAACAATAAATTGCACTTTGCTGTTGATGCTACACAGGCACATTTTTATTGTGAGATGAATGGGCGGCACAGCTCTTTCGTTTTTCCTTGACAGAGGGAAACCATTGAAACTTATCTGTCGTGTTATGCGCTGCTTCCTTGTTAGATAACAGATAAGAAAGGCACTTTGGTGTAAATGATTTTTTTTTTTCTTTAGGATGGGTGGAGGTTGTGTCTTTATTAACTGGTGTGTTTGCCATTACTTGGATGGATCCAATCTGGCATGCTGTCGTGCCAAGCTGCACATGTTGATGCTGAGACAACTTACAAAGCTTCCTCCTACAGTAACCACTGATGGCATTATGTAACTCCACTCATTGTATTCCTAGCATTTAGCAATGTTGTCTACATTCAATTAACATACTCTTTTGCTGAGTAACATGCAGATGGGAGACCTCGATAATTTGTTAAAAGGTATTGTGAAGCTGTCTGTGAAACATGAGAGCACACGACAGAGAAGTGTGACACGCAAGTGAGCTTTGAAACTGAATCAGCGTGCATATGAATCATTAGATGTGTGTGTGCGGGGAAAAAAGGTGTTGGCCGTTTGATAATTATTCCCTTCAGTTTGCCGTTTGCTGACAGTTATGAATTTAAATGGTCCCTTTGCAGCTACTGTATATTTCTTCAGGGGGTTCACAGTCCTTTAAGGGTTCATGGCAGATAAATGTAAGAATTAAATAACATTTAAATGATTAAACAATGATTGAATAAAATAACATTTAAATAAAAATTAAATCGTTAAATTACTAAAATGTGACATTTATATTTAATACATGCTTAGTGTTATAATTTTAGGAAGTATGTAATGTAAATATTATAGGTGGTATTAGCCATTTTCTGACATGAAACTCGTTTTACAGTAAACAGATCTTCTATTTACACAGCTAACGGCTTTCCTTTGGTCCATATTGCTGCCATTTGTTTGTTAACACCAAAATGCTGTTAACACTGTGTGATGTTTTTGTGTCTGTCCAATTTGGCGACATTTCTTTCTACACCGCACATAATCACAGTGTACAACTAAACTGTGTTGAGTAATTGCGTCAGCTCCTTCAGAAACTCTTTGACAGTAGACTTATGTCAGAGCATCATAACACATATGTGCTCAAACCGCTATTCTAATGGGTTTAATCACAAAAGTCAATCACAGTTAAATCAAATCACTTCTAAATGTCAATTTTTTTGTTGCATTTGTCTATGTATTTATTCATTTGATAAAAATTTGATGGTTACTAAAATGTTGACCAAATGATCATTTCAGTTGAGAAATAAAGAGTGTTAAAAGGAAACTGTTGAAACAGCCCCTGGTCTCTTTGTAGTCAGTCATGGCCTAGAGCAGGTGAAGAGCAGCTGTACTTCTGCAGGCCGAACTGACCAGCACTTGCACAACTTTATCATCATCTTCATCATTACGTTTGCATGATAGAAAGCGAGTTGAATAGCCTAGAGTAAAGAAAGACCTGCTTCTCAGGTTCAGCATTAGTGTTCATGATAAAGCTTAACTCAAGCACCAAAGTCAGGCTAATGGTACTATACTGCTTTAATGGGCTTAGAAAAATAAAGTGATCATCAGCTCTGCCTGTTTCTGGAACCACATGTTTGTGAAGGGCTTCCTAATGGATTTTCCAATGGAATAGTCTTGACTCTCATTGATAGGCCAGATTTGTGACAGCATCATAAATGAAGCACTTTCCAGGAAACCCAAGATTTGTTTAGCATAAAGTTTTAAGTGATTCTTGCCCATTTGGTATCAGACAGTCTCATAACGATTGGAACCAGCTGATTCATTGTGTGCTTCCTCAAACTAGTCTCTGGCTAGCACCTCTATCTCATACCTGAGTGGGTCTGCTGTGCTGTCTTGGGTTTCACCAACAAACAAGAGGAACTTGCTTTGCGGCATAGTTCTTAGCCTCCCCTGCTGTAGTCATTCTGGTTCGTTACATGGCCTCAGGTCAGAGAGAGTATTCTGTGCAGATCACCCTTACTCTCGCCCCACCGTCAATCGCTCTCTCTCGTCTTTTGGCAAGCTGTGCTACAGGCATTGTCTGGAACATCTAATATGTCCTCTGAGAGCATTCATTTTTAGCTGCTTTTGTTGTGGAGCTGTTTTAAAATAAGTACTGGCAGAATGTACTCTAGTGTGTGGAAGTCATTGTTTATTGAAGTGAATGTTGACAGCAGTGATTGTTTATTAAAATACAATATTTCCTCTTGGATAGACCAATATATCGACCAGTCAGGTTATTCAGGTGATATCTGGCCATTTTAATCGGTTTGACTTGGCTGAAGTGTTCTTCTCTTTACTTTATCTCATCCAGATTCTACTGAAACTTGTCAATGGATTGTATTTCTGTTTGTTGAAATTTGTATCATTTTTTTTGTCTTTTAATTTTATTGATGTTAAAAGGGTTGGTTTCGACCAAAAATGAAAATTGTCATCATTTAGTCAACCTCATGTTGTTCCAAACCCTTAAGACTTTTGTTCTTCTTTGAATTGCAAGTGAATATATTTTAATGAATCTTTAGAGATTTCTGTCTCTTGCACCAAAACTTTGATGCTTCAAAAAGTTAATAGAGAGATTGTTAAAGTAATCCAGATGAATCGAGTGGTTGAATCCAAGTCTTTTGCGAGAGACAATCTTGTTATGGACTGGACTTTTAATAGAGGCATAGAAATCTAAAAATATCTCCATTAACCCTTTAATAACTTTAAAGGGTCTTGTGCTATTTTTAAATTGTATTATGCATAAAACATTGGCTACCCTAACTTTAATTTTATTGACATCGGCAATTGAGAAATCCATATTGATCAACCAATAATTTACATTTCACTTTTTTTTAACTTCAAACAACGCTCCACTATATACAAAGGTGCCACAATGCTGCCTCACTTTAATTTTGTGATTGGTTAAGTTGTCATTTTTTGAAATGCATATCAGCCCTATTTGTCAGACAGCAATTGGCATCAACGTTTAGGCAACAATTATGGAGTAAACTTGTGATGTGAAGCACAAAAAAAAAACACCTAATGTATGGGTGTCTTGAGACGTGAACTTTTTGAATGCACATCCCTATTATAAAAGTGAGTTTGGAACAGAATATTTGATGAACAGGAAGTGAAGCTCTGGACCTTTGTTCTGGTGTGGATGTGATCTCAGGTAGTTGTGTTTTGTAGCACGTGTCTGTGGAGGATCTGTGTTTGTCTGTGTGATGTCTGAAGGGCTGCACTGATTTGTGGGCCTCACTGAGCAGCGGGAGTCGTTTTTTGGCCCTATTGTCTCAGAAAACAAATAGCAACAGCTTTATCATCAATCCAAATAAAGAGGAGTCGTAAAACAATCATGTCCCAATGCAAGCAAAAGCTAGGCGGATGGAGTTACACGACAGGCACAGCTGGGCTCTGCTGCTTCATTGAGAGAACTTCTGGATTGACCTTTTATTTTCGACATCTTTATGGCTCAATGCTCCTGTTTTTGAGTCTTGACAATGGACAATATTTCAGGGCAAGGTACTGCTTTGATAGTAAACATTGAAGATGATGTGGATTGTTACATAAACTAGATCTTTACTGAAGAAAAAAAAAAATATCGCTAGTAGGGTTGTGCCGATAGACGATAGTATCGTGTATCGACGATCGTCAGAGATATAGACATAAGCAGAATTCTCTGTCGATAATCAAGACGATATTAGGCTCATTTTCCTATTAATGTATTATATTATAATAATAATAACTATTACTTTTATTAGGCTGCTTATTATAATTCGGCTTTTTAAACTGCCCAGCTATTTCACTTAATTTCACTGCCCGCATTTCACACACACACACCTCGCACGCGCAGGAGGATTAGAGCCTGTAGTCACTGAAACTGTCCGCTTTGACTCGGATAATTCGTTAAATCCATGAAATGAAAGAGATAGAAAACGACGAGTTGGTGTCCCACACATTTAATGGCTGGTATACGGCAACGCGCTCTTCTCATACATGAGAGATTAACTCTTTCTTGGTGTCACAAATAAAGTAAAGACAAAATAATTAACAAGGCGGCAGAGCGAACTTATCATCCATAGTGCATGGTTCTCACGTAGTCCTTTTCTTAAAGACTGATCACTTAACTTATAAAACACACTATGTGGTGATGACGTAGAAGGACTAAGTGAGAACCACTATGGATAATAAGTTCAATCTGCCGCCTTGTTATTATTTTCATTCACACCGCACTATAATGTGATGCATGCAAAATACATAGTTTTGGTCGTTACAAAGTCTCCATCCACAAACAGACGTACATCGTCTGCAGATATAAGGTGTTTCATTGCACTTTAACAAGTAATCTAAACGGCCTATATACTGTATGTGCAATATATTAAACGAGCCCTCACTAACGGAGTTTAATGCCACAGTTATGTTAGACTGCATCTCATTCTTGTTTCTGTGATGGTGCGTCGAGCTCATGAGGCGCGCGGTCCGGAGCGCTGTATGACTGATGCATCAGTTCAATTCAACTTAACTACAAATATATCAACTTGCCTGTTCTAAATACTTTATATTTAAATGTTCGTTTATGCCCAATATTAGTGTTTAACTGTTGGACTTTAAATGAAATCTGCTATTGATTTTCACCGTTGACTGATTTTGCAGAACATTTAGACTGATAACTTCCCTGCGCAGATGCGGACGTGCGATATGACAGTTGCGTCCGACTTTGTATGAACTAGCTGTTTTAAATACAGTATTTTTATATTTAACGTTAGTTAAATCAGTCAGTATGTTTGAAAGTTTTTTTTTTTTTTGATTATTGTTGACTCCATAGGCTCTCTCTCGCACACCTGCGCGGTTTAAAACACCCAATAGTTATGCTATGACAAGAACAAAGAGTCTCTCTCTTGCTCCACCCATGCTCGATAATATTGTGTATCGTCGATCTCACGGGCTGACGATACGACCATATCGCCCAACACTAATCGCTAGGGTGTTTGGTTGGTTGCTAGGTGATTGTTGACCCAAGTCAAAAGATCAAAGAAAGGACTGTTCTTTGTTCTTTCTTGGTAATTTTATTACTAATTATATACACGCACCATTTTAATGGTTGGAAATATTTTTGATTTCCTTTTGTAATTGAGTTTGGCAAAGAATGCAACTTGGAACTTCCCCTTCATTGCATGAATGTCTTAGGAGTGGCTGAAGAATGGTATGTTATTCCCGCTGTTCCTTATTCCTTAGAAGAAAACAGCGAACATACAGGAAGTCCTCTATTCTTCTAGGCACTGATCAGTGTAGTCAGGATGTCCTGAGATGACTGTAAGGAAGCCAGAATAAAGACAGTCAAGACTTTCTGTTCTGAAGCAAACTGGTAAAAAGCGTCTGTTTTCATCTCCCAGTAAAGACAAAACTAGGCCTGGAAGCACATATCTTTCTGGTTATTGAGTCCTGGTTATCGAAAGTCCAACACTTACTGTGTGTCTTAGTGAGCTCCCTAGTAGAGTAGTCATTGCTCTAGGGGTGTGCCATATCACACCGTCCACGATAATTTACAATAATACATTTTGACAGCGGCTATTTCCACTAAGTGTAAATAGCAATAGATGCAATTCAGTTGTTAAGTGATGACGTAAAAAGCGCTGTTTCCGGGTCCAAGCCTCAACTCGCTTCACTTGAGAATACTACCTCAGCAGTCGTTTATGAGCAATGTTTATTCATATTAAACATTTAAGCGTAACGTTTTCAAACTTATGTTGCACACTACAGTCTCCATGCTCACAGCATCCCAAACACAAATCATTTTTATATTTATTTATTTTTTATTTATATTTTCATTGTCTAACTATCTGGGATTTCGGTATGGAGTTAATGGTTAAATTGGATGTATTATCTCTTAAAGTGACCGCGCCTAATTTACTAGCTGCTGTCAGTGTCCTTGATGTTAATCCAAGAAATGAAATGGGAGAAAACCACTCGTCGAAGTCGAACACACAGCTGCTGCTGCCACCTTATGACAATAGATTTACACAAATTAGGTAGTGTCCGTCATCGATGACAATAGCTCATTGGAAAAGGATTGAAAATGTCCCTAATTTTGTTTCCAGCTGGCAGGCTGGATCACCAATGTTTCAGTCAGTTTTCTATATCGTCATGAGTAAAGTTACATTTCTGTACAGTTGCTTTGCAATGATTTGTATCGTAAATAGTGCTATACAAATAAACTTGAATTGATTGAAAATTATCTTTATCACAAATATTCGTGAAATATCATAATGCAATTTTGAGGCTATATCGCCCACCACAACGGTTCACTTCCTAAGAAGTGACAAAATTTTTAGGGTTGCCCCACTGTAAACAACAAATCTAGGGAATGAAATGGAACCACGTTCTTTTTTGTTATTTGTTATTAGGTTAGTATCACTGATTTATTTAGAAATCAGTGCAGTTAAATTCAGTTGACCGCTTTTGTGGCATAATATTGATCAACAAAGAAAGAAAGAAACCAATAAATAAATGTTGCTCATTTTATATAAAAAAAAAGTAAAAATCTGATTTACAGTGAGGAAGTTACAATGAAAGTGAATGGCAATTTGTAAATGTTAAAATATTCACAATTTCAATAGAATAGGCACAAGAAATAAACAAAATGAAAGTTTAGTTTTATATTATTACTGTTATACTTAGTTTATACTAAGTATTTATTTTATATTTTGTATTGCCTTTTATTTTAACAACAAACCCTAAAGCAACTTTAAAAATAATTCAATCTGCTTTACAACTTAAAATAAATAAATAAATAAATTACATTGTAGGATTCATATTTCTTCTTTTTGAATCATCTAAACCTTTACTTCCATTGCAAGTGCCTCGCAGAAAAATAATATTTTGAGGTAATCAGCATTTTGCTACAAATTGTTGTTTGAGCATATCATGTAATGAACCTAATGCATTTATTTTCATTGTGTCTTTGAGATAGATAGTCTTCCATTAGTACAGGTTTTTCAGCATCTTCAGCGCTGAAGACTGTTGCTGACTCTGCAACAGTGAAATGACTGTGGAGGCATCGTCATGGGTGGGAGTTCATTACTGCTGACTGACCTCCAGCAAGGATGCACTCCACAACACTGTGTGGAGAAGAGTTACAGCTGTGCACCAGATGCCCACAGACCCACACACACACACACACACACACACACACACACACACACACACACACACACACATTGATGCAAGCATTCTGACACCCAGCCTCAATGTGCCATCATGCTGTTTTACAGGCAATGTAAAAGCATGACTTTGCAGTTAAACCTCAAAGATCCATCATTAACAGTACACCGTGGAGGCTGCATCAAGACCACAAAAATGCTTTCCTTAGCATACAAGTCTCTCATGAGAGTCTTTCTTGCATAAACTTTTAACAAAGATGCAATTTGCTAATCACAGTTTTTCTCATCACAATTAATAAACAATCCTAAATGTCAGTTTTGCAGCATGGTTTCATAATCCCTGGCTGCAAAGCCTAGAACATCGTGATTGTACTGTAGTTTTCTTGTTTTCTTGTCTCAATAGACAGGGCCATACTGGCTCCATCTCTGCCACAGGATTGGCCCACAGCACCCCAGGGACATTCTATACCACACTGCTGTTCTTCTCTTCTTCTCCACTTAGAGTAGACTTAAGCGGAAGAGATGTCAGTGAATGATTGTTTTCTACCTAAAACTGTTCGCTAAATGATTGTGGCACTTTTGCAGGCTGTATTTCAGTGCTGTAACTACCCACAATCCATTTTAACCAGGCTCTCTTCTGCTGCTGTAGACTCTTGTGATGGGGTTGGGCAAAATTCTGATTTGAACAACCCGTTTTACTGTTTGTTCCATCTATTGTTCATTCTACTGTTCTATAGACAGTGTACTGCTCTATTTGTGTTGTTCTACAGTTTTATTTATTGATGGCTCTATCATTCGATTGCTTGTGCTAGCATTCAGCATCAGTCTTTGCGTGAACATTTGGGCGGTGTTATGCAAATCTTCCCACATCGTGACGTAGTACATGTTAGAACGATCTGTTTTAGGAAGGCGCGGTTGACTCTTGACTTTCATAAAGAGTATCTCTTTGGATTTGAGACTTTAGTCTTTGCAACTTCACAGACCTTTTTTATGCACCAAGAGCTTGTAACACTCCAAAGAGAAAAGAAATTGAAATCACATCATATGACCCCTTTGAATATTTCAATCCTGTTTGCTGCTTCCATTCAAAATCATATCAGATTGAATTGGAATTTAAAAGGCATGCATTCAGTTCTAAATGGCCCCTAACCCTGGCAAACACCTCTGCATCACTTAAGAAAGTGCTACAAATGGACACCTTAACAGGAGGATGATTTGATTTTGGAGTGTGTGTTTGAATGGAGTCATCTGGGATTAAGTTAATGGATTAAGTGTGTCCATTAAGTGAGTTTGGCTACTTTTTCCCTCTGTCATTTGGTAACAAACATTTTAACTTGAAAAGTTGCTCTTCATCTGAAATGCTCCCACTCTCTTCCCTCTATGACCTCCTTCTCTTTGTTTCTCATTCTCTCTCACTGCCTGTGGGTTTGGGTACTTCTGTTGCATTGGCATTGCTTCTGAGAGGTCTGGGAGCACTTTACCAAGCTAGGTTTTTCAAGTGTACGTAAAATAACAACCACAGAAATCCTAGAGGCTGAAAATCTTCAACTCTTACTGGCCCCTAACCAAAGATGATAGTTACCACTCCATGGATAATATTACTTTTCTATTGTGTGAACTCAATTCTTTTTTTAAACTACAAGATTTAAAGGTTCTTTTTGTGAATTGTTTTGGAGAAATATTTATGTTAGATGTAGTACACTACTTAAAGAGAACAAACCATTTAGGACTTAATGTATGTGCCCTGGTTTCTGTTTTTTAATTGATGTGCTGTGGGGGAAAAAAAATCAATCACTGTCATTACTAGTTCCCATGAGGACTTTCGGCCTCACTGCGGATGCACTCAGTGTTGAAGGTTCTACTAAAACAATAAGCCATTAAAAGTTTTTTTTTAACTTCTAATCACAATTGGTTTTTCTGCAAGAACAGTGTCTACAATTTCCAAGACGTTTGGTGAAAACAGCATGTAGCCACAGGTGCATACTATAGCATGTATTGCCTATTTTTTTGGCTTTGAATGTGTCCACACAATATCAGATTTTAGAGACATAACCAACCATTTTTTTCTGCTGATATTAACAGGCGTGATTGAGACCCCTCCTCAGAGTCTACATGCACTGTAGATCTTGGCCCTTGCAGTATTATTTTACTCCTTCAGACCATGAGCTCTGTTCAGGAAGCTATCCTGATTTGAGATAAAATGAGAGCCAATCAATCTTTTCAACATTTCTGATCTGAAGTTAAACATTTGTTTTCTTTGGACCTCAGCAGCATTTTATGTCCTCCTCTCCGAAACCACAGTTAAAGCATTTTTTTACAGCATTTATTAAGCAGCATTACATGTACTAGCATACTTTAACAATAAAAATTATTATATTTATTAATTAAAGCACAAAAAGTATTCTTGTATCTTCATGAAGTTAATATTGAGCCAATGATGTCACATGGACTATTTTAACAATGTCCTAACTTCCTTTCTGGGCCTTGAACATTTCAGTCGTGTTGCTGTCTATTCAGGGTCAAAAAGTTCTCTGATTTAATCAAAAATATCTTAATTTGAGGACTAGCGCGTTTAGAACGACACAGAGGTGAGTAATTATTGACAGAATTTTTCTTTTGGGTGAACTATCATTTTAACCTAGATTAATATGTGCTATAAACAATTGTTATTCATTGCTGTTTCATGATACCTATCGTGCCAACTGAAAACAAAAAAATGCAGTTTAATTTATAAAGCTATAAACCGGTTTATAAATGGGTTGAAAACTGGAGCTGAACTGCAGCAAGTCTTTAGAATTGGATATCCCAAAATTATGTATGTTTTAAGAGAAGCGTGTTTACATTAAGGGCACTCAATTGTAAAGCTATGTGTTTAATACAGCATGGCAGAAAAGTTACTCCCCAACAGTAATCCTGTTCTGATTTGACTGCTGAACTTTAGGGCAGAGTGTCATGTGTCATAATGCTGGGTGTGCCAGCCAGGAGTGTGATATGAGGGAAGTAATTGAGTGTGTTCAGGAAGCCCTAGCACAGGAACTGGGATACAGAGATCGTTTTTATGTACTGTGACTGTCATGCCATTTGCTTTAAAATGATTTAAAGGGCCATTCTTCCTATGTGAATAAGATGACGTGCTACAGTAGTCCTTCCCCATTGTTTCACAAAGGCTTTTCTCGGTATTATTTTTCTCTCTTAAAACCACTTGTTTTCTGTGTTATTGAAAAGTCGTAAACCTCTACTAGCGTATTGCTATTTGGGGGTAAAAGACCTTGATTAGCAGTGCACAGTTGTTTGCTATTGATTGCATGGGTCTTATGAGTCAATTGTTTTATTTTTGGATGAACTGTCCCTTCAGGGGATCAGGAAGTGAACTGTATTTGTTGCTTGTTTCTATGGTTGGCTTGGATTTGTTTCCTCCTCCCTAAGGTTCCATTCTTGGTATTTTTGGAATTTGCTTTGAAACAAACATGACACTTCCCGACTGGGTCTCTGGAGAAAGCAGTGTCAGATTGAAAGAGGAGGGGCCAGAACAGCATATTTCATCTTTACACTTCAGGCCACTCTATGGGCATGTTCAATTCAGTGGAATTTCGTTTTAACAACTACAGACTACATAACATCAGTTTTTTTTTCTACCAATTATAATTGTCCAGCATTGATTCAGTACAGCCCTGCCATGGCAGATGTAGCAACCCATTTGATTATAGACAATAGGGGACTGGGTACTTTAAGTTTCTTCTAAATAAGAATGTACTTCATCCACCAATTTATAATTTTTTGTAGAGAGTTTTGGGAATCACTTTCCTTGTTGATGCATGTGAAATAATGCACTCAATGTCTATGGCACCTGGTTTTTCACTCACCATAGTCACAATTAGACTGGAAGTCTCCAGAAGAAGAGGATCGATCAGAATGGGGCAGACGAGATGATCAGTTTGACCCAGGCTCAGGACTCATTAGAGTTGCGTCCGTACATACATGCATTCATGCTTCCATCCGTCTGTCTGTCCATACATACATACAAACATACATACATGCATATATACAGTACAGACCAAAAGTTTGGAAACATTACTATTTTTAATGTTTTTGAAAGAAGTTTCTTCTGCTCATCAAGCCTGCATTTATTTTATCAAAAATACAGAAAAAAATTTAATATTGTGATATATTATTACAATTTAAAATAATTGTTTTTAAATTTATTATACTTTAAATTATCATTTATTTCTGTGATGCAAAGATGATTCTTTAGAAATCATTCTAATATGATGATTTTTTTAGGATACTTTGATGGGAAAAAAAAGTAAAAAAAAAAAAAAAAAAAGAAGCTATGTTTTTAAAATATAAATATTTTGTAATAACAATATACACTACTGGTCAGTAATTTGGGGTCAGTAATTTTTTTCTTTTATTCAGCAAGGATGTGTTAAATTGATAAAAAGTGATAGTAAAGAAAATATATTATTAGAATATATATTATTAGAATGTTTTTTTTTTTTAATAAATGCAGTTCTTTTTAACCTTTTATTCATCAAATATATTAGACAGCAGAACTGTTTCCAACACTCATAATAAATCAGAATATTAGAATGATTTCTAAATGATCATGTGATAGACTGGATGTTACATGTGACACTGAAGAATGGAGTAAAGATGCTGAAAATTCAGCTTTGAATCACAGGAATAAAGAATTTTTTTTAAAGTATATTCAAATAGAAAACTATTATTTTTAGTTGTAATTATTTCACAATATTACTGTTTTTTTCTGTATTTTTGATCAAATAAATGCAGGCTTAATGAACAGAAGAAACTTCTTTCAAAAACATTAAAAATAGTAATGTTTCCAAACGTTTGGTCTGTACTGTACGTCCGTTCATACATACATACATACATACATACGTCCGTCCGTCCGTCCATACATCCCTCCATACATACATCCATCCATCCATACATCTGTCCATCCGTATGTCCGAACATCCATCCATTCATACATGCATGCATCCATCCATCCATCCATGCGTACATCCATCCGTTCATCCATTCATCCGTAGATCCATCCATACATCCACACATCCATCCATCTGTACATCCATTTATCCATCCATACATACATAATATGACAGGAAATCTCCAGAGGAAGACTTGCTTTTTTCCCCACCCACAGTACTACTTCAACATTTGGTTTGGTCTGTTTGCTGGTAATGCCAAAGATAAAACGCAACAGAGAGCTCCATTGAAAGCCCACTTTATACACATTAGCATTTTGCATGTGCTGCATGGTCAAGCTGACTCGGCACAGGGCCTTGATGAAACGGCTGTGATTGGCTGTGACCCCTAGCCTGGAGAAAGGCCTCTCTGTACGGCTCTACAAGGAGAATTCCCCTCTTTTTCCCTTCCACTTCACATCCCACAGCCTCTCATGTATCAGCTCAGCTGTTTTTACTGCAGGCTGGATTTAGTTGAGGCTGCCCAGATCATACTGTCCTCAGCATATAAAGCTGTGGTTTCTCACAGCAATCTATATCTGTAAAGACTCTCAGGGGGTTTATCCAGCAGCACACCATACATGCATTTTCATTTGGCCACAAATTGAGTATTAATGACAATATACACAGGATCTGAATCAAACCTCATTCAATCATGACTTAATTTGTTGTAGAAAGCCTCATGAATTGTCAACCAACGCTCTGTCTTATAAATTGTAATTTATAATCCCCTGGAAATAGAAGCAATTTGAAGAGTGCATGCTCATTGGAAAGGAATGCTCATTGCCCCGGGTTTATTCTTTTCCATGCAGTCCAGAGTGGTTGCGGTCTGGGCTGAAATACCAATGATTCCTGATGGCTCATGGTTTATTGTTTCTCTCTGGATGTTGTTCCTAGACTTATATGCTTGGCTGTGTTGGTTAAAATTAAACGCACTGATATCCTGTGCTGACTTCAATGGCTTATTATGGATGCTGTTCACTACATCGCTTTGTTACCATTGATCATGGGACTGTGAAGAGGCCTCAAAAAGGCCTTTTATTAGAGTGTCCACCCGAGGGAGGGAGGAATGTGAGTCTTAACAACTCTCTAACACCATTCTCCACCAGTCTACCCCAGAAACGGAGGTCTTTATCATCACAGTTGAAAAAAGCCACAATCTGTAATCGAGGAAGGCCCTCCCCACAGAGATAAGCCACCGTAAGCAGTGCATTACCGAAATGAGCTTTATTTGGATTATCTTCCAGATGTTCCACTGACTGTGAGAGTGATTCCGAGTCAGGAAATCCTCATTTCAGCGTTTATAGACCGCGATTACTGCTGAGTAAGTGTTTATTAAGAAAGTATAGGCCCAACACACTGACTTTACAGTGAGGCCTGCTAATGCCTGAACCAGAAACTATGCAATAAGGTGCTTTCATTTCATTTCATTTCATTTTTTATATTTTAATTTAAAGTGTTCTATTTTATTTATCCAATGACAACTTTTTATAACAACCGGTTTAACTGTTTAGTTTTTTAAATATTATAATAGAAACAATGAATAAAAACTATATAAAGCAAACACTCACCTATACAGACACATTGAATGTGTGTGTGTGTGTGTGTGTGTGTGTGTGTGTGTGTGTGTATATATATATATATATATATATATATATATATATATATATATATATATATATACACACATACATACAGGTGCTGGTCATATAATTAGAATATCAAAAAGTGAAACTTGTATATTATATTCATTCATTACACACAGACTGATATATTTCAAATCTTTATTTCTTTTAATTTTGATGATTATAACTGACAACTAAGGAAAATCCCAAATTCAGTATCTGAGAAAATTAGAATATAACTTAAGACCAATACAAAGAAAGGATTTTTAGAAATCTTGGCCAACTGAAAAGTATGAACATGAAAAGTATGAGCATGTACAGCACTCAATACTTAGTTGGGGCTCCTTTTGCCTGAATTACTGCAGCAGTGTGGCGTGGCATGGAGTCGATCAGTCTGTGGCATTGCTCAGGTGTTATGAGAGCCCAGGTTGCTCTGGTAGTGGCCTTCAGCTCTTCCTCTTTACAATACCCCATAGATTTTATATGGGGTTAAGGTCAGGTGAGTTTGCTGGCCAATAAAGAAAAGAGGGATACCATGGTCCTTAAACCAGGTAAGTCCTGTTGGAAAATGAAATCTGTATCTCCATAAAGTTGGTCAACAGCAGGAAGCATGAAGTGCTCTAAAACTTCCTGGTATACGGCTGCGTTGACCTTGGACCTCAGAAAACACAGTGGACCAACACCAGCAGATGACATGGCACACCAAATCATCACTGACTGTGGAACCTTTACACTGGACCTCAAGCAACGCGGATTGTGTGCCTCTCCTCTCTTCCTCCAGACTCTGGCACCCTGATTTCCAAAGGAAATGCAAAATTTATTTTCATCAGAGAACATAACTTTGGACCACTCAGCAGCAGTCCAGTCCTTTTTGTCTTTAGCCCAGGTGAGATGCTTCCTGTTGTTCAAGAGTGGCTTGACACAAGGAATGTAAAATCTGAAACCCATTGTCTTTCATACGTCTGTGCATAGTAGTTCTTGAAGCACTGACTCCAGCTGCAGTCCATTCTTTGTGTATCTCCCCCACATTTTTGAATGGGTTTTGTTTCACAATCCTCTCCAGGGTGTGGTTATCCCTATTGCTTGTAAAAAAAATTCTACAACATCTTTTCCTTCCCTTCGTCTCTCTATTAATGTGCTTGGTGAACAGCCAGCCTCTTTTGCAATTACCTTTTTTATCTTGCCCTCCTTGTGCGAGGTGTCAATGGTCATCTTTAGGACAATCGGTCTTCCCCATGATTGTGTAGCCTACAGAACTAGACTGATAGACCACTTAAAGGCCTTTACAGGTGTTTTGAGTTAATTAGCTGATCAGAGTGTGGCACCAGGTGTCTTTAATATTGAACCTTTTCACAATATTCTAATTTTCTGAGATACTGAATTTGGGATTTTCCTTAGTTGTCAGTTATAATCATAAAAATTTAAAGGAATAAAGATTTGAAATATATCAGTCTGTGTGTAATGAATGAATATAATATACAAGTTTCACTTTTTGAATGGAATTAGTGAAATCAACTTTTTGATGATATTCTAATTATATGACCAGCACCTGTGTGTATATATGTAAAAAAAAAAAAAAAAAAAAAACATCTTGGTGCATCACTAGTATCAACTCATCTTAAATTCCAAAATGGCTAAATTCCTTAAATATTGTTGAAAAAATTAAGATGCTCTGTTGGAGTGGTGAGACCTGAGTTTTGGAGGAGGTGAATGAGTGCACTCCGGGTACAGGAAAAAGCACCTTCACACACGCTAGCAATTTCCCACAATGCGAGTCGCCTGCCTCTGCAAGGCGGACTGGGTTACCAGCTCAAACCCAGCCGTGCCCACTGCTTCATCTGCCTGCCGTTCTCCATGTGAGGGTCGGGCTGGGTTGTGTCATTATAGGGAGGTTGTCTGGCAGTGCATTTGAAGCCCTTGTGGCTGGTAATCATTCTTGGACGGCGACAAGGCTTGGTGGTCTGGTTGAAGTGGGTTACAAGGTTTCAGGGTGCACTTCAGGGTCCTTCACATCCTCATTCTGTCCCTAATATACTTTCATCTTCACCAATTTAAATGATTTAAAAAGACCTGCTACAGGAAAACTGAATAATGAAAGAGCTAGTCAGAGCATGCATGCTGCATTATGAGCAACAGGGTGGAAAACAATGGGACTTATAGAAAGTTATAGGATTGTGTGTAATTAAGTACTTCTTGTAAATGGTCTAGGAGCACTTCAGTCTTTGTTGATGCCCAGCAACACTGCCACCATGTTTTGAGTATGGGGCGGTCATCTTTAATGAAGGGCTTTTGTGTGCTTAGAGCGCCTCTCCGCCAGCTGATACATGACACGGCACATTAATGAAAGGGCTTGTCAAAACGCAAAATTTGTCCTTGTGCTGCTTGTTACCTGCTCATGCTAAAGCTTTTACTTTACTCATGATGTTTTTGTGCTTGTACAGCATTCAAACAGTTGTTTGTGCCATTCTTGATGTAATCTTAAAATTGAATGATCACTTTTCAGAACAGAAATCCCTTTTTTGACAGACAAACACTATTAGATACTAAATAAGTGTTTAATTTTTTTTGCTTATTATAACAAATTAGAATAATTAAAATCTTGTTTGTTTACTTTTTAAGTTTGAATAAAAACAAACATTTAGCTGACAATGATAAGAGCTTACAATATTATACAATATTTTTATATTTTAATACATTGTTTCAAATTTAAGCTTTTTAGGTCAAAATGTGGTTTTTATTTAAATTATTATTTTATTTGAATGATCAAAATTAAATTTATATAATTTTTATAATTAGTTTTTATTACATTTGCACTATTTGTTTATTTTTATTTTTTAATCTTTTTCATCCTCCTTTAACTCGAGCCTAGGAGCTGAGAGTGGATGAAATAAATTACATTTAATTATATTTTCACCAGTTTTATTTATTTATTTTTGTTGCTATTTTCCCTTTCATGCTCCTTTAATTCTAATCTAGGAGGCGAGAGTGGATGTGTTTATGCTGATGGCGTAAGAAGGACGTTGAGCGTGCTGTGACTGGCTCTTTGGGCAGGAAGTTCCTACGTTCTAGCAGAGGTGCTTGTCATCTAGGATTGAGAAACCAGCAGTTGTTTTTCCCGTTTATGATGCAGTCATGCCACTGTAACGTAACCTGGAATGATTACAAAGCAAAACCCTTAATAGCCCCCAAAGGTCACTTAAGGGCAACTTCAAATGGAGGAATACAGAGCAAACAGATTCATTTTCTCTCTCACGGAAAACAAATAAAGTTCCTTTAGTGTTTGTTTGGCAACAGTAGCTTGAACCAAGGGCTCAGGGATCATGCTGGTATTTGAGGTTTACTCAAAGCTGGATATTGTGGTTACCACAGTAGTTGGCAGAGCAAGCCAGACCAATCAATGAATGCCTTATGGCACTGCACAGCAGCAAGCATTTCATCCACGATAGAGCCACCATGATCAATTTGGAACAAAAATAGTTGTTGTTTCTAAGATTTCATTGATCAGTATAATCAGTTTACTGCTATAGTTTACCTTTATTTAAGGTTTATTTAGCTTTGTGCTTGTGTGTGTGTGTGTGTGTGAGAGTGTATACTGTGCTAGATTATTATGCAGAGACAACTTTAATTGTTGTTTGACCTTAAAAAAGAACACAATTTAAAGTGTTTACATGACATTACAGGCGTTATTAGTTGTGCATGTAAACATGTACATTTTTGCAGTCCTGTTCTGATGGCTGCTGATTAAATACTGATGAGAACTGCTTTTGTGGTTCCTTTCAGCTTTTCATCGAGGGAATCATAAGCCTGAAGTGGTCGGTTATGCCTAGATTTAGTGCCAACGTCCCAGCCTAAGTAGACGCTGGCATGAAACCTCCCTGAATGCCAGATGGTGGCTGCATGAGTCGGTTACATGTGGATAAAAGGCTGTCATTGAGCGAGAAAGGAGACTGCGTTTCATCATACTGATGGATTAAAGCACAGAGCTTCTGCTATGCTTGGAGATGCTGTGCAAAAAGGATGACGCAAGGCTCCTTCTCTTTAACAGAGTTTTGTGTTCTCTGCATAATAATGTGGCAGCCATCTGATAAAGCCATCCTTTTCATCAGAGCCTATTCACACAAATAAGGAGACTGCTGGTGGCCACGTGGTGGCGAAATGCAATTATGATGGAAATTGTGGCTTTGTTCTGTATGAATGAGTTTAGATGGGTGTGTCCAAAGGTCCTTGCAGATCAGTGCAGAGGATGCTCGTTTCCTGGGTTAAGGGAAATGGAGATGAGCCATACATTTTGGTTAGCCTCTCGTTGTTTGTATGCTGTTACATTCAGAGTAATTTCCACTCAAGCTTCCAGTACAAAAATACACAGGAAATACAAACAATCTTCTGAAAGTGCACAATGGAAGCAAAGACCTACAGAAAAGAAACCTCTTAAAAATATATAATATAATATAATATAATGAAAATGTTTTTACATTTCCATTTATTCATTTAGCAGATGCTTTTATCAAAATAGAATGAAAAAAAGTTGCGTATAGTATTAGTTTAATTTTATTGGTGAATATCGTATCTTCTTGTTCTTCTTCTTATTATTATTACAGTGTATATATAGGCATTATTATTATAAAATATATCATATTTTATTATATACTATATTTGTAAATACAGGCATATAATGCCATTTTAAATTATTTATTTTTGAAAATAAATATGGATTTATTATTATTAATATTGGTATTAAAATAATATCTCTGTATATGTGTGGTTCTAGCTGGTAGACCTCAATGTAGAGCTCTGCAATGTCTCACTCTATTACTGTAACCACAGCTAATTGCAGCTGAATTGTCCCAGAATGCAATGGGCTCCAGGCACACACAGGGCACTGTGGTGTAGTTTAGCTTCAGCGTGGAACTGTCCCTGGCTTCAAAAAAACAGTGTTGTCATTTTGAACCCAGTGCCAATTCAGCAGCCTGACATTTTAAGTCCAGCCAAAATGGTTCAAAAAAGTATTTATTTATCTGAGGGCACATACAAAACAAAAGCTCCTCCATAAATAATCAGACCAGTGGAAATGCTCTTTCGACAATGATCCGTATAAACATTGTGATACAACAATTCTTTATTATTCTAAAAATTGGGAAGAGCTCTTCAGCTGGAATTCACATGTGCTGGCATGCTTCATGAGGAACCGCTGGTTCAGAGGGGTTTATGTAATATCACAATTTCAATATGTTTCCAGCCGATGGGCTGTCAGTTTGATGACAGCCCATCATTTGTTTGGTACTCAAGGTACTTTGGCTCTCAAGTGAACCCATTGTAGGCAGAACCCACCCATGCTTGGATTGGGCCCTGATGCACTCATGGCCATTAAATTAATTCCTGACCTTCGACCTGGCACTGGGGTGAAGGACCATCTAAATTCCTTGAGTTGTGTAAAGGCAGCCATATTTTCCCTGGATTGCACAAAGAATAACACAGACGCATAGAATTAGCCTGGCTGCTAAACAAGTGCTGATTGTGGCTTTAAAGAGGCTTGCCATGCACGCTTCTGGTGTTGGCTTGGTAACCACGCTCTACTTCAGCAAAATCAAAAGTGTCTGTGATGAGTGGGGTGGGGCCGAGAGCCGTGTGAACGGAGCGAGGCCGGTGGAGTGAATAGGAAATGGGCAACACCTGCTCCACTCACCGGTCTCGAGTCCCACGGAGGAGATCGGAAGGATACAAAAGAGGAGCGACGACAGTGAAGAACGAGAGAGGACTAGGCCTGGGCTTTAGATTGTGTTTGGTTTTGTTTGTGCACGGCAGTCGCGCTGTTTTGGGTTTATTTTATTATTAAAGTCTTCATCTGATTGTCCGCCGGTTCCCGCCTCCTCCTTCCCGATGATTGTGAAGTTTGTACTCCATTACAGTGTCTCAGTTATGTTTAAATTGGTAAAGAGATTTCAAACCGGAATGGCAAAATGGGTCTAAGTGGAGTGATGGATTGTGGTGGTCTTCTTGTTTTCTTGACCTTTATGGTGGTTTTTAAAGTGGCCCTATTATGCCATTTCCAATATTGTCTTTCATGAAGTGTGTAATGTAGCTGTATGTAAATGTAAACGATCTAGTAGAGCTGAAAGAACATGATAAAAAAAGTTATTGTCTCCCAAAATAAAGAAACGACTCTATACAGCTGAAATGAGTCGTTAGTAATTCGAATCCCACTTCAGTGATGGCTACATGTCAAGGGGTAACACATTGGCCAGCCGCAAACAACTTGACCCCGCCGTATTGTTTCTGACACGCGCTGTAGACCAATCACAACAGACTAGGCCATCTGACCAATCAGAGCAGAGCAGGCTCACGGAAAGAAGGGGTTTAGAGAGACTAAATCTTTGAACTGCTTCAAATGAATGGTTTGAGAATAGCTGGAAAATTAGGTGATATTAAATGCATATTTAGAGAAAACAAATATTTGCTCTTTATCACCAAATCCACACTTTACACAGCCTTTGTTTAATGTAGTGCACAGTAAAGGCATAGACACACAATTAGTTATATTGTAATTATATTATAATTTATTTATATTGTATTCACACTGCCTTTGACATGACCATAACGGTGGACAAACATATTTAGTGATAGCTATTTAAAATGAAAAGCACTATACAAATAAATTTGAATTTAATTGAACATGTTAGATATTAATGTATATAAAATGATTCTAATAGTTGTTACAGTTGATAAAAAAATCAATATTTGCCAGCTAATATTTAAATAATATATTTGGACATTAAGTACAATTACGATATAAAAGTCTTTTTATGTTTAGCATATTTCTTTTTCTTGCAAATGGGACTTGGTGTGATATACACAGTGTTGGGAAGGTTACTTTGGAAATGTAATAGGTTACAGATTACAAGTTACCCTGTTTAAAATGTAATAGTAGTGTAACTTTTTCAATTACTTTATTAAAGTAATGTAACTAATTACTTTTGAGTACTTTTTGATTACTTTTCTAAATTTGTGAAAATTAAAGAATAATAAATAAAAGCATGTACATCAACTTAAATACAGTTATCTAATAAGCATGTGACGTATTCTGTGTAATAAACTCCTGAAACATTGGTGTTTTTTTGAAACTGCTGTCTCTGTATATGATGATAGTTTTCTCAAAATAAGTAAAATGCACATCAAGTGACACAGAGCAGTTCTAGAAATTATGTTTATGTGCTCGTGTACTCCTATATTGAGATGGCAGAGGTTGAAAACACTGCGAGCTTCAGTAGGCTTATGTGTAGTAAATGAAACCATGTCTTTGCCATTAATTTACAGGAGGGGCGGACTGGGAAAAAAAATCAGACTGGAAAATTCAAACTCATACAGACAAATTCATGGACAAAACTATTTTTTGTATGGACCTGACATAAAAAAGGTTTAAATCTTTAATTTGGGGACATGCAAAATAATTAAAAGTTCTCTCCTGAACTGCATCTTCACTTCCATTTTTCTCTTCAGTCTCTTTATTTTGCCCTGTTATCCATCTCTCTCATGACTTTAATACTCAAGATTGAACAAAACTATACTTTACAATACAATACTCTACAATACTACAATATCTTTATAGAAAAATCCTAATACTGTACACGAGTCATGTTTTTCCCTTACAAAAAATGACCATGCTTTTATTAGCCTATATAAAAGTAAAATAACCTTTTTTTTTCAAGTGGATTTGTATTTATTTTTAAATAAATACATTTGTAAAATTATTTTACATTTTTGGTTACCACAGTTAAACAATAGTAACCATTTTCTCTGGATTTATAGTTACATATTAAAATGTTAATTTTCGTAAGGGTTGTGTTGTTGTCTGTCGTAGCTCCCCCTAAACCTATAAAAAAAAAATCTGAATTTTTTTTCAGCTAAATTACTACTGTAACATTACAACAGATAATAATGATGTCCTTTATATAGTATTTTGAGTGATGACTGATGAGCAACGTGCTGCTGCTTGATTAAATAAATAAAAAAACAAAAGACAAAAAAGCATCTTTACAGATGAAACTGACCTGAAACCCTGAACAGGAGTTCTGCTTCTCTGCTCCAGCAGTCCTCTCTCTCTCTCTCTCTCTCTCTCTCTCTCTCTCTCTCTCGCATTGATTACTCGGAGTCTGAAACTGTTTGGCGGAGGCGCGGAGAGCGCGCGAGTCATGACTAACACTTCATGACTTATTAGAGATTTAATTATCAAATGGCGGATTCGCAAATGACATTCGGCAGGCAATTATACAATAATGATATTAAATAGTGGGGCAAAATCGGCTGCCAGGCCACCGGGAATTGTCCCGGTTCTCCCGGTGTCCAGTCCGCGCCTGATTTCCACAGACACGCAGAATGTGCAAGTTATATATCGCATTTTTGGGGCTTTATATTAACAGACACTAGTCCATGTCAAGTTTTGATTCAAGTGTACTGACCTACTTTTGATTTAGTCATCCAAAATGTGGCATATTCCGTCCGCACTAGGCATTCTGTTTTTATGACTGGATTCTACGAACCAGACTGTATTTCCGCATCCCAGAAATTATCAGGGCGGTATGTCTCAGAATAGTCAGTGCAATTTGGGAAAGAAATCAGTTAAATCTGTATGTGGATGTGTGTAAATATTCAAATGTAATCCCCTTTGTAATCGTTAAAAATTTCATAAGTAACTGTAATTTAATTACTCATTTTTTCTTGGTAACTGTAACTAATTACAGTTACAATAATTTTGTAATTAAATTACGTAACGCCGTTACATGTAACTAGTTACTCCCCAACACTGGATATACATAACTGCCTTTACATTTTAAGCATAAAGCCTATTTAAAAACCTTATCAAATTTGTTTTTATTTGATCATAATTAGTGTAAAAACAGTACATTATTACAATAATGTAACCGTTTACTATTTTAAGATATTTTAAAATGTAATTTATTCCTGTGATGGAAAAGCAGAATTTTAGCAGCCATTACTCCAGTCTTTAGTGTCACACATTAACACATTTTTGTAACGTATTTTAACATCTAAAGTTTATTCTATAAATAATCAATTCCTCTTATCCGATTTCAGTTTGCAAATGCAGGAACAGAGAAGATCTTGCTACCCAGTGTTGAGGTCACATCCTCCAGGACTCTTTTGGTAATGAGGATGTCTAGCAGTAATGGTAGGGGAAAATAAGGCCAGTGTTGGCATTGATTCTTTCAGTATGTGTGTTTTCCATCTCTAGACTTGGCTCTTAGATGCTCTCATCTACTGTACATGCAGTCTGTCTTCTCTTTTCGTGGACCGATGCCATGTCAGGTACTTTTTCCTCATATGTAGTTCATCATTTTTAGCTACATTTATCTTCTTAGACTACCTTTTTTTCCGTACTCCGTAAGCTATCACTGCTGTGTGCCCACACAAGGGTTTTACTGATCTTGGTTTACAGAGATGTTTCTGGCTGTAATCAGCTTGTGCATGACTCAGGCTGATGTTGACAAGCTCGGCTGAGCTCTGTAAACAGTGTCATAACCTCTGGACTGGCCAGAACATCATTTATTTAGGGGCTTGTCAATCCATGATCATGATTTGTTTTTGCAGGTGGATGTGTTTTTCTTGAGTTGAGGGGATTGTGTATAGTCTGGGCCAGTGGTTCCCAACCTTTATCAACTCGCGGCGCACACAACCAAACACATATGCCCACTGCAAAAAAAAATTAACTGACTCCGCTATTGTGGGTTAATAACTTAGTACTCAGAAGCTAGATTGTTAACCTTATTTATTGAATGAACTAGCGCTGTGCTATCGTGATTTCTTCGATCAATTTTGCGATTTCGATTTTAATCACGATTTTGACACACACGGATATGCTTTAGGCTACAGTCATAAATATGCATTCAGGATGAATTTGAAACATATTTCCAAAAGAAAACCAATTAAAGCTTTATTAAAAAGTTGTAATGTCTCTAGAACAGACATAAGTCAAAATTATCACTATAGTAAAGGTGTAACAAAATTTATAGACTTGTGGCAAAAAATAAATAAATCCCGTGTCCAGGGACTTTTATTTTTTTGCCATGCTTTGTTCATAGAGCTCATTAATTGTAGCGGTGCCTCAGGTGTGGAAATAGATTTGTTATACATTATAAAGGTTCACATGTACTCCGTTTGCAGTGTGTATACAGTATGTATATGCGGTACAGAAGCAGCAGCGAGAGCGCGTTATTGTAACGTGAAAGCACATTAAAATAATACACGAGCGCAAATCTCTCTGTTCGCACGCAGATTTCCTTTACTCTGTCACAAAACCAGACGTTCTTGCCCGGAGAGAGTGTGCGCACTTAAAACATGTCTCCTCTCACTTAAACTGCGTCCTGTGCACTCACAATTCTCTCTATGCTCATGTGTTAGATATTAATTATTTTCGCACATTTTTATTTCTAGCCATTTACCGTGTGCAGTGTGAACGCTCTGATCCATCAACATGGGCTCGGAAAAAAAGACGCATCATAGACAGTGTGTGAACCTGTTCTGTCAGGGTCTCGGAAAATCGTGCTATAAAGCGATTTAGAAATCGTGACGCTCAAATTGTGATTTTATGACGATTTCGATTAATCACACAGCCCTAGAATGGACTGGAAATGAACATAAAATATCTTGGACTGGCACCGCTCAGCAAAACAAGAAAACCAGATCCAGTCCAAGATCGGCAGCGGTTAGACAGTCAGTGGAGCAGTCAGGAGGGAACACGTTGACAGCCATTTATGTCGAGCCTGTTGGCAGCCATTTATGCATGTTTGAATTTGTTTTTCTGTAGCATATGCAGCAAAAATATCTAAGATAAATTAGTGGTTTATTCTTAAACCAATCAGCGAGCTCGAGTTGTGGAATTTTTTGTTATTTAATTATATATATGGAATGATGTTATTACGTTATGACTTAAAGGGTTAGTTCACCCAGATAGCAAATTTATGTAATAATAACTTACCCTGATGTTGTTTCAAACCCGTGAGACCTCAGTTTATCTTTGGAACACAGTTTAAGATATTTTAGATTTAGTCCGAGAGCTCTCAGTCCCTCCATTGAAGCTGTGTGAACGGTATACTGTCCATGTCCAGAAAGGTAAGAAAAACATCATCAAAGTAGTCCATGTGACATCAGAGGGTCGGTTAGAATTTTTTGAACCAACGAAAATACATTTTGGTCCAAAAATAGCAAAAACGACGACTTTATTCAGCATTGTGTTCACTTCCGTGTCTGTTGTGAGAGAGAGTTCAAAACAAAGCAGCTGGATATCCGGTTCGCGAACTAATCATTCAGTTCACCAAATCGAACTGAATCTTTTAAACGGTTCACATCTCTAATACGCATTAATCCACAAATGGTTTAAGCTGTTAACTTTTTTTTAATGTGGCTGACACTCCCTATGAGTTCAAACAAACCAATATCCCGGAGTAATTCATGTACTCAAACAGTACACTGACTGAACTGCTGTGAAGAGAGAAATGAAGATGAACACCGAGCCGAGCCAGATAACGAACAATATACTGACTCGTTTACGAGTGAAGAACCAGTTGCATCGGTTTTCGGATCACCAGTAGTTCTTTCGGACAGTTTGATTCAATAAACCGGTTGAAGAAAGCGGTTCACCGGTTCTTTTGCGCTCGACGTATAATGGCGTCATTTGCGATGATTGCCCTTGATTCAAGCCTTCGGTTTACCCGCGCTCATAACACTAGCACAGAATCAGTTCAGAATCAATCACTAAAAGAATCAGTTCGGTTCAGGCGTTCTGTGTGTCGGTCTGCTTCACGCTGAATCACACATGCGCAGTATCATCAGCTCCTCGGTTCACGAATCGGATGCGTCTGACAGAAACGGTTCTTGACTCGTGAATGAGTCAATGTTTTGTTCGTTATCTGGCTCGGCTCGGTGTTCATCTTCAGTTCTCTCTTCACAGCAGTTCAGTCAGTGTACTGTTGGAGTACATGAATTACTCCGGGATATTGGTTTGTTTGAACTCAGAGGGAGTGTCAGCCACATTAAAAAAGTTAACAGCTTAAGTCATTTGTGGATTAATGCGTATTAGAGATGCGAACCGTTTAAAACGATTCAGTTCGATTTGGTGAACTGAATGATTCGTTCGCGAACCGGATATCCAGACTGCTTTGATTTGAACTCTCTTTTTTTTTTAATATCTTAGTACTTTTCTCAGGTATTTTTGGTGCTACTCGTGTATTATTTGTTAAACTTTGGATACAAAGATTTATCACTAATATAAATACAAATTTGAGTACACATTAATACCAATTCATGTTTCTTAAAATGATGAGTAAACTGTAATCAGAATATCTAAACTCCACATGTCAGTCTTTTTGCTTAAAACTGCAAATTTGTCCAAACTTTTTGCATCACAGGAATGAAAGTTTTGCATTCCAATCCAGGTTCTTTTCAGTGTTTACAGTGTTATCAGAAACTGGCCTGATATGAAACATTTATAACTCTTCCAGTGTTCTAGTGTAAATGATTAGGATTATTAAATACTAGGGGTGTAACGGTACGTGTATTCGTACCGGACCGTTTCGGTACAGGGCTTTCGGTACGGTGCACGTGTGTACCGAATGACCGAATGCAATATTTTGTAGGCGGAACATAGGCACATTTTCGTGTTTCCAAACGAACATATTAAGTGGTGGAAGTCTCCGCGTTCAGCACAAATCCCGCCCTGCAGCTGATTCTAACCGCCAATTTCCACCAGATGCGTAACGGCTGCGTTACGGCTCCGGCACGGCGGCGGAGTCAATAGGTTTCCATTAAAGTCAATGAGTGTATTTCCACTGAATGCATTACAGCTGCGTTCCAACTCCGGCGATCCGCAGCCCTCCGGAGCAGATACGCAGAGCTTCTATTTTTGCCGGATGCCGGAGCGCTCCGCAGCACTACAGGGCAGAGTACGCAGGACAGGAAGTCGAGTGATAAAACAGAACAGCCAGAAACAAAATAAAAGATCCGTTTAATTTTCAAAATAAAATACACCGCGCTCATATTTCCCTACACTACACCTTGAAAACGTCATAATGGGCGGAGACAGGCTTGTTGAAGTTTTAACCCCGTTGACACGATCGATGAAGAAATGAAAAGAGAAAAGAAAAGGTTACGATAGTAACCGGAGACGTTCTATCCTATACTCCTTCGGATGGAAAAACTGTTCCTGGTTTGGTAGTTCTGTTGATAGAAACTACATATCGCGCGATCACACCAGAATTCGCGAGATTACATGGGGCATCGTGACGTCAGCTGTCAGTCATGACCGCAGCCGTTCCGCAACAAATACGGACCTGGTGGGTATTGACGGACGACGGAACACGGAGCTGTCACGCAGCGGAGCCGTAAGGCCGGTGACACACTGGCTGCGTGGCGTGAGCGTGGCGTTTCTGCTGCGTGACGGCTGCTTCTCGTTTTCTGTGTCTTTACACCAGAATCGTGCCTGACGCGACGCTGCTGCTACTGTAGGTGACATAGAGGAAGACCGCCGACAGACCAGGATCTTGTCTTCACGACAACAATATCTATACTTCATGTTGAGCATAAATATAAAGCCTACTGATAAAGGACACCGTCAACAGTATTGACGGCAAAATAGACTATGTTTGACAGGTGCAATATGCCAGTGTGTCACCGGCCTAAGGTTTTCAAAAGGCATCATGCGAGTGTGAACATCACTACAACAAGGAAAAAAAACGGTTGTAATTCAAACGCAGCTCCCGTCTGCATTTAAACAGACCTTTGCTCTTAATTCCGATCGGTCCAACGCAATAACGAAATCTGAGCAGGTCTAAAAACTGAAACTGTTGATGCTGAAAAAGTGGTATATATTTTTTAAATATGAGCAGGCATACAAGCTGGGATTGGTAATGCTGCACTGTAATCATAGTTATTTATATTTTTCATTATATTTTATTATATGATATTGGTTTGAGACTGAGAGTATTTTATTTAGTGGAGAACTTTGCAGCAGTATTTTATTTCTTATCCTTTTTATTGTATTATAAATTATTTTTTAATTACTTATTTTATTAAAAAGTATTTTTAAAAAGTGTAAACAAATTGTTAAAAAATGTTTATAGTAATAAACAACCTGCTGTTTAATATTTGCATTTCTTTCCCTTACTGTACTGAAAATGAACTGTACGTACCGAACCGTGATTTTTGCGTACTGCTATACCCCTATTAAATACTATATATTTGCTACTGCTTAAACTTTCAGATGTTTTGTCTCTTATGCTAATTTTTTTTACAGTAAAAACAGTAATATTGTGAAATATTATTAATAAAAAAGAAAACCGTTTTGTAATTAAAAATATTTTTTATAATCTTATTTATTCCTGTGATGGCAAAGCTGAATTTTCAGCAGCCATTACTCCAGTCTTCAATATAGACCTTTATGATAAATGGAAATGCATTTTATCACTTTATATCATTTTACAGTAAAACAGTTTCAGTAGTTGTGGTCCAAGTAACATTATAAGGATAATTTAATTGTATAATGTGACATCTCTGGTTTGGACAGGATGCGCAATAGAGTCAAGGGTTCGAGTTGTTCAGGGATCAGAGTGCACGCTGGCATGTCATTGTCCTGTGTTTGCTGTGTTGGCCAGAGGTTGAGAGTGTTCTGGTTTGTTCCTGGCTGTTCTGTGTTGCATACTCTTCTCATTATCCCCAGATGACAGCCTCATAGCGCACATTCCTCACCAATCCAAATGCCGTTTCTCTCTCAGATCTGAGTGCAGTGTCAGCTCAGCTTGCTCCCCCTTATCATGTTCTCCCAAAGAGACATGAATGCCGGCCGACATAGTGGTCTTGTAATCCACACAGACAGGGGTGGGAGCGCTGTGTCCTCTTCAGGACGTGCTGTAGCACAGTCTCCTCGCTTGTGCCACACCCCAAGCCGCCACAGGCCTGTACCGGCACCATCTGCAGAGCCTGGGCTATCACCCCCTCCACCTCCAGCAGGGTGACTTCTGTATGCGGGACACCTGCACCATCTAAAAAATGATAGTGGGAGTGAAAAGTACACAAGTGAAAAAGGTGAACACAATCAGCCTCCCTTGACGGTGTGTTGGCCACTGATAGCTTCAGGCCACCTTTAAGAAGGGCTACAGTGCCCTCTGGTGCATACATGGAGTAAAACACGAAGTTTTGCCTCCTAGTGGCAGGTTAAGGTGTTACAGACATGAAAAGGCACTTCCCCTCCTCTCTCTCCTCTCTTCATAGTCAAACTCTGTTCCTAAAAGGCCGCAGCCCTGCACAGTTTAGATGGGGTGTTAAACTCAGTTTCTGGAGGGCCGGAAGGACTTGATTAGTTGGATCAGGTGTGTTTAGGTAGGGTTGAATCTGAACTCTGCAGGGCTCCAGACCTCTAGAAACTGAGTTTGACACCCCTGGTTTCAGATGCAACCCTAATTAAACACACCTGATCCAGCTAATCAAGTCATCAAGGCTTATTTGAAAACTCAAGGTATGCGTGTTGGAGAAGGAGTGGAACTAAACTATCCAGGGTTGCCCACAATCTATTGCGCTTTGCCGAAGGATTTAGTTCAGAACTGCAAACACAAATAAAAATCGTAAAAAAAACTACAAAAATGGCAGATGTGCATGAACGACTTTAAAGTAGCAAGGTTCAGATAAAGGGGTTTAAGTTAATAATAATCAACATTTAACCTGGTAAAAAAAAAAGTTTAATGTCATCTGTGTTATATTTCATGTGCACCAACAATGTGAACCTTTATAAACATCCGTTTGGCCATTAACTTTTAAATAATTAATTATGCAAAAAATATGAGCAGAGTTCTCCACATAAAGACTCACGGCCGGCAGATCAGCTTGCTACTTCTTTACTTTCTATACGGTAGGAGGTTAAATTAGATTAAATGTGGAGGATGTTAACTGTGACAAGATGATTGACAGGTCAATTTACAGTGATGGTGCGTGTAACTATGCGACAGAGCAATTGTACGACATGTCCCGAAGCTTGCCTACACCTCTACTACACACTCAAAAGTGTGTTCTGCTCTTTGGGAGGCAGCAGAACTGATTGATTTTTGGCAGTGATTCTTGGCTAAGACTATGGACAGTCTAAGCTCAACTGTGCACTGTGGTTTCCTGTTGCTTAAGGAAGAAAAGTCTTATTTTTTTGTAAATGTCTTATCTTTGACAAATGCAGATGAAAAGAATATCAGAACAATAAATGACAGAGTTAATAAAGCTTAATCGAGTGCACTTTAGCACTCACTCTAAATAAATTAACATTTAACATTTCTGTCATGATGTCATTCTAAACTTTCATGGCATCATTTTGTGGAACACAAAAGGTGATTTATTATGAAAATAATCCTAAAATCCTATAATTATAAAAATCCTGTAATTATAATATTATTTATGCTGAAATGGGGAAGGGGGCTGTCAAGCTCCAAAATATTACAAAACACAACAAAAGTCCTTGTGGTATGCAAGATTAGGTTGAAATTTCAGCAGACATTACTTCAGTCCTGATCAGTGTCACATGATCCTTCAGAAAACATATGCTGATTTACATTTCTTATTATTATCAGTGTTCAAAACAGTTGTGTTGCTTAATATTTTGTTGAAACCATTGTGCATTGTTTTTCAGGACTAAATTGGAAAATAAAAACTAAAAAAACAGAATTCGTTTGAAATATATTTTTGTAATGATGTAAAAGTCTATAGTGTAACACTTGATCAATTTAATGCATCATTGTTAGCCCCAAACTTGTAAATCTCATGGATGACTTTAGGTCATTTTGAAGTTTGACAGCCCTAGTTTCCATTCACTGGCTTTATGTGTAAAAGAATGGGAGATATTCTTTAAAAATCCATCTTTTTTTGTTTTCACAGAAAAGAGAAAGTCCCAGGGGTTTGGAGTGACATAAGGGTGGGTCTTTATAAGAGTCAGTCGTGCTCAGCTCTTGCACTTATATACGTGTTCATTAGGTGTGAGCCACACCAGCTTTCATTTCCAGTGTGCTCTGCGTTTTTGAATTCACTCTGTGAAGGAAGTGCCAAGGTCTTGCGTCATTTCCTCAACCGTCTCTCTCACCACTTCTGTTTTTCTCCTCTGTTTCCCCTTTCCACCCTACACCTCTGTATCTCACAGAGGAAAAACATTTATCCAGCGCTCATCACCTTGATGCTCGCTCCATATCCCACAACAACAAAGTTTGCACCGTCGTTCAGAGTTTGAGAGCTTCGGCTCAACCTGCGTACCGTTCTTTGAAACCAGCAGGCATCCTCACATGTGCACGTCTGCACTGGACCAACGTTAGCTCTGGAGCAGCTGAGCAGGAGAAGCAACTGTGGATCTTTCCATTGCCTGGCCTACATTTTTGGGGGTGGGGAGAAAGCAGGAGTGTTGCAGCGGTGGTACTTGAGGTTTTATTTTTAGCCTCTTCCCGACCCTCTACCATGACAGCTGTCTTCTCCTCCCCTGACAGAGCAGAGTCAGGAATAGCCGATCACTTTGCACCTCTGAGAACTAGGGCTGCCGGTTAGTGTGACGTGGGTCTTCTGGTTCTCAGGAGTGTCTCTGTCTCAAACACACACATACACGAGTCTTGCTGCTTTGGTCGGCACTCGGCTGCACTGTGAGCGACGTTAACTGTTTGGAGCTGCTACAGAGGATCTCAGGTAAGGCCGCAGACTTTACTCATGGTTCTGGATGAGGGAGCTGTTGATCTAGACCTATGGAGGTGTGTGTGGGCTCGGAGCACTGCTGCGGTCTGGACTCAGGCCAGCTCTGTCACCTATTTTTAGGCTTGAGTGTGATGGCACACTCGGAGCAATGACCGGGGCAACCAGTGTTAAAGATAAATCCAGCAAGTTGCAATTTTGCTCGAAAAGGTGAATTAATTATTATTATTTTTTTTCAAACTGTCATGTTTGGATCGTGCTGTGTAATATGGTATTTTGAGGCTGGAATGGTGCACTGGATTGGCATTTCTGAGGTTAAGTGCTCCATGCCATCATGCTCAACAGAAGCTTTTGTTTGAGTTGGTTTGCTCTTTTGGAAAAAGGTAGTGCCATTTCAGGCATCTTATTTATTTGTTTCAATTGAGCCACATTTTTTGACTTTTTTGGCTATTTTAAAATGCTTTTGAACTCTTTTTCTATTCAGTGAGTGTTGAGTGTTTGATAGATGAAGTCAGGAGGTTATTTTGTGTATACTGTCATTGGATCATATGCTTCACAGTGTGTCTGCTGCAGCTTTTATTGATGCGGCCATAAACTTTCAGCTGTTCATTTGTATCTTTTTATGTCTCTTTTGTTCAGATAAATTGCCTATGTTGGCAGGGATTTGTTTCGGTATATGTTTCTTCATTTTGTCAGTTGAACTATAATTCAGTTCAGGAAATAAATTAAGTTTTAGGTTGAATGGCATTTAATCTTCATAATTTTGGCTACTGTATAATCATGTATTAAAGGTGTTCAATTCAGTTAGTTCTGTTTTGATCACTATTATATGCTATGTGTAGCCTTGGACAAATAATGTATTTTATCCTATAAACAATATTAATGTCACATTCTACAAATGTATGTTCAGTTGGATTTGCTTCCTTCTGGATGAAAAGGAGGGCCATTTGCTTTGTTTGGTTTTACAGTAATTATCTAGCAGATGAATATACACATTTAGCAATTATCAGTATTTCTGTGATTTTACATATTGAAGTCTTGCTATTATTATTATTATTATTATTGGCAGATTTAAAAATAAAATTTCAGGGAATGTAAATTCTTTGGTTTCTGCATTTATAACAGAACAGCAAGCTAAATATTTACGGGTTAGTTACTGATTGGATTGTTACTGTTTGCACAGCTGCCCTATAGTGATGTGGGCAGCTTAATGCGCATGTGGTTACTCTCATAGAAAGTCTATGCTTTCAGTATTACAGAGTTCTGTTAACAGAATTGTCAATTTTTTTTTAAGGAATTTAATTCTTACTCATGTCATCCCAAACATGTGTAAATGTGTGAAAAATAAAAGTGACCACGCTTTCAAGGTTCCAAAAGGAACAAAAATGTACCATAAATAGTCCATAGGATTTGTGCGTTGATTCTTTTTATGATTATGCATTTTCAACCATGATGCACCTTTTATAAATATACACAAAAATGTGAATTAACAGTGTAATTTTTATTTGTTCCTAAAAGGGGGCACTAGGATCACATCACTCAAAGTTTTTTTTCTTTTCTTTTTCTTAATAAATAGGAATATTTCTATTCAAAAAGCTTTAGTTTTAAAGAAGTCCGACTGCAGCTGTACAATGAGCCCTCTTTGACCCTCCCATAGGTCTGTCATACGTCTCTTGATCTAATATATGTCAACAAATTTAGCTTGATTTTAGGATCTTTTTTTATATGCAACTTGGAGCAAATCTTACTGTTTAATCACTTCTTTCTACTCAACAGAGCCAAGAGCCTCCTCTTCTTTCCAGCACTGTGGGTCTTGTTTACCTGAAGTTTGTGACCTCACATAATATAACTGTGAAGACCAGCATCCATTGTGCCAGCCTCTTGTCTGCTGGTCCTTCCATTTGCCACTCATCTTTTTATCCTGCCCTCCCTTGCTCATCAAACCCTTACCCGGCCCAGCCCATGACAGCAGCATTGCCAGCATGGCATTCTCATCACGTTTTTCCTTCTGGGAGCAAAAGGAAAGTGATGCTCCATTCTCCATTCTCATCTTTCTGCACTGTGTGACATCAGCTAGGTGGAGTGCATGAAAAGCATCAGTGCTTTCACGTTTACATCTATCTGTAGCAATGCACTGGGGTACCGTGTGCACGGTTCATGAAAACGCAGCTGCTAACAGCTCCGCTCAGGGCATGTGTGTGTGTGTGTGTGTGGGCACATGGAAAACACAAATCACTGTGTGAATATGACCAGTTTGTTTCAACTTCATGGGAGACTGCAGTTCGCCAGCTCTCTGCCATAGCTTTTATGATTACATTTTGAAAAGCTGCCACTGGCTTAAACACAGCACTAATCTGATGCTACTGCTTAAAATGTATAATTAGAAATGGCAAGCACTGTAAATTGGTGCTTTATTGGGTTTCAAGTTTTTTATATTTTTTTGTGTAACTTGGTCGTTAAAAATGCATGACATGCATTGGATGCATCTACATAAATGCCTCAGCATATACTTATTGTCCTAAATCAAATGCTAATATCGTTTTTACATGGACCTTTATAGATCAAAGAAGACAACAAGCCAATCCCCAAGAGTTCAAAAGACAATGTAAGTGCCCAGATATTCTTCATACTAACAAATGAAGTATTACAGTTCTTTAATAATGCTCTCACAGAGAAGAGATACACTTATAAAATGAGAAGTGATAATCAAAAAGCACGCTGTCTATTTGTCCTTAGATATTATCATTTATTATTTTCAGAATAATATGCTATTAGCTCCAAGTCCACGTGTTTTCACACAGGATGCAGAAATGTTGTCACAGGAAGCCTATAGCTGCTTCGACTCTATACCACTTTGAGAATGAGTATTTAAGAATAGCCAGTTATTTCCCGGAAGATTTATGAAAACATCATTTATTTAATTTACATTTACATATGGACTACTGATTTCTCTCTTTCACACCTGCTGCATGGTAATTTTCCTCTAAATGGTGTTATCTTGGCTTGAAGATGTGCAGTTTTTTCGATTCTTTGTTGTTCTGTTGATTGATGTGCAGCTATTGCACTCCACCAGCTGTGCTTTGTCTGAGCTGTTCAGAGTCAAGATGCTGGATAAACACATTTACTAAATATCAGTAAACCATCTCAATCAAAGTCGTACTCCGTATATCAGCTGATTTGAAGTGTTAGAATGGATATTTTTGGTAATTTATAATTTTAGTAATAGGCATTTGTTGCAAATTAAAGAGGCAATATTTCGGTAAAAAGTAAGGGTAATTTTATTGTAGAGTTTAAAAAATTGGGTGTCAGTGAGCTTTGTGCAAAACCTGCTGACAGATAAACATTGTTTATTTGGTGTAGCTCATAATCCACTGACAGAATCTACTGTATATGTGTGTAGGTGTTAAGAGGCAGCGTGGTAGGGAGGAAGACGGGGCGTACTTTCAGTCTGAGTGTGCAAATGCATGCTTGGAGATGTGCTTCGTGCAGAAACTAAGTGCAAAAAGTCACTAAAGTGTATTTATGCAATAGTTCACCTCCTCTGCTATCTCTGTTCTCTCCTGCATACAACGCTTCTGTATAATTTGTCAACAGAAACTAGTATTCTACTTCACTTTAACCTTAGTTTGTTTTTGGTAGCCAAGTGGTTTTGCTTTGCTTTGTCCTTTAGTGATAAGATGAAATATTTACAGCGTTTTCAATTGAAAGACAACCATCTGAATAGATTTCAGAGAGTTCTGAGATATTTTTACTGAAGGGCCTCATCAAAGAACAGCTAATTAATCAGAAATATGTACAGAAGAACCAACACAAGTGATTAGAGATGTGTAATTGTGTAATTTAAAGTACTGTGACTTGATTTAGCAATCTCTTCACAATGATTAAATATCTTTCTACCCTTTCTCACTGACAATCTACATCTACTGTATCTGCTGGGTGAGTAGTATGACAGTGATGGTAGCCTGAGTAGCCGCTCCCAGTCAGTGCCCAGCCTGGAGCCTGGCAGAGGCCTACTGCGTGCTAAGAGTCCTCAGCCTGTTCGGGACACACCTACAGAGGTCAACTCCCAGCCACAGTTCAGGAGAGTAAAAAGCCCCTCACCCAACAGAGACAAGATGGCGACCAGAAAGTTCTTCAAAAGCCCAGAGCTTCCCCATGCTCCCTTGAGTCCTGAACCCTTAATGAATGGAGAAAGCAAAGTGAAGGGTACACTCAATGGCAGTGTTAAAACTACTGATAATGCTAGTCAACCAGAGCTCATAGAGGACTTAAAGGGTGGGACCCACAAGAAGGTGATAAAAGTGGTACGCAGAGTGGTTAGGAGGGTAGTTCCTGCTGAAGAAGACATGGCAACAACCCCTGCAGCAATGTCCCCAGAGCCATCTAAAGAACCACCAAAGCCTGAAACAGCATCTGTACAAAAAGTCTTGAAGGTGCCTGTGTTTTCCTTCAAACATGATTCAATAAAAGAGGAGAGAGATGATATCTCTGCTGGACTGACTAGTTTGATGACACGAGGCAGGACCAGGGAATCTCGTCCATGCATCCGCAAGGATGAGCCTCTTGAAAAAGAGGGTGTGAAACCTGTAGAGAAATCTCAAGAGAAGGACATTTCTGGACCAGCACAAGCTAAAACTGTGCCCAAAGTAGAGGCCTCCCAGACTCCAAAACAAGAGCAACAGACTTCAGCATCTGCTGCTACTCTGACAACTCCCAAGTCTCTGGTTTCTCCACCAGCAGGATTCATCCCAACCCCAAAATCCAACCCACTCTCTCCTCCATCTGGATTTATTCCTACACCGAAACCCTCATCAAAACCATCTACACTTTCTCCTCCAGCAGGCTTTATTCCTGCTTCAAAACCTTCTCCTGTGACTCCTACTGTATTTGTTCCAACAGCTCCTATCGTTTCTTCACCTCCAGCTCCTATTCCAGATCCCAAAACCTTACCTGTTATACCCAGTTCTACACTACCTGTTCCTAAAGCAGCTGCTACCTCTGCTCCAACTGCTGCTGGTAAATCCTATCCCCTTAACTCCCCAGCCTACAAAACAGATCCATTTGCCCCTCCTTCAGGGTTCATTCCCCCCAATAAACAGATGCCTATGAAGAAACCAGAGGTATTGATCACACTGATTACTTGGCTGCATGGATTGCTGAAGTTCACTTTACTGTGTGAGGAATGGACTAATGTGAACGGCTTATACCACTAGTACTAAGATGTTTCACGTTATAGTCTATTTGCAAATAAGCAAGTTGTTCAAATTTGTGCTTTTTTACTAAACATTTTCCTCTGCATTTATCCTAGTGGCTTGTGTCTCTTGGAAGTGCGAGACAGCTCCCTTCTCCTAAACTTCTTATACTGTCTCTGAGTTGAGCTGTCTTTCTAGTCTCTTTGGGTTTAATAGCTCAGCCCAGGACTTATGGTTCCTGAATGTCACCACTGGAAAACCAACTTTAATATGCAGATCTTGCAAATTAAGGTGGAATTGAAGGCCTTAATAGATTAAACCACTTCAGAGACCCACAGTAGTGTTGTCAAAAGACCCGGTACTTCGGTACCAAGTCGCTACTAAAATTTTTTAAATGTGACTGTACCAGGTTTCTTTAAGTACCGGTAGTACCGAGGTCCCGTTCAAACCCGGTTCAGCGCTATGATTTCCGCGAAGCAGAAAACGAGGACGGAATCTCAAAATCCAGTCATGAAAATGAAACTTACATTTTAATATGGACAGTCATAGAATTTGTCAAAGTTAGCATAAATTAATCAAATCAAATCTCCATATGGACCAGTATCTGTAAATGTTAAGCCGCAAATGTTGCTTGAAATATGAATCCGTGTCTCTGTGTGAATTAATGAATGACAGAGACGTGCGGGTTTGTTTACTACATAGACTGAAGCGCATGACGCTTGCATTAATTTTAGCATCTGAGCTTCAGAGTTCTCTCTCCATCAAGCGATCTTTTCTGTTTCTCACACATGCAAAGAGAGAGAGAGAGAGCGAGAGTCTTACCACGCTGAATCGACACGCTATATGTAAACGATTCTTTATTGTCTTTTCCTGTAATGGAGTTCATTTAGAATTATTCATATTCATTTTTGAACAAGCAGAAGACACACCGGTTTCTCCGGTAGTGGGTGGAGCTAATGCGCAAATGGCAAAATTATTGGCTGGCGCTGATTTTGTACCGTCCCTGTTTTGATTTCAGCAAATCAGTTTGACCGAACGCAGACAACATAATTAATATTCATGAACCCAGCAGCTCATCAATCCATAGTGCATTGGATATACATTAGTATGATAGTAGAATTAGTAGTAGTATTATCTTTTAATAATAATTAATATGATTACTAATTAATATGATCTATTACTATTTTTTTTACACCAAAAATCTTAAGCATCACCACCAGTTTTAAGTTCAGTTAAAATGACAAATATGCATTCATTAGGCCTAAAAGTTAATTTTTACATAAAGGCATTGTGCTAGAAATATTACTATTATTTAGTAAAATGTATGTGATAGTGCTACTACTGTTGAAAAAAATTATAAAACTTTATTTTTTAAAGAAATAAATCACAATATTTCTTACATGTTTTAATTTTAATAGAAAATCCCCTTTATTTACCAGAAATAAAATGTTTAAATTTCATAAATGAAAAGACAAATTAAATTTGGGTGAAACTTGTTTTTACTGTTTTTCATAATTATATAACTTGTAGAAAAACTTTAAACACAATTGTAAATAAGTATAAAGAATCGCATTGGTTTTATTTTTAGTGCTAAAAAGTTTTTTTTTTAAATTAGCATATTTTTGCTTTGGTACCGAAATTGGTACCGAGAACCGTGGATTTTCACTGGTATCGGTACCGAATACTGAAATTTTGGTACCGTGACAACACTAACCCACAGAGCTATTTACTAGTTTTGAGTACACAAGATTGGTGACAACATACATCTGTGTGGACACTGTTGCAAGATTATAGACACTACATCATATGGATTGATTACTGGTTTTGTTTTGGATATTTGTTTTGGAGTTGTTTGATTGTAGCATTTCAGATCAGAAGCAATAATTTGCGATTGGTTGCATGGATACTAACTTCAAGCCCTTAAACAACTTTGTGACTTTGTATGTGGTTTGGACATAATATTTGAAGGTGAAGACGATCTTACTTATGCCACCAACTCGAGCAGGGAGACCTTCTCCTGGTAGCATTTGTAAACCCACTCTACCAACCCTGTCCAAAAAGGTGTGTGTTTGTGTGTGTGTTTTACAAAGATCACACTCTGCAGCAGTGAGATTGACATGCCTGCTCAGCTCTGCAGGAAGGGAATGCAGCATGCTAACATACACATTTGTGACTTTGGTTTCAATCAGGTTTTGTTTAGAGCTTTTACAATTTATCCTTTTGAATGAATTGATGTTGCCTACTACATAACATTACTCAATGACAAAGCTACTGTTTGTGCATAGTCTGAGTTAGACTCACCTCTTCTTGGTGGTCTGGCCTATAGGAGAGTCTGCCACTGAGTCCCATAGAAGAAGCACAGAGACGGCTGGAGAGGATCTTCGCTGCATCTGTAATGCCTGTCCCTCTTTCTCTTGTCTTCATTTCTGCTTCCTCATCTTCTCTCTTTCTCTCTCTCTCTCTCTCTCTCTCTCTCTGATGCTAAAATATGCTTTATCCAGACTGTTTTACATGGCTCTGACTGCGCTGGCTGTAGGCCTATAAATAAAGCACTTTAGAGCTTGACAGCACTTACACTGACTGAATACTGAATACTGGGAAACAATTGTATACACTACATTGTTAATGAGGACATTAATACTAGCAGAGCAACAACATAGTGCCTTCACATCTAATGGTTATGAACACGTTCTCTGTAGAAGCAATGTATGGCTTTATTTCAAACTCTAGTAGACACCGTAAATTCAGTTCCAGAAATCTCACTTTAGATAAAGTTTTAAACGAGTAAGTGTAAAACAAAAAATCTACTAAAATTACTTATTTATTTGTGTAGTCCCCCCCAATTTTCTCCAGTTTGGGGGGGAAGACAACAGTGAAGACAACATTAGTCCTGAAAAACATTCAGAAATGTTCTGTCTCATCAAATCTTATTTAAAAACTATTTTACCCAACTTTTTATTAATGAAATGTTGTTTGTTAGTGTAGCATATTGTTAGCTTAGCAACAAATGGTAATGTGAAGCTACAGTACTATTTTTTTGTTATATTTGTATGTTGTGTTTAAAGGGGGGGTGAAATGCTCATTTTCACTCAATCTCCTGTTAATCTTGAGTACCTATAGAGTAGTACTGCATCCTTCATATCTCCAAAAAGTCTTTAGTTTTATTATATTTATAAGAGAAAAATAGTCTGTGCCGATTTTTTTCGGAAAAACACGAGCGTCTGGAGGCGTGACGTGTGGGCGGAGCTAAAGAATCACGAGCGCGAGTAGGCTTTTGCGTTGAGAGCGTTTGGAAGTTGTGACATTACCGTGAGGAAGAAAAAACATCATCCAAAACAAACCATGGCTAACAGTCAGATTCAGCCGTTTATTTATGATCCAGAATCAGATCACGAGGCTGAAACTGAACGAGAGCAGCAGCAGCAATGACTACAGCAGGACGTCTCTATGTGGTATGTATTGAAACTGTATATATTTGCTTAGCGGTTTTGGAAAATGACTAAGTTCCACTTTGTCGTCTTTTTTTTTTCTTTAAAGGTGTACAAGGTTTACTTGATGTGCTTACGCGCCGATAGCTAAGTTAACAACACAGAGATATTTGAAGCAGTTTTACTCACCGCCTGCGGTTCCAACACACGATCGTGACCCGTTTTCGTTGGGATTGCATCATCCTTAAGAAATAAACGATATGCAAATCCGGCGTCAAACTGGGTCTTGTTTGTAAAACAAGCATCTTCGAAATGCAGGGAACATACAAAAACACTTGCACAACTCCGTCGATGCTCTGTAAAAATAAACTCCGTCCACTGGTCCCTTAATGTTTAATCTGTGCAGGGTTGTCTTGCCCTCGAAACCAAAAACACACTTCTTTTGTGACATTTCGCGACGCTCTCGCTCTGATCAGTGAATGTCTCTCGTCCGCTCTGCTCTACGGGAGCGCGCGCTCTTCCGGCAGAAGTGCCCTTAGGACCCATATAAGGAAATTCCGCTCCATCTTACGTCACACAGACCCATACTCGAAAAAAACTTTCCGAAACTTGTGACAAACCGGAAGGAGTATTTTTGGAACAAAAATACTCCTTCAAACGTACAACTTAATTTTTGAAACTTTGTCAATGTTTAGCATGGGAATCCAACTCTTTAACAGTATAACAAACTCAGTATGCATGAAATAGCATTTCACCCCCCCTTTAAGACATCATTGCTGCCCCCATATATAGGGTTTTAATTCAATGCTTTTCGGTGCTCCATATTTTTAAGATGCTGCCTTAGAGGTTAGCTGCCTAAGTAGAGAATATAAAACAAGGCAGCTTACTAGGTTTTGAATTGTATTATGTATTATGGGCTGCTCTGCTACGAGACCAATAAATAGGTGTTTTTCCTCAGTCTTCTGCTCTGATGTCTACTGAGCTTAGATTTGTATGTTTTTACACCCCATTTTTCCCCATTTCATGCACTTTTTAACTTTTGCTGTGTGCTGCAGTACAACTTGAGTATCTAGACAGCAAGTTGTTATTGGTTCAGGCATGGCCATCTCACGTCCATGTGTCTGCTGTTCTTTCACCTCTGGATACATGTCTCACGTCTACCTTTCTCTCTCGTCCACTGCTGTCTCTGTGGCTGTGATTGTTTGGCTGACTGGTCTAGCTGGAACCTGTGGCCAGTGCCTCTGCGTCGTCTCACGTACAGAGCCCCTCTGGGGATGGCTCTTCCCCTACTGCGCCCCTCCATGGCTTGGCCCAAGTGTGCGCTCGTGTGGCCTGTTGGAGTGTAAGCCCTCTGTTCCTCTTTCCAACTCACCCCCACCCTCGTACATGGCTATATGTGCTTTTGTGCTTGTGTTATCAACAAAAAATAGATGCTTATATTTTTATTAAAGCAAATATATGAACCTGATTGTTTCTATATCATATCTTTGATATAAGGATTGCCTGCTTGTTTATTGTGTATGTATGATCATTTTAAGCCAGTGTTGATGCAGTGCATGGTGACTCAGGGTTAGCTGTAAATGCATGAAACCCTTAGTGTGACGATTTGCTTTTGCCGCCCCACTGATCAGATTATAAGTGAATAGCAGTGGATGTGCTCTCTAATTGGTGAAGACTTTGATTTAGTAATATCTCCTTTTGCCTCCTCATGCCTCAAGCTCTGAACATTCTCCCCGGTGAATGTTTATTTCATACCATGGTGCCTTACACTGATATACCACATGATCAACAACCCTTTTTATTCACAGGATGTTTTAGATGCTCTGTGTGTGGATCTGAGGCAGGCTATTAAATTGAGAAATGACTGTGTTTTGAGAGATGCACGTTATAAAGTGTTATGATGTCTAATGCTGCTCTTGCCCTCTCATGCTGACCGGCCGTCTTACAGGGACAAGTGGAGGAGGATCCCGTGGTGATCCTAAAGGCAGACCATGCTGCTGCCGCCCATCCTAAGGTCTGCTTCGTGCTGTTGTGTGTATCATAGTTCACCTGCATAATCCCACCCTTGACCTGTCGTGTCAAACTTGCCCTTGTGTTGTGGAGTGTTGTGTTCACACCCATCCCATTTCATCGACAACACCCCAGACATAGAGCCACAATTGAGAGACACATGCGTAGATAGCAAAACAGACAATCTGGCAAATAAAATAAAATGGGTTAATCTAACATTTAATTAGCATTGGATTGTTATTAACAGTTCTGTAGTGTTTTCTACCTTTCCTTCTCATGTGCCGCTGTACTTGTAGAGTTTACCGGTTTACCTACAGCAATGACATCTTATACTAACCAAACACAAGAGAAGAGAAGCTTGTAAAACTGGAACACAACTCCACAGATATACTATCTCTCACTGTCAGCCCTCCACAGCGGTAGAGTTCATGTTCTGACCAGTGTGTGTAGGTCAAGCATGAGTGCAGTGGAAACAGACATGGCCAGACAACCAGAACATCGGACTTGTAATCTGACCTCGTCCATCATTTGATGCCCGAGTTGGCTTCTACTTCTGCTGTTAAACTCTCCCTATCTTGCATGACTACTGTAGACATTGGGAAACGAGTTTTTTTTTCTGGACTGATCTGGGATCTCTTTGTACCCTAATTGATATTCTGTCAGCAGAGGTCTCAGATCAGGATAAAAATACTTTTTGTGTCATTGAATGATAACAGACCTTCTCACATAAGTGTGGACCAATGCATGGTGTGGATTTGAAGCGTATCAGTGAAGCTCCTGTTCAAAAGGCCTGTGCAAAGCCATAAAAAGTTGTTTGACTGATGTTTTCTCCTTCACAGGTGAAAACAGAGGAGCAGATAGCTGCAGAGCAAGCATGGTACGGCTCAGAGAAAGTGTGGCTGGTCCACAAGGATGGATTCTCTCTGGGTTAGTACAAAAGCCATGCCAAATGAACTCGAAGCATTATTTTAAATTGAAGACATTTTCTATTCATTTAACTTGCATAATTTGACACATTCCTATGTGAAAATAGAATATTGTGCTAGAATAGAAGAGAAAGTCATTTCAGAGGCGGAGAATGTTATTGCATTTTGATGAAAGATCATGGAAACATATTCTCTTTTAGAATATTGTGCACCATTGTTTCGCACACTATAACATCAGGGACATTTATTAAGAAAAGAAATCGGGTCAGTTTTAATTCTTATACGATTTGTAACTTAATACTAGTTTCATTACGATAACAATAACAGAGTGCTTTTATGGCATTGAAATTTAAAAAGTCTGTTTTAATTTGGTTTCCGCAATGATGATGTGATGTGTGCAATCCGAAATAAAACAATCCCAGTGTTCTCTGGTGTTCTTTACAGCCACTGTGGTGAAGACAGAGACTGGCAGTCTACCAGAGGGGAAAGTGAAAATCAAACTGGAGCATGATGGGACAGTACTGGATGTGGACGAGGATGACGTGGAGAAGGTCAGTTGTCCAGGCTGATCATGTGTAGGGATGGGTATTACGGTTTTAACGGTATTACTACTCTTTCAGATACTGCTTAACCGTCCGGTACTTTAATGGTATTTTTATCGGTACTTTGTGTTGTGTTACTTTGTGTTGTGTTAGGCAGTGGAAAACTTAGCATTTCTCTGTCTGCACATAATGCACTTTTGAAAGATGCTTTGACAGATTGCTTGTGTTTCCGCCCTTACATGCCACAATTTTGTTGCACTTATGACAACCAGCGTTGTCTGCATCAACTCTAGTGAAGTATAACCACTCTTTGGAACGTTTTGCTGTCTCCGCCATCGTCACTCTATGTATTAAGCAGTTTTCGTACTGTAAGGGGCCGTTCACATATCGCGTCTAAAAACGAATGGAAAACGCTAGGCACGCCGCTTTCTGATTTTTTTTCCCCCAAAGCTTTCGAGCACTTGCGCTCCTGAGGAGTCTGATGTTGCTAAGCAACCATGACCTGCTCTCTCCATGAAGAAGTGGAAATTTCAGCAATGGATAAATGGATTTGCAGCACTAAAAACTGCTTGCAGTAGCTCTGCTTCTAAATTAATAAAAAAATCCACATACAGCTATCAGCTGTTCCTTCATCTTGGCTGAGCTTTCAACGTTGTTACGGAAAAGCTGAGGAAGTTACATGACATGCGGTGCGCTTGCGGCATTCTGAAAAGTTCTCCGCGGCACACATGAGAGATCTCGCAGATCTCACAGACAAACGTCTTAACATGATCGCAAATTAGAAATGTTTGGTGAGATAAAATGTGCACGATAACATTATTAAGCAAAAATACATAGTACATAAATTTTTTCTCCTCCAGTACCGAAAGCAGGACCGATACCGTCAGATCTTACTGATACTACGGTCTTTCAATTTAGCCCCGGGGCCATTTTAATACCGGGTTTCGGTACCCATCCCTAATCATGTGTTTTAGTATGCACAAATAAAACATTTTTTATTCATAATCAAAATATAATGAAAATTCTCTAAATGCATGTTATAGATCATATTGTGATCAATTCATCTTTGTATGTTTAATTTCTAAAAACATTTTTGACCCCTGTTCATCTTCGGAACACAGTTTAAGATATTTTAGATTCAGCCCGAGAGCTTTCTGACCTTCCATTGAAAATGTATGTACGGTATACTGTCCATGTCCAGAAAGGTAATAAAAACAGCATTAAAGTAGTCCTTGTGACATCAGAGGGTCAGTTAGAATTTGTTGAAGCATCGAAAATACATTTTGGTCAAAAAATTAAGACTTTATTCAGCATTGTCTTCTCTTCCGAGTCTGTTGTGAGCGCGTTTTCAATGCTTCAACAAATTCTAACTGAACCTCTGATGTTACATGGACTACTTTGATGATGTTTTTCTTACCTTTCTGGACATGGACAGTATACTGTACATACATTTTCAATGGAAGGTCAGAAAGCTCTCGGACTAAATCTAAAAAAATCTTAAACTGTGTTCCGAAGATGAACGGAGGTCTTATGGGTTTGGAATGACATGAGGGTGAACTAACCCTTTAAGTACACATTTCTTGCTTAATTTAGATTGATAATGACTTCTTAAAGATTTTAACTGATTCTAACTTTGAATAGATTAATTAAATGATTTATCAGATTGATTTAAGCTTGTTAGCGCTTTTATGTGATACATTAGAAGAAAGGTCATTTTGTTCATGAAGTGGCTACACTAGTCGGGATGTGCTGGTTTTTGAGTGCAGCCAGGAAATAGAATAGGAAAATTTGTCTCACCTCATTTCATCACATTCTGTTCAGATTTCACATTCACAATAGAAAACAATCATTCCTTTCACTGTGATGATGTGGATTCAACAGCAGAATAGCTGTGTATTTTAATGAATCACCAGAACTCTGCTTTTTGCCTGGCCTGAATCCAGAGCCAAGTGAGGGTTAGACATGAACAGGTGGGTCCTGGGTAGTATGGAAAGGGTGGGAGAAAATTATGCTATTATATAGGTCACAGAGAAACAGGTGGGATTTAGCCTTATTTTTTAAACAGACAGATTGACCTATATAGACAAGCATAGAAGCCTAATAGAATTTTCAGAGTTTGCACTATTAGGCCTTGATGAGATATATGCTGGGAAATATATTTCAGCTCACTTCCTGCCTGGCACAGTTTGAGCTGATGATTTCCAGGTTGACCTCAAATCAAATTTCTGAACCATCTGTTCATTGAGGGAATTGCTAAGCTGGATCCAGAGTTGAGCTTGACAAGTTTTAAATTGCATTAAAGATTGGCATGAAGTATTGAGGCTATTATTGTCACAGTGTCTGGGTTGTGTCCCTGGGTGTCCACTAGATGTCCTTCTTCTCACGGTGTCTATCACCTTATCACTTTCTGTCTCCCTTATTTGGTCACCTTCCTCCTTGTTAGGTAATTGATTGTGTTCCCCACCTGTCTCCTGTTTCCCCATCATCCTTGTGTGTATTTATACCTGGTCTGTCTGAGTCTCAGTCACGGAGTCCTTGTTTAATGTTGTACGTTAATTCTTGCCCGTCATCTTGCCTTGCCTTGCCGTCGTGTTTGTTTATGTTTGGATTGCTCTTCCGGTTTTCGACTCACGCCTGGACTGTTTATGCTCTGTGGATTAACCCCTAATAAAAGGCATACCCGCTATTGGTTCTCTCTCCTGTGTGTTCTGTACACCAGACGTGACAGAAGGACTCCGTCACTTTGAGACCCAGCGGTATGTCGAGTTACGCTTCTTCCCCAGCCTCCGAGCGGGAGAGAGGCATTCAGTTTGAGGGAACCCGCCTGGTCGTGTTTCGCGGGACCAGGGGAGGGCGCCGAGGGGGAGGTGGGCGAGAGGAAGCCCAGCACCGCTCTCCACCATGGCTCCCCTTTGACTCTGGGCTCACGTGGGAGGGACCAGAGCCGCCGTCTCACCAGGGCAGAAGGAGAAAGCCAGCGACACTGCCCATGAGGAACGCGGGTCCAGCACCACAGCACAAGAGGGCCACCAGCCCAGCGCCACGGTGCAAGATGGCCGCCAGCTCAACGCCAACGCCCAGGAGGGCCGCTGACTCCTTCTTGGATTATTTCGCTACGCTGTCCAAGATCCTAGAGATTCCCAAGACGGTTAATGTCATGGCTGCGGAGCCAGCGCCACAGCACAAGATGGCCGCCAGCCCAGAGCCACAGCACAAGATGGCCGCCAGCCCAGCGCCACAGCACAAGATGGCCGCCAGCCCAGAGCCACAGCACAAGATGGCCACCAGCCCAGCGCCACAGCACAAGATGGCCGCCAGCCCAGCGCCACAGCACAAGATGGCCGACTCAACGCCTGAGTCTCCAGACGAGGTGTCGCCGACTCGCCAACATAGAGGACGGAGGAGGAGGAGACAGGCGTCTACCGTTCCTCAAAGCCCAGAGGACGTTCCCGAGGCGGTGCCCGAGGCCGTTCCCGAGACCGAGGCGGTGCCCGATGCTGTTCCGGAGGCTGAGGCGATGCCCGATGCTGTTCCGGAGGCCGATGCCGAGGCGGTGCGCGATGCCGTTCCGGAGGCCGAGGCGGTGCCCGATGCTGTTCCCGAGGCCGAGGCGGTGCCCGAGGCTGTTCCCGAGGCCGAGGCGGTGCCCGATGCCGAGGCGGTGCCCGATGCTGTTCCCGAGGCCGAGGCGGTGCCCGATGCCGAGGCGGTGCCCGATGCTGTTCCGGAGGCCGAGGCGGTGCCCGATGCTGTTCCGGAGGCCGAGGCGGTGCCCGATGCTGTTCCGGAGGCTGAGGCGGTGCCCGATGCTGTTCCGGAGGCCGATGCCGAGGCGGTGCCCGATGCTGTTCCGGAGGCCGAGGCGGTGCCCGATGCCGTTCCCGAGGCCGAGGCGGTGCCCGATGCCGTTCCCGATTCGGTGCCCGTGCCTGAGGCCGTTCCCGATTCGGTGCCCAAGACCGGTCTAGAGTCAGGACCAGCCACTGATGACCTTCCGGGGTCAGGGCGGGTCACCGTGGGACGTTCGGAGTCAAGTCAAGTCACTGGGTGGGCTGCTGCTCGGGCCTGTTGGACTCCGGCATCGGCCACAGGGGGGTGGTGGTCATCCGCTCCGCCCTGGGGGACTCTGGCGTCGACCACGAGGACGTGGTGGTCCTCCGCTCCACCCTGGGGGGTTTCCGCTCTGACCACGAGGACGTGGTGGTCTTCGGCTCCACCCTGGGGGGCTTTTTGCTTTGACCACACGGACATGGTGGTCTTCTGCCCCGCCCTGGGGGGGCTTCATGTTGTGTTTGTCTGTTGTTTTTGTATTTACTCCTGTCCCCGTTCCTCTCTGTAGTCTGGCCCTCCATCCCTCCCCCTGAACCTCCTCCAGTCCTCCTCCCTCCTGGTCTTCCTGTTTTGTGTTTACTGTCTGGTGCCTGTTTCCAATGTCTTTCTTTTCTGGCCCTCCGTCCCTCCCCCTGAGCCTCCACCTGTCCGCCTCCCTCCTGGTCTGTCTTGTGTCTGTCGTGGAGCGTCTGGGAGCCGCTCCGTAGAGGGGGGGTTCTGTCACAGTGTCTGGGTTGTGTCCCTGGGTGTCCACTAGATGTCCTTCTTCTCACGGTGTCTATCACCTTATCACTTTCTGTCTCCCTTATTTGGTCACCTTCCTCCTTGTTAGGTAATTGATTGTGTTCCCCACCTGTCTCCTGTTTCCCCATCATCCTTGTGTGTATTTATACCTGGTCTGTCTGAGTCTCAGTCACGGAGTCCTTGTTTAATGTTGTACGTTAATTCTTGCCCGTCATCTTGCCTTGCCTTGCCGTCGTGTTTGTTTATGTTTGGATTGCTCTTCCGGTTTTCGACTCACGCCTGGACTGTTTATGCTCTGTGGATTAACCCCTAATAAAAGGCATACCCGCTATTGGTTCTCTCTCCTGTGTGTTCTGTACACCAGACGTGACAATTATAGATGAATCACATCAATTTAGTCATATTTCCACTCTTCCCATTTATCACCAGTCAGCTTTCTAGCATTCTTTGACCTTTATCATTTTAAACCCAGGCGAACCCGCCGTCATTTGACCGCTGTGAGGACTTGGCAGCTCTGCTCTACCTGAATGAATCCAGTGTAATGCATTCCCTGCGCCAGCGCTATGGAGGAAACCTCATCCACACATACGCGGGGCCCAACATGGTGATCATCAACCCTATCAGCGCCCCCTCCATGTACTCAGAGAAGGTGAGAGCCCTTGTTTTCTTTCACACTCCTTGCATCCAAATATGCCTACTTCTGCTTTATTATATAGTATCCCAATATGCAATACACATGAAAAAGTAGACGACAAATACAGTACTCACATGACCTCCTAGTTCATCAAATGCATTCTATATTCTGAAAGTATGCAATTACAGGTGGAGATACTCACTGTGGTAGCAATGCAATGCATTATGGCTACTATATTTTATACAACTGTCCCTTCGTCAGTTAAACGCAATAGGAAATGGGCAACAGAAAGCCGCTAATGAGCTTTATTGGATTTCTTGCAAGATAAAGTACTACCCATAAAATGTAATTACAATCCAGAAGAGAATTTATTTTGGTCATCGGTCCTAATTAAGTGATTTTTTATTATGGATCAAGCTGTTTATGTGCCATGTTGAGTGTTTTCTGCATTCTGAAGCTGAAACTATGATATATGTGAAAATGTTATTGCACTCGTGCTGGAAAGATGGTTTATGCCAACTTTCTTTTCAAGTTAACAGCTATTGATTTTCCCTTCATTGGAAAATGAATGTTAATGGTTTTACATTTGATGCTTTCATTACTGACCGTGTAATACATTAAGATTATTAGTTTGACCTGTAAGCTCCTTGCTGTCTTCCCAACAGTGATCTTCACTAAGCTTGTCCATAGACTTTTGTTTTCTCAGGCAAGCGGCATAAAGAAAATGCATGTGTTTGTCTGTTATAAGTTTTTCTCTTTAATGTTTCAGGTGATGCACATGTTCAAAGGCTGCCGACGAGAAGACACAGCCCCTCATATATATGCAGTGGCTCAATCTGCCTACCGAAACCTTTTGACAACACGACAGGACCAGTCCATCGTGCTGCTGGGAAAGAGCGGCAGTGGCAAGACCACAAACTGCCAGCATTTAGTTCAGTACCTGGTGTCCATCGCCGGCAGCACTGGGAAGATCTTTACTGGTACAGAAACTCCTAGCAATTTTTTTAAAGGTTTTCTAGGGATGTACTCACATTTTGGCAAATGCTGATGGCTTATAATGTTGTTATAATATTCAAATGGAAATGTATAAAAGTGCAATCTGCTGTGAAAGCATCAGAATTTTATTATAGAAGTCAAATTCTTTTAAAACTGTGCTTTTGTAACCAAGCCTAGAAAAACTATTTACTGTTGAATTGATAAAATTGGCCAGTGTAATATGATCATTGTGCATTCCCATTTTTAACTGCATATTTTCTCTATGTGCTTGAAAAGCTTGAACAGCTTGTGGTAAAGGGTAAATGCAAGGGTGTCACGCGGTCACTGGAAATTGGCTTGTCTAGTGTGGAGAGAGTGTGAGCGCTGGGAAGAGGGTGACAGATGAGAGCTGTGCTAATGATGCCCACTAAAGCACTCTGATAATTAGCCGTCATTAAGGCCTGCTCAGTCCCTGAATGGTCAATAATGACCTAATGAAGACTACAGTGCTCATCAACTATACCATTAAAGAGGCTTTGATGTTATCTTCATATGCAGGATCCTCTCTTCTAGTGCGGTCAGTGTTAAAGAGTCAGTCATTTAGTTAAATATAACTGTGTCTCTTCCAGCTGAGAAATGGCAAGCGGTCTACACAATCTTAGAGGCCTTTGGAAACAGTGCCACCTCCATGAACAACAACGCAAGCCGCTTCTCCCAGATCGTCTCGCTGGATTTTGACCAGGCTGGTCAGGTGGCCTCTGCCTCTATCCAGGTTTGACATTGATATTGTACTGGGTCATATCTAAATGCACATTGCACATATAAAAAAAAAAAGGTACTCATTTAATGACGTGTAGATAAATGGCAACCCACCCTGCTACCTTTAAATGCCCCTTATTAAAATATTGTTCAGTTCAATAAATAATAATAATCATAAATACAAATGTGTTATCTTAATAGTTTTTAATTATTTAATTATTTTATAGTACTACGATACTGTATGAAATGGGCAAAAAATAGAATTCTGCTATTGTAATTATATAAACATGTCCATTCAAGAGTCATTCATCTCTTTCTTTTATATGTAGACCATGCTGCTGGAGAAGCTGAGGGTGGTGAAACGACCAGAGACTGAGTCCACTTTTAATGTTTTTTATTACATGATGGCTGGAGCAGACAGCACACTCAGGTAAACTCACGCTAATGAATATATGAATGACTACAGAATGAATGAACTCATGAATGAACGCTTTGAATACAGTGTATTTTTTGCTATTGCATTTTTCAGTTATTTTGTCTGGAGCCCAACATTTCTGCTCTTAAAAAAAGCTTGCACTATTGAAGAAACCTGTAAAATAACTGTGTGAGTTAATATCTCGATTGTATTTCAATTTTCCTGCAGAACGGAGTTGCATTTCAACCACTTTGCAGAGAACAGTGCTTTTGGGATTGTGCCTCAAACTAAGGTTAGTTTTAAGTAGATTGAATAGTTTGCCAGCAGCATATCCAAAATCATTTTTAAAATGATTTATTAATTTAGTGGGTAATGCATACAACAAATAAAATTGTGTTGTATTGTATTTTGTATTTTTCTAATATTCTTTTCTTGTGTGTGTGTATGTGTACACAGTCTGAGGACAAGCAAAAGGCATCACAACAGTTCACTAAACTGCAGGCAGCTATGAAGGTGCTGGGCATCTCTTCTGATGAACAGAAAGCTCTGTGGCTCATCCTTGGGGCCATATACCATCTTGGAGCTGCAGGGGCCACAAAAGGTAACGCAACACTCACCCAGTCAGACAGTGTGGTGTGTCATTGATTTACTTTCAAGCAATCCCAAGTCACCAATAACCCCGGCATAAACCCTTAGCAAAACATATTTAGAGCGGTTAATAGCTTGCTTTGATTCTAACTCTTCCCCTTTAAGCCCCACACTGCTGTCTCTGTGCTAATTTAGCTCACAGAAGCATTCGACAGATTTCTCTTTACACATCAGAACTGGAAAACTTCAAAAAAAAGAAAAAGACGCCTAACAAGCACGGAAACAGACTTTATTAATTAAGGCTGACTATCTGTCTGCTTACTGAGCTCAAACAGAGGAGAGACGAGCAGCTCAGGAAACAGTTTGATGTTGAGGAGTTTAGAGATGTGCATTTCTTTAGCTCTAATGAGGATGGATGGCTCCGTATTCACAGTCTATGATATCACTTCCCCCTCATGCAGAGGATGATGTATTAATGAACTTTTTAATCACCAGACTCCAAACTGTACTGTCTACATCCTGTCTCTAGGGTCTACAGTCATGGGAAACTCAGAAATTGCTGGGAATATTCAAATTGTGTGTGTTTGTGTGTGTGCGTGCGTGCGTGCGTACTGGTTTGGGTAGTTTATGAGGACACAGATTTGTGACATGACACTGGTATTACAATATGAAGGTGGTTAATGAGGACACTTCCTGTGTCCCTGTAATTCAGAAGGCTTCAAATGTGTGTGTGTGTGTGTATGTGTTTATCTTATAAGTCATGGAAAATTTCTCCTTTTTTTTGTGAGTTAAATTTCTATAAATCTATTATTTAAAAATCATTATTCAGTAATTAAAAGGTGTGGGAAAGGAGTGTGTGGACTTGGATTTGAATACAAGTATGTAATGTATACTAGTTTGTTGCTGATATATAGTGATATATAGTCAGTGCTGTCTCTAAATTGCTCTGTAGTCTGGTACTCTTTCCTGAACCTGCATGGCTCCCCTGTGTCTCTCAGACAAATGCAGGAAAGCTTTATTTCTGGCAGGAGGTACTAATACTGCTTCAGTGTCCTGAGTTGGTACTGAAGACTAACATTACATGACATCAAACATAATAACTGGTAAAGCTTTTTTAGCAACATATTTCACCTTCAGGACAGTATATTAAATGTTTATAAAGACACCTTTGTCTTGTCACTTAGTTGTACCTGACTGTCGGTACAGCAGGGGGCAGTGTTGTTCTGCTTCATTGTATTTTGGCTGGGTATTTATCTAGGTTTAAGTCTGTTCTTATTCTTAGTACAGGCAAATAACTGTAAAATGTGTAAAATAGTTTTTCTAGACTTTGTCAAGGAACTGTGGGGTCAGTAATATTTTTTTATACTTGTATTTAGCAAGGATGTATAAAGGTGACAGTAAAGACATTTATAATTTTTAAAAAAATAATTTTTATCATTATTATTATTATTATATATTATTGTTTTAGTCTTTTACTAGTCCTCATATGCTACTATATTTATTCATTGGCCAGCCATTGGAAAAACACATATTGATAGATTACTAATTGACAACTAATGTGCAATGGAAATGTCAAATAAAAATGCATGGAAATCCAGTAATATTTGTACAGTATATGCGAGAGTTTGTGGGCTAATGATTGCATTTTTGGTTCCGTTTGTACAATACTGAATAATGTCTGTCATGTCTTAACCCTTTTCTTCTCTACTTGCATGTTGCATGATGTTACAAAGCAGAGGTTGATGAAGGTAATGAGCATGAATATTATATATCTACAAGCACTACAAGCAAATACCTCTTTTGTGTTTGTGCGTGTGGTTTTATGCTGTTATCGTCCTTGCCAGACATTTCCATTTCCATTCTTATTGCAGTCTTTTCTTTCTTCTTTCATTTCTCTGCTTGTCTTCTTTTCTTTCAGAGGTTTATAACAATGTCTTAGTCTTGAAGCTTAGATAAAACCTTGGTGGGAATATGTGCGGGTGAGGGAGGGGAGCATCGTAACTTTGTTGTCTTATAAAGCTCAGGCTCTCTGATGTTTTTCCATGTTGTAGACTTTTCATTTCTGCAGTGCTTTTCTGTTGTTAAGCCGCAAACACAAATAAAAAGCCTTTTCGCTCTCAGTTCTTGTTTATTTTTGGCGTTCATCTATTCCACCAGAGGCCTGCGTTGTTTTCCATCTCTCTCTCTCTCTCTCTGAGACCTTTTCTGGTTGCGTGTCACTCTTCTTGTTTATGACTCTGTGGCTAGCTCTGAGGTCAGTCGGAACAATATCTGCTAGACACATTTGAAAAAACCTTTAAAAAAAAAATGTAAATGCTGACTAAACATTAAAACTCACAGGCATCATCAGACCATTTTTTGATAGTTCTGAATGTGAGAGTTTTACTGTATACAGTCAGTGGTTTTCAATAGTGCTTGTCAAAATGTACATTGAATATCAAAATAGCTTGTTGTAAAAAAAAAAAAAAAATCTAGTTTTTGATAAAGCAGTATCATTTATTCAGATGCATTCAACCAAATACTATTAGTTTTATTCGATATTTGTTTAAATATAAGCAAATAATTATATTAATATTACCATAAGATGAATGCGCCAGCCATGTACAAAATTAATAACGTGACATTCTTGAAACTCATCTTTGTTTCAGTTGAATCCATATTTAATCTCATCTGGGATGTAGTTTCTTTCACCTTCTATAGTTTTGCTCCTGATTTTTTGAGGATGAGGACATATCACACAGCCTCTCTGTGGCGTCTGCTTAATTTGGCAAGTGTTTACCAAGTAACAGATGGATTTGCATGAAAATCCCACAGTGATTGACTGGATGACAAATTTAAATAACGAAATATATGGAAAGAGTTTCTCCTCCCTTCGAAATTGATCTTCTAAAAAAAGCGTAATCAAACAGTTAGTTGCTTTTTATCGTCCATGACCGGAACTAATCTGCAGCCTACTTTAATCCGTAATGCACCCATGAAAACCACTGCTGTTTTTCATCCATAATTTCAATATTTGGTTAAAACGGGATCTATTCGAAAAGATAATATGACTGTTCATCAATGAAATAATCAGCGGGATTGCATAAGACTTCTCTCAGATGCCACAAGAGCCCCAGAGTCATTAGTGTTGCTTCGATCAACATGGTATTAACACTGTCCCTGCGCATCTCACAGCGGGCCGGAAGCAATTTGCACGTCATGAGTGGGCCCAGAAGGCAGCTTACCTCTTGGGATGCACCCTAGAAGAGCTCTCCTCTGCTATCTTCAAACACCAGCCCAAAGGAAGCATACAGAGATCCACCTCGTTCCGCCAGGGACCAGATGATGTTGGGACAGGAGACAACTCAGGTAAGAATTTTCATAAAACAAGACCTCTGACACAAAGGAATTGTGTTTGCTTGCTTTGGCAGTATTAAAATGTATGTTTTACCTCACAGCTCCAAAGATCACAGCTCTGGAGTGTCTGGAGGCCATGGCTGCTGGACTCTACTCTGAGCTCTTTACTCTGGTCATCTCACTCGTTAACCGGTAATGTTTGTTACCTCTCAGGGTCAGGACAAAAATGTCTTGTCTTTTTCCCAATAAGAATGTAAAGATTAGTAGTGGGAGTAGGCTTTTAAATTGCCTACCATAATTCCCAGTTTAATTTGTGAATGAGAAAAAAAGCCTTTATTGTTTGATGCATCTAACCTACACTTAATGTGCATCTGTTGTTTGTTTGTGTTTGTTTAGAGCGCTGAAATCGAGTCAGCATTCCCTGTGCTCTCTGCTTATTGTGGACACACCAGGATTCCAGAACCCAAAGTTAGCCAAGCGGGACCGTGGCGCCACCTTTGAAGAGCTGTGCCACAACTACACCCAAGAACGTCTCCAAACGCTTTTCCATGAACGCACCTTTGTACAGGAACTAGAGCGCTACAAGGAGGTGCAGAAACTATCAAAATACTTCCTTTGAAAAAAATAAAAAATAAAAATTATAGTCTCAATTCATTTGGGCTGTGTCTAGCTGAGATAGATCGATGTTTATTTTAATACAACCTCAAATTTAATAATGCAGAATTAACATGTTTGTCTAAGCTGTCATAATCAAATGTGCTTGCCTTGTTAACAGAATCAATAATCAGGCTAAGTACATGAGCCAATCAGAGTCTGTCATAGAGATAAAGGGACTATAAGCGATGTTCTGGAACTCCCTACAGACTACCAGTCGGCATGAATTTTTTTTTCAATTTTTAAATACTTTTTTTCCCCCCAAAATTGTAAATGCACATTATAGAGCTCATTGTGCGCAGTTCATCCATAAATACATTTGATTTGTCCTTTTTTAATTTTATAATAAACTCTTAACTCTCATAACTAACTCTTTGGGTGAAAACAACGAAGTTCCCACCCTAATCTGTAACACTTAACACTTGGGTTTACATAAAAATACAGAAGAAAAAAAAATATTTTGCTACTTCTGTTTCAGTGTGATTGTGAACAATGGCAAATGTTGACCGCACATTTAGTCACAGAATTTGCCTCAAAGTGATGTGATTGACCAGCGCTTATATATTTTTGGCAGTTCACAGAACTTAGGGCTGTCATAAAGACAGGCCTGATATTTCAGGGCAGATGTCTGAGCATCATTCCACTCAAGGTCTTGAAATTATAAATTTTCATGCTTAAGCCTCTTACTTGGTTATTTATCTGTCCTCAAGGCTGTATAATCATAGAAAAATTTAGAAAATATGGTATTAAACACATGAAAAAATATAGAAACCTTTAACCTTAAATCAGTTTGAAATCGTAGCTGACTAATACTCCCTCTATCCCTGTTTAGGAAAACATAGAGCTTGCATTAGATGACATAGAGTCCAGTACATCACTGACTGTATCAGCTATAGACCAAGCCTCCACTCAAGCATTGGTAAGCAACTTTTTACTTTCTTTCCTCCTCAGGATTTTGTAGTGCACCCCAGCCTGTTCCCAAAGGGGCCTTATCTGGAGAATGTGTGCTTTTCAGTTTCAGCAGTGACTTGAATCACTGAGTTTCCCTCGTCTCTCACAACGTTGGGGAAAAAGACTGCTTGAAAAGTTCTCCTCAATGACTTTTGTGTCCTTTAGTTTGTCATTTGAGCACGAACTCAACCTCAAAGTTGTTATCTGTGCCGGCAAGTTATTATAATGTCGTATCTAGCCAGTTGTTGCAGGAGCAGAGTGTCAGGAACGTGGCTTTATGGGATGTTAATGAGACCGGAGAGGAATTTCTTTGTCTTTTATATGTGTGTGGGTGGGTATTGAGTGGGAAGTGCCCTCCCACTTTTTAAGGCACAGCATTCAGCATCTTAATGAAAGCCCTTTTGATGACATTGTCTCTGTCACAAAAAGTTTCTGGATCATGCTTAGTAGTCCCTGTTAAATCTGAATCATATTGGAATCAGAGACAGATTTGTGCTTAGAAAAGGATCTTAGATTTAAATGGGTCAGTGATGCATGACTGATTGCAAAACGTGTAATTTTGATTTCTGACAAGCTGCTTTGAATGTCACTAGTAAGTGTTTTGAGTGCCCCCAGTGGTCTCAATCACAAATTACAGTTTTACGACTTGAATAAAAACAGTTTGCCTGTGGCGTCATCCAATCTTTTAAGTCTTTCTCTGCTTTTCAATTTACTGAAGTTTTGAAAGAAATTCATACATTTTCAAATGATTATTTTAAAAATAAATTAATTGAAAGCACTGGCTGAAACAACACTGACAGGTTAATTAGCCAATCTGTGTCTGATAAGAATAATATGAGGCATAATGACACGGTCTCATCAGTGTGAAAAGTAATATTTAAAGACAAATTCTGAGCATATTCATAAGCCAACGTAATTGCTGTAAGTTCTTTTCCGCACCGGCCTCATCCGCAGTTATTCAGCAGCCTGCAAAGTGTCAGTGCGGTAAAGCAGAACAAGGGATAAGCCATTACTGGTATTAATTGCTTAAGTAGACAGGCAGAGTGTAAGGTTTAAAAATGCCTGCTTGACTGCCCTGGAGCTCTTACTTAATGCAGACCTTTAATGAGGAGCCCAAGACTAATAGCTCATCTTTTTTCCCCTCGTTTTCTACTCCTCTCTCTTATTCTATAAAGGATAGTAATTGCTTTCATGTAATGACTAATGTTGTGTTTGAGGTCATTATCGAAATATGAAATAAAATGTCAATTAAACAATGCACAGTCTTGATGAATGAAAGGGGCTTAAATTGCAAGTAAACAAAGTTCTTGAGAGAGATTGAGCTTGTTCTAGCCAAGATACAGCATGAGCATTAGGGTCTAACGTCTTGTTAGTCTCACTGTTGCTTCATGAGAACAATCTCAGTGGCAAAGAATTAAAAAAAAAATGTGGCGTAACCATGCAGAGAGTGATGAGTTGGTAGTGCTTTCATAAGGTTTAGAGGTCCTTTTCTAATGGGTTAATGTTTAAAAGTGTGGTCACATTCACAAATGTCCTTTATTCTGTGAATTAACCCTATAAAGCCTATTTTATATTTGATATGCAAATTATCAACATGATCAAAACTTTGCTTGAAAACCTGTTTGCTGGGAAGTGTATACTTATTTTTATAAAGTAAACGTAAGAATAGGGTGACCATATGCGCCGTTCATACAGGACACGTCCCAGCCAGGATTTTAATATTGCCTAAAATTAATTTCTAATTTAATTTAATTCTAATTAATCTAATTTTTTATGCACCCATGTTAACGGATTCCAGTTGCGTTCCAGGAGCGTTGCGTCTGCAGCAGTGCAGCGATCGTTTACGTACCGAGTAGCGAACTGCAAACGCGTCCTGTGTGAAAGCACATCGAGTCCGTGCTGCACCACATACGTAACGTACACGGACTGCATACGCACTGCAGACGGAGTATGTGTGAAACAGGCGTGAGCAGGGCCGTAGCTGGGGTCAGCGGGGCCCCGGTGAAGGTTGTACCAGTGGACCCTGTTTGAAATGGTTTAATTTGTATTTTGTGTTCGTTTATTTTTATTTAATTGTGCTATTTACACAATGTTTAAGTTTGTAGGTGTCAAGGTACAGAAACCAAATAATTAAATGTAAAATAGCACTGGATAGTCTTCAATGTAAAAATGAAATATACAGTCAAACCTACATTTATTCAGACACCTTCAACATTTCTCACATTATTACAGTTTTGCTATATATATCTCAAAAATTATATCTGGTGTCTGAATAATTTTTGGTTTGACTGTTAAAACTACAAAGTAATTCAGTCAAGAGCAGTGAGTGATTTTCATTTCATTTTCTTGGATTAACATTATAGCAGCCAGTGGCTAAATTAGGCGCAGTCACTTTAAGAGACGATGAACGCATGCAATATTAATACAAATCCCATTTTTTCCCTCAACTGTTTACTTTCACTTAAGGAATAACTGACAGTTTTTTCGAGCATAATTTCCAAGGTGGATATTTTGACACATTTTGTATGTATTTGTCGGCACAAGAGCAAAAATAAGCAAATTCGATGTTCAAGTGTTTTGAGACGCCTTTCTCTGCGTGAGCCCTGAACACCAGAACACCGCGAGTACTGAATTGGGCTCTTTCACATCTTTTTGTTTGTTCAAACTGCGATTTGTATTTGTTCGTTCAGGTGCAGGAGGGACTTCGAGGAGAACTTCGCAGAAGAGAGCTCGGTTCAGTGTCGCTGTCCGTGATACGCGGCTCTCTCTCTCTCGTGCGCACCGAACACAGCGCGCGAGATACCAGCTACTCTGTTCAGCTTTGTGTTGTGTTTGGATGCTTTAATGTTTAAATCGACAAGCGGTAAAGCTTAATAACACGTGAAAAAGATAAGCTTTCGTGACGATGCGCAGCAGTGGCCCGTCAACTGTCCTGAGCATCTTTTTAGGCTTGCCTCAGCCAGTGGGTTATATAAAATATCAAGGTGAAAGTCATCATAGCTTGCTTAGTATAGACCCAGCTCCCAACCCAACTTTGAGAACAGATTAACGGCGATATTTTTTTATCGCCCGATTAGAGTCTCACGTTAACGCAGCACGTTAACGCCGATAACGGCCCACCACTAAAACGTATTTACACTATTTTGTCCCCAGCTCCCTGTTTATATTACAGACCCCTGTCTACGGTTAGAGTCTAACAAAGTGTTCTTGCATGTTAATGTGATTCAGGTACGGACCTTGGCCAGGACAGATGAGGCGAGGGGCCTGCTGTGGCTGATGGAGGAAGAAGCTCTGCAGCCCGGAGGCTCAGAGGAAAATCTGCTGGAGAGACTCTTCAGTTATTACAGCCCTGTGGATGGAGAGAGCAAAGGTCAGAACACAATGCACCTCCCACATGCCCAACCACACACATACTTGAACACATTGACATTTTCGTATGAAAAGATCATGCAACCTAAATGCATCCCTCAGGCCCTGCCTTGATGCTGAAGAGTGAGAAGGCACATCACTTTCTGTTGGGTCACAGCCATGGGACCGACTGGGTGGAGTATGATGCTCGGGGATGGTTGAGCCATGCCAAGCAGAATCCTGCCTCTCAAAATGCGGCCATATTACTGCAGGACTCTCAGAAGTAAGACTCCCATTATGAAATTAATTAATAATATTTTTCTGCTGGTACAAACATTTAGCGAACTCCATCTCTGAAAGCGCTATGAGTTTGGGTCGCTTATAACATGCATGTGAAAATACAATGATAATCAGTACTCTATGGTTAAATGTTTAAAAATATTTATTTATTGAACTTTTTATAATTATTTTAATTTTTATGGTTTAAATGATAACAAATATATTACATATTGTTGTTAATATAAAGTAATATTTAGTAATAATAATAATAATAATAATAAGTAATAATAATTTTTTTTTTTTTTTGCTGTTAACTTAGTGTTTTGGTCCAGTTAACATTTACTTTATGTTCAGATTTTGGGAAGCTAATGTTACTTTTTACTGAAAAAGCTACTGCTGAGATACAATTATGTGTAATGACAACTTTTTTTTTTCTTATTTAAAGTGTTGCATATTTCACTTGTGGAGGCGTTAAATGATCCAGCTCATTCTGTGTATACTCTGGTCCTTCTATCTGCAGGAAGAATATCAGCGGCTTGTTTAAGGGACGTTCAGGGGGAGCCACAGTTTTGTCAGGCTCTATTGCTGGGCTTGAGGGTGGATCACAGCTGGCCCTGCGCAGGGCAACAAGCATGAGAAAGACCTTCACCACTGGTGTGGCCGCTGTTAAAAAGAAGTCCCTCTGCATCCAGATTAAACTGCAAGTGGTGAGCACTTCAGATGTGAAAACTACATCCATACATTAATGCACTCAAAACAGCTAGACAGAGAGTAATGAAATGGAACCTTATTATGAACCTCCTTGACTGGAACAGAAAAGGTAGGGCTCTCGATATGTGTTTTTAAAGATCTTAGTTCTAAAACTAAGCATGCTAATTATAGCACCACCACTAAAATATGAAGTAGAAAATCTAGATAAACCAGTCACCCTCATTAATAAGTTATTAATAACCTAATAACCATTGTGACTAGAGGTCAGCAATACAGATTTTTTTTGATGGCTGATGGAATATTTTCGAGCAGGGTAGCTGATGTCCTATTTACTTTAAAGATAAATAATTCTAAAATGAAAAAGTAACCTGTGAAATAAAAGTCCTGGCACTATCAAAATAAAAGTCACACGTCCACTTTTCAGCCAAATAGAAAAAAACATACCGGCAAATAATTGAAAAATGTCAAATATCAAGCACTAATTGTAACCCATTAGTGTCAGAAAATCTTATAATATGGTCAAACAGCTTTTTTGAACTTAATGTGACTATGTTGTGTTTTCCTGTAGGATGCACTGATAGACACAGTGAGGCGGTCCAGGGTGCACTTCGTGCACTGTCTGCTGCCTAAAGCAGAGACTTCAGCCGGGGATTTGAAGGTGCTGGGAGGACCCTCATCTCGCTCTGGGGAGATAGATGCACATGGAGAAAGCTGCGACAACGGCCTCATGCAGTTGGATGTGTGCTTGCTTCGGGCGCAGCTCCGTGGGTCCAAACTGCTTGACGCCCTCCGCATCTACCGCCAAGGTTAGAGTTAAAAAAAAACCAAGGGATTTAAAACATAAGATAAAACAACTGAATGACCCTGGTTATCGATTTATGACCTTTATTTTGTTGAGAATGTAGAAAAATGTCTGAAGAGAGGAAAGATTTAAAAGTTCAGATTTTCCATGCAGGTTTGACTTTTCCGAAAATCGCATTTTCCTTACAGGGTTTGTTGACCTTTGTAGGGCTTATGTGGCCAGATGCTACGTAGTATTCTAGATGCCATTTTTTTATTCTTGGAGACGTTCATGGGTTTATTTTTTGAAAACATTGCAGTGAAATCAGCAAAATGTCACTGGAAACTGTTTTGACACATTTCAGCCTAAAGCCCCGAGTAAGCAGAACATTCTCAAGATAAGCAGCTGCCCAGTGCCCTTATCATTGCTCTCTGCTGAACCTCCACAGACCCTGTAGCTTCCTAGAATCACACATGTCCTTCTCCTGTAACGCTCCTGTCGTTCGGCTCTCCCTTTCCTCAAGGTTATCCCGATCATTTGGTTTTTTCGGAGTTCCGTCGTCGCTTTGATGTGCTGACTCCCCACCTGACGAAGAAGCATGGGCGGAACTACATTGTAACCGATGAGAGAAGAGTGAGTGTCCTTTTATTTGTGTTTGTGAGTGTGTTGTTTCTCTGAGCGCAGTTTGGCTCCTCCTTCATGAGCTGCTCTTCCATGTAATTGATTATGACAATGCTCAGTGCAGAGAGCTGTGTTGTTGTACACATCTTTTTCCCCTTAATCTCGGCTCTGCTCTGGTGACAGGGCAGTAAAGGCTTTAATCAGGGCCCAAAGTGACGACTCTATCAGTGGCATCCTGTCCTATCGCATCCTCTGCATCTGTTATTGAGTCTACAAAGACCCGTAATATCCTAATGTGAACTTCATGTGAACATTAAAGGGGTCATATGATGCGATTTTAAATTAAGAGTGTTACAATCTCTTGGTGCAAAAAGTAGATCTATTTAACTGAATATAGGTTTCTCATGACACTTTGTTCTAAAGGTGTATGCTTAAATGCGTTATTAGCTTTTTGACAAATAGTAATAGCAATAGTAATGTACCAATATACTAAACTAAAAAATATATATTTTTTATTATTATTATTTTTATATAGTTATTTATTTTTTATTATTTTGCATGAATGGGCCAGAGAATGAACTAAATTGTAGTTTAATTCAATTTTAAATGTTGTTTTATTTTATTTTAATTATTTATTATTAAGGAAAATGATCTACAATAAAATATCATTTGAATTAAATTACAGTGGATATTATTTTATTTTATAGTATGAATGGACTAGAGAGTAAAGGAAAATAATATAAAATATAGTTTTTATTAAATTTTCTTAGTCCCAGTTCCCATACTTTCTTTTTGTTGTTTTTATGTACTACTTTTGACTGGTACTGTATGTATATTATCTGTTTATGCCACATGTAATATGCCAGCATTAGAACATGTTACAGGCTCAAATATATGTATTTCAGGAGAGTGATCTTTGCTTGCATGTTGCTTTAGCTATGTTTTTCAAAGGTCTCTCTTTGGTAACTAATTCTCAGCAGATTCCCCAATTAGACCTGTGATATATCTGCCACTGCTGAGTCTGAGACGTGGCTTTTGGCTGGTCTCTCACCACTGAACAGGTTCTCCAGACAGCTCCTGTGCCCCTGCAGAGAGCACTCAATACCTCCTTGTGCTTTTAGCTCAAACTCTAGCCATTAGTCATCAGTCCACCAAGATTTTTTTAATCCCCTGCCATGTTATTATTTGCCTGACATCTTGTCAGGTAGAAAGCACTCATGGGTGAGTGGAAGAGAGGGTTCAGACATTAAGATAGTTGTTTGCGACCCAGTTTCCCCAAGGTGGCTTACCTTTTGGGCAGAAAGAGTACCCCAGTCAGCACTCTGTCTACTTGGTGCCCTGCAGAGGTGGACGACACACTATATCTTAATTTTTGTTTCACTGTTTTATGCATCCGTTTCTTTCTCTCTGTGGGTTTCAGGCTGTGGAAGAGCTGCTGGAGTCTCTTGAGCTGGAAAAAAGCAGTTATCACATGGGTTTGAGCAGGGTAAGTCATACCTCACAATACTTGTACTAAACGTTAAAAACGATAATGTAGCTTGTGGTGTTAGACCCAGAAGTGCGTCATTACCTGCAATACTTAAGTTATTCATTCTAGCCGGCAGAGATTTTATGTAATTTAGTTGTCTGGAATTAAATGTTCCAACACGCTAACTAGGATTTTACAAAAAAAAAATATAAAAATAGTTAAGATTGCGATTACAGAAAAGCGTTTATACACATCATGTCGGGTACTCCTGTTGCATCTATTTACAATGTGTTTTGTAGCAGCTAAACATTGTAACCAGTCACAGACGTATCTGTTGCTTTTAAGATTGGGGGATTTGAACTCTTGACATCTGGCAACTACAACCAATGAAAGCTTGTGGCTTGAAACACAAATGGTTTTCAGGATTTTCAAGTTTTCAGGATAAATGTTCAGTGGGCAGATAACACAGATGATTTTGTTTAATAAATGGAGAGAAGCCAAAATCACGATCACAATTAAAATATGATTTATTGTGCAGTCCTATCCGAACTGAAACAACACTTAAGTAATTTGAGCTAAATTATGACACTATTGTTATCTTCATTGTTGATTCCATAACTGATTCTGCTATTTTCCTGTTTATCACTTTGAAGCTGCTTTGACAAAATCTATTGTATAAAGTTTTATAGAAATAAAGGTGACTTGACTTGTTGATTGCACGGATGACTTAGCCAATCAGTGAGCAAAAAAAAAAAACAGGTGCATGTTTTTACTCTTGTTCATGGGACACCAAAAATGAGTCACAAACATCACCTGGTATAGAATGGAAGCAAAAAGTATTGTTGTCAATTTGGAAATCATTGATTATAATGGGAGCATTCATGTAATTCAGAACTTGGGCAGTCAGTGAGCTCACACTGAACTGCTATCAATCCAAATGAATTATTTCACAATATCGGGGTTAGAAAATCAACAGTTGTGTTTTTTGTCATAATCATGAATCTCTTAAAGCATCTTAAAAAGAAAGAAAGACTTCACATATTCGGTCTCTCTATGTTATGGATCATGGCATTGAGTTTGTGGCATACAGATTCAGCCTGAGTCACAAGGATCAGTTCCAAACAGATGGCATGATTTCCATTTAGATTACCGAAACATTCGCTTCTTCTACACCTCTTAGACACAGACTTTAATCCACTCTGCTGCTGTGCTCACATCTGGATGGAAAGTTCTGCAAGGTGGGCTTCAGCCAAAAAGACTCGTCATCTTTTCTCCCATCGTGAAGCACTGTGCTCTGGGACGACGCTTTACCCAGAATGCTAAGCTGCAGATTGGACATGGCTGGCACCGTTGGCAGGCCTCATTGGCGGGCATGTTGGAGCGAGAAAGACAATTATTCTGATGTTTTCTGAGATTGCATGAGCCAAGCTGAAAGGTTGTGCTATTGCACACTGGGTCTCCCCTGAACTTCAAACGATTAAAGCAGAATTCCTTTTGTGCATCTTCTCTAGATGATAGATTGATTCTGGCGAGGCACTGGCTTGCTTTGTTTGATTTACTCTGGCTTTGGCGCACGACGATAACTCACTACAAACACCAATCAGCCCAGCAAGATATTGTGCTTCCAGACAAAGAACAGAAGCCTGGAGAAAGAGCCAGAATAATGACTTTCTGATAAATAACTGATTATATAAATGGGAATGGAGAAAAATGTGTCCAGGAAATACACAAATGATTTGTTCACGGCCATCATTTTTGAATTCTGCTACAGTGTAGAGATTCGCACCATTGATTCTATATACAGTGGCCATTTTATTTTATTTTATATTTGTAAAATAATAGGGGTGTTATTAATGTATTTATTAGTATTTGTTGCATTTGATATATATTTATTTTATTTTGATATGTAGGGCCTTTCTTTCTTTTTGGAGTCGGAGTAGATGTGTTCAAGATCCTCAGCAATCATGAACTCCCTCCACTGCTTATTGAAAACAGTCATTATACAGTTTCCACCTTAGTACAATACATCCATCCAAATCACAGACTCCCCCACAGACTTGCACACAAGCTGCTCTCTTTGCACTCCTCCATCACCATTTGTATCCCTTCTTTTCATGAGGAATGTCATTCTCTTGGTCTCCATGGAAAATGCTGCTATTTGACCCCCATGAAAGGACCTTTCCACCATGCTGACCTTTGGTGCTCTTGTTGGAAAAGACTGCCGAATCACAGGCCTGCTGGGTGAATGTCATGGGGTGACTTGGCTAACAAGCAGCCGCACTCAATAGAGACATTTCTGAAAACTATCATCATGCTCTTCAAGTGAATGCTGCCAATAGTCTCTTAGGATGATATAATCCAATAATATCGTGTTTCACACATGCTCCCTGATGCTGTAGTTGTGAGTATTTTAGCATCTCCACCTAATCTTACATTCGACTCGAGAGGATCATGAATGAAGTTCTCGTTTGGGTGATATCAGGCCTTTTTTGCAGCATATCTTCTCTGACATTGAGAAATGAAACTCAATTTTCCCTTGCTACTCTCCTGAGGTGGAGGGGTCCCTCTATGATATTACACCTGCCTGAAAGCAAATAAGTGTGTGTGTTTGTGTGTGTGTGTGTGTGTGTGTGTATTGGCTGCCCAGCAGGTACCTCAGTCCTGATGTTCTAATTTACGGGGTTGTAAAGGGTTGTGGGGAGCAATTCAGGGAAACGTATTGTCCTTTATTTTTATTTTTGGTTCCATTGAGTTGGCAGTTGAACGCCGTGGGGTCTGAAAGCTGTCAAACTTTACATGAATATGGAATCATTTCATAACACTCCATTCTCCCCTATGATCTGATGCTTGGAGCTCAGAGAGATTGCCTCCTGTAATAACAATAACAGAGGCTCTACATCACTGAAAGGCTCTGGCTGCCTTTGATGTAAAAAGGAAGATTATACTGCAGAGCTGCTCCAGATAAAGGCTCAATCAAGAGGCATTTGTTGCCATTGCCTCAGATGAGTAGTAATTGCAGCTGTGGACTCTCATCCTCCCTTCTCTCTCTCTCTCTCTCTCTCTAAATATATATATATATATATATATATATATGTGTATATCGCAAATCAGTTTCCCAAAGCATTACTTCTTTCCAGCATAGGCTCTCAGGTACACCCCAGATCTGGTTCAGAATTTAATTAGGATTCTGCTCATCTAGATTAATCCATCTTTAAAACGAATAAAATGCTAATGCAATTAGAACATGTCCACAGAATTTGACGAATGCACGTCTGGTAAAAATACAAGGTCCACTTCCCTCAAATTTCTCTGATTAAATGGCCTAACGGATTAGGATTACGAGGTGTTAATCCAACTCAATTTGACACCACCACCACAGAGCGGAAAATTAAAAGTAAACAGAGCATGGGTTTAGACGAAGTCCTCACACTTTCACACAGGGTGACTGCAGAACTTATTTACAGGAATGGAAAATCTTGACTGAAAAAAATATGTGACTGTGAAATATATATATAGGTTAGAAAGTTTGTTCTATTTCCAGTTTCTCATGGTGGTCTATTTGCAGGTGTTCTTCAGAGCAGGTGTTTTGGCTAAATTAGAGGAAAACCGAGATATCCAGACCAGACGCAACATCACCCTGTTTCAGGCTGCATGCAGGGGCTACCTGGCCCGACAGGCCTTCAAGAAGCGGAAGGTAAGTTCTCTTTATCTTCTCTTTACCTTATAAAAAATAATTCATGCTGTAAACAATATACATACCACTGAAATATTAAAGACATTTTAAGACACGTTTTGTCCCACCAGAGTGGAAATGTTTTTGTGTTTGAGCCTCTCTTTTCCGCTCCCTGTCAGAGCTCTCAGAGCTTGAGTTCATTTGTCGTTCAGTTTGTCTCCGAGTCCATGAGGTTGTCGTTGCTGTCTTGGGAAAATCCCTCTGGCTGTGGCCCCTGCTGACAGATAACATTCAATCAGTGCATCTCCGGGGAAGAAGCCACCTGCCCCACTGCCCTCCATCCGCCTATCGATTCTTCCGCCACTGAGTGCCTTACACTCTTGCCTGCCCCCTCTCTGTCCATTAATTTCTGCTTTGCAACTCACTCTGCCCCTTTTTGGGTGTAAGCCCTGGTGTCTTCTATTTGGTTCTGTCTTCCTTTCAGTCTCTGATCCTTTGTGCTCTATTCTCATTTTCTCACTTCCACACTCACACTACCCTCAGTGGGATGGGCTCAGGATATGAGGGCCGGTCCTATAGTTGCCTGTGTCTCTGTCTCCTGAGTAGCCTTGGCCCCTGTCTCAGTAAAGTTTGCGTGAAAGGAGGAGGTGGGCTCGATGTAACTCCTCACGCTGCTGTTGGCCCTCGGTGGTCAGCTGTCTTGCCTCATCAACATCATCCACTTCCTCGTTCAGCGTTGCACAGAAACCAAAAAGGCTTTCCTTGGCGAGTCTTTGTTTTCAGGTTACCTCAGAGCTCCTGACAAGGAGACAAGACTGTTTACTGGATGTTTTCCTGTAAGTAAAAGGAGCTTGAATGAGGTTGTTTGCACTTGTTGACTGTTGTTGGTATCGTAGATGTTAGTAGGGGTTGTTTTCTTCATTTAGACCCTGTTCTTTTGCTTTTGTTGTTTAGCAGGGCCCCTTGTAAGGCATCTTTTGTAACACTGATTTGTAGGTGAGCTGCTTTATAGCCGTTGCCATAAAAGATGTCTTGTGTACCTCTAGATTTGTTTGACTTCTTTTAAGAAGTCCTTGACTAAGTACTGCAGCTTTGCATTTGCTGGCAGGGTCACTGTTATTTTGTTATTTCGTGTAGGGATTTGTACTGGACTGTTGCTGTAGAAAGTGTCTTCATGGGCTGGAACCTCAGACACCCATGGACTTGTCAGTCACTATGTAATGAATGCAGACTCTTTCTTTTTCTGACAAGCTCTAATCTGATTTCTGGGAGTCAAGGTTCACAAATAAGTGATGTTGAGAAGTAAATAATCTGATATCAGATGTTTTTTTTGTCTACAACCTGCCACAAGTGGACATTCTGTCTTTTTTATTATTTAATTAAAATACTGTATTAACATGTCTTACTTTTGCACTACCTTTAAACATTTTGGGGTAAGATGTTTTTTTAATAATGTGACAAAATATTTATATTTCAAATAAATGCTTTACTTGTCAAATAAAAAAAAAAATGCATCAAGGATTAATAAAAGAATGTTTCTTGTCCAGCAAATCAGCATTATTAGAATGATTTCTGAAGGATCATGTGGCACTCAAGACTTGAGTAATGGCTGCTTAAAAATGAAGCCTTACAATCATAGGAATACATATTTAAATATGTTACAAAATAGAAAACAATTATTTTAAATTATAATAATATTTCACTGTGTTTTTGTCAAATAAATGCAGCCTTGATGAGCATCGAAGACTTGAAAAATTGCATATTATTAATATTATAGTAGACCTATGGTCAGTTATTTTACATGTAATTAAATGGCCTTTTCCAAGCTGTTGTGTATTTCTTGGCTAGAATAATCTGCTAATTAAATCAATTACACTGAAAATAAAATGTCTGGTTATGTGACACTACAAAGGCCTGTGACCTAGTGATGAAAACCGTTTTGGACAGAATCTCAGTATCATATCCTCTTCCAAATCTAAAAAAGTCGGTGGAAAGTGGAAGTGGAAAGACCTAAATGTGTGATGGAGTCATTTCTGTTTTATAGGATGTATTTAATAATCTCAAGACAAGAAGCGTTGAGTTGCATTGTTATGGCAGATCCCTGAGAGACAGTCATGGTGGAACTGGCTTCCTCTTGCAAACCACAGTGCAAAATCAATTTGTCCCTCAGATCGATAATAGAGGGATCTCAGCTCCTTGAAGTCTGTTCCAGTTTTAGAGTGCGTTCTAAGCCTTTAGTCCCTCCAGATTTCTCTGTCTTTCCTCTCTCCTTCTTTCTGTTTGTCTCTGTGGGGGGGCATCTGAAAGGAGAACAACTCCACGTGGGCTTCTTTGAAGCTAGCTGGCTCCTCCCCAAGTTTCTTTGACGTTCAGCGGAAATGACAGTAGAGGGAGCTGGGAATTTCACGAATGCCAATCGAGTGTCTAATTAACTCATTGCCCAAAGACACAAGCTTTCACTCCAAGTGTGAACAGGTGCCCTAGCAGAAATGTGTGAGTGCGCTCAGATGTCCTTGTGTTCATACGCGTGGATGAATGCCACCTGCTGATCCATATTCAAATTCACACCACACACCTGTTGGAAGGGTTGTGGCCAATTTAGTTGGAGTCGCATCCTTTTGTACGTTCCTCCTGCCAGGCTCCAGGGCTCACAGGCACCATTTCCTCCAGACTGCTATGTTAATTAGGAAGATTTTCCTGATTTCACCATCTCTTACAAGCTGTTTAGATGGCTGTTTGTGGCATTTGTTGTGGTCAAATTGTGGCAAATGAGCTGGGGTGCATATGTCAGCCACGCGTCGCCTCTGTTCTGTGCCAATGCTTTCTCGCCGTGACAAATTAGACGTGGCTCGAATGCAACATGCGTAGGCTCGGCTCCCTTAATGTGCTGAATTGGGCCTGTCTAATTGGGTTTTCATATAATCCTCTATTATTTGAATCGTCCCTGTTCCTGCAGCATGTAAATCTTATGCAGGGTTTAAATCAGCTGCCAAGTAGTATTGAAGTTTAATTGAATTACTCAAAGGAGCTTGGGGCTTTTGCTTCGAGCTGCATTTCTACACAGTTGGTACGACTCCAGAATCACTCCTCTGTATAGCCTTCTGACAGCCTCATTGAAGAAAATGTGTTTGTTTTCCATTTCTTCTTCTTGTGATCAACACCAGTAATGGGAGCATTGCCGAGGGTTAGATTTTAAGCCATTTTTACGTCCACTTGATGGAGTAGAGCAGTGTTTTTCCAAACTGAGTCTAGAGTGGATATAAGTGGGTTGCACACTGAGAGGTGTGAGATGACTGACTGAGGAGAAATATGAAAAAATTAAAGTTCTCAACATTAATTAATTTGTGTGGTTGGCATATGAAATATGACATAGTCTGATTTATGAACAACTGACTCTCAGTCGGTTATATATAGATATAGATATAGATATATAAATATAGATATAGATATATAGATAGATATAGATATATAGATATAGATATATAGATATAGATATATAGATATATTTAGATATTCAAATCTATATCTATATATATATTTATAAGCTGACCTTTCCAATGTAATGAATAAAATGTAAAAATAAGTGAATCAAAGAAAATATTTTTTAAATAATTAATTCATTTTTGTAAATATTACATTTAAATATTTCCTGCATATTAAATTAAATGTGATTTAATTTGAAAACACTGTGAAATTGAGAAATAGACCCACCCAATGTGATGAATAAAATATTAAAATAATGAAAGAAATGAAAGAAATTGCTATTTTAAGTGTGTGTGTATGTGTGTGTGTATATATATATATATATATATATAAATGTAACAATTTTTTTTCATAATATTGCATTTAAACACTTCCTAAATATTCAATTAAATTTAATATGATAACATTTTTAAATTCATAATTAGTCCTATCCTATGTAATAAATAAAATGTAATATATGTGTGTATATATATATATATATATATATATATATATATATATATATATATATATATATATATATATATATATATATATATATTAGTAAATATTTTTTATTCATTTTTTTACATTAAATTATTTCCCCTAAATTTTACTTTGTAAATATTTTACAAATATTATTATATTTAATAATAAAGTTGAATCTTTTTAATAATAATATTAGTTTTTAAATACTATAATTTAGTTTTAAATAATAAATATTTTTTCTCATATTTTACTACAAAACATTTTGCTGGATCTTGAGGCTATGCCTCACTAGATGGTTCTTACGTGTAAACATCCAGGAAACCCTGGAGTCCATAGTCATACCCTCAGGCTTCTTGTGGACCATACTGTGGACGTCCTGGAGCTGAAAAGGTCCATTCAGTGCTGGTTCTCCCAAGGGAAGCTCTTTGACTGTGGGGGCCTGGGCCTCCAGACACAGGCTTGCTATTTTCCATCTGGCCTCTGATTGGTTTGAAGTAACTGTACTTAAAAAGCACAGGACCTAAAGACCTGACAATTTCTCACTAGCACAGCGGTAGGAAGAACATGCAGCCATAAACACAATGTCTCTGTTTTTCAGATCCAGGACTTGGCAATCCGCTGCATCCAGAAAAACATCAAGAAGAACCGGGGTGTGAAAGGCTGGCCTTGGTGGAAGGTCTTCACCACCGTCCATCCTCTCATCGAGGTTCAGCTTACAGAGGAACAGATCCGCGGAAAAGATGTAAGCACCCATCATCTTTGCTAACCACTTCAAATGCTTTAAATAGGCATGTCATGTACAGGTTTTGCCTTTTGACAATAGTACAGCTGAATTTAAAGCCCATCTGTGTGGCTTTTAATGCCCCCCTTGGTTTTCTCCGTCCCTCCTAAATTCAGCTGCAGCTCTGTTGCACCCAAAGCGCTGTCTCTTTGATAACTTTCTCTGCGGCTTTGCCTCAATCCGAGTGTTTGTAGAGTTGTGTGTGTGTTTGTGAGTGGGGAGAGTGGCAGGGTGTGTATGCATACATTACCTATGTAGCTGGCTGGATCAAAAGCAACTCTGCTTCCCGCGGGAAGTGCATTAGCATGTCACAGAGTGTGCGCTTGCGCATGTGTGTGGGTTTCGTCTGCTGGGCCACTTCCCGCTGAGTGCTTGTGTAGCCATGCAGTCAGGCATGCTCCTGCGAGAGACCTACGGGTGCTGACACTGCCTCCAAACCGCCGGCTTTTAAAAAAACAAACACACAGTCACTATCTCCTTTGCACAAACAGCCTTCAGAGCTGTAACCAATTGGCTGTAGCCTGCAGTTCTCTCAAGTTAGCAAAAGAAAAGTTTAAGAAAGGAGGAGGTTTGTGGTAGCAGAGTCTGAACAGGACAGACTTTCTACCTGACAGTCTGTCATTCTGTTACCATTTCTAATTTATCTCACCTGTCTATCTCTATACTCCGCTAAATATTGTGGATGTCATAGTGTCTCAATGTCTGACTGTCTGTGGTCATTTCTCTTCATATCAGCTGAATTCTTGTCATCCTATCTTTCTGGCTGTCTTATTGTTTTCATCTGGTTGTCTGTCTTTAGGAGGAAATTCAGCAACTCAAGTTGAAGCTGGAAAAAGTGGAGAAGGAGAGGAATGAGTTGAGACTCAATAGTGACCGACTGGAAAGCAAGGTTAGTGCTGAAATTCAATTCACTTCAAATTAAATTTAGATTGACTTCAAATTGACTTCAGATTCAATTCAAATTCAGTTGAAAGAAACTTGGTTGTTTTAACAAGTTTATCACATACCAAAATTTCAGTTAGCGAAAGTGACATGACATATAGCCAAGTATGGTGTCCTCTGCATTTAACCCACCCAAGTGCACCCACACTGTAGTGAGTAGTACACACACACACACACACACACACACACACACCGTGAACACCCAATACCAATGGCAATCGAATTTCATGATTCCTGATAAGAAATTTAAATTTAGATTAAAAAACAGCAAAAATAAATGGGGTTACACCAAGTAATTCATTTTATTTAAGAAAAGTAACACACTAATATAACTATTTTCATTTAAAAAGTTACATATTCATATAAATATTAACAAATAAAACCAATGCCATTAAATAAATTATTCAAGAAAACAGTAAAGTATTATTATACAATAATATTGAAAATTTAAATAATGTAATTTATTATTTACATTAATTTATATAATATTGATATATATGAATAATATTTTATATAATTAAATAGTAAACATTTAATATATATAGTTCAGGTGATATATAGATTTTTACACAATAATAATTTATTATTCAAGTAAGCAAAAGTAACTTATTTGTTGTAAAAACAACAACAACAACTAAAAACAGTATATATCTAAAAACAATTGAACTAAGACAAAAATTAATTAAAAGCTAGTATACAAATTCTTATAGTATTTGAACATTCAGCAAGGGCAAAAAAACTAAATTAAATGACTGCCATCTTCAAGTTCTTGATTATTAGATACTAAGAGCTTTTTGTCTTCTGAATATTGTTGTTAATAAATAATAAACAGAGATAGGTCTTAAAGAATAAAATGACTCTTCAAGTATAACACATCTTTACATTTAAATGTCCAATATAAGGCATCCATAATAAGATTCCAATATAAAGTTATTATGACACCTATACTAGTATTACATCAAAATAATAATACAAAATCACACCCCCACACACAAAAAATCAATCATATGTGTGTGATAATACAGATGTGAAGTGCGGCATATGTGTGTGAGATGAGCTCATACACTATTCTAAAGTTTGCATGGAGCAAGTGTGACACATCTAGTGGACGCACACTTGTGTGTTTCAGATCGCAGAACTGTCATCAGAGCTTGCAGATGAGCGCAACACGGGCGAATCTGCCTCGCAACTTCTGGAGTCTGAGACCTCGGAGAGACTGAGGCTAGAGAAAGACATGAAGGATCTACAGGTACCACACACACACTTCTGAACAGAAACCACCTTTTGACTTAATGGTTTTCTGAGGAAATCTCCTCATGCCTGAAATAGATATTTTCTGACAATGCATAGACAGTGGAGTTCATGCAGCAGAGCGAGAGCCGTATACAGCTTGTGTCGTCTCATATTAAATATCAATGTGAAAGACGTAGTGTGTGTGAGCAAGAGACTGCAGTTGTTTGTCTCTGAATGCCTGGTGTGTGCATGTTTGTGTCTCTTAGACTCAAGGTTGCCTGTGTGAGCAGATGATCTGAGTATTTCCCTGCAGAAGAGAGAGTTGATGTGCTCTGCGTCTGTGTGTGTGTGTGTGTGTGTGTGTGTGTGTGTGTGTGTGTGTGTGTTTGCGTGTCAGGCCAAGTTTGACACCATGAAGAAACAGACGGAGTCTATGGAGATGGAGGTGATGGAGGCACGACTCATACATGCATCAGAGCTCAACGAGGAAATGGATGACGATGACACAGGTGAGTTTGTGACTTCACTTCCTGGACCGAGCGAGTTTGGAATCGAACGTATAATGGGGTCTCAGTGAAAGGGAATTCCCTCATGATCTCTGAGCTTTCAACAAAAGCTATCACAGCCCTCATGAATCATTTTAGCAGAATTGAAGGGTTATCTGGGATGATTTCCATGAGTGTGGCGGCCCATGGCTCTCTGGTGAGGAGGAGAGCTCCAGGTGTGCTGAGCACTTCAGCGTGGCACCTCCAGACAAATGAGAAAATAATCTTTAGCACCAGAGCTGCTGCTCCTCATTAAGCTGTTTATATGGAAATGCCTGGGGGCGCTAAAAACAACAAACATCCGCGTTCTATCTCTCTCCCCGTCTCTCTCACTCTTTTTTTTTTTTATTCCTTTATACTTGTGTTTGTGGAACTTTCCATGAAGAGGGAAAATTTACCATTACCAAGAGGGCAGTGTGTTTTCGGTGAAAGCCTGATGGTGATCATACTCAGTAGTGCTCTTCTTAGAATCACTGCTGTCATGAACAGAGCTCATTTTAATGCATGTGTCAGACTGGTGACTACTTGTTCTCACCTCTGTGTCACACAGCTTATCTCTAAGGCTTAATGCTAATCCACGAACATTTGATTTATTCCACTTTCCAGCAATTACGTTCTCTAATGGTGACGTGGATTGGCTCCACTCTGCATGCTGTCGCTAAAGCCACCTCTCATATTTAATTTTCCTGCTTTGATTTATTGTGTGTATTTGCAGTTTTTCCCAGCTTGTTAGATATCTGTCATATTCGCTGAATGGGATTTTGTGTGAGCCATAATCAAAAGGATTCTGGTGAAATATCCTTGGCAGAGGTCCATACTTTAAACCTCGGCTCTCTTCAGAGAATGACCGCAGACAATCTGGCCCACAGCGTTTCATCTTGAAAATCATATTGCAATTATGATGCCAAATAATATTATGTAACTGCTTTATGATAGATATCAGACATCTCAAATTGCACCACAAACTTGAGTGCACTGAACCTGTTGAGTACTTGGACTAATTGCACTACTTCAGTTTGAAGCACTGACATATTTATTTAATTAAATAACAGCCTTTTGCATTTGAGTAAACACACGAGTCCATCTTGCAATGAATTGTGTTTTCAGGAGGAGAATGGAGGCTCAAGTATGAGAGAGCCATCAGAGAGATCGAGTTTACCAAGAAGAGACTCCAGCAAGAGTTTGATGACAAACTGGAGGTTGAACAGCAAAACAAGAGGCAGCTGGAGAGAAAGGTAAGTGACGTGACATGTGGCCAAGTATGGTGACCCATACTCAGAATTAGTGCTCTGCATTTATACCATCCAAAGTACACACGGCCATTTTGTGCTGTGGCGCCCAGAGATCAGTTGGGGGTTCAGTGCCTTGCTCAAGGGCACCTCAAGTTAAGGATGTCACACAAATAACACTGTTACACACTCATATCTTAACAGCTCTGGTTATTTTGCCAGCACCCACAAGGAATGTCTAGGAATGCATAATATTGGTTCCATATCTATTATATATTAGTCAGTATTATTTCCAGTTTTTTTCTGGAAATCAATATTGTCCTTAATTTAAATAATAGTGCATTTCTACTGACTTTATTCTACCAAACTAACCCACACATCATAAATCCTCAGACTTTACTCGTATTGTCATTGTGGTCCAACACAACAGCATGTACTGTCTCAAACTTGAATGTATTAGCTGAAACTCATACATCTAGACAAGACACGCACTGGATGGAAATATCCCCCTCAATGAGAATCTGTGTGTTTAGCTGACAGACCTGCAGGCAGACAATGAAGAGGTGCAGCGTGTGGCGCTGCAGCTGAAGAAGAAATGCCAGAGACTGACAGCCGAGCTGCAGGATACCAAACTGCACCTGGAGGGGCAGCAGAGCCGCAACCACGACCTAGAGAAGAAACAGCGCAAGTGAGTCAGACCAGATAAAGATTTATTAAGGAAATTGATTATTACACCTCTTACGGAGCACTTCATAGTGTAGCGAGATATTTGGTGCTTGAATGTCTCTTTTCCGTACCCAAAGAGACATCTCATTGGCCTAAAATCATTTTCTTTATAACTCTGTGCTTTAGTGCTAGGTATCAGTACAGCAGGGCTGCACAATTAATCGAAATTAAATCACAAAGGTGGTAAATCGCGATTAGGTAGAAGCTGCGATTGTCATGCATGTCTTTCAGTGAAGCACGGTTCTGCGATCAGCATTAATTCTCCATCCAAAGGCCAGAGGGCGCTCTCGCGCTGAAACTCTAAATACGCCTTGCAGAAGAAACCCAGGAAATCCCTACAGTGGTTGCTAAATAAACAGATTTAACTACCTTCATTGATTCAACGTGATTAATAAACACAGGACTACGACAATATATGGTTCATATGAGTTCGTCTTATTATAATTTGCATAATAAATTATATAATAATGCAATGCTAATCGACATAGGCTTTATCACTGCTTAAAATACTATGAAATATGTTGCGTGGCTTTATTCTGTGTATGAAGTCACATCATCTCACAGAAGGATGTATTTCAAATGCTCGACTGACATTATGAAGTGAGTTTGGAGTAAAAACATGTTATTAAATGTGGTATTTTCACATGCTTTCAGATGGAGCAACATTTACTACACAGCGCTGTAGTTCACCGAGAAGTTACGCAAACAGCTTTCATAATCGCTGAACGATTTCATAATTGCGTGATTAAATCGTCTGTGATTATGAACACGATTTTGCGTAACTTGTCAATGAACTTTACTGAGAAGATGCGCATGACAATCGCATTCGATTAATCGTGCACTCCTACAATACAGATTTGCTGTATTTCGATTCTGATTCACAGAACAGTTTATACAGACCAGTTTTAACTTATGTTTTAATCCCTTTATTAAAAGAAAACAGATAAGATTTATTTGTATGTGAATCAGTTCTCATACAATTAGAACGATTATAAAATCTTTATAGTTATAATTTTCCTCCTTGTTGTGAACAAGCCTTAAGAGCAGCCCACCAGGGCCTCAGTAACGAGCATCTGAAAATTAAATCTGTAAGACTATCATTACTCCGAGCAGAAGGCCGTAAGCAGAGTGACGTGGTTAGTGTGTAAAGGTGCTGCAGCTAAGCCTCTTTAGACTCTTGAGTAAACAGGCGGAGGCTGTGCCTGTCCCTGCGGAGGGGATGTGAGAAAGTCCACTCTAAATATAATGATCAGCCTGAGGCTCAGTGCAAATTTAGTCAGTAGAAGAGATGGGGGGAGGGCAAGGAGAGCGGCCCTTCATCTCTCTGTGGGGCTCAGATTAACACTAAGAGCTGCATAAGACTCATTTACGGGATCATAACAGGGCCTTGGAGAGAAGGGGGTGGAGAACGAGATAGAAAAAAATAGGGAAAACGGAAAAGAACGAATTCATTTGCCCCAAAGCGTCACGACTCCCCCCTCCTCGCTCATTGTTGCCCACTTTCAAGTTAACCCAATCAGAACACTTTTCCCTAATGCCACTCCTGACACACACGTCACACACAATACTGTAAAGCTTAGATGAGTTTTGGATTCTCAACACTCTGCTATGCTTGGCTATTTTAGGAAAAGCAGGTATGTTATTTCGTGTTGTTGTTGTTTTGTATCATGTTATTTGTCTTTGGTCACACTTTATTTTGAGGTCCAGTTCTCACTATTAACAAACCATTAACTACAAAATTTGCCTCAAGAAACTCCTTATTTTGTGCTTAATAATAGTTAGTAATGTAGTAGTTAAGTTTAGAATTAGGAATTAGAATATGGTCATGCAGAATATGTGCAACTAGTTAATTGGTCACTTTACTAAAGTGCTACTAACTTTTTTTTTTATATATTTCAGACATATTAAACTTGTACTTTTATTTTAGTTTAATGCTTGTGGAATCATTTGTGATGGTCTCAGCAGATCAGGTGCACGATGGCAGCTCGTTCCACTCCAGGAGCAGAGAGAGTAAAGCCTCTGGAAAGCATCTTTTTTTTTAGATTAAGCTTGTTGATGGTGTGAATGCAATGTCTGCAGGTTTGACTCTGAGCAGACTCAGAGTCAGGAGGAGGTGCAGAGAGAGAAGAGCCAGCGAGAGAAACTGAGCAGAGAGAAAGACATGCTGACCGGGGAAGTGTTCAGTCTTAGACAACAACTGGAGGTCAGCAACCTCTCTTATATCATCCTTCTTTGTTGTCTCTCACTCACAGACCTTTCCCGGCTGTGATGTATACGTGTCTGTGTGTGCCAAGTCCAGACTTAGTTGGGCTAAATGAGTTTTTCTCTGCTCTCTTAGGATAAGGATCTGGAGATATGTGCTGTCAATCTGAAGCTCGAGCAAATGGAGGCTGAGCTTCAAGATCTGAACTCACAGGAGTCAAAGGACGAGACGTCATTGGCCAAGGTTAAAAAGCAGCTTCGTGACCTTGAGGCAAAGGTCAAAGATCAAGAAGAAGAACTTGATGAGCAGGCTGGAACCATTCAGATGCTGGAGCAGGTAGTCAAACACTCATACATTTTTCAATCTTGGTGGGAACTTTATTAATTTTCACTAACTTTCGCAACAATTTTGTCTAAGTAAACCTATGCACAAACACACCACACTCCAACCAGCCATACTCTCGTGACATCATGTCAATAAAATAAGGATATACATTGCATTGAGCTGCATGATGTTTAATGTATTATTTCTTGGAATGATGCACTTTCTCTACGCATGCAATTTACATCTGCCGTGCGTAATATGCTAATTCATGTAAAATTAGCTGATGTGTCTCTATGAAGAAACTGTCAATACCCACAGTCTGCATACATTATAATAATAATTACAAAGCATTTTATTGGCCTGTGCGACAGTGATATTTTGCATACGTATATCTGTATGCACATAGCGCCTGTTCCAGTGGATTCCAATGCGTGCGTGCTTGCAGAAGGTGTGGATTTGTATTCACTGAGCTGTTGATGTTGTGACCTGCAGGCCAAGCTCCGTCTGGAGATGGAGATGGAGAGACTGAGACAGACGCATTCGAAAGAGATTGAGAGCAAAGACGACGAGGTGGAGGAGATCAGACAGTCCTGCAGCAAGAAGGTATGATACAGTCAACTAACTGTTATACAACAATAACTGATAATAATTATTACAACATTTGGCTTGTTAGCTTCATTGTATGAAATATTCATAATTTCATTATTGATATTATATATATACAGTGGGGATATTTGATAAAGGGGATATTTGATCCCATTATATAAAGGTTATAGATTGATTGATTGAGTGAAATAAGTATTTGATCCCCTAACAACCAGCAAGAATTCTTGCTCCCACAATTTGGTTATATGCCCATGTGGAACACAGATTAGTCGGGCCACTTTAAGAAGTTATGTCAGCTTGTTAGGTGTATAAGACACCTGTCCACATAGCCTGTATTTTCTATTCCAATCTCTGCCGCCACCATGGGCAAGTCCAAAGAGCTGTCAAAAGATGGCAGAAACAAGATTGTAGATCTGCACAAGGCTTGAATGGGCTACAAGACCATCAGCAAGAAGCTTGGTGAGAAGGAGAAGAAGACACAGGCCCGTTTAAAGTTTGCCCAAGAACATGTAAATAATTCAGAGAAGTCTTGGGAGAAAGTGCTGTGGTCAGATGAGACCAAAATGTAGCTCTTTGGCATTAACTCGACTCACTGCGTTTGGAGGGAGAGAAATGCTGACTATGACCCCAAGAACACCACTCCTAGAGTCACACAGGCTGGTGGAAACATTAGCTTTGGGGCTGTTTTTCTGCTAAGGGTACAGGAGGACTTCACCGTATTGAGGGGCAAATGGATGGGGCCATGTACTGTAAAATCTTGGAAGAGAACCTCTTTCCCTCAGCCAGAACACTGAAGATGTCTTCCAGCATGACAATGACCCGAAACATACCTCCAAGGCAACACAGGAGTGGCTCAAGAAGAAGCACATTAAGGTCATGGAGTGGCCTAATTGCTCAATTACTCATGTCGTTCAGAACCAGCAAGACCTTTGTTCATCTTTGGAACCCAAATTAAGATATTCAACAGTAAACAGAAAGACATCTGTTATGTCAAAATTATGATTACAAAAAATGTAATAATAGCCCTTTAGAGCTCAGTGTAAGTCACCAGCCAACACCACTTAAACATGCTCAGAATACTTTACAACTGGTTTCAGATGTTCAAGCATGTTCAGTTTATAACATCTTAATTGCTGATGTTCAGTTCTTATGCAGAGCTCGTTTCAACTTCTGTACAACATAAATAAACAAGACATATTCACCCATGTGTTGAATAATTTTCATTCAGCATTGTTCAGCGTAGCTCTCGTTGCAGATAGCGCCTTTCACATTTGCGGAGTGTCTTTGCTGTGGAGGTGCAGATAAGCTGAACTCATTGAGTTTTGTCTTGATGTATAATTCATGGGGCTGCTATTTTATTTTCCTCATGTATAGTTCACCTTTCTCTCCTCTTCACTTAACCAGTCAAGCTGCCAATACAGTGTATCCAATAATTACCATTCTTTCTCACAACTGAGTCCCTTGATTGACACTTGAAGGTGCTCAGAAGCATCTAAAGACACTTTTAGGGAATGTGTTTATATGCCTGGATTGACTCTTCAGGGCAAACCTACTTCTCAAAGCCCTCTATGATGTTCTGTTATTTTGCTTGTGTGTGAGCAGCTCAAGCAAATGGAGGTGCAGCTGGAGGAGGAGTATGAAGAGAAGCAGAAGGTCTTACGTGAGAGGAGAGATCTAGAAGCCAAGCTGATGAGCGCTCAAGAACAGGTACTTACTATATATACAGTACTATATCAATGTTTGAAATATGGTTTAAAATATGGTAGATAAGTAATATTGCATAGCACTTAAGTTAATTTTCTAATTTAATAAAATTTTTATTTTAGGTATTTATTTATTTTCAACAGACTTTGTTTACAGACCTGAAATAAAATGTTTGTAGCTTTTAGTTATGTATGTGTGTACGTACTCCTTTTAGCCATTCAAAAGTTTGTGGTCAGTATGTTTTTTTTCTTTTATTCAACAATAGTGCATTAAATTGATCAAAAGTGACAGTAAAGGCATTTATAATGTTATAAAAGATTGATATTTCAGACAAATTAATGAATTATTATTTATTTATTTATTAATTACCGGTATGTAAAACTTTATATTATTAAAAGAAAAGAAAGAAGTAAATTAAACATGTCATGTGACACTGAAAACTGGAGTTATGGGTGCTGAAAATTCAGCTTTGTCCTCACAGGAATAAATTACATTTTAAAATTATGATAATATTTTTAAATTTAGCTGTTTTTACTGTATTTTTAATTAATAAATGCAGCCCTGGTTGAGCATAAGAGTCTTCTTTAAAAACCAGAAAAAAATCTTACAAAACCCAGTTTTATAAACAGTGCTGTATATACATTTAAAATGTAACATCTTTCTGTAAATCACAGATCAAAAATGCTAATGACTCATTTCACACTTTTTGGGGTAAATCCAAATCATCCTTAAACTTCTGGTTTAGGACTAGCCGAGGAAATCATGTAAATAAAGGTCTTTGCTAGATTTATGTATAACCGGTATTTAAAATCTCTTTGGTGATTTCAGGTGAGCCACAGAGATGTGGAGACAGAAAAGCGTTTGAGAAAAGACCTGAAGCGCACAAAGGCCTTGCTGGCTGATGCCCAGCTCATGCTGGATCACCTGAAGAACAACGCTCCCAGCAAGAGAGAGATCGCTCAGCTCAAGAACCAGGTCTGTTTCTCAGCTCTCCTGGGCTCTGTAGTTAACACATCTTATATGACATCCGTTCAAAAACATACATTTTACTTATGTGTGCATGCCTTCACAGCTCGAGGAGTCAGAGTTCACTTGTGCTGCTGCGGTCAAAGCCCGAAAGTCAATGGAAGTGGAGATCGAGGACCTCCATGTCCAAATGGATGACATGTCTAAGTCCAAGCAGGCGGTAAGTCTGCCGGTCTTTGAGAGAGAACAAAACTGAATAGTTTAACGTATCTTTTACATTAGAGTCAGAGCAAGATCATCTCACACACACAAAGTACACCACCTGTCTTCATCCACCAGAGGTGGGAGCCAGGATGTCATTTCAATTACTTACCACGGGGAAATGATTTCCGCCCATAATAGCACATTTCTAATGTCATCCCTAATTTGAACAGGATGTATCAGCGTGAAATACATTACACTTTAATAATTCTGTCATTGATTCAGTATTATTTCAGCGTGGAGAAAATTGTGTAATTGTGTCCTCACTGTAGCGTATTATGAAGTGATATCAGGAGAGACGGATGCAGCCAAATTCTGCAGATGTTGTTCCCCTGACGCTGCCTCCATAATGTTTTTTTTTTTGGTCTCGTCGCCGCCTGTCATATTTGCTCAGCTCTCTGAAGCAAGAGACACTCTGACAGAAGGATGCAGTGAACATTTTAATTTTCTATAGAGCCGCAGCCACGCTCAAGCATTGTTTTAGTGCAGAGTGTTTGTCTGGGTTTTGCTAAACCTGTCTCTCTTCTAAATATTGTCATATTGATTAGCAAGGCTGTGATAAATGGTCTGGTCACGATCACTGTCTGATTAGGTTCAGGTTTGTCTATCACCTCTTCCCCCAAGCCAGCTCATGGATTTCCACTAGAGGATTTGAAGGTGAAGCATAGGTTTGAGACAATACACCTGCCAGATGAGTTTAAAGGTGTGAAATGGAACTGTACAGAAAATAGGGAGTATCTTTTATCAGTGCCTTGTGCTAAAAGAGAATGGAAAACTGGATTTTCATTACTATGTAGACATACTCCTGCAAAGCCCCAGAGTATTTATATCATTTATGAATATTGAAAAATGGGTTATTGAGAAATCATCATCATATTGATGTCATAACCAAAAGCACACCATCATATGACCACAAATATTTACACTACTGTTCAGACGTTGGGGGTTGGTAAGATTTAATTATTATTATTATTTGATGAAAAAAAATAAATAAAAAAATAAAATGAAATCTTTTATGCTCACCAATATTGCATTTATTTGATTAAAACAGTGATATTGTAGAATATAATTGCAGTTTAAAACAGCTCTTTTCTATTCGAATATATTATAAAATCTAATTTATTCTGTTTTATACTGTTCAGAAGTTTGGGATAGGTTAGATTTTGGTTTTGAAATCTAATGCTTACCAAGGCTGTAGTTATTTGAACAGAATTACAGTAGAAACAGTGTCAAATGTTTTTACAATTTAAATCAATGTTGAAAATAGTTGTGCCGCTTAATATATTTGTGGTAACCATGATACATTTGTTTTCCAGAAATCTTTCTTGAATGTGTAGTTCAAAAGAACAGCATTTATTTGAAATAAAAATCTATTGTATATGTATTATCATTTATTTACGGTCACTTCTAGTCAATTTAATGTGTGCTTGCTGCATAAAATTATTAATTAAAAAAATAAATCTTACTGATCCCAAACTTTAGAAGGGAATTTTCACATTTAGTGGGATTAACCAAGTCATTTAGGCCTCTTCAAAAACAGGAGGAGTGGAAATGGTGACATTTTGGAGTAATTAGGGAAACAAGTAAAATGCATAAAACAAAATTGTGTAGAATATAAAATCTTTTTTTATTTTAATTTATTTGTATTGATTTATGAAAGAGAGGGAATGAGTGAAAGAAAACGCAAGCTGTCTTCATGAGGATGTTTTTATAAAATAATGTCACTTCCTGCTTTTATGCTGACTAATTCATAAGTAATGTGTGATGTGTCTACACTTTTTGCTTTTACTAATACATTTGAAAGTTACTCAGAGATTAGCTGGCTGTATTAAGGTAATTATTATTAAATGGAATTAGACCTCTGATACTGTTTGACAGTGAAGTGTTCATCTCTAATTTGGCAGAGGGTGCTGTGTTCTCAGGGATTTATATACAGTGCAAGCAGCTTCTGTTTAGTGACGGGGTGACAGGAAAATGATCTCTTTAAGGAATTAAAAGGAGCTGGGCTTTCAGTTTGAAAATAAAGTCAGAGAGGTCAGCTGCGTGTGTTCGTGACCTGCAGAGGTTTGAGTCTTACTGTGTTAAGTCCGTTGTCTATTTGCTGCTATCTGTATCAATAAAAATAGCTATAACACGTTTGGGACCCAATCAGTTCCTGATGCAGAAATTCAAGATCTGTCCATATTTTTTTAAACCGATTATCCCCGGAAGTGCCTTGTAATATGAAAGTAAAATGGGTTGTGTGTGCCATGTCAACTAGAACATGTAATTTATCATGCCAGAATGCTGAGCATCTCAGTCAGAGTGGTTGTTTTCCATTACTCAGACATTTTTTAATTTCAGTTTGCAGTTATATTTGGGTTGGTCTTACGCTTTTGTTTGATTTTCATGCAGCTTGAGGAGCAGCTGAGTCGTTTGCAGAGGGAGAAGAATGACCTGCAGTCTCGCATGGAGGAGGATCAGGAGGACTTGAACGAACTCATGAAGAAACACAAAGCCGCCGTTGCCCAGGTAACTCTGCCTGGCACTCATGCCTGTCAGATCGCTATACAGACCTCTGTCATCATCGCACACAGAGTAGATGTGTATGTTCATTTATGTGAACATACACAAATTTAACCTGTTCCAGCATTCACAGCAAGCAAAAAGCAAAGTGCCATTGCATAGCAAGAGCGGTGTGAAACGGGCCTAAAAAGCATTTTTATTCACAGTGGTGTTGTCCTTTTTGATTATATATTTTGCCACTGTGCATATTGCATGCTACATTATTTCAGCATATTTGACATTTTTCAGTATTATTCATAGCTGTTTCTCTGCAACATGCTTCCATCATGCAAATCAAATCAACAGCATCATTTAGAATGTGCAGATAGAGCACTTTGTATTTCTCTCTTTGATTGGTTGCTCATGCCAGTGCGAAGGTGTCACTGCAGCGATTGTCATGTATTTGAGCGCGTGGGTTAATTGTCATTAAGATTGTTTTAAACACAGCATGCTGCTATGGCAGCGATGTGTAGAGATGATTGATGCATCTCCACAGACCCTAAGTAAACAGATCCTTTCCAATGGAACAGCCCTATTCCCCTTGGTTTACTTCAATAGCTCTATGGTTCATTAATGTGAGCACAGCACAGATTTTGAAAAAGTCACAATCATACTTGAGGCATTCAGACAGTCTCGTAGTTAGGGTTAGGGTTAGGGTCTCTCACTATCTCCACTCCATTTCACTCATGGTTCTTTTAACATGGCATTTATTGCTGCCATTTTTATGTGAGATGTCATTACAGACCATAAGATTGCTTGTCTGTCAGTAGCTAAATAGTTTGCAATGTACTGTAGGATATATCACCTAAATAACATGATCATAGTGAATACTGCCCATTTCTTTTGTATGTTCTCTAAATGCTGTTTTTTTAATGCTATACTAGACAGTTATGCTTGAGAAAATTAAGTCCACCTTTTATAAACAATGCAAAATTCACCATAATGACTGATGTATTTGATTCATTTTGATATTTCATACATACAGAAAAATGTGCACACTTAAAGCTATCATGTATATAGCATAACAAATTACTTTCAGATCTCTTCAAGTGGATAAATATTTAGGAATTGTACATTCAGGTTGTCCTGTGCTGTGTAGAAGACTCTGATTCATCTGTGGTGTGTTCTTGTGTAGTCCACACAGAATCTGGCCCAGATCAGTGACCTACAGGCCCAGCTGGAGGAGGCCATGAAGGAAAAACAGGACGTCCAGGAGAAGGTGAATTCACTTTGGCATCCTTACAGAAATGCAAGTCAACACTGTAACTTGCATTCACAGAGCACAGCCTAAGTGGACTCAATTAGAATTCAGCTTCTGTTATGTTTTATTTCTATCTAAGGTCAGCTTAGGTCTTTCGACTCTTTAATGATAGGATCAAACTTTGCCCCTTTTAACCACTTTAATTACATGATCAGACTCCGCCCCCTCAGCATTTTACTTTTTAAAGGAGAATCAGAATTTGTCCCTTTCAGCATTTGATTATTTTTAATGATAGGATCAGACCGATTAGTGTATGTCATCAAATTATTGCGAAATGGCGCGAAAACTGTTTTTCAAACATTCTCACGGTACTTTATTATCACATACTGATCAGTCTGCACAGCGCCTTTAATTATATCTTAAAACTTTAATTATATTAACACTCTCCACCCCTCAGCATTAGACTCTTCAATGATCAGAACAGAATCCGCCTCTACAGCTTTTGAATCTTTAATGGTAGGTTCAGACTCCGCCTCTCTCAGAATTGAACTCTTTACAGACTCTTTGCCAATTTATTGTCCCATACTGTAGGGAACAGTTGGTTTCCCCCTCACAAAACTCAAATTTGAGTAATTTGCTCAACAACTCTATCTGGCCATAAGTGTATTCAGAACAAAATGTAATTGGCCTGGGTTTGACTTATCACTCAATGTAAAGCAGCAGAGCTGGTTTAAAGGCTGATAAACTAGGCAGGCCTCTAGACACCCCGTGGTGGTGAGGGCTTTGTCTCTTTGAGTCGCTGCTCAGCAGATAATGGTTATATTCAGTATTTCCGTGAAATACAGATTGCTGTTCTTTCTCAGTGTATTTGTGTGAACTCTCACTATGCATGTGTGTATTTGGCAGCTCACAGCCCTGCAGAGTCAGCTAGAGTTCCAACAGCAGTCCATGGTGGACAAGTCTCTGGTCAGCCGGCAGGAGGCCAAGATCCGTGAGCTGGAGACCAAGATGGAGTTTGAGAAGACACAGGTCAAACGCTTGGAGGTTAGTTGGCAGGATGCATGTGCTCATGTGGGCTGAGCAGGGGGCTGCTGGATGTGTCAAAAGGTCAGTGCGCAGGCACTGATATGTCAGATAAGTGAGAAATAAATCTACACACTCACCGAGCCTTCCCCATTGGCCTAATGCTCTATAGACCTTTAACCCTTGTACTAGAAGTGTACAAAACATGTATTTTTCCATCCCCCCCTCTGTGTTTTTCAAATCAACACTGTCAGTCCCCTTTTAGAGAGGAAATGTACATTTCATTTCATGTCTTATATTTTATGTTGCTGGAGGCAGAGGGTCATCTGTTTTTGCATTGCAATTAGTGTATTTAATGTGTTTCGTCTAATGCACTTTATTTCAGCGTTTTGTTTTGTTTGATTTGATGGGGTTTTTTTTACTCCTTAAGTCACATTTTCCAAGACCCAGTCCTCTTCGTCATTCATCTCTGTTGGGTGCTCCTTCTCACCTGCAGAATTACAATTGGCACTCTGCACAAATTACAAACATATACTGCGCCCACAGCAAAATCTGGCGACAGAAGTGATTTAAAAGCAATATTACTGATTTGTTGGCAGTATAGCTCAGTTTAGGCTAGGGCAGTGTTATCTCTAAAGGCAGCTTGTTTAAACCATGCCCATCTGAAGCTGTAAAGAATATCTATTTTCCTAATCTGCAGATACTTTTGAGTTTCGATGCCAGTACACAGCCCACCATTGGTGTGAAATATCACAGAAAAGTTGCTTTGGAAGTGATTTGGAGTTTCATACCATATAAATAGCTTGACAATCTTGTATATTTCAGTGCTAGACTTGCAGGATTCTGTAAACAACCATAGTGTGTCCAGAAACTCTTAAGCGATGGTGCATGATATTGCTGCATATATGTGTTAAATAAGTGATTGTGTCTTCCTCAGAGTCTTGTTGCGAGGCTGAAAGAGAATCTCGAGAAGTTGACTGAGGAACGAGACCAACGCAGTGCCAGCGAGAACCGGGAGAAAGAGCAGAACAAGCGTCTCCTGAGGCAGATCCGAGACATCAAGGAGGAGATGGTCGAGCTGGCCAAGAAGGAAGCAGAAGCCAGCCGCAAGAAACACGAGCTGGTGAGAAGCCTGTTCTGCTTCACTGATATTCTCATTCTGAAGTGTCTTCAAGGCATAGGGCACCCAAAAATTTAAGTTCTGTTATCATTTACTCACCCTCATGTCATTCCAAACTGGTTTGACTTCCTCCTTCTTCTGCAGAACATAAAAAAAATATTTTGAGGAATGTTGAATTCCATTGTATGGTCAAAAAACACTGAGACTTTTCTCAGAGTAAATTCTTTTATATTCCACGAAGAAAGGCATACAGTTTTGGAATTACACGAGGTAGATAAATGATGACAGAATTTTCATTTTTGAGTGAACTATCCCTAAGCAAGAGATGAAAGCAGAAATGATACATACACCCAATATGGACCCTCTAGTTAACAAGTATGATTAAACCTCATAATTCTAGATGGATCATACAGTTATATCATACAGTGACATTTCAAAAGTTTGAAGAGGGCTCTTCTTTCTACCAGCATGATATCAGGTCAATAAAGATATAAATTATATCATGATTTACTAAGGATGTACTAATATTATAATTATGGCTAATACAGTCTAGCTATTAATTAACTGCTACTTTTCAGGTGTTGGCCAATAACCAATAAATAGCTAATCAAATTTTTTTTATTTCTATTACATTTAGTTTAATTTTTATTAGTTTGTATTTTAATATTTCTATTTAGTTTTAGTATTAGTAATTTCATTTCTTAAACTTATTTTACTTTATTATTTTAGCTTATTTTACTTTATTTATTTATTTTCTGCTTTTTGGTATTTTAAAATTCAGTTAACGGTAACAACACTCATTGTACATTGAGAAAAATAATATAATATTCATTTTGAGATTCCTAAAAATTTACATTTAAAGCGTTTTTAAATTATTACAGTTTTTCAATATTACCTATAAGTGAATGTTTCATGACTGAAGCAAAGGTAATCTAAATGCAAAAATAGGCAGAAACACGTGTCTCCTTAGTTAGAAATGTATCCCTGTTTCTTTAGGAAATGGATATTGAGAGTTTGGAAGCAGCAAACCAGAGTCTCCAAGCGGATCTCAAGCTGGCCTTCAAGAGAATCGGAGACCTCCAGGCTGCTATTGAGGATGAGATGGAGAGTGATGACAACGAGGATCTCATCAACAGGTAACACTTGCTACTTTGAAGACTCTTTTCTTTTGTATACCTTAGGAGAGCTTCTCTGTTTGTTTAAGTGGGTAAAATAACAGATAGAAAAAGAGAGAGAGAAGATACTATGAACTGGATGAATGCACTATTCACTGATCTTTTGGAGATGGCAAGTATCAGATGGCAATCTCAATCTCAGTCATCTCTTATTCACACTCTCTTAAATATTTATGCATCGACAACTGCCGCACATAATTTGGAGCTCCTTTTTTATGTACTTGGCCTCATCAGTCAGAGGAAGTCATCTCCGTTCAGCCTCATTCCGTGCTGCTCCGCTTCTCCCAGTGACTTGAACCTTACTGCACAGAGTTTATTTGCTTGTTTATGTGCCTAGAAGAATTCCAGTCATCCAAATAACAGTAAATGGTGCCACCCTCGCACTTCATAAGGGTTACGCAGAGCAAAAGTCAGAAAAAAGTAAAAATTCTGGGTAAACATTTTGAGAAATATGTATCGCTAGAAATCAGACATGATGCATATTCAATCACAAGCTGTTTTTAATACCATGACTTATTGTTTTTAGTTTTCTTACAGCCATTGTTCTTTTCTCTTCCATTTGTAATTCACTTATTTCTTCTTCTTGTTTTTTTTTTATGTTTGTGTCTCATCTCCCTCCCTCATCCAGTTTACAAGACATGGTGACTAAGTATCAGAAACGAAAGAACAAGATGTGAGGAGATAAAGTTTGAACTTACGTTAACATATTTTGATTCTCCTTTTTCCCTCAAAGGAAGATGATGCAGTATACATGCAATCATTTTCGAGAAATTAAATACAGAATATGGAATATTCTGTATTGTAAATCTCGACTTCAGCTCACGGAAAGAATAGTAGCATTATGTTGACACTGCATCACACTTACGGGCATGACAACTAACAACACAAATATGGTTTTCTCCTTTTTATGCACAATGCCTCATACATAATGTATGCGTACTACAAACTGCATGCTTATTTCAAGCCAAGCATGGTCCCTACTCAGTTACCCTCCCCAGAGGCGATTCCCTTACCCTAAACCCCTGCTTTGTAATGTTGAACTTTTGGATACTTCATGCTTCACCAGTGGGACTGGCTTCCAGTGATGGGTAAGAACCATTTTGAGTGCAGGCCGGATGTAGGTACATGCCCGCAGGGTCCAGACCATAGTCTGTCCCCTGGCTATCTAACTCAAGGGCCAGAAGGGACCACATGCAGACTTGTTGGACGCTGCAGGGGCTTGTACAAACATCTGCGAGCTTATGCTCTTCCCTCCCTCCTTCTTGGCCTTCCTTTACCTCTCTTTCTCTCTCTCACTCCCTTGAATTATTCACACTTCTGTTCTTGGGACTTAGCAGCCTCTTAAGGCAGGAAAGGAAGGCGTGTTCCTCATCAATCTTTCAACCATGAGGGTAAATAATGAATAACCCTCAAATGTCCTACAAAAAGCCCCCCAACTCATCTGGCAACGGCCTACAACAGAGTTCCAGCTCTTGGCGTTAAGCCATTTCATTCCCCTGTCAATAGTCCTTGGTCTGCACTGTTTGCCACTTAGAGCGTTTTCCAGTTTTTTAAAACTCTTAAGCTCTAAGCACCACTTATTACATCATGTGAGAAAGTATTAAAGGCTAATGGCCAGTCTGTGCATTACTGATCAGGTTTAGATGGATGTGCCATTTCAGAAATGTTTGTTTGAGTTCATGCAGGGATGTTGACCCTTCTGGCCTGCTCATTTAATTGGGGAGTTCATGTTGCATTATTGTAAATGAGACTGGCTACAAGAGGTTTGTTAGTTAAATACAAACCTTAGTGCAGAACATTAGTAGAGAACTGATTATTCAGATTTTCCCAGAGCATATGAAAGAATAGACAGGGCAGAACAAATGAGGAGAACAGATAATTTGAAATGTGCTATAATTAGGAGCGTTGTTCCGCGGCCCCGTTCATGAGCCTATATTCGACGCGGAGACATCATTTAAACATTTTGTTTACAATATTTCATGATTGATTTTAAATATTTATGAAGATTTTCTGGTTAATCATTGACGGGAGAGTTCAGTGTCTTAGTGACTAACTGTAAGTGCCACTGAACATAAATGGATTATAAAACATTTAAACTATAATTTACAGAGTAAATGCACCTCATTCCTTTCTAACTGAATTAGTTTTTAGTGTATCTGTATTGTTTTAGTATTACTGTATATATATATATATATATATATATATATATATATATATATATTTATATATACTATTGAAGTTTTTATTCATATTTTGAATTATCTTATATTTTAATATTTTAGGAAGGTAAATGTTATTCACATCATTTGTTAATATATAACAAATAATATGCAGCTCTCAATTTAAAAATGAAATCATTAAGTGATTTATTAATGAAATAAATTGCAGTTAGAATTATTTCAGGTATTGTTAATTTTAGATTAGTATGTTCAAAAATGACACAAAAGCATCATAAAAGTATAATAAAATAGTAGTAGCCAATGTTGTCTATTTATCAGAAGATTAGAATGTTGAATATTATACCCAAGTCGTATTTTTGTAACATTTATTGTTCTTTTTTGAACTATTATTCATGTTATTTCATTTTTAGACGGATTAAGACAGATGTTTGACATGTTTTAAGTTCATATACAGTTGGTAAAGAAATAGTCAAGAGACAATGCCAATAAACTGTTGCACAATATAAAACTCCAAATCCTCCTCATTTAAGGGTCAGGGCTGAAGAGTGAGTGGGGATAGAGAATGAAACAGAGACTGGGGAGAAAAATAAAGTGGTTGAGAGAGTTCTGTAGGTGCTAATGATAAATGTAATAGCCTGTAACAGAGATGTACAACCAATGGAGGCACGTTGTCACAGACAATTAATGTCTCTCCTCTCTCACTGTGTTGTTTGTTTGTTCCCCTGGGCTTAGGTGCAGCTTAACTAATGGTATATGGTCAAGGACATAAATTGTGTGTGACATTTTGTATTAGCGCTTCATTACAAAGACCCTGCTGTTCCACTGTTTAGCGATGGGCCAGCTAGCAGAGCTCAAGGCTTATTCACACAAAGTTCTCAACTCAGTTTACCTCCAGGGCACTAGGGGCTTACACAAGAAATACACACTCTGGCATTCGTCAGTTGCCTGCCTGTATCGGCATTTGACAACAGCTTCTTTTGCCCATAGTGTAGTCGCTTGAGTGTATCAGATCTTCTAATTTAGACCCTCTCCGGCACCCAGACTGTGAGTGTACAGTTAGTGTTTAGTGAAATCTGTGCTATCTCGTGGGTCCATGCATATATAATATTCTCATATGCATAATACCACAAATGGAGAGCTAAGCAGCCTGGAACCCTAATCTCAGAGAAAAGCAGCTGCTGCTTCAGAGTTAACCTTCTCTCTACGCCTCCATTAATGAGCTACTGTATGTAGTATAATTTCATTTGGAGATATTTGACTGCTATGGTGCTGGAGGACAGTTACAATGATTATTAAAATTTAAAATAGAAACAAAATTGTGGAGAAAAAAGGCCCGGTTCATAATCTCCCATCACAAAATCTTCTTTAAAGGTATCCTGTTTGTGCATATATGGAGACATTTTAGAACTCTAGGTCCTTGAAGGGCAATTCATAGTTATTCAGTGCGGTGTGCTGTGCGATAAGTGGAGGATAAGACTAATCTAAAGAGGCAGGGAAGCATTGACTTGCAAATCCAGCCAAACATAAATCCAATGGTTTTATCTGGTCCAGAGAAATGAGCAAACAGGACTGGGATGCACAGCGCTGCTTTCTGTGCAAGGTGTTAATGCATCTGCTCCCGGGGACATTCAGGCAGTGTTTACTTGCTCTTATTGACAGCGCAACACTTCCCCACAAAACCTATTTGTATCCAGAGATGCATGGTATTGCTAGCATGGTGAGTCAAGTTAATTGCAGTCCCAAAACTGCTTGTTCTTTCATACCATCCTTTAACATGGTAGTCCAAGTCTAATTATTAAGGAGGATCTTTCACAATCTTTGTACTACCTGTAATTCCTAATTCAGTTTTAATTTGATATCAGTTTATTTCTAGAGCATGGTTTAAAACTACTTCGAGTTGACCAAAGTGCTTTACAATCATACATTTCAACTATACATCACAGTATTTCAGTAAATCAGCTTTTCAGCTGTTTGAATGGCTAGTTAGCTGCCTTTTTTATTTTTTTTTATATGAGCATGTTAATGATCCCTTACAATGCTGCCTCCGCCGGCAGCCAACTCGATTTTGGAACAGAGCTATTGTCTGCTAAGCTGCAGTCTGAATGGTTTTTCTCTTTTCAATGCTGTCCTTTCTTCTGGTTTGGCTTGGAGTTGTACTGACCTCACCCTTTTTGGATGCTTCACACATTAAACAAAGCCAGCTAGCTGCAGGATACTGTTGTTGGACTAGGAGTCTGACTTACTAATACAGAGGCCTTTTCCAGGTTTCTAGAGATTGAGCGCATGTATCCATACTGTTGTGCCTCCACCTTAAATCCCTGTGTTCCACCTACTAACAGTATTTATGTACAAATTCTGCTTGTTCATTGGGATTCCCTCTCTTCCCCCTGCACAGTGAGGGTGCCTCTGATACTGACTCTGAGGTGGAGGACCGCGTTGATGGGGTGAAGTCATGGCTGTCCAAAAACAAGGGCTCTGCCAAGAACCTGTCAGATGATGGTAGTCTGAAGAGCTCAAGGTCAGTCCTGCAATGTCATTTCCCCGTTTCCTCACAGAATGGTTTAACCTGAACCCAATGCAGCAAGCAAGAAAATGGTGTTTGGAAAAGCTAATTAGCAAGCGCTAAGGGATTTTTCTGTTGATATTGTCTAGCTTATTCTCCCCATTGCCAGCAGTTTGATAACAGAGGCCTGTATAAAAGGGAACAGCTTCACAGGCAGATTAATGGATATGTCCACTGGCCAGTTGGCATGCCTACCTGTGCCTTTCTGCTGAAGATGAATAGGTCTTCCCACCGGTGGACACTTTCGATTCTTAAGTTTGGCTCTTGAGGTTCTTGCACCTTTTTAAAACCTTGAACTTTTGAGGCAATCATTTTGATCATTTTAATAATATCTTTGAGGTGCAGTCTTATGGGAAGTTGGCTCCAGATTACAGTCTGTAATTTTTTAATTAACATTTTCTATGTAAAGGAGAGTCTTGGTCAGTACCCATTTTTATGCAATTACCTGTAAGATTTCTACCGAAAAGGATCTTTATGTCCATATTTATTCCTGAGTTTATGGATTAACTATTGATTTTGAGTCACAGAAGCTGGAGCCTTCCTTAAGTACCTTCTATTCCCTGCTGTCACATCAAACTTTCATCTATATTCTTCCCTGTCTGCTTGGATAAACCTCTACTGTTATTCTCTCTTTGGGTATCAGTCATCTTTTAAGTTTTTATTCATGTATTTTCTCATTCTCATATTTCCATCTCTCTCCTCTCCTCCCTCTATCTGTTTGTCTTTCTACTCTGTGCACACCCTGTCTGCCCCTCCTTCATCTAGATTTGCTGTAAATGTTGACGGAAAGGAGGGAAAAGAGTGGGAAGAGGGTAAAGAATGGAAAGGCAGTGGCAAAAGTAAAGAGTTAGAATCCAGCAGGCCTGTGTCTGTCATGAGTTCCCTCAGCTACAGGAAACGCTCCAACATGAAGGACTCCATTGGCGGTAAGGGAGACGAGAGTTCACTCCTCAACACCCTCAAAGCACAATCTGATTCCCAGGACCTCTCCTACTTCCGCAAAAACAAAGTCAAGCAGGATGCTGAGGAGGAATCTTATTCTGTCAACTCCTGGAGGAAGGCAGGAGATGATGTTGATGATCGGGGTTCTGTCATCTCTCAGGCCTACTCGGAAGCTGCCAGTCGAGCGAGGAAGGGTATGGACAGCCGCTGGTCGGAGTTCGATAAGGAGTCCGTTGTGTCCTCTGTAGCTCCGAGCCGGGTTTCCACCCACCATACTGCGATGGACCTAGATGACGATGCTATTTCCAGCGTGAGTCGCATGAGTTTAGTAAGCCGGCATCGGAGCATGCCTCGTCTTGACGATCAGCAGAGTGAATACGGTTCAGCCATCAGCCCCAGCCTGAGCCATCGCAGCCCAGGCAGTGTGAGCCGCGCTGACTCCCGCATGTCACTGGCTCGCAGCTGTCGCCTCAGTGAATTTGATGTAGATGATGATGCACAAAGCATAGCATTCAGTGAGGCTCGCTCCAGCGCTTACAGCCCTCACTCTACCTCTGGCCGAAGTTTCTCCATGCCTCCACAAGCCCGGAGCACTGACTCCAGCCCGCCTGATGTCTCGGACGTCAAGCCGGTCAGTCACCGCAACTACCTGGACCCTGACCTGGAGGCTGCCATTAATGAAGTGTTAAGCTTCAAGCCTATCAAGTTCAAGCGCACCAGCTTGGAAGACTCTGAAGTAGAGAAAGATAAACCTGATGAGGAGGAGGATGACTGGAAGAGTGCCAGCAGTTCCAGGACTGGTAGAGACAGTGGCCGCTCCTCCAGTTTGCGCCGTTCTGCTTCAGCCGTGGACTTTATGCGTTCCAGCAGTAGCCTTAGCACACGCAGCAGCCGCAGCAAAAAGGGCAAGAGCAAGAGCAAGAGCAAGAAGAATAAGAGAAGCCACAGCTCGGAATCAGACAGCTCTGATGATGACCGCAAGAAGAAGAGCTCCAAGAAGAAGAGAAAGAGGTCCAAGAAGAAGTCCAAAAAAGAGTCTTCATCTTCCTCCTCATCCTCAGAGTCTGAGTCTAGCACAGAGTCGGACTCCAGTTCAGGAGCGTCCACTCTTTCTTACAGAAGCTCCAGCAGTATCAAGAAAGCCCCTGGCAGGCAGGTCTCAAGCTCTGAGGGAGAGCTGGAGCCTGAAGGCCCCTCTCAAGGATCTCCTCCACTGTCCAAGAAAGAGGAGAAGAAGAGGAAGAAGAAAGTGGACAATCTTATGATGAAGTACCTGTACACGCCTGACAGTGACTAAAGATGGCAGTAGGTGATACCTGGTGTGGAGTGAAGGAATGCAACAAGCATGATGTTAAACTAATACTCAAGTACCTCAGTAGCGTCTGATATCATTCATTGCATTTTACCATTTTACTCAACTTTACTCTCCATTTACAGTTTTACTTTACTCTGTGTTCATTACTCTTTTTTTTTCAGCAATTTTTGGAGTTCTATATCAGTAGCTCTCAACCTTTTTGACTTGAAGGCCCTTCTGTCTAAGCTGATATGTAGCTCTGGCACTTCAAAATATGTCAGTTTAATGTTATAAATCTTTTTATCATTTGTATTAAGCCTCCTGGTTGAGAACCACTGTTCTATATCATTCACTGAAAAGACTTCGCGATGTATAACCACAAAATAACAGGGCTGTCACTAAGTCAGTTTGAAATTTTTCCTCTGGTCTCGGACATGATTAACCAGAAAATCAATCAGAAATGCTTGCCAGCAATTAACCTGAAGTTTTTATTATTATGACAAAGGGAAGATAAGCTCAGTGACACGAAAAGTTATCGCAGACTTTTTGAAGAGGGTGAGGTATTTATGCTTTCTCTACATCGGTCTGTTCGTTTTCGTATAATTAGAGGACAGTTCATTTATATGTTAATTCACTGATAAGATTATGAGTAGACATCAAGAATATTACAAGTTGTTTAAAATGGACCATAGATTTTTATAGCAGGAGATTTTTAATATACATAATTTTTTTTGTATTCAACTTTTAGATATTTAGATAAAATAGTATAGAATTTTTATATCAGGAATTTATCCGTAATCAGCCATAGCGCACAAAATAATTAACTTATGATTACAATCTTATAATTTTTTTCTGTTTGCTTGTACAACTTCACTAACAATTATCCAATAAGATCATGTTTCAGAGCACTACACATGGTGTGATTTGCATGTGATTTGTGTGGCTCATTCTGCACCTCTAATGCTTCACCAAAGATGATACTGAGTTATAGGGCCTTTTAAATATCGTTAACCTACAATCTGAATTTTGTTAACCCAACATTGCTTCAGAGATTATCCTCTTTGGTCTTTCTTTCCACATGCTGATCTTAATCAAAGCTTCTCTGTCTCCCCACCTCCAGCCCACCCTCAGGTCGCAGACGCTTATGCCTTGACAGATCTGACGAGGAAGAGGAAGAAGAAAAAGAGGAAGGGAGCGCAGGCCGAAGCACCTACCTCTCCCGCAACAAACGCAGCAGCTACCTGAATGACAGCGATGGCGAGACCACCGCATAGCTTCCCCCACACACACATTCACATGCTTTTGAGTTTAATCAGTGTCTTCCTTGAACTCCAGATGAGAGGATTTCAGCAAAAGTGGAGAATGATGGGACGCACTCTGACAAAGACATACCCCTCGTTTCTTTTGACTTGTTATTAGTATTATTATTTCACATGTGCTTTGTGTTTAGAGCTTTAAAGGGTTTGTACAGCATCATGAATCACAGCACTGTTGACTCTTTCCTCTTTGTGTGCTTTTACTTCTGACGTTTTTTCTCTTTCTTTCTAAAGAAGCAGCGACTTTACCAAGCGCTGTGCTTGCATTCTTACTCCGGTCAGATTCAGTAATGGATATTGCTTGGGGCAACGCGCTGCAGCCTCTTGCATGGTCAGGCCTGAGCCAAAGATACATGGCATTGTGTAAACGTGAAATCTCTGGATCTTTCTGTTGTGTTAGATTAAAAAAAAAAAAAGAAGCCAAGAGAAAAAGGCAATGAAAATATTGTATTACCAAAAAAAACAACAACAACTTTGTTTTAGGTATGCAAGCAAATTAGTTTTTTTTTTCTTGACTTGAGTTGAGGTGGGGCTGATTTAAGATCTCCACGACCTGGTTGTATTATTCTTTCTCCACCTCTTCGCTTTCATACAGTGAAGGATTCATGTTTTTTGCTCGGGTAAGTGAGAGGGAGCCCATTTCTCCTCTCTGTCTTCACTTTGTTTTGATGATTTGAGTGGAGAGGAAAAAAGGTGATCAGGTCAATGATACGAGAAGAGGGCAGCGTTTTGGGCAGATCAGGTCTGGACTCTAAAAGCTTTTTTTTCCCCCCTTCATAATATGCCTGTCTTGTTCTGTTTTTACTGAATTATTGTATGGCTCAGCGGTTTATTCCCACACTTTCTTGTTTATGGTTGTTATTGTTCTCAGGCTTTTTTTTTTATCATAGATGTCCGGCTTTCCCAAGGGAATGCCCATGATGCTGGATATATGGGGCATTGGGGTAATTTATCGATTTCGCTCTACCGATACTGGATAAACCACTTCAAAGTTGCTTTTTTTGCTGATGTGATGCAACCAGAAACAGATGGAGATGAAGACGTTTGACAGAACTGATACTGTGAAATCCCAGCTTCCCTGCTACATGTCATCACATTGGATTCATCCATTTTTTTTTTTTTTTGGCCTTACCTAATGACTTTGAGACTCACTTGAACTCGTACGGACACACACCCCTCAGATTTCCATTGTTGCCTTCTGTTTTGTTCTGCTTTCGTTGTAGTATTTATGATCTAGCGTTGATGGATTGAGTGAAGCTGGCAGAATATAAAGCAACAGCATATAATGGCAATGAAAGAATGTCATTCTCTTCGATTTTTAAAGGGACACCACATGTGTATTTTACATGGTTTTAGAGAACCTCTGCAAAGGTCAACCACTTTATCCTCTTTTCTATGCAGTCAATATTGATTTTAATATGAAAAATGAGCTTTTTATGATGTTTCTGGCGAATTAAAACGTGGCTACAAGATGCATAACATTTGCTGGCTGTACACATTAATATAAATATATATAAATATCTGTATGATTCATTCTAGCTTTCAAAATAGCTAATGTTTATTTTCTTTATTGAATAAATGACCACTTGATAAATAATTTTGCATTACAGTTTAATATATTGCAAATAAATGATTGTGATTGTTTTAGACTTGTTTCAACATGCTTATTTCATAATGCATTTTCTTTTAATAACAGTCACAAAAGGAAAAAAATATTTTGGCATGCTCAACATAATTTTCTTCTCACATTTTAAAGTAGCAGTGTATTATTTCTGCAGTTAGTGTCATCAAAGATAATGGTTTCAATAAAATGATCTTAATAAAATAAGAAATAAACAATAATGAGATTGTTCGGAATAAATCTATTGCAATAAATAATTGAATTTTTCCAAATAGGTTTCCTAAGACCTTCCATTATTTGGAAAATGGGTCATCCCATCTTTGTTGAGTATAAAAATGTCTCTTTTAACTCCACTCTTAGTCCTGTTTTAATGCAATAAATAAAGTTAAATACACACAGCAGCTTTACATTTTTTTATTTATCCAAAGCTTTTAGATTTTAATTTGTCATGTTAGTAGGAAGATAAATCCTGCAATATTCGCCATCTCTGTAAGAGCAACAAATTCTGTGTCTTTCTTACATTTCTCAAAGGTCAGGTGAAACATCTGAATGAAGCCTTAAATTTCAGTTTTTAAATACAAGATATGCATCCAAATTACACAGAATAGAAAAACGCTGCCTATGGTTCACATTCAACAAGCTTTTCTTTTCCATTGGCAGTTTGCTCCTTTGCACAATAGGAAGGCTTGCAGTAATCTGTATCAGCTAACAATAGGAAAGGAGCTTTCTGGGCACAGCTCAGCTTGAGCTTTCCATTGGCTCCATCAGTGCAGAGAAGTAGGTGAGATGAGTGTAAGCCATCAGCAGTCCTCTGCCAAATAAACCACCATTTTATCTTAAACCACATTCAAATAAATGCTGATCACAGACTACAATTCTCTTGCCTAAAAACAATTGTGATCCATATTTCAACTACCCATTCAATTAATAACTGCGATCTTGAACAAATATTTGAATGTACATTTCCATGCCGTATGGATTATATGCAGAAACACGTACAGCCATTTATACAGCCACCTTTATATCCATTTCTAAATGCAGGTTGTAAGCTTGACATTTTTTTTATTTACTTTTTTGTAATGAACCATTATTATGACAGCAGTACAAATCAATACTATATAATTTGTTTTTTCCCCCTGTTTTTTTATGATATTATATATTATATAATATTTATAGTGTTGTTTTTGCTATGTTTATATTTTATATAATAAAATGGATACAAATTATAAAATAAAATTAAAAGATTTTATTATTACATTTTAGATTCTATATCTATTTTATTATATAATTTATATCTCTCTAATTATTATTTATTTGTTATTATTATTATTTGCATTAGGGCCCAGAAAGCTGAATCCTTACATGGCTACTTTTAAATATATGCATATATATATATTTTTTTTTTTCCATGCAAGTAGAAATCTATATAAATCCTAATGCACTAATTAAGAAATGGAAGCCATGAGATAAAAGCCATGGCAACCTAACAGAGTTAGCAACCGTAACCATGGGGGGTGGAACTTATTGTATTAAATACATGTTTGAATAATTTCTATTCATTATGATTTTATTTTCTTCTGTATTATTGTTATACTTTACTTTTTTTTTTTGCATTACATCACATGCTCACCAATGGATCCTCTGCAGTGAATGGGTGCTAGGGCTGCACAATTAATCACATTTCTAATCGTAATTACAATTATGGATGCCACAATTACATAATCGTTTAAAGCCACTTATGTTATTCTGTCTGCTTAAGATGCGTTTTTTTCTATCTACATGTTACCTTAAGGGTTTTTCCCATTATTTTAATTTTAGTTTTAGTATAACAATGATACCTTTCATATTTTTTATTCTTTTTTATCATTTAAAGGAACAATTTGTAAGATATTTGCAGTAAAATATCCCAAAACCACTAGGCTAGAGTTATATATTTTGTCCAGCTGATTATTAACAATATCTCTAATGTTTTCAACTACTTGTTAATCATGAGAAAATTCCCATCTAAACGTTGACACGGGGCAGTGCAGTCGCCTGTCAATGACGTTAGTTACCTTTTGTTACTGCCTTTACTGACGTAGAAACCACATGGCAACAGTGTCGTGGACAAAAGCGGAAGTAACTTCACGACAAACTTCAACTAGAAAGAGATGCCGATCTCGCTTGTGTTTTACTCGACAGGTGAGTTGTTTTGATTCGTATCTTTACAGAAAACGTATGCTATTATAATGATTAACAAGATTAGTATTATGGGGCATACACGCCAAACGTGGGCCATTGCGTCTCTAGACCCACGCGAGGATGCGTCTGATCCATAGTCTGATCGCGTCTTTGCATTGACTTTGTATGTAATCTTCTCGCGCAAATCGTTGAACTCGCGTTAAATCCATGATTTATCTTCCCGTCTGATTGATGGCCATCAGCGGTTGGGTAGAAGACAACACATCACATCATTCCACGCTCCTCCTTGGTGTCATCAAACCACGCGATTGTTATTGTTTTGATAGTGCACCCTCTAGTGGCAGGTCCTACAACCTGTACCTTTAAGAAGAAACCAATCTGATGTATAGTTGACATTTGAGGCTGTATACTATAGAAAAGCACTAAAAGTTTTTCAGTTAGTGTTTTCAGCTTATTTTCATATAAAAATACAGCATGCAGTTGCATCAAACAATGGTATAAACATCATTCAATGTAAATTGTGATAATCATAATTAATAATTGCAATTACAATTTCAAGGGAATAATCAACAATGATGATTTTTGTCATAATCCTGCAGCCCTAATGGGTCCAGTCAGAATAAGAGTCCAAGCATCTGATAAATGATTCACAATAATCCAAACAAAAACAGTCCACCAGTTAGTGTCTTATGAAGCAACCTACATTATTCCACTTCAAATCATTGCTTCCAGCTGAAAAATGAGTTTCTATCCATAATATTGTTTTCTCCAGTGTAAAAGTAATCTCGTCTGAATTTTTTTGTATTATTATAATTATTATTAATTAATTCAAATATGTGTTCATAGGTGTTTCTATTTTGGCTATTACACAGTGGCCTAAAACATGGTTTGTCCAATTACAATTTAGAACTGGAAGTTAGAACCATCTCCCCAGCGTACATGTGATGAGAAGATGCTGTAATGCAATTTGATGCACTTTGTGTATCCTTCTAGCAGCTCTGGCACCAGGCAGATGCAGCGGACACATTCTGTAACCTCTCTCCCAGATCCCTGATGACAGCGTCCCCAAGGCAGACACATGCTTACGGCCACCAGCCACTGCCGGCAGTGGAAAGCAGCAAGTACTGTAGTTCATCAGTAGTAGTTCATTCAAGGTTGCATTCAAGTGTTATCAGGCTCCTGGATGATTTTTAGTGCAAAACCATTGCCGATGCTTTGCCAATGAAAATGGTTCCAATAGTCCAATCAAAGATAATCAACTGCAGCTGCCCTGCAAGCAATACAGTAGTTTCATTTCTTAATTAATCAGTGTTTTGAATAAATCGGTTGTGTAATTGATTCAATGACTCACACATAAAGACTTGTTGCATTCCTGAACAAATCAGTGTGTGGCAGTGGAAAACTTCGGCCATCGTACCTTTCAGTTTACTTTCGTTTTCACTTGAAATGATTTAGGCAGAGTTTTTAATTAACAGCTGAAGGATGGAGGATATAAAGGAGATGTGACGTACCTGAGAGATGCGCGTCATCAAAGATTGCGTGGAAGGTTTACAGTTGCATTTGTCAGAGTTAATGGATTCCAGTGAAGAGAAAAAGTATGGCTGCTTTGAGTATTGTTCCCTGTAAGTGATGTTTGAGCAGCATGGAGTTTGACTAAACTTAAGCGTTTTGAAAGAACTGCTTGTGTAAAAGATTCAATGACTCAGTTCATAAAGTCACTAACAGTTCTGATCATTGAACAAAACATTACATAGAAAATAATCAAATCAAACATGAACACAATTTACTTTGGTAATTATTTCAGCTTTGCAAATTGTTTTTATTTACATGTTGTCTTATATATATATTTCACTGACATTTATAGTGTAATTCATAATACACTTCCAAGAATATTTTTAAAGTAAATGGCATGCATTGTCATAAATGTAATAATTATAATAAATTTCATTATTAATGATTAAATCAATATTTTCTTCATCATATATGGTAACTTAATTGACCAAATAACAGGTTTTTATTTCCACTTTATTTTTTCAGTGTAATCCACAATATATTTTTTATATTTGCAGCTGAACCCCAAAGGCAAACTCTGTCCTCCCAAATAAAATAAAATAATAATAAAAAAAATCCCCAAGGGACTCATATGCTGGCACTACACTGCTGTGCTCTGTCATAACCCAGGGATATTGATCTTTACTTGTGCTGTCATCATAGTCTGCACTGCCATGTTCTCTGATCTCCCTGCTGGAATGAATCCCGGCCCTCTTGACCCTCACAATGTCTTCTCTCAAAGGGCTCCTCTGGGGTTTATGCGGGCGGCCGGTGTGCCACAGGAAGATTACCCCAGGGATGGAACATTTTGTTTTCTGTTGGTGTCTAAAGGAGAGACAGCCACTAATTAATTGGGGTCTCCTGAGGCAAGGTTTGCAGCATTAGATAAACCTTGGGGTTTGACTGGCAGGGGTCAGGAAAGCCTGACCTCCTTTTAGTTACATGTGCATGTGTGGATCAGAGAAGGCCAAAAAAACATCCCAGCTTTGAGCTCATGAGAGTTCGATTTCAGGCTCCACAGCAGGTGCAGGGTCATAGATTTAAAATGAATGGTGTGCTTGCAGTAAACATCATTTGTTCAGTATTTCAGCTGGCACATACACAAAGCAAGGAAGTAAGACAAAGTGGCATCTATATTGAAGAGCAATGACAGTACAGAGAAGCAGATAGAAAGTGGGAAAAAAGTGCAGATATTAAAAAAGTGCTGATCTGGTTGTAAGTGAGGAGAAGACAGTGGACTTGCAAAAACTATACTTAGATATGAATATGGTAATAATTCAGTAGGCTACTCTGGTACCATTACAGTACTTTTTTGTTGGATATTTACACTTGTATAACCTTTTTTTTGTGAACTGGGATACATACAAACATATACACACACACACATATATATATATATATTAAAAGAGTAGTAGTGTTATTCATGTTCCAATGCAATGCAATGTACTGCAATAAAAAAATAAAATAAAATAAAAACCTGCAAAAGTCCCTATGCTGCTGGATCAATTATATTTGAGTGTCAGATCTAATAGTTGTATTATTAGAAATGAATAAAACGACCACAAAATAACATTTACATAAAATATAATAAAATCAAACATGGCTTAAGGAATGACATGTACTTTTTACATTTATACATTATAATCACATTATACTTTCCTACTTTTTTCCTTGTGTTAACCTAGCTGACCAACCGCAAATATAAAAAAGATAGTAAATAAATAATGTAAGTGGAAATAAAAACTTATTTGAAGTATACTTTTTTGGTCATGAATATGGTTAAAACGAAAGAAAGAAAACCCCCAGTACATTAAAGGTTATGAAGTTTTCACTTGTACCTTACAATAGTTATTCACACTTGTTTGAAAGCAATTAGGTGTTTTGTCTGTATGGAAAAAAGGAGAAAACATAGATACATAGGTCAGAGTGTGGTCTTGTTTGTTTTGGTCCTGTCATTTTCTGCAGTATGTGTGTTGAACAATCAATCATGAGCTGAACACCCACACCTGTCAATCGCTCCCTTTTCTCCATTTATTCCCAGCTGTCTACCCCTTTTTGTCAGTTGATCACTCTGTGTTGTGTGGGTGTGTTATGAGTACTCATTCATGTGGTTTTTCCTGTTAAAACGGTTCATAAAGTGTTTTTTTTTTCTGTTTCGATGAGGATGTGTTGTCATGCATCCTCAGTCAAGGTCAGCAGCGGATGACAGGCAGACTGCTTGAGCTCTGCTTAAATCAAACCCCCTGTCCAATCTGACCAGACCTTTCCAGCGGGTGGTAAACATCACTCATCACCATAGAAACGCAGGCCTTTCTCCCTCTGTTGTCAGTCAATATACACTTTTCATCATCCTTGATGCATCAGAATTCTGCTTTAGCACTCAATTGCATGCACTCAGAGACTTCTGTTCATTGGAATGAATTCTATAAAAGAATGTTAGATTCAGGAACAATGATTACAACAATGATACAGTGTAATAGACTTTAACTGCTACATGATATAATCAAATACAGTCTCTTTTACTTTAATGTTAATACTAAAAAGCTTATTAAATCTGTTTATTTAAATAACATTCTTATTTTCAATATTCTTTTGAACTTTTTATTCATCAAAGCACACAAAAATGTATCATGGTCGACACAAAAATATTAGGAAAGCAGAGTTGTTTCCTGAACACCAAATCAGCATATTAGAATGATTTCAGATTTCAAATCATGAGACTCTGAAGAGTGGAGTAATGACTCAGAAAATTCAGCTTTGCATCATAGGAGTAAATTACATTTTAAAATATACTATCTTTAACCCTCTGGAGTCTAAGGGTATTTTTGGGGCCTGGAGAAGTTTTGTCATGCCCTGACATTTGTGCTTTTTTCAGTTTCTTATAAATATCTAAATGGTTAAAGTCTAATCTCACTGTAATCAGCACAAACTGGACTATAATAATATGTGAGCAGCATGTATGTATATGATTGTGTTTTTGAGAAAAAAAAATGTGTGGTTAGTGAAAAACAAAAAATGTTAAAACACTTGAATAAGGAAAAAAAAAAAAACACATAAAGAACAATGGTTCCCGGGATTTTTGAGAACTGGAGCTTGTAGCCTAGAATTTTTCTTTCTAAATTATGTGTTAGTTATTTTCAACTGTAAAAATATTTCATATAAATACAAATCAAATAGATGTAGTCTCGGTGAGCAGTTTTCTTTCAAAAACATTTTTTGATTCCTGCCAACCCACGCTTTTGAAAGTTGCGTGACTAAAGACATCTCTTCATTATTAACCATTTTATTGCTTTCATATGTGAAAAGAACATGATTTGGTTGAGTTAGCCTTGAAGCAACATCATGCAATAGAAACTTAAAGTGCTTTCTATAATATACATATTTTTTAATGGTAAGGCCACTTCATAGTCACTTTAACAAACAGCGAGGCCAGAGTTAAGTGCGGCAGATTCTGTGGATTCTTTCATGCACAGACGCTTTTTGCTCTTCCTTTAGGCATCCAGCACTTGCAATTTTTTTTGAGAGCACATTTCCCAGTGAGCCGCGTGATTCTCTCTCCCCCCGATCATTATAAAGCTCCTTTATCATTTTTCGCCAGAGAGCTATTTTGACTTTTCTAGGGGAAAAAAGCTCTACTTGAGACCAAAGACATGTAAATGACCCTTCCACGCACACGTGAACCAGTAAAGAGGCCTGGAGCTGCATTTATTAAAACTCAAAGCGATGAAGCCTTTGCCTTCACAATCACTCCAGTCGCTCCCATGGCATCAGGTTAGCTCTCATCAGAGGTGGTAAACATTAGCTCCTGCATGTTTGATGGCTTTTTAATATGGCCATCGATACACTAATACTATCAATGCATGCTACCTTCTAGCCAGAGGGATGAATAGTAACCCGCTGTCACATTGTATAATTTCCTCTTTCCCCCGATGGTCCCGGTGGACGTCTAGAGTAAAAGGCTGCCTGATTAGTGATTAACATCTTTACAGGGAAAATGGGTCCAGGCAGCAAGTCAACAAATGATGCTGACTTCTCCAAGACAAATGCTTTGACTGCTGATGTCTTTTTAACAATACGCTCTGTTTGTCGCCAGACTGCTCTCTCCGAGAGGAGTAATGCATAAAATCATAAAAACTGACAAGTGTGCACTTTAATTTTAATGCCGTTGGCCACAGATGAATGCGTTCACAATCAGACAATATCAGGCGATACTGTTAGAAACTCATCGCGGGAGGCTAATGGCTCCCTTGTCGTTGCAGCAGATGCTGAAACATGGTGGGTTGTGCTCTGGTGATCAACATCGGAGGTTATTGATCTGTCATCATTGTCCTGAACGCTACAGAAATCTCAGCACGCTTTTCATATAAATGTTAATGGTGAAGACATTGATTTTGATCATGTTACATATAATCACATTTTGTCAATTTTTTTTAATGCTTAGGGTGACGTATTTCTGCATTCAAAAACAGCCTGGTGAAGTGCATACGAGGCAGATGCAAGACATGTCTCTTTTTTTAAATAAATGGTTTTATTCATATATTTTCCAATTTAATTGTAATTTTACAGATTTATAGTACATTTTTATAAGTTACTTTTTTTAAATGTTTATATATATATATATATATATATATATATATATATATATATATTCCATTATATTGTAATTTTAAATGTGCAATTTTCCAAGTTATTTTTTTATATTTTTAAAATGTTGACTGTAATTGTGTAAAAGTTGTAATTTTGTTGTCGGATTTTGACATTTTTATTAGTTTTTATTACATTTCTTGCAGTATTTAAGTACATCAAGCTAAACTAAATGAAAATTAGAAATGTATGTAACTATAATAAGCCTGAGTGTAAAAATGTACTTTTTAATTAAAATGTACATGTAAAAAAAAAAAAAAAAAAAACTCTGTTTCTCTTTTAGAAAATGCTATAAGAAAAAAAAACAGGATTTAAAAATAAAAGGCTGTTACCTAGGAACACAATCAGCACATATACAGTCTCCATGTCTACATAAAGCCTATGGTATTTTTATCATTTCACATGCTCTCATTGTGCAGAAAGGTGGTGGAAGTCAACTTCTTAGCCTGGTTAGAAAAGGCAGCCTGAAAGCACATCACCTCAATGAAACAAGTCCACAGCAACACCAACACACAGAGAAATGGTGAGATTTAGATGAGGGATTCAGTGAGAGAGAATATTTTGTTGTTGCAAATCTTTAGTCTAATGTTAACTTGACACAGTGCTGAAATTATATATATATATAAAAAAGGATGTACGCCCCTTTCTTTGTCAAAGAATTAGCATAGCACAGTAACCAATTAGACATCAATACTATTATATTAAATGTATGTCATTGTAGGCTCTTGGATTCTAAGTGAAGATCTGGCATGAGATTGGAACCAGTGAATACGAAAGGTGAGAAGTTGTCTGAGGGAACCTGCCCCATGGCCAACTGAGAGAGTAGTTTCCCTATAAAAAGAGCCAAACTTGAAACCGTGGCCTGCGGAGGGCAAAAAAAGAGAAAAACACAAATCACATTTGCTGAGAGGTGAATCATCTTAGGATGGAGTTTACATTCATTCAGTCCACTGGGGTAAAAGAAGCGTACCTCACGGGAATCTAAAATGGTCTATAAATAACCATTTTCTGTCGTCCACTGTCTGACTCAGAAAGCCTTTGCACGAGAGAGCATGGAGAGAGACAAAAAAGACCCTCAAATCATGCTGGCACCATCACACCCGCTGTCACAGGACATTTATCGTTTAGGGTGGGTTTTGGCAAAATGCTAAATTAAGAAAACTTTTCTCCCTTATTGAAGAAATTGGACTGTCAGAAGATTCATGATAGCATGGTTGTGTACAGTACATGTATGCTTTCTCAGGTGTGTTCAATTCCGTCATTATTACTCAGTCTCTTATGCTCAACTAGACTGCATTTATTTGATCAAAAATACAGTAAAAAATTGTAATACTGAGAAATTTTGTTACATAGCTGTTTTCTGTTTGAATATATTTAAAAAGCTGCCCCTCACCAGTCTAACAGAGGAATTCAAGTGTGCAAAAACCAGGCTCCAGATGACACTGAATGAATCTCGAGACCCAGTGGTGAGCAACAACGCACTGAACTTGGCAACCGGGCGCAAATGGAGGCCAGGAAAGGCAGTCCAGGAGGCAACAGCAGCCCTCAGACATGCTGACATTGTGGGTCATGTTCAGCAAGGGAGAGGAGGCCTTGGGCTAACTAGCCATGCTGTTTGGAGTAAGGCCACTGCACCAGAGCGGCGGATGATGGTAGTGCAGGAAGTACGCCATCAGGAGGAAGCTGCAAGATGGGCCAAGGCAGTCTCTCTTGCCAAACAGGGACAGTGGACTCGATGGGACAGTGTGGAGAAGAGGAAGATCAGCTGGAAGGATCTGTGGGCCATGGAAGCGAAGTGGTTGAGCTTTCCATCAGAGCAACATATGACGTCCTTCCAACACCAGTTAATCTTCACCAATGGTATGGTGAAGATCCTGAATGTGCCCTCTGTTCCATGCCAGCCAACCTCAGGCACATTCTCACAGGGTGTAAAACAAGCCTCACTCAAGGACGACTTTTGTCCGCGAAGGGGCAAAACCACAGAAGAGCAGCTCTACACCATCATAGCAAGACCAGCTGCGCTTGGCCCGCGACTGGAAAATGCTAGCTGACATTGGTCGGCAACTTGTGTTTCCTCCGGAGATCGCAACCACCACCCTAAGACCTGACATGGTGCTCTGGTCCCGTTCGCTAAAGAAGGTCTTCATTATTGATCTCACAGTACTCTGGGAGGACTCGGTAGATGAGGCTTATGAGCGAAAACATCTGCGCTATGCCGATCTAGCTGCCGAAGCACGGCATCATGGCTGGAACACAGAAGTCCGACCAGTGGAGGTGGGCTGCAGAGGTTTTGTGGCAACATCTACAACCAGACTGCTTAGAGACCTGGGAATTAAGGGCCAGAGCCAGCGTTCGGCAATCAGAGCTGTATCGGAGGTGGCAGAAGGAAGCAGTCAGTGGCTCTGGATGAAGAGGAAAGACCCCAGCTGGGCCCCGAAGTGAGAGGGTCAGGAGGTATGCGGTCAAGAATGCTTGACTCAGGGAGGAGGACGCCCCTGCCATGCATAGTCCCATGGGATGTTGGCTATCAACAACAAGGCAACTCCTGTGACTAATTGGGTATGGGACAGAAGCGTAGGATTGATCACCCTGTCGCTGGCCGCCTGTGGGGAGGGTGTATAGTGTGAAAGGCCGAAACACCCTAGGAACCAAAGGTACACTACTGACGATGCGCTCCCGAAATTTCATCAGGCTCTCTGTTCATGAACTCTTGGAAATGCTTGCACAAAGGATAGTAACATCTTATCCTGTGTTATTTGAATCTGAAAAAAAATTATTTATTCCTGTGGTGGCAAACTGAATTTTCAGCTTCATTACTCCAGTCTTCAGTCTCACATGCTCCTTTGGAAATCATTCTGATATGCTGATTTGCTGCTCAAAAAACAAACAGTTGTGATGCTATATATCTTTGTGGAAACCATGATACTATATATATATATATATATATATATATATATATATATATATATATATATATATATATCACTGCTAAATAAATGTATTAAATCTTATTGACCCCAAAATTTTGAAAGTGTAGTGTACTTGTCCATATTTTACATGCAATTACAATGATCAGAGTCTTGTGCTTTGAAAAGAATGTAAAAACACCTTAAAAGTATCATGAAAGTGGTCCTTATGAAACATGCACTAGGTTTCCGCTCTTTTGATGCCATATGACAGTTTTGTCAGATAAACAGACTGAAATTTAAGTTATATTCACTGAAAATCTTAATATCTGTCCAAACTCTCATCTGCAATTTCATGAGATATAGTAGTATCTGATTCAAAAACGATTCAATATCAGAATAAGAATGAGCTTTATTGCCAGGTATGTTTACACATGGAATACACGTTTACACAAGGAATTTGTTTTCATGACAGAAGCTTTCGCAGTGCAACAGAATGAAAGCGACAGAACAAAAACAGATAATAAAAAAATGTAAAAATTGAACAAGTAAATAATGAATAACAATATACAAATTTACAATAGTATGTGCAGGTATATTACAATAGACTGTTTTGTATGTACAGGTATACAATGTGCAAATTTATAAAAACTTTTCATTAAAATGTATCTTTAATGAGTAAGCTGATTGGGTTCCCAAAACTCATCAACATAAAGGTCTAGTCAAAATAATTATCAGTCAACTAGAGGAGAAGATTATGAGTGAATAATTATTTAATTTCAGTCTGTTCCTCCCACAAAGCTATTGTAAGTCTTCAGCAGACTCGGATGAGAAAAACTAGTCATAAAGACTGCTTTTATGATAAAATGAGTCATTTTTGAATCACTGACAGCTTAAGACTCCATTTATTATATAGTAACTAATGTATATGGAAAAGAACAACCTGCACAAACTTTTGTGCTCCATGGGAAAAAGTTAGTCATGCATTTGAGTAAATGATGTCAGAATTAGTGTGAACTGTCCCTTTAAGGCTACGTTCACACTGCAGGGTTTAATGCTCAATTCCGATTTTTTTTTAAAATTCGATTTTTTTGCAAGGCCGTTCACATTTCCAATTAAATGCGCAGAAGAGTACTCAAAGGCCAACGACGTCACTCGTTGTTTGCGGAAGTAGCTAAACATGGATGTCAACAACAGTGTAGTCAACAGCGGAGCTCTTTTAGCAATATTAAAGTTATTTAAGCAGCATCGTCCGCCATGGTTGTTGTTTATCTTCCCATTCCCGTCTACTTCAACGCAGAATTATGACGTTTGTAGCGTATCAATGACGTACGGGTCGGATACATGTGACCTGGCCGTTCAGACAGAGGTCGCATTTCAATAGATCAGATACGTATCGGATTTAGGACCACATGCCCAAGTGGCCTGGGTCGCATTTGAAAAAGATCGGATCTGTGTCATTCAGACTGTCATGAAAAGATCAGATACAGGTCGCATAGGGGCAAAAAAATCGGAATTGGTCGTTTTCAGCCTGCAGTGTGAACGTACAGTACTGTAGCCTAAGACACAGATGGATCTGGGTAAGATGTTTAAAATGCACTGCATTCTTCTCCGACGCTCTCAGCTCTTGCCTTTGCACATTGGGTGGCCTATTGAAGTCTGCAAAACTGGGCTTTGAGTGGATACGGCTTTGACCGGCAGATGTGTTCGTGCGGAGGGTCTTCTGTTCTTACTTAAACCCCACTGATGTGACTGGGTATCCATGGGAACCAGAGTGCCTTGAGCTCAGAGCTTGGCTTGAGACAAATTCCGGGTGGAAAGAGGGGCAACTTCCCACTAAAACGCTACGGTCTTTGTGTTTGCCCCTGAAATGGCTCCAATTCACATTTAGTTTTTCCCATGCCACCATAAAAGGCAGGGGAGCAGTGGGGAGGCGAAACGCTGTCATTATGGCAGCCAATAAAACGAGAAGAGGCAGGGAGAGGTTAATAGTGAGCATTCCTTTGCTCCTATCAGAGTTGTAATGTATTATTAAGGCAGAAGAATATGTCATAAATCATTAGTGCGCGACGTGCCAGAGCACTTGGGATGCACCACTACAGTGAGGCAGCCACACAATGCTTCCTGTGACACCTCCAGAGATCCTTTAACCGGGACAATGCGTTGTGGGACAAACACTGTGGGGCCACAATACCACTCAGCTGTACTGTATTTTTCTAACCCCATCCCACCAGAGGCACTCTCTGTGCCCCATGCTACTAACCAGTGCTTCTCTGAAGTGATTACCAGTGGAATTTAATTAGCCCCGTAATTAGACAAAGGAGGAGGTGATGGGAACAGATGAAACAAATGCCAGGTGAGCCCTTTGGCCCCCTGCGAGGCAGGTTTGGGAGCATGCAGGACCCGGGGAGCCAGCAACTGCCTTTAATTAGACAATAAAATATGCCCGCACTGGAGTTTACGCTTCCTGTCCTTCACTAGTGCCCTGCTCCATTCCCTCATTAAAAAGTTAGGATACCTAGACAAGTCGACGTGAGCATGTGTGGCTGTTTAACAGGGACGGGAGATGATGATGTTGCCATAGGTTAGGTGGGAATCAAGGAGGAAGTTATGGTCTGGCGTGACCTACAAACAACCAAGCAGGGGAATGTTAAACATCAAGACTGGATCGTAATTATGTTTGCAAATATTTGACCTTTTTGAACATGCATGCAGCAATGAATTATGAGAGCTGTTTGAATTGAACTTAAATATAAAACAGTGCTTAAGAGATAAGCCACTACATGCCTGAAATTGCTAATGAATTAATTGACTTAGTGATTTAGGAATGACAAACATTTAATTTAATGTCTTGTTGGGGTGTACGCTACCATTCAGAAGTTTGAGCTCAGTAAGATTTTTTTATCTTTTTAAGTCATTAATCATTTTAATCAGGAAGAGTGCATTAAATTGATCAAAAGTGGCTGTAAAAGCATTTATGATGTTACAAAAGATTTCCATTTCAAATGAATGTTTTGAACATTGATCATTATAAGAAATGTTTCTTGAGCATCAAATCATCATATTAGTAAAGATTTCTAAAAGAAATGTGACTCTGAAGATTGGAGGAATAAATTCATTTTAATATATATTTAAATTGAAAAATGTATTTGAAATTGTAACAATAGTTCACAACATTAGTGCTTTCTATATATTTGATCAAATAAATGTAGCCTTTGTGAGCAAAAGAGACGTCTTCAAAAAAAATTAAGAAGCCTTACTGACTTCAAACTTAATCATTTCGCTTCTAAAGATTTTCACTTCACCCTAAACAAATGTAATTGATTTTGAGCCACCTGATATTTCCCCTAGAAGTATGAAAATAAGTTGACACTGAAGTTGTTCTGCATCACAGTTCTCCTTTTTTATGACTGATGTCATAGTACCTTGCATTTGCAAGCTATTTGTATTATTTTTTCATTTCAGCCATCTGGATAGAAACTTTGTTTGGTCATGCAGAAGTTTACAGAGAAACTGAAAACTTGCTCTGAAAGAAATTAATAGTTTTTTTTAGTAGTACTGATGCATTAAATGAGAAGCTAAAACCACACACAAACCAGATGTGACAAGTTTTTCATGACAAGCAATTTGTCTGTCCACACTGAATGTAAAACCGCAGCGTGATGTGACACAATCACATCCAACCAGAACATAAGGTTCCCACTTTCTTTCAGTTTGTTAATATATATTTATAATCGCTTGATATTTTTTTTCAGACTCTGGCTTTTTTGATATTCACTGTAACATTTCAGAGACAGGCGATTTCACTGTGAACGGGAAAGAGACAACAAAATCAAGCGACCCACAAAATATCCTGTGGTGGTCACATCTGGTTGGGACAAAAAGTCTTATTTACATGGAATAAATAGGTTAAATGCTTGTCACCGTGTCAGGTGTGTCTGGTTAAGATATGCTGTAGTTCTAAGTGTCTTGAACCAAAAAATCTATTTAAAACCTAAGTAGAACCAAAACAAATGACTTGGTTCAGTTCCATCAACCGTCAATCAAATGACATGTCAGAAGAAAATATTAGCCATGCCTTCAAATATCTTTCTTGTCTTCACATGAGAATGAAAGTTTGGTCCGGACACACAGTGGCAGATCAGCGATGACACCTGAGGACGAGCAATGAAGTACATGCAGCTCTCCATCACAGCAGGCACTGGCACCTGCCCAGGGAGAAAGCGGGTGACATAAAGCACGAGAATATTGATGTTCCCTCTATCTGTCTGTTTATCTCGCTCATCCGGTTCGGTCTCACTGCCCATGTGGTAACACACCTGTTCAGACACATGCATGCACACTATGATCCACAAAAACAATCTGACCAAGATACATTACGGATCTGTGATCCACCACTCGGTATGCTTGGGGGAGCAGCAGATATACATGCAGAAGCCAGGCTCCAGCGACTGGAGCAGACATAATGCATCTAACATGACACAGCCATCTGGGCTCTCCCATTCAGCCTTGCTAAGTGTGATGAGATTGAAGACTCCTGCTGGGCTCTCCTTCATACTGAAACCGAGCCGAGCCATTAGTATCAGAAGAACACAAACCAGAGAAGAGTGCTGCTTCTCTGCTTTTTTAAAAGAACTGAGGTCCACATATCCATTCAGAGGCATTCATCTGATTCACTTGAACTTGGAGTGGAGATGTGTGCAGTATTTCAACATGGGGGAATTGTGGATTAATTAACAAGGAATGAAAACTATGGTGTTCAATCACTGGTGGCTTTTTTATGAGATGTGGGCAGGCAATTGCATTAATGCAATGGTCTGTAGTATGTATAGATACAGTGGTTTAGGACATGGCTACGTCTGTTGTTGCCATGGAGAAGTACTCTTTTAAAAAAGCATTGGACAAATAGAAAATCAGAATAAAGTCATGGTTGAAACTGTATTTTTGTACCTTTTTGTCACTTTTCTTTTAGTGAAATGTGGTGTGGACAGGCTCCAGGGTCAATTGATTCTATTCTATTATAGTATTTATTCATATTTTGAATTTGCTTATATATATATATATATACACATACACTAGGTGCCTGGGATCTTCTCCTTCTAGTAGAATATGTTGATTTTTACAACCTGCCCAGAAAGAACCTGAGAGCTTCAAAGTCTTTTAACTCCAAAGATCAGGTTCTTACACATCAGCGCTAACTGCAAATGATCCAATTTAAAGATTAAAAACAGCACAGGAGCACGGGATGTTAATAAAAAATGAATATAAACATTGATATTCTTAACTCACTTCAGAGTAAATGTAGTAAGCAGTAAGGAATCGCTAGCTCAGAATAGTCCAGCCTGTCTTCTCTTTCAGAGACCATAAAAATTCACAAGTGCACAAATTCATTGCTCATATATTGTTGTGCTCACCCAAGCGCAGTCTTTCAAGCCTGTGCTATCCTGAAAAATGCAATTCCAATTCTAGGTCCAATTCGGCATTTAACTAACACAGAATACGTTTTCCATCAGTTCTCTTGTGGCGTGTGACATGGACTGGAGACTGGGAGCTGTTTATAGGATTGGGAGGAGAATATAGGGTGGTTTCTGTGCATTCTCAAATAACTCACCAGATCAGTCTATACGACTGTGTGTGTTTCCCAAGATACGGCTGTCAACATGCCTTATATATTCCCATGCTCCCTTTTTTCAGAATCTGTTTTCCAAACCCACACATTTCACACTGATATATTGTTCCATGATGAAAAAAAAGGCAGCAAGTAAATGGATGGTTGGATGGAAGAAGGCAAGCAGGCAAGAAATAAAGAAATTATGTAGGTAACAGAAATTAAATGAAATGATGGCTTGATTGATGATTGAATGGAAGAAAGAGAAAAAGAGAGTAAATTAATTCATGAATGGATGGATGGATGAAAAGTGAGTAAAATAGAGGATGTATGAATTAATGAATGGATGAAATTAAGAGGGTAAATAGGTGAAGAAAGAAATATAACAAATGGACGGAAGTAAACTTTGTAATAATTCATCTATAGTAGATCATAAGAAACAGTGCAGCGTTTTTAAAACATGTAGAGCATTATTAATTAATTACATCAAAGTCTTTTGAAGTTTAATAATGACATTCCTGTTTTTCCATCTCCAAATAAATATCCTCTTAAAATTATAATTAAGACATTTTTTACATTTAAGATATATATATATATATATATATATATATATATGGATATATGGATATGAGCTGCAGTCTTGTGTGTGTCAGTACAGTGTTGGCCCAGGGTCCCGCTGTGATCACCAGACTCCCCCCGCTGTACACCCCAGAGCCTGTTGTTATAGTGACCGCCGCACCAGGCGTGATGTCAATCAGTTTCTCCCTGTCCTTTATCACACCCCCACTGGACTGAAACACCCTCTGAAAACCCATTTACAATATCAGAATAAAATCACTTCAGTCTGACTACAGAATGCTCAACTTTACTGCATAGACAAAACTTCTTCAAAACACCTCATCTATGACGGAAAATCCTAAAAGAGCAGTGAGGAGAGACTGGCTAAAATGTAACGGGCTGTGTTTGACACAGAGAGATGTCAGTGGGGATCAGTTAAAACTGGATGAAGCTGGTCAGATTCGGGCAACAGATAATGAAAGAGTTTCTTTAGTGAGAGCCAACAGGGAGCTTATCACTGCACACTGTAGCTGCTGTAGGCAGAGCTTATTGAATTCAGAGAGGCATCGTGTTTAAAAGTGCATGGCCATATTCCCTAGATAGGGTGTAAGGAGCCTTTAACAAGCTAGTTTGCAACCATATCTTTTCTTCGAGAGCTTTAAAAAGCACGGTGAAGGCGACACTGAAGTACAGTTATGTACACAATGTACATTGCTCAGCATCTTTCTGACACTGAAAGTTTAGGAGTGTCACGCAGTAAGAGATTTATTCTGACTGTGCGCTGAATTTCACAGAACTCTTATTTGAGAATAGACAATGATACTTAAATTATAACAGCATACATCATAAAAAAGGGAATCTACTGTAACATGTCAAGCAAATGTCTATTGTACCAAAAACTCATGTCATGTGATTTTTTCATTTGTATGCCTTTTTTCTAACTGCTATGATGAGCTAAAATGTATCTGTCGAGTCCAATGAGGAGAAAATACATTTCTGTGAAACTTTTATGAATATAGACACAATTGCTACAAAAACAGGTTTATCTGATAGCTTTGAGTTGCCAATACTGCCAATATAAGATTGACGTGTGACATTCCAACAGCCTCCCAGAGATAATTTTAAATAAGTATTTCAATAAGGAATTATTCATATTTTAATAATTGTGATAATGTTTAATATTGTGAAATATTGTAAGTCTATTTAATGTTTTCTATTTTCTATTTCTGTGATGGAAAAGCTGAATTTTCAGCAGCCATTATGTCAGTCTTCAGTGCCACGTGATCTTTCAGAAATCGTTCTAATATATTGATTTGCTGCTCAAGAAATATTTTATTAATTATCAATGTTGAAAACAGTTGTGCTGCTTAATATTTTTGTGGAAACGGTAATACTTTTTTTTCAGGATTCTTGAATGGTTCCAAAAAAATAGCAATTATTTGAAATGGAAATGTTTTATAACTTTATAAATGTCTTTAATGTCACTTTTGATCAATTTAATACATCCTTGCTGAAAGTACTAAATCATAGCCTACTACACAGCAGTTTATATGATCAGCTGACCATCAGTTAGAGTCACATTTTAAATGTGTTGGCTGAATTCTTGTTTCTCCAGAAACATTGTGATAAATTGTGCCTTTGCATCATGGCCTTTAGGTGTGAGAAACCCTCTCCATTCTCTGGACCCATAACCAGCAGGCCTGTGCACCTGCGAGGAGAAGTTCACAAGATGACTTAGATGTCCATGTTAAACAGCTGCACCTTGATTTAGGTGGAAGTGCTTAGAGGCATGTATAAATTGTGCACAGCGCCGTCCACGCCTGCTTGTGATGCAGATGTCTGAATGTAAGGAGATATGGCACTATAGATTAGAGGTTGGGAACGCAGGCTTTAAATCATCAATGTGTGATAGATAGTTGAGTTGTTTTCTGTGGATACTGTTTTTCAAGGCCTACTTCATCTGTCAGCCATTATGATGCATGGGCAGCATGAGTTCACAGGTCCATATCATTCATCAGAGATTTTTATGACTGAGTCCCACACGGTGTCTGTTTGATTGGGGACAATGAAAGAAGGACTCCATGTCACATTTGTCAATGCCCTTGTGGCTAAAAGGAGCAAGTCACATCATGGTGGGGAAAGAGGTAAATTAGTATTTCAAAGATGTACAAAGATGTGATTTTAATACTGATCAAATCAAGTGATTTTAAATTACTTCATGTTTCTCAACTACCTCAGGGGTGCTAGGACCATGTACAGGTGCATGTACAGTGCTCTCTCCACCCTCAATACCACAACTTAGGTGCCCTTGAGCAAGGCACCGAACCCCCAACTGCTCCCCGGGTGCTGCAGCATAAATGGCTGACCACTGCTCCGGGTGTGTGTTCACAGTGTGTGTGTGTGTTTACTGCTCTGTGTGTGTGCACTTCGGATGGGTTAAATGCAGAGCATGAATTCTGAGTATGGGTCACCATACTTGGCTGAATGTCACATCACTTTCTTTTCACTTTTTTCTGTATCATTTTGTGAGGACATTGCATTGCTAACTGACAACACTAACTATGTAACTATTTAAATTATCAAATAAAAAATGACTTATTTTGTAAGGATGCATTAAATTGATCAAAAGTGACAGTAAAGACATTTATGTTATAAAATATCTATTGCAAATAGATGCTGCCCTGATTTAAATTATTACACAATCAAAAAGAAAATCATTAATGCTGAAGTCGCTTTATTGCATTTATTTATTGTCCAAAACCCCACTTTGCAAATGACTTTCCATAACAACCACATCCACACAAACAACCCTCTCATCTAAATAAATACTAATCCTTTCCAAATCAGTAATATTTTTAATAACTGTAACTTGTTTGGTAAGCAAGTGTTATCTGAATAGTACATTTTTTTATCTAAGAAAAACAGAACAAATCCAGCATTCTTTAAAATCTTCCACACATTTTTCATTTGCTGCCTGGAAGTCTCTGAGATGCTCAAGGGCACAGGTGGCCTCTCATCAGGACCCATCCATCAGAGAGCTGAGATGGATAGTTATGAGAAAAAGAGGAAGGCGCCTGATTCTACATCACAGCTGAGTGAGCTTGATCCACTTGTGATCCATTACACCTCTCAGACACTGTAAAAACAAGTGCACCCCATGGTCTGTAGATGATGCTTAGGGACTAGAATGAAAATGCCCCTTTAAAGTTATGGGTGAGTCTGCTATGGCAGTCTGAAAGTTTTGTTGTACAGTGCCTACATGTTGCATTGTGGAGAAATTCTTTCTTATATGCTTACATACACAATACTACAATTCAGCCTTTAAAACATTTTTAAGAAAATGAATGAGTCAAAAGTATCAATTATTATAACAATTTAAACAACAGACTGGCTTATTAAAAAGGCACATTCATTCTCTGCCAGCAGGTGGCAGTTTTGGAACAGCAGAAAGTTTCCTCTGTAAGGACTGTACACAAAGCAGCAGCACCTGACTTTGAAACATGCAGTGCTTGTGTTTATTTAATTAAATAATAGCCTTTTGAAGTTTAATCATCATATTAAGCCATAATGAAAATCTTGTCTTCCATTCCCAAATTTAAGGCCTCTTGAAATCAAAATTAAGACTTTCTTGTACCATTTACATTTTATGGCTTTAAATTTGATACAACTAAATTTAAGACTTTTTAAGACTTCAAAGGACCATTGGAATAATACGTTCTGGTCCTATATTGTTTCATCTCAATTTTTGATTCTGAAACTGTTCTCGGTTCAACGAGTTGATGTTGTTAACTCAAGATCATTCAGACCAGTTGTTTGAATCAGAAAAAGAATTAATCATTCATGAATCAGACAACATTACTTCTAGAAATTTCATCAAAATGGAGAGGGCACGTATGTTTGTTGTAACTGCACTGGAATGATTCTTTATCATGACAATTAACTGTTTGTTTTTTTGCTTGTCTGTGTTCACTGCGAGTTTGCATAGTGTGAGGCATTTGAAAGTCAGTGGCTGGGTCTAAAATCGAATACTGTCTAACGTTAGGTACTTTTTTGAATAAGTAATTACTTGCCATTCGCAACTCGAGTATCTTCTATATAGTATGAGTGTGTAGTATCAATGTAATCTACTCTTTTATAAGTGCTCTGAATTCGGACAAACTTATTTTGTCACAGAGTGTTTTTTTACTGTTTTTCGCCTACTAAGTAGGGAAGATTTTTAATGCAGCCATTTCTCTCACTAATAAAGAATCCGAAAACCTGGATTGGAGCTAAAGTGGAGTAACCGCAGAATGATTTCAACAGTCGCTCTGTTCCACTTAAAGGGGTCATATGATGTGGTTTCAATTTTCTCTTTGGAGTGTTACAAGCTCTTGGTGCATAAAGATCTGTAACGTTGCAAAGACTGAAGTCTCAAATCCAAAGAGATATTCTTTATAAAAGTTAAGACTCAACCATGCCCTCCTAAAACGCCTCATTTAAACACATCCCCACTTGTCTACATCACTGTGTGGGAAGATTTGCATAACACTGCCCAAATATTCATGCAAAGAAAGAAGGAGTAACTTTTATTCTTGCTGCAGTTTTGTTGTTGCCACCATAATGTAGAGATGCTGTGTTTTGCTGTGAAAGCTAAACTACTTTGTCCTTCCAAAAGAGGATGATATCCGCTTTGCCATGCCTAGAGCTGATCCATGCTGGTCGCTGAGGAAATATATCAACTTCGCACTTTCACCATGGACAAAGCAGAGTCCAGCTCGGGATTGTCACATATGTCCTTCATCGAATCTGCTGGCCACGCCATTCTCAAACCCGCCGGCTGTTCTTCACTTAAGTCCACAGTGTGTGATGCTGTGTGACACATTTGTGTTTTTGAAGCTCAAAGTGTACAGAGCAGGACGTCGCCATCTTGGCAGAGCGTCACCGCGCAAATCTCCCGGACAATCGAAAAATGGCCAAAAAGTTGGAGCTGGTTGCTGAAGCCACGCCCACCTAGCTCGACAGCGGTGACAGCAGCGGCAATCCACCTGTCAGTCAAGTGGCCACGCCCTTAATTATGCAGAACGTTAAGTCTTAATATAATTTAAACGGATGAGTAATAAAAAAATTCACCCCCTCACAGTTGTCCAGAAGGGCAAAATTAGCTATATAGACCAAAATCATTTTTTGCACCAGGCTGTAAACTTGGGCTGTACTTGGGCTTCTGCTGTAAAGTTGGGCATTTTAACACGGGGAGTCAATAGGACTGACTCCCTTTTGCAGCCAGCCTCAAGCGGCCAGTCAATGAATTGCAGTTTTAGTCACTTCCTTATTGGCTTCACAAGAGAGAGCGGGAGGTTGCCACTCGGTTTGAACTCAAAGGTTGTTCTATAAAGTGAGGGAGTTCCAACTTCCAAGGACAGCCTGGCGCTTCTGACTCACACCCTGTAAGAACATGTTTTATATTTAAAGAATTTGCCACTGATGATTCAACCACAAGTTTTAAGCAGTGGAGTACTGCTTGTTTGTTTCTCCGATCACAAATGCAGACATGGTTTTATGTTCACACGGCACGATACACAACGCGTAAAAACACAGTATATGACATTATAATCAGTAATTGTTTCCCCACTGGATGCAACAAATGCCTTGTTTGTAATGGGTTTTAATGGTTTTGTCTGGTCATGCCGGGAGACGGCATCCCAGTATGGTAAGGGGCGTAACATTTCTGTCACACGCTTGAGGTATTCAGCCAATCACAATGCACTGGATAGCTGGCCAATCAGAGTTCACCTCGCTTATCAGAATGATGAGCTTTGTAAAAATCAAAGCGTTTCAGAAAGGCAAGCATAAAGGAGAAACAATAATGTACATTATGTGGAAAATAATGTGTTTTTTAACCTAAACTACATAAACACTTTGCATTACACCAAATACAGAACATAATGTTCTTTTTAGCAATGTCATATGACCCCATTTCCAGACTTTAAGTGTGGTGACAACGCCTAATATTTTGGATTATATGTTAGTCTAAAAAGTAAGTTTTAATCTATATTAATTTATTTAATATAATATAATATAATATAATATAATATAATATAATATAATATAATATAATATAATATAATATAATATAATATAATATAATATAATATAATATAATATAATATAATATATTAGTTTTATATTAATATATATTGAATTGTTGTATAAATGTTAGATTTCAAGTATTGTCAAATACTTGTAAGCTAATTCTATCAATACATTTAACATGCACAATATGTTTCAAACTGGGCTGCAATAGACTTGTTTTGGTTTACATGTCCAAGGAAAATGTAAATAGCTGTTTGTGTGCATTTGTGACAAACAAATTATTTCGATTTCCTAATTTTAAGCACCATAGTATACTGGATGTTATTAGAATATTGCGTTACGTAATCTGGTCAGCAAAAGTGTGTTTAGTAACAGGGCAGGAGGGACAGGTGATGAGGTGAGTGAGATGATAGTAAATGCTATTCTATTATACAGAACATTTAGTTTGTTTTGTGAGCCGACACTTTTTACATTCCCTTATTGTATAGTTGTATCTACATTTTATTTTTGATCTAGATTTTAGGCTTTAATGTTAATGTTATCTGTATGCACCGGGGATCTGAGAGTAACGCAATTTCGATTCTCTGTATGTATGTACTGTACATGTGGAAATTGACAATAAAGCAGACTTGACTTGACTTAACTTGAGTGTACATTAGCAGATAAATATTAGAACAGATCAAAACAAAGACAGAGTGCTGTGTCTGGCAGAGTTGTGACTGGGTTCCTATGTGTGTAACATGGTATTGTGGAGTCAGTCACAGGCTGAGCAGATGGATCCTGTGGATGGTCAGGTCTGGAGAGGGTCAGATGGTCCTGCCCCCTGCTGCTGAGGTCTGTCATGGACAGATGTAGTTAGATCTTCCCCACATAAATGTTGGTAGAGTGTATTTTTTGTTTAGTAGCAAATAGGTTTGCTGAAGTTATATATTTTTTAATAATCCATAATAATAATTATAATCCATAAAGACATTAATTTATAGACTGAATTTGAGTTGATTATTTGTGGATTATTGTGATGTTTTTATCAGCTGTTTAAACTCTCATTCTGATGACACCCATTCCCTGCAGAGGATCCGTCAGTGAGCAAGTGATGTAATGGTAAATTTCTCAGCACTCATCTACTTCTACTACTTCATTTAATAGTCATCAGTATGTTTGTGACATTATAAAAATGGACAAAAACAAACTATTCATTATGACAGTCTCAGACGGAGGTATGGCAAATGCTTTTCCAAGACAACAATGCTTGTCTAATGCATATATTCCAATCTTATTTAATTTCCAGATATTAGAGATATTTATTTATTCTGCATTTGGATCATGGATTGGCTGACTGTAACTGGAAACTCATGGCAGAAGGATGTGCATCTGAAAGAGAGCTATTGTGTTGTCTCTGCTTGATAAAGACACCTCCTCAGTCTCATTCATCTTCAGTTCTGTTCACTCTCTAGCTTTAGAAGGATGTATCTGGACGCTTATTGATTTTGGCATATTATTTTATGAGTGAGAGTTGGGAGGCTGTAAATGGGGAACAGGCTGTTTTATTGTTTGAGCTGCTAAGCTGCTGTATAATTACATCGGTGACCATAAAGCCTGCTGACTGAGCCCACAGCTGGGCGAAAACACAGCTAGTGAAATAAGATTGTGCCTCATGCTCTTTATGAGCCAAGGCTTTGCTGGGACCCCAGAATCACCATCTGCAGGCAGTGAAATTTATTTCCTGAAAGGCCTTTTGTGGCATAGGCACAAACAGTCTCCTCATGACATGATGTATGACAGGTCTCTATAGCATTTTAAGGGTTTACTGCCTGGCTGTACAGCAATGTTTAAACTGCAGTGTCAGGACAATCTCATATACATCACCATGTCTCAACACCAATAACTATTTGAGTGGAGAAAACGATGCTGCAAAGATTTTTACTGCCTGTGGGATAAAAGTGCTGTCACACCACTGCGATGTGAACTCATCAGGGAATTGCTTTATTTTCTTAGCTTTGTGGAAATGTAAAAGCAAATTTTATGCAGGGACAGGAAAACATTTGTTGGCCAAAACTAAGTATTGCTATTGGCCTATTCAGCAGGTATCTGTAAATATTACAGTTGATGAAAAGTGCTTCTAGATCGGGACAGCACCTTTTCTTTAATGCTGTTACATCTGTACACCACCTTTCATTGTGTCCCACCACCACGTATTTCTCTGTTGATTCTGTGTCACAATCTGCTCTGAACAACTAGAAGCCTGGCAAATGTAACGCGCTGTCCAGAATGGCTTCATTCAGCCAGGTTTCCGTGAAACTAAGAGCAGCACTTCCCATGTTTGTATGTCTTAAAATGTTTGAACAGTGCTGCTGCTTCTCCGCCAACTACAATGTTCAGCAAATAATTTGAGTAATCAAAAGATTGTGTGGTGTGTACTGCCAAATGCGCAACAGTTCATCTCTGGTAAAACTTATTGTGGTATTTACAAATATATACAACCTTTCTCTGTTGAAGTGCACTGTTCCAACTTGCCTGAAGATATCCACAATAATGCCAGTACCAAAACAGGCTGCCATAACATATCTCTATGATTACAGATCCATTGCACTGACATCTGTAATAATGAAATGCCTGGACAGACTGGTTTTGCATCACATCAAGGCTGCTCTGCCACTCACCTTGGACCCTCACCAGTATGAACACAGGGCCAATAGGTCAACAGATGATGCTATCTCCATTGCCTTCCACACTATACTGTGCCATCTAAAACATGAAGGAACGTATGCACTGCTGTTGTTCTTGGACTTTAGTTCTGCTTTTAATACTATTTTTCCTAGCAGATTGTTCTCCAGGATGTTTGATCTAGGCTTTCAGCATAACATCTGCCTATGGATCAAGGACTTTTTAACAGAGCGGCCAAGGAATAGGCTCACATAATTCCTAAATTTTGACAATTAGCAAAGGGTTCCCACAGGGATGTGTGCTAAGCCCGTTTCTCTATTCTCTTTATACACATGACTGTATATCATTGTATAAAACAAACACTGTTATCAAATTTGGTCACTTATATCAAACTTCAGCTTTAAATTTCTGGGCACACATATCTCAGAGGACCTCACATTGACGAAAACATCACAGCATTAGTTAAGAAGGCACAGAAGCGGTTATACTTTTTAAGAATGCTAAGGAAGGTTAACCTGTTGGCTCTTGTTGTCATTCTACTGCTGCTCCATCAAGAGTATCCTCACATATGGTATACTGGTTGGGTATGGAAGTAGCTCTACAGCTGAAAAAAAGGTTTTGCAGAGAGTTATCAAGACTGTGCAGAACATCATCACAAAACAACAGCTGCCTGCCCTGGACGATATTTTTACCTCCCGCTGACAGCAGAATATTCAGAGTATTCTGAAGAACTCGTATCACCCTGCACATATCTTATTTGAACTGTTGCCATCTGGGAAACATTACAGGTTTATCAAAACACAAACCACAAGATTCATGAACAGTTTTTATCCTAAATGTATAACCATACTGAACACTGAACTGAACATACATTCTTAACGTAATATTGAGCACTGAGAACTTTATTTCACTCAGCACGGTGTAAAATTGTTATTATTATATATTTTTATCTCCTTAAATAATCTGTAGCTGGATACGTTGGCAAATCTATGATTTCATTGGATGTAAATACAATGAAAGTTAATAATCTAATCAAATCTAATCCAGAAACGATTCTCATTTCAAAGTCATTACAAAGGAAGGTTTGGAATGTGTTGCATTTTCAAATGCACGAAAATAAGCATGGAGGCATTTTCTCATTTCGGCACGTAGACTTACAGGCACAATAAAACACACAGAAATTATTTTAACAAAACAAAACAAACAACAACAACAAAAAAACACAATTCACAAGCACATATTGAACCCTGGATGTCGTACCGAGCAGTTTGATGTTATATTGAGTATTGTAGCATCCCTAATATATAAGTGCTCTGACAAGTCTTGGTTAGTCAAATGTAACAAACAATATTTATAATAACAAAAATTATAATAAAAAAACAAGTATGTACAATAGAAAGCAAATAGAAAACACAAGAGTTTGTGTTGGAGGGTCTATGTTTTAATAAAAATATACAAATAAAAATAAAAAATATATATAAAATAGAAATAGAATAGAGAGTGCTAATGACAACTATGTAGCTCACAGTTAGTTTATTGTTAAAGATTTGTGCATTACTGTTAAAAATAAATTCCCCTATGGACAAAATTAAAGGGATTTTTTACTTCTGGAATCCGACTTGCACTCTGTAAAGATGATCATTTTTAGGACATTGACTTAGCTAACATGTGGACCTACAGCTCTGTGGCCTGAGCCTTTTGTTACTGTTTGAGTGTGGAGAAATAACTCAGCCTGTGTCTGCTAGTTTTTTATTCATAATTTTATTTATTAATGTCCATTTTTTTAACTCCCAAAGTGTTTCAAAACCCAAGAGAAAGAAGTAGCAATCTTGCAATGGAAAGGTCATGCTTTAGATTAACAACAGGCATTGGCAAGCTGCAACACACTGTAACTAACGTGCTGTGCTATTTACTTGGTATTTACTTGCAACGACTTTTTTTCCATGCCATGTTTAAATATCAAATCTCCCTTGTTAATATTCATGGTCTTCAACACCTAAGTGTGTGATGGTGCCCAGTCTTGTCTAATGAATAACTTAAGACCTATAAATAATGCATTAGAGTGGCTGCATTACTGTGGGTGCTTCAGGTTCTCCAGGCTTTCTTTGGAAAATAAACCGAATTGAATTTGGAGTTCTATGTGGTAGATCTTAGACACGAGAGGTAATGTTTCTCTGAGCTCTTGCTGCCATTTGTAATTGGCTTCCCTTCTGTTAACACAGAGCTAATGACTTCATTTGACTGGGTGCTGTTGCTGTGTATGAATTGGTGTAGGATTAAACAATTTAATCTCTTCGTGGCCTCAATGGAGCCAATTTAAATGGCTGTGCTACTGTGAGAAAATGTTGTGCCAGTGATCACCCAGGGAGAACGGGATTACCTTGAATCTTAACTGAAGGATTTTCTCTGTCCATTTTGTGTGTATATATTGACACTTATATATAAACAAATAGAAAAATAGAGGTCTGTGAATATTATAAATATTAAAGTTAAAAAAAAAATTTTTTATAAAATGTAATAATTTATATTTTATGCTATTATAGTATTTGGTATTTATTTAGTAGCATTTAAAGTATTTATTAATAATTTATTAATTAGATTTTTTCAGTTTTCATTTGAATTTTTGTTTAATTTTATTTATAATTTTATGTTCTTTTGTCAATTTTTTATTGGTTTTGAATTTTTAATGTAACATTTCTGTTTTTTATTTTTCATCTAAAAATTCTGTTTTATTTAAAATAAATTATATTTATTTATGAGTATATATTTAGTAGATATTAATGTCTCTACTTTTTATTTTATTTTTTACTTTGTTTATTGATAAATCTAATCTACCCAACATATTCTATATATTTTCAGCATTAAATCAGCAGATTATTAATCCACTGTAAAGATATATATATATATATATTGTCTCTCTCATGTGTTTCTTTTCCATACACCTTCATGTATTTTTTATGTTTGGGCCTTGTGTAAATATGTTTACAGTCGACTCACAGTGTACTGACTGAACATTTATGAGGAATGCAGTGGAGGTAAAATGATCCCACCTACTGCGCTGCCAAATCCTTAAATGAAATGCTTGACTGTCTTTAATTATTCAGTTTCCCACAGTCTCCCCATTGCACCATTTAGAAGCATCTCAGGGGTGAAATCACCTACTGCTCACACAACTACAGTGTCAGAGGATAGCAAGACTACTAGACACTGAGGAAGCCCTTCTTCCTTCCACTGTTATTTTAGTATTAGATCCAAATGACCATCAAAGTAATAGTCCAGATCGTACACTTTTACTTTTATATTTTCAGTTTTTAGTATTAACTTTATATTTCAGCTTTATTTCAATGACCAAAAATTTTTTTTTAATAGTTTTACTTTTTTATCAACAATAACCTTCAGCAGGTCAAACTAGTTTGCATGTACATTTGTGTTATAGATTAGCATATGTTTGTCTTACTTCTTTTTTAAGGCATGTTGGTATTGGCATTACTTCTTCTAAAAATAGTTTGTGTCATACATCAAAATCTCCTATGCCAATGTGATCAGTGGACTCTAAACCAGTCTTGCTCTTTGAACAGACAAATTTATATTGGCCGCTTTGTCCTAGTCTCTTCAGATAATAGCGATCTGACTGTCCCCAGGGGGAAGAGAGCACTCTTCAGGTACAGTCTGAAGCCCTGTCTTCTGTACAATATGACCACAACATCTGCTGAGCAGAGAAAGAGCGTGCCTGGTCCCCTCATCCCGTGACACTGCTATCTGCTCCGCTGAGCATTGCCCTTTAACTTTTGATGTGAGGTTTATATGTCTCGGTACATTGCCAACTGCAGTGAAAGAAGCTTAGGGTCACTATCTACTCAGATGTATTGCTTGAATAAATACGGACTCAGAGGAAAAGCGAAATACAGTCCTCTGACAGTGCAGTAGTGCAGGCTGGAGTCTGATGACTTAAGAAATACAATCATGTAGCACAGTTTATGTAGTCTCTTCCACGCTCTTATTGCAGCCCCAGGGATTTTTGCCTGAATTCTTTACACTCAAACATTCATACACTGAAACTTCAAAAAAAAAAAATCAGCTTGATGTTGTTTTAGGCATGTTCAAAGTGGCAGAGATCTTTTTGTGGAGCTTTTGAGTTCTAAAACAGATAAAGGATTTTGCTGAAGTCTGTTTCTGCTTGGCAAAGCAAGTTTAGGAATAAATATATTGAAGTATAGGACGTCTGTAAGACACATGAGTTAGTACTCTAAAGTTGCAGGTTTAGTGTTTTTCTTTGTTTGTTTCTTTTTTTCTCATTTAATTTCCTACTCGCAGTGTTTTTTGGTCTTTTTCAAGGCACTCAGAAAACACAGAAATGCCATTTGTGACAATTTTTCTTTTAGTACAAATGTCACCATAGTGCAAGGCTTTCATTTCCCCTTAAGCTATATGCTTTATGCTTTCCCCTGCATTTATGTGTGAGACAGAGCGTGCAGGTGGACTGCTTGATAGATCCCTGCCCGGTGGGGCTGAATTGCCGCTGGGTCTGCAGGTATTTTTTTTATCCTGAACCAAGGCTCCACTCCACAGTGCCTGCTGTTTACTGGTCAAGCCTCAGTCTGTACTGACATGACCACTCTGTGACAGAGCATTATAGGAAGTACCAGAGAGCATAGGATTCTAGTTAAGGACGGTGTGGTTTAGATATGCTGCTGAAAATTTAGGACATACAAGTGAGGCTTTGAAAACTTTATTCATGTACACTACAAAAGTATAAATTTTTTATGTAAGACATTGTAAGAAGTCTTTAACTGCTCAAGAAACATTTGTAATTTTTATATATGTTGAAAACAGCTGTGCTGCTTGAATAGTTTTGTGGAATTTGTCTTTATTGTAATAAATAAATGTATTAATTAAAAAACAAAAAAACCTTATCTTACTGACCCCAATATTTGAACAATACTGTGTGAAATTTGTATTTCAAAGCAATAATCTATGCATATGTCAGATGTATTTGTGATATATATGGCCCAGTGCCTTTTATAATTGTTTTAATAAAAACAATTATAAATTATAACAAAATTATACTTTTCATTAACTAGAACACATATTTAGAAATTATTATATAGATATGTTTTGAATGTGAGTCATTATATCAGTCTCAGGAACCACAAAACAATAAATGCAGTTTATGGCTTGTCATAAATAATGAGAGAGGCCAATTTCACATGGCATAAAAAAAGAACAAATATTCAGAGAATAACACTGGATATTGTGATGCACAAAACAAGGTCTTGAATTGCAAGGTTGCTGTTTGTATTTGGTTTTGTGGCTTTGCCAGATGGCTTCGGCGGGAAGAATGACCTCATCATGAACAAGCTTGCGATCATCTCCGTTTGTGGTATGGGCACCATGAAGAGAAATCTCTGCTTTTTGCATGAAATAAATTGAAAGACTTTGAAGATGCACATTTGAAATAATTTGAGCCTGTCCTCCAACAAAAAACGACCATATAGTTCGTTTGTGCAAGCACCTTATTACGACCTATATTTACGTTTTAAGGTTAAGCGCCCTCTAGCGGGCGTAAAAATAATGACAGTATCGCATTGCGTCTGTCGTCATGAAATGGCGTATCACGTCATTACCAATCAAAACGCACTTTTATTTAAATGCAACGTGTGGGCTTTTTACACCGGTCTCACAGTATTTCCCACATATTTTACTAGGTTGCTTATTCGTTCACACCTAACCCCACCCTTAAACCTAACCCTCACAGAAATCATGCTAAATTATGATTTATTGAGCATATACATTTTCGTGCACGTCCGTTCCCTGGGATTGAACCCATGATAGCATGATTACATATCAAGGTATAACGCAATAATCTACCAACTGAGCTACACGAAATGCAAACCAAGCGTATTGGTTGGAGGACAGGTTGATTTCGGGGATATCAGAAACACAGATTTCATTACATTTGAAGTAGAAAGTAAATTATTGCCTCTCTCAGCACGGCTGATAAAAGGATGATGAAGGTTTTGTTTTTGCAGCATGTCGAGGCAAGCTTTGTTTAACAGGAACAAAACTTGATACACTATCTGTGCCAGAGGACTGTGTCAAAGTAGCTCTTGAGTTGTTCTCCTAGTGATTTGATTTGGATCTTTTGTCTTTTTTTTAATCTGTGATTTTTTAGACATTTACAGTTCAGAAAAAAAGCTGTGAATTGTCAAGCGTCTCTCATTCCTTTCATGTTGGCTTGTCTCCTTTGCAAACAGTAGGAGGTGTTAAGGCTCTTTTCAGTCCTTGCCCCTGAATGACGGGGTGATTGGCAGGCGATGAGCAGGCAGGAAATGAGACCCACATCCTATCTGGATTGGCTCAGCAGCGAAGAAAAGACTCTTATTAAACTCGTTTAAACCCTGAACTCTCCAATTTGTTTAGCTGTAATCTTGAAAAGCAGGCTAATTCTTTTTGAAAGGAAGATATATTGTTTTGTACCCTGAAACAAGTGACCCAGCTATTAAAACTAAATTACATACACACAAGTTACTGTACAGTCTTTGAAGCAGACATACTTTTTAGAAAAACAAGTCTGAGCACAATTCCTCAGTAGCGTGACTGAGGTCCTGAAATACAAATGACATCTGAACTGTTTCTTGCCATTAGCCTCTTGCAAACAGCAGGTGAATACAATTACTTCTGAGCAAAGAGAGCTCACATCTCACATTTGTGCTAAATAAGTCACTGGCTACCCACATTAGTCTGCGCATTTGACGAGTAACTTTTCATTCTGATAAAACTCACAGCCTCTAGCATGGACATAAAACCCCATTTAACAGTTACGACTAAATATAAACCTCCCAGCTGCTTTGATGCTCCCTTGAAACAATCCAGAGCCCATAAAGCCAGTCCTTTTTTCTTGTCTTCCAACTGTGTGTGACGGCCCGGAATTGCTTCCCTTTGATGACCTTAATATTTCATTTGCATGCATTATTGTCCAAAGTGGAGATCAGTGTGGGTGTGTTTGACTTCTGAGTTAATTTAGATAATGCAACATGTTGTTGTTCTTGATTTATGGCAGGGGGTGAAATATTAATTATTATATGCCTAGCTTTTAAATTGTTTAATTATATGGACACGACTTTGATTCTTATACGCTTATACAGCAGGTGGGTTTAATTTTTCATCACATGCTTCAAAAACGTAACATAGCAAATCATATACATGAAATACTACTTTTATAAATCTTTTATATTTAAGATAATTAGATCGTTTTATGTGTGCATGGTAACAAAATTTGTCATGGTGTTATTAATATGTTATTATGTCTTTTCAATATTTTTCTTAATGTGAATAGCTGTGCAAAAGTTCTGTAAAATTTCTCTGAACCCAAATAAGCCTACTGCCCTACTGTATGTCTGAATTAATTTATAAAACAGTACATATATAATAGTAGTATACCAAAGACATCTAAACAAACCAAAAACAGCATGTGATGTAACAAGATGAAACCCTAAATAGCACAGAATGCTCAAGCATACCTGGTTCTTCTTGTCGTAGGAGCTTTGTTGCCTGTTACATTACAGGCGTCGAAACCGCCGTCACCTTACAGCAGATCTGTGTGCAACAGAGAAATTCTTGGATCTGTTTTGACTCTTGTCATTTACTAAGTTCTCTGTGAGTTATAAGCTGGTAAAATATAATGCATTTACACACATACAATGAGCACATTTAGCTCAGCAGACAGCTTTGTTTAGATGTTTGGAAAGTTTGCAAGACACAAATCTTAAAATCTGTCCAGTGAGGTTATGACCGTATCCTTATGCCTTTTGCTTTGTATATTTGTATCTGAAAATAACAGTATGAATGAAAAGCATTCAATTTTCAATCAATTTTCCTTTTTGGTCTGGACCAAACTGATTGTTGATTTATAAGGACTATTCACCAAAAAATGTAAATTATTTCATGCCTTTCCAAACCTGCATTATTGTTGTGTGTGTGTATGTAAAGATAATACATTTTGAAGAATTTTGAGCATGAAAGTTACTGGGTCCTTTGTTGTTTTGGACCCTGTTGAGTTACATTTTATGGACATAAAAGAGTTGAATCATTTTTAAAATACCTTCCATTGCACAAGAAAAACATCATACAGGTTTGGAATGAGGTAAGGGTGATTGAATGATGTAAATGATGACAGAATTGAAATTCTTGGTTGAAATATCCATTTAAGCACTGACACACAGAGATGATTTAACCTTAGGATACTGGCTGGTAGGCACAGGCAACCTTAATGCTTCAGTGAACCCCAGCCCAGTCTAGCTTCAGGGGAATAACCCTGTTCTTATGAAACAGATGCATTCAAAAAGATAGAATACTATGTAGCTGTTTAAGTCTGCAGAGCTTCATTCAAGAAATCAATTATTTTCTGCTTGTTAAGTTTGTCTAACCAGGTTGTAAATTCAGCATTTTTACTTTTGCAGTGTGCAATTATAATTACCAGTTACAGACAAGCCACTGAGCTTGGAATAGTAATTATTACACAAAGAGGCAGAGAACATTTCCACATAAACATGAGCAGGCTCCGAGGGAAAAATGGTGAAATGAAAAGGTGATGATGGCTTCCTATAATTCTAATAATGGCCAGCAGATGAGGACTGCATAAACATTTGGTGGTTAATGTTCATAACTCTTCAGCTCTGTGGCATCACTTAACATTCCTTTATTATTGCCACAAAGCCCTCTGTCTCACCTCATGTATATTTCATAAGTGTTGCTCTTTTCCTTACCATTTAGTCATTGTGGGGCGCAAATACTGGGAACTGATGAGTAGGTCATTGTATGGGTAATTTTTAGGAGAGGCAAGTTTTGAGATTTTCATTTTTTCCCTTTTCCTCTCTAGATTATTTCAAATTATCGCTATAAACTGAGGTGATTTACTTATTATTAGATGTTTTTATTCACCAGAATGACCCAATTCGAGTGGGAAAGAATGCAGCAAAACAAAAAAGACTTAACAGTGACTGTTGCAAATAGCTGTGATATTGCTGTAATTAGGTCTAATGAGCTGTATAACCATCCGGTAAATGCTGAAATGTTTTTCTTACACTTTGAATGCATGTCAGTTTAAAAGGTTTTCAAACTTTTCAAGGCAAAAATATTTTACATAATAAATAAATATCTGTTTTCTGTGTGAGTGTTTTAAAATATATTTTAAAAATGTTAATGTATTTTTCAGCAATTAAGCCAGTCCTCAGTATCACATGATCCTTCAGAAATCATTCTAATATGCTGATTTTGTGTGTTCAACATTTCCTATTATTATTAATGTCAGGTATCCTGATTAATAATTTTATTATTATTATTATTATTTAATTATTTATTTTGGAAACTGTGATAGTTTTTCTGGATTCTTTTATGAATTGAGAGTTCACCAAAACAGCATTTGTTTTAAATAAATGTTTTGTAAAGTAACGAATGTGTGTTTTTTTTACATGCCTTTTTAATACATTTTTGACTAGCTCAGTCGGTGTGCACACTAGAGTATTTATTCAATCCGAGCACTTTGATCTTGTAGTGCACCACGGTCGACCACTTTCTCCTTTCGCCTCAGTCAGCAGTTGACATGAAATACAAACGCTAATACATGAGCCATTTAATCGAGGGCACTATTAGATTATGTACGGTACAAACTTTGCACAAAACCTGAAGTTGTTCCAGTTGCTGACGCTAGGAGCTGTCCGCGGTACTGAAACTGCTCGACTCAGTCTGAGAGGAGCTGACAGAAACTGAACACTCTCCGCTCTCCTCCGTCCACTATTACAAATCTAATCAGAGCTCCCCGTCTCGTTCCTCACGGCGCGTGCGGCGGGGTCTCGCGGAACCTTTGTGTCCTGCTCCTCTTTAATTATTCGGAAAGTGTTTTAATACAAGGACATATTCTGTGATAGGAGCCCGCTGCCGCGAGCATGAACTCGACAAGAAATTACACACCAAACATGATCATTCTGATTCTGGCCGTATTTGCTGTCGTGTGGATGGCACGAGGACAAGGTAAGAATATATATTCATAATTCTAAACATTTTAGACTTGTTCTGCTGTCCACGCGATTAGCGGAAGACGGTACGCGCAGCTCCATAGACTCCGACGGGAAGATGATGTGAACCCATTTCTCACTGTATTGTACATTTGTTGGCGGAGAAATAACTCAAGCAGGTTTGTGTTGAGGTGGTTTATTTGAGACGTTCCACTAGTACTTTGGTTGCACTCGAGCAGAAATTTGTTCTCTCATCACACATCGCCCTACAGACGGACTCGTAAGTCACAAAGTCATCGGCGTTATTTGAAATAAAACCCCATAGGATGGACAGCTCCGCGCTTGACAGTGTATTTCCTACTTGCTCCACGCTCTTCTATATTTATAGCATTGTGTTATTTGTATTCGAGTCAGAGATCAATATGTTTAATCAATTTTTTTCTTGTGTAATGGCTGTAAGTTCTCGTTCAGTATCACATGATGTAAAGTTAGTACACAAGCCAGATCTTTGGTTATAGGTTTATCTGATCATAATATTAAATGTGATCAAGTATAACAAGCTGAAAAGTTTAAGGTTCAACAGGTTTTTAATTTGAGGATCATAGTGTGGTGAGACTAAGGAACGTTATTTATTTGCTGATTTATAAGTGAAAGTGTGCTTTCAGTGGTAATCAAGATTGGATCTTTACCTTCACAAGTCACTGTAAAATGCATTTTATTTACAGGGGAAAGCCATCCATAGTTATTTAAACTTATCTGAATCTCCTCACTGTCTATTTTATCTTGTTGTTGAAAGAAAGCAGCATAATCATATTTAAAAAAAATGTTTAAACTAAAGCACAATGTTTGGAACATGAAAATTATGTTGATGACGTTTTAAAATTTGATTGATTGGTCTGTTCTAGTATAAACTGTAGGCCTGTTTCATCCACACTTCATTTACACCACCCTGTTGAGAGAATAAAGGACTGACATCTTCTGAAACAGTTTGCATGTTTCACATCTAATATTTGTCATTTAACATAGGGTACTAAAACAATGTTGTCAGTAATATTTGACTTCGATATTTGACATTAGTTTCTCACGATTTGCTTTTGTTTTGAGGATTGTATCAGTACAGAGCCTTGAAAAGTTCATGTTTATTTTTAAACATTGATCAGTCATACAAAACATGTCAAATATAACACTAAATGCTAGCCATGCACTTTGCTCACTGGAAACTGTTACAGTCATTTTCCAAGCACAGCATTAGTTCATGTTGCACTTCCATTTTCGCTCCAGAAAGCTGTTGTACACCACTACCTAAGAGCTCTGAGTTGTTTTTAGCTTTTGTCTGACATTTCCCGTCACTCTTTTTTTGTTTTACTGTAAAAGCTCTGCAAGCAATACAAGGGATAATCCCTGTGTTATTTGTCAAGAGCTGCTCCATGCAGTATACTTTTGAGAGATACACTGCTCTCATTTCCCTGCGTAAATATTCTATGCAGTGTCTTTTCCCTTTGAAAAGTAAGAATGAACTGGAATTTGATTGTATGTCAGCCAAATTATATATATTTTTAATCTATAAATAATTTATGTCTTGACGTTCTTCCAATTTAAGAATACCTTTGCACTTTTACTCACCTGTCAGTCGGTGCTGAGAAGACGCTTGCGAAGCAATCATCTCACAAGCCCCTCATCATTTGGAAAGAATCTTTCATTTGCAAATGCGATATGGTTCATAGTTTTAGGTGGCAGGATTTAAATTGTGCTTCATAGTTGAGACTGATTGAATGAGCAGAGCTTTTCCAATCTGTCTTTTGTCTAAGACTCCTCTTGTCTGTCTGTACTAATTACATTTTACACTTTATTGATTACATATTGGTGATTGGAACATTGACCTCTCTGCTTTGAGAGGTGCATGAGTCAGTTTTTCCGATCAGTCACCTTCAGGACAGGTGTGATGAGGCTTCAGGGCTGCGTGCTGAATGGCTCTTACCTTGAAAAGCACTCTGACTAATGCACAGCTCTATCATTCCACACTGAGCACAGACAGCAGGCTAAAAGCAGGGCCCACCACTCACAAATGGATAATGGGCTGTACGAGAAACTCAGGAAGGTCAGTGGGTCAATTTGCTCGGGTCTGTGCTGTCCTGCTGTGATAGACACAGATGTAAATACACATTTAGTGCATGCACACCAGGAAACGAACACAGGAAAAAACAAATGTTAATGTGTAAAAAATATGTGACTCATGTTATGGATGTTTTGAACAAGGCAATGGTGCATTAGCAAGTATAAATGTTTTTAAATGAGGTTCACTGGCGTACAGGACACCCCCACGGCTCCCTCATCGCATTCTGAGCAAATGATATATTATTAAATTTGAAAGTTGAAAGTGAAGTGACATTCAGCCAAGTATGGTGACCCATACTCAGAATTCATGCTCTGCATTTAACCCATCCGAAGTGCACACACACAGAGCAGTGAACACACACACACACGCCCGGAGCAGTGGGCAGCCATTTATGCTGCGGCGCCCGGGGAGCAGTTGGGGGTTCGATGCCTTGCTCAAGGGCACCTAAGTCGTGGTATTGAAGGTGGAGAGAGAACTGTACATGCACTCCCCCCACCCACAATTCCTGCCGGCCCGAGACTCGAACTCACAACCCTTCGATTGGGAGTCCGACTCTCTAACCATTAGGCCACGACTTCCCCATTTGTAATCTGCAGCAGTTTCTAATACATAGAGTAGTTGCGTTTAAGCATACAGTATATGTACATATGTATGGTGCATTTGCAAAGACCTTTCCATGCAGCATAAGTGTACATGAAATCAATAAATATTGATTTGCGTGCCCAACAGACAGAAATCAAGTGAGCTGATTGTCATGACAGAGCAGCTGGTGTAAAGATGTTGTAGGAACCTTGCTTCCCTGTAATGCAACATTTAGATTTTAATAGAGCTTCATTCTAGAATCTTTGCTGCGGAAACACTTGTCTCATTTACAGCAGATTTACACTTTGAAATCTATTCATCAAAATATTTAAACATAGCAACGAAAAGTCATAATGAAGATTAAAAGAAATAGGGATGCATGATGTATCTGTATTGTAGATTTGAGTAAAAAATGCTGGTTAATATTATAAAAGAAAAAATGCTTTGTTCTCCAAAAAATGGATACCTCCAACATGAATTTTGAAGTTGCTAACAAGTTGTTGTATAAGGATTACAACGATTGCCTAATTGATCAAACATGATCGCTGTTAATTGTAATCTTTAGCAAATCAAAAAAATTTATATAATTTTTTTTTACTGTGCATTGTAATTTTGTAATGCCTCAATTCAATTTACAGCTCATTCACATAAAATTGTTATTTAGATGAAATATATAATTTTATTAATGGTCACTTATTGGTTATTGATCAGTGATCATAACATGAAAATCATAATTGACTTACTGGTGTAAGCCAGAATTGTATTATTGAATTGGTGCATCCCTAATAAAATTATTATTAAGGCAAAATTGTCCAAAATAACATAAATATTAATATTAACAGTTTTGCTAAAAATTATTCATGACATCAGTTTGGAAACCAGAAAGCTTATTTGCCATTGGTTCCCTCTGACATTTCCTTTGAGAACTGCAATGAGAATTGTTAAAATAAAAATGTGATCTGTGGTTAATGTTACTTAAGGGAATTTTCTCTTTTTGCTGTACAAAATTAAGTGTCCTACAGTAAATTAATTTTAAAAGTGCTTACATGTTGCTACTGTATATAGTGTAATGCAAGTAACAAATTGAATTAAACCTAACATTTTGAGAATGTTAAAATACTACTTTAGTTTTGGAAAGACTGAAGTTGTATTTTTTGTAAAACGTACTCCAGTAACCTGTTTTATTTACAACTTTGAAAAATTTTTTTTTATAGACGTCCCAGAATGATTGTCTCATTCATCAAGCATGTAAAACTCAAATCCTTGCTGTAGCTGTAGTCTTTATTTAGCCCCATGTTAGCAAACACAGTGGCATTAAAATCATTTGAGATATGACTGTAGTGCCGAATGGTCTCAGAGCAGCGCATGTAACAGCGCTGTCATCCGAGCAGTAAGATCAGACATCCCAGCTCTCCACTGAGAGAGTAAGAGTGTCAATGATGGGTCGACTTAAACACTGTGCTAGTCAACCCAGCCGAGATCAGCCCTCGAGGAGGGTGAGTGCCACAGCCTGACTCCATTACCCAAACACCAGGTGGAGGGTTTGCCAACACTTCCTCGAAACGGAGCTCTTCCTGCTCCGAGAAGCTGTTAGGCTCACAACCTGTCTTTTAGGATCAAGCAATATCACTCAATCAGCAATTTATCAGTGCCCTGTGTCGGCCCAGGCAGTGTTGGAGAAGAAGGATGGAAAGGGGAGTGATTGTCAGCTTTACCTCTTGACCCCCACACGCACACTCGCTCAGCTGTGTTTCAGCAGGAGCTGTGAGGTTGGTCTCATAGTCTTTATTACGCCCCTGATTAATGAGTCAGCCGCTGGGCTGAATGGCCTCCCACGGCCACACTGGCAGACCTGCCACTTCTGTAATTCTGATGAATGGTCAGCTGGGACAGAACTCAGTAGACAGTACTGCTGGGAGAAATCTGGATGCTGTCAGGGTTCCCCGCCTCCTGCCATTAGCACAACTGGCACATATGCACCACGGGCGTTCCCTCTGAGGAGGCGAGGGAGGCAGTGCCTCTTTGAAAATTGGTTGAGGAAAAAAATTTCACAGTATATAAATAAAATTATGAAAAAAATATATAGCAAAAAGACATGTATAACTCACTCAATTTTATAAATATTATGGAAGTCAATGGCTATCAGCAGCTATTTATCTATTTACAAAATATTATCTTTTTTTGGGGTTTCAACAGAAGAAAGAAATTCATATAGGTTTGGAACAACATGTTCATTTTTGGTATTATTATCCCTTTTATGTTTTCACATTTTCCAGGTTAAATAAACATTACTCACACACACATTGTATTTTTTAATTTTCAATATAATTTTCTACAAGTATATATATATATATATATATATTTATAGATATATATGTATATTAAATTACATTTATCAGACGCTTTTATCCAAAGCGACTTACAGTGCATTCAGGCTATTAATGTTTACCTGTCATGTGTTCCCGGGGAATCAAACCCCCAACCTTGCGCTTGATAGGGCAGTGCTCTACCGATTGAGCTAAAGGAACACTAATATATATATATGATCAAGTTAGTATTAAGCATTTTACATGAATCCCAAATAACTATAAAAAGTTACACATTTCAAATTTCATGTTTATTTTATTTGTGACCTGATGTTCTTTTCAAAATCAACCTAATTTGGGATCATCATTCATCAAAGCTCAGTAAACAATGACAGGTATAAAGTGTCATGATGTACACGGAGATGAACTGTTAATTTTATCCAGAGGTGGGTAGAGTACCCAAAAACTGTACTCAAGTAAAAGTAAAAGTACTTCTAGAAATATTTACTCAAGTAAAAGTAAAAGTACTAGTCTTGAATAGTTACTTGAGTAAGAGTAAAAGAGTATCGGATAAAAAATCTACTCAAGTAGTTAGTTACTAGTTACTTTGGGTCATATATACTGAGCCTATTTTTATTTAGATATATAGATAAAATGTATGTAATGTATGTGTGCGTGTATAAATGTATATATTTCATCAGCCTTTACTCCAATTTATGTAATTTATTATAAAACCCTGTCTGTTTACTTAAGTAACAGATATAGGTGTCATACCATAACATATTTTTAATATGACTGACTTTATATTAAATGTGAATTTAACATTGAAAGTTAATGTGATATAAATATTGCTACTAATCTTTCATTGTTCAGAAAGAGAGCAAATAACATTTACATTATTAAAGATCATTTTCACTGACAGTCTAGATTTCAATCACTCTCAGAAACTCCCATTAAAATCACTGAAACGGTTAACACTGTGAAATCAATATTTAATTAAAGATTAGTACAAACATCTGCACTTTGTTGTTTCTGACGAGAGAATTCGCCAGAAAGAGGTCTCCAGTTGGCGAGCGAGTGAAGGAAGAACCGGAATTTTAGCGATGACTCATCGGAACACCTCTGATTGGCCAATGCTTTAATAAGCTCAAAAGAATCATGTGTGATTGGTTATAATGCGCAGCGCTGTATAAACGCATCTATCTCTGGCTCAGCGCCAGCAAGCGATCACAGATCTGAATTTAGCAGCTGATGATGATATGACTTGCTGAACGTACTCACGCCGGTGTGATTGTATTAAAATTAATAAAATCTTAATCGGCTATTTTTTGTCTTTTGGAAGCTGCATTCAACTAGACTCCCCTCTGTTATAAGGCACACGTACAACAAACTAATGTCAGTGGTATCGTGTACTGTAATCGAATGTAGCCCAAGTTATTACCTGTTAAACAGTAGACAGCACACGCGGTGTTCATCTAATAAGGATCTCCATCGCTAGCAAATAATAGCCTTTGCAGATTTCAATTCAGTGCAGTTCCAGCCACGTTTTCAACGCTCTTTCTGTTCTTAAACGTTACAACTCCGAGTGAACCACTTCAGACGCTCAGCGCGTGCGGCAGGGAACTGAACGACTCATTCAAACTGAACCAATTCACTCGTTTGCCAATTGGTTTGATCAAGCCTTTGAACAGAATTGACTCAAAAGAATGAATCATTCGCGAAAGGGCATCGCTCATTGCCCAGAGAAAAGTAGACGGTGCGTTTGGAATAAACTGAAGCACCTAACATTTATTGCATTAAGATAAAGTAACGAGAGGAGTGTCGCCCAAAGTAACGAAGTAAAAGTACAGATTTTCCCCCCAAAATTTACTCAAGTAAGAGTATAAAGTACCCATCTTTAAATATACTCCGAAAAGTATTCGTTACCCCAAAAAATTACTCAAGTAAATGTAACGAAGTAAATGTAACTCGTTACTACCCACCTCTGATTTTATCAAGCTGACTGCTCACTAAGAAACCCTTACAGATTGTGTTTTCAACTCTTTTCGAATTTTTACTTTATGGGTGAACTATCCCTTGAAGTGCAACTGCAACATTAGTTTACATTGGATTAAAATAAAACAAGTGAAAAATACTGAGGACTTTCCTCTTCAATTCAGAACACACGCTGCTCTTACCATAGTACAGCAACTAACCCATTTAAACAGCATTTGAAGTTCTTTTGTAGTGGCTACATCTGAACATCTGTGCAGCTGGGATGATCGATGACTATGTCAGGTTTCCAGAGGCCAGATGGTAACAATGGAAAAGTAGGGAGTTCAGATGTAGAGATGGGATTGAATTAACGTGATTGCCTAATACTGAACTTGTACTATAATGGATCCGGTCTATAAATGGATGAGAAGAAGGCATTATGTAGCCCAGGAAAACTCATATTTTTTGCAGCCTATTCTTTATGTTGCTCTTGAACTAAATATGCCATAGTCTATATCCTGTCCTAATGATTCCACGCTGTTTTGTAGTGCAACATTGCGCTCACGCACACTGCACTCACATGACTTGAAAATGCTATTGCCCATTTTTGCTGTTTTCTCCATTAGCCCTGATAAAAATGGAAGACCTTGCCGCGGCGCTCTCATCCTTTAGCCCACACTGTATGTATGTTTGTCTTTATGGCCTGCTTTAATCACTGGCCATGACAGGAGCGTGGGGTGTAATAGTGCTTTATGTGCTTGTCCTGCCCTTTCCATAATTCAGCCTTTTACATCACATTATACGGCATTCTAGGAAGCACATTATGGTTTACAATTAAATTCAGTCTTGTCCTTCTCCAGAAAATGAATGGGCGGAAATTGCCGATGAGAGCATGTTTTATAGATTAAACCTCTTATTAAATGAGTCCAGAGTCTTATTTATAAAATTGTGTCTGACTGAATTCACAGACCTCCTCCCCCAGTTTTCTTCATACACACACATTGTGATGTGTCAAGGGCGGCCAGACTATGTTTGTATAGATTAACTGCAGATGGTATGTGTTATGAGACAGATGAGGACTTATGTAAAAAGATATAATCAAATATATGAAATTTGAATAGAATATGTAGTGTTATATTAGATATCATGTTAGGTATCAAATACGGTGTTAGATGTGTTTATGCAAAAAGGTCCAAGAGACAAGGCTCCAGACTGCAACTACTGTGCCCTTTCATCGAGATATCATTTTGTGCATGAACTGTGTTGTCCAATTTGTGAACAAATTACTCATAAAAACCAGTTCTTTTCAATGAGTCAATTAAAAGACTTAATGAAACAGCCTTTAGTTAGTGGTTTAAATCTGACTAATTTGGTGAATCATTCAGATGTGTTCACAACTGACTCTTTCACTGAACCATTTTTAGTCTTGTTCATGAACAAATGGCCAGTTATTTTTTAATGAGTCAGACAAAAAGTTTAATGAAACAGCCTTTTGTTAGCAGTTAGTAAATCATTAAGAGTTGTTCACAACTGACTCTTTCACTTGAACGTAGAGTCTTTTTTTTGTGTGTGTGGTTAAGTCTAAATCTCTAAATGTTTTTATTTTTTTGAACAGGCAGAAAAAACATATTTTTTAGGGATTCTATAATATGGCTCCTAAATGTTTACTTTAAATGCTCCATAGTCATTTTGTTTTCAGTCTAGAGCCCTATAAAATATATATTGCGAGCATGTACAGAGACTTAAGTTTGTGTAATATTTGGTATTTCCTCTATATTTGAAAAGTGACCTTTGAGTGTGTTTGGTCTTTGGACGTAAAATATGTCTTTACTGTCATTCCAAAACCCTGCTGAAAGGCTCCTAAATGTTTTGAGCCGCTGATAAACGACAAACTCCCTCTATCCCCCTCATCACCCTCACCTTTGCCTGTCTCTTCTGCCGAGGAAAAGCAATTTGCTCTTGGTGATCCGATGCAATCAGTTGTGCTTCATGGCTTTTGAAAAAAGTTTGGAAAAAAAAGAGAAAATAAACAGAAGGGAGGAAAAAAAAAAACTTGCGAGAGAGGGACTTCACTATTAATTAAAGCGCACACTGCTGAGTTCTGATGATCATGTGCAGGAACTGCAAATATTCAACACCTGTTTTTTGATTACTAGTGATTAACCTATTGCAGTGTGCCTTAGATTGTCATCAAAAGGCATTCAGTGCATAAAGACCCTCCTTAAACCCTCCTTTTTGCAGCGCTTGTGTGAAAATTAGTGTTATTGTGCCTGTGCGTCTGCCCCTCCTTTAGGACAGAAATTGTGAATCAGGCTTTGACAGTTTCCAGGTGCCGAGGCGATGGTAAAGATTTATCACGCTCTCTCTCTTTCTTTCCCTCTGCCATAACAGTCTCTGAGGCACGCCTGACACTTCCACAGCCTTGTGAAGTGTGTATCCCAATCGCTTTTCTCCCCAGCACCACTTCTCTCGGGTTGTGTTCATTCTCTTCTGAAGCCCTTTTGCGTTTGGCCATGTGCCTTTTCCTCTTTTGCGCCTGCTCCTCATCTTGCTCAAGAGCTTGCTAAACATCTGTGGCACTCAAAAGCACCTGCATGCATGCTCAGCCTCTGTATTCTGACAAGCTTCCACTTCATTTGAACTCCACTTCCTCTGTTTTTTTTTTTTACTGTATGTTATTAAACCAGCAGCTCACATCGTCACATGATTATGCATCTCCAGCGGGGCAGATTATGAATGGCCACCTCCCCATCTGCGGCAGTCTTGATAGCAGGCAGAACGCCATCTCTGTGTCAATACCACTTTTCAGAGCTGATCCCTGCTGTCCTTTCATTTAGATTTCTTCGCTTGTCCACCAAGATGCACAGCTGGGGTTCCACCAATGACGCCTGTAAGTGGGCTGTGGGACATTAGCAGGATGCTATTAATATGTAACTCCACAATAAAGGCTTTCAACCCACTTTAGGGGAGGAAGGAAAGCTTGTGGATATTCATTACAAATCAATGGGCCAATCTCTCAAGCCATCGGCTGGTGTCCACTGCTCTGTTTTTCTGCCCATCTCTGCTTGGCTTAAGCTGGTGATGTATTGCGCTCATAAATATTTGTGGTTCTTTACTGCTAGGCTATATATTAGCAGTATTGATGGACGGACTAATTCAGATATCTGAGAGACACAGACCCAAACCTTTGGTTCATCTCTACTTGCCTCACCTTGTGAAAAATAATTACACTTTATTTATTAACCTGTTAACCAGCACCCCCCATTATGGGACTCACAGCTGAAAGTGCTCTACCTAAATTATAATTGTAACAGTTTCCTACTTCAGTGTGTTACAAACATAATTTTGTTGTCTTTGGAAAGAAGACCCTTTGGGCTTTACTTTTAATCAACCAGATTTGATAATGCTCAAAAATATTAAAAGTTATAGACACTGAAGTGCATTGAATTTTTTTTACCACACTAAAATATTTTTTTTTATTTGATATAAAAATACATGAAATGAGTAAGTAATGGGTTGAAAGCCACATGTCTCATGAGTTTCTATTTCAAATCTGAATAAGATATCATGAAAAATTAGACTCCTGCAAATATTTATGAGACTGTGTCTAGACCCCCCACCCCCCAAATATACAAAAATATATTTCCCAATAGTATTGGAGGCTTCTACAAACTATCAAACAATATATTTCAATTATAAAACACTAGACAGAAACTTAGACATCATATAAGTGATTTATTTGAGCACTAGAAAAATACAATAAGAATAATCTGAGTAAGAAAAATAAGAATAATAAGAAAAATAAAAAAAGATTTAACTTTGTTTGCCAATTACAGAAAATCATGAGATTGCTAGAAATGCAGCATTTACAATGAATTATGATGAAAATAAGTGCTGAGGTGCTGATGACCACTTATACAGATGGTAATAACACAAATGCGCCATATAGTAAATAATCCACTCTCTCTATTCATATAGACGCGTTCACTTTGATAGCCGTGATCATACAGTAATAGCGAGCTGATTTGGGCTGATTTGCACTCAAACAGATGGTAATCATGCAGATACATTCACATTCAACATAAAACACACTCTCACATATATAAAAACTGTTGAAAAATAAAAGAAACAAAGAAAAACCTTAACAATAATTATCTCAGAATGAGTACATTCATCCAGCTGAAGTTTGAGGTAGAAGAATAAAGCAGAAACCAGGTGTAACATGCATGGAGATGCGTCAGTTCGCACGCCAGCCTCTCTGCCACAGGTATTTCTCCCATGCCCTTTCTCCATATCGATCCATTGGCCAGAGGAGAACGAACGGCAGATCAGCCTTCTCGTCCCTTCTTTGCATTTGAAGTGCCAACTCCCATCTAGGAGCTACTTCATCTAGAGTGTTCCCCAGCAAGGTGCAACAGTTAGGGAGACAGCAGGTAATCACCAGAAGAACATGTGGAGCAGAGCAGGAGTGCATCCTTGGTTTTGCCACATCAAAGCATTGAGAACAACATGTCTTAGCAATACAATGTATTTATGTGGACACTCTTGTAGGCAACTGATTATAACAGAGACAAAAAAAAAATTAGATGAGTTTGCTAAATTGCATTATGACTTAAGACAGGCATTATCAAACTTTTTGATGCAAAGGATCTCCTTCCTAAATTATACAGGCAGCTATTGTATGTGTTTAGTAGAGTATACTATTCACAAGTTTCGCGGTGGCAACATTTTTTTATGTTTTCGAAAGATGTCTCTGAAGCTTCCTAAAGCTGCACTTATATAACAAATATACTAAAAACAGTACTATTGTGAAATATGTGAATATATTTTAAAATGTAAAATATTCCTGTGGTGGCAAAGCTGAATTTTCAGCATCCATTACGTCAGTCTTCAGTATCACATAATCCTTCAGAAATCATTCTAATGTGCTGATTTGCTGCTCAGAAAACTAATATTTGTGCTGTTTAATATTTTTGTGGAAACTGTGATACATTGTTTTTCAGGAATCGTTGATGAATAGAAAAATCAAAAGAACAGCATTTATTTGAAATATAAATCTTTAGTGATATTAAAAATGTCTTTACTATCACATTTTACCAATTTAATACTCGACCACTATGACCACTAGAAAGTGGTACTGCATCGTGAAAATAGCTATTTTTTCTGAAAGCATCTACTGTCAGCCAAACTTGCCTGGAAATGTGTGCTGGTGCTTAAAAGAATAACAAAAATGTAATTTAAATGCATAACAGCATTATTTCAGTTCATTTTGTCCCTGTTTAGGCTGGATCTTGGGTGATTTGTAGATTCTGAAATTTCATACATAAAAACTGTTTAGTAAATCCTCCCCAATATATCTGTAAAAACATAAATTGCCACTCACTGGGATTTCAAACTGTTGGATTTTCTATGCAGCACAAATGATATGTCATTAGTGACTTCTTTCTTCGTAGAAAAAGAGAGAAAGGGAGGGATATGTACTAAGCTAGCATGGGCGACGGCAGATCTTAAAGTAATTTCCCTCCCATCATAACAGTCTCTGAGGCACGCCTGACACTTCCACAGCCTTGTGAAGTGTGTATCCCAATCGCTTTTCTCCCCAGCACCACTTCTCTCGGGTTGTGTTCATTCTCTTCTGAAGCCCTTTTGCGTTTGGCCATGTGCCTTTTCCTCTTTTGCGCCTGCTCCTCATCTTGCTCAAGAGCTTGCTAAACATCTGTGGCACTCAAAAGCACCTGCATGCATGCTCAGCCTCTGTATTCTGACAAGCTTCCACTTCATTTGAACTCCACTTCCTCTGTTTTTTTTTTTTACTGTATGTTATTAAACCAGCAGCTCACATCGTCACATGATTATGCATCTCCAGCGGGGCAGATTATGAATGGCCACCTCCCCATCTGCGGCAGTCTTGATAGCAGGCAGAACGCCATCTCTGTGTCAATACCACTTTTCAGAGCTGATCCCTGCTGTCCTTTCATTTAGATTTCTTCGCTTGTCCACCAAGATGCACAGCTGGGGTTCCACCAATGACGCCTGTAAGTGGGCTGTGGGACATTAGCAGGATGCTATTAATATGTAACTCCACAATAAAGGCTTTCAACCCACTTTAGGGGAGGAAGGAAAGCTTGTGGATATTCATTACAAATCAATGGGCCAATCTCTCAAGCCATCGGCTGGTGTCCACTGCTCTGTTTTTCTGCCCATCTCTGCTTGGCTTAAGCTGGTGATGTATTGCGCTCATAAATATTTGTGGTTCTTTACTGCTAGGCTATATATTAGCAGTATTGATGGACGGACTAATTCAGATATCTGAGAGACACAGACCCAAACCTTTGGTTCATCTCTACTTGCCTCACCTTGTGAAAAATAATTACACTTTATTTATTAACCTGTTAACCAGCACCCCCCATTATGGGACTCACAGCTGAAAGTGCTCTACCTAAATTATAATTGTAACAGTTTCCTACTTCAGTGTGTTACAAACATAATTTTGTTGTCTTTGGAAAGAAGACCCTTTGGGCTTTACTTTTAATCAACCAGATTTGATAATGCTCAAAAATATTAAAAGTTATAGACACTGAAGTGCATTGAATTTTTTTTACCACACTAAAATATTTTTTTTTATTTGATATAAAAATACATGAAATGAGTAAGTAATGGGTTGAAAGCCACATGTCTCATGAGTTTCTATTTCAAATCTGAATAAGATATCATGAAAAATTAGACTCCTGCAAATATTTATGAGACTGTGTCTAGACCCCCCACCCCCCAAATATACAAAAATATATTTCCCAATAGTATTGGAGGCTTCTACAAACTATCAAACAATATATTTCAATTATAAAACACTAGACAGAAACTTAGACATCATATAAGTGATTTATTTGAGCACTAGAAAAATACAATAAGAATAATCTGAGTAAGAAAAATAAGAATAATAAGAAAAATAAAAAAAGATTTAACTTTGTTTGCCAATTACAGAAAATCATGAGATTGCTAGAAATGCAGCATTTACAATGAATTATGATGAAAATAAGTGCTGAGGTGCTGATGACCACTTATACAGATGGTAATAACACAAATGCGCCATATAGTAAATAATCCACTCTCTCTATTCATATAGACGCGTTCACTTTGATAGCCGTGATCATACAGTAATAGCGAGCTGATTTGGGCTGATTTGCACTCAAACAGATGGTAATCATGCAGATACATTCACATTCAACATAAAACACACTCTCACATATATAAAAACTGTTGAAAAATAAAAGAAACAAAGAAAAACCTTAACAATAATTATCTCAGAATGAGTACATTCATCCAGCTGAAGTTTGAGGTAGAAGAATAAAGCAGAAACCAGGTGTAACATGCATGGAGATGCGTCAGTTCGCACGCCAGCCTCTCTGCCACAGGTATTTCTCCCATGCCCTTTCTCCATATCGATCCATTGGCCAGAGGAGAACGAACGGCAGATCAGCCTTCTCGTCCCTTCTTTGCATTTGAAGTGCCAACTCCCATCTAGGAGCTACTTCATCTAGAGTGTTCCCCAGCAAGGTGCAACAGTTAGGGAGACAGCAGGTAATCACCAGAAGAACATGTGGAGCAGAGCAGGAGTGCATCCTTGGTTTTGCCACATCAAAGCATTGAGAACAACATGTCTTAGCAATACAATGTATTTATGTGGACACTCTTGTAGGCAACTGATTATAACAGAGACAAAAAAAAAATTAGATGAGTTTGCTAAATTGCATTATGACTTAAGACAGGCATTATCAAACTTTTTGATGCAAAGGATCTCCTTCCTAAATTATACAGGCAGCTATTGTATGTGTTTAGTAGAGTATACTATTCACAAGTTTCGCGGTGGCAACATTTTTTTATGTTTTCGAAAGATGTCTCTGAAGCTTCCTAAAGCTGCACTTATATAACAAATATACTAAAAACAGTACTATTGTGAAATATGTGAATATATTTTAAAATGTAAAATATTCCTGTGGTGGCAAAGCTGAATTTTCAGCATCCATTACGTCAGTCTTCAGTATCACATAATCCTTCAGAAATCATTCTAATGTGCTGATTTGCTGCTCAGAAAACTAATATTTGTGCTGTTTAATATTTTTGTGGAAACTGTGATACATTGTTTTTCAGGAATCGTTGATGAATAGAAAAATCAAAAGAACAGCATTTATTTGAAATATAAATCTTTAGTGATATTAAAAATGTCTTTACTATCACATTTTACCAATTTAATACTCGACCACTATGACCACTAGAAAGTGGTACTGCATCGTGAAAATAGCTATTTTTTCTGAAAGCATCTACTGTCAGCCAAACTTGCCTGGAAATGTGTGCTGGTGCTTAAAAGAATAACAAAAATGTAATTTAAATGCATAACAGCATTATTTCAGTTCATTTTGTCCCTGTTTAGGCTGGATCTTGGGTGATTTGTAGATTCTGAAATTTCATACATAAAAACTGTTTAGTAAATCCTCCCCAATATATCTGTAAAAACATAAATTGCCACTCACTGGGATTTCAAACTGTTGGATTTTCTATGCAGCACAAATGATATGTCATTAGTGACTTCTTTCTTCGTAGAAAAAGAGAGAAAGGGAGGGATATGTACTAAGCTAGCATGGGCGACGGCAGATCTTAAAGTAATTTCCCTCCCATCACATTTAGCATATACCATAAAGACCCTCATTCCCCAAAAAGGACTGATTGATGGCTTGCCAGGACTTGTGCCTAGCATGCACCCCCAGTGCTTAAGGATATTCAAATCGCTTTGTGCCCTTGTTCTTACAGGTCTCACACTAGCAGGATGATTTAAAGGTGGTAACAAGATGCTCCAGGGTGCAAAATATTGAACACCATCAACGATGCAGCGATTGAACAAAATGCCTGTCAGTTAAAACAAGTTATTAGATCACAGGCGAAACCACTCTTCTCTTACATATAAATCCTGCCCTTTGCTCCCAAATCTATCACGCAGATGAAGCAAATCCCCCAATGCACTACTTTTCTCTGCATTAATGTGTATTTACTTGTGAGATGGAAAACATATTGTGTGCTAGCACAATGCAGAGATGATTCATCCCTTTAAACTCTTTAAAAACCCACCCGCCAGGACATAATACCTTGCAGGGTCTATTTTCGTTCCTCTATAGTCCTTTTCTGTAGACTAACGTAATGAGCATCCTGCCGCAGATATTGGAGAGAGCTCATCCAGCGGAGCTCTAGCTAATGAACTTTAGTGTATGTGCCGAGCCGATGTCAGGCCCTTAAGAGTCCCAGACATTGCCATAATAAAGATGAAGCATGCAAATCCAGGGTGTTTGCACAGGATTCCATCACTGTGAATCACTCCTCTCATTATTTACCTTTACTAAGTTGTTGGGAACAATGCCACATCGCACTGAAAGCTAAATAGATGGATTTGGAGTGGCTGGATATGTTAAAATAAGACAAATGTCCCGACATGCAGTTATAACACAATTTTTTTCACACATAGACACATGAACACGTAATGTTTTATAGGCATTTGTGAGAACTGAAAAGCAATATGTCAAAGTATGGACTGGGTCTATGCTTCAAATGGCTTAAATCTGACAGTCCTTCAGTGATCTTTTTTTTGTCCCCCAGTGTGTTAGTGTTAGCAGGAAACACTGTGCCACGGAAGCACTAACAGTCTGGGTTTGCACTCTTCTGGCTGCCAGTTATGAATCTAATGATTACAGCTGAACATGTCTTTTGTTTGCAAAGACGTTTTTACAGTTTTAGAAGTTTTTTTGGAGGCAATGCAGCATATAGGGAATAGCAAGGTTTTTATGTTATGGAGGAGATAGCAGGAAACAGGAGATGGGTGAATGGTGTTATTTGCAACCTTACCGGGGCCATATTAACTCGGCAGGCAGTGTAGTCTGTGAAGGAGCAGATGCGAGACTGGAATAGAGCAAATAGGGCTGCAGCATGGCGAGCCCTGATTGGAGCCCTTTCTGCTTTAGAGCACTTATTCATTGATTGACTGATGCATTCAAACCCAGCCATTCATTATGGGCACTTTTTCCGCTTCCCCTGTGACTTATATTCAAGAAGAATGTGCGGTTCCTGAAGTCGATCGTTGAAATTTCTGGCAGTAAGAAGGGGACAGATATTGGATACAGTCAGTGTAGACAATCGTTTGCCAATTTAATGTATGATAATTAGCTTATCGGTGGTTTTGATGCATCCATTTTGTGCCTGATCTATGCAGATAATGAATATATGTGTATGCATATTTAATGGTGATGTTTTAATTGGGCACATTTTATTGAATTTTAATGCTTTTTTGTAGGTTGTTCTCCTCCTATAAGCACTATGATGAAAATTGTGGTTTATTTGTCCCGATAGTAACAATAGTTCATCCAGTGGTGTGAGCTTGGGACTATGCTTGTTGAAGCAATGGAAGACAAAATGACAATATTTTTCTTGTTACTTATTTTTGGCCACAACATGAATCTGCTAGAATTTCAGTAACAATGCATCCCTAGTGAAGATACCAAAATAGAGAACATTTGGTAGAATGATCATGCTTTTAATGCTTTAGAAAACACACTTTGTTTTCATTCAGGTAAGGCAAGGCGACCCTCGCCTTGGCTGAAAAAACGAAATGGCCAACTCTTTTGTTCTGTGCTGACAGATCCGGAGTACAGAGAACACATCACAGCTTTTAATGAATTGAGGGAGACCAGTGATGGTCACATTGATTAGGCCTACCTTTGTCATCCCATGTTGTTCATTTCTTATTGTGTTAGTGACTAGCAGCTCTGGGTTTTGATCTCACATGTAATGACTTACAGTTTGAAGGCTTGCCAGCCACTATTCATGAGCAGTGAGCCGTTCCAATCAATGTTTTCACACCGCTGTTCGAAACCCAGCATTACGAAGACATTTTTGTTGTTCAGAAACTGTAAAATGGCATTTGGTATAGCGGCATGATGAAGTGGCATTGACAGTAATGACTACATTAATATTAATCCTGGTGTTTGCAAATTTTTTGGCTTGACGAAAGTGTATTTAATAACCTACGGAGGAACAGCAGGCTGTGGTGTAGTTGCCCTTCTGTGGGAGCCAGTCATGTTCCAAAGAAATCTCAGCTGTTTAGCCTTTGGGAAGTTCAGTGTAGATGCGACCCTATAGATGCAGCATATTGATGAACCTGACAGTGGATGTGGGTTGTGAAAGTGTAGTGTGGCTCTAGTGGCTAATCAGATTTTACTGTACCAGGAAGGTTTTCAAAAAAAAAAAAAAAAAAATTCCAGAATCCAGATAATGCAGTCAAAGTTGAATGGGTTGGTTTCTAATTAATCAAGGCCTTGATGGAATTAAGGGAGCAAAAAAAGTTGAATGGTGGGGTTAGCACCCAGCTGCACTTTGTTTTGTGTTTGCTGATGCAATAATATAGAACAGTGTGCAATGTATGACAGCAATCAAAGTGAACCGCTTAGTTCTGGTGACACTGCACTTAATAAAATCTGCCAGGGTGATGTATCTTTTCACATAATATGCCACACTGGCACAAATAAATATGGAGAGACACTATTAAAAATGACACTACTGTAAAATAAAGAGAGAACGACTGTGTGCAACCAGGAGAGAGAAAGAGATTGTTTTTGTAATGTCCTTGAGCCCTCATGCTTTGGAGATTGTTTTATTTTTATTTTATTTATTTTTTTGTCTCTGCTTCGGAGATCTTTATAATTAGTCTCTGTTGTGAAAAATCTCGAAAATGGTTGTCGTAGATTTCTTTGAAATGGAAATGTGACCAGTGAAATATTGATCTGATTAACATATTTATTCTGTTTGTTTCAGCCTCACTCTCGTTTGGCTCATGTGTTGTATTGAACATATTTTGTGTTCATAGACATACTGTACATACAATGGGTAACTATCTCAGAACCTGTCAAGAATATGTCCGGGGTATGTATAACCTAAAAAATCTAAAGAATGAAATAAGAAATGATATTTTACATGAGGAAAATTAATCTTAATTTTAAAATGCATGACATTTTTCAACCCCTGTTCTCATGACTGTAATACAAAAAAAGTTATTTCTCTCTTTACTATAATGTGAATGTGTAGTAGCCAATTTTTTTGAGAGATTTTCATTAGTGGAAGTGAGAACAATAGGAATTGATAATAATAATAATAATAATACACTTATAAAGTAAAGCATCCTTAGACATTACAGTAATAACAATTTGGTTTGGATGACAATTATGATGCAATGCAAAACAATTTTAGTGGTCCTAAAATAAGCTTATTATATTTATGAAAATATAAAAAGTTTTATTTTATTTAATAATTATTATTTTATTGTATTTTTATTTTATTTTTTATGAAACATTTTGCAAGATTCACCCATATGTATTAATATACCAGACAATCGCTGTTATACTAAATATCATGTGTGATTCTCCAGCATACCTTTGATTATTTGTCTGGTGCACACAATATTACCTCATATTTATTTGAAGGAAGATATCTGATAAGTTTCATTGCTGATTGACAGCTCCCTGTGTCTGAATAAATCAGCCATATCCAAGATGTCATGCATTTTGACTGACATGCCATCACTCATGGTTTAAAAAGGAAGAATTTTAGGGGATGATGGCACTATGTAGATCACTGTGTGTTACGTGCCGTCCCCCACCAACATCTGCCTCCTTCCTTCCACATCATGGTGCTGTATCAAATGGCGATGTTTTCATATTAACATTAACGAGATGCCTAAGATATTCAAAGCATGAACAAGTACGGTTCATGTTCAGAGCACCTCACTGCTGCGTTTTTTGTACGGCTTTTCCATACGTCAGCTTAAATATGACTCACTTTGATAGTGTGCTATAGCGAAAATGGAAAAATCATTATAGCACAAAGCAGTTGATGAAAACTGGGTATAATGCATGTGTGATTTGAGTTTGTAGATGTGGTGCACTGGGTTTGTAACACTGTTGTAGTAAAGACAGCTTGGAGCTGACCTCGGGCAGCTTTTGGAAATTCAGGGGCTGAACAGTTCAGCTCACAGGGAAATTGGCCAGCTTGTTTCAGACCCCCCAGGCCTGCCCCAGTAGAACCTCCATTAAACAATGTGTCCGTTGTCAACCCTTAACCATCTCCATCGAGCCCCGTGCCAAACTCAATCAAATGCAATGCAGTATGCACCCTTCTTATTGGCTTAACCAGTACGGACAGAGGGGGTGGCTGACGCTGTAGGGTTGTCGTTCTCTCTGGCCTTCAGTACGCTGGATGACTTTTTAAGTCTTGTCAGTTTTGTGGTTGAGATTATTGCTGCAGTTAGCTTTATTGCTGGCTGGAGGGTTTGTTCTGGCAGATGTGGTTTGCTAAATGTCATGCTGACCGATCTCGACTGTCCAAATTGATGTCTAGGCTGCTCACAAAGTATTAAATTGGCCATTACAACTGGCCATTCCACAATTTGCACCCACAGAATTCTACGGAAAGCAAGAAAAGCAGAAATTGAACGGTTATCCATCATAAACTGCTGCACATTTTCCACTCTTTTTTTTTTGATAATATGACACTACTTTTAAGGTATAATAAGAAGGTATTGTTTTGTTTTTGCTGATTTTCATTGAGGAAATATCAGGAAGAAATGTACACAGATTCTGTGTGGGTTTAGCCATGACAGTTTTGCTTTCTCTCCCGATCTTTTCTCCTCTGTCTGTTTCTCAGCTGGCTGTAATGAGAAGAGAGAATGGAGTTTTTGAGAATGTGCAGAGGGTCTGTAAAGCTCTGAGGCTCAGGAGAACAGGCCAGTACTGTATGATGGCAGTATGGCTGGATCTGAGGATTAATTTGAGATTAGACCAGAGCTGAGATCAGGAGGACATAGAATAAAGCTGTGCCACATGCATGAGACAGGCAAGCCTATGAGAGAGATGGGATTTGTTTCAATAGCTCATAGGTAACATGGAGTCTTTATAGTGTTATGCATCAAACAATGTTACTGTGTTCCAAGTAATCACATTTTACGCATTTGTAAAAAACAACTAGTGTACTACCAATGATAATGTTTCAAGTAGCTAATACAATTAGGATTAATAATGTTTTAGATTAATAATAATAATATACTAATATATTGCTGTCCCTTTTTATATATAATAATAATAACAATAATAATTATTATTATTACTATTTTAAAATGTTAGAAACACATTTATTTAACATTTTATTATATATACAAGTGTTTTAATGTTAAAATTAGTGGTGGGTCGTTATCGGCATTAACGTGCTGCGTTAACGTGAGACTCTTATCGGGCGATAAATAAATTTTCGCCGTTAATCTATTCTCAAAGTTGGGTTGGGAGCTGGGTCTATACTAAGCAAGCTATGATGACCTTCACCTTGATATTTTATATAACCCACTGGCTGAGGCCAGCCTAAAAAGATGCTCAGGACAGTTGACGGGCCACTGCTGCGCATCGTCATGAAAGCTTATCTTTTTCACGTGTTATTAAGCTTTACCGCTTGTCGATTTAAACATTAAAGCATCCAAACACAACACAAAGCTGAACAGAGTAGCTGGTATTTCGCGCGCTGTGTTCGGTGCGCACGAGAGAGTATGGGCTGAAATATGTGCCACCAGAAACTGAATTTGAATTGCTAAACTTGAATAATTGCATTGAATAACTGAATTTGAATAACCTAATTTGAAAGTGTATTGTTTAATTTGAATCATTGCATTGAAAATCTGAATTGCATAATTTGAAATTGTATTTATTCAAAAACTGAATCTGAATTGTAGCCGAATAAAATTTGTCCAATAAAATTTGATCCTCACTTAAAAATAAACTCTCTATATATCTTCACATTCACTTCTCACAATTCAGATTCAGTTCTCAAATTCAATTTCAAGTTACTGAGACAGACATCCGGGTAGTTGGAGGATGAAGGAAGAGCAATCCAGCCCAGATCGATAGATTGCGTTCATTGGCGCACAGGAGCCAATCAGAACCTACATTTTGAAGCATAGTACGTACCCACCATGAAACAAGGAAGAAGTGCTTGCCTTGCCGACTGACTTGACCACCATGGATCCGGTGTGATAAGAGATCACGAGGTCATTCCACCAGCTGGGCACAGTCTAGGAAAAGGTCAGTGAGAGTGATTTTGAACTTCTTTGGGATGGCACCACGAGGTGTCGTTCACTTGCAAAGCACAAACTTCTGGAGGGCACATAAGATTTAACCAGTGAGTTTTGGTATGTTGGTGCCATGCCAGTGGTCGTAATAAGTGTAATAATTAATTACGTTGTTATATATGGTTTTGCTTACAGGCAGTTAATGTACTGTAATTACTGATTGTCTATTATTTAAGAAACTATCATACAGTAATTATCACACTATTTAAATTATGATGACAGAAATTACAATTGTAATTGAGTTTAACACATATAACACAGTACATAAAAAGGACATTATAATAATAATTCTACTGATTTTTTTTTTTTTACATATAAATGTTCAAGCAATATGCACACTATCAATGTAAGCCATTTATACAGTTTTCGAAATACATAACATTTCAAAGAATCTTTACAGAAAGACATACTGTTGTGTCTATATGGTCAAAAACACCCTCACTATTTTAATAGTTGGTGCTAAATGCTTTAGTCTTCATACATACAGCAAGCAAGCCATAGGCAACAGTGGTTAATAAAGAAAAATCTGCAAGATGTAGATAATGGAGTAAAAAACCTTTGGAGAAACCAGACTAATCAAAAACACTGGGGACCAGTTCTCCTCTGTATATTCAGTTTGAACATTTGGTACAATGTCAATAGTAGTTAACAGTGTTACTGCATTGATTCAGCTGTAAGGTTAAAGGTTAATTGTGCTATGTACAGGCAGTAACATTGTTTTCTCTGTGGCCCAGGTGATGCAGGCAGTGTTAGTGAAGAGTTCTAAGGTGCAGTCATCCATTAATGAATTCTTGCTGTTTTGCTGAAACTGGAAACAGTTCATCCTATGTGAAGTCCATTGTGGAAGATTGGGGAATCATCAGTCTCAACTAGCTCCAGAGTGTCTCGGGACAGAGCTTCTGTGGTAAAGAAAAATATAAAAATGTTTAGGAACTGTAATATAATAACAATAATTATTTCCTCTCTGCCGGTGTAATATACAGTACAGTATGCTGGAAGACTTTCTTGACATCATGCAGAATGGGGTCAGAAGACATCAGAAGCAGGAAACATCAAAAATCATTGTTAACCGTAGAGCATCGGTTTACAAATCTTTCAAAATCAAGTTATGATTTATGTGTATGTTGTTATAAAAACAATTAAACAGACATAAATGTAATCTGTTCAACTCAGTCTATTTTGCATTCAAACATTGCTTTAAATTCTTTCACCTTCCTCTTGTTTCTCAGAAGCTGTGGTGTATGTACGTGAATTATTCTTTCTCTTGTGTGTTAGTATTTGCATATTTTTGCCATTTACTTTTTTGTTGCTTCTGTAGGGTCATCGCTTACAGGTGATCCCTGGATTCTTTGACATGATATGAGGTACTTGGCCCCAAAAGTTTAAGAGTCTTAGGTTATTTACATTTGAAGGAGAATATAGAAGCGTACAAACCTAGAAATGCTCACTTTTGTTTTGAAGTTGAAGGAATGAAGTCAGCTTTGCTGAAATGACAAAACACAAGAATGAAATATAATGTAAAATTAAAATGTAAAAATGTGTACAATAAACTCAGTACAGAAGCCACATATAAAAGTTTAAGTTAAAAGGTGGACTTTTGAGAGAAAGTAATTTTGCTATGGTCAGGACAAACTGATCAATAATAATCATATGGGAACAGTGACAACCAAAAAAAAACCTTTGTACTGTTGAAAATAAATGTACATCACACAGCACAGTGAGCCTTTATGGTAACAGCTCAGTCAATTTAAAAAGCATTAAATCTAACTGGTCAATGCATTAATCCACTGGTGGGGAGACGGATGCTTGGAGGGATAGATCTAACTAAAATGCGACAATATATTGACTTTTTTTATTGACTAAAAAAATATACTAAAGTTTGATGTTGGGCACTGGGCCCAACAGGACCATGGGAAGGTATTGCATCTGTGAGCAAATATGTTGAATTGACTACTTCTGAGTTGTCTCCTTGTCAAAACATAGTGAGACATACAGGCTTACTACTCTCTCTCTCCCTCTTAGTAAGTAGTACCCTGACAATGACAATCACGAGGAGTAGTTATCGTAAATAATCACGCTGAAGACATGACCAGTCTACTTGGCGGCAACAACATTTTCACCGGAGGAAGAGGCAAATGCTTAGAAATAATAAACGCCAAGCAAAGATGTTGTTACCAGAGCTAGTACATAACCACAAAAACGTGGGATAATAGCTACTGTGTTTGCAACACATCGAGAAAGATGTAATTTCCCCCGTTTCTACAAAACAGCTACACCATTAAACTAAAGATCGTTAGATCGTGAAAAAAAAAATTGTCATTACCATATTTGTCCCAGGCGGATCCATGGTTGTCAAGTCAGTCGGCAAGGCAAGCACTTCTTCCTTGTTTCATGGTGGGTACGTACTTTGCTTCAAAACGTAGGTGCTGATTGGCTCCTGTGCGCCAATGAACGCGATCTATCGATCTGGGCTGGATTGCTCTTCCTTCATCCTCCAACTACCCGGATGTCTGTCTCAGTAACTTGAAATTGAATTTGAGAACTGAATCTGAATTGTGCTTATTTTTGCTCTTGTGCCGACAAATACATACAAAATATGTCAAAATATCCACCTTGGAAATTATTCTCGAAAAAACTGTCAGTTATTTCTTAAGTGAAAGTAAACAGTTGAGGGAAAAAATGGGATTTGTATTAATATTGCATGCGTTCATCGTCTCTTAAAGTGACTGCGCCTAATTTAGCTACTGGCTGCTGTAATGTTGATCCAAGAAAATGAAAATGAAAATCACTCACTGCTCTTGAATGAATTACTTTGTAGTTTTAACAGTCAAACCAAAAATTATTCAGACACCAGATATAATTTTTTATATATATAGCAAAACTGTAATAATGTGAGAAATGTTGAAGGTGTCTGAATAAATGTAGGTTTGATTGTATATTTCATTTTTACATTGAAGACTATCCAGTGCTATTTTACATTTAATTATTTGGTTTCTGTACCTTGACACCTACAAACTTAAACACTGTGTAAATAGCACAATTAAATAAAAATAAACGAACACAAAATACAAATTAAACAATTTCAAACAGGGTCCACTGGTACAACCTTCACCGGGGCCCCGCTGACCCCAGCTACGGCCCTGCTCACGCCTGTTTCACACATACTCCGTCTGCAGTGCGTATGCAGTCCGTGTACGTTACGTATGTGGTGCAGCACGGACTCGATGTGCTTTCACACAGGACGCGTTTGCAGTTCGCTACTCGGTACGTAAACGATCGCTGCACTGCTGCAGACGCAACGCTCCTGGAACGCAACTGGAATCCGTTAACATGGGTGCGTAAAAAAATATGCAACGCATACACACTGCAGACGGAGTATGTGTGCAATGTGGAATTAGTTTACAGCTTTTTCAAGTACTTTGTGATGCATTTTGGAAACAGGAGATGAGCCCCTTTTTTAATGCACCACATGGCTTGAGAAACCCCTTCTCAAAGACTTACTGTTTGTCCATTTTATTTGGGTAACACACATATTCTGAATGCCTTCGGCAGAATTCGAATGAGCCATTTTAATCTAGATGAATTTTAGATTAATTTCAAGATCACAGTGAGATTAATCTAGATTAAAAAAATTAATCTATGCCCACCAATAGTTAAAATATTTTAATGTAAATTTCTATTTTATTAGCTTGTATAATAATTTGTAAGTAGTATACAACAACTGCAACAACAATAATATTGTTAATAATAATAATAATTATTATTATTATTATTATTATTATATTATTACTACTGCTATTATAAAATGATTATAAAATATATATTACATAATTGTATAATACTTAATACTTTAGAGTTACGCATTTAGAATAATTAAAATAATGCATTTAGCATTTAGAATAATAATAATAATTATTATTATTATCATCATCATCATCACCACGAGAAATTCTATGATAGAAATGTTTTGTTATGAAACTATAATTAAATACATCAATAAAATATGTCAATATGTCAATATATTATTATTATTATTATTATTATTTATTCATTTTCACACTACATTGCTAAGCTAAATGCTTGGATTTTCATTTGAAACTGAAGCAAATATTATTAGTATTACACTACATTATTATTACAGTGCAGCACCCTCAGTTTAAGAATATCGTGGCACTGGCAGGATTTGGAGGCTTAGTTACTAGTGTGTTTATACAAAACTGAAATGCTACTATTAAAATTGGTGTTGGCCAACTGACAGTTATGATATACTGTATTTTAATAGTGAAAAAGAATATACTATGCTGTTAACATAAGGCAGAAGTCCAACACAACACCCCCATAACAGGCTTAGACCTTCAGTATAACAGCACACCATAGGTTCACAACCCTTCTGCTTGTATTCAAAGGAATGAGTCAGAGAAAGCAAGTGAAAAACACTGCTTTTCTCTAAATATTTCATGTCTTTTGCTTTCTGTAATGTCCTCAAAGGCACACCGTCTCTGCATGCTTACCTGCCGCTCAGCATTGGTGAGGCTGAGTGGGCCAGGCTGTGTTTAAAAGCACTCACTCAGAAGCTGTCACTAAGTGTTTTGCCTTTGTACTTGCACATATTTGCTTGTGTACCGCGTCCCCCCGGTGTGCTATGTCCTTGTACCTCAGTCTTTTCACATAGAATGATGCTCAGAGTAGGGATGTGCACGGATAGTCAAACATTCGAATATTCGTTCTGCTCTAATTATTCGATAAATAAAAATGATATTCGAATTTCGCAAAAAAAAGTTCACAATTAAACCTAATTTGGTCACTTTCTGTGATTCTCCACAGCATATTTGAAGGTGTATGCAAGCAAAAAATAATTAATGAATGATTAAGGGGCCATTCACATATCGCGCCTAATAAGGCGTGGAAAAGGCTATTTCTCCTTCTTTACAAAGCGCTTGGGCAGAAGCGCTCCTGAGGCGACGCGTTCTCTCCATGAAGACGGAAATTTCAGCAAAGGATAAATGGATTTGCAACACAAAAAAAATCGCTTTCAGTAGCTCTGCTACTAAATTTATTTCAAAATGGCAATCCATATACAGCTATGATCAGCTGTTCCTTCATCTTGGCTGAGCTTTCAACGTTGTTACGGGAAAGGATGAAGCTGAATGTTTAGTTCTTGTCACATGACCTGCGGTGCGCTTGCAGCATTCTGAAAGTTGAGATGTTTTTAACTCGATGCTGTGCGGACGCGCCTGGAAAAAACGGGACCGCGTCGCTTCCATTATGAGCGCGCATACCACGCGCCTACATTGGAAATAACGAACTTGAGCATGCAAAAGACGCGATATGTGAACGCCCCCTAAAAGAACTGCGGTCTTCTACAGTAGGCCTACTTCAAATATGCCGTGGAGAATCACAGAAAGTGATCCAAGAACATTGTTGCAGCATCTCTCAAGCAACGAATAAACACTGCTAACTTGGAGAATGCAGTGAAAACTCCTCTTCTCGCGTCTCCCCTAGACCCTCGTCACAAAAAAAAACTTTTTTGAACATTATCAGAACATTTTCCTTGATGCGAGTGGTGCGGATGCAGTCGCCACGATGAAGAATATGCAATGCCCACTCGTCGGAAAAGGCTGAGCCAGTTCTCCAGCGATGATTACAGAGAGTCCAGCCGAGACGAGTGGGAACAGTTCTTGCTGGAGCCATGTATTCCACCAGATGAGGATCCCATTCAGTGGTAAACGAAAACACGAAGCGCTTCACAAAACTGATTCGCTTAGCACACCGTTATTTGTGAGTCCCGACAACGTCTGTGCCGTCAGAGCGCGTTTTCTCCACGGCCGACCTTATTGTTAACAGACTAAGGAGCCGACTTTCCTCCGATCATGTTTACATGCCCGTATTTCTTAACAAGAACATTTGAAACAATAGAAAAAAAGCAAAAAAGATTTGCTGACAGTTTAAAAGTTAAATGTAAGCTACATTCTGTACAATAGCCTAATTGCTGCAGGCTGCTTTACGTTTTTTCTTTGTTCACTTTTTTTTTTTTTTTTTGCTTTTAATCTGTACTTTTGTTTGTTTGCACGCATTGTTAAAGGTTTTCAGCTACAAAACAGATGTGTGATGTTCAAGCTTATTGTAAGCTTGTTCAAAATGATGAAAACAAATGTTGCTGAAAAATAACGTCTGACTCATTAAACTTAATTTAAATAAACGAATATTCGAATATTCGTTTTTTGTGAGCTCATGTATTAGCAATGTATTTGTGGAAAACGCCCATCCCTAGCTCAGAGGATCTGGAGCACATGGTTTAAAGGGGCTGGAATGAGAGAGAGGAAATGAGGTGACCCATTGCCCTCATGAGTTTGTTCAATAGCCCACAACCCCTGAATTGTGGTGAATATATAACATCTGTTTACTGACCGTCTTGTTTTGTATAGTGTTTTACAGCATCACACTGTTATGCAACCAGACATGATGCAGCAATGAAGAGAATCTGAGAAATGTCTTGTCCATACAATATGAAACAACATGATGTGACACAATTAGGGATGCACAGAATCAGTTATCAGACTAAAATCATTTTTACTCTGATTTTACATTTATATTAATTATCATTGCTTTTATCTAACTTTCACTTAAATAAATAAAACAAATCTTTAGCAAATCTCAAAATTAATATCCATTTTCATACTGTACATGAAAGAATATAATTTTGTGATGTCTAAATGTACTTTAAAATTGTTGTAACTATTGTTTTAAAACAACTGATTTTAGTTTTTAGCATGTTACTTGTAATTTATTTTGTCTAAATAGCGTAGAATTCGTATATTGGTTATTATTGGCCATAACATGAAAATAATGATTAGTTTAACACATTGAGCAGAATTTGAATACTGGTGCACTCCTAAACATAGAGATATTTGATATTGATGTTTAATGTGAAGCAGAATTTTGAACCAGTCGGGTTTCCACAAAAATGGAAAATGATGATGAACAAAATGACAAAAAGTGACAAAATTTAGTTAGTACACTTATAATAATAAATAACTAGAAATTATTATGTGATGTTTAAGGAGCATTTTTCATTGTACCCTATAAAAAAATATTGTACAAGTCATCTTATAATTTAATTTACTATGAAAAACCATAAATTGACAATTCCACGTGTGTCTTATATATTAGTATTGACCTCAGCTTGTAGAAAAGCTTCTTGTGATGAACTTTAATTATCATGTAGCTTTGTCTTTACCATGTGTATTTTTATGGTGGTTGTCAATATATTCTAAAATATTTATGTTAATTTAAGTCAAAGTCAGAAGACACTGCTTTTGAATCTATGCTTCACATAGAATATCTTGTGCATGTTTAAAAATATGATTTAAAAATATGATTATTGAACAGCTGTTACAACCAAAACAATGCCAAACTCATATTAAATTATAGAATTGCCCCCATCACACGATTCTGTATTGTAAGGCAGGGGAAAACTGCCAGACGGCCCTTCTTGAGTGGGCAGGTTTTAATCAATTTGTGAAAGGCCAAGAGCAATCTTACTGAGGAGAATAAGGCAGTGCCTCCTACATAGAAGGTCAGCAGAAGAGAAAAAAAAGAAACAAAGAGCGGAATGTATTTCTCAGACAACTTCGCATCAGCAATTGCTTACATAAAATCGCATTCACTCTATTGTTTTGTGGGGCAGATTAAAGAGACAGTCACATCGAGTATGAGATGACCCAGAAACTGACCCACTATGGCCCTCAGCTCGCCCTCAGCCTTCACAGACTTGTTTTGATTTACTATGCGCTCCATTATAAAATACTTACCCTCTGGAGGGAATTGTTGGTGAATGACTTGGGCCACGGAGCAGCCTAGATGGAAGTCAGCCATTCACATTTAATTAACAACCTCGTACGTTTGTCATAACTGCCATTTTCACAAAACTCATTACAAGAAGACTGACACTTGCTCTTTTGCTTGCTGTCACTTTGTTGCCATCTCACCTTGTCCAGTATGCGTACTTGTCTCTTTATTTATAGAAGTACCTTTTGCTGCTGGAATTATATGTTGGCGCCGCATTGTCAATTTGCCATACGACACATACTGTGGCAAAAAATTATACAGAATTCATTAAAATCTGTAGCTGGGCTCTTTGTTAGATCTGTGGTGAATGGGTGTGCTCATGAGAGATAAGTGAGCTTGATGAAGTGTACGCTGCCTGCTGAGCTGCTCTTGGCCCTGGACCAGCAGCCTCTTGTTTTTCTGCAGGGAGCTTTAGGTGAAGGCAGAAGAGACAGCTGTGTGTTGGACTCTCTTTCTCTTGTGCTCTCTGTCTCTTTGTGTTTTTTCCCCCTGCCCTCTATGAGATCCTCTCAGAAAGGGTAAGTACAAAACTTCTCAGCTTGGCTTAATCCAGCACTGTTGACAGTCAGAATAAATACATAAATAAAAAAAATATGTTCAAGCCCAGCGTCTATCAGTCTGTCTACAGTATGTGTATGTCTGTCTAGCTAGAGTTGATCTAGCGTTCTGTCTGTCGTTCTATCTATCTTATCTATCTATTGATCTATCATTATATCATCCTGTCTATCAGTCTATCTATCATTTATTTGTTTTGCCATTTGCTCTGGTGTTCATTTGTTTGATTTCTATGGAAGCACATGGGTAGCGATATTCAATTTGCAATGTAATATGCAAAATGACAATGCAATATGTAAAATGACAATGTATTTCTGTATTTACATTTTCATTTTCCAATACATTTGTGCAACGTTTGGTGCAAAATGAAAATGAAAATTAAATTACATAATTTTCATTTGCCATTTCATACACCAGTTTTAATATGTAAAATGAAAACTAATTTTAACGCTTTATAAGTTGCAAAATTAAAATGAAAATGTATTACAGAAATGATTAGATATGTATAACATGTTCAAGCAAAAACTGTGGCAAAATGATCATTTAAATGCTATTTTTCTTAAATGCATTAACACTCACAGTCAAGACAATTACGATTGCATTTTCATTCAGTGTCCCGCAATGAATGTAGCAAAATTCAATGTGCACATCGAAAATGCATTCCGAGCCGATCACGTCTCCGCCCCCTCCCGACACGTCAATTACTGCGTGAACAAGGCGGGGCTTGCAGAAGGTCAGAGACTCAAATCTCAAGAAGAGGATTCGAGAACATGGACAAGACAGTTGGTCCGTGTACGTTTTGATCATTTCGGTTTATGGCTTCAATATTTCATTCGCACCTGTGGGCGGAGCTGAAACGCTGCTTTCATCTGATTGTTTGAATCGCTCCAGCTAGGTCTTTTCATTCTTTCAGGCAGAATAAGAGTCAGTGCGAGTGAAGCACTGTAATGTCTGAAACCACCGCTCACTGTTAATTAGCATAATATTTGAATCAGATGCAGCTGGGCACATAATTCGTGCTGCTGAGACCTGCAAATTATTTCTAGGTTGTAGTATTGCATGAATATTGTCCCACTGATAAATACAGTGCAAATAGTTCTGTCTCTTTGGAAAAAAGTGAAGTGGAAATAAAAATCAATAATAGACTGAACAGTTCCATGTCTGTAACATTTACCACTCTCATCTTTTAAGTCATAAGGCACTAGGTATGTGTGTGTGACATTAATAAATAATTGTAAAAATCAATATTGTTACATTTTGAAATAAAAATAGTAAAATTAGCTCTATGCTGTCCAGTGCTCCTGTAGCCTACCCCAGAGCGCCCTCTCGCGGCTGTAGACGGTAATGTTTTCTCTTGGTTCGTCTGACTCTGACTCGTATTGCTGTATAACTGGCCACTTCCCAAAAAATCCTATTTAATTTTATTTCATAAATTTAACTATATTTATTTCCACTTCACTGTTATCCAAGGAGACAGAACTATTTGCACTGTTTTTATCAGTGGGACAATATTTATACAATACTATAGACCTAACCTAGAAATAATTTAACGGGGTCTCTTGCAAGTCGCAGCAGCACGAATTATGTGGCCAGCATCATCTGATTCAAATATTATGCTAATTAACAGTAAGCGGTGGTTTCAGACATTACAGTGCTTCACTCGCACTGACTCTTATTCTGCCTGAAAGAAATGAAAAGACCTAGCTGGAACGATTCGACCAATCAGATGAAAGCAGCGTTTCAGCTCCGCCCACAAGTGCGAATGAAATATTGAAGCCATAAACCGAAATGATCAAAACGTACACGGACCAACTGTCTTGTCCATGTTCTCTCACTTGAATCCTCTTCTTGAGTCTCTGACCTTCTGCAAGCCCCGCCTTGTTCACGCAGTAATTGACGTGTCGGGAGGGGGCGGAGACGTGATCGGCTCGGAATGCATTTTCGATGTGCACATTGAATTTTGCTACATTCATTGCGGGACACTGAATGAAAATGCAATCGTAAGTGTCTTGACTGTGAGTGTTAATGCATTTAAGAAAAATAGCATTTAAATGATCATTTAGCCACAGTTTTTGCTTGAACATGTTATACATATCTAATAATTTCTGTAATACATTTTCATTTTAATTTTGCAACTTATAAAGCGTTAAAATTAGTATTAATTTTACATATTAAAATTGGTGTATGAAATGCCAAATGAAAATTATGTAATTTAATTTTCATTTTCATTTTGCACCAAACGTTGCACAAATGTATTGGAAAATGTACATGTAAATACAGAAATGCATTGCCATTTTACATATTGCATTGTCATTTTGCATATTACATTGCAAATTGAATATCGCTACCCATGTGCTTCCATAGATTTCTCAATCGTTCAGTCGTCACTCTATTTCTTATATTATTTATGGTTAAACATACTTTTTTAAAATTAGAATTTAATGCACTTAGAACCTTTGTCCAATGAACATCAGTGGAGTTCTCTGGATTGTGCATCCACAGAAATTTTTGCATATTTTCTTGTGTTTATTGTACAAACACATATGTGACCCTGGACCACAAAACCAGTCTTAAGTCGCTGGGGTATATTTTTAGCAATAGCCAAAAAAAACATTGTATGGGTCAAAATTATCGATTTTTCTTTTATGCCAAAGAACTTGGACAACTTCAAAGGTGATTTTCTCAGTACTTAGATTTTTTTGCACCTTCAGATTCCAGATTTAAATAGTAGATTTTTAAATAGTTGTATCTCAGCCAAATATTGTCTGATCCTAACACACCATAAATCAATGGAAAGCTTATTTATTCATCTTATATATTGATACACTTAAGACTGGTGTTGTGGTCCAGGGTCACATATCCAAAAATTATATGACATATTGATTATTTGTCCATTAAATGTCATTGGCACATTTTTTAAATAACATTTTAGCGGAAGGCTTTTTTTGGTTTGAGCATGATTCTTTTTAACTCCTGATCTTAACTTCTCCATCTCCTCCTCTCTTGACTTCTTAACCTGTCTTCTCTAGCCTTGAAATGCAAGCATCTGGAGCAGCAGACAATTTGGGGTGGTATTAGCAGTTCCCTGGCCCTTGGCCTAGCCTCACTGGCCTTAAGCTTGTGTAGTCCAGGCAGTATTGGTTCCTCCTCTAGCCCTGCCTCTGCACCCTACACAACCATTTTCCCCTCTGACCCCACTCAGATTGGAGGATTATCACAGTGCGTGGGGGGAATAAAAGAACAATCTGCTGACCTTGTGTGCAAAACTTTTTACGCTCCATATTGTGGCTTGTACTCAAATGTGGACTTGCATTTCACACTTGTGTGGGTACACTTGCTTTTTTTTTTTAAGCCTGAAAAGCAGTTAATATTCTGAAGGCCAACAGCTGCCAGAGATGCGGATTAGGGGGTTCTTTGTTGAGCTGTAGTTTATCCCATCCTGACAGTGGTCCAGTCCCATGGAGCTCTATCCCTGCTGTGGTGTATGCTGTGTTTTCTAACAATGGACAGTAGATATGTCTAACACAGGGGGTTTGGGCTATAGATAAACCACAAGGTTTCTGAGTAGCTTGATGGTTTAAGCTAGGATGAGACTTTAATACAGCAGCTCACCCTTTTCTCACTTCTTCAGCTCTAAAAGCACTTCATAATGAAAGAGAAAAGTGTGTAACGCTTACTCAGCGTGCCAACGCTGTCCTCATAATGTCAATTAAATGAATGGCTTCCAGCTGAATTAAGGTAGCAATGTCAAGAGGCTCCAAACATTGCAGGTTAGAATGTATAGCGGTTAGCCAGACAGTGTCCAGGTATTTTATGTTTAAATAAATCTCAGACCCTCTCACCTCAGACAGTTGCACAGTCATAAATAAAAAGATGGCAGCAATACTGCTCCTAGTGGTCAAAAAGCAAGGAGGAGAAACCAAGGAACAATTTTCTTAACTAGTAAGTTAACTTCATGTCAATTTCATATAAAATTTACATCTTTTGCTTTTTTAAAAAAAAAAATCAGGCATAATATCTAATGGCAAAAAAATGTATAATCATTATTTTATATATAAATATATTTTTTTATAATAATATGAATATATCAAATATTAAATATATATAAATGTTTTTTATATTATTTGTCATTAAATGTATTCTTTTATGTATATTTTATTTTAGATTCTGATTTATATTTTGCTTACAAAACATATAGCTACTTCTAAATAATTATAGAATATATATAATATAGAAAGGTGCTTTTTTCTTTCCAGATGGTGAATTTATGGCATCTAAATGGTTAAAACTTTGACCCCCTTGACAAAAAAAAAGAGGATTATCTGGAAAGTAACACACTGATATTACAAAAGATGCTCTTGCTTGAAAAGGTTAGCCATTATACAGTTTATGAGAGCCAAATGCGGCGGTGTCCATGTTCCTGAGCGAGAGCATCATCATAATACAATAATGGGAAAAACTCGATGAAACTAATGAATTGAGGCTCTGTGTTATTGTCTGGCATGTCTTATCCTCTTGTGAACTGTAGCTAAGAATGCTTCTGTAATATCAGCAGTTTCTCACAACTAGCGCCCATGCCTGACCTTTAAGCTGGAGCTGAGCGACTGTTAATTCCATCGTTGTGTCAAAGAGCCAAAGGAGCCGGGCACAAAGAGGAAGTTAACCTGAGGCACAGAGAGCACCGACTCCATTATTTTAGCAATTACCAAGAGCTGTTAATTAAAAAAAGGACGGGATTCAGCTGTGATTAGATTCTGTCCACAGCGTCTGAGGACTGTTGAGGAAATGTATTTACGCTCCATACACAGTAGGGCTGTTGCGATTATTTGATCTAATCACAATTATTTGCGATAGCCACAATGATTGTGCACTTTAAATTCCAGCTACACACTGGCATCCAAATAAGGGAACTTTAAGAGCTCTAAATGAAACTGGATGCTTGAAAAAAGTTAAAACAGCTCTAAAGCATCTGATGTGAATGCATAAGTATAAACCAATAATTTAATATGAATATATTGATCACATGGCACTTAAATTTAGATATTTATATTTGCTTTAGTCTTCACCATAGCACCAACTAATAAAAACTTAAAGACTAAAGCTATTTATTTTTAAACCTATACTTTTTTTATTTTACAGTTTTTCTCAGTCGCTTTGGTGCATTTCTCAGATCAGAAATTAAATTCTCAAAACTACTTGTTCAACTTTATATCTTTGTGTATTTTTTTAAATAAAGTGTTTCTCTAGTAAAAGATCTTTCATAAAGTTATTTAACCTGTTAGGAGGACAACACTTTTTTTTACTTACTAAATTATATATTGTGATAAAACCATATAATGTGACAAAAGCTTCAAAGACTATTGTGAAAATGTGATACTGTCACATACCTAATGTACATAGAATTTAAAAGCACTATAAATAGTTACATAGCCTATTAAATAGAGTCTGAAGCAAAATTATTTAAAAACCTTGTGTACTTTCTGTATTTGTCACGTACGGTGATACAAGAAGCACGGAAGAGATCCAAATGCAGGTAAAAGGTTTACTGAGGGGCAATCCAAAAAGCATAAACAGTCCAGGCAGGGTCAAAACCAGAAAATCCAAAAACATAAAAACAAAACCAGAACACACGGGAAGAGCAGACTCTGGGAGGTATCATTCATACGACAAGGACTCCGTGACAAAGACTCAGACAGACCGGGTATAAATACACAGAAGGATAATGGGGAAACTGGAGACAGGTGGGGAACAATCAATTAACTAAAACAAGGAGGAAGGTGACCAAATAAGGGAACAGGAAGTGATAATATGACAGACACCGTGGGAACGGAGGACACCTAGTGGACACCCAGGGAACACAACCCAGACACTGTGACAGAACCCCCCCCTCTACGGAGCGGCTTCCAGATGCTCCACGATAGACAAAACAGAGACCAGGAGGGAGGTGGACAGGTGGAGGCTCAGGGGGAGGGACGGAGGGCCAGACTAACAGAGGGGAACAGGGACAGGAGTGAAGACACAAAACAAAAACCAAACAGTAATATGAAGTCCCCCCAGGGCGGAGCAGAAGACCACCATGTCCGTGTGGTCAGAGTGGAAGCCCCCCAGGGCGGAGCAGAGGACCACCACGTCCTCGTGGTCGACGCCAGAGTCCCCCAGGGCGGAGCAGATGACCACCACGTCCTCGTGGTCGACGTCGGAGCCCCCCAGGGCGGAGCAGATGACCACCACGTCCTCGTGGTCGACGTCGGAGCCCCCCAGGGCGGAGCAGATGACCACCACTTCCTCGTGGTCGACGTCAGAGCACCCCAGGGCGGAGCAGATGACCACCACTTCCTCGTGGTCGACGTCGGAGCACCCCAGGACGGAGCAGATGACCACCACGCCCCTGTGGTCGACGTCGGAGCCCCCCAGGGCGGAGCAGATGACCACCACGCCCCTGTGGTCGATGCCGGAGCCCCCCAGGGCGGAGCAGATGACCACCACGCCCCTGTGGTCGATGCCGGAGTCCAACAGGGCGGAGCAGAAGGCCACCCAGTGACTTGACTTGACTCTGAAAGTTCAACGGTGACCCGCCTTGTCTCTGGAAGGTCCCCGGTGACTGGCCCTGACTCTGGAGGGTCCACTGGAACCTGACTCGACTCTGGAGGGTCCACTGGAACCTGACTCGACTCTGGAGGGTCCACTGGAACTAGCCCTGACTCTGGATGGTCAATGGTAACTAACCCTGACTCTGGAAGGTCGACGGTGACTAACCCTGACTCAGGAGGGTCCATGAACACCTGACTCGACTCTAGAGGGTCAACCGGGAACTGACTCAACTCTGGAAAGTCAACGGGCACCTGACTTGACTTGGGAAGGTCAACAGGAATCTGACTTGACTCCGGAACGGCCTCGGCTTCCGGAACGGCCTCGGCTTCCGGAACGGAATCGGGCACGGCCTCGGCTTCCGGAACGGAATCGGGCACGGCCTCGGCTTCCGGAACGGCATCGGGCACGGCCTCGGCTTCCGGAACGGCATCGGGCACGGCCTCGGCTTCCGGAACGGCATCGGGCACGGCCTCGGCTTCCGGAACGGCATCGGGCACGGCCTCGGCTTCCGGAACGGCATCGGGCACGGCCTCGGCTTCCGGAACGGCATCGGGCACCGCCTCGGCCTCCGGAACGGCATCGGGCACCGCCTCGGCCTCCGGAACGGCATCGGGCACCGCCTCGGCCTCCGGAACGGCATCGGGCACCGCCTCGGCCTCCGGAACGGCATCGGGCACTACCTCAGCATCGGGCACCACCTCGGCCTCTGGAACAGCATCGGGCACCGCCTCGGGAACGGCCTCGGGCACCGCCTCGGTCACTGGAACAGCATCGGGAACGGCCTCGGCCACCGGAACAGCATCGGGAACGGCCTCGGGCACCGCATCGGGAATGGCCTCGGGCACCGCCTCGGCCTCCGGAACGGCCTCGGGCACCGCCTCGGAAATGTCCTCCTGGACGGCAGCGGCCCACTCGGGAACGTCCTCCTGGATGGCAGCAGTCCGCTCGGGAACGTCCTCCTGGATGGCAGCGGCCCGCTCGGGAACATCCTCCGGGCTTTGAGGAACGGTAGACGCCTGTCTCCTCCTCCTCCGCCCTCTATGATGGCGAGTCGGTGGCACCTTGTCTGGAGATTCAGGAGTTGAGTCGGCCATCTTGTGCTGTGGCGCTGGGCTGGTGGCCATCTTGTGCTGTGGCTCTGAGCTGGCGGCCATCCTGTGCCGTGGCGCTGGGCTGGCGGCCATCTTGTGCTGTGGCGCTGGGCTGGCGGCCATCTTGTGCTGTGGCTCTGAGCTGTTGGCCATCTTGTGCTGTGGCTCTGAGCTGGCGGCCATTTTGTGCTGTGGCGCTGGGCTGGCGGCCATCTTTTGCTGAGGCGCTGGCTCAGCAGCCATGACGTGAACCGTCTTGGGAATCTCTAGGATCTTGGATAACATCTCGAAGTAATCGAGAAAAGTGTCAGCGGCCATCTTGGGTGTTGGTGCTGAGCTGGCAGCCATCTTGCACTGTGGTGTGAGGCTGGCTTCCATCTGGCCTCGTGGTGCGGGGTTGGTGGCCGTGCACCGCAGCGGCGCTGGGTTGGCGGCCATCTGGTGCTGTGGTGCTGGACCTGCGGCCATCATGGGCAGTGTCGCTGACTTTCTCCTTCTGCCCTGGTGAGACGGCTGCTCTGGTCCCTCCCACGTGAGCCCCGAGTCGAAGGGGGGCCATGGTGGAGAGCGATGCTGAGCTTCCTCTCGCCCACCTCCTCCTCGGCGACCTCCCCTGGTCCCGCGAAACACGACCAGGCGGGTTCCCTCAAACCGATTGCTTCTCTCCCGCTCGGTGGCTGGGGAAGAAGCGTTAATCGACATAGCGCTGGATCTCTGTGTGGACGGAGTCCTTCTGTCACGTACGGTGATACAAGAAGCACGAAAGAGATCCAAATGCAGGTAAAAGGTTTACTGAGGGGCAATCCAAAAAGCATAAACAGTCCAGGCAGGGTCAAAACCAGAAAATCCAAAAACATAAAAACAAAACCAGAACACACGGGAAGAGCAGACTCTGGGAGGTATCATTCATACGACAAGGACACCATGACAAAGACTCAGACAGACCGGGTATAAATACACAGAAGGATAATGGGGAAACTGGAGACAGGTGGGGAACAATCAATTAACTAAAACAAGGAGGAAGGTGACCAAATAAGGGAACAGGAAGTGATAATATGACAGACACCGTGGGAACGGAGGACACCTAGTGGACACCCAGGGAACACAACCCAGACACTGTGACAGTATTCTGATAAATTAAATCATTGTGTTTTTAAATGCCTCCATATATCCCCTTATTAAGATAAAAACACAATCAAAAAAATCTGCATTGCAGATTAATGTTTTGTTTAATGTGGTCCTAAATTTTTGAAGCTAAGCTTGAAGCCCTGTAAAATCACACAGTTATATTAAATAATTGTAAAATTATATTGATAAAAGTATTATTCAAAAAAATATATATACATTCTTTTATGTGGAATTTCACTAAATAATTAAAGTGTAATTGCGAAGGGTTTTGTTTAATTTAAGCAAAAACAATTTTACAATTACATACAAAAATGGATGACAAAGAAACAAAATCCTTTTAGTAATAAACATTTAGTATCCAAATTTTATGTCAGTTTAAATAATTTATTCCTAAGGTATATGTGTATTAAGCTTACACTTTAACTGACATGAAGTAATAGATCATTAAATCATTATTATTTAAATGACATTTAACCTTCAGCTAAATTTTCATGGCAGCAATCCAGTCCAAACTTCATGAACACAAACCCACGAGCATTCTTCTCAATGGGTCCAACTTTTTTTTACCGTCTTTCCAGTGGTTGATTGTGGAGTATATCCTGCTGTGGTTACCATGTGACTTTGCTCTTGTTTACAGTAGCTGTAATACTAACATACTGAAAACAGCTTGAGTCTCCATAAGTACGAAATGCACAGGCAGAATTTTTATGTTAAAACAACTGTGAATTTCCTGCCTGCCACCAGCCTATAAATATATAGTCCCCAGAGAACTCCATATGCAAAGCACAGAAAAGGTATTTTGTCAAGGCTGGCATAGAAACATCTGCAAATTGGACATGGGAAATCATGCAAGTCTAGGAGTGCTGATGCAGTGTGGAATTCTTCAAGTTTCCAGTGTTTGCCATATAAGAATAAATATTCATCTGTGGCAATCTCTATGAAAAGTATGTGTTTGTACAAATTGTGGTTTCTACATCTGTTATCTACACAAAGATGTCCTGAGTCGAAGCTAGTCAGAACGCAAGCTTTAATCCCTTTTTAATACAATCTCACTTCATGTGGGCACCTTTGATGCCGTGCTCTTCTGAATGCTCATGTGAATTTGATGGATGCTGCTTGCATAAAATAATCATAGTGTGTGAAACCTTTGTAGTTGAAGTACATGTAAACCTGTCTAGAAATGAAATGTTTGCTCAGTATAAGTTTGACATAAATGCTCTTTTTCTTGATTTGTAGAATATATTCTGTTCAATATGAGACGTTTGACATGACATGATCTAAGAATGACTGAGAGAATTATTGGCCTGTTTAATATATATATATATATATATATATATATATATATATATTAAAAACATTATGATTCTTATGCTTGTCTTAAGGGAGATGTTTTCTGACGGTGCTGGTTCATCTTAGGGATGAAGGCCAAGTAGTCTTTGTATTTCATGCTACATTTCTTGTCGTCTGGCACACGGCACATTTAACCCTCAGCTTAGTGCTGAAGGGAGCACGGAGCGGAATAATGGCTGTTTTTATACACTGGTATCCAAACGGCAATTAGTCTGCATTTCACGCCACATTGGGATTGTGCTTATATGAGGGTGGAGGTGCTCTGGGAACAGCTCCATCAATAAACCCTTTACAAAGTCATTTGTCCAAAAATGCTACACATATCGCTTTCTTTTCATCTGTTTCACCTGACAATGAAACTGAGGGGAAACCCTCACTGTGGTCTTCTTTCATATGGTCTAATACCATACTGATACTGCTTTTATGTCATAATATGATATTTGATATGCAATTCAAAATACTAAGCTAGGCTAAGTTATTAGATATTAGCTGTTTTGTTTTGCTTTGGTAATATAATGTGATAAGTATTTCAATAGGTTAAGCTATTAGCTTGCTAATGAGGGCTGACTGAGAACACAGAGAAAGTTACATGTTTGACCATTTTTAGCATCTGTAACATGTATAGGATAGGTAATTTAAAGGCTAACTTACACAGCAAAAATATGTTTTGAGATTTGTCACCATGGGTGTTGAAATGAACACTTTCCGGGTGAACATAAAGGTCCATCTTTGCTAGTGTTAAAACAACACTAACGAAAGTGTTTATTATTCAAACACTGCGTTAGTGTATCATTTAACACTCAAGGTGTTGAGAAATTATCACTCTTAAGAATACAAATATAACACTTTATGGTGATTAATCACACAACCCCAGTGTATTTGATATTGTCAACACAATTATGGTGTTAAAATGTAACACTATTAGAGTTAAATAACAACACTGTAATAAGTGTTTTAAACTCAACAACACAAACATTATATATGTATATATATATATATATATATATATATATATATATATATATATATATATATATATATATATATAGAGAGAGAGAGAGAGAGAGAGAAATTAATCCACAAAACAATGTATGTTTACACTTATTTATATCCCTGCACCAAAATGTCTTCACATTCAGTGTTTTTAATACATGTAAAGAACACACTTTACAACAATTAAAACAATTTCAAAGCAAATCAGTGCAAAAGCACAACAAACTTATTTTGTCCATATGTATTCTCAATTTAATCAGGTTTATAGTGCTTACATTTATCTGCTTAAACCACAGCATCTCATTCATTACCATCAACCATGAATGCAGGGCCGTACTTAGCTGATTCGGGGCCAAGTAGCAAGTGTCCCGGGGTGAGTTGGGGGGCTCATTCAGTCCGTTTACCCCTCAAGTGTGGAGTCCGGTGCGACTGCACCAGTTGCACCCCTATTAAGGACAGCCCTGGTTGAATGAATGTGTGACGAGTGGGGCGGGGCCGAGGGACGTGGGAACGACATATATATACATATATCCTTGTTATATGAATAACAGAAATTCATGAAATAATATATATAGGCAGACACACAGTAATAAGATTTATTCAAATGTTGATTTTGACATTAGTGAACATTGGAAATGTTCATTGGAAATTTGGAAAAATAAATAAATAAATAAATAAATAAATAAAATTATAAATGAGCATTTCTAAAGACAGTTCACCTTTAACAAGAATATCACAAAAATATTAACAACTTGTTTTTTCAACATCTTCAGTGCAAACTAAACTAAAATAAACTAAAATGGAAGTGGTACCATAAGATCTCAGTAATTAATCAGACACCACCATCTATTGTGTGTGCATTTGTGTATGAGAAGTTTGTTTGTATTTTTTCTATTTGTGAGAGAAGAGGCATTGACATAGAATGGAAGCATTAGTCAAAAAGGTGTATAATCTAGCAAATGCACACATGAACAAAAAAGAACTCTGACCATCTTTCGGAAACTAGTGTACTACTGGCCAGCTACTTGCTAGCCAGCTACTAGCCAGTTCAAGTTTTGTATAGATTTCTAAAAACGAATAGCAAAACCTCTACACTCAAACTGGCGCTAACGATTTCAGCAGCTTTCAGCCCATAATGGCGGCCGCGCCTCCGCAGGGCCATCTACAGACTGTTACTCATAACACAACAGAGTTTCGCCTCTTGGGCTTCTATACTCTTTGGCCTGCGTATAGCCTACACTGCGCGTGAGACTTGGAGCTGTTGCAAAAACATTGCCATATGTACTTTTATATTACATGTACCTAATTTTAGAAAAAAATACTAATAGCAATAATACTCAAAATTACTTTATATTGCAGTTATACATACCTCCGCTTCAGCTTTGTGGTTTCATCGATGGTATATAATTTTTTTTTTTTGTAATGCTTTTATGTTCATAATCATTAAATGCTATTAAAATAACGCACTGAGAACAAAAATAAACACACATAAACATGTTCATAATTATGTATTTATTATTTTAAGTATCTTGACACTTGCTCAAGCAGCGTTTTGAGCTCAGATAAGATGGTTGTAGAGCGTCCTCAGGCTACCGTTAATTTTACATCAGAATACACTACCTGTTATTAACAAAAAAATTTTAATTATCCACCAGATTATCATCATTTTTGTAAGTTAACAACGATGCCACCTCAGTATATTAGTCAAATATTAAACTGAGTTATTGCCTTCATAAAATATTTTAATATAAATAATGTAGGAAAAACGTTAAAACAGAAATAATAAAGATGTAAACGTCATCTCTCATTCAAACTCGCTCGCTCCCATAGCTCGCTCCCGCTATCTCTTTTTGGGATTGTGGGAAATAATGCTTCAGCGAGTGTACATTGGTTGTACACTCGAAATCAGAATGAATTGTGGGTAAAAAGTGGTGGACAAATGTAGGGAATGAAGTAGTTCACTCAGAATTCGGACAGCACTACAAAATGGCTGACACCCCATATAGTGCACTATATAGTGGATAGGGAGCGGTTTCGGACACAGCATGGATAATTTGCTGTGTATGTTAGGCTGTTAGCATGTTAACTGAAAGCTAACTGAAAATGCAAACAAAGGTAAGTGTTAAATTTGACAATTTTAAATTTTGTTTTATGATTTGATATGGGTAATTTAGAAGATTAAGAAGATTATTCTGACCCTTTTAGCTTCAGTATTATAATGTGATATGTGACATGTAATTTAAAGAGCTATGCTACACTAAGCTATTATCTTGCTAACCGAAGGCTAATTGAAAACACAAAAAAGGCAAATGTTTAATTGACCATTTTAATTGTTGGTGATATTACCAAAGACAGGGTAAGCTGTTAGTTTGTTAACTGAAAAACATGAAGAAAAATAAGTGTTTATTATGAGCATTTTTTTAAACTGATGATTACAAATAAATGCACTGTAAAGTGTTTTTCTAATGAGGGACTAAATAGAGTACCCGTACTAGCTGTCTTATCCAAAGGAATGACTTTGTTGAAGGGGGAAGATAGCACTCTAGTGGAGGATAGGATCTTGCATGACAGCTACCATAATGTAATCAATACAGTGTCAACTCTCCATGGCTGTCAGTGTATTAACTTTTAAATCCTGGTTATTTTTTATCAGCCTTAGAAAAAGCATGTCATTCGAATTGACTGTCCTTTCAAATTAAGATGAAAGTAATTGGAGGAAAAGGTCCCAAGAAGCAGATCAGGTTTTATCTAAGTGAGCCGAGCTTTGCGTTCAAGCTCTGTGACACCTGTGCTGGCTCAATGACTTTCAAGGTAAAGCTGACTCTTGATCTCCATTTGCAGTGCCAGTCCCACTGTGGAAAGATCAAGTTGGCCATTAGATCAAAGTGGCTGGTTTCTGAGCAGCTGTGGATTGGGAGGCTGGAAAGGGGAGGACAGAGAGATTGACATAGAAATGACTTCTTTGTATAACCCAACTCTTTGAACTGGAGCTTTACCCACAGCGTTGATCAAACAGAGGCGGCGCTGTGATGGGGATCATACGCAATCTATTACAGTGCCATTTGAGCATCAGCAACACGAGTTGGGTCACACTTAAACATGCCGACTGGACAGCACAGGACTTCTCTTCCCCAGACTCAGAAGTATCTGAATTATTTACGGTAAATCATGGATCATCGTGCTTATGGCCACAAGTTAATGGCCTTCCTGTGACACTGCCAGCCTACAGGGACCTCATTTTATATTGGTCACTTATGGAGTGCTTAGAATGGATTTTAGACTCCTGAGCTGAACTGCAGCCCCTTAGTTGTGCTACTGAAAAGTTGTATGCTCACCGGCTCCTTTCTGTAAACAACATTACTAAGGAATTAATCATTTTATTCAGCACTGATGCACTAAAATGAAACTAAAGTGACTGTAAAGACGTTGAGAATCCTGAAAAGTGTATGATGTTTTTTTCTGAAATATTATTAAGCACAACTGTTTTTGATAAACATTATCATATAATTATTGATCTACATTATCTACATTGATAATAATAAGAACTGTGTTGTGAGCACCCAATCATCATATTCAAATGATTTCTGAAGGATCATGTGACTCTGAAGACTGGAGTAATGATGCTGAAAATTCAGCTTTGCTGTCACAGGAATAAATTCCATTTTAAAATATATGAAGATAGTTATATTATATAAATATTTTTTACATTTGTGAGAGTTTAGAAACATAGAAAAATCGTACCGACCCCAAACTCTTGAACAGTATTATATATACAATATATAGCACAGCCTCATCTTATCTGTGATGTGTGTGTATGTATATATATATATATATATATATATATATATATATATATATATATATATATATATATATATATATATATATATATATATATATATATATATTATATCTGTAATGATATTCTTGTGCTGCCTTCCACTAATCCAGTCATCATATATCGGATGGTTTAAGTAATTTATCTGATTCCTTAAGCTTGCAATTAAAATGGGAAAAATAACAAGATGCTAGAGGGAAATTAATTCAAATAAATTCACGTAAATGGATGAACTCCAGCTATATATAATGGGGATGTAATTACATGGCTTCATTCTGTGTAGACTTATAAATCTAAAACACTGTCAGTGAAATGTATAATTAAAAGGTAATTATTCTGCATGCCCACACGTTACTGTGTCAACACTTGCATGACTCATAACTCTTTGGCTTCATAAGATGAAGTTCAGCAACTGACCGCAAGGATTTTTGTTTTTAACATCCCAATAGTCTAACTAGTGATTTAAGTAAAATCCTCAACTCACTTTCTTGTGGACAGTTTGAATCTAAATATGAAATGGGATGTTTATACAGCAGACATAGTGTCCGTCTTTGCCGATTTTAGCACATATTGTAATGTATATAAATAATTTATTTTAACAGCAGTTCTATCATATCTAATAGCTCTTGTTTTAAACTACTTCAGCTAAGACATGTATGCAGATATTACACCACTGCATCCAGATACTTCTTGTCGATGCTACAATTTTAGACAATAAGGTCCTAGAACTAATTCAATCTGCTGCGACTGAATGGACTGTGTTGACTGCGCTCTCAGGAGTAAAGCATTCAGGTAAAACACACTTTTAAAGAGAAACAAGGGGCACATATGTAATCTTATTTTGGCAGAATGATCACCGCAGATCACTGAGCGTAGCGAAGAGCTGTTAGCACAGCACAATTGTGTTAATGTAGCAGGTTAATGCAGCATCACCTCTTAGCATAATATGTTTTTATAACCCTTTTCTCCTTTCTGCTTTAGTGTTCAATGCACTGTTCAGTTCAGCATGTTTGGAGAAGACCACAACACAACTGGAACGCTAATATTATTGCAAACAAGGAAGCTGGGCTTTTACCTCGCACTTTATCTATAATAGGAAAACATTTTTATAGGATATGAGAGATGGAGATAAAATGGCCTTTATAATTGAATTAATTGGTGAAAAACTGAGAATTTAATTCACCCTGGTCAAGCTCACTGACCACAGAAAATGATTGCTTATAGATTTATACTTTTTATGTAAATGTAAACGTGATAAGCGTATGTAGAAGACAGTGTGCTTTTTAGGTTTGCAGGAAAATGAGGAATTAAACATGCTTGTCCTCAGTGTGTGAATTTACATCTAATGGATTACAATGGTTTTGTCCTTTGTATTAAGAACAGAATGCCTTATTCTTAATATAGCACCGAACAGCATGATTACAGAGGAAAAGAGATGTGGACAATGACATCCTCGAAGTGTATTGTTTATTCTGCGCGGTGGAACATGCGCTCTTGAATGTGCACATTTCATGGACAGTGAGGCAATTGTGGCTAATTAATGAGCTTCGTAATAACATCGCCAGATTTAATCTTCACTTACAGTGTGTATTGGCAGTTTAATGTTGTTGGCTGTTGCTAAAATGAGCCTTGTACATTAACACAGCGGCACAAAATTGAATCCCTATGACAAGGAATGTTAATTCAATGTCAGGAATGTCAAAGACCTCTGTTTACATCAATCATGCTATCATGAAAACATGCTCATGTTGCTCGCCCGCTAATCTATTTCTTGAGATGCGGTATGTCCACATCTGCATGTGGGAAGTTTTGTCCGGCTTGACATTGGCTGTGTTCAGAATGGCACTTTAACTTAGTGCTTACTAAATCTTGTGAAGTACACTGTGAACTGCCTCCTTTTTAAAAAAGTTGTATGTAATATGCAAAGATTAACATTACAGTAGTAGTAGCATACTACATTGTTGGCAAATTTCATGTTAAGCATGATAAATGTGAAATAGATTCACAGATTAATTCCATTTCAATAACCATTTCAATAACTGAGCACATTACATTGTTGGATACATTATAGCGATTATATGATATTGCTTTTCTAATGAATACTACTTCTGAAACATATTATAATGTTTTATTTTTTTGATTGTCTGATAACTGATAATTTTATTTTTGCTTTTTGATACAATAACTAAATCATCATAAGAGTACTACAATAAAAACAAATGCATATGAATATTTATTATTTATATAATTCTTATTTTTCATTCTTATTTTAATGAACAATTATTATAAGTAGTATTACTATTGTTATTTACTGTATGCAAATAAATAAGTAAGTAAATAAATAAATTGATTTAAATGCAGTAGGCCTATACTGCATTGTTCAGGCCATAATATTGTCACAATTTATTTTCATCTTTGTTTTGAGCTATATTTAATTTATGTTAGGCCCTTCTAAATGAGTATACTGCAGTGTTCAGACTATAAATAAGATACTAATTATAAAGAAAAATGTTATATTATATTATATTATATTATATTATATTATATTATATTATATTATATTATATTATATTATATTATATTATATTATATTATATTATATTATATTATATTATGAAGTATTTTTTTTATCTAAGTTTGTCACAATTTATTTGCTTCTTTGTTTTGGCTTATATTTATATTTGTATTATCATATAATACTTTAAATAATTTTACATGTGAATTCCATTATTGAGTTCTGATCTTTAGAGACCCACCAAAATTTACATTAATACATACTACATTCCACAGTAAGAGTATAGTCAGAGTAGTATGTTATTCTGAACATCTGAGATTGGCTTTGTGCTTGTGCTGCAAATGAAAGATCATGTTCAAGGAGGTGCACAAACCTAAAGAGCCATTCACATGAGTAGCAACATATTAGGCTGTAATCAAGACAAAGGCATGGTATGGTGCAGCAGAGGTGTCCCCCACCCTCCCTCGCCGTCTCCACACAGATGTCTCAACACACCCCTCGAGACAAACATGGTCCCTTGAGTCCCTTGCAGAGATTTGGAGACCCAAAGAACAGGCCGTTTATCAAAATGCCTTCAGTGGGCCACGTCCCACCGAGACATGCTTCTGGCAGTGAAGACACATCTGTCTTAGAGACGTTTATTCACACACATCCACAAAGGCTTATGATTAGATTTTATTGCAGGGATCTTTGACACACTTACACTAGAGTGTGGTACGCCACCCGCTCCATGCCGGCAGTGCGCCTACAAAAGGGGAGTGGAGTCTTTTGTCTGGTTTTGTCTACGCAGCCACTACAAAGGAGAAAACCCTTAGAAAAGCATGCACATGCCTTAATAAATATATCCACAGAGATTAAGGGATTGTAGATAACTCAAGATGGGCTCAGGAAGGGTTTTATTCACAAATATTTTGAAATATAAATAATAGTGAAAAGCACAGTAGGATTGAATGCCATCTGACTGAATTGTGGATGTAAATGTACGCTTTTCTAAATACTGTAGTGTTCATTGATAGACCGTAAATAAGTATTAAATATTAGGGCTGTCAGTTGATTCAAATTTTGAATCTAATTAATTACATGATGTGGCGGTTAATCTAATTAATCGCAAATAAAATTTTGCAAAATGTGGCATAAAACACACACACACACACACACACACACACACACACACACAAACACACTGTATATATATATATCTATATATATATATATATATATATATATATATATATATATATATATATATATATATATATATATATATATATATAATTCAACCTAAAATGTATTAAACATAAACATTTAGGCTACAACGGCCTTACAAACTATGGAACATAAAAAAACATTTCAGTTTTTTTTTTCATACAAGTCACTGGTAACCAAATCAGCTTTGTGTCACAGGTCGTTGAGGAATGTGGACAGCAAAAGATGATACATAATTCAAAACAGACTTTACTGAGACTTCAGACTTGGTACAGCACATAACATGAGCTAATGACCGACCAAACAGAATCAGGACTATAAGTACACACATGGTAAATGAGAGAACTAGGCAGAAACAGTGGAGAAGGATTAACTAATTAGAAACCATGGTAACTAATGAGAGCTCATAACAGACATGACCGGAACTAAACTAAACTGAAAATAATCATGACCCTTTGTTACAAACATTTTTATTTTTATTTCTTACTTAAAACTGCCAGTATGTGGTGGTAAATGTCTTTATGAGTAAGTAATTGAGTCATTTATTACCCCATTCATTTGATTTGTTCAAACAGCTGATTCATGTCTGGGTCGGTTACGTTAGTTCCGTAAAAATATTTTAATCACTTTATATTTCAGTTACTAATTAATTAAATTAACACCTTAAAATGACAGCCCTATTAAATATACATAAATAAATTAAATATAATAAATAAAAAATAATATTATATATTTAATATATTTATTTGTATTAATAAATAAGTATATTTATGCACACAAGGAATTAATCTTGGTGACAGAAGAAGCTTCTAGTGAACACAAACTGTATAAGAAACTTTACTTAAATAATATAGAAAATATTTCACAGCAACAATAATTATAATTATCATTATTGATGTAATGGTAATAATATATAGTCAAAAAGGCTCATTTGTATGGACAAGAGTGCTATAATATGTACAAATAAAATTAATATGTAATGGAGTAAATGGTGGGGTACTGTATATTGTTAAATGAAAAAAATAAGTGATGTTATATATTATGAGATTATTATTATTCATAAGAATATTAGTAATATGAAAAACATTTTAGGTCTAATTCTGACACTATAGAGAACATGAGTGTTTATAAACAGGGCAATGGGTCATTTCAGGGAGCATTTCATAGATTAAACCTAATTGCAGTTTCAGAGTCATTATACTGCGATGAAGCTAAGAGAGTTACAACAAACATAATTGCATTTCAGCATGCAGCACATAACAATCCTGAGGACCTCATTTCACAAGGAGCAGCGCATTTTTAATCAGCGACATCCTGATTATGATATGTTGAGCATAAGTAATACTGCATATTTATGGGGCATTTTGGTAATAACTACAGGGGGCTTCCAATTTGCACTGAAGATGGCGAATACTCCACCACAGCATTCGTTTCCATCAGGGTGATACATGAGCGGCTCCAAGCTGGGACATGTTCAAGAACCGAGTTAGGAATGAAGCCCTATTTTGCTTTCTCCACAGGCAATTAAAATGTTTTGCATGCTTTGGGTACTGTGGAAGAACAATTACTGAGACAGTGATTTGAATTAGATTTAAATTTGAAGATATGAGAAAATTGTCCAAATCTAGCAGCATCCCTTTACTGTGCCTGTACCATTGCTTCCGAATGAAATCAAATGAACCATATTAGATTTATTATGCCACATTAGTAGCAATTTCTTCCAGATGGCTTTGGTTCTGAATGCTTGTATGGATATGTTCTCTATCTAAAAACGTGTGGTTCTTGTTAGCCTGATGGTCAGCTTGGCTTCCTTTCAGTATGGACTTACTACGTCGTCTTCTTTAAAAAGTAAATGAAAATCATATGCTGTAATATCTTCTGAATGTTAAAATGATCAACAAATAACAATTAGATCAAACTTATGGAGTCCCCTAAAGTGAGTATTTCCTTTTTGTCTCCAGTTTTCTGGCAACATGGTTTGATTTAATAATTATATATATATATATATATATATATATATATATATATATATATATATATATATATATATATATATTTATTTATTTATTTATTCTGTTTTGATTTAATATTGATTTAATGTTATTTTTTATGTGAATTATATCATTGTTAAGGACATTGTTTATATGAGAAGTGGAATATTAGAATCACTATTCCTCCAGCTGAGTGTCAAAGGAGGTTTTATTGAGTGATTTCTCATATTTTTCGCTCTGGTCAATTTGCACAAGTGTTTATGCAGAGGGCTGTCAGTTATAGACCTTGAGAGGAGGTTTATGAGAGGGGAATCTCGTCTTGCCCCTCTTTCTGCCGGCTGAAGGTCAGATGTTTTCATTGCCCCTCTGAACAGGCCCTGGCAGCTGTTTGGGAGTTTGATGGGGGCCATGGGAGGGGGTGGATGAGACCAAGTGTGTCTGTATGGTAGTACTGGGCTGTCTGAGTACCCTGAGAAATGATATATAGCCCAGCTCAGAGATGATTAGAGGAAAGGGCATCTCCATTTAAACATGAGCTTGCTATCTCCTCACATGTGATCTCTGTTTCTGAGGCTTTTAATAGTCCTCATAGAGGTCAATATCTGATTATCTCACATAGCCAGACCTTTGACTGAACTTTGCTTTTCCGATCTTGGCCACATTACTTCTTATTCTGGCCAAGAACCACCCACTTAGACAGGAAGTGCCATCTAATTGATGATCAACCAGAGTTTTATTTATGCAAACCCCAATGCAATAATATTTCTCCCAGTATTTCAGAGAAATATTATGACAAATATATATTTTTTTGATTTTTTCAATTTAATTGAAAAAAAAAAACAAGCACTATTATACAAAATATAATTATAAGATTATTATTTCTTGATTGTGCATGTTTTTCATTATAACAAAGTTATTTTAACTCTAAATTAATTTAACAGAAATAGATTTTGCCAGACTACTGTATGAGAAGTAGATTTTAAAAAATGTGTTTGTGTGCACTACTCAAAGCAACTTCTAAAGTGATTGGTTAATTTTAGGTAACTTGGTTGCATAATATCAACCAATCAGTGATAGTCTTGGTCAGCAGGTGGTATCCAAGCCTGTCTACAAATGCACTCATAGCTTTCTCGATCTGGCAAGCTCTAATCTCATTGGCTGATTTAAATAACTTTACATATACTAAATCAATCATGATTAGTCTTAGTCAGCAGGCTGTTTGTGGGGTTGCTGTCTAAAGCGGTTTATTAACACACAAAATACTAATGTACTTTTTCAATCTGGCAAACTCTAATGTGATTGGATGATTTTAGATAACTTTACATAAAATCAACCAATAATTATTAGTCTTGGTCAGTGGGTGATCCATGGGTTTGCTGTCTGAAGCTGTCTATCATAGCACATAAAAAGTGCTTTCTCAATCTGGCAGGCTCCAATCTGATTGGTTGATTTATCAGATTAATGCTTGTCAGATTGAGAAAGTACTTTCTGGTTTTATGTGTGTGACTTGACAGCACACCCACGGACCACCCACTGACCAAGACTAATATCTGATTCTCACACATTCTCACATTTCCGGGTCATTGTCACTGACACCAAAAGCTCCCTTCTGTATAGTCATGAGGGCAGCTGGATCCTGCTGGATTATCCTGATGCTGAATACTGTGAGGGGAATTAAGTAGAGCTAAATCCTAATAGCTCTCAGGGAGATGAGGAAATGACTTAGCTGTATTCATAAAGTTTAAGAGATCTCTGCCTTATGCTTCTGTGTGAGCCGGCAAAGTCCAGCCTCCCTGGGGAGCAACGGCCGGTTCCAGAGGTTGTTTAATTATAGGAAATCATTGCCCAGCAGAGCGAGCCGGAAGTCTTTACTTAATATTTCAGATCATGATAGCACCTCTGACTTCTATCGGAGGTGTTTTAATCATTATAAAGCATTGAGATGCCCCTCTGGGACAAAGAGAAATGCTTTCAGTCACAGAAGCAAGGAAAGAGCAACTCATGCTCAGACTGATCCATAGAAAAAGAAAGTTATGCAGGTTTAGAACGATATGAAGGTGAGTAAATCAGAATTTAAATTTCTGAGTGAACAATCTCTTTAAATTGTTTGCTAAAATGAATCCGCCCTCAGAGATAAATAGACAGACATCCGTATCCAAGCACAATTTAACACTGACATCTGCTGTCTAATGCAACTTTATGTTCACTCACTTCCCCCATCCGCTGAATTTAATCATCAGCAAAGGCTGACGATATGAGTAAGTCGTCTTACCCCCGACCAGCAAAGCCGATTGAGAAATCTGCCTCTATTAAGACTATCTCTCAGCCGGCCCACTTTTAATCTGCCTCTCTGGTATCGCTCGCGGTGAATAATGACAGAAAGCACCTCTGGAAAACAGAATTACAGTGAATTGCAGACCTCAACTACAGGCGGGCACCACTGACAGGCGACGACCCAATGATTAATCATCTTTTTTGACAAAAGGGCCTGAGCCAGGATGGAGCCCATTGAAATGTCAGCAGGATTAAGCTGCAGAAGCAGGCCAGTCATGCCCAGGCTGGGCCGTGGTGCCTCTCTGCTAATCCCAGTGAGGAGTGGAGATGTCAGTGGGTGGCGGGAGCCCCATCTATCCCTGAGTTTTTGCTCTGAGAATACATGAAAATGGGAAATAATTCATCATCATCATCATCATCATCACCACAGCTCTCCAGCAATAAACGCCTTCGTTTTTTGTTCTGCTCTTATGTGTTCATGCAGGCAGAAAGGAAGAAGTGTACAGCCAGGGCTCCATGCTGTCTTATTTTTAGGCATGTTAGGCAAACAAATAGAGGGGGAAGTGGAACCCTGTAGCACTCGCTAGTATATACATAATGAGATGAGACTCCACTGGAGCGGATATCCTGAAGTCATGCATTAATGCTTTAATTGGCATAGCCAAGCAGAGATGCCCAACAAGTTATTGCTCAGTAAAGCATAAACAGAGAAAATCCAATCATTTACACAGGAACTTATTGCCCATGTTAAAAATAAAGCAGAAGATACATATTTTTATATAGAGCGGTGGGACTTAAAAGGGATATTTAACTCAAAAATAAATTCTGTTGGAATTTACTTTATTCTTTCCCATGCAAAACACACACACAAAAAATGTTTTTAAGAATATTTCCAATGCAGTGAAAGCAGCAACTGGACTTTTTTTGAGTTCCACAGAAAAAAGAAAGTCATGCAGGTTTGGAACGATGAAGATGAGGAAATTATGATAGACTTTTTATTTTTGCTTGAACTGTAATGACTTATAATGATCATAATGTTGGCATAAAGCATATTGCTGGAAGTTAGCTTTTGGCTTAGGCAGCTCAAGCAAGCCTTTGAATGCAGCCAGAGTCTTGCATCGGTCAAATCATTATCATCTGGGTCTTGCCGCATGGGTGTGGATGAGATTTGCAGTATATACCCCAGGAGGATAGCCGTAAAATCCCATTAAGCTGCCTATATTTCCTGAGACAAAACACTTTCCTAACTCAAAGCTTTTCTGTGTTTGGGCTCAGATCCTCCTTGTATTCACTGAGATGGCCAAAAGCCCGTACAGATGTGCCACCCAGTGATACTCATTATGAATTCGAGCTGCTTGTGTGCTGAGAATCAGTTAAGGGGAAAAGAAAAGGAAAAAGGGAAGATTTTTAGGCGCTTTATTTTGTGCCTTTGAGTATCATTTTAATAACCTGTATTTGTTTCACCTCAGTGTTACAGGTCCAGTCCTGTTCTGTCAACACCTCAGATCTCAATATATGGAAAAATTTATTAAATTGTGTGTTGACATAGGCAGAGGGTAAAAGCAGAAAAATTTATTAAACCTCATAAACCCGTCTTTTTAGGCAACAACCAGACATCGGTGTTGTAGGCTAATAAAATATGTTTAATGGGACTGAATTTGTATTTAACATGAAGTGATTACAATTTAATTAAAAAAAATTAAATATTTATAATTAGGTTGTATTATTTCCTTTCCACGGTTATTCGAACAGCAAATAAATTAGTGACATTATCGCTAACTTTGATCCATTGCGAGTTTAAGCACTCTCTCTCTCAAAAAACAAAACAAAAAACTATCGTTATTTTAATCACTGAAGCTGTAAACATTGCGAAATGAATCTCTTACATTGTACATGCATCTGCACTTTGTTGTTTATGATGAAAGAATTTCGCAGAATTCAGTCAGAAAAGGATCGCGCACAGTTTTAGCGATGACTCATCTGAACGCCTCTGATCGGTCATGCATTCAGAATTGTGTGTAATTGGTTAAAAAGCGCAACACTGTAAAAGCATCTAAAATGAAATACGGTGCAACGAGCAGATCTTAATTTGATGCCAAAATCGACACTGTCTGTTCATTTCCACTTTATTAGCAACAGACGTAATAGATATTATATGGGCAGGGGCATTTTTGTCCAATTAATTGACGTTTTTACCCCAAGTCCCAAGCCTTACACACGCTCCGCCTATGCCTGTTGACTTCAGAAAAGGTAGACCAATTACATGAAAGAAAGGCCTATATATGGCGTAAATATAGTGTTACTGCCATATTTACCCAAAACACAGTAATAATTGAAATAATTAGCCACAGTGTATGGGACTGTGAGACAGATAAGACACCAACTTTGAGAGCATCAAACCATATTTGAAATGTAAATTAATCATATTTCAGTCTCTTTTTCATTCTTGCCTCGATCCTAGACTCCTCTGCTTTATCTTGGGTTGATATATTTGTGTGTATGTTTTTTAATCTTTTTTGAATCCTGTAGTGGTGAGGATTAGGAGCGGGAAACCAGAAAGGCTGTAATTATAATTGTGAGGGAGTTGAAAGAGCCAGAATTTCCTCCCTCTTCAGAGGCTCTCAGCGAGTTTTAAACACGATCTGATAGTCGCTATAATAGAAACTGCTTTATCTGTCACTGAGCTCTAAGAAAACACAGAGTACAAGTTCTGATTTGAAAACGAATGTGATTGTACCTGGCTTGCTTCATCTTTAGATGGAAGATGGGAGTTCCTTAAGGAACCCAAAAGTAAAAATCCATATGCTTAAGAAGGCTCTTTTATCTGCCGGTAAATTAGAGGTAATTAGGTCATTTAACTGCTTTAGACCAGGACTTTAAATCTTTGATGAGTTTTGTAATCTTGATCTGGAATTCAGTCACTTTAAAAAAAGCTTTAAATGCTTTCCAAATATAGATAAGGACTCTGGTTTCACATTTTTAACAAAAGGAAGAAAGAACAACATTTTTTATAAAGATGATGTTTGATAAATATTTCCTTAAAATATATCCTGTTTTTAGCTGTTGTTTTATGCAGCGATACGATACAATAAATATACATAGTAAGCAGCTACCAATGCTATTTGATTTGATTCACCTCTATTACTATGCAGTGTGATCCAGTTTTGATTCAGTTCAATGCGATAAGATGCAATGGAAAAGTTTACTTTTATTTCATTGATGGGTGGATAATGCAGCTCTACCTCTTCCATGTTAATATTCTATGTGACTCTCAGGACATCACTTACTAAAAAGAAGTTTATTCAAGTGTTCTATACTTCTTTTAAACTAAAAGTAGGAAAGTACTTTCAGTCTATATACTGTATATCATATATATCAGAAATGTGCTTTATGGACTTCTCTGAAATATACTTAATGTGACATTTAAGTATACCTGACTATCCATGTCTTCATTGTTATATGGTAGAGTAGCTATTACACGTCTTCTGTACAAAATTTCCAAAACACAAGTGAAGAAGAAACTAAAATAACATGCTTCCATGTGTAATCTAACATGATCATCAGATATAAAACAGCATCAAAACTGTGTGATGTTATGGAATAAAATGTCAACCCATGAAGAGCTTTGGGGTGTTGATCGACTACATCTACATTTTGATTATCAAACTGAATCCAATTCATAGTCTTTTTTTTAAGCTTTTTGTTCAAAATATTGTTTATTTCTTTATTTTTATTAATTTATTAAACTTGCCCACATTCAAGTGTTTATAAACAAGAATGCATGAAGCTAGGATAAAATGTGTTTGTTAACAAGTAGATACCCTGTTCTTTCTTTTGATGTTTTATATGTTCAGCTATTCATATAACAAAATGTATACATATTAATACCTAAATACTCAAAAGTACTCAAAGTTTACTACTGTAGAGTCGTGGCCTAGTGGTTAGAGAGTTTGACTCCTAATCCTAGGGTTGTGGGTTTGAATCTCGGGCTGGCAATACCATGACTTAGGTGCCCTTGAGCAAGGCATCGAACCCCCAACTGCTCCCTGGGCGCCGCAGCATAAAAGGATGCCCACTGCTCCGGGTGTGTGTTCACAGTGTGTGTTCACTGCTGTGTGTGTGCACTTTGGATGGGTTAAATGCAGAGCACGAATTCTGAGTATGGGTCACCATACTTGGGTGAATGTCACATCAATCAATTAAGTATAATTAAGGAGTACTGAAATAGTACAGTATACTGCTAGTAGATTGATATTTGTATACTTACTACAGAAATTATACTTAAAAATATACTTGAACTGTACTTAAGCTTACTTAATAAAATTTTCTTACTTCTTCTTTAATACTTCTTTTTTGGTTAGGGATGCCTCAGTCTCCGTACTGTTGTGATACGTCATATTCATGTTGCAGCAGTTGTGATGAGAGAAAGTGCTTGAGAAACAGTTTAGAGAGGAGGAATCAATCTACATTTTAATATTGGTCAAGTTATTGCTTACTTTCTAAATAATAAAAGTATAGTGCATCTGCTAATGATTGTTTTTTACCGATGCAGATATGTTAGAAACTGCACGGATGCGAATCAGTGAATCTTGCCATCCCTATGCACTACCTTTCAAAGGTTTGGGGTAATGGGTAACACTTTATTTTAAGGTGTCCTTGTACACATGTTATATGTAATTACTATAATAGTAGCAATTAATTATGCATAATTATGTGTAAGTAACCATAAAACCCTAATCCTAACCCTAACCATACAGTATGTACTTTTAGTTAATTGATATTACTCAGTACTTAAATGTATAATTACGCTGTAACAAGGACACCTTAAAATAAAGTATATATATATATATATATATATATATATATATATATATATAAAATAAATATGCAAATATAAATGATATGATGCAGCAGTTTAGTGACTCCGTCTAAAGGTGTATGGTAGAGGATATTTACTAGTATTACTATAAGCCATGGCAGCAAAGCTTATCTTACATTTCTTCTCCCTCCATGTCATTAACAGTGTAAGCAGGGATTAAATAAGGCATACTGGTGTAGTTTCTGGACTTGCATTGCTGAGGAAAAATGTATTGACTGGATAAAATGGGACCTGCAGGGAAGGATTCCCTGCTGCTGTGGGTCAAGCTAGACATTAGAAAGTGAGAGTCTCTGAGGTGGAAATGCTTTACGTTTAAATACCCAACTCTTTCGGATTTGGAGCACATTTATAATAATTTACAAATGAAAGCAATCTGCTTCCTTTTTATGGTTAATAAGCCTTTCCTGTCAAGTGCGCTAGTTGGGACCATCATTCCTCATTGATAAAATTCTCCTTGATGCTGGTGGAGATGTAGATGGCGCTGTAGTGATCTGATAGACGTGAGGAAGCATCTTGTGTATGCAGAGGGTGAACGGCACAAGGTCAGAGGTACAGCGGTGGGAGGAGATGTAGATAATCAAAGCTAGCAGAGTGGCGTCTCTGTGTGTCAGGTGCAAATGAAGTGGAGAACAGAGAAAATCTCTCTTTCAAAGATTGCCTAGTTTATTTCAGCAGAATGTCACGGCTGGGTAGTGTGTTCAGCCAATACAGTTTTAGGAAATGCTTTGAACTGTATCCATTTTCACCTGCAGAACTCTATAATATCTAATTGATCTTATTCTCTTACAGTCCAAATGTGTAAAATGACATGGTCAATGTAATTGATTAAGATGATTGCAGGGGCTTTTGTGTCAAAATGTCCTGAGAAAATGATTACCGAAGTAAACCTCTGCCTATTGATAAATGTAATACCACAGAAAAAGTTGAGAAATTAATGTAATCAACTTTTGTGATGCAATAAGCCCTCGGAGATAATGTCATCCTCAAACAAAGGGAGAGGAAGAGAGTGAGCGGCTGTGAGGGAAGGCATGGGCTCACTATCTCACAAGCAGATTAGCACGCTGTCATCGATCACAGTTTGACTTCATACATTATCTCAGCCTGCATCACTGATCCCACTCACAAACTTCACTGGATATGATGTGTGTTACCCTGGCGAGGCCTTGACAGCCCCATAGACACCTCAGCACTATGGGACTGTCTTTATGTAGAGGATTATGACATTCAGTGGAAAAGAGAAAAATATCGTCAAAATAAGTAAACTGAGAATGTTTCTTAAAGGGATAGTTCACTTTCAAATTAAATTTTGATATATTTCAGCTTACCTCAAGGGCATCCAAGATGTAGGTGTCTTTGTTTCCGCAGTAGTTTCCATTTTGATATTTTTAGGTCAAATCGTTCTTGTCTGTGACTCATATAATGCAGGTTTATGGTCACCTCAAAGAGCATGCACAGAGAAGTCCAAATTAAACAATTCCCCATCGTAAGTACACATTGATGACCTAAGACACGAAACGAGCGGTTTGTGTGAGAAAACGAACAGTATTTATATTGTTTTTACCTTTTGTACACAACCACGTCCAGGTGATCTGAGGGCGCGCGTGCTTCCTGTTGTGTGATGTGTGCGCGTTCTGGCTTAGTCTGCGCAAGCACGGAAAGCACTGGATATGAACCATCCCTTTAAATGTAATTTTATTGGAGTAATTTCAAAAAGCTGCATTTTGAAAGTCCCTTATGCTCACCAAGGCTGAATTTCTAAAATAATTCAGTAAATTGTAACATCGTGAAATATTATCACAATTTAAAATAACAGCAAATTCAGCAACCATTACTCCAGTCTTCAGTGTCGCATGATCATTCAGAAATCAGTCCAGTATGATGTTTCGGTGCTCAGAAACATTTCTTCAAATAGTTGTGCTGCTTAATACTTTTGTTGAAATTGTGATACAATTTTTCCCCACAGAATTCTTTGATAAATAGAAAGTTTAAAAAAAGCAGCATTTATTTAGATTTTTGTTACTGTAACTTTTGATGAATGTAATAAATCCTTAGCATTTTTAAAAGGTTTTGTGTGTGTGTGCGCAGTAATTTATAGTTATATGCAAGTTAGATACAATCTTCTAACTTAATTGGCCAATATATTGCATAACTTTATAATATACTGTATACTTTGTAGCCTTCAAGTCATAAAAACATTTTTTTTTTTGCAAAGAAATAAATCTAATGAAAATGTTTAAGAATTAGGTGTTTTCTCTGGTGTTCAGAGCTTCAGAAACTCAGAAGTCAATCATTATTTGGGACTCTCATGGTTCTCAACAGGGTGTGTTTTTCCTTTGCCATCCTTTTTCTTCTCTCCAGGACTGGAAAAGATTTTATATGGAATTCATGGGTTAGAAAGTGTAGGAACCCTGAATATTTCATGTCCATTTATTTACTTGTTGTGTAAGTAGTGCGTATTAAGCTGGATAATGTACAATCAGACAGTCATTAAAATTAACAAAAACGTCCTCATAATGACATTTGACCACTCTGTCTGGGTTTATTTTTTGATGATGACTGTCTGACTGTACATTATACCCCACTTAACCCTCTGGAGTCTAAGGGTATTTCTGGGGCTGGAGAAGTTTTGTCATGCCCTGACATTTGTGCTTTTTTCAGTTTCTAAATGGCTAAAGTCTAATCTCACTGTAATCAGCACATACTGGGCTATAATAATATGTGAGCAGCATGTATGTACATGATTGTGTTTTTGAGAAAACATTTTTTATGCGTGGTTAGTGAAAAACTACAATTTTAAATCACTTGAATAAGGCAATGAAGCACATACAGAACATTGGTTCCCGGGACTTTTGAGAACTGGAGCTGGAGGGGGGATAAATTGAAAGAACAGCATTGTTTGTTACATTTGTTACAGTTACATTTATTTGTTACATTTATATTATTTACATCAAGCTTTTGAATTGTATAGTATTGTATATTGTTATTGAAACTTCATAATATTTCACTTGATTATACATTTAGTCAGGAATTATAGTTGGGAAAAAGTCTTTGGAAAAAGTCTAACTAGTAAAATGTTTACACGTTATGTGAAAACTAGTACATATAAATAAATAAAAAGAGACTTACTCATGTTTATGATCTCTGGTGAATAACGTGCTTCATTCTTTTTTTTCTGAGGAAATCCAAATCTCAAATCCTCAACCACATCACATCTTTTCGAGGTGAATTATGTCTTATTCCTCTCATCGCGAACAGTAAAATAAAAAAAATTGAAGAACAGTCTGGCTGCGTTGTCTTCAGTTGTGTGGCGTATTCAAGCCGTGCGCTTCTGTGAAAAATTAGAATCTGAATAGAGCGTTCAGCGTGGGGGCGTGGTCACATTAGAAGTTAATGAAAAACGGACATCGCGTTGTTTTCATGTGGATTACTTTATCACAGAATATCTGTTTTCGGCAGCAACAGTAGACATGTAAAAGTAGACATGTCAGGCTTTCTATAGATATCTCTCTCATGTCTCTTCGTTGAGTATTCGCTGAGTTACAGTTCATTTTAATGACGTGTTTGTAAATGAAGATTAGCGCAGACAAAGGCTGCAGACAGCACACCTTGTTTGTTATCTTTATTTTATAAGTGCACAAAGTTCTGTTGTTATTATGTCTGTATTCAAAAAAAAGTAAACCCTTTACAGATTCGATTGATGCATTGCTCTTATCTGTACGATAAAAACTGAAAGTGTAATTTAAGTTATTTTCGGGGTTATCAGGAGAAATTACTCATAACGTGTATACGTGTTAATCGACTTCAGAGGGCTAACTTTTCACTCATATGTTTCATAGATTTCATAGGGAAAAAAATCTTTTAATAATTGTGGTTTGATAAAAAAAAAGAAGAATGCATTTAACTCAGTGTTGTAATTAAAACAGAAATGTCTGAATACCAGAAGCAAAATGGATCGAATCAGATTGGATTGGCTGTGTGGGTGAACATTCTGGGCTCTATCCTTTATTTACAGGAGCTTTACACGCTGGCAGAGCTTCAGATCTTATAACCCCAACTGCTACATGGTAAAGTCTGGTAATCGCCTGCACAGACTGGGAGAAAGAGTCATATTTTCATTAGTGAATGCATGATATGTGGTTTGAAGCAGCTACTGTAGCTTCTTGACCTTCGTGACTTTGTGACCCTTATATGGTGCTTCAGCAAAGGAAAACGAGAATTTGCATTTAAACTCCTAAGTAAACTTCCAAATTCTGGAATTCTGAAGGTTAGATTGAGTAAATGAAGACTTCCCTCAGGACCGTTTGAGTCTGTCACTGGAGGTAATGATGAATATGAGTACTAGAGTGAGCTGGGCCATTACTCACTCTAATGCCTCCATTACCACCTCAGGGACGGCCCCTGGTTGGAGAGGGATAGTATCACCAAAATGTATGCTTCCGATTTGAACACATATCCCTTGATGGACTATGGAGACAAGGACGTTTAGAGCCTAAGTGTTATTTTAGTGGAAACAGCAAAGTGGGAAGAAGAGAAATATCTAGATTTTAACTTTGTCACGAAGTGGAGGACGGTTTCTAAGATCTATCCCCTTGCATTAACAGGAAAAAGGTTATATAAAGAAACATTTATTGAAACATGGTTATTGAATTTAATGGCATCTCCCCTACATTTTTAATGACTTGCGTTTTGCCACGACGTGAAGCCTCAGTGAGTCACATAACTGTAGAAATGGCAGAGCAGCTACAAGTTAATTAATTTAGCTTCTTGCAACGGCTTCTTGCCTCTAGACTCACACAGCTGTCTCTGAGACTTTACAGGGTGTGGGTTAATACGAGACATAATTGCTTTAAGCCAAGGAGGGGGAATCTATTTACAAATCTTAGAGAAGAAATTAAAATCCTTAGAAGGTTGAAAGCGGACGAAGAAGGTGAAACACCAGGTCACATCCTTCCAAAGTCTGTTCTGATCTCTGAGCAAACAAACTAAGAGAGGACAGTCATTGTTCTCTGATTAGAAATGAAACAGCAATTCAGCAAATGCTCAAGTGGACTGCAAGGACATCAGAACTCAAACATAAAAAAATACAATATAAAATGAAAAATTGAAGTAGATTGTGAAAGATTTTGAAGGTTTTTCGTCTGCATTTTTCCACAAAGCATATTATTTAATAAAACATTTTATTTAATATTTTAATCTTTTTAATGTCATATTTGTTTTAATATTTTAATAATTTTTACATAATTCACTTTAATAGCAGATTTCGCGGGTTTTCTCATTCTTAGAATTATAATATATATATATATATATATATATATATATATATATATATATATATATATATATATATATATATATATATATATATATTATATATTTATAATATATATATATACATTACTTGTGAGACCAAATTATTGTGACCTCGGCAATCTCCAAAAAGTGCTTAATGAATGTTTGCTATTGTTCACCTTATTCTTTAGTTTTCATTCAGCAGAACATCATTCCATAGCCTGGGTGCTGTTACTCATTTTTAAAGCATTTGAAAAGGTTACAAGGGTGAATTATGTCCTGCCTCCCTGACAGGAACTAGTAAGTACTTGAGCTGTTCTGAACAGTCAGAGATTATTACACACCTCACAGTCTTTAAGCACATCAGAGGGAGTATAAAAAGGAATTTTTTTCAAGCTCTTTCATTTTTTAGTTACACATCAGAATAAATTCTGCAGAATGTATCAAATGTACTACAAACTGAACAGGATGAGTAGGATGCTGAAATGGTCTAACTAGAGTAAAAATTTATGGTGTCTTTATATTCTGCTGCTTTGCATGAAAACTTAAAAGCCCACCATCCGGTTCATGCTCTTCTAAAGAGTTTGTGTTTATATCATTGTTACTTGTTTGCTTCCAGACTGACTCAGTGTGTCAGGGTTGTTTTCATCAGGAACCTTGAAAATCCAATATGTTGGTTATCAAATCACATCACTCAAGGGCATCTGCCGGTCAGTGTATCTGGCAAATCGATCAGCTTATCAGTTCAGCTACTTTCATTTACTTCAAGCTTAACACATGTGGACTTCCTCAGGTTTCACGTTTGATTTTCCAGCCTGACACAAGGGCCTCACCACTTGTGTGAGCCTTATCATATGCTTTCTGGTTTCATCTCCTGCTTTCAAATGTCACTGCCTCAATTTTTAAATATGATCAACAGTTTATACAAAATATACCTGTTTTATCTTTATTACCTGTGCTTTTAAAACCAGTTATATTGTGAAATATTATCTTGATTAGAAATAACTTTATTGTATTTTAATATATTTTAAAATGTATTTATTCCTGTAATGTCAAATCCAACTTTTCGGCTCTTCAATGTCACACGATCCTTCTAATATCATTCTTATATGCTGTTTTGGTGCTCAAGACACATTACAATGTAGAAAACAGTTGTGCAGCTTAATATTTTTGCGGGAAGCATGATACTTTGTATTTCATATATAGAAACCTGAAAAAATTCATCATTTATTTTTAAAAAGTCTTTGGAATCTTTTAAAAATGTTATCAAGTCTTTACTGTTGATCATGCTAATGCATTCTCACAGAATAAAAAAACATTTCTTAAAATAAATAAATAAAATTAGTTTAGCAGCTAAAGTCCCTTTGTCCTATTCTTGTGCACAGACAAACATTTATGTACAGTATATAGAAGAGTCTTATGCAGTCCAACAAAATTATGCAGACAAATACTTCCAGTCTCAAAGGCCTTTTCTCAAGTGTTCTTTTTAAAAAAATCAAAGTGTGCCCATGCATTTTTCATACGCGTATGTCAAAGTTCTTTGCTCAAAGATTACATTTCTCAGAACAGCGTGCCAGGGCACAATGAAGAACATGAAGACTAGTCGCACATCCTCTCTGGTTCAGTTGTGCTCTTGCTCTTAACTGTACCTCATTGGCTCAGCATATCTAGTCTGCCAGCATCACAAATGATGGTAATTGTGATTGAATCCGCAATATGAAATGATTTATGGGGAAGTTGCCTGTCTTCGACTGAGGGAGTGTTTACTGTAATATGAGCAGCACACTTGCTATCTTTGGGTACATTAAGCGTCCTTTTGCTTTGTTTGAATATAAAACCTGATTAAATTTTTGACTCCATGCAGGAAGCTAATAAAATCTCTCTTTTTTTCTCTCTCTCCTTTCATGCACGACTGTGGACACAACTCAGCAGGTGAGTGCATATTTACCTTCATTACAAATTCTTTTGAATTGCAACTTTCACACTTCATAGAAATTTTTAATCTAGTTTTTTTCATGTGAATGTCAGAATGTCAAAGTGACCTATAATTTAAACATCCACATGCTACATTTTCCACATTTATGCGCTGTTTGTACTTTGGCTGTCCACATGATAGGGAGGTTCGAATATGCTCTATATAATGCCACATCAAGGGCAAAACTAATCAAATGGTTGCCACGGGGCCTTTATGTTTCTGTGCTTATGCTTTTCTGAAGAATCCAGATTCGGCCCTCTATAAAATTACTTAAACCACAAATCCAGGGCCGGCCCTGGCCAATTTGCTGCCCTAGGCAAGATTTTACCTGGCGCCCCATGCATCACATCCATAGACTGTATAAAATATGGACGTAGTGTCCGTGACGTCACCCGTAGACTACTGAAGAGAGTTTTTGAAGCCTAAAGTGTGTAGAGCGGGCCGTCGCCATCTTGGCAGCGCGTCACCGCGCGACTCTCCCGGACAATCAAAAATGGGCAAAAAGGCGGGAGCTAGTTGCTGTAGCCACGCCCACCTAGCGCGACGGCAGTGTCAGCAGCGGCCATCTCGCTGTCACTCAAGTGGCCACGCCCTTAATTATGCAGAACTTTAAGTCTTAATATAATTTAAACGGATGAGTTATAAAAAAATTCACCCCCCTCACAGTTGTCATGAAGGGCAAAATTAGCTATTTAGACCAAAATCATTTTTTGAACCAGGCTGTAAACATGTTTTTTCCTGCTGTAAAGTTGGGCATTTTAACATGGGGAGTCTATGGAACTGACTCCCTTTTGCAGCCAGCCTCAAGCGGCCAGTCTATGAATTGCAGTTTTAGTCACTTCCTTATTGGCCTCACGAGAGAGAGCGGGAGGTTGGCGCTCGATCACATCCCATTTCACCCTGTCATTGTGTTCATGATTTAGCATGTATATATATATATATATATATATATATATATATATATATATACACACACACACACACACACATTACAGCAGAACTGTTTCCAACACTGAAACTTTCACCGTGTCTAGAACTGGTGCGAGCTGCCAGGCCCGTTTCTACGAGCTGTGTGTTAACAAAAGCAGTGCTGTCTATATTGGATGCGGCGTCGGCTACACAACACGCTACACAACAAATTACCAACAACTGATCGCGCGCGCTCTGTTTCTGACGCACTTCAAGCACTCGATGGGCGGGGGAAGATTGAAGAGACGGACTTTTTTTTTTTTTTTTTTTTGCTTTATTTGGTAGTATTTCGAATTAATGGTTTTTAAATAGTAGCCTATTATAAAAAAATCACTCGTTCACTCATTCTGGCGCCCCTATGGATGAGTGGCGCCCTTAGCATTTGCCTATAGCCTACCGCCTATGCCGCGGGCAGGCCCTGCACAAATCATTGCCTCGCCTTCAGATGGCAGCTCACGGCTATCGCTGACAGCTGAGGACAGCACTCGAAGTGCTACAACAATTTAATCTCCTAACTGAAAACTGAAATCCGTCCCTGCACACATAATCAACATGCTAGCAAGATGAGGCATGTTGAGTAAGAAAACTTTGCGTCGACATGTCTGAATTATTTTTCTGTCCTTGACGATCTATTTCTCGCTCTCTCTTTCTCGCTCTCTCTCTGTCTCTCACTGACTTTCACATTGTTCTGTTAAAATTTCATGAATAAAACAACCGGTCATACAAATGCTAAGCTTTCTGAGACAGAGCGAGAATAATACAGTCTTAAATCAATTGCAAATGAACACAAGATAATTTTATTGTGCTTTGAGAGTACAGACAGTGATGTGAGAAGATTTTGAAGGGTGATTTATATATAAAAATAATAAATAGATAAATAAAATATCGAGGCCTGTGATATATTTCCAAGGCTGCGCACCTGTAATGCCACCAAACTGCAAAGTGCTATCTGCCAGTCAGCCCACAGAATAAACATTTATTGAATAAAGGCTAAACAGAGACAAGCCAGAGCTGGGTAATTACGAATCATAGCTAGTCAGAGTGACTAAATTGATTTGTACAGTAAAGTTGTTTGCTTTATTGGGCTGAACCTTGGGATCGTTAATTACATTTTTTGGCTTTTTCTAATGGGTAAATAAAACAAGGGCTGCATGTGACCAAAACTCCAGGTAATCCAGTGGTTTCATGTGCAGCCATGTTGGAGAATGAAGTCATTTTTGTATTTGAACAATAGATTTTCATCAGGAAATTTGTATCATTAACATCCAACAAACAACACACTGTGAAGATAATAGTTTATGATTTAGAAACATCATCACAGTATGTTGTTTATTAGCTGTTAATGATTTCACAACATGGAAACAAACCTCCACCATACAGAAAGTTCATTACCGTAATGAGCATTTTATTTAAGCTTATCAGAATCTTATCACCTCTGTATCACATTTAGACTTCATTATGCAATAGTAGAGCACAATAGTTATAATGTCTCATTACACAGAGCTCTAGACTACTTGATTCTGATCATGGCAGTTGCTGCATTCATCCATTTATTCATCCATTAATTAGAAATAGCACCTTAAAGTCAAAAACTGCAATTTCATGACCTATGCTGCAGGATTGTTATTAACTACTTATACTAAAACAATACAAAACTAAATAAATATTAACTAAAATATAACAAAAGAAAATATTTTATTTCAGCTCATTGCCAAGGCAGCATTATTCATTTCAATTTAAAATAACTAAAACTATAACTAAAAACTAAAAATGAAAACAAAATAGAAAAGAAAAAAAAATATTCAAAAAAATATTAACAAAAACTGTAATGGTATATCAATGATATAGTCAGCTGCAAATATGTCTTGACCCCCAAAAAATTCTAACAAAAGGTTTCTCAGTGGTTTACAGTAGTATCAAATATACTTAAAAACATACTAAAAGTTTACCAAAGTTTGACTCCAAGAAAGGCCCCATTTTAAAACTGGCAGCCGCCAGGTCCTTAAAATGACCATTACTCCTTTGTATTCCTCCTAGACCAGAAATATTGGTGCCTGATACATGTTTTGGTCATGTAATACTCTAATTAGCATATTTGCATGATAGATAAGTGATTACAAGTACAATTATATATTAAAGCAATTGGTTACAAGCATATGTATGGGAAAAATAAGTACAATTTCCCTTAAGTACAGGTACATGTAAAAAAAAATTGAATATCATGAAAAAGTTCTCTTTTTTTTGTAATTTAATTAAAAAAAAGTGAACTTTTTATATTCTAGATTCATTGCACACAAACTGAAATATTTAAAGAGTTTTTTTTTAGTTCTGATGTTTACGACTTACAGCTTCAGTATCTCAAAAAATTAGAATATTTTCTCAAAGATCAATCAAAAAAAGATATACAAAACAGAAATGTTCAAGATCTCCAAAGTAGGTTTAATTATGCACTCAATACTTGGTTGGGGCTTCTTTTCGCAATTACTGTCTGTGGCACTGCAGGTTGCTTTGTTAGCGCCCTTCAGCTCCTCTGTATTGTTTTTCAGATGTTACTTATCTTCCTCTTCACAATACCCCATTGATTCTCTGTGAGGTTCACATCAGGTGAGTTGGCTGGCCAATCAAGCACAGTAATATAATGGTCGGCAAACCACTTGGAAGTGGTTTTGGCAGTGTGGGTAGGTGCTAAATTCCTGCTGCAAAATTAAATCTGCATCTCCATTAAGCTTGTCAGCAGATGGAAGCATAAAGTGCTCCAAAATCTCCATGTAGATGGCTGCATTGACTTTGGACTTGATTAAACACAATGAACCAACACCAGCAGACGTCACGGCACCCAAATCATCTCTGACTTCAGAAACTTCACACTGGACTTTAGATTCTGTGCCTCTCCAGTCTTCCTCCAGACTCCAGACGTTGATTTCCAAATGAAAAGCAAAATTTACTTTCATCTGAAAAGAGGACTGTGGAGCACTGAGCAACAGTCCAGGGCCCGGTTCCCCAAAATGTTCTTATCGCTAAGTAGTTATTAACCTATTCCTTAACCTCTCTCTGAACCTTATGGCACGATTCCCGACACGTTCGTACGCTAAGTACATATCTTCTGTAAGTCACACTTTCGTAAGGTTGGTCTGTACCATTCGTAAGCTCTCTCTTAGTGTTGTTTGAGCTCAAGACGTTAGTCACCGGAACTGAGCAGTCAATGTCACCTTTATTTATATAGCGCTTTAAACAAAATACATTGCGTCAAAGCAACTGAACAACATTCATTAGGAAAACAGTGTCAATAATGCAAAAAGGATAGTTAAAGGCAGTTCATCATTGGATTCAGTTATGTCATCTCTGTTCAGTTAAATAGTGTCTGTGCATTTATTTGCAATCAAGTCAACGATATCGCTGTAGATGAAGTGTCCCCAACTAAGCAAGCCAGAGGCGACAGCGGCAAGGAACCGAAACTCCATCTGTGACAGAATGGAGAAAAAAACCTTGGGAGAAACCAGGCTCAGTTGGGGGGCCAGTTCTCCTCTGACCAGACGAAACCAGTAGTTCAATTCCAGGCTGCAGCAAAGTCAGATTGTGCAGAAGAATCATCTGTTTCCTGTGGTCTTGTCCTGGTGCTCCTCTGAGACAAGGTCTTTACAGGGGATCTGTATCTGGGGCTCTAGTTGTCCTGGTCTCCGCTGTCTTTCAGGGATGTAGAGGTCCTTTCTAGGTGCTGATCCACCATCTGGTCTGGATACGTACTGGATCCGGGTGACTGCAGTGACCCTCTGATCTGGACACAGACTGGATCTGGTGGCCACGGTGACCTCGGAACAAGAGAGAAACAGACAAATATTAGCGTAGATGCCATTCTTCTAATGATGTAGCAAGTACATAGGTTGTTATGGGAAGTGTTTCCGGTTCCGGTTTACCTAATTAATGCAGCCTAAAAAAATCCAACGGATTTGGATAATAAAAGCATATTAGTATGTTATGTGTATGCCAGGTTAAAGAGATGGGTCTTTAATCTAGATTTAAACTGCAAGAGTGTGTCTGCCTCCCGAACAATGTTAGGTAGGTTATTCCAGAGTTTGGGCGCCAAATAGGAAAAGGATCTGCCGCCTGCAGTTGATTTTGATATTCTAGGTATTATCAAATTGCCTGAGTTTTGAGAACGTAGCGGACGTAGAGGATTATAATGTAAAAGGAGCTCATTCAAATACTGAGGTGCTAAACCATTCAGGGCTTTATAAGTAATAAGCAATATTTTAAAATCTATGCGATGCTTGATAGGGAGCCAGTGCAGTGTTGACAGGACCGGGCTAATATGGTCATACTTCCTGGTTCTAGTAAGAACTCTTGCTGCTGCATTTTGGACTAGCTGTAGTTTGTTTACTAAGCGTGCAGAACAACCACCCAATAAAGCATTACAATAAATCTAACCTTGAGGTCATAAATGCATGGATTAACATTTCTGCATTTGACATTGAGAGCATAGGCCGTAATTTAGATATATTTTTGAGATGGAAAAATGCAGTTTTACAAATGCTAGAAACGTGGCTTTCTAAGGAAAGATTGCGATCAAGTAGCACACCTAGGTTCCTAACTGATGACGAAGAATTGACAGAGCAACCATCAAGTCTTAGACAGTGTTCTAGGTTATTACAAGCAGAGTTTTTAGGTCCTATAATTAACACCTCTGTTTTTTCAGAATTTAGCAGTAAGAAATTACTCGTCATCCAGTTTTTTATATCGACTATGCAATCCATTAGTTTTTCAAATTGGTGTGTTTCACCGGGCTGCGAAGAAATATAGAGCTGAGTATCATCAGCATAACAGTGAAAGCTAACACCATGTTTCCTGATGATAGCTCCCAAGGGTAACATATAAAGCGTGAAGAGTAGCGGCCCTAGTACTGAGCCTTGAGGTACTCCATACTGCACTTGTGATCGATAGGATACATCTTCATTCACTGCTACGAACTGATGGCGGTCATATAAGTACGATTTAAACCATGCTAATGCACTTCCACTGATGCCAACAAAGTATTCAAGTCTATGCAAAAGAATGTTGTGGTCAATTGTGTCAAACGCAGCACTAAGATCCAATAAAACTAATAGAGAGATACACCCACGATCAGATGATAAGAGCAGATCATTTGTAACTCTAAGAAGAGCAGTCTCAGTACTATGATACGGTCTAAATCCTGACTGGAAATCCTCACATATACCATTTTTCTCTAAGAAGGAATATAATTGTGTGGATACCACCTTTTCTAGTATCTTGGACAGAAAAGGGAGATTCGAGATTGGTCTATAATTAACTAGTTCTTTGGGGTCAAGTTGTGGTTTTTTGATGAGAGGCTTAATAACAGCCAGTTTGAAGGCTTTGGGGACATGTCCTAATGACAATGAGGAATTAATAATAGTCAGAAGAGGATCTATGACTTCTGGAAGCACCTCTTTCAGGAGCTTAGATGGTATAGGGTCTAACATACATGTTGTTGGTTTAGATGATTTAACAAGTTTATACAATTCTTCCTCTCCTATGGTAGAGAATGAGTGGAACTGTTCCTCAGGGGGTCTATAGTGCACTGTCTGATGTGATACTGTAGCTGACGGCTGAATGGTTGCAATTTTATCTCTAATAGTATCGATTTTAGAAGTAAAGTAGTTCATAAAGTCATTACTGCTGTGGTGTTGGGAAATGTCAACACTTGTTGAGGCTTTATTTTTCGTTAATTTAGCCACTGTATTGAATAAATACCTGGGGTTATGTTTGTTTTCTTCTAAAAGAGAAGAAAAGTAATCGGATCTAGCAGTTTTTAATGCTTTTCTGTAGGATATGTTACTTTCCCGCCAAGCAATACGAAATACCTCTAGTTTTGTTTTCCTCCAGCTGCGCTCCATTTTTCGGACTGCTCTCTTTAAGGTGCGAGTATGCTCATTATACCATGGTGTCAAACTGTTTCCCTTAACCTTCCTTCAGCGTAAAGGAGCAACTTTATTTAAAGTGCTAGAAAAGAGAGAGTCCATAGTTTCTGTTACATCATCAAGTTGTTCTGAGGTTTTGGATATGCTAAGGAATTTGGATACATCAGGAAGATAACTTAAAAAGCAGTCTTTTGTGTTAGAAGTGATGGTTCTTCCATACGTGTAACAAGAAGTAGAATTTACAATTTTGGCTATATGAATTTTGCAAAGAACTAAATAATGATCTGAGATATCATCACTTGGCTGAATAATTTCAACACCATCAACATCAATTCCATGTGACAGTATTAAATCTAGAGTATGATTTCGACAATGAGTAGGTCCTGAAACGTGTTGTCTAACACCAATAGAGTTCAGAATGTCTATAAATGCTGATCCCAATGCATCGTTTTCATTATCAACATGGATATTAAAATCACCAACTATTAAAACTTTATCTGCAGCCAGAACTAACTCGGATGTAAAATCACCAAACTCTTTAATAAAGTCTGTATGGTGCCCTGGTGGCCTGTATACAGTAGCCAGTACAAACATAACAGGGGATTTATCATTAACATTTGTTTCTTTGGATAATGTTATATGAAGCAGTCTTTAGAAATCAGCGCAGCGCAGTACAAGTCAAACTATGGTATGACAACAATGATTTTATGTTATGGTCATTTTAAGACTAATAATAAAATATGTTGCAATGGATACTGGCCTATTTATGAAGTTGACTTTATGTGGTATCAGAACTAATATGGTGGTAATTAGCCTAGGCTATTTCGTAATGTAATTAAAGCGTTTAAATTGGCAATCACTTTTGATAATTAAAATCTGGCATACAATTTGGCTCTAAGATCTATAAATGGGTAAGCATGGTGGTGTCCAGTAAGCGACCAACTATGGCAGCTATCCAACGTGTCCTTGTATTTAATCAAAGACGGAGCCAGACGCGGAGCCGTTTAGTCAATGTCAATTTTTTTATTCGGCAAAACTTAAGCCCTTTTGACATTTAAAAAAAAATTCGCCTCCCAAGACAACTCATTGTGGAGCTGCTGGACCTTCCCAGACCTGCGCTTGCCAGGCAAACGTGGCGGAATTCTGCTTTAAGCCCTGAAGTCCAGCTGCTTGCAGCGCTACGTTTTTGTTTGTTTTTTTGCTACAGAGAGCTTCATCGGGGTCGTGGGAGAGGGCTACGGCCTAATGAAGACCTCGGTGTGGAGGTGCGTCCACACTGTCACCAACACCCTTCTGCGCCATGCCGGGGATTACATCCTGGTGGATGTCACACTCATCCCTATCGCCAATCCATCAGTGATTGATCAGGCATACATATCGCGAAAGGGATACGCGGCCATAAACGTGCAGGTTATAGTGGACCATAGGGGTGTGATCTCTGACCTGGTGGCAAGGTCCAGCAAAACTTCAAGTTCCTCTGACGAGAAGCTTGGTGCCCTTTTTTACGTTGCTTCCCCACCATATTCTGTATCTAACTCTCTCTCTCTGTTCATTGTAGATAAGTTGCTTTTTATTGAAAACATTAACCAATGGCAATCAATACCGCATTAAACAGAAGTAACTGCAGCTGCTTGCCAATCAATTCTGATTGTAAAGTACCTTACCATTAATATAAAAGTGTATTCTATAATTTTTAGAAGTCGTTAAACCCATGTCAAGAAGCAGCACAAGTGGCACAACTGGATAAGCGAGGGATTCCCGGTTCGTCTAACCGTCACAACATATCGTGTGTGAACATATTACTGACCATTTGATAATTTAATTTATAGTCTATAGTCTACTGATTACTTAAACTATGTTAAAATAAATGTTACTGTAATAATTTGATGAATGTTTCATTTGCATAGAACGTGTTGTCTTTCTTAACGCTTTATTGTACCTTCGCGTGAAGTGGAAAATCGATTCCTGAGCAATCGATGCCAACTAATTCAGCACCCTCACTTTGGACAGCGCTCTTGTAACGTCAGACGTAAGAGGCAGCGTGTTAAGAAGCTTCCTAAGTGACACTTCGGGGAACACACTTAGGAACATAAACAACTTTGGTAAGATATATCTTTCGAGGTCTTCTTAGCGCTCTAAGAGTGAGCGTTATCGGGGAACCGGGCCCAGTTCTTTTTCTCCTTACTCCAGGTGAAATGCTTCTGTCGTTTTTTTTCTGGTTCAGGAGTGGCTTGGTTTTAGGAATGTGATGGCTGTAGCCCTTTTCTTGTAGATGTCTGAGTGTGGTGACTCTTGATGCGCTGACTCCGGCTTTAGTCCACTCCTTGTGAAGATCTCCCAAGTTCTTGAATCGTTTTTTCCTGACAATCTTCCCAAGGCTGAAGTCATCCCTGTTGCTTGTGCACCTTTTCCTACCACACTTTTTTCTTTTAGTCAACTTTCTATAAATATATTTTGATACAGCACTCTGTGAACAGCCAGCCATTTCAGCAATGACCTTCTGTGGCTTACCCTCCTTGTGGAGGGTGTCAATGATTGTCTTCTGGACAACTGTCAAGTCTGTAGTCTTTCCCATAATTGTGGTTGCGTGTTCTGAACTAGCCCAGGAGGTACCCAATATTTATACTCATAATTAATAAAACTAATCAAGCTCAAAATGGAATATTCAAATTTTTTGAGATACTGAATTTTTTATTTTCCTAAGCTGTAGGTCGTAACAAACAGAATATTTCTGTTTGTGTGCAATGAATCTAGAATATACAAAAGTTAACTTTTTTGAATTAAATTACAAAAAAATAAAGAACTTTTCTTTAAGTAGTCAAGGATGAATTTTGTTTGAGCAAAATGGTATACACTGTGCTGCCAACAACATTTCAATGAGTCAGACAATAGCAAATGTCAGTATTTTTTCTACCATCTTCTGAATTGCTGAAAATTGTGAATTTAGTTTTGATGAGTTTAGTATAATGCCACCTTTATACTCAAAAACATCTATAGAGGATGCATTACATATGTATTACTATTATCCTATTCAAATTGAAATGAGTGACCATTTTAGAGGTTTCACACACAAGCCTCTGTTCGTTCTTATTCAGGGTTGTTTATGATCAAAGTTATACAACTCCAATTTTAAGTTACTTTTGGGTGCAATAACTTTTACATTGAATGTAAAGTATGTGCTTTAGCAAAAAAACATGTACTGAGTAGGAGTTACATGACATAGGCTAAATTGTTTACATCTCTGGTTCACCCCAAACAATAATAAAACCTTACAGTATTCTCACAAAATCATGCATTCCATAAGTATGTAATCATGTCAGTGCAATTTAGACAGGTCCAGTGGATTGATAGACCCAGAAAACATGGGGTTAAACACCAAGATTACTTGACTAAGTCAAATAATGAAGGAGTTAGGATATTTTAAGGGCTTCCTGCCCATCTTGGACGCCATCTTGAAAATTACCCCTTTCTAGTGGTCAAACTTTGGTAAACATTTTGTATGTTATTAAGGACACCTAATACTACAAAAAACAGCTGAGAAACCTTTTGTTAGAATTTTTTTAGGGTTAGGTGTTTTTTTTCATATATGCAGCCGCCTAATACTTAAATAGCACTGCAGGTATATTGATAATTTCATCCTGTTTCTTAATATTTGCTGTTGTCCATGGCAACTCTGTATATCATCTGGGCAACTGAAACCAACACTACTTTCATGTGTCTTGTATCACTTCACGGACTTGCAGTCTCTTTTAGACAAATGTTATCAGTTATGCTGAAAATAACCTCTGAGGACTGAAATATTAATATTACTGTGAAATTGTAGCAGTGTTCATCTTGTTGCTAGGTTAATTGTTTTGTACATTGTAGTGGACTTTTTTTATAGTAGTGAAAGCTTTATGGCAAGACTGCAGGAGTATGAATGTACATGCAGGCATAAGTATCTGTGTGTGTGTGTGTGTGTGTGTGTGTGTGTGTGTGTGTGTGTGTGTGTGTGTGTGTGTGTGTGTACATAATGTATAGCACATAATGCTGTGTTGCAGATGGAAGACATATGAAACAGGCAATTGTGTTAAGTGTGTATGCTGTAATAAAGTGTTGACGTGAGACCTGTGCACTCCTATTCTGAAATAACCTCCCCTGCCTAGACATCTTGACATTTCTATTGGCGAGAGGGAGAGGGCAGCTGCAGAAGTGGCACTGGGGGCTGCAGATCATGTTTATTATTTCCTGGGAAGTGATTTCTTCTCCCTGCTGCTTCAGGAGAGTAAACCACACATCACTTACTGTCAGTGCTCCATCCTCCCCTCTCCCTCTGTTTATTTATTCAGCCTTCTTTTCCCGCTCAGTCTGTGTTCTCTGCGGAACAATCCCGCAGAGAGTTTCCCCTCCGTCACTTTTAATTGAGGCCGTAGGTAAGGGCATGTGCACAAACACGAGGTGACGTGCAATCTTCTCTGTGAAATGGGCCTGTTCCATCTGTGAGAAGTGTTAGTGCTCACATAATCTCTAGTTTACTGCTTCATCTCTATCTGTCTGTCTTTCTCTCTCTTCTCTCAATATATCTTACTCTATCTATCTATTGTTTTTCTGTCTATTGTTCTATCATTCTATCTTCTATATATCATTATATTTATCATTCTATCTATCGTTCTATTGTTCTAGCATTCTGTCTATTAATCTATCTATTATTTGATCTATCTATTGTTGAGTGTTTATCATTCTATGTAGAGGCAGGTGATATTCTGAATCTGAATGATCTTGAACATTCTGAATCGCGATCTTCCCAATTTTGAGATGTACTATCGAGAATTTCCAGACTGGAACAAGCCTATGACTTACCTATTTGCACAGTTTAAAAAACACATTATTGCATTAAACAATCAGTTGTCAAAATGGTCATTAAAACCTGAGTTAGAACACTGCATCACTGTAGGAATTAAATGCACATTGATTCTTAGTAAAGGTATGAAATGATTCAGTCAGGGGCAGTGAGCATTTTGCTGTTTGACTAACATTAATGACACAGACAGCAGTAGGTTTATTAGGCTGCTGTCTCTTTAAGACAGAGTATTGATACTAAAATTTCATTCAGCCTCCTACTACTAGCTACTAGCTCACATTGAACTGTTTTTCAAATACATCACAGCGCATGAAAGACACAATAAAGATGCATGATATAATTTGGCCAGTCATAGTCATCTAGTAGACAGTCATTGGCATAGTTTTAACATTATTATGGGAACATGAAAGATCTCGATTTCTAAGATTCACTTGAAAAGTAGTTTAAAGATGTCTTCAAGATGGATCATGATATAAAATTGTCAGATCACATCCATCTGTCTGTCTGTCTCATCTGTCATTATTTTATTTTATCTATTGTCGTAATGTTTTATGTGAAGGACTGCCCGTCTTACTCTTCAAAATATTAGCTGTCTGTCTTCTTTACTTTCTCCCTATGTTTCTTTGTTTATCTTATAGTTTATTGATCTTTTTCTATATTATTGTCTGTCTGTTGATCTCCGGTGACACACTGGATGCGTGGCATAAGAATCTCAGCTGTGTGGCGTGTCCGTTTTTAATTTGGCTCCCATGTTAACAGGTTAGAGCTTGCAGACTGCCTGCGTGAGATGCGCGTCCGCGCGGAAAACGCGTGCATGCTAGAAATAGAACCGACGCCTATTTTTCCCTCAACACGGAAAGCGTGTTGGAAGCGTTTCCAGGCAAAATAGAATAGGAAAATGTGTTTATATGTCATTTTGTACACAAATACATATTAATTAATTACATTTTGATGTTTGAAAGTCTATAGGTTGACATAAATTCAGATATAAATATAATTTAAAAAATAAATAAATAATTATCGATTTTCAAATATTGCACCTGTCAAATATAGTTAATTTTGCCATCAATACTGTTGATGGTGTCCTTTATCAGTAGGCTTTATATTTATGCTCAACATGAAGTATAGATATTGTTGTCGTGAAGACAAGAGCCTGGTCTGTCGGCAGCCTCCCTATGTCACCTACAGCAGCAGCAGCGCACTAGCGCCGCGTCAGGCACAATTCTGTCAAGACACAGAAAACGCGACGCAGCCGCCACGCAACTGACACGCACCAGAAATGCATGCACACGCCACGCAGACAGTGTGACACCGGCCTTACTCTATCGTTCTTTCTGGCTATTATATAGCTGTCTTGTCAGTCTGTCTTTTTCTGTCTGTCTGTCTGTCTGTATTACAGTTTGTCCTGCTGTATATTAAATCCTGTGATTAAATCATGAATACAGATGAGTTGCTTTTATGTACATAAGTTGAATCAGTACACCCAGAACACATCATCCTCGCAAGCAGATCAAACTTGCAGAACAAATTCTTGCCATACCTAAAGTAATAATATGTTTTTTAGTTGGAAATTTTCTTAGCTGAAATGGCACTTCAGTTTTATGCCTTCCCATTAGCATAATTGCCCATAGATAGAAAAGCCTGGCACTTTCATTAAAAACAAGATTACTTCAGTTATTACTCTTAACATTTGTAGCAAACATTAATGGTTCAGTGAGTTTATCAAAAGGTTGGTAAAACTTTTCAGTGAGAATACCCCCCCCCCTCCACCCCTCCACCCCTCGAATCAGACTGGAATATTTTTAAATACATTCTTAGTCATCTAGACTAACCGAAATACAAACACAGTTAATATGTATTTTGATGAAAGAATCCATTTGCTTCTGGCAGAAAAAGAAAAATGGGAAAAAAATTTGATCTGCAGCATCACTTTTAAATGCAATGTTCTAACTTCTCTGGACCAGCCTCTTCCCTGGTGACTTCCTGTGCTGCGGTAAGAGTAGGCTAAACCATCGATCGCACTCTGATGACATTTGACTAACATCTAGGTGGGACCCTTTAATGAATGTCACCAGAGGCTCTGCTTTTTCTAACTCCTGTACTTGAGAAATTGTCCCTGGAGTTTCATTTGTGTCAAGTTAACAGTGAATTCAAAGACAATCCATAAAGATGAATGGCAATCTGCCGAAGCCAGGAGGCATATTAAAGCATAGCCAAATTAAACAGCCCATATTGTTGTTTTGACACTTCAGCAGATTGGTAACCAAAATCAGATGCATGAGTTCGCACTGTCAGTTTGCGTTCCGACTGGGAAATATCATGGCTGTTGATGTTTTTCAACTGCAGCGAGTAGGAAAAAGTTCCTTCCAGCTCAGAGCTCCCTCATCAGCTGGTGTCTTGCCACCCATGGGTGTGCAGACGTCTGGAGGATAGAGGTTTGCGGTGGCGACTGTGAGGAAATCTGTGATTGAATCAGTCCCGGGCTTGTCATGGTTATCTAGATGTGTCGGGGAAACGGGGCCTCTCTCCTTGCAGGTGTCACTGTATGTCTGTCTGCCAGATAAAGCACGGCTGCCTGCCACACGACACAATTACACCTCACCACATTGATGGGACCTTGTCCTTCATCTACTGACAGATGAAAAGATATCAAGTGCTGCATTTAGAACACTTTTTAATAAATTGTAAAGAGCCTAAATGAGTTGATCTTCTGCAGTTTTCTCTTTCATGCTCAGTTTATCCTGTGATTTGCAGAGGAATGTTGTTTTCTTTACTGCCACTGAACTATTGCAGATAGGACACAGTTGTTCTGAAAATACAGCAGCAGCAATACTCACCCGAGGCCGAACGCTTACCGCTTTAGCGTATTGTTTGTAATTTAGCTCTTATTTCTGATGCATAGCAAACTTTGAGCAGGAGTCTAATCACATTTCTGGAATATTTTTTCCTGTTGCCTACCACATTTATTTCTCTCACTTCTAATCATCAGCCTTCCATTAAGCGCCTTCAGACATTGTGCTTTGTAGGGAGGTGTTGTTGTGTTTATTGGATTATTCCCATGGTCAATTTTCGATTCTTCACACAGTACTGATTAAACTTTCACTTGGGGAATCAAGAGAAAGCTAAACTGTGACATTTGAAAACAAAACACTGGATTAAAATGAGAAAGAAACCTTTTCTTTCTTACTTTATTTCCTTCCTTTCTTCAATCCTCTTTGTTCCTTGTCTATGCTTTGTTTCTTTTTTCCATTCTTCTTTTCCTTCCTTCATTTACTTTCTTTATTTTTTCCCACTTTGTTTCTTTTCTTCCACTTCTCCTCTTTTCCTTTCTTACATCCTTTTTCTTGTTTAATGCTTTGGTTCTTTTCCCGCATTCTTTCTCTTTTCTTTTCCTCCTTCTTTTCTTTGTTGGAGGTCAAGTCAAGTCACTTTTATTTATATAGCGCTTTAAACAAAAAGGAATTCAGTGATGTCATCATCTCAGTTCAGTTTAAATAGTATCTGTGCAATCATTTGCAATCAAGTCAACAATATCGCTGTAAATGAAGTGACCCCAACTAAGCAAGCCAGAGACGACAGCGGCAAGGAACCAAAACTCCATCGGTGACAGAATGGAAAAAAAACCTTGGGAGAAACCAGGCTCAGTTGGGGGGCCAGTTCTCCTCTGACCAGACGAAACCAGTAGTTCAATTCCAGGCTGCAACAAAGTCAGATTGGCAGAAGAATCATCTGTTTTATTGTGGTCTTGTCCCGGTGGTCGTCTGAGACAAGGTCTTTACAGGGGATCTGTATCTAGGGCTCTAGTTGTCCTGGTCTCCGCTGTCTTTCAGGGCTGTAGAGGTCCTTTCTAGGTGCTGATCCACCATCTGGTCTGGATACGTACTGGATCCGGGTGGCTGCAGTGACCCTCTGACTTGGATACAGACCGGATCTAGTGGCTACGGTGACCTCAGAATAAGAGAGAAACAGACTAATATTAGCGTAGATGTTATTCTTCTAAAGATGTAGTAAGTACATTGGGTGTTATGGGAAGTGTTCCCGGTTCCAGTTTACCTAATTAATGCAGCCTAAAAATCCTGTTATGTGTAAGCCAGGTTAAAGAGATGGGTCTTTAATCTAGATTTAAACTGCAAGAGTGTGTCTGCCTCCCGAACAATGTTAGGTAGGTTATTCCAGAGTTTAGGCGCCAAATAAAAAAAGCATCTGCCGCCTGCCGTTGATTTTGATATTCTAGGTATTATCAAATTGCCTGAGTTTTGAGAATGCAGCGGACGTGGAGAAGTATAATGTAACAAGAGCTCATTCAAGTACTGAGGTGCTAAACCATTCAGGGCTTTATAATTAATAAGCAAGATTTTTAAAATCTATACAATGTTTAATAGGGAGCCAGTGCAGTGTTGACAGAACAGGGCTAATATGGTCACATTTCCTGGTTCTAGTAATAACTCTAGCTGCTGCATTTTGGACTACCTGGAGTTTGTTTACCAACTGTGCAGAACAACCAACCAATAAAGCATTACAGTAATCTAACCTTGAGGTCATAAATGCATAGATTAACATTTCTGCATTTGACATTGAGAGCATAGGCCTTAATTTAGATATATTTTTGAGATGGAAAAATGCAGTTTTACAAATGCTAGAAATGTGGCTTTCTAAGGAAAGATTGCTATCAAATAACAAACCAAGTTCCTAACTGATGACAAAGAATTGACAGAGCAGCCATCAAGTCTTAGACAGCGTTCTAGGTTATTACAGTTTTTTTAGGTCCTCTGTTTTTTCGGAATTTAGCTGTAAGAAAGTACTCGTCATCCAGTTTTTCATATCAACTATGCATTTCGTTAGTTTTTCACATTGGTATGTTTTGCCGAGCCATGAAGGAATATAGAGCTGAGTATCATTAGCATAACAGTGAAAGCTAACACTGTGTTTCCTGATGATATCTCCTAGGGTTAACATGTAAAGCGTGAAGAGTAATGGCCCTAGTACTGAGCCTTGAGGTACTCCATACTGCACTTGTGATCGATATGATACCTCTTCTTTCACTACTACGAATTGATGGCGGTCATATTAAGTACAGTCATATTAAGTACGATTTAAACCATGCTAATGCACTTCCATTAATGCCAACAAAGTGTTCTAGTCTATGCAAAAGAATGTTGCGGTCAATAGTGTCAAACGCAGCACTAAGATCCAATAACGGGAATCCTGCGTGATTGGGAACAAAATCACTATTAGTCACAGGATTGGGACGTGACAGGAAAAAATGTCAGCGGGAGTGGGCAGGACTGGGAATACACTTGGATCCCCAACTTTATACACAAATATAGCCTACCTTTTATATAAATAAACTATAAACTGGGTGTGCGATATGAAGATTTTTGATCGTGGACGATAAAAATGTCTCTACAATCTGCTTTTGAAGAAATGTAGTATCAAGCTGCAGCACACATTCTATCAGCTGCAGTTCTGGCTCCTCCGTCATATACTGTACAACATCACATCATTCACAGCAGTGTTAACTCAGCGCTAGAGTTACTCTCTCATTCATGTGATTTTAAATGTTTCATTCATGTGCTGCTGTGACCAGTGCTTTTTTTCTGAGCACCGCATTCACCCCGACCAGAGTATCTGAGTGGAGCCAGGAGCAGATTTTTTAACAGTCGGAGCGTCATGATTCTCCAGGCGTACTCCATCACGAGTTGCCTACAATTCTCTCCGATCAGAAGGTTATAATGACGGCAATAACCAGTTACAGGCTAGTTCTCAAGGAGTTTGTCTGTTCCTTTTACTAAATATTTTCGTGTTAAAGCATGATTTAAACAGATTCAGCACATTCATATGCAGTCGCTTTCCCAGTAATGCGTTTAAAAAAGTGCTACTTCATCTGTATCTGATTTTGAATAAGCAGAAATCTGTAAGAAATGCATCGATCTGTAGATAAAATAATTGACGAAAGTGTACTGTTATTTTCATCACAAACAAAACTTGCACAGCAGAAAGCAGCAATTATACCTTTTAATCCTGACAATATTATTAGTTTGGCATGTTGTAAGATAAAAAAAGTTTGCACACAATAGCCTAAGCCACTTTGAAACTCTCCTGCTATTTCATTTTTTTATTATTTATTTATTTAGGCTACGTTATGAACATAACATTGAAATACACTGAAATACTTTATCCACGGAGTGAAGGCGGAGCGGTGTTTCTGGCATCAGTGCGTGTGGAGCAGAGTGATTATTAAATGCTCGGAGCAGAGGGAAATTGATGTTAAAATACTCCGTCATTTTTGGTCATACAGATATAAGTAATCAATCTTTCGAATCCGTATATGTTTATTTGTGTGCACTCTGAATAACAACGAAATGCAGTGCTTCTGTAAAATGATTAATGCAAACAAGATGCAATTTTTGCCGTCTGGGTCATGTGAACTTGAGTGTGACCCAGGTTAGCATGGATGATTTACATGAAATTTAATGTGTGTGCAATGCGCATTGTGCATCGTTTAAGATGGCTTTCAGTTAATTAAAAAAAAAAAAAATATATATATATATATATATATATATATATTTAAAAATTGTATTTTACTAAAGTTGGCATGCTGTGATCTGTAGCCTACTGTATTTTTTTTTTTTTTTTTTTACTGTAACTGAGAGATTCCACCCAAAAAATATACAACCCGTGAATGGGCGGGAACGGGATTCATTCTTCCGGGATTGAATGGGATGGGATTTTTCCCCCAATTTTTTGTGGGATTGGGACGGGACAGGATTTTTTTTTGCGGGAGTGGGACGGGACATATTTGAAAATCCACTCTGAGATCTGTCTATAATTTACTAGTTCTTTGGGGTCAAGTTGGGTTTTTTTTGATGAGAGGCTTAATCAGCTAGTTTGAAAGTTTTTGGTACATATCCTAATGACAATAAGGAACTAATAATAGTCAGAAGAGGATCTATGACTTCTGGAAGCACCTCTTTTAGGAACTTAGATGGAATAGGGTCTAACATACATGTTGGTTTAGAAGATTTAACAAGTTTATACAATTCTTCCTATCCTATAGTAGAGAATGAGTGGAACTGTTCCTCAGGGGATCTATAGTGCACTGTCTGATGCAGTGTTGTGCATGAACGCGTTCAATGAACGCGTTCATATTTTCGCCGAACGCTGAACTGAACGAATCACTTTTCATACAATGAACGTGAACGAGAGCGGCGCTCACTCTGGCAGGAATGAACAGCAAGCGCAGTTCACGTTCACGCTCATTTAAAAAGTCAGGTTATACCAGGGCTTAATTTGAGCCGGAACATGTTCCGTCACTTCCGACATTGGATCCGGCACCTCCTGTGTCACTAAAATTAATTGCCTAAATGAAAAAAAAAATTATTGTTTGTGTAGTGTTCAATGTTTGTGACACATGACTTGCGCGCTTGTTGTACTAGTTGAGATTGCTGTTAGCCTCAATCGTTTCACGCAGGGGAAAAATGTCAAAAAGACAGGAAAGTTTGCTTAACTTTTTCAAATACGCTGGACAGTCAGATCCCAAACAAGCAAACATCGTTTCCGCTGATCAAAAAGGAGACCACGGTGGACACAGTAGCCTATTATCGATATCTCGTTATTTCGACATAAAAAGGGGACATTCTAATCTGCATTAAGCCACATTAAGCGTTCTTAAAATGGTTTTCTATGGGAGGAAAATGCTTAACCGTTCATATTATGGGCTCATCTGATTTTTTTGTACATAGCATAGCCTATTTGTTAGGATTTTAGTATCATAATTAGGCTAATAAATGCACACACAATTATCCGTGAACTTGATTTGAACAAATGTCTTTCAACTTGTGTGTGCAAAATTCAGAATTAAATTAATGTGCAGAAATTTGTACAAACAGAGAGTAGGCTATGTAGGCATACTATACTGTTGTAGCCATTAAAAAAAGCGCGTTTCATATTTGTTAAAATATTATAATGATACAAATGAACGTGAACTAGTTCATTTTCAGATATGTGAACTTAGTTCATTTTTTAAAAAAAAATGAACTATGAACATGAACTAGTTCATTATCATCTGTCTGAACTGAACTTTGAGCTAGTTCTGTTTAAGTATGAACTGGCACAACACTGGTCTGATGCGATACTGTAGCTGACGGTGTTACGGATCACTCGGGAAGTTGAGGAGTAACAGAATGAAGATGTTTATTGTACACAGACACAAGCAGAGGAGCAGGTAGTGATGAGTGACAATGAGGATGGATCCGTGAAGGTAAGGTTGAAGACTTCTTGGAGGGACGGTGAGCCACACACACGCACACTTGGGGAACTGGGTCTTCGGAGAGAATCGCTGGAGAGAGTAGAAGAGGAGTTAGTCCTTATAGTAAGCATACAGGAATGATCTTGTCGCGAACGTGACCGGACAATGTTTGAGTGCATGTGTGTGGCTTTTATGGTGCTGTGGTGATAGGCTGGTGATCAGGTGGATGTGATTTAGAACTCCGGTGAGGGTGTGTGTTGTGATTGTGTGGAGGTGGAACCTGTCGTGTTTGTAACAGAAGGCTGAATGGTTACAATTTCATCTCTAATAGTATCGATTTTTGAAGTGAAGTAGTTCATAAAGTCATTACTGCTGTGATGTTGGGCAATGTCAACACTTGTAGATGCTTTATTTTTCGTTAATTTAGCCACTGTATTGAATAAATACCTGGAGGTAAGGGAAGTTGTTCCATTAATAAAAAACAAAGCAAGAACAGTCCACTTTAGACATTCTACCAATATAAGTGTCAAATATTAGTTGTAGGGCTGTAGCTATCGAGTATGCTACCAAAAATTCCATCGATTAATCGAGTAATCGAGTAATTGGATAAAATGTGTTTTTGCTTAATTAAAGTGCAATATTAATTATGCAAGAGAAAATAAGACTCCTGGGTCTCTTAAACTGAAGAACTAAGTTTTCTTTTTTAGAAAAAAATATTTGTATTTTTTAAATGCATAGAATAAAAAAAATAAAGCATTTTCTGAGATGCACATTAAACATTAAACACATAAAACATTAATTTAATTTAAATTAAAATTATTTAAAATTAAGCAAACTTACCTTTTTGGTAAACTAAGGGGATTTACTATTAAAAATAAAACATGGAAGAAATGTTAATACAGGACTTTTATTTTGACGGGTTGACGTACCTTTACAGTTCGGTGTATGTGATGTGACGCTAGTTTTACTCATATCAAACGGTCAAATGCTCATGAAGTGACTGTCAGAGCAGTTCTGGAGATGTTGTTCATGTGTTCACGTCCTTATTTAGAGAGACAGCAGACGCTGAAATCACCGCAAGCGTCACGCACGCTTTAGTGTGTGTGATAAAGGAAGACGCGCTTCTGCTCCATTCATTAACACAGACACGCAGAACATGCAGAATTCATATTTAAATAGACTGTTCCGGCTTAATATATACAGATGTTAGTCCATATCGTTATTTGATGTAAGTGCAATGACCTATTTTTGATTAATTCATTCAAAATTTGGCAAATTCCATGCCATTCTGCGTTAAACTGTAAAATCCATTTTATGACTGGATTCCGCGATTCCGTCCGCGTTTTCTGCATCGCAGAAATCATAGGGCCCTAGTTGTGGTATGCCAGCTCTATCTTGTAATGGACACACGCCACGACATTCACTTTACGTTTTCCCTTACCCTCAAATCAAAACACTGCTGACTCCTTGCAGTATGTGATTTCAGACGCAGCGCTTGTGTCTCCTTCCGCTTTGTGGGTGACGTTAACGCGTTGTGTCATATTAAAAAAATCATTGCGAAAGAACCTGACGTGAGATTTAAAATAAATTAAAAGAGGCTTCATTTTTTGTAATAGAGTTACTCGAGTTCGTTTCAGCCCTAATTAGTTGCACTTCATTTTGATGGTCACCCAGTGCACATTCTACTGACTATAAGTAACTTTGCAAGTGCATCAACTTATTCTACTAAATTTAACCCTCACCCCAATCTACTAATCTACTAATACTCTAATGAGAGTAAATTGACATGTAGTTGCAAAGTTACTAATACTGTAGTTAGAATGTCTATCGAAATGACTACCAAAATAAAGGGTAACTTAATGAAAAGACAAAGGAAGAAAACAGGAGTAGAAAGGGGCAAGAAGGGTGGAAAAAAAGAGGTAGGATGGAAGAAGAAAAGAAACAGCAAGAACGAAAAAAGAAGGAAGCAAGGACAGTGAAGAGGAAGAATGGAAGAGAATAAACAGTGAAACAGAGAATAAACAGGGAAACTGGATAGGAGAGAAAGGAGAAAGAATGGATGAAAAAAAACTTACTTCATTCCTATTCTGTTGGAGACTCTTATATTTCGGATACTTCCTCAAGGTCAAAGGTTGCTGTCCAGCTCATTTTTAAAGACTGCAGACTGTCTCCCTGTCATTTCACTTGACCTCTCCCTCATATTTTCCTCCTTCCACTCCATTGCACACACAGAATTCACACCTGCCACTGCTGTAAGGTGGACACAGGGTGCTAACACATCTCACTGACTTCCCTTTGTGGGCAGCCATGTCTGGCGAGGGGTTTATTGACACGCGACAAAACATAGCTTTGAGTATCTGCCATTTAATGGCTTAATAATAAATGTAAGGTGACCTTGTGGCTTTACATTCAGTATGTTTAATATTACCAATAATGAAAACATTAGCAGTTGTGCTCACAGCGTTTTTATGTTACTGTGAAATATCAAAATTGCAGTGTTGAGTGGAGTTCTGTTCTCCTTTGTAACAGCAGGACTTAAATCCAGGTGCACCGGAGTGTAAATTACACCGCAGCAAGCTTTGAAAAACAAAACTGCAGGAGCCTTTCGTATTGTTTAGTCAAAAGCTTTGGTTATCCTATTTAGGAATGTTTATGTGTAAGTAGACAATTGACATGTTGATGTGAAAGGAAGGAAGATGAGTCTTTACTGAATGAGAAGTGATAAAAGGAAGATCATTTGAATCTTTTCTATTTTTTTCACTGTTTTGCTCTCAAAGAATGAAGAATTCAAATGTTTATGCTCCTGAGACCCAGCAAAACATAACAGCAATTCAATTTCAGGTTTTTGTAAATATAGTTGTGGTGAAGAAATATCTAAACACTTTGTGCTTACTTACTTTGTGCTTACTCATTTAATGTTCTCAAAAAAATTATCAAGGAATTATTGAAAAATGTTTTTTCATTCACAGATAAAATTTTAGAGAGAGAGAGAGAGAGATAGATCTCAATTTCTAAATATTTATAAATCAAACTTAGTACATCAGTAAAGATGTGGATATTAGAGAGTGGTTGGTTTCTATATTGTTTCCTTGCATTGTTTATTTTTGTATATTATAACTAATGGGGCAACTTGTATTAAGCTTATTAGAAAATATAATGAAAATGAGAACATAATATTTTGCAATTCTGAGTCCTGATGCCACTTAAAGACTTTGAAGAAATAGATTTAAAAATATCATACTTTGCTTCACTAAAAGCAATTTGTAAATAAAAAAAAGTCAAAAATATAAATTTAAAAAAATATAAAATATAAAAATCATTGTTCAGAATCAGTTTCATGCTTCCTAAGCCCCAGTCTTCTCTCCATCTCAGCCAAATTACAATGGCTCAACTGTACATGCTCTCCTCGCACCCTTTTCACAGCCCGGCCACAACAAACACCAAAGTATAGACGCACTCCAATGGCCTCTGCCTCTGCAAAAGCCTCCATTCCATCTCCTAATGGCAGGGAGAAATTGCTTTCAGTGGCACAGAGATGCTATCTGTTGGTTGTGCGCCAGTCAGGAGAGGCTGTGTGCGCGGGGAGCAGGTGAGGAGACTCAAGATGCCCACTCTCTCCCGCTCTCATCTCCTACTCTTCCTTAGAAATTAATGACTCTTGTGCTATCACACTAGGTATACCCGAAGAGGGATGGACGGTGTGTGGAACCACATATCGCATTTTTCCTGCACTCACTTGTGGAGAATCCATTCTGAGCACTTACCTGAGCGGTTAAAGGTTATGTTATGCTGTGCTTGTCTTATGTTGCGACACCTTTCAATGTTACAAGACTATTCTCCAACATTGTAGTTAAAGTTTAAGTATACATTATGTCTTTTATTTGAAATACTTTTTATAACTACATGCATACAAGTTATCTTAAAAAAAAGTATCCATTTATTTTTCACATTGAATTATGTTGTTTTTGCATTAAAGTTAGGTGTGTAAACACTTTTTTCAGAACTAACTTTTTACAGTATTTTGTTATTACTATGAACCAACTAGCCCTAAGTTGTCAGCTTATAAAGTCAACTCGAAGACAAAAGCAATTATGAATTTCTTTCATTTGCTGAACACAAAATATGTTTTAAGGAATGTTGGCTACCAAACTGTTGCTATGTAGGCATTGATTTCCATAGTATGGATAAAAATACTATGGAAGTCAATGGCTACTGTCAATTGTTTGGTGTTTTGTGCTAAACAGCTGAAAGAAATTCCTTCAGGTTTGGAACAACTTAAGGGTGAGTTAATGATGACACGATTTTCAGAACAGAATCTGAATCCATCTGAGATGTAATGCCCCTCTGTGCTGATGATCTTATGTTTTGTGACAGCACCACCATTTATTTTAGCAAAACAGAGTGGCTGCTTTAGACAATTCATCAGTCGCTTGGATGGAATGGGCTGAGGGGTGGGGAGCAGAGGGAGCTGTGGCTGCTTGATCTTCCGTGAAGCTGCCAGCCACTACTGCATCTCCATTCTCCTGCCTCCATATTTCTTCATTTAATAGGATTGTGTCCTGTCAGGATCCAATTTGTAGCCCAGGCAACATCTCTCCCAGAGCCAGTCCTGAGGTAGCCTGTTTTCTACATTTGCAGAGGCCACTGGATATGTATATAAATAGTTGTTTGTGGTCACAGTCCAGTGGCCTTGCCACATCCTGCCAACTCTGTCCATTTACTGAGGCATGTAAAGCTGGGGATGGGACTCTGTCATTATGGGATGTCCTTCTGCTGAGCAGTGATAAGGAGAGCTGGTATTGAAGCAGACAGAATGGAATGGTGGTAGACAGGCTGTGCTGGTATTTATGCATGGCCCACTGTTTTTTCTCTTACTCAGTCACAGACAGTGGATCATCACTGACCTGCTACTTACAGTAGTGTCAGCTGCACATGACTGACGCACCTGACTAGATAGGACATTGTGACTTTGGTTCTCGGAATGCAATTTTGTTCAACTGAGAATGCATCTTTACATCTGTCAATGTAAAAGGATGTTTGCAAACTTAAGTTGAATGTTTTCATTTTTATAGGGATGTATAGTTCCATAAATGAAATTTCTTACTGATAAGCATGATAATTATTTTTATGCTACTGTCGATATTAAAATTCTGTTATTTTTAAATTATTAATAAAACATTAAGTATCTAAATATTGTAAGCATAACGAAATTGAGGTGTCAATATATATATTTTAAGTAAGAAAGTACTTTAAGACCAGCTTTTGAAACAGTTGCATAAATTCATCAAGACTTTACCATAGATTGATTGATTGATCAATAGATTTACAGCCCTGAGAATTCTTCAGAGCTTTAGTGCCTTGTGAATAAACCTGCTTTGTTAGTATGCATATGTGAGAGCTCATTCCAAATACCATATTGAAATGCAGGTGTTTTTAAGTCAAGTTTTTGAAAAGATGTCAGGGGATCTGATATGATGCTCAAAAATGTGTCATTAATTGCTGTAATTGACTAGCTGTTCAGTTCTCACATAAACCACATAGCTTAAATTCAAGCATTATATTAATTCTCAGTGCCCCCAAAAAGATCGACTATAGCTTTTGTATTATTAGCATTTTGCTAAGCTAATGTTAGAGAAAGCAAGTCATAACTTAGAAATTTGGGACATTGGATTCTTACCAGCTTTTATTTTCAATAGTGTAGCCTAACTAGCAAGATTTCCTTTGTAGACCAGCATTAACTAGCCTGGACCAGCCTGTAAATTCATGCTGCTGTAAGCTGGTCTTTTCAACAGGGACACAATGTGTGCTATGATAATGATGTGATTTTGATGCTACTAAAGTCTTTTCACAGCACATTACTTCAAACATTATTTACCACGGAACTGCTCTTTCAGGAGACATGAAAGCGACGAGGCAAAACACAGCAGTTTAACATGACTACTTTTAAAACAAACCATTACAATAACTTTGAATAACCACTGGGGTAATTTCCCTTTCAGATTGACAGGGTGCATATTTCTGTTAGCGTTGTGCCATTGTGTGTTTAGGATGCCGTCATTGCGTAGTTGAAGAGTGAGAGAGCTTGTGCGGTGTGATATGTGATGTGTTTAGTAATTTTGACAGGCAGCGGCATTGCTGCCTTTACCTCCAGCATCCCAATCCTTCACTGACACTTTCCATCTGCCGTCTGTTTGGCTATGTTTCAGCAGTGCTAGCAGCGTGTGCTAACGTTTAAAGTGTCTGGGCATACGCTGTCATAAGTAATGAGCTTTCAAGAGAGGGAAAGACTCATTTTTATTAGGGCCCTGCTGATGGAATCCTTGTCTGCATCAGAGTGGAGAGGTGGAAGAGCCAGTGTGAGAAAGAAAACAGGGCAGGCCACTTACATACTGTGACTATGCATAATGCATCAATTCCTTTGTATAGCCCTATTCGGACGGGACTAGTTTTACAGGGGGTCGTTAGAGAAATATGTGTTTCACAGACATACTTGCTGATTTTAATCCCGTCCGAATCTGCCACGTCTGTGTTTTTCTCACACAACCTCTGTGATAATTCCAGAGCAAATTACCTACTGTTTTTCAGCAAACTCAGTGATCCTCTGAGAAAACTAATCGCATCCGAATGCGAATGTCTGTGATTGCACGTGATATTTTATTTCACAACGTGTTTCCTTTTGTGTTTTGGCCAACGTGAATTACCGTAGATGGCAAAGAAATAATAATAAAAAAATAATAAAAATAAAAAATCAAGAGCAAGATCACGTAAACTGTTAATACCGGCTATTGTAATATCAGCATCAGGTAAGATTACTCGCGTTCATTTATGCACTCAGTTACATAATGTTTTAATTACATATGTACCTTTATGAAAATTAAACATACGGTAGGTTTAGCCTACTACACACACAAAAAAACAAAAAAACAAAAAAAAAAACAAGTTAAACTAAAGGAACCACACATTAACATGGTTTTGCTATACTAGCCATTTAGTATTTATTGTGTAATAATACTAATGGCAATCATTCTGAATGAATGCAATGCACGCATACAGAGCGCGTGATCTCTGTGACGCCCAGATGCACAAATCAGACCCTCCCACCTCTGTAATAAACACAGAGATGTTAGTCCTGTCCGAATTGGTACATGAAAATCACAGACGTCAGGTGGTAAGAATCGAAACTCAAACGTAGTTTAGAAAACTAGTCCCATCCGAATAGGGATTTTGGATATCATTGGAATTAAAGACATACTAAATCATTTTTTGTTTGTGTTGCATTGGCTGATCGTTGACTTAGAGATTCTGACATCTAGTGGTGTGGATGTAGCATAAAATGAAATCAATGACATATATAGATTTAGTTCTACATTATGGCAATCTGCAATTAGTAATCAGCCATGATTACTTTGTTTAGTGAGTGTGGAATTAGAGGACAGAGTAGAATTTGATGGTCATGTGATCTCAACATGGCGGCATCCGTTAAGCGACCTGCTTTTATATTAGTCTGCTGGCATGAGTCTTCATCTCATCTAAGTGTGCTTGATTTTAAGCATATTTTTTTTTCGAAAAGTACAAAATATGTACAGTACAGTTTTTTATTGAAGAAATACTGCTGCGTCGAGCCTTTAAGGAGACTATTTTTTGTTTTATCATGCAAGTCATTATGGAATAGTGACCAAAAATGTAGATGTTTTTTTGCAGTTTCTCCCCTCACATAGTTACTACTTTGTATAAATGACTTTTGAAGGGTTTCCATTTAACTATTTTTATAAAAATTATAAATTTTGTGCTTAAGAAAACTTGGTCACTTGATATCACTTGATATGTGTATAAATTGTGGCAATTTGCATAAATTAAATGCTCATCTCGCTAAGGTGCCTTTCTGCAAAAACTTTGTCATGTTTTGACATTTTAACACATTGAAATTCCTTCTCACAACAAAAATGTGCATAACAGATGATGCGAAATACACTTTGAATTCAAACCTTATTGTTTGTAATGTCCACCATTGTCAATTTATTTTTTAATTTGGGGGGCAGGGGGCTTGCATATATTCAAATTTGGCTATACTCTAAAACAATGAGAGGATGCAAAGCTAAACTATAATCCCAGAGAGACTGATTTTTTCTGAATGTGCTTTTAAGGCCAAACCCCATATTCTCTAAAGCCCTCTAACAAATATCTCTGTTGTGTAGTTGTGGGTTCAGGAGGGGAAATTAGCTTCTGAGCGGAAGCTAGGGAGAAGGTAATGAAGTGTAAAGAGACCGATTAATAAAAAATCAGTGCAGGAGCCCATGCCACTGTTAATCCTGATTAAAACATAAATGCTATTTTGGCAGCCCTCTCTGAATAAACTCATTAACTTTTACAGAGGCAATGAATGAAGCATAAGCGCGAGATACCCATATAAGTTTGATCGCTGATCTCTGTGGCCTGGCCACTGGACTGTGACCGAAACGGAGGAAGAAAAGGACAACCTTCAGACAAAATTCAGAGTCTGATGCATATATGTGACTGTGCTATTATTCTACGTTTGTGAATGTGCTGATAGTCCTTTTAAAACTGGAGCTGTTTAACTTCATTATAGTTTATATATATATATAAATATATATATATATATATATATATATATATATATATATATATATATACAGTACAGACCAAAAGTTTGAACACACCTTCTCATTCAAAGAGTTTTCTTTATTTTCATGACTATGAAAATTGTAGATTCACACTGAAGGCATCAAAACTATGAATTAACACATGTGGAATTATATATGGAATTATATACATAACAAAAAAGTGTGAAACAACTGAAAATATGTCATATTCTAGGTTCTTCAAAGTAGCCACCTTTTGCTTTGATTACTGCTTTGCACACTCTTGGCATTCTCTTGATGAGCTTCAAGAGGTAGTCACCTGAAATGGTCTTCCAACAGTCTTGAAGGAGTTCACCGAGAGATGCTTAGCACTTGTTGGCCCTTTTGCCTTTTGCGGTCCAGCTCACCCCTAAACCATCTCGATTGGGTTCAGGTCCGGTGACTGTTGAGGCAAGGTCATCTGGCGCAGCACCCCATCACTCTCCTTCTTGGTCTAATAGACCTTGATGCCTTCAGTGTGACTCTACAATTTTCATAGTCATGAAAATAAAGAAAACTCTTTGAATGAGAAGGTGTGTCCAAACTTTTGGTCTGTACTGTATATATATATATATATATATATATATATATATATATATATATATATATATATATATATATATGTATATATATGTATATATATGTATATATATATGTATATATATATGTATATATATGTATATATATGTATATATATATAGGTCCTTCTCAAAAAATTAGCATATTGTGATAAAGTTCATTATTTTCCATAATGTAATGATAAAAATTAAACTTTCATATATTTTAGATTCATTGCACACCAACTGAAATATTTCAGGCCTTTTATTGTTTTAATACTGATGATTTTGGCATACAGCTCATGAAAACCCAAAATTCCTATCTCAAAAAATTAGCATATCATGAAAAGGTTCTCTAAACAAGCTATTAAACTAATCATCTGAATCAACTAATTAACTCTAAACACCTGCAAAAGATTCCTGAGGCTTTTAAAAACTCCCAGCCTGGTTCATTACTCAAAACAGCAATCATGGGTAAGACTGCCGACCTGACTGCTGTCCAGAAGGCCATCATTGACACCCTCAAGCGAGAGGGTAAGACACAGAAAGAAATTTCTGAACGAATAGGCTTTTCCCAGAGTGCTGTATTAAGGCACCTCAGTGGGAAGTCTGTGGGAAGGAAAAAGTGTGGCAAAAAACGCTGCACAACGAGAAGAGGTGACCGGACCCTGAGGAAGACTGTGGAGAAGGGCCGATTCCAGACCTTGGGGGACCTGCAGAAGCAGTGGACTGAGTCTGGAGTAGAAACATCCAGAGCCACCGTGCACAGGCGTGTGCAGCAAATGGGCTACAGAGAAGCAGCACTGGACTGTTGCTCAGTGGTCCAAAGTACTTTTTTCGGATGAAAGCAAATTTTGCATGTCATTCGGAAATCAAGGTGCCAGAGTCTGGAGGAAGACTGGGGAGAAGGAAATGCCAAAATGCCTGAAGTCCAGTGTCAAGTACCCACAGTCAGTGATGGTCTGGGGTGCCATGTCAGCTGCTGGTGTTGGTCCACTGTGTTTTATCAAGGGCAGGGTCAATGCAGCTAGTTATCAGGAGATTTTGGAGCACTTCATGCTTCCATCTGCTGAAAAGCTTTATGGAGATGAAGATTTCATTTTTCAGCACGACCTGGCACCTGCTCACAGTGCCAAAACCACTGGTAAATGGTTTACTGACCATGGTATTACTGTGCTCAATTGGCCTGCCAACTCTCCTGACCTGAACCCCATAGAGAATCTGTGGGATATTGTGAAGAGAAAGTTGAGAGACGCAAGACCCAACACTCTGGATGAGCTTAAGGCCGCTATCGAAGCATCCTGGGCCTCCATAACACCTCAGCAGTGCCACAGGCTGATTGCCTCCATGCCACGCCGCATTGAAGCAGTCATTTCTGCAAAAGGATTCCTGACCAAGTATTGAGTGCATAACTGAACATAATTATTTGAAAGTTGACTTTTTTTGTATTAAAAACACTTTTCTTTTATTTGTCGGATGAAATATGCTATTTTTTTGAGATAGGAATTTTGGGTTTTCATGAGCTGTATGCTAAAATCATCAGTATTAAAACAATAAAAGACCTGAAATATTTCAGTTGGTGTGCAATGAATCTAAAATATATGAAAGTTTAATTTTTATCATTACATTATGGAAAATAATGAACTTTATCACAATATGCTAATTTTTTGAGAAGGACCTGTATATGTATATATATATATATATATATATATATATATATATATATATATTGCTGTGACACTCATATATTTAACTCAGGTGCTGTCCATTTCTTCTGATCATCCTTGAGATGGTTCTACACCTTCATTTAAGTCCAGCTGTGTTTGATTATACTGACTGGACTTGATTAGAAAAGCCACACACCTATCTATATAAGACGATGATTTTTAGTAGGACATGTTCATTAACGGCAGTAGTAAAAGCTGTTTTGTGGTGATAAATATTTGGCAGGCTTGGAAGGGTAGCAGTGGCGATGACTTGCATCATGCTAATGTGCATTTAGGTTTCATGGCATTAACAAAAGGTCATGTGAAATAAGCACATTGGAACCATTAGGATGCAGTTATTTGTCAGTCTCTAAAGAGTCGGGTTAGTGAGCTGGAATTAGGAGTGCGCGTACAGTGTGTAAAGTGCTGTTTTAGCGGCTGTTAATGAAGGGAAATTAGCTTGCTGACTGAGGCAACATGGTATCAGGTGGCACAGACTACCCACCTGGCAGAATCCAAAGACCTGTGCAAACCAAAGAAGACGATATAGATGTAGACATTCTCATTAGTCATCATGTAATGGATGTTGTGAATTGTGGCTTTTTGCTTAACTGCACTCTAAAATACAGGAGAGAGGAATTATGCAGCCATATGTGTTATCATCCATGAATAGCTTTAACATTTTCAGATGGCGATTCATTAAGAATGTGCCATTTGTTGTCTTTCTGCATTTGTTTTAGTATCTGGTTCACTAAAGCAGGAGTTGCTGACCTTTACAGGCTGAGGGACCATCACCCATCTGTATAATTTACCAATATTAATCTACCAATATAATAGGTAGACCCCCCCTCCTGATTCAAGAACAAACAACTCTTTTAAATTGGTTCTTTTTATTGAATCCAAAACATGCAGAGAGACCAGGGAGGTCCGATTCACGAACAAATGAATCTTATGAAACGGTTCTTTTCAGTAAATCGAAAATATGCAGCGAGACCAAAGTAGTTTGATTCACAAAAAATGACTCCTTTTAACTGAATCAAAAGCACTCCACAAGCAGAGTAATCTAATTCATATACAAATGACTCCTATTGGTTGGTTCTTTTAATGATTCTTTCAGAAAGCTCAAACTTAAACACTCTTTAATGGAAGATTAAGTGTTTCTGTCATTTACAATTTTATAATAATTGTGCACATTGATATAGTAAGAAGTTTTACGAAATAAATGCAAAATTTACTTTTCTAGCAGTTTTTAGTCATGTTAAATAGGGTATATCTGTATAATTAATTGCAATTAAATTGCATCGTTTGGGCTACAATATGTTGTTCCTTTTTTATTAATTTTATTATTTTATTCATATTTTTATGAACATATTAGGAGCTTCCCTTTATAATCTGTAGTATTAGCTGAGAGAAAATGTTTCGTAAGCAGTGGCCATAAATGAAATATGCAAGTGTTGCAACTGTATAGTGAATTTGCCCCTCAGATACAAAGTCCAAAGAAAGTGCAGAAGATCTGTTAGAGTGCTGATAGTGGTGCATTCGGCATTCTTAACCCTGGAATGCAGGGAAATTGGATCATGTTTACCTGTTTTCCCTTCTCAGAGTAATGAGATAATGACAGCTGGAAATTAGAGTCTAATGTCATTCAACGTCTCCTCCTGTGTATTGCGTGAAGAGGCTGATTAGCCTGCATTCCATCGCAAAGTGTTCCAGCACTCCATTGATATGCTGCTAGTGTATTGCGGAAACCTACTGCGCACAGATGTAGAGAATGTTGGTATTGTTGAGGCTGAGCTGTAACCTTTGACACAGGCTGCAATTTAAAAACATTGTCTAAACTATATAAAACTAAAATGTAGATGTAGTGCACAAGATATTTAATTTTGAGGATCTTATCTTTTGAGGATAAAATTACTTCATGAGCCAAAATACACCCCTGGTCAATACAAAACACACAAAGTCAACTGTACAAAATATTTCAGCAAATATATATATGAATTTACTGTATTTTTAATCGTGTTTTATATATATATATATATATATATATGTGTGTGTGTGTGTGTATATATATATATATATATATATATATATATATATATATATATATATATATATATATATATATATATATATATATATATATATATGTATATATATATACAACACGATTAAAAATACAGTAAATTCATATATATAATTGCTGAAATATTTTGTACAGTTGACTTTGTGTTATAAGTTTATTCAACAAATTGTAATCCCAGAGACTCAATTAAATTAGCTCATTTAAATTTCATAAGTATAAACATTTTCTCAGATATTTCTTCTAGAAAACATATTAATGAGATATGTTCTTTTGAACTGTTGGCATAGCATAGTTCTGATAATTTGGTCTTTATGTATGTATGTATGTATGTACAAACCCGATTCCAAAAATGTTGGGACATTGTACAAATTGTGAGTAAAAAAGGAATTGAATAATTTACAAATCTCAAACTTATATTTTATTCAAAATAGAATATAGATAACATATCAAATGTTGAAAGTGAGACATTTTGAAATGTCATGCCAAATATTGGCTCATTTTGGATTTCATGCGAGCATACACAAAAAAGTTGGGACAGGTAGAAATAAGAAACCGTAAAAGTTAAATGTACATATAAGGAACATCTGGAGGACCAATTTGCTACTTATTAGGTCAATTGGCAACATGATAAAAACGAAAAATAGTGGAGTAATATCAGAATGGGGCTTCTCAGAGAAAAATTGCAAAGAGTTTAAAGTTATCATCTACAGTGCATAATATCATCCAAAGATCCAAAGATTGTTTTCTGAATAAAATATTGAAATTTGAAACTTCCACATAAATGCATTCTGTTTTTATTCACAATTTGTACAGTGTCCCAATATTTTTGGAATCGGGTTTGTATTTATTTATTTAACACACTACAAAATTGAATTAAAATGATTGGAGTTGATTTTTTTTATTGTTTTTGAAATGTCTTATGGTCAACAAGGCTGCATATATTTATTAAAAATACAGTAAAAATTTTAATATTGTGAAATATTACATATAATTAAACTCTTTTCTATTTTAATATATTTTAAAATGTAATGGAAATGTGATAGAAAAGTTACATTAATTGCATAAATTATTTCATAATTTATGAAAAGGTTCTATTCTAATTAGATTGAAAATTGCATTGCAGTTCTTATGATTTGGTTTTCGCTATAATACAAAGTGAGGTTTTGCATTTATGAAATATTAAATATATTAAAATGATGTGTTATATAAAAGTACTGTACACCTGGGAACCTCTGGGAATATCTAATATTCTTTAGTCTAAATAAGTTTTTGGAATATATGCACAATGATAGCGATTGTTCCTAGATACCCTGTAAATCATGCATTTTAGAATAATATACCATGTAAGCAACAATCTTAACATTGACTATAAAGCATGAATTAACCATGACAGTCTCTGTGGTAAAACTTCAATTCAATTCAGTTTCAATTTATGCATTTAGCAGACGCTTTTATCCAAAGCGACTTACAGTGCATTCAGGCTATCAATTTTTTTATCTATCATGTGTTCCCGGGGAATCGAACCCCCAACCTTGCGTTTGCTTGTTTGCGAACGCAATGCTCTACCACTTGAGCTACAGGAACACTACTGATGCAACTTCAGTGCATCAGATGTCTCAGTTTAATGACACGCCGTATTCTTCAGATCACAGATGACACGGATTAGGCTCTGAGAGTAGAGGCAGCCGATTGGCACTGTATATGAAGCACTGGGGAGCATCTCTCAGTCTTGCTGGCATCGCTAGAGAAAGATGAAATGAAATGAAAGCATGTCTGGATTAAAGCTTGTTAAGGGAAAGAAGAGCCTTAATTGCTCTGGCTTTGTACAGCCCCACAAAGAGCCAGCACTGCTAATCTGTTGCTCAAGGGTGAATGTTTTCTGCATCCAAACAAAAGGCAGTTTTTAGGCAGGAACACAAAGACCTGTATTCCAGAAAGTGTTTAAATAAATTGGAACAAAACTCTCCTGGGTGCAAAGGGAGATTCATGAGCTGAGTGAATGAGGGTGAAGAAAGTGATTTGTTTGGGGGCTGCTAATTGTGTAGAAAGAGGGCCATTAATCACTACTGTTTTTGTTTATTGTTTTAATGCACATCTTTTGGCTGGTCAGGAAGTGTAAATAGGGCATCTTACTCGTTAAGTAGCATGTTTAGCATCAAAATAGAACACAAGGGCTTAATTTCAGTGGTGAAGAATAGGCATTGTCAAAAATGTAACTCGCTGATCTGGAAAGAGATACAGTACACATGTGGGTCACTTCGTCTACAGTGATATCATTGACTTGATTGCAAATAAATGCACAGACACTATTTAAACTGAACAGAGATGACATCACTGAATTTGATGATGAACTGCCTTTACACACTGTTTTCCTAATAATGTTGTTCAGTTGCTTTGATGCAATGTAAAGCACTATATAAATAAAGGTGACTTGACTTGACATGTGGGGGGGGGGGGGGGCTCACCAATAAGTTTCACCCAGATATTACTAGTAAATTTCACAAACAATTAAATAAATGTCAAGTAAGACACTGAATTAAACATGAAATTTTGAAGTAACAACTGAAACAGTATTTTCTGTAAATGTTCTCAGATATAGCCTACACTGCTGTACAAAAGTTTGAGATCAGTAAATCTTTTTCTGCTTTTAAGGAATTCCTGTATGATCATCAAAGCTGCATTAATTTGATCAAAAATAACAATACTGTGAAATATTATTACAATTTAAAATAATGGTTTTCTATTTCAGTATACTTTAAAAGATAATTTATTCCTGTGATGCAAAGCTGAATTTTTATTTGCCGTTACTTCAGTCTTCATTGTCACGATCCTTCAGAAATCATTCTAATTTGCTGATTTGTTATCCATGTTGGAAACAGTTGTGCTGCTTCGATGAGTAAAAAGTTAAACAGCATTTTTCAAAATTGAAATCTTTTATTACAATATACCCAAAATATAATAAAGTCTGGGGTCACTACTTTAAGAAATTAATACTTATATTCAGCAAGGATAGTAAATAATTATATTGTGAAAAGTTTCTATTGTGGCTAAATGATCTGGAAAGTGACGGAGGGCCCTATTTTAACGATCTAAATGCAAAGTGTAAAGCGCATGGCGCAGGTGCACTCAGGGTGTGTCCAAATCCACTTTTGCTATTTTAACAACATAAAAACGTTTGGCGCGCCCGGGCGCATGGTCTAAATGGGTTGTCCCTATTCTCTTAATGAGTAATGGGTGTTTTTTGGGCGTAACGTGCAATAAGCCAATCAGAGTCTCATCTTACATTCCCTTTAAGAGCCAGTTGCGCTCGTGCCATGATGGATTTGCTATTTACACGGCAGAATTTGGCAAGCGCAAAAGCAGAACGCGTCTCTGAGATGAAACGTACCTGCTCGTGTGCAAGCAAATAGATTAATTCTAATACATGCGATGGCTATCCATTATGACATGTAGACAACACAAAATGGTGTAGAAACAATTTTCACTCAGAAACAGCTTGTAAATTTCACAAATAATTACAAAGAAACCGCAATTAATACATTGAATTAAACATGAAATTTAGAAGTAGAAAAACTGAAACAAAAATATGTTTTATTTGTAACTAAAAAAATTTTTTTTTATGGTGCATATGCATGAAACATACAAATTAGATACATATTATATGTTAAATGCTGAAAGGATTCATGCAAAAATATGCTATATTAATCATGTGGTTTCCACATTCTTTGATTCATGCATCAGCTCATGCAAACCATTCTTAGACCCTGATGGAATGGCTAGAATCTCTTTTCCCTTTGAGCTTTCTTACACCAAGCTTTTTGACTTGTGATCTAAAAATGCTCATTGGCTGAAGCTTGTGCATGAACACTTTGCAGTAAGGACACTTCTGGTTTGGGTTTCAGTGAACACAGCCAGACTCCTCGACTCCCTGAAAGTTTGTTTTTTCTGATTTAGGCAGCACATCAAAATTTCACGATGAACTGTTCAAGGCTGCCATGTTCAGAAATGTGACATATTGAGGTCTTGTACCTCAAAATGATGTCTGATGCTGATATTTTATATCCTGAACCTCTGTTGCATCAGTTGCAATATTAGGCTACAAGATGTGCACACTCTGGGTTGACACTGGTGAGAAGTGTTTCATGTTCCTTGATAAATTAAAATGACTGAAGTGGTTAAGAATTGGAGAGTTTTTAATAGTCATTTATCTCTCTGCACTTACAACTAATACATTTTATATTAGTTTTTAATAAGTACAGTATATATATATATATATATATATATATATATATATATATATACATATATATATATATAGATAGTTGCGGGAGGAGCTAACGACAGACACAGTGGGCATGACTTCAGGCCTCGGAGAGGTTTTAATTAACAGAAAATAAAGTAAAACAGGGGATAAAAGTGGCCAAAGGGGGAGAGTGTCCAAAATAAAAAGGGGATCTGGTGTCCTCGTCATGCTGCGGGGTTCGTGTGCGTCAGCCGTGTAAACGGGCGTGGTTTTTGTCAGGACCGCGGGTACGGCAGCTCCCATTTCTGGTGGCACGGGAGTCCCTCAGCACACCTTTCCTGGACCCACGAGGACACCAGTGTGCATGTACGGGGAAAAGAGACTGGTCTTTCGAGGAGAGGTGCCTTGGGCTTTTAAACACCGGCGGTGATAAGGCTCCATTTACATCAGGTGTGCCCCATCACACGCCACCAGCCCTGGCTCGTCCAGCGCCCCTCCCATCTCACACACCCACTCCTGTCAGGAGCCTGGTGAAGGACGGCGATTTAGGATGGGGTGCCGATGATAATCCGGGAGGAGCCAGCTGACTCGTCACATTATATATATATATATATGTACTACACACACACACACACATACTCACACACACACACACACACACACACACACACACACACACACACACACACACACACACACACACACACACACACACACACACATACTCACACACACACACACACACACACACACACACACACATATATATATGGACCTACATATAATACATATAATAAGGGGAGGAATAATGGTAAAGACTTTCAGCCCTACAGATTCAATTTGGCATCTGAAAAGAGCCCTGAACATCACGCTTTATTACTCTTTGTAGTCATTCCCTACATTCAGTTGGGAATGCCACCGATAATAATGCAAGAAAGATGTCACAGCAAGGTGGAACAGAATGTTTTGTGTGCTGAAAAGCCTCTTAAAGCAAACATGAACACAGTTTACCTGCAGATTATAATCAACCCGTGACATTCAGTGCCCACCAAAGGGGTTTAATGAAGAACATAATTTCTTTTCTCTCCCCATTTGAAGAAATAACAAGGGAGATGAGAGCATCTGTAGCATTTGCAGACGACACGTTCCCATCAATCATTGCATTGAAGTTTCTGGATGTTTGTTAAACTGACAATGGTGTTGGTCTGAAAAACTATTACGTAAGCGATGACCAAGCATTGAATCAGATTCTGTTTATTGTATCACAGCCATGCTTGTGCCAAGACATAAGATTATTACTTAGATACAGACAAAAAGCAGAGTGTTCACAAGATGCTCTAAACACAATTAGATTGAGGTGCACAACCCTCTGCAAGAAAAAAAACTGCAGCTAGTCCATCCAGCATGAGCGAGGTACAAATGCTTGCATTCCTATATCAAAAACAGGAGTCATCTTGAATATTAAATATTAAATGTCAAAGACATTTCCTTGGTTTTGCCCAAATAGATCTAGAATTTTTAGGCACCATCCAAAAGCACGGACAGTGAGTGATTATTTCGTGCAATTTCACATAATAGAAAATTAAATAAATGTCTGAGCTGCGAAAAACTGCAGAAAAAATATATTTTCCACAGAAAAAGTTAGTAATTACAGATAATAAGATTAATGTAAAAATTCTGTACTATATTTTTATTGTGCATATATATGTATATATATTCATGTTTAATATTTATGTACGATTCTAAATATATATTACATGTATGTGTATTTTTGTATATACACATAAATACAGTATTTAAACACAAACTTTTATTTTGGAAAGTTCTCAGTTCTCAATTTATGAATAATTTGTATTTATGAACATGACAAATTTATATAATGAAAAATTATTATACAACAATAATGTGGATAGACGGAGACGCTGGGACGGAGTAGGTGATGCCTGCCTGAGTGCATCACTGGCTCCTCTTGGCTGCAGGTCGATAAGCAGCCACTGATAGCAGGTGTCCTTGCATTGATCCGCCCTACTTGTTCTTTGTCTCTGGTCATTATGGAGATGTGAGAGTGACCTTTCCACTGTGGTGTGCAGAATGGAAGAAAGGACGGGTGGAGAGGACTAGCACCTGCGCTGCTGTGTCTAGCAGGGGGCACAGCCTCTACTTCAGATATAGTGCACAGGTGAAACCTTAGATATCTCCAGAAGTCACAAGGGGAAACAACAGTTAAGAGTGGAGCAGTTGTCTGTGACTCTAAATCATGGATGAAGACATAGAACAAGGTAGAAGACAGAACTTTGATATTTAAGTATATATTTATAGCTATTGCTCTGCAGAGATTAATACAGAGATTTGCCACAACCACATTTATGATACATGGTAAGGCTGTCAACATAACACATTAATTCAGTACAATTCAATTAAATTAATTTAATACTTGAAATTATTAATTATTATAAGTATATTTTTCTTTAATTTGACAGGTCTTAAATATGCGGCAGGTTATGTTGAAAATCACAATGTTTTTTTATTGTGTTATATTTTAAACAAACTATGTAACTTTACAGTTTTAAATAGTTAGCTATATCAAAGTTTATTTATAATTTTAAGCAAAAATATTATTTTTATTATTTGTTTAGTCAGTAGTTTGGTTAAATTTTTTTATTAAATTATATAAAAAGTATATATATATATAACACACACACACACACACACAAATCTAATTTGTATTTAATTTATTTTATAAAAATTTTAATGTCATGTAGTAGCATGTAAAATGTATAATTAGAAAATTATATTATTTGTTTAAAATTATAAAATAAGTAATATAATAATCAAAATAAGTAACACTAGAATAGTGTGTGTGTGTAAATAAATTAGAGCTATTTATTTATTTTAGATACAATGTATTATTTAGATACATTGATTTTTAATCAGTTGTCAGCCCAACACTTACAGTTCAAAGGATAAGAAGAATTAGTTCTGTTTGAGACAATTAAATAATATTGTTGCGTTCTTAAAAAAAGTGCTCTTGTAGAACCATTAACATTCACAACTTACAGAATGTGTACAACCAGATTTCTCCAGTAACCTTGGAAACAATGTTGTGCTTGTTTTACTTTGTAAAACAATTGTAAAGATAAAGCTTCAAAATTAGAGCCATTCACATACACTTAAAAGTTACTGGAGTGCCACAGCAATAACCATTACTTTCAACCCTCAACAAAAACCTGCTGCATTTTCCAGTTCACAACAGGTCTTTCTTAAGGTAGTGATGTGATCGGCTTAAAAATAACAGCTTGTTTCATCACAATAGTGAAGCAATCTGATGTAAACGACTGGAGCAATCACAATCCTGACTGAAGTAAACACAACATACCCAACTGAGTCTAGGAAACTGTTTTTCACCTTACTAGTCTAAGTGTATCATCCAGCTGAAACCAGGCCCCTGGTAGACTGCAGCATAGGTTGTTTTCTTAGACCTTTTAAAGCTCTGATTACTTTATCATCATATTTTATTTGCGTTCGGAGACTGTGTGGCTTCTTTGTGTTTTGCAGGTACTGCAAATTGCCTTTGTTATCTCTGATGAATTGGGAAAGATGTCAAATCGACTCAGTATGCTTTTCCTAGTAACTTGTATTGCTCTCTGTTGTGACAGAATAGGGCTGAAAGAGAACGCTTTCTATCCCAGCTTGAAGTTTCAAAGGGTCTTTGAATTATGTGTGACGGGGGTTGAAGATAACAAAGGGTGCTGGAATGTGTCAGAGCAATGCTACAGGATTTGTCAGGCTGCTACCATACCAAAAAAGTTCCACATCATCATTGTTTGCTTTAATAGATTAAAATGTCTGTGAGTGTTGTCTCTGGATGCATCCTTTACTGGCATTATTTGACAATGCCAGTGTGTTTTATGGTGTGTGCTGTTTCCGTGGTGTCTTTGTTTCTGTGTTGTCTTAGATCTTGCGCAAATGATGGAGCTGTGTAGATGTAGTTATAGATGTAGCCATAAACTTGAATGAATCATGAGCTGTTATGGCATTTAGTTGACGTTTATAACTATACAGTAAGCACTAAGAACTATGGGGTAGTTAGTGAATAAAATTTGCATTCTGTCAAGAATTACTCAGCCATCATTTATGTTTCAAACCCATGTGATTTGAAACACAATAATTAGATTGTTTTTTCTTTAAGAATTTTCACTTCTTTTTTTTTCAGTACAACAAAAGCATATTTGCTGCTAATGTCGTGATAGATTTTTTTTAATTTTAGGTGAACTGTAGCCCTAACTTAAATTCAATTACTGTTTATTTTTATATAATAATCAACACTCAAATTAAAAATGGCATGAGATGTTCATTCATGTTTATTTTATAAAACTAGTAAAGAGGAAGGGATGATCGCGCTATTGCTTTAACTGAGGTGTTTATACAGCGATCTGTAGCCACATCAAAAAGTGTCAAATGGCATTTATTGTTTGAATTTCCAGAAACAAATTGACATACTTTGAAATAGGAGACTTTGTTTCTTATCAGAATTAACAATATAAATCTGGAAGTTTCCAATGAAATTCTGCTCATGCAGCGGTTAAAACAACATTGTATTTGTTCAGTACACATGTGCACTGAACCAAAAACCCATACCAAAAAATTTCAGTGCGAATACGTGCACCCTTATACCCCTAATATATATATATATATATATATATATATATATATATACATATATATATATATATATATATATATATATATATATATATATTTTTTTTTTTTTTTTTTTTTTTTTTTTTTTGTATGTATAGCAGGAGGGAAACTAAACATTGTTTACCGAACAAATTGCTCTTTCTTTAAATACATTTAATTGTAATTAAACATTTCTTAGGGATAAAAATCTATCTCATGCTCTAAACTATAGGGAGCCCTTTTACATTACTGTAAGGTTACAATTAACAACAGAGCCCAAATATAAATTTAATCACTATTTATTTTTAAAAATAATAATCAACACTCAACTTAATATGAAAATATTACACATAATGCAGTTTTTAAATTAACTTCTGAATGATAAGTTGTCTATTCGCTGATGAAATATGAGATTTTCATCTAATATTCAAGTTTTATTTTATTTCAGTTTTTTTTTTTTTTAGGTTTTGTTTCAGTTAACAAAAAACAACAACGTGACTGTAACAAGGAGTCGGAGGCGTTCGGATCCATATGCAGCATTCATTCCACAAAATGGTAATACAGGCAGAGATCAGGAATGGCGTCAGGTGTGTCAGGGATAACCAGAATCGTAACCAGAAACAAGCAGAGATCGGGACAGGCAGCGGAGAATCAGAGTCGGAATACACAGTCCAAAGTCTGTGAGCAGCTCTCTGCCATCCAAATAGATTAATTATGAAGCCTTGTGTGTGTGGAGTGTATGTGTTGAATTGTTAGTGGGGAAGACACGAATCAAAGAAAATCAATTTAGGAGGTGATGTAGCCACCTCATCTCACTTCTCCCCTTAATTTCCCTCATGCTCTCTGAAAGGGCTCATCATAACTGAAGTGACTTCTTTCAAGTTTCCTCTGGGGATAAAGAGAGAGAGAGAGAGAGAGAGAGAGAGAGAGAGAGAGAGAGAGAGAGAGAGATATTTCTTGATTACCATAACAAATTATTCTCACAGTCTCTCTTTCTCTTTTTTCAAGAAATTGGCACTTACAATGGAAGTAAATAGAACCTATTTTTGGAGGATATAAAAGAAAAAATGCAAAGCTTTTATATATATATATTAGGGGTGGCACGGTTAAACTTTTTTACGGTTCGGTTTGTTTCACGGTTTTAGAGTCACGGTTTTCGGTACAGTTCAGTATGTCCTATGTTTATGGAAAAACTATACTTTCTAATAAAAAAAAAGAAGAAGAATATTCTATCCAACTACAAGCAACAGCACAAGTAAATATAACAGAGTAAAGATTAAACAATAAACAATGATTTTCAGTTGTTTTTTTTTTTGGCAGGTCTAGCATGAGTTTTTAAGTACAGAAATTGAATACAGTAAAGCTGTTGCCTAATGGTTAGAGAGCCGGACTAGTTACCATAAGGTTGCCGGTTTGAGTCTTGGTGCTGGCAGGAGTTGAAGGTGGGGGAGAGTGAATGAACAGCGCTCTCTTCTACCCTCAATACCCATGACTGAAGTGCCCTTGAGCAAGGCACTGAACCCCCAGTTGCTCCCCGGGTGCTGGATCTATAGCTGCCCACTGCTCTGGGTGTGTGTTCACAGTGTGTTCACTTCTCACTGCTGTGTGTGTGCACTTGGTTGGGTTAAATGCAGAGCACCAATTCCGAGTATGGGTAACCATGCTTGTCAAATGTCATGACTTTCACTTTCACTTTAAAATAAATATATCTAAATTCCCAAATAAATATTAAGCAGTACTCCAACACTCACAATCATTAATACTCAAGATTAGAGTAATTTCAGCTGGGCATTTAGCTTTGCTATCACTTTAATAAATTAACTTTTACAATACATTATTATAAAACAATTCTTCTAAATTCTATTAATATTTTACAATATTATTGTTTTACGGTATTTTTGAACAAATAAATGCAGACTATGTGAGCATAGAGAAATCTTCAAAAGTATTAAAAAAATCTTACCGACCCCAAATTAGTCTGTAACTTCACATAGAAAGTTGTTTTTTTTTTACACTAAAATGTTAACATATACAATACAGACCAAAAGTTTGGAAACATTACTATTTTTTATGTTTTTGAAAGAAGTTTCTTCTGCTCATCAAGCCTGCATTTATTTGATCAAAAATACAGAAAAAAATGTAATATTGTGATATATTATTACAATTTAAAATAATTGTTTTTAAATTTATTATACTTTAAATTATCATTTATTTCTGTGATGCAAAGCTGAATTTTTGGGATCATTATCACATGATTCTTTAGAAATTATTCTAATATGATGATTCATTATCAAAGTTGGAAACAGTTCTGCTGCTTAATATTTTTTCAGAACATGTGATACTCTTTTAGGATACTTTGATGAATAAAAAGTAAAAAAAAAAGAAGCTATGTTTTTAAAATATAAATATTTTGTAATAATAATATACACTACTCATCAGTAATTTGGGGTCAGTATTTTTTTTCTTTCTTTTAAATAAAATCAATACTTTTATTCAGCAAGGATGTGTTAAATTGATAAAAAGTGATAGTAAAGAAAATATATTATTAGAATATATATTATTAGATTTTTTTTTTATTTTGAATAAATGCAGTTCTTTTTAACCTTTTATTCATCAAATATATTAGACAGCAGAACTGTTTCCAACACTCATAATAAATCAGAATATTAGAATGATTTCTAAATGATCATGTGATAGACTGGATGTTACATGTGACACTGAAGCCTGGAGTAAGGATGCTGAAAATTCAGCTTTGAATCACAGGAATAAATTATTTTTTAAAGTATATTCAAATAGAAAACTATTATTTTAAGTTGTAATAATATTTCACAATAATAATGTTTTTTCTGTATTTTTGATCAAATAAATGCAGGCTTGATGAACAGAAGAAACTTCTTTCAAAAACATTAAAAATAGTAATGTTTCCAAACTTTTGGTCTGTACTGTATATTGTTTACATCTCGTGGATACACTATTGAAACAGTATTTTCACATTTACAAATTATCAGTTTACTTCCATTGTAAGTGCCTCATTAATCAATGTACACAAGGGGTGTAACGATTCACTCGTTTTCTCGATGCATCGATGACAAACCCTGTCGATTCATATGCATCGATCTTGAAACATGATTTTTGAATCGTGAATCGCCGATCTTGGACAGTAATCGATTCAAAATGCTAAGAATCGATGAATCGCGATTTCTATAGCGATTCAATGCTTTCAAAATGTATACACATTAAATTACTACACGTAGAATTAATGGAGACTTTGAAGAGTGTTCGTGAATCGTGCCTCTTATCTGTCCTTCATGCGCTCCACTGTTTACCGCCTGAGTGAGACTGTCACAGGATTGCGCTCGCGCTCCGTTCGTCTCTGACGCAGCTGACGTGGGATCTATAGGACTCGTGGCCAGTAATACTAACGTGAAGTAGTTTTACTTTTCTGTAGTTTGTCAATGGCTCTCTGCATCTTACCGACGGAGTTACCGGAGCCGTCGACAGCTGTATTTATTGCATGGATGGAGCAGAAATGTAAGTGTCTAAATCATACGCACAGTTCCATTGAATGATAAATGTTTTTAAACAATGCGGATGAACCGAATATACGAAGGAAACTTTTAAAATTAACCACAGCATTAACAACGACCTTGAAATAAGAGCGCAAGATTTATCTGATAATCAGATGCATGAAAGTAGCGTTTGTTTCATTAGCAAACAGATCTGGCACGTTTTCTCTCAGAATCATTCGCTGATGGAGAGGAAAAGTTAAATAGAGATGAAGACGTTTTCACACTGAAAGAGAAGCGATCTCGCTCTCATAGACGTGCCAGGCTACTGAATAAAAGCAGAATGAACTGATGAAACTAAAAAAAAAACACAAACAATTTATGAATGATGCAGTGCTAATTGACATTTATTACAGTACAGAAACTATAGTATAAAGTATATTTTCTACCTTATTCTGTGCAGAAAATTTAGATAATTGCTAATTAAATGTAGCCTAGTATATAAAACAATCATAAAATTGCCATTAGGAAAAAAATATATATTACAAATGATTGATTATTGTCCAGCAGTGTATTTGATTTATTACAGCTAATTAAATTTAATTAAAAAAAGAAGATAATTCCTTGTAAAAAAAAATAATAATAATAATAATTATAATAATAATAATAATTATTATTATTATTATTATTATTATTATTATTATTATTATTATATAGGCTACATACATAAAATGATTGTATTTGACATTTCTGTCACTTCTGAAATTATGGCTATGCCCCTGATGTGACAAAATGTTAGCTTTTACATCATAATACTCTTTAAGCTCTTTTTTAAAAACTTGGCTTACATACATTTTTACGTATGCCATGTCGCATCATTAAACTAGCATTTAACAATGGACAAAATGTTTTTTTTTTTTTTTTACCTATGGTTCTCTAACCATAAATGCTACTGCAATTTGCCCCCTGACTAAGCATTTAAGTAATGTAGTAGAAGCATTTAAATAATCCCGTGAATGCACTTAAAGAATGCAGAATCGAATCGTTATAATCGAATCGAATCGAATTGAATTGTGAATCGAATCGAATTGAATTGTTCTAAATTTGCAAAAATCGTTATTGAATCGAATCGAAAACCTATGAATCGTAATCGAATCGAATCGCTGCCTTGCCAAAGATTCACAGCCCTAGTGTACACTCTTAATCAATACCCTAATATCTTAATTTTGACATTGTTTTAACAAACTTTCATTCAATCTGGCTCCATTCAGGAGTGAAACACCCACTTTTCACTAATTTCCACTTTAATATCTTATTTAAAATCCTGCTAAACATGGAAATATGTCATATTATGAGAGGAAAAAGGGGTTGTGATCACCATTCAAACTGATTTTAAACAGTTTTTGGTTCTCTAGCAAGCATTTTGTTATCACCATCTTTGTGTTGTGGTGATGGTTGGATATATGGACCAGAATGCTTGGTTTTATTCTGACCTAGTAAAAATGGGGTTAAAAAAATCATCTGTAGAGCCAGTCTTATTTTGTCTGACCAAAAAATGATGGAACAAAAAGTGTTTTTAGGCCTTTCCACAAACCATTTTTCCAGTGAATAAAAATGCTCAGAAATGTAATCAGCTCTGTTTATTTAGGATCCCATGGTCTGTTCAAGATAAGCGGCATTTTTAGTTACAGTCAATGAAAAGCCCAATGATAAACATCAAAGTGCCTCTTGAGGCGGTTCTCCATCACTCAGTGGCCTTTGAATCTCTCCGACTGGGAGTGACTTTGGCTGAAAGAAGGAGATGGAGAGAGATAGAGATGGAGGACAATAAAAGAAAAGGATGGCATGACTGTTATGAGAAGCAGATGAAGAAACCTTGGCTGTGAAGGTAGATAAATAGAGTGTTGTGATGATTGATTTAAGCAATTTTATGTATTTTCCTATATTGCCACTTCTAGTAAATTAAGCAGCTCAACCTTAAATAAGTGATGTCAGATGTGTCAGAGAAGCTAGTTACTTGCTCAGGCAGAAGTGAAGCTTGGTTAGTTTTTTTCCCCACTTGTTTTCCTTTTCATAACTTAGACTTGGCAGTGTGCTCCTTCCTGAAGGTTTTTTTTTTTGTTTTTTTTTGCCTCCATAGTGGAGGCGCGGGGAGCTGGACCAGACGTATAGCTGTGAGGGAGGCGCTGCGTTAGTTTCCCTGGTGCATTATTGATGCTAGCTGTACATAATGGCAAGGGGAGTGCTTTGCCTCACTGTCTTTCTCTCTCTTTTTTTTTTTTTTTTTACAGTTTTCAGTAGATGGCTTGTGGCTTGTGGTGTGTGTTTTCTCTTTGTATCTGTCTGTCATTTTTCTCACCATCTGTTTTATTCTCTTGAAGCACAGTACCCGCAACATCTCCTTACTGTTATCAAAACTCACTTAGGGCTGGGACAGACAAACATCCTTGCAAGGAGGCGGCTATACTTTAATCAATGCAAACAGTGTGAGGCAAAAATGTAGTAAAAGATTTGCTGGGTGGCATGTGAAATACATTATAGAAAACTGTCCGTCTGCTACCCGTCAACCTTTACTGCTGAAACATGAGCTCTGGGAGATGAATCCCCTCTGTGTCTTGATGGGCCTTAGATGGTGCTCTTTGATCTTAGAGAAAGTATTTTAACAGTATTTATTAGTAACTTAAAACTTCTTCTTCCTTCTTCTCCTTTCCACTTTTATTTTTGTTATTTGTAACAAACGTTCGTAGATTGGGAAGAAGGAGACAGGAACCGGGGAACATTTAATAAAACCTTTAATAAACAAATAAACAAACACAAAATGAAAGTAAAAGCGGCAGCCCCTCATGGATGACTGCCGCATAAAACATAATAGTACAACAACATCAACAACTCTCGTCCTTCACTGTCATCACTCCTCCTTTTATCCTTCCGGAGCTCCTCCGTGGGACTCGAGACTGGTGTGTGGCGCAGGTGTTCCTCATTATCTTTCTCTCTACCAGCCTTGCACCGCTCCCACGGCTCTCAGCCCTATCCCACTAATCACAAGATTATTTTTAATGATTATTTTACTTCCTTTTATGTAAAGCACTTTGAATTACCATTGTGTATTAAATTTGCTATATAAATAAACTTGCCTGGCCTTGCTTTGCCTTCTGTTCCCACTATTAACAAACCATTAACTATGACACTTGCCTCAATAAACTCCTAATTTGCTGCTTATTAATGCTGTAGTTAGTAAGGTAGTTGTCAAGTTTAGATATTGGGGGAATAGAATTACAATATGGTCATGCCGAATAAGTACTTTATAAATACTAATAAACAGCCAATACGTTAAAAACAGGCATGCTAATAAGCAACTAGTTAATAGTGAGAGTAAAAGCACCCTATATTGTATACTAAAATATTACACACACACACACATATATATATATATATATATATATTAGGGGTGTGACGAGACGCTTATTCCACGAGACGAGACGATGCACGAGATTGGGTTCACGAGAACGAGACAAGACGAGATTTTTGCATAATTTTTAAGAAATCCTGAATGATGAAATATGAATGGAAAATAGACTTTTATTCAACTGAAAATCACAAAATGCAAAACAATTTAGGTGCATTTGGAAATCAACTTGTAATAATGAATGTTATTTTACTTCTATTTTAATGAATTCCATGCAGTAAAGGACATACAAAAATATAAAACAGTATAAATAAAATAAATATATAACAGAAATAACACTTTAAATGCAAACAGTAAGTGTATCATCAACTTCAAAGTACTGCTCTCTCAAAACTACAAGTGCAAACAGAAACAAATTTTTCTTCAAACATGAAAAAGAGATAAATTAACTACACAGAACAGCCTAAGATATGGTCATGTTTTTTTTCAAGAATATAAGCATGTCAACCATTTCTGGCAGCAGTTGAGACCTTTGGGCAGTAACTATGTCTCCTGCAGTTGAAAAGACACGCTCACTTGGAACAGAGGTAGCAGGGATGGAAAGGTATGCTTTGGCAAGTGGAGACAGCAAAGGATATTTAAACCTGTTTTCTCTCCACCACTTCAGAGGGCAGCAACTGAGTGGGATAGAGGCCTCTCTTCTGTAGAGATCAATTTCCTTCTCAGTCCCTCTGCTGGACTTTTCTGTCTCAGAGAAAGAGTCCCCTAGTAGATCCTCAAGCGCTGTCTTCTTGGAAGCAGGTTCTCCCTCTTCTGACTCGACTCCCAGAGCCCCCTCTCCTCCATGTGTGGAACAGTGAGCTGCTGCCCCTTCTCTCCTCTCTGTACTCTTCTCACCTGTGGTCTTTAAACAGCAGAAACACTGGCTTTAACCTTTAGCAGCAAAGCAGTCCCCCCTCTCCCTCTAAACACAAACACACCCACTCTGATGCTGTCATGTTTCGAATACATTTTTCTAATTTCTAACACACACACACACACACACTTTGCATTAATCCATTAAACATTTTCAGTTGGTAGTACTGGGAACATAAATCTAGAAGGAAAAAATGCACACACACTTTCACACTTACAAAAGGAGTAAAGTAATTCAAACTGATGTATACCTGATTTTGTTGCAATTGTTCTGCCTTTTCCTGCACCCTCAGGAAGACAGACTCGCGTTGGTTATGGTCTAGCTGCGGTAGAGTCAGGAATCTTGGGTCCAGCGCAGTGCTCTCTAACAGAACATTGTATGCATCTCCGCTGTATCTCCCTGAAATATTACTGAGGATTGCTCAATTTGTGTCTGCCACGGTGGGGGAATCGCCTTCATTTGGCACCATGCTCTGTTCAATCATGCTCTTCAGTGGCACAATGAGGCTCTTCTCCTCACATAAGACTGTGGTGGCTGTTTTCAGAGGATTCCGCAGCTTCACAAGGTCTTCGGCATTCAAGATATCGCTGCTGTCCAGCGTATCAATGTTACGGGCATTTTGTCTCATCTCAGGGCTGGTGAGAGCTGCTGATATGGCAGCTTGCTGCTCCAGGTAACGAACCAGCATATCTAAAGTGCTATTCCATCGCGTGGTAACGTCCATGATTAATTTGTGTGGTGGCAGTTGTAGCAACTTCTGCTTGGACGTGAATAATGCGGCAGCCGTTGAACTCCGGTGAAAAAAAGCTGTTACTCGTCTCACCCGCCCAAGCAACCGAGTGACGCGCGCAACACCGAGGCCAGCCTGGGTAGCGAGGTTTATCGTGTGCGCAAAGCACTTGATGTGCGGCTCTAATCCTGCCTCACGCACAGCCACGTCCATATTACGCGCATTGTCAGTCACAATTGCGATGCCAAGGTTTGGTTTTTTAATCTCCCAGTCAGTGACAGCTGCTTGTAAAACTTCAGCTATGTTTGTCCCTGTATGGGACTCAAAAAGTGGGCGAGTCTGCAGTACAAAATTCACCATTTCCCAGTCACTGTTGATTATGTGGGCTGTAATTGTGATATAGCCCTGCGCACACCTAGAAGTCCAACCATCTGTAGTAATGGCGATGCTTTCTGCCTCTTTCAGAGTCTGTACAACCTTGACCTTGGTTTCTTTGTAGAGGGTTGGGACCACATTGCGAGTAAAATGCGCGCGTGATGGGATGGTGTACCTCGGTTCCAGTGTGCGGAGAAGTCGCCGAAATCCCAGATTTTCCACCACAGAAAATGGCCTCATATCTGCTGCAATGAAAACGCCGATGTCTCTCGTTATTGCTGTTGCTCTTGCACTTGACGGTGGAAGAGATGCAAAGGCATTTAGAGTTGTTTGCCCTTTTAATGTTTTCGTCACAGGTGCAGCTAGCTTTAGTAGAGAGCTGTGGTGGTTCTGTATGTGTTTTTGCATAGTGCTCGTGTTAGCCGCGGTGTACGGCATTGTTTTCTTACAATGTTTACATATTGTGTTCGTCTTGTCTGTCACTCTTTCGCCATTTATAATTTTCCCAGGAAAACCAAAATGTTGCCACACAAACGATTTAAAAGTGGCAGGGGCATCTTCAATACTAATTTCATGCTCCATCACGCTGACATCGCAACAACACTCACGAGACAACTTTTCACCTCAACGAGAAATCTCGTCGCGTTTTAGTCTCGCGATATCTCGTAACACGAGATCTCGTCACACCCTTAATATATATATATATATATACCTGTGACCTTGCTTTTGCAAGCTTCTGTTTCTACTGTTTAAGAATTTTGTGTTGTTGTAACACTGTGTCCTAGCCAGATGTGATGCGATAAGATTCCAGTGACAAGCAATTTGTCTGTCCACACCAGATGCAGCAGTGCTCAATGAAAAGTCAATCAAAAAGCACATACTCAGTATATGAGATTATTATTGTCACATTTTGTATGCTGTTATTCCAGCCATGACGTTACAGAAATAGAAACCATTTTCCCAAATAGAATCTCCTTTCGTTCATCGTGTATCACTGTCAGAGTTGGTTAGGACACAGTGCAATGTGTAGTAATGCTACAAGTGCATACAAAAGTTGTGTCCCGAATGATGCAATATCTACACCACTATATAGTGTATGAATTAACCCGCCCCTTCTAGCATGTAATTAATCTGTGACAGTTTGAAAATGCAGCATGAAATGTCCAACATTCCACATTTCATCAAGTGCACCATCTGACCGTTTGGAGTGCACACATAATCTTTTTGAACTATTAAGTGTGAACACACTCTTCACACTATTTATACTAAAAGTGGCTAGAATAGTGTATAAGTATGTGAATTGGGACACACCTAAAGTACAAAAACTCTTGGGGACAACTTGTGAACTCAAAAGTAGGACACTTTTGTTGAAGGTTGTGAAAGCAGCAAAAAACCCAGATTGCACTAGAGAGATTGCCCAGGTAATATATGTACTGTAAGTCACTTTGAATGAAAGCTTCTTATAAATAATGACTAGTAAATTATATGCTTCTTTACAGATGTCTCAGGGCAACTTTTTGAATAGAAATGAATGACACCCCAGTTCTCCCTCCAGTTATTTGCAGTAATTCTTCCTTCATTGTGTTTCGCACATAAAGGGTGCTACTTAAATAGGATTTCAGTGAACATACCTATTTGCAAGTTAAGAGAAAATGCAACAGAGGGTAAAACAAAGCCCACACTCCCCCACTGGTTCGTGTAAAAAGCTTCTAAGGCAGGCTCATGGTCATTTAAAAGTCAAATCCAGCCATTGAGGAGCACAGCGCTGAGGGACCTTTGAACAGACAGTGAAGTCAGTCTGAGAGATTCTGTTTATACTCCACCAGCACTAATGGAGCAAATCAAACACTCTCCTGCTTCAGCGCACCATGTCTGTTTGGTCTTGCCTGGAGTTTTTAGTGGAGCCTGGACTATGAACTGCTGGGGTTATGTGAAGTGCAGGGGGTATATGGGACTTTCCACTGCTAAGCGTTTGGGAATGCTGTTTTTTTAATCAACAGAAAATCCCTGTGACATTGAGTGTGATATGCATAGTGATTTCAGAAGCTTTGCATAAGTCAGGATCTCCCAAGATACAGACTTTCACTAGTTTGGGTTCTGGGTGAAATGGATAACAATTCACATTGTAACATTAGGCGCATTTATCAGTTAATTTCATGATTACTCATCAGTTATTTCATAATTACTCATGTAAGCATACAGCTAATAAATGAATCGTTAAAGTAAAGCCCTGATTGACATTAAGAGCTCACAACATTTTGCATTTTGGTTTCCTCATCAAAAAATAAAAAATCTGGTTTGTTTTGGGGGTTTGATCTACAAATGACTGAATTCTAAATAGATGACAGGAATTGAGGACTTTATAACCTTTGCTTTGTCTCTCATGTGTCATTTTGCCTGGATCTGAGTGATGCGCTAGATGTCAATGTGATTTTTACCCTCAAAGCGAAGTCAATCTCTCATAAAACACACATCACCGCTCAGCGAAACGATTTGTATCTTTTGCCTCTGACACTTCATAGGATAAGGAGAAAAAATAGCCTGTCAGTTCCGTTCGGTTTGAGATATCATCCACTCCTTTCCTTTTGTGGGAACGTGCTTCAAATACACCAGGCTCCGTTGTTGGAAGCAGATTGTTATTAGTAAGTCGTAAAACAGAAAGAGAGCTATTAGAGTGCAAATGAAGCATAGTGAAATCAAAAGTTTCCCCGGCACGCTGCAGCCTCCTGAAGGCAGGCTGATTACATTTCACCAGGTGAAGGTAGAGGAGATCCATTTTCACAGCTACAGTTCTCAAATCCACTCATTACGACATGCCGCCTGATGATGGTTTGGACTCATTTATTGGCAAGGGGAGGAGAGAGAGCATTCAAATGAACAATTATGTTAAAGAAGTTCTTTTTTCCTCCACATGTTCCACAGCATTTTCAAATAATCTCCAATCATAATCCATTTAGCAGATACTTTCCCATTTTGTTTATGTGCTAGGGGTTCTGACCCCTCAGTTTGAATGCTTTGCCATTTCGTGTTGCTGAAACACAAAGCGTCACGTGACTTATAACCTGCACAGTCGTCCTCTCCTTGGGTGGTATAGAAGGGAAAGTTGTTGTAAGGTAGGGTGCCTGGCTTTGAAATATGTTAAAAACAACTATATTTATTTGAACACCCAAGTTATTTTGTAGCTCTAAATCATTGTACATTTTTACAGCATTTAATTTTAGTTTTTTGATGAAAATGTAAATGTAGTCTGTATTGTTCATGCCATATTTATTAATTTAATTCAGTTACTTGGATTTGCTTGGATTAAACATTTTTAAAGGTACACAACAATCTCTCAAGTTACTTACGATGAAACTTTACTTTGTTTTAATGCTTTTCATGCTCTCTTGCCAGGGGTGTATCTAGCCTTTTGTCAGTAGTGGGACACAGTCCCCCCACCTAAACAGTGTGTCTTAATTATATTACTATGTATATATGGACACAAACCAATATTTGTAATAGTTTAGCAAACTGTGTTGCTTTATGCTTACTAATTTTCTGTGTTTTAGTGACTTTTGGAGACTTATCATTTTGCATTTGCTTATGGGTGAAATAGGTGTGGTTTAATGTTTTATGTTATATGGTTTTGTGTTGCTGATATTATTTTGCTGATATTATTTTATCATGTAAATGCACTTGGTCAATATGAAAAGTGCTATAGAAATAAATGTGTTTGTTTGATGAATTCATCACTAAAATATCAAATCAAAAATCATTAATCAATGTACAGTACATCAGAAATTATGTTTTTGGTGTGATAACCCTGTTCTAAACTCTATATTTTATAATAAGCTTGTATTGACTGTCTCTTCCAGGTTCTTTTATGGACAGGAGGTTAGCAGTCACCCAAAGAGGAGGTCAGCTGGAAGCAGAGGACGGGTCCAATCCATATCACACCACACAGGACACAGATCGAGGACTGCCCCTGTTCACAACAGCTCCCCCTTACAGTGGCCTCGACCACCATCCGCCTTTTAAGCCTTACCCGCCTTACAACCCTCGGGGCCAAAGCCATGTGCAGTATTTTCAGGACAGCGGAGGGGCAGCTCACCATCCCACAATGCCATCATCTGATTCCCATCTCCTCCAGGATCCATCCACACAGCTGGTCCCACACAAGGATGCACCTCCATTCTCTGATGTAGCAGTACCCAGAACCACCACACTAGCTCCATCAGCCGCCGCCCTCACCCAGCCACACGTGCCCAACTTCCAACACAAACCTTCAGCAGAAACGCAGAGGAGAAGCATGGAGGAGCCACCCGTGTCCATCACCGTAGCGTCAGTGACCACCACTGACGTGCGCACATCCACACTGCCTGCTTCCAAACAATCAGACAGAGCAGATGTTTCTCCAACCTTAAACAACGAGCCCAAAGATACAACAATCCTGCTGGAAAGAGACAAAGAAAAGTCCTCAATACTCAAGGTAGAACATGGCACTCCAGGAAGTGATGTTGCTGTAAAAGCATCATTAATGTCTGGGGATTTGGATGAGGAGACCACCACCTCCACCATCATCACCACAACGGTTATTACAACCATGCAGGCGCCAGGTACCATTCACACGATCAGCATGACTTAGATTTACATATATTTACACAGCTTCCTGATGTGTAATTCAGAGCTCTTCAGAAGTTTACCTGCCCTGCTTGTGCCCTAAAGATGTGGGTTTTGAGATGCCAGTGCATAAGCAGTTTTGTGCCGCTCTGTTTGGCACCTTCTTACATAAAGACTTTGGTAGATTTGTGCAATGAATCCTGGGGTCTGAAAAAAAATGAATTCAGGCTACATGTTTGTAACTTTAAACTAGTTGTTCAACCATCTGACTGTTTTATTATGAAAGTATGTTATTCTGCACATCCCTAATAACTAAGGCCAAGTGTATGAATTGATATGGAGCGAGAACACATCTCTTGACCAAAATCAGCATTTAGCTCTAGAGGAAGATAAAGGAGCCATAAGAGCAGAAAGATTTCAAGGCTACCAGAAAATATTCACTCACCTACCATTTCACCTGAATTGTCCACATGCTCCTACACAGCAGGGCAGGAAAACTGACCCTGTTGGGAATGCAATGAAGTAAGATGGAGAGAATGAGAAAAGGCTTGCCTCTACTGATGCACACTTTCTCTGTCTCTCTCTGTCCTTCTACCTTTACTAATGCAGCTCCATGCAACACTAATTTCACATCGCCGGGAGGCTACATAGAGACACTGCAGCGAGCCAGGAGTTGGTTCAATACAGATGTTGACTGCACATACACCGTGACAGTCTACCTGGGCTATGGGGTGGAAATTCAGGTAAATTCATCACACAGTGCTTTTGTTATTGACCCAGTCTATGGAAACTAATCCAGTTCTGCTCTTTTATTCTTGAAAGGTTAAGTATGTAATTTACTGTGCCTCTAGTATCAAACAGAAAAATAGTGATTGTTTTCACTCTGGTATTGCAGAAATGCCCCCTGTATGCCATAGGTCGGGCAAACAGATAGACCCAGCCCAATCTCACACTATTGGTTAAGTCAATGTAGCCACCAAACTGGCTGGAAATGTTTTGCTAGCACCAAAAATCAAGCTTAAAATGGCTCTAAAAAAGCATTTTTGCATTTGAAAAATTTGTACCTTCAGCTTTAAGTGTGTTTTAGGTGTAAAGGTCACATATAAATGCAGCTGCTGTTCGTAAAAAAAAACCTGACAGAAATGGCTGATGTAGTTGAATGGTTTGGGAGATTATCTGTCAGAGGTATAATCTATTTATTCTTTTTTTAATTCTGCTATTGATGTGCCCTAAAAGTGTGCCTAACTTGCTAAATGTTAACCAATTTTATTTTATTTTATTTTATTCAATATATTAATTTACAATCAGATTTCTCTATTGTCATATACATTCCATTCAAATTTTTGGTTAGATACAGCCTTTTTAGACAGTATAGACAGCATGGAAGCTCACCAGGGTTTGGAACAAAACCATGATGTATGCCCCTCACAAAAATCACCTTCATCCTTATGATTAACTGCAGCCACCTTCATAAAATAAACAATAGCCATTACCTCCCTGACCTTCCAGATGGTTTAGCTAATATATCTTGAATAGTGAATATCACGCATACCAAATCACTGTCAACCATCATGCAAGCTGCTGCGGGATCTTAGTTGGTAGGGAGAGAAGGACTGTGAGAGGGAGGGGTGCTTTGTGTCTCATCTCATTCCTCCTTTCCTTGAACCGACTTGTTAACCTGGGACAGTATATAAATATCTCTCTATTTTTCAGCAGTTATTCAATGTGACTGATATGTGCGGAAGCCACACAGTTCTTCCCTTAATTAATTGCTTATGGATTATCTGTCCACTCCTTTTGTTTGTTTACGGTATTCTTTAATGCCCTCCTGTTAAACTGTCTCTCAGGCAACTCTTAACTTAATTAATGCTGCCTCATCCTTCGGCTGATAGACAAAAATAATGTTTAATTCAGACAATGCGAGGACCTGCTTTGCATTTGCTGGGATTTTACGGCCTAATTTATTCAGTTGGTCCTGGTTAAGCCATCCTCTGATCCAAAAGCCTCTCTGAATGCTGTACTATCACGTTTTGAGACCTCGTGAGGATCTTGGACTTTGAAGGTGGTCATCAGGAGGGTTAAAATGCATTTAAACCATTTCCATCATTCAGTCAAAAAAAAAAACCTATACTTGATTCAGCTCACTTCCTGCTCATGCTGGATGGCCATGGCCTTCACCAACTTGATTCTTCTGGGAATCAGGTATTAGTGGTGGCGGATGGCTGCTGACCTTGCGTATCGAGGGTTGTTCTGGGCAGAGAGCTCATCATCTGTACAGCCCTGACCTGCTGATCCAGGCCAAATGGCTAAACCCTCATCAGTCTGAGCTCAGCGGAGGGAACTCAGGGCATGCCTCACTCTTCCTTTTATACCCTGATACTGATCTTTAGACTCCATCTCCCCAGAGAGCTACATCCTGCTGAACTCGCCTATGGTGATGGAGATGAGTCATCTGAGGAAGTAAGGTGCTTGCTTTTACTGGAGTTCAAATATCATCTGTATAATGCCACTCCAGAACATCCTTTTTGCTGAGGATCATTTTATTGATGGAAGCTCAGTTTAAGCTTATTTGACCCAATTATGTATTTTTTAAAAACACATATTACATTTTTTTCCAGTACTGGATTCCTCTTGTTTGGTACATCTTTTGGGGTTGTCAAAACACCAATACTAGTAATAGCTATACAGTATATTGACAAATTAAATTAAAACTATGGCATTCTGTCTTTATTTTCTAATTAAATAAATGTTTCCCTGGTGTTTTTTTTCTCAAAAGTGCTTGTGCAAGTTCAAATATCTTACAGCAAACTAACTCTCTTTCTTGCATGATAAAATATTTAATAGAACACTGCTTTTATATAATTAAAGTGAATGGGGACCAGGCACTGTTTTTTTTTTGTTTTTTTTTTGTTTTTATTTAACCCTTTTTTTTTTTTTTAACCCTCAGAAGCGCTGTAGTGCACGTGATTACGTCATCACATTTTGACAACATTGATTCGTCAGAAGAAACTAACACATTTGCATGAGAAACCGCTCTGAAAAAGCAAAAAAAAAAAACACACGACAGAAAACTTGACATAAAACAAATCAAAACAAAACCAAGGATGAAACAGTGGTACATATCTGATAAAGCACTGGAATTTATGTTTTAGATCGCTTGGCGATGTTCCGGTAAAATCGATTCTGACACATATTACAGTCATCGGATCTCTCATTTATATTATGTCTATTATAATTAAATAAATGTACAAAATAATATATTTCTCAGAAGAAAAAAAAAATTTGTTTGGTTTTGTTATCAAATAACACTCTTTCCATTTTCTTTACTCATTAAAATGTTTTTGGACACATCTCTATTGTTAGTTAATGAAATAGGCCCGTTTTTTTTACTTAGAAGCGCAGATAACAATATTGTAATAAATGGCTATAATGTGCTTGGGGAATGGTATATCTAAACAAACTTTTATTTGGAAGTGTAAAACACCCAGACACAACTTTCTAAAGAAAAATATCCAAACTTTAGGAGTTCCTGTTTGAGTACACAGTAAAAAACACCCAACTGTTGCTTGCATTTTTCTTAAAATTCTGTAATTTCATTCATTCTTTGAGAAAACGAAAGTAAAATTGAGACTTTGAATTAGTTAAACTTAAACTGTAAGTCCTCCTGTTGATAATGATATATGGCACTTGATGCTGACTGCTAGAATAGGTCTGAAAAACAAAGAAAAGTGCAGGTGTGTCAGGCGCCCCAAAAATGTTCTGGGTCTTTAAGGGTTAATGCCCAAATTTATTTATTTGGCATTGACTTGGTGTTAACTTTTGACATTCCCAGTGCCTGTATAGTCTATATATGTTAAACTTTGTAAGATTCATCCTCAGATGGAACAGGAGAGAACATCACTACTTTTGTTCAAGATAATGCACATTGTAAAACACTCCATTAGATGCTACTTGACGGTATAAATATAACTTAATTGAGAACAAAATATAAATAAATAAGCAAATTTTTTTAAGTGTCTTGAATTTCAGGTCCTACCGTAATAGTGCCTTAATGGATAGTTTAGTGTAATGATCTTTCCTGCGATGATGCCCGCAAGCAAGACATATCTTGTCTATTAGGGAAGAGCAAGAAAAAAAAAATAGCTTGTCTTCATTCTCAATTCTGTTTTGGACAGAAAGTATATGTTTAATATGGCAGCCTGGTGCTTGAAGATCACTTCTGTCCACTCAGCCATGACAGTTGCCATGACTCTGGGTATTATCACTGCTTGTAAACAATTACCAAGTTAATAAGAGAGCAAGATGGCACATTGGAAATGTAATGAGTCTGAATCTTGGGGTGTTGAGGAGTGCAGGCTAACACCTAGAGCCTCAAACTATCAACTATCCCCTTTATTTTTCAATGCATTCTGATTCGTATTGCTGCTTAAGATCTATAATTAGAAGAATAACAAGTGCAGTAAAAATTATGACTATTTGTGCTGCAAACCACTTTTTATAATTTTGATAATTAAAAAAAAAAAAAAAAACCTGTTTGTAGAACCAAATGGCCTAACAGACTGCTTTTGTACTGCTAAACAAAAAAATAAGGAGCATTATACCTTGTTTAAACCAAAAAGCTCTGGATTTAAAGCTGAAGTATATCAAGGGCATCACAAAATGGAAATGCAAAAATAATAATGGCTCTTTTCTTTCTTTTCCCAGGCTTTCATATTAGGCTAGGACTGGGAAAGTGTCTTAACATTTAAAAATAGACACTCAAGCTTAACCTAATAAGATCTCAAAATTTTGTACAGAAGTTTTTGTCTGTGTGCTTTGAAATGAATACATTAATTTCGCTAGTTGCTTGAAATTTCACACAAAAAAATTGCTACTACTTGTACATTTATCTCTTATTGCTTGAGAAAACTCACTACATTGTTTGTCTGTATAGCCATTTTTAGATGTTGATTGCCAAGTTATTTCCATCACTTTTCCTCTCCAGAATTGTGTGTCCTTGTTGTCATCCAATCTGCATAATGGAAAAAATAAGCCAGTGGCAAGTGAATAGCTACATCTGAACTAAGAAATAGCAGTGCAGGACTTGAATGTTTGAGTCCTTGGTAACTACTTCACTGCAGAAACATTAGTTTTTATATTATTCTTTGAAGACACACTGGAAAAGATAAGACAGCCCTCTTGGTTTCAAATCAGCACTGGTCCTTATTAAATTTCCATTCAAGGAAATTCTATAGTGGACAGTGCTGTTTTTGGACCCTATTGACTTTCATTAAACGGACAAAACCATTTGAAACATTTCAGTGATTTGAAGTTTTCTGCAAAAGAAAGCCATACAGGTTTGAAATGACTCGAGGGTGAGTAAATGATGACAGATTTGTCATTTGTGTATGAACCATTGCTTTAGTAAAAAGTGTGTCAGATCCTGAGAGAAATGGTACAGTATGTTCATCATATTTTAGTCAGCTACAGCTTTTCTGTCAGTTGTAACATTGAAGTTATTCAAATATCAACCATTTGGCCATTTCATGAGGAATGAAGCATCTGGCATTCAGATGGATGGAGTTATCTGCTTCACAGTTTGAAGATTTCTGTTTTTGTATTATTCATTCCCGACTCTTCAGCCAGACGCTCAGCTTAGTATGGTTTGTGTCTCCATGCTGCCTGAGCGATTTAGTCTTTTTAATTGTCCCCTTCATGCTGACTCATCAGTGTGGTGATAACACATCCTGAGTCCAGATAGTTCTCCTAAATGGACCCACAGATATTCTAGTCAGTAAGCTCCATGGGTAGATATGGCAATATGGATTGGGTGCTTAAACAGCACCTTGAGCCGTAATTGGGTCAAAACTCAAGCCACTGTCCACCACAGTGAGAGGGATCCATAAGTCGTCTCCAGAACCATGGGTGGTGCAAGGATATTGACTGTGGGTCGATACTCTCAACTGCTCTGGATTAAGTGGGTCCTCTGTACAGTTCAATAAATATAGTTTGGTCTCCAGCCAGTCTGAGCTGATAGCTGAGATTGATTTGAATGTATTTGTCAAGCTGGACAGTTAAACACCCAGAAGTCTGTTGGCAGGGTCCCTTCAAAGAGTCAGGTTAACAAAGTGTTTTGTCTAAAGAGATTTTGGCTGCTTTTTAAGGCTCTTCTTTGTTTCTCAAAGACCCTGTTTATTAGGGGCCAAGCACCGAAGGTGCAAGGCACCTATTGTATCCGTTAGCGTAATTTTTTTCTTCCTCCGCAAGTCTATGGCAGCCCATAGAACCAATTGCGGGAAAGTTGTATAATTTGGCACACTGATAGAGGACAGTCCCAACATTAACTATAGCAAATTTGAAGTCTCTTACTCCAACTCTCTTGCGTCACCACTTGTCCAAAGTTTCAATATTTTTATGCTAATAACTTTTGAACCGTAAGCAAGAAAATGATCATTCTTTTTTCCTCTGAATTGTTGGCTCATGCCAAGTCGATTTAACCCCAAAATTCAAAATCGCAAGGTTTAGTTTTTTTTTCTATTTTACATTTTTTGAAAAACCTACTTTTTCGAACTCGTCCCAGACGGTTAGTCCGATTTTCAAAAAAATTGGCCCAGACCATCTTCAGACCATGCTGGCAAAAAGTTATGGAATTCAAGATGATTTGTCCAACTGTTTTCGAATGACACGTGAACAAATTTGACAAAAAGCACGCAAAAATGCATGTGAGGCTATACCTCGGCAACGATTTGGTATATTGAGACCAAACTTGGTGTGTGTTATAATGACCATGACCTGAGACTACCTGCAGTGTTTCGACGCAGCGCCACCTAGTGGTCAGGAGATATGAAAAATGCATATTTTGGCTTATAACTTCTGAATGGTTTGGTTTTGTTTATTTGTTAAAATGTAAGTTATATATGTTTGTATTTAAAAAAGTGTAATTACAAGTGACTATCTGCTAATATTTCTAATAATAAAAATGTTTTAACCCCATAAAATTTACTGTTGGAATCATAGGAGTTTCAATCTTATCCCTCCATCCATCCATCGAACTCCATTCTTTTAATTAGGCTTTTTTATTTTCATTATGATCTCAGGACTTTATTTCCCTGACAACCGATGTTTTTTCTTTTTGCTTAAAATACTCTTTCTAATGAACTTTTTGGAGCTAGCTGGATGGGTATTGCGGTGAATATTGCGCTCATTATTAGGTGCAAAATGTATTTAAGGGTGAATTTCATTGTGTCTCTTATTTGGTTCCTCAATTTGGTCCTCATTCACTAGATGCAAATCCTTAAATAATCACTTTTTTAATTTTTTCATTTTTTTTTGATGTTGAGTGGAGCTATTTCAGCGGTCTCCGATCAAAGCTGCTCTCAGTGCTGTACATCTGAGGTTTTGAGCCAATTCACCTCACACATCAGTGTTTGAAGTATCATTCCCCTCAATAGCATGGATCAAAAACCTCAGACAGCACAATTTCATCTACCCTCATCCACAGCTCACTTCTAACTAGAGGGCTAATGGTCAAGCTTTATTAATAGCCTGTCACTTGTTTTCATGAGTGCTGTCCTCTATGCTGACACAGTTTGTAGCACTGCCTTTACAGGACGCTGCTCGTGCCCAGAACTAAGCGCTGATGTTTTTACAAGTGTGGATGTGTAGAAATGAGATCCTATTGTTTTCCAGAGGACTTCCTTTCTTCTCATTTCCAGTAATCTTATCCCTTTCAGGAGAATGCCTCAATGTGGCTTAATCTTTTATAGATTTAAGACATAAAATTAAAGATCTTAACCAGCCAAGAGAGATTTGTGCTAAACTCATTTGAATTTGAACAGTGTGGTTTAACTGTGGAATGAGGTTATAACAAGGCCACTCTCCTAATTTTCCCCATTTCCCTGCCAGGAAACTTTCACAACACAATGAATTAATGTACAATAATATAGTTGAAAGGGTTTTATGACTGCTATCATTCATAAAACTTTTGCCAAATGTAACTGCTATAATCTACTAATGACCCAAATTTCAAATGATCTTGAGGATTAAGTCTACAGTTAGTGCTCAGTACTCAGTAGTAGAATTATTGAAATTTCATTCATCTTAATTTCATTTATTGATACAACAGCAGAAAATAATGTGCTAATGAACACACTTTTATTTAAATAAATTAAATTAGGTTTTAATAATTCGTTTGTAACTACATTATTTTTTTTTTCATTTGTTCCAGTAAACAGTGGTTAATTTATAAAATAAGCACATTTTAATTAAGAGGGCAGTTGAAAACAGTAAAACAAATGTGTTTAACTGCAGTGTCAAATGTACAGTAAACATTCAAAAAATCATATGCAAAATGAAACGGCTTAAATTATCAGAACATAGGGTTACGTAACACAACACAAACATATACAGTTGACTGCAAATAACAAACGATATTTGTTATATTTGTTATATGCTATTTAGAATTGCATACTTTTGTATATTGCATATACTGTGCATTTAATTGACTTGTTTATAATGGAATGACCTGGAACTGCAGTATATTCCGCTATGCAACATGGCTGAGCTTCCATTTCCATTTTATTATTATTATTTTTAATCTCTTTCTTGACTCGTTATTTGATTTGGCTGACAAAAATTAAGATTAAGATCTTTAAATAAATGAATAATCATGCTTATGTCAAAAATGTTTGGACACCATTTCTTACTGACTGCTTTTTGAATGTATGTCTATATTATTTTAATGTACCATAGAGTGTGTACTGCACAGTGTTCATTAAATAGTAAGCAGTATTCCATTTTTAACATAGACGATGAACTACTAGCAAGTATCATCTTCCAGTAGATTACCATAATATTATTAATACTAAGACTGTTCTTTTCATGTTAAAGGTTTGAGACCTAATAATACATTTAGAGTAGATACATTTGTCATTTGCCATTTTGTTCTTTAAACACTTTATATGCATTTTAATGACTCACTGATTATGATTTCAATGCTTAAACTTGTTTGTTGTTTCAGTGGTATGAAGTGTATAATCATAGCAAAATAACAAAGTCACACTTGATTAGAATCCATTTAAACTTATTGCATCAAGTAAAATTAACATCTGACCGTGAGTCATGGCATTCTAACCTGATAATGTGCATGTAACTGCATGGATCACATGCCATGTATGAGACACCCTTGAGTGTTTATACCAATGTCAATTCCCATTGCCCTTGATTAATACAGGGCGTCTATTGTACAATAAGTTTAATGCATTGGAATGCATGAGTGAGGTAGCTGAGTTAATTTATCAGTATTAATATCAGTATTAATATCAGTATCTGTATTAATTACAGATCCAGAGTGTGAAAGTCAGCTGTGTCTAATCACATGGGTGCCCACAAGTGTCATTTATTTCAAGGCGCACCACCCCGTGGTTTATTTGAAACCAGTGTTAGTGCACAGTTGTGCAGTTCTCCTCATGACTCATTGTGTTTGTCCTGACGATGCGCTTTTCTGTCCTATCAGTTCTCTGACTGATTGGTTCTGTCTTGTGCGTCACAGATATCTGAGGAGTGAGCATCTGGGCGGAGGTTTTCGCACTTCTTTGTCTCTTGTGGCGTCTTACTGAGTTGTGATCAGCAAATCGGGTGCCTTATCTGCACTTTAGAGGGGAAACTCAGCAACTTGGTGTTCAGTAAACGTAGTGCAGATTTGGTGTTTTGTAAGCCTGAATACGTTGCTTTGTCAAATGTGACAATTTGACTGTGGTATCCTTAAATTGAAAATGTAAAAATTAACAATATATAATAATTATATTTATAATAATTGCATTATATATTCAAGATTATATCTATATACACTGGTGGCCAAAAGTTTGGAATAATTACGATTTTTAAATGTTTTTGAAAGTCTTCTTTTATGCTCACCAAAACTGCATTTATTTGATGAACATACAGTAAGAAGAGTAATATTGTGAATTATTATTACAATTTAAAATATCAATTTTCTGTTTGAATTTTTTTTTTTTAAAGTAATTTACTCCTGTGACAGAAAAGCTGAATTTTTAGCAGCCAGTCTTCATTTTTCATGATCCTTATTGATTATTAATAATATTTCTTATTATTATCAAAGTTGAAAACAGTTTTTGCTGCTTACTATTTGTATGGAAACCCTATAAAAAAAATTTTTTCAGGATTCAAACTTAATTGTACAACATTTATTTAAAGGGGTAAAGACTTTTATAATGTAAAAAAATATTTCTGTCACTTTTGATCAATTGAATGCATCCTTGGTCAATTAATTTCTTGCTTTTTTTAATCACAATTACCAAACATTTTAAAAGTAGTGTATCGCAGTTTCCAGAAAAATAATAAGCAGCAATAACCATTTTCAACATTAATAAAAATAAGAAATGTTTATGGGGCACGGACACATGTTTTTATGTCATCCACTTGCCAGGTATTTATTTATTTGTTTATTTATTTATTTATTTATTTTTCACTCTAGATCTGTTTCCATGGTATCCAGCATGTGCACTGATGTGTTTTTGTTAATAGATGGGAACAGACAGTGACAGACTGATGATGATTTCTCATTTCAAAGGGTCACTCTTGTTTTACACCCCAGCCAGTCCTTATCAGTTCACTATGTATTTTAATTCCTCCTTCATCTACACAAAATACTGTTTTGTACCCCCTGACCAGGGCCTTTAGATATAATGTGCATGCAAACTACAAAATTTTAGCTGCAGCCATCTTTTTCACCACATTTTATTATCGCCCTCATTCAGTGTATGCCTCCATGCAGAGAATGAAAAGGGCCATGGAATAAAAGTCAGGCAGTAGTGAGCAGCACTGCCTTCCAACAAATTCTCTCCAATGACTTTGGATTAAAACCTTTCTGGCCTGGTGGATTGCAGTGAGGTTAAAATTGGAAATGCATTAAATGTAACAGGGGACCTTGAAACTGGGAACGGGGTTTGAACGATGGGATTGAAAGGGCGTTATCTGCCTGCTCAGGTCCCTAAAGAATTTAATTGGTACAAACCTGTCGATAAATGCAAAACGGCTTGATAACGAGGGGTGTGTTTTGATGAAAAATTAAAAGTGAAGTGTGGAGTTGGATGATTCATTGGAACAAGACTTGCATATTGGATTACATATTGACCATAAGGAAGACTCAAGAATGTTCGTATACTTCCACTGTCAATACAGCCAGAAGTGTGATTCATGTGCAGCTCTCCCACACAGTTTTCGTCAAGAACTGGCATTGGTTTCTTCTAAAGTTAGAACAAACCGGCTGGGCTTCTTCTGTTAAGTACAGGGCCAAGAACAGAGAAACTAAGTAGGTACTTCACTTAAAGGGATAGTGTACTAAGAAGTGCTCCATAATTAAAAAAAAAAAAAAAAGTGGTAAGAGTATGATAAAAGTGAGTCACATGACTTTTACTATATTTGACAGTAACTTTCAGTTTTTTAAGTTATTCATTAACCATTTGATAACTTCAGTACATTCTTGGTTTGTTTGTGATGGGTTTAGCAATGTCTTATTTTATTATATGAATAGTTCTTTTAAACAGGTTCTTTTAAATGAACTGATTCACAAAATTAGACTGAATGAGTCATTTTCGAGGGCATACTGATTTAATCCAGTTGCAGTGGTTACCAGTTCACAGGATGGTAAAATAATCAGTGAATAACTTCAAATTTTAGACTGTTCATCTCACAATTCTGTGATATGATTTTTGAAGACTTGGAATATAGCCTAGTGCATGACTCATATGAACTACTTTCATGCTACTCTTTATGGTGCTTTTGTGTGGTTTTTTTTTTTACATCACTGTAATTATGTAGCAGAAATCACCCAGGAAATTATTCAGAATTGTCCTTTTGGGTTCCAAGAAAGAAGCAGTGTCATAAATGACGATAGAAATGTATTTTCCTTCCCTTTAAGCATCACTTTGTTTTTCAGTATGTCTTTCTACATTATTTTTTTCTTACTTAGTATTATGTTCACCACATTTAATCACTGTCTGTCCTCTGTCGCCACACTTCAGTTGTACTTCAATTACACTTATTTTACTTTAGCTAGGCTTTGCAATAGTCCAAAAGGCTGAGAGAACACAATTATCAAATTATAATATTGCAGTCATAACACCACACAGGGGACGCTGAAGTACAGACATCTTTTAATGGTGCTTGTGAACCATGCTCGACATTTATCTCCTCAGATACTATTGTGAGATGGTGCTAAAAACGTAGAATGACGGCGATGGCTTTAGCCTTCCACCTTTCCTGTCTGAGCCCGAAGGCTTTTACGTGCCCGTCGTTCTCTTAAACATCAGGCCATGTCTCCCCCCCCTGCCCTTCCTGAAGGTCGCTGGCCACCAAGGGCGAGTTCTTCTGTGCGTAATCCTTTCTGACACCGCTTCAGTGCCATTTTCACTCAAACTCAGAACGCTGCTGTTGACACCACTTTGCTTTACCCTTAAATCATATACGACAACTTTTACAGAGAGCTGTTGCTGTTGTGTTCTGGAGTTTTAAAAGAAGCGGTTGCAGTTCTGATCATTATTTATATGATGAATATGTTGTATAATATATATTTAAAGTCTGTTTGGCTCATTGGATTGTTTAATGAACCTTCACACATGTAGCAAGCATTGAGGAGAGGAAGAGAACAAAGTGTTTTTTGGGTCAGTGACATGAAGTTTATCTATAATCTATTAATTTATTAAAAAATATATTTGTGACGAGTGGGGCGGGGCCGAGGGACGTGGGAACGAGGAGCGAGGCCCCGCCCCACTCGTCACAATATTAAAATGCAGGTCATACATACAGTAACAAGAAAACATGTGATGAGCTTTTTTAAATGGTTAATTAAAATAAGTTTTAATTGTTTTCTAATTTTTTATTTATATTATTAGATTTACATTTTAATATAAAATAAACAATTATATATATTTGTGTGTGTGTGTATGGGGTGGGGGGGCTGGTCTGATAAAGTGAAGAAACTGTACTAAAAATTTTTAAAGTAGCTTTGCAAAGTCATTCCTTTTGCGAAAATAATCAAAGATAATCAGCACACTTCAGAATCACTCTGTGCATTAGTGGTGAGGATTTTTCAATAAATCTTTCTGCAGGTTACATCATTATGCCAGAAGGTGGAAACAAGTAACTATATTTATGAGTAAGTCATAAATCTTATTTTCAGTCAATATGTTCAAAAGCGCATTCTCATTCAGGAGCACAAAATAAGTGACTCAGTAGGGTTTGGAACAGCATACATACAACTCTTACTATGTTTATCATATATTCATATGGCAGATATGATAAGAGTAGTATGCTGTTTGTGAATTCATTGACATTGTCTTTATGAACAAATCATTAAATCATTCACTCAGACAATTCGTTCAACAATTCTAATTCATTTAGGAAGTAAATGCTGCAACCATTGAGTATTGCATCTAAAATGTACATTATATATATATCTATACTAAACTGTTGTGTAAAAGCTGTCACACTCACGGTTGTGATTTGGTGGTAAGCATAACACCCACGAAATGGAAAATGGACAATGTGAAAGTATTTACATTATACAATTAATGGGATTATTCACCCAAACAAGAAAATATTGTCATTTTTTTCATTTTCCACTTGTTCCAAACCTGTATGAGTTTCTTTCTTCTGTTGAGTACATACTATGGAAGTCAATGGCTACCGTCAACTGTTCGATTAACGACATTCTTTAAAATACCTTCTTCTGTGTTAAACAGAATAAAGAAACCCATTATTTTTTTTAATTAATTAAACATTTTGGGTGAACTATCCCTTTAACATAGCTATTCAGTAGTATTAATAGCAGCTGATGTATATTTGAATTAGCATTATTTTTCACAAAGCATATAGAATACAACATATAGAAAGCATACCTCTAGACCTCAGTATTAGATACGACCTTGGTGAAAGGTGAGGTTTCTCTAACAGATCTATATCTGCTGTTCTTCTTAAATGAGAATTGATAGTTTACAAAGTTGCACGAAAGTACATAAATCTCACATCCAGCTCTGAAGTGTTCACTGCCGCTTCCCATTCCAGTCGTCACACTCACCACTGACCCACTTGTCTGCTCTTTGATGATAGATTTATAGGGATGAGTTGGCAGGGGACATCAGGTGTCTGTCATATCAGCTCAGTGTCTGACTTGGCTCTGTTTTCATTAAATGGCTCTAATCTCTGCAGCCCATGAAGCAGCTGTGAGTTCTGGCTCTGCTCCATACCAGCTCCACCTTGTGCCACCGGGCCATGGCACTGACTCCCCCTGCAAGTCCCCACTGTCAGACCAAATGCAGGACAGTGAGAGAGAGAGTGTGAAAGAGATTGGCTATATGTTAAACTGAATATGTAGTGTATAGTGGGAGGGAGAGAGAGAGATGGATAGAGTGAGAAAAAGAGGGAGAGAGTGGGGGCGTAATGCACTGTTTTCTTTGAAGGGCCACCACTGGCGGTCCTACTCACTTCAGACATGAGCAAAGGAAAAATGTTTTATAAAAGCTTGGTAGATATTTACCCAAATGGTAGTGTACTGGTAAGTATGTAATTTAATTGTTTACTTTTTATGTATTTATTTTTGGAAGCTGCAATCAAAATACAATTGACTGTGTTAAGTGTCTATTTACATAAATAAATATTAACTATAGATTTATATACATACAGTATGTATAGAATATATATAGAATATATAACAGATATATACATAGAATATATAAAATATATTTGTATGTATTTACACAAATATTAGTGTAGGGGTAAATATAAAATAAATTTGTATTAATTTATTTTTTGGAAGTTTCATTCAAAAGTGTACACACAAACACTAAAAATATGATTTGTTCTGTGTTATTGCTCTTCTAAAAACAGACATGTTTATAAACTATTTAATGCTTATTTTTTTGTAATTCATTTAAATTCATAAGTCATTATTCTATGAATATGGTGATGTCTAAGTATAGTCAATCCATTTCCTTTAGTCTGACTCATTGGGGCTGATTTTTAAAAAGATTTTGGCATTATCATAAAAAAAGAGAGAGAGATTGCATCCTTCAGATACTTTATGCACTGGTGCTATTTTAGAATAATAGCTTTACACACTATATGAGTTTGTGTTTTGAAATATTTCATTTATTTCAGTCTGTATTTTCTCTCCTCTGAAAAAGCAAAATTGTATGTATATATAATATTGCTTATGTGCTGGGAATGTGAAGTTTTGTTACCATATCACTAAAGCTACTTCACTCTAGAGATAGAGAAATAGAAATGGAGTGAGTGAGTGAGAAGTAAAAAGACAGAGTGAGAGAGATATAGAAAGAGTAATATGAAGAGCAAGATGAGGGGGTCCATTACTCATCATCAGGCCTGCAGCCTCTCTTGCAGGTCTATTTTGTAGCACGTTATTGTTGTGAGGGATTTGAAGTTTGTCCAGGGCGGCTGAGGCAGGGTTTTTAGATGTTGAGAGTGCAGTGCTTTACTTTAGAAGCTTTTCAGGTGTGAGTGTGTGTGTGTGTGTGTGTGTGTGTGTGTGTGTGTTGTTTTATTTTTTGTGTGTGTGTGGTGATTTGGCCTCGGCAGGTAAGCTATCAGCTCTCAGCAGCCCTCTCAGCTCTCTTTGATTTATTCTGTTGCGAGGGCTCTCCCCCTCTCTCGCCTCGCTCTGCCCTGGACTCCCAGAGGTCATCTTTTGGAAGATTTCAGCCTCGATTTTCTGCACCCTTTAAAATGCACATCTAGGCATGTTCACTCAGCCACAGAGGGTGAATTGCTCAGTTAGAGGAAATTTAGACAAGAAGAAAGAAGCGCAAAAGCGAGAAAGAGAAATGGGACATCTGTTCATTATTCAATCCATTTTACATAATGAAACTCTTAGGCTCTTGATTAATGGAAAGCAATAGGAAACGGATACAATAAAGACTGATGAGCTGTACGTGTTTATATAAATCTGAATACAGACGACTGGATGTTTCGTAAGTGGCAGCTAGAGACGGAGTTTTAGAATGAGGTTTTATTAATAATAAAGTCACGTTAAAAGCAGAAATGAGGTTAATTTAGTTTGGTACAATAAATGCTGGATTAAACAAACAAACAGAATAGCGAATAGGGAATAGAAGTAAAAACTTTAACATTTTGTGTAAAATGAAAAAAGGAGGTATTTATTTTTGCAACATCTCACTCAAATTACTATGCTGATATTGTATGTTCAAAAGTTTGAATTTTTTGAAAGAGTCTTTTTAGTCAGTTTATTCAATTAAAAATACATAAAAACTGTGATGTTGCGAAATATTATCACCATTTAAAACAGCTTTCTATTTTAATATAATTTAAAATGTAATTTATTACTGTGATGGCAAAGCTGGATTTTCAGCAGTCATTACTCCAGTCTTCAGTGTCACATGATCTTTCAGAAATCAGTCTAATATGGTGATTAAGTGCTCAAGAATCATTTTTTTTATTAGCATATTATCTGTTGAAAACAGTTGTGCTGCTTCATATTTTGGAGGAAACAAAGAGAGAGAAAATGTTCTCCTTGCTGAATGGTGAGTTCAAAAGAACACTTATTAAATAATAATAATAATAATAATAATTGTTTTGTAACAATGTAAAGACTTATTTTCATGATTTAATGCATCCTCACTGAATATAAGGATTAATGTAATTGAAAAAAAGAGAGAATTTTATTGTATATGCCATATAAGATGGACATTAATACGGTTTTCCTTAATGCAATGTTTTAGTCTGTGGTGGGATTGTTGATTGATTGTTTTATGAATTACTTTTTGGGGGATGGTTGTTGAATTTGCACAGCTTACACTGCTTTTCTGCAGATTGTCATGCCAGATTGGTACCTTGTTCAGCAGGATCAATGTGATATTTGTTTGGAGATTAGATTTTGTTTCTCTGAAGAGTATCACAACAGTCCCACCTGTTTTTTTTATTATTATTATTGCACGCCACACTTTTCATCCGTGTGTCTATTTGTCCTTCCTATTATCATCAGGAAGCCCAGACCAAACATCCAGCACTCAATGTGAGCTTTATCTACAGCTGATGTTTACTTTTATTAGGTCTAGACAAGTTTGTGTACTTTTTCCACATCTTCTCCAATGAATAAAGCTAGGACTCAACATTTTGTTAAACATTTATTCACAACTTATTAGAATTTTAAGAGTAATGATGGTGATGAAATAATAAAATAAACAAGGGACGTGAATAGAAGTTAGACAGATGCTGTTCAGACATTGCTACCACACGTAATAGCACTGTAGTGACTGGCCACTTGAATCAAATCAAATGACAGATAGCCTATGAAGCTTTTCTGAACACATTTGGTAAGAAGAACAGATGACAGTGCTCTAGCTAGTGTCATTATTATAAATATTCCCTTTTCGCTCAGGCAGACAAACCTAATGGAGAAAGAGAATCAATATTTCAGTGAAATGTCAGCTTTGACTTGTCTTTGTAAGAGGCTCTGACTATTTGTCTTGTAGATTGCATACACAAAAGATGAGTGACTGATGTGTGTTGCATGTTCAATATGGATTTTAATGGTTTCTTGATGGAAACAAGAAAAATCTTTAATTGATATGTTGGGAATAATGCAAGCAGCACATTTCAGTGGAATCTCTTTGTGCCTTTTGAAAGTGACAGTCAGAATGTGCTTTGTTTTTGACACGAAGCTGAAAAATACCGTAGTATTGAGATTGTTTTGTTTCACTGCATTATTTCATGGCAAAATGATGGGCAGCACAGGCGTGCACAGAAGGAGAAAGATGCCGACGATGTAATTCTGTCCTTGTGTTTATATCAGCTTAACCCAAATCACTCTATGGTTGTTTACAATAAATTAAGCACCTGGAGCAAAACGATAAGAGAATGATTAATCTTCAGGGAAACTTTAGAGGGAAATATTTTTAAATGAAAGAATAATTGCTGTGTAAAGTACTTTTCTCGCTGAGTAATGTCTCCGGAGATAACTTCAGTAGCGGAATCTGAAATTTCCTCCATCTCTATTTGAAAAGATCCTCAGTGCTGAGCTCAACTCTGCTCAGTACTGTATCCAAATGAACTCTGCCTTCATCTTTTATCTTTTATTCAACTTTTTGTAATAGACCACCCACCCTTTACACACCTTTTATTTATACTCATTTTTTTCCCCCATAACCCTGCCCTTTGTTTTCATGTTGTCAAGATATGCCTTCCTCTGCATTTTCCCTGCCATTATTCATCCGTGTTGCATAAAACCAATTTCTGGTGCGGTGTGTGAGGGGATTGTAGTGATGATGAAAAAGAGACTGGCTGAGGTGAATGTTAAAACGTGATAAGCGCAGACATGGAGAGTGTGTGAATGCCCCCCCCCCACAACTCTTTGTTCCTCCCACATGTTGAGAACAACAGCAGGGTAATTGGATGCTGATAAAGTCTGTGACATAAGTGTGATGCACATATTACAAGCATGAAGACACCCATAGTGGCAGGGCTGATTGGTCAGCACAATAATAGCTTATATGTCTTATATATAGTCTGTTTTCTTTTTCTTATAAGCGACAACATATGTGTTACCAAGCTGTATTGCACATTTGCATTTGAATTTGATGCAGGCTGGGTTATTTTCCCTCTATGGTACCTAGAGGGAAATATTACTGTATAGCAGTTGCTCTTTCATTCCTTGGGAGACAAAGAGTTGGCATGACATGACAATTCACTGTTTCTTAAATACTTGTTATTGATCTCACTGTGAACATTCTATTCATGCATACATATTTATTTTATAACCTTGTAATTTGTAGCTTTATAATAATTTGATATTCCGGTAACTATGCCAGACTTCTCTCTGGTGAGGTATTTAGGAGTTCTCTAATAATTTAGTCTGTTTAAACTCACTTTCATGTGTTACCGTATATTTTAGTGCAATGCCCAAAATGTCTAAAATCCAAACATCTCAGAAATCCACACAACAAAAAATGTATCAGAATGTTTGATTTTTTGATAATCAGTTAAACTTGGATTTACATCACAATACTGAAGAACGCATATTTTGCTACTTCTACTTCACAATTTTTTCTTTTTTTTAGTACGTTTTAAAAAACAGCTGTTTCAGTTGTTTCTCTTAAATTTATCAGGATATATAAAGATGGTGTGAATATCATAGGTCAGATTAATTTGATGAGGAATGTTTTTGATATTAAACTTGACTTTTGATGTTAAATTTGATGTTAAAACTCAGAGGTTTTCAAATTGGGGTCTGAGACAGGTTACAAAATAAGGTTAACAAGTGATAATACTTTATTTTAAGGATCAATTCTCACTATTAACTAGTTGCTTATTAGCATGCATTTTACTAGCATATTGGCTGTTTGTTGGTAATTATAATGCACATACTGATGCCTTATTCTGCACAAACATCTTATATCCCTTAATCCTACCTCAACCTAAACTTAACAACTACCTTACAACCAATTAATAATCAGCAAATTACGAATTAATTGAGGCAAAATACATTGTTAATAGTTAGTTAATAGTGAGAATTGGTCCTGAAACTAAAGTGTGATCTAATAAGGTAACTTAAGATATTACTTAAATATGTTTGGCATAATGATTTTGAAACTTTTTCAGTTCTGATATTAAAAACTGGTTGGAAATCTATATCTTGGCATCTAAGTATAAATCTAAATATTATTGCAATTATTTAATTTAATTCACAGACATAGTTTCGAACCTTTAAACAAATAGTCGCATAAAGTATATTGGTAATCAAATTTGTCATATATATTCTCAGAAAAACGCATGTTCCACAGAAGAACATAATTGTATAGGTTAACATAATAATCTATAAATAGATTATTTAATTTGGAATAAACATTGTCTTATCGCATTGTAATATCACTTTCACTCGTTCTGACACAAATGTGGAGAAGATGCATTTGAGATTACTGGGGTCTTTTATTATAAGCAAGAGATTTACACAAGTCTTGTTTGCTCTCTATTAAATCCCCTTTCTGTCTAGGAGAAACAATCGAGACATTAAAGAGATGTCATTTGCAACATTTTTTTCCCCCTACAGGTAATGAGAGCGTTTCTGTGCTCTTGGGTTCTGTGCTCAGTCTGTCCTTACATCTTGTGGGGAATATCAGTATTCACAGGGCCTATTCATAGTGGATTATTCAGGTGCTCAAATAGAATGGAAAATAATGAGTGTCGTCTTTGTGCAGCTTGACAAAAGTCTCAGCCTGTCAGTGAGCGTTAATCTCAGGGTTCCTCTTTATCTCGTCACCGGCTTCAGGTCTGCAGCGATACAGCGCTTCAGAGAGGAAGGTCACGCAAATGACACGTGGAGGACGTGTCTAATCATTTGCAGCACAATGGTCCGCATGCCGTCTTCCTTGGGTAATGTGCGAGGGGAGAGGTGAGCAAGATAAGGACCGTCAGAGTCGGAGTCCATCTGCGAACTTTCGCAGGTAATGAGTGGCAGTTGTGGCTGATGAACAATTAACGGAGACGCCCACATGAAACGATCGGTGCTGACGAGAGACACACAAAACTCCACCCAAATAGTGCAAAGCAGACACGACGGTTTACCAACCGCGACAATGGTCTTCTACACTCAAGGCACTCCTAAATATAGCACCAGCGCCCTGATCTCTTCAGATGACCCTGTGTCTTTCCTGCTTGTTTCAACTCATCCGCACCTATGGCCCAGATCTGTACAGGTGTACGAGTGCTACATCATTTCCTGTTTGCTCTTAATTACAAGCTCTAATTAGCAGCCCAAATACAAGAGTGTTCCTTTCCCAACCCGTCTCTCTCAGCTCCAGAGGACTGGACCCTGCTAATTAGAGGAGATTTCCATCTTTCCTTTTATTCCCAGAGAAACTGAGCCATGGGAATGCAAGAGAAGAACGAAGCAGAGACAAAAAGAAAGAGCAGGACTTTTACGTGACTTGGATTTGCATAAAAGAGAAGCTCCATGAGAATTCGCTGAATACACAAACACATCAATCAAAACCAAATACTAACACCAAGTCACTTCAAGCTATGCTGATATAAACTCTGATGGGTTTATAGTGTTACTAAGGCCGGGCATACACTGTGCGACTTTCATCCGATTTTGAGCCGAATTCTTACTCGTGCGACTCTTTTGCGGGTCGGGGTGATTTTCAGCATTTTCGTGCGTCGTTTTTCATACAGTGTTCGTGCAGTGTACAAGGGGAAACGAGAGGCGATTAACCTCTCCCGACCGGCAATGGGTTGGTCGGATGGATTTCTGACAAGTCAGAAATTTTGGTCGCCTCTCGTGAGGTATCGCACTATTGAAGCAGGACCACATGTTTCCCTCACTACGCGTGCGCGGAACCATAAATGAAACCATGGTGACACGGCGTGTAGTGTGGAGTGATGGAGGGAAAACTTGTGGAGTTATGGCAAAAAAAATAAAAATAATAAAATAGGGAAGAAAACACCTGCTTACCTCCAGGTCGCATTGCAAAATGGATAAACCATTTTGGCCACGTCTTCAAAGCCACCTGCACGTCCAGATACGCCGACGCCTTTTCCTTTTTTTTTTTTGATGTTTCAACACACAGAGTTGCCCATATCACCAAAGCAGTGCGTTTATCCCGGTAAAGCATGTTTATTCTGAAACAGCCACAAACATCCGGGTTCTGAGGGATCCCAGTGTTGATTCCCCACGTATAGTGTGAGCAGTCAAATTGCAACTCGACAATCGGACCGTACAGTGAGCGCATAAAAATCGTGAGCTTTGGCTTTACATCCCATGCGATCTACTCGTACAGTGTGAGTTGATACCTTGCCGAAATCGCACAGAGATTGTATGCCCGACTTAACTTACTTGGCAATAGGAGAGAGAAAGCGAGCGCAGTTGGTGACCACTCTATATCAGATCAATATTGTCATCTGCTGTCCTTCATGTAGGGAGAGCTTGAGGCGTGTGTGACCCACATAAGCAGTGATGTGCATGGAAGTGAATGCCACACACTGTACTGAGACTGTCAGTTGAGAAATTTCTCACTGTGGTATTTGATGTAGGTTGGCATCTGTAGTGTGGCATAGCTGGATTTGAGTAGATGCGGTAAGTTTAGAGTAGTTGGATTTTATTTTGTACTGTAAAGCTTGAACTGTTAGTATTTGGGTATTTGGGGTTATTTCTTGCCCTTTATGTGTGCAAAATGACCTATAAACTTTAAAAATGTTACATTTTAATAAGGACTTTTAATATTTGTTTGTATCATTCTCTATACATTACCAATTAAAGGTTTACTGTCAGTAAGATTTTTAAACATGTTTTTAAAGTCTCTTATGCTCACCAAGGCTACATTTTGATTATTATCAATGTTGAAAAAGGTTGTGCTCCATAATACATTTGTGATACCTTTTTTTTCATTCTAGGTTCTTCATTGAATTGAAGTTTCAGAAGAATAACATTTATTCAAAATCATAATATTTTTTTATTTTTTCCATTGATATCTTGTTACATATATCCTGTTACACTACATTATTTATGATGAAAGTTGTGTCCATTCATTATCATCCTTTCAGATATTGTCTTCTCAAGGACAAGTTGAAGTCAGGAGAGGCTCCTGTTTCAAAGAATGGCCCTTGACCTGGAATCTGTCTGGTATTTTTTTGTAAATCAGGCATTAACACTGTACCAAAGAGGGGTCATGAGTGTCAGAGACAGAAAGATAGGCAGTGATGGAGACCAGTGAAAAGCCAGTGCTCGCATTAGCTTTGGTGTTTCAGAGATGATTAAAGAAGCACTCCTGGATACATGCCTACTAAAAGAGCTGAGCACATGGAAATCACTCCTCTTTCCTTCACCTTTTCTGTCCCTTTATCACCTCTCTTATTTTCTGTTTTGTTTGTTTATGGGTTTTTGGCCTTTATTTGCTAGGACAGTGGCAAAGAATCAGGATTCGAACCCTGTGAGTACCGCAGGATGCCCTGACCCACTATACCACGGCTCTGACTCTGTTGCTTTCTTTGCTTTCTTTCTCTCACTCAGATCTGAAAAGCTTACCTGCAAAATAAAGCTTGTTATTTATTTTGTATTTTCTATTGTTGTAAACAGGAAATCAGATTCAGCACAGCACAGGAAGGTAGAAGAGCAGGAGACCTTTTTTTCAACTCAGACATAGCTAGAGGGGTTTTCTGTTAATTCTCTGTTAATGTGACACAGCATGCATTTCCAGATTAATTAACCATCCGCCTGCCCTCAGAGTGCTGATACAGTGACTGAATCAGTATGTCTCTCTTATGCCTTGTACACACACCACAGCTAAATACGGTTTTCACTCCTCTGCTGAATCCTAAATCCCACTCTACACAAAGTGTACAGTTGTTTACAGGAGTGACAATGCATACTTCCTTCTAGTTTATTCCCCCCAAAATCAGCTTGAGACAACCACATCTACATTAATCCACATGGTGTGTAGAGCCACGCTGACTGACTGGTTTACATGCAGCGACACTGTTTTGGTCCCTGACAACTTGTTTGAAGTGCTGTGCTAGAAAATCATAGAAGCATGCAAGATATGTGAAATATACGTCTTGATTCAGTCACCAATTTTTATGCACCTGCATTTCTCCACTGTAGTTTCTCCCACCAAAATAAATGCAGCCTTGGTGAGCTTTAGACACCTCTTTCAAAAGCATCTCCCAATATGTGTATACAGTATACACACACACACACACACACACACTATAACACACTTTAATATTGGATGTATTATGAATTACGAGCTGTTATTTTTATACAGTTTCCATTAGGGGTGCTCCGATCACGATCGGCCGATCGTTAATGCGCATCTCATCAGTAGAGCCGGTTCTCTAATCAGTGGTAAATTCCCTCAGGTGCGTGGTTTCACATTGAGCAGCTGTTACTACACAGAGCCGTTGTTAAATGAGAAGATGCGCAAATAAACGCTGAAAATGAACGTGGATTTGCGCAGCTTCTCAGTTAACAATGGCTCTGTGTAGTAACAGCTGCTCTATGTGAAATCACGCACCTGATGGAATTTACCGCTGATTAGAGAACCGACTTTGCTGACTAGATGCGCATAACGATCGGCCGATCATGATCGGAGCACCCCTAGTTTCCATATGGTAGTATGATTATATGAATGATTATATGCATCAAATAAATATCACATTCGACAATATTTTCACATATTTTCATATTTGCCTGTACTTCAGATTCCATAGTAACAGAAAATACTGACTCACCTTTAATTTATGTCTTCATATTGACTTTTGTCTATTCAAATGTAAATTTGGATGTACTTTCTATTTAAGGTCTTTTTTTGTATTTTGGACACAAAACACCAGGCTTCCTGTTTCCCCCTTTCACACTATAGCATATGGGGCCTCTAGATAGGCCAAGAGCACTGGGATAGTTTCACGTAATTTCCCTTTATTCTGAATATGTCTGTTTGTTGTGCTCTGTATAAAAAGCGGCAAACATTTTAATCAACACTGACCCTGAATGACACAGCAGCTGCACATTTACACGCCAACGTCTGCATCTGACAGACAGTTGTGTATTTGCGAGGGATTACATGCGTGGGGTAGACGGTCGGGCCCGGTGCCAACACAAATTGGATTATGGCGAGCAATATTCTGGAAACATTTTATTATCCGAGGGCTTTTAGTGTAATGTGATTACTTTGTAATGCACTTTTGTTTTATAGACCGCTTCAGCACATTGCAGCTCTGGCTTTATTAAGCGTGAATTTATTCTGTAGTACACATCATCAGGTTGTCACCTGTTGCCTTCACAGCACTCAGGGCTCTTTAAAGAGTGTCTCCAACAATCCCTATTTAAATTCAATCCTCATCGTCCATCGTGGACGAGTTCAAATTGTGCTTTTTTTCCCTTAACTTTCCTAATAATAAACTACAGACAGCGACATTAATTTTAGCTGAGAGTTTGAGGAGTCTTCCTGTCGTGCGAGTTATGGGTGTCTAGATTGAGGGCAATGCGTGCGAGGCCTCATTAACCTGCCATCACGTCTGCGTCTAGGCAAGATCTCTGCTTAGGTCAGATTCATTTGCCTGCATCTGATTAAAGATACTTTCATTACCTGAGAGGAGCGCAAGGGCACATCCCAACTGATCCCAGATCAGCCACAATTGCACAGTTTCACGACAGCACACTAGTTGAATAGGTCTGACTTTTTTGTTCAGCATGATTGTAATTATTCCTCAGACTCCCACTATTTCACTTTGCTCCATGTCACGACTTCCACCCACGCTGCAGTATTGGATATTGGCTCATGCAGTTGTTGCATGGGTTGTCCAAAGTGGTAGATGGGAAGAACGAGAAGTAATGGGCGACTGTGGCTTTCTATTAGTGACAGGTGAGGATATGCATGCTGGCTTCAGCAGACAGGAGATTGGCTGTTGTGCAATTACCATGCAGCATGGCAAACAGACAGGCCAACACCATTATGAGTGCAGTCAGTGGTGTGGCAGAATGTGTGACACCACTGCTATCTCTGCATATCCAAAAACTCATCAGTCTGTCCTTCTATGTCAGGTTCTATGTATTTTTTCCAAACTTTTCCATGTTTAAACACTCGCACACCATGAGTATTTAAAGACCCTATAAAATCAAGTGCTTCTGATTGCATGAGTCACGTTGGAAACAATGAGGGGTAAGTCACTTTTACATTCCAGGAGATTATTTAAATTTCATTCAAACTTTTTTAGATATGAAACCTACAATTCTATAAAAGTTGTAATATTAAAACTTAAGTACAATTATTTTTATGTTGCATCATTCCCATCACACTAAACAATTAAGGCCCAAATATTTTTCCCCCTCAAAAGTTAATATACTTGGTACTTATACAACAGTGTCTAAAATGAGATGAAATTAGACTTAAATAAATATAGTTTGTCAGCAGGTAATTTTTCAGCATTTCCAATCAAGCTGTAATTTTATCAAATAGTTAAAATTTTTTAAGGTATTTAAGATATTTGAGTATTTTTTATATATTATTGTAGTATTTATTTATCATTTTTATTTTAGTTAGTTGCAATGGCAACATCTCAAGGCAGCATATTTGTGTGAAGTTTTTCCCCCTCATATTTAAATTTGATTTTATTCCAGCTTTAATTCAATTAAAGAAAACAACATTTTTAAAACATTAACAATAACAACACTAATTACAAAAAATGTTTGGGTTTGGACAAAAATTATTTAAATAATATAGTTATATAATTACATTTATAATATAATTATAATAAAATTATATTATTTACTCAATCTGTTGACATTCTGAACCCACATGACTTTCTTTCTACTGTACAACACAAAAGGGTAGGTTTATCAGAATGTTCATGTTGCTCTTTATTAGACAATGAAGATGGATTAGTTAACAGTAACAACATTAGATATGTGAAATGCTAGCTCTGGAATTAGTCATAGCAAGACAACCCACTTCGTTTTTAACTGTGTCTCTGTTCTCTTTCTTCTCTTATCTCTCATAACATTAAGGTGATGAACGTGAGCCTGGCTGAGGGTGACGTGGTCAGATTTGAAGACCTGGGTGGCCGGGAACCTTCTGTGCTGGCCAACGAGTCCATCTTGATGAAAGGTCTGGTGATACGCAGCTGGAGCAACCAAATCTCCATCCACTTCCGCAGCCGGCAGCCGCAGTCCAGCTCCTTTCTACTGCGCTATCAAGGTGAGCCGTCGTACGAGTCAACCTCTAAACATCTGCTTCATCTACTTCCTGCTAATTGCGCTTGTGCCAATGTCTCCAACTGGCACAGGTCCAGCGCTCTAGACAAACCTGTTTATGAGTGTACACTTACTGATTAGATTGGCACAAACGATAAGGACTCTTGGAGTAAGGAGCTCTCAATCATTGCTTTCTATTAAGAGCGACTCTCTGTGCACTGAAGGGGAAACACTCCTTGTTATCTCATGTCAACATAATATGCTCATGTTAGCCTGAAAATGACAGCTGCTGTCAATAGTCCGCATAATTACAGCGGAGAATGACTTGGATAATTCTCTGCTAATAGTCTTTTAACATAGTCATCAAGGGGAGATCGGCACAACAGAAAAGATTATGGAGCGCTGATGTGCCCTGCCTCGCATAGCACAGCTTTTTCGTTTGATACATGCGCCGATAAAATGACAGATGACTGTATACAGGCAAATTCTTTTGTTTCTGTGATTTAATGAACTGTGGCGGGTTTGCAGTTGAGTAATATCATTGTCTGCACATCCTTAATATGCCTTTTGAATAAGAAAGTTGTTTACACTCCACCACCTCTTTCTGTCTCTCTCTTTCTGTCTTTATGTGTGTGTGTGTGTGGGGGGGGGGGGGTAATCAGTGGTATTCAGCTTTCTTAGTAAAGAAGCCGTATATTCCCTCTATTAGACTTATAGCAATCATCCATAGGAGCCAGACAGCACATATTTCATAGAGCTCTCTGTTTCTTTACAAAACTTCCAATTACTTCACTCCGAAGGCCCTGCTCCCCCTGTTTCCGGTACAATTTAATGTTCTCCAGCTGTTATGTTGGGTGAATGTGCACACGCAAGAGGAGCTAATTTTGCCACTGGGTTTTCACTTGCTTTGACATTGATATAATGGCAAACAAGAAAGGAAAGGAGCCAAGCAGGGATTGAGATCTAGTGTAAATATACAGTGTAATATGGCTATAGATTTAGGGATGGACAAAAATTATATGATTACTTTATTTACTCAATCTGTTATCATTCCGAACCCGTGTGACTGACTCTCTACTATAGATGACAAAAGGAATTTTAGCAGAATGTTCGGTTGTCAAGCTCCACGAATGACAAAAAGCACCATTGAAGCACTCCACATGTCTCATATACTATATACTGTAGCCTTGTGTGATAAACAGACATGAATTATCTTGCCTTTTGGCAAAATTTCCAAGTCTCATGTTTGTCTATATTTATTTAGCAAGTACAGATGCCGGATTTGATATCAATGAATGCCAAATGCCAACGAAGCAGTGTTATATTAGTATTATTTATATACTATTAAAGGATTTAGTATTTTGCATAATCTTTTACATTTTTACATACTTAAATACTATTTTGAAACAAGAACAACTGGTGAGCTGTAACAGGCAATTTCACTTTTTTTCCAAAAAGACATTTGTTATCTCTGTAACTTGTGGTTAAAATCACCCTACTGATGTTAAAACCAAACCTATGGCCTTGTAGTTCAATATACTGAGGTTATAGAGAGAATTATTCTCATTTTGCTGCCAAATAAAATAATAGTCTACTATTTTTCTGCAATCATTGAGGTTAGATGCAGGTTCTGTTTGCATTTTTGCACTTTATTAAATTTTTTCTTGCTTCCTTTCACTTCACTTTCAAAAAACTACTTGTAATGGAGTAAAACTGAAATTTTTGTTCAAATATCATTTTTTTATATATATATATTTTTAATATAAACATGGCCATGTCAGGCATGCCTGGAAAGAAAACTGGCTGTGTTTTGACATGGATGAGCATGTACAGTATCTCCATTTGATTGCCTCAGCCTTTTTCAAGGCTTTGTATAAACACATCAAACTCTTTTATAGTGCATTGAACATTGATCTCTTGTCATGTGTCTATAGCAAGGCTGTTTTCTACTATACCTTCCACGCAGATCTAACACACCAGTCCTGTCTCAACATTCAGCAGGCCATACAGTTTGACGGATGACAGATTCTCTAAATGGGAACCTCCATCAGAGACATGCACATTAAAGATTTAGACCTCTCAATAATTCAGATCACAATGAAAGGACCCTCACTGCCCCCATTTGCGTCTAGATAAAGGTTGAACACAAACAAGGCAGGACTGATGGAGTGAAGTTAGAAATGGAGGCTGTTGGGGTCTGAATGACCTTTCAACAGGTAACCCCCCCCCCCTCCCTGCACTACCACTCAAATGCCACAAGCTTCAGACATTGTCACTCTCATACCGCTCTGCAGACGAAGCGCTGCTATATGCATGTGTTGCAGGTAAACTGATTTGGCAAATACTTTAGACAGGGTATTATGAGCTGAGGATCTCAGTCCTCCCCCGGGAAGTGCTCAGTTGTGTAGTTGAGCCGTGATAGTCGGCTGATCTGGGCTGAGCCTAGCCGTGCATGGCGAGCTGCTGTGTGAGGTGATGGCTGAGGAAGCTGCTGTAATATCCTCCACCCTGCCGCTCGCCCCTCCCAGAGGAGATTAACCCTGCAGGGTGAGGGATCACCTGCTGAGATACAAGATCTCACCCACTGACACACATCCTCAGCCGAAGCAGGGCTCCACTTCTCACTTCTGTTACTTTCTTTGCACTCTCATTCAACCAAAATTCACACTCACCAAGCACCACATGCAAGTAAAAAAGACTTCTGCAACTAAATAAAAGCATTACTGGCCGGTTGGCATGAAACCTTTTAATTTATTTATTTAAAATAATTGACTGTTGGGAGTTTTTTCATGTGACACTTTTTTCTTTTTATATAGCTAACTGAACTTTTTGTTCAATTTCTGAGATTTCCTGAATTTAAACTACCAAAACAATAATATGAGAAATAAAATAGTTTTTTAGACGTTGTTTTTTCTATGGTTGTGTTTAAAAGTAATGATCAGTTAATTATCACATTAACCACGCAAAACGTGTGTGTGTGTGTATATATATATATATATATATATATATATATATATAGTGGGTACGGAAAGTATTCAAACCCCCTTAAATTTTTCACTCTGTCATATTGCAGCCATTTGCTAAAATCATTTAAGTTCATTTTTTGTTCCTCATTAATGTACACACAGCACCCCATATTAACAGAAAAACACAGATTTTTTTACATTTTTGCAGATTTATTAAAAAAGAAAAACTGAAATATCACATGGTCCTAAGTATTCAGACCCTTTGCTGTGACACTCATATATTTAACTCAGGTGCTGTCCATTTCGTCTGATCATCCTTGAGATGGTTCTACACCTTCATTTGAGTCCAGCTGTGTTTGATTATACTGATTGGACTTGATTAGGAAAGCCACACACACCTATCTATATACAGTAAGACCTTACAGCTCACAGTGCATGTCAGAGCAAATGAGAATCATGAGGTCAAAGGAACTGCCTGAAGAGCTCAGAGACAGAATTGTTTACAGAATATTATTATTATTATTATTATTATTATTATTATTATCATAATTATTGGGATGGCACAGTTCAAAATTTCACAGTTCGGTTAGTTTCACGGTTCAAGAGTCACATTTCGTTACAGTTCGGTATGTGCTATGTTTATGGAGAAACTATAATTTAAAAAAATCTAACTACGAGCTCAAAATTTTAAATTTTATCCAGTTTTTGTTTATGACCGTTTAATCTTTAGACACTTAAAAATATTCTCCCATTTTTTAAACAGGTGCGATTTACCATTGCGACAATACCTCAATCTTTCTAGAGTTACAACTTCAGATATCATAGATTTCCACATCTGAGTAGAGGGGGCATCACTACCAACCCATTTGACCATTATAGCCTTTCGAGCCAACATTAGGAGAAACTGAACAATCTGTTACAAAAGCTTTTTAATCAAGAGCAGTGAGTGATTTCTCTGTTGTAGCTGTTTGATTAATATAAAAGACTGTCACTTTAAGAGAATGTGCTGATACAGTGGCCTACGTTCAGCTGGCTATGTCTGCTATAGGATACTTACCAAGACGGTAATGACGGTAATTTGTCTGAATTTGTCCATTTAAATGAAATGCTTCAGAGAGAGCTTATATTTGCGCGCGTTCTGAGGCGCGGGTTTGCGCGCTTCAGATGAGCGCATGCACAAATCTTCTCACTGCGCGTGCGAGCTCGCGTCCTCTGCCTCTTAAATGTTTAAACTGACAAAGCTTAAATTAGTTTAGTTTAAACACAGATATCAACTTGTGCTGTTTAGGTCTCATCTGTGCGCGCGCGCTATCAGCACCCGGGTGATGACGGAATAAATGACAGCTCATATTCCAGTTTTACATATTCTTCGAGCATAGACGTCACATTTTAAATCCTACCTGTTGCCTTTCACCAATCACTTATTTAGCTGCAGTCGCATCCCTTGACATACCATCTCCCTTTCCCTCTTTCTTTTTCTATTTTTAGCCCCCGAGAGCTTTTTTGTTTTATTCATCTTTTTCGAGTTTCAAGGACAACGCACTAACGTTAGTGCTGCTCACTCAGCGCTCACGGCGCCCCACCCACTCGCGTGGTTCTATGTCTAAATTCTATGATGGAATATTATGAGGGCACCGGTGCCTGTTAGTCCTCTAAAATTAATATTTTATTTTATAAAATATTTATATTTTATATTTATAACTTTTAATATACATTTAAATTTTTTATTATAAAAAATAAAATTAACCATCGCTTTGGCGCCCCCCATGGTATACGCTTGTATACGCCACTGTATATATATATATATATATATATGTATATATATATATATATGTATATATATATATATATATGTATATATATATATGTATATATATATATATGTATATATATATATATATGTATATATATATATATATGTATATATATATATATATATATATATATATATATATGTATATATATATATATGTATATATATATATATATGTATATGTATATATATATATATATGTATGTATATATATATATATATATATGTATGTATATATATATATATGTATATATATATATATATATATATATATATATATATATATATATATATATATATATATATATGTATATATGTATGTATATATATATATATATATATATATATATATATAGAATTTATTCCTGTAATGGAAAAGCAGAATCTTCAGTAATAATAACAATCTTTATTTTTATATAGCGCCTTTAAAGCAGTTTCTCAAGGCAATTTACATTAAAAAAAAATGTATGCATTTAGCAGACGCTTTTATCCAAAGCAACTTACAGTGCATTCACGCTATGAATTTTTATCTATCATGTGTTCCCGTGGAATCGAACCCCCAACCTTGCGCTTGATAATGCAGTGCTCTACCAATTGAGCTACAGGAACACTAACATAATAAAACAAACACATAACAATACAACACATGCAGACCAAAACAACTGAAAAGAACAAACTAGAATATAAAATTTAATAAAATCAAGAAAAAGCTAATATATATATATATATATAAAAAAAATGTTTTGTAAGATTTAAAGTGTCACAAGATCCTGCAGAAATCATTCTAATATGCTGATTTGGGGCTCAATAAACATTTCTTATTATTTTTCAATGCTGAAAACAGTTGTACTGCTTAATGTTTTTGTGTAAACATTGACAGATTTTTTTACAATTCTTCAGTGAATAGAAAGTAAAAAAGATACACAAAAGAAGCATGAATTAGAAATTATAACTCCCTGTCTTACTGACAAAGAGTTTTTCCATTAAAATATAATTATTAGGGCTGTGAATCTTTGGCAAGGCAGCGATTCGTTTCGATTACGATTCATAGGTTTTCGATTCGATTCAAGAATGATTTTTGCAAATTTAGAACGATTCAATTCGATTCGATTCACAATTAGATTCGATTTGATTCGATTATAACGATTCGATTCTGCATTCTTTAAGTGAATTCACAGGATTATTTAAATGCTTCTACTAAATTCTTTAAATGCTAAGTCAGGGGGCAAATTACAGTAGCATTTATGGTTAGAGAACCATAGGTTAGAAAAAAAAAAAAACCTTTTGTCCATTGTTAAATGATAGTTTAATGATGCGACATGGCATACGTAAAAATGTATGTAAGCCAAGTTTTTAAAAAAGAGCTTAAAGAGTATTATGTATAAGCTAACATTTTGTCACACCAGGGGCATAGCCATAATTTCAGAAGTGACAGAAATGTCAAATACAATCATTTTATGTATGTAGCCAATATAATAATAATAATAATTATTATTATTATTATTTATTTTATTTATTTTTACAAGGAATTATCTTCTTTTTTAATTACTTTTAATTAGCTGTAATAAATCAAATACACTGCTGGACAATAATCAATCATTTGTAATCAATATTTTTTTCCTAATGGCAATTTTATGACTGTTTTATATACTAGGCTACATTTAATTAGCAATTATTTAAATTTTCTGCACAGAATAAGGAAGAAAATATACTTAATACTATAGTTTCTGTACTGTAATAAATGTCAATTAGCACTGCATCATTCATAAATTGTTTGTGGGTTTTTTTTAGTTTCATCAGTTCATTCTGCTTTTATTCAGTAGCCTGGCACGTCTATGAGAGCGAGATCGCTTCTCTTTCAGTGTGAAAACGTCTTCATCTCTATTTAACTTTTCCTCTCCATCAGCGAATGATTCTGAGAGAAAACGTGCCAGATCTGTTTGCTAATGAAACAAACGCTACTTTCATGCATCTGATTATCAGATAAATCTTGCGCTCTTATTTCAAGGTCGTTGTTAATGCTGTGGTTAATTTTAAAAGTTTCCTTCGTATATTCGGTTCATCCGCATTGTTTAAAAACATTTATCATTCAATGGAACTGTGCGTATGATTTAGACAATTACATTTCTGCTCCGTCCATGCAATAAATACAGCTGTCGACGGCTCCGGTAACTCCGTCGGTAAGATGCAGAGAGCCATTGACAAACTACAGAAAAGTAAAACTACTTCACGTTAGCATTACTGGTCACGAGTCCTATAGATCACACGTCAGCTGCGTCAGAGACGAACGGAGCGCGAGCGCAATCCTGTGACAGTCTCACTCAGGCGGTAAACAGTGGAGCGCGTGAAGGACAGATAAGAGGATTCACGAACACTCTTCAAGGTCTCCATTAATTCGTGCGTGTAGTAATTTAAAGTGTATACATTTTGAAAGCATTGAATCACTATAGAAATCGAGATTCATTCGATTCTTAGCATTTTGAATCGATTACTGTCCAAGATCGGTGATTCACGATTCAAAAATCATGTTTCAAGATCGATGCATATGAATCGACAGGGTTTGTAATCGATGCATCGAGAAAACGAGTGAATCGTTACACCCCTAATAATTATATATACAATCAAGCCAAAATTTATTCAGACACCTTCAACATTTCGCACATTATCACAGTTCATTCGCTATAGTTTAGAAAATGGTAATAAAATATTACAAGAACTCAGAAGAACGCTGTCAGAAGAAAATTATCTTGATAATGTCAGATAACACTCAAACTAATCATGGTCTGGTCAAAGTGTCTGAATAATTTTTGGTCCCAAATATTTATCAATTTTAAAGGTAGTCCACTGGGTATATATATATATATATATGTATATGTGTGTGTGTGTGTGTGTGTGTGTGTATCATCTGTGTCAGATTTTAAAGACAAACTGCCAAAAAATATATGTAGGTCTAATTAGGTCACATCTAGTTAAATTAAAGCGCTATTCTTGAGCCAGCCGGTTGTAACTAGCAATGTCACACTAGTTTTGGGTGAATATCTCTCAAACCCATCAGGACATTTGTTCTCTCAAAATGGTCAAAGTTTATTATTTGCAGCTTGACCATAAAGTGTAAATCAAGGCATTTTATAATACAATCTTGCACGCTGTGTAAGTTGTCCTTTAACTTTATTTGTCAGCAAGGTCTTCATGAAGGCACTGTAAACGCTGTGGTGTGCTGACAGACTGGATTTCTGTGCTAGATGGGAATGTGGTAGTTTTATGTGTCTAGACATGCCCTGCCTTGACTCATTCACACACCTCTTTCCTTCTGACCCTGCCTGCCTGTGTGGCATTGGAACGAGGCCCTGAATCCCAAATGATCTGGATCTCGCTACATCCGGATTTTATTTGAGTTCCGCCCTTGTGGTTTATAGAGCGCTAGATGAAAGTAGAACTTGTTTTAATAGATCTCATGGTGAGCTTGACTGTGTTACAGGTGTGTTGGAATGGCTGTAAAGCAAAATTAGACAATTCAAACTATTCAGTGTCCATACAATGTCATAAAGCCTTCAATTCCCTGAGTTTTCCTGTTCTGGAAGATGATGATGCTTTGATATTCCATTCCGTTTGATCCCTAGGTTCACCTTGAAAAAAGTGTTTTCATTAGACAGGCATGCAAGACAAGACAGATCTGATTATGGATGGACACACCGTCTCTGAGAAAATGGCTAATTAATTTCCACGTAATGAGCTGCCTCTTTTGAGAAGTTGACAGGCTAATGAATCCTGCCCTCTCATCACAGAGTTACGCCTTAAAGCCATCCAAAAAACAAAACCTGGACCAGCACAGTAAGAAGAGTCATGTCAGGTCATTTCAAAGCATGGCTTTAAGAGTGAACAATACTGCAGGTGCATGGAGATTGATAGATGAAAATAGGGCCATTCATGAAATAAGAAAAAGGGCAAAAGAGATATTGCAATGAAAAGGCTCCACAATTAACCGTCAAACACTCTCCTTCCTCCGCTTCTCTGTGGGAAATTGCTTTAACATTTAAAGAGCCGGTGGGTTGACAGAAAGAGATGGTTCCATGCTGAGTCCCATAGAATTGCACATTTTCTCTGAATTTGAGCATTAGTCGAATAAGAGCTGTAATTCTTTCCTTTCTCGGATTTATAAGCACCGTTATCCCTTCAACTTTATGTGACCTGCCACTCTGTACACAGCATGTCACCTTTCTCACCCGATTAGGGAGTCGTGTCATGCATTCGTGTCTGATTTGTAGGCCTGAAACCTCCACGTCTTGGTGCAAACGTTGCGCTTCTCTGTGATAAATGTCTGGATGATCAGTGTTTTTGACGGCTGTGTTAAAAGACAGGCAAAGTTTTCCGTAAAAGAGCTCTGATATTTAGTTGTCTCAGAGCGTTCGGCGGCTAAGGTGTCAGATCAACTTAAGCAGATGTGCGGCTCAGGCTGTATTTTACCTTTATCCCATGTTCAGGTCTTATTTCTGCAACTTTAATTTTCATGCTCTCCTGCCGTGTGTGGCGGCCAATAATATAAGGCCAAACCGCCCTCGTGTTCAAGTCTATGACAGATTTATGACTGAGGAGTTTTATCTCCCTCTATTGTTCTTTTTTACGTCATTCTTCTGTAATTTTGTACACTCTGCACTTAGTACATAATCAGTGTGTCTTTTAACTTATCAGTAGTCAAGTCAGCAGGTGCTTGCATCCTATTTTACATTGAAAATTTGACTTATTTCTGTGTGGAACATAATATGATTTTATCTTTTAGGAAGTGATTATAAAAAGTGTCCGTTACATACATGTAACACAGCTTGAAGTGAGGGATTAAAAACTAAAGGGCGGTTCACACACAGTTTTTATAAAGTAAAAGCTGTTTCCATCATTTATTTATTTTTATTGAATTTAACCCAAATTTTAAATGTAAAATATCCTAATATAAATACTTATTTGAATATTATTCAATGTATATTAAATTGGATACGTTTATTTGGAAATTTTATTTGCATATTGGTGTTTAAAGTCAGCATTGCATCTATTTATTTATTTTAAAAGTTTATTTTCTGAATTATTGTTTTTTCATCTTACATTTTTTTGTCTTATGTAATTTGTTTGCATATATTGTATATATATTATATATATTGTTTGCATCTTGGTCCTGTTAGTCAGAAATTTTAAGTGATATCCCAGATTTTGCTAGTGGGGGTTAAAATACAATAAACGCCTCTTAAAATAGATTGACGTTAACTGGAAAAAAAAAATCTCTCTGAAAACACTTACATCAACGAATCACACATTATAAGACCAGTATTATGCTGCTAGGAACATTTTCACATCCACAGCTTTCTTTGCCAGACATTTTGGAAGCTGATCAATAGAATTATGGTATAAATGAGTCCCCATCCAACTCCCCATCCACTTGTTGATGATAGTGATGATAACAGCCTTGCGTGAACACTTCTTGGCAGCTGTTAGCTAACCATAGTTAATAGCTGTTTCAAACGGCATGCTATTCCAGCACAGCAGTGGTAACATCCAGGCTGTTCTCCACTGGTGGTGATGGTGGATTAGGACAGAGGGAGATCTGGTGTTTAGAAAGTGTGTTGACAACTCACTGCCGCACAGATCTTCCATCCGTTTATTCATAAGCCCTCCCTCTCAGCTGGGAACCCCAGCCTGTTATGTTCCAGGGAAGAGAGCACTTTTAAAAAGGCAGAATTCCACTTCCCACTCCTCTCTAGAGGATGAAGCCGCTCCTGCGTCTGATCCAGCAAATACAGTATCATGAGACTAGGCTCTCCAAGATTTCTGTGTGAAGGTAAATTTAGTTGATATGGAAAAAGCTGGTGGCTTGTATGTTGTTGTGTATCTAGCCACACGTGTCAAGCACACGAGCACTGAGCAATACAAGCAGACAAAAATTATGTGATCCAACTTCTTAAGCTCACTTGAAAGCGTTTGACCAGCCTGCATCCTTTATGTTTGTTTGAAGCTCAAATGAATTTCTCTCTGTAGTTCTCGACAGTTTCAATGAAGTTCCTCTAAGGCTGGCTTCTGATTTCAGCCGCAACCCCAGGACTTTCAGAAATGACATACAAATGAAAGACTTTGACTTACAGGAATCATCTTGGCTCAGCCCAGGACGTTTTGCCAAGCAAATAAGAAGAATAAAAAGAGCATAGTGTGTCTTTGGCAGAGTGTGTCCTTGTCTCTGTCCATGACGGCTGCAGATAATGAGGTTGATAAGCACTTTCAGGTTAGTTAATATCTGAAAAGTAGCCCATTTGAGAAGCCTTTAAGTTTAAATGAAATGGTGACCATGCCTGGCCAGCCAGTTCAATGGCCAAAGCTCTCAAATGTCTATATGTCCTCGAGAGTCGGGGAGCACTGAGGGACTTGTTCTTCATCAATCTTCAATGAGCTTACACAAGAAAACCTGCATTCACATAAGACGACCCCTTTATAATCAAATCTTAAGGACTCTCATGCCTGAAGAGTGATCTAATAAGAATGATCTGAATGTAACACAGCGACCATGAGAAGTGCTGTACACTCTGTGCTTTATTAGTCAGAAATGAGGAACAGGCTGAATCCTCATATCCAATTAGCTGAGAAGTGCCATGCGCCGCTAACGTCTCAGAGAACAGAGCTGCACACTCATAAGCCAAATTATGTGGAATTGTTAAATATGATTGACTTTAGATATTGAAATGAAGTGTGCGAAACACTCTCCAAGTTACATCTTCAGTATCCAGCAATGGTGTGGTGCTGGACTGACTTACTTTCAGCTTAACTTGAAATTGGCCAAACCCCACAGGAAGTTGAATTGGAATCTTTCTATCTATCTATCTATCCATCCATCCATCCATCCATCCATCCATTGTTCTATTGTTCCACCCATCCTTTCATTCTGTTTATTTCTCTGTTGCTGTCATTTTGAATATTTCATTTAATGTTTGTCAATACAAGTGTTGCTTTTCAGTTAAAAATTACAATTATATTAATTTATTAAAATATCAATTCAATTAAGCTTGTTATATACAGTAGTAGATTGTGTGGAAACATACTGTATATGGCCAAATGTAAATGAAGTGTGCATATTAAATTTGACCACAAACTGAAGTGACCATAAAGACCTGGACATGGGCTTGTAAGGTCCACTTAATTGACCCAATGAAGGTATCCAATGGTGGCTGAAGGTTTCCTGTGCGTTCAGTCTTTTCAGTGCGCAAAGTAATTTAGTTTCTATAAAACTCTAATTTGACACCATTTTATTATGACCTTGAATTTGGGTTGAAATGCAAATTGGTTTTTCGTCCATTTTTAATTATTGTTCTTCTGACATTTGATTATTCTAGTTAACTCTTTAGTTTATATTTTACTTGTTCATTAGGAATCGATGTCGCTCAGAGGTTCTCGCGCCAGAAAGTGTATGCAGATCACATAATCACAAACTCTCCAGTCTGATCATTAGTCACAGGTTATGGCTGCTATTTAATAGACTGCCTCATGCTTGCCATTCTTTAGTGGTTCTGTAGGGTTAGCCCCCTACAGTCACCTATGTAACAACTTAGATAAAGCTCAAACAATAATCAGAGGTTATGGCTAGTACTGTGAAATATAATACTTCACTAGTACTTTTATAGCCCCCATATTTAACCTAACTATATAACAACTTGAATAAAGCTGAGACAATCACCAGAGGTTATGACTAGTACTATAAAGTATGACCACAGTAGTTTTTAATGTAACCACTCATAGCTAATGCAACTGCATTACAACTTAACTAACGTCAAGCAGTTATTTAGAAATCTAGAATCTCACCCTATGTTCCTCATGCTCCATATAATGAGATCTAGTATGTACTTAACCCTGGATAAAGATTTTCAGAAACATACGCCTTAATCTACTTGAGAAAATAATTTCAGAATAAGTATATTCTGAGTAAGTCAGAATAATATCAAATGTGACAGTTTATTATTAGTCAGGTAAATTATTATTAAATATTAGTCAGAGACCATTGTACCAGTCACATTGAGACAATTCAAATGATACCAAAGATGACTGTGAATATCAATTGCATTCTTGCAGAAAATTATGTTATGCTACTGTTGGTAAGCACCGCTAATATTTTCTTCAGGAAATCTACAATTGTAAATATTAAGCCTTTCTGTTCTATAGTAATCAGCTGTTTTTGTTCAGATACACACATTGTCATTACAGTGATCTGTTTTGAGCACTCTAGCTCTCAAATATGTGTCTGCCACTCTTTGAAGTGCAGAAAAAAAACATAGTCATTGAGAGGCAGATTTAAAAGCAGTGTGGTTCCTGATGTTGTCTGGGTTACGGCTGCCATTGTTTCCTTCTTCCACTAAAAGCCATTCCCTACTTCACAATCATGAATAAGAGTAATGATGCAAAACCCCAGTAATTACATTAATGATTGGCTGTGACACAGGGTGCATTGTCAGTGCAGATGGTTTAACAATGGAGCGTGATGTCCGTGGGTGGGAGAAAACATCAAGACTTTTAATGTTTTCTCGTGTGCCAGTGGATTCGAGTATACACACGTGTTCATGTTTGCTGCTGTCCGTTGTGCATTCTCATGTATTTTTCATTCCAAACTTTGCTCATTTCTTATACATTCATGCAGGGATTTTTAAATACATTTTGTATTCGAGTTAGAAAGTCTCTGCTAGGCAGATTCCTTTCCATACGTCTGCAAATGAAGTTTGACATCCAGTTTAATATGTGAATCCTATCTCAATGAACATGTGTACTGCTCTAAAGTTCACTTTTCATTCCGTGTAATTGCCTTCCTGAAACATTTTTGTACGGATTGATCTGCAGCTTGAAATAATCCATTGGATTTAAAATATCGCTGTGCGCCGTTATTTACAAAACAATCAAACTGCCACAGTTGTTTACTTATTGTATGAAAAGGCTGCCTTTTGTAGTCTATCCTCATCCCAAATACAATGGTGCAGAAAAAATCTGTTCAATTTTGTTGCCTCCATACTGGGAGAAATGCATTCACGTCACTCGGTGCGGTGGCCAATGTGTAGATAATCTATCACTGTATTGTGAGCAGACAGACAGCGCGAAAGCGAGGCTATGTTATTGGAGTCAGGGGGATGTGGCTGCTCTGGGTTTTACTGAAAGCACATGAGTGCTCTGATGGCCTGTCAGAGAGAGAAAGGGATGCTGGGATTCTGTCAAGATGTCGGCCCAGAGAATCCATCGCAAATCTCTCAGGACACAGTCCACGGACTCGTGTTGCAGATTCAACAACACTCTGCAGACGCGCTGTCAATGTAGGGCTGTAAGAATGTACAACTTATAATGAGGAGCGCACTCCCCCTCCGGACAAAATGGCACTTGTCACTGGAGACTTCCTCTTCCTTTGGAGAACATATGCTCCCTTTTCAGGCTGTAAAATTATACTTTTAGCTATATAGTGAGTGTAATTATTGGTATGAAAATGCAATGGGAAAATGAGCAAATGCCCATACATGCAGTCTAAATGGCATCTTAATTTAGTTTAAATTTAGTTGATATGTGACATTTTAGTTGGCAAATTAAGCCAAATATTCAAATATTTTAAATATAATGGTTATATTTTAATTTACATTATACATGTATGTTGTGTACACTACTCTTTTTAAAAGAAAGAAAAATTTTTTCATGCACAGTTGGAAGTAATGATGTTTCATAATGTTTATAAAGTAAATGCAGTTCTTTAGAACCACATGGTAATCACATGGTCCAAATTTCCACAAATGTTTTAAGCAGCACAATGGTTTTCAACTTTGATATTAGCAAGAAATGTTTCTTGAGCAACAAATCAGTATATTAAAATGATTTCTGAAGGATCATGTGACCCTGAAAAAGTAATGGAGTAATGGCTGCTAAAAATTCAGCATAGCCATGGCAGAAATCAATTAAATTTTTTTAAAATATTTATAAAATTGTGATAATATTACACAATATTAATGTATCTGTTTAATGTTTTGGGATAATTAATTAAAATTAAGTGTTATTTATTTGTTTATTTTTGCTCATCTGTTTTGCATTAATTATATGTTTTAGTTAAAATAATTGAAATATTATCGATATGTAGCTACACGTTTTGTATTACCTTTCCAGTTATAGAGGGAATTAAATCGTAAAATTGAGATGAACTCTGTTGGTCAATTATTGGTATATTTCTGGCATTTCATTTCTGAGGGATTCTACACTGTAGTTCCAGTCATTAAATCCTGTATAATTTGAATGCTCTCTATTTTGCCCTAAATTGTACAGCAGGGATGTTATTATAAACCTTTGGTAACACTTTGGTAGAGAATCCCATTTCATTAAATCTTTTTAATTAAAAATTAATAAAGGGCATTGTCTTAATCACAAAGTTGCAGGAGCTCTCTTACAAAAATCCATTGTCCCTAACTAAATTAATATGTTTCCAGGTTGTTATTGGTATTGAATTATCAGATAATTATTAAGAGGTAATTGCAGTGCAAGTTTCCCCTGCTTTCAATAATACAGAGCAGATAGCTGCTCTTTAATTTGCATTTAATGGACGTGATATGGCGTAAAATGTAACAGCAGCCAATGGAATTAAATTTTGGTTGTTTTTAGAGTCTGGGTGGAGCATGTGCGTGCATTTAATTGATTGATAGCACCGACCACCTGCTCATCTGCACATTAACTATTAAACAGCCTTCATTAAGAGAACTGTAGTTATTATGAGAAATGATATTACCCATGCTGTGAAAAAATGAAGATCTTAGAGATGTGAAAGAAGGAGGTTATTTGCATATACAGAGCGTCTACTCATTAGAGCTTGATTAACAGCTTATAAGGAACACATCTAATCCCGTCCTTTCATTATCCATCAATGCATCTATTAAATAATTAAATGCAAATATAAATATAACACTTTATATCTGAATGACACTAGTGCAAAAAATACAGGCTCTCCTCAGAAGACTAGTTTCAACAAGCACTCGAGCATACAGTATGTGAGAAGGGCAGATTCATGGCAGTAAGAGCACCTCAATCAAATCACAGGCTATTATACTCCCCTACCACCACTATTTGAAGTTATTTAATATTTCGCAGGGCCGCAGGATCCTGAACTCTCGAAGTTGTGCTTTGGTTCGGCCAGTTAATGAATGTTTCCTGCTGAGGTGTTTGGCCGTGCTGTGACACACCATTGTTTTGTCATTTATTGACCGTTCTCTATGTCCTCACATCATTAGTAGGGCTGTATGAAAAACATGCCAGCATGAACATGAATATCACTCTGATACCAACTGTCTATTTGCTTTTATGAATTATATGTCCTCGCACTGAGTTACGGGGGTGTGCTGGAGCAAGACATTTAGATGACATGAATTATACTTCATCGCTTCCATAAAAGAGAGAGTCTGACAGTAAGATGTACGTTTAATGAAGCAAAGGATTTTTACTGTCTCCGTGTTTTGTCACTTGAGGTGTCAATGCAAATAAAATGGGTGTAGGTTGCTTTTATTTCCATGGGAACAGGGCAGATTTTTCATTGCTGATGAAACCTCTACTTTTTTACTTCTATGCAACTAGTTTTTTTGTTTGCCACCACCTATGATCTCCCTGTACCTCTTAAACTGAACAGAAAGTCATGTAGTGGAAAATAGCGAGTGCATGGTGGTGTGGCTTTTTGTCCATGTAGATTTTATTGTTTTTATTCCACTGACAACTATTGCTCACCATCCCTAAAAACATTATATTTTGAGTCATATTTTTTTAATTTCAGAGTACAGTATCCTTTGTCAACTGGAAAAAGCCTATAGTACATGGCAGCCATTAACAATGTTACAGCAGAGGCCTGTAAGAGTGTATAAGGATGTCTGCTAAATATTTTACAAAATGTTTTTATTATGGCTGTCAGACTAATGATCCTATAATACTTTAATAGAAAATATACAGTCAACTTAAATTACAATATCATTTGGAGAATATTTACTTTATATTATTTTGGCTTTAATTCAATCTATCTAAAAGTGATTACAGAGTTACATTGAGTATGAGTGTGTGCATGTGTATGCACATATGTGTGTGTGTGTGTGTGTGTGTGTGTGTGTGTGTGTGTGTGTGTGTGCTCTTGTTTTTGTGACATATCAGGACACAACTGTATAATGACATGGGTATGACACAATTATTACAAGGAGAGGGTGACTTATGAGGTTGGTGAAGGGCGATAGAATATACAGTTTCTACCGTATAAAAACCATTACGCCTATGGGATGTCCCCACTTTTCACAAAAACAAATGTGTCTGTGTGTGTGTATGTATGTATATACAGATATGGCTAGTAACTGATTACATGTTATCTGTATTATGTAATCAGATTCCAAAAATTAATGGCTCATAATTAAATTTAAATTATATTTTAAAATATCTGGAATCAGAGTACAGTTACTTTTTATTGATTACATGATTAAATATTATTCACACAATAGCATTCAATTTTTTTGTTTTAATCTTTTAAATGTTCCTTTGTAAAATAGCCGAATGCTTATATTCATTCAGAAAGTTTTCTAGTTTTCTGGAAATTCAAACAAAAACCAGTCAGTGTTCAGGTGGCTATAATTAAACAGAAAATTAAGAGGCCACACAGCATTTGACCACTGGATTTACAAAAATTATTTTCATTTAAGAAGCATTTTCTCTGCATTTCAACATTACATCAACTACTGATGAACACATACATCATTTGAATTATTAGGTTATTTAACCACATACTACTGTGTCTTTGGAAGTCTTTTGTCTTTCAAACACATTAAAATGCACAAATTCACATTATTTCTTATTTATATGTAATGCAGGGCTTTCCCAAACTTTTTTTGTCTTCTGAACATCTTTCATCTAATATTTACTTGAAATATCCCTGAGATTTTAAGGCAACAAGTGTTATAATAACAAAAATAATAATAATAATAATAACAAATTAACACATGTTCATGGTTTTCTGACATTGGTTAATGGTCACATAAAACAAACTAATAAAATATAATTAAATTTCTTTAAGTCTTTTTATTTTTATTTTAGTTTTTTTAATTAATTTATTTTAATATATAATATTTATGATTTAATTAATTATTTGCTTTTATTAAACTAATGAACCCCCAGCAGTCCCTTCAAAAACCCCAGTTTGGGAAACCTTGAAATAATGTAATGTTAAATGCACTTCATTTTGTTAATAACAACAAATTGAATTTATTTTATTTTTCTTTGCATTTTTATATCAGTATGGTACAAGATTTGTCTATTTAAATCAATGTGATAAATGAGTTAGATCAAAAGTAATCTAAAAGTTATCAAAAAGTAGTCTGATTACTGTATAATACCTAAAATGTGTAATGTAATGCATTTAGCAGACGCTTTTATCCAAAGCTATCAATTTTTACATATCATGTGTTCCTGGGGAATTGAACCCCCAACCTTGCGCTTGATAGCACAGTGCTCTACCAATTGAGCTACAGGAACACTAATGGATTACGTTACTACAGTAAATACAATTTTTGTCATATAATTTGGATTCAGTAATGGACTAAAACGTATTAGTTATCTACCCAGCTCTGTATATACTTTATGTATACACTGTGTTTTTGGAATGAAACAGGCCCAAGATGTCAGTAGATTCCTATGTTGTTCCCAGTATGTCTATTGGGGATCTACTCATGATGTCAGTTTGCTCCCTCCACATGGTCCAGGTTAATAAGATAAGCCGGTCTTAAATTGAGGGAGATTTCCCTCGCGTCTGTGTCCTCTCAGACTGAGCCACTCGCATGCAATCAGCCTCAATAAGACATGAAGAACTTGGAGTCGGTGAATTGCTGCCCATACTTCATAAATAAGCGAAAGAGGATATATTTTTTATTAGCTCATGTAATATGCAACAGATTTAATACCACAGTCATTTTTGTAAGTGTACTATCCTGTTGTACTACTCATACTGGGGAAACTGCATGACACAAGAGTGGCATCATTTCGATGTTTTCCCAGATGACAATATGCACACACACGCACACACAAAGAGGCATTTCATGCTCAGAATTAAAGATGAAGTTCTGTTTATCAATGATTTTTTTCCGTTGTGTAGTCTGTAATCCATTACAAGTACTGGCAGAGTGGAAGCCCAGACACTTATGAATGTGAACAGCTCCACTAGTTCTTGACATGCAGACTGACACACAGCTGGTCACTGTGGTCTTATCAAACAGCAGACGGGGTCCAGTCTAAAGATAACAAATATTCACCCAGCAGGCACCACCTTACCGAGACCCCTCTCCCAGCTTTATCTAAAAGTGTCCGTAAAAGCTATGAAATCCATTATATAGCATTTACACGCTTAAAAGTAAAAGCTGCAATTAAAACTAAAAAGGATTTTATAGTTTGACGTCATAGGAGAACGTGATGAATTTCTGCTTTGATGGAATGAAATGCATGCATTGGGACGTACAACACATCTGTACCATTATCTGTATTGGCCAGTAGTAAAGATTTATTTGTGCATTTTCATTTCCTCTTTTTACATTTACATCGATTACTTTTGGCATTATCTAACGTTTACTTAAATTAAATTAAAACAGGGTTATAGTGAAATAAAGCTAAAGTGAAACCCATTCATTTTGTTTCTTGAAATAAAATAAACATTAACTAAAATAAAGTAAAACGTACTCGGTTACTAACGTAATCTCGGTTCTCTCTAGAAGAGGGAACGAGTACTGCGTCTTAGCTAAGACGCTACGGGAAAAGTCTCTTTTCACGAAATACTGAAGCAAAAAATTATCCTTAATTTTGAATTTTTGTAAAGCGCATTTGCAGCAGTAAACAGCCATAGGCGAGACGGCTTGCTCGCTCATTGGCTGCTTCTGCGGCAAGTGCACAGCTTCGCGCCCTTCACGCCACTTCCCGCCGAAACGGGTGTGGCCCAACCTTATAAAAGGAGCTCGAAAAGGCTGACTCACCTGATTTATTTCATCGCCGAAGCGAACCAGAGTGAATCGTACGCACGGCAGAGAACGCAGTACTCGTTCCCCCTTCTAGAGAGAACCGAGGTTACGTTAGTAACCGAGTACGTTCTCTTACGAGAGTTCTCTCGTACTGCGTCTTAGCTAAGACGCTACGGGAACCCCATGTAAAACGCCGTGCGCGCAGGGATCACACACACCAATAAACCTAAAGCAACGCCCAGGATTTACAGTGCACAGTCACCCGAGGGACTCACAGAGAGCCCAGGACAGGAGAGGGGGGGAGCCCTCCATCCCATATCTAGCAGCACCCGTAGATGCGGCAATACAATCATCACACAGTCGAGGAAAGGCCTGACCAATGTGGCAATGCGGGTCTTACGCAATACTGCCCATATAACAGTCGGCAGCACATAACGCTCACGAACTCAGAATTCCCGTCAGGGCCCTGATTCGGCTATACCGACAGCAGCCTTGCTTGCAAGGCGGGAACCTCCAGGTTATAGAACCTGATAAATGCAGACGGCGAGGCCCAACCTGCCGCCATACATATATCCTGCAAGGAGATCCCAGTGGACCACGCCCACGATGAGGCGACGCCCCTTGTGGAGTGTGCTCTGACGCCCAGTGGGCACTGAAGGCCCCTGGAAGCGTAAGCTAACGCTATGGCGTCAACTATCCATCTGGATAGAGTCTGTCTCGAAACAGTCATTCCCTTGGAACGTCCACTGAACGAGACAAACAGCTACTCAGTCTGTCGAAAGACAGCGGAGCGAGACACATAAGCTCTTAAAACCCTAACAGGGCAAAGAAGACTCGAGTCTCCATCCTCTCCTGACACCGACAGGGCAGACAGGGCAATAACCTGAGCCCGAAACGGCGTGTTGAGGGACTTCGGCACATAACATAACAAAAGCGCATCAGCGCGTTCTCCACTGCCAGCATTTCCAGACAGTTGATATGATGGAGCTTTTCCCGTTCTGAACACAGGCCAAAGGACGGTCTGCCCTCGAGCAGCGCTCCCCATCCCGAAGTGGAGGCGTCCATCGACACCATCTTCACATTCGGGGAAGTCCCCAGGCTTACACCTGATTGGTACCAGCCGTTTGCTGTCCAGGGTTTCAGGGCTGTGACACAGCTCTGATTGACCTTGAGACGCAGTCGGCCAGACACCCACGCTCTGCGCGGCACCCGCGCCTTCAACCAGAGATGCAGGGGGCGCGTGCGGAGCAGGCCCAGCTGCAGAACTGGAGATGCTGAGGCCATGAGGCCCAGCACCTTCTGACAGTGTTTGAGCGAAACGGTCGCGCCGCAGTGGAAAGAACTCGCTGCCCGCTGTGGTGACAGCCGCGCCGTCATGGAACACGAGGTCAGAACTATACCCAAAAACAGAATCGTCCCACCGGACGAACGTGCACGGGTTTCGTTTTTACAGAAACCACATGACGCGCGTGACATAGTGATTGTGGGCACAGAGGAGTGGGCACGTTTACTATGTAGTGAGTCGCTTTTATGAGCGCGAGCCCTGTGTGAAGGGCTGAGAACAAAACAAAAAGCTGGTCACGAATTAGAAGCACAAAACGAGGATCTGTAAAGAAAAACATCAGAGGATTTAGAAGCATAAAACCGGATCTGTAAAGAAAAACGTGGGAGGATTTCATAAGCCAAGAGGAGACTGGTTTTTCTTTGATAAAGTAAAGAAACGTTGTTTCCTTTGCTCCTAAATATTAATAAATAAATATTAATTTCCTAAATAGTAATTTCCTAAAGGCACGACGCATGCATCTTCCATCTTCTGCCTGCATGTCTTCCAAGTCCCACAGTCAGCAGATATTAGAAAAAAGTTTTAATTATTATGTTAATTACGTTTAAAAAATATCTAAGAATCTCTAAATATTTTGACTGATTTCAATACAAATATAAATCAGTACAAATTAAAAGTACTTCATCTCATTTGATTATTATTATTATTTCATTTGAAAATGTATATTTTTGGAAACTAAGAATTAATGAAGAACTTTTATTTTTCTTGCTTGAAGAGATGTAAACAATGTATCCTGTATAGTGCTTATAGAGTGATGAGTCTGTCTGTTGCCGTACACAACCTTATGGATACACTGTAAAGAGATTGCTTCGTAAAATTTTTACAGTAATTTTATTGTATTTTCATTTACAATACATTACTATTTTTGTTCATTTACAGAATTATTATTATTTTGTTATTTACCGTATAAGCACTATTTTTTACCTGTATAAAACAATCCATTTGCGATACAGCACTTTTTTACCACCCAACCACGTAAAAATCACAATAACTCATGAGCATTTGTCCTGATAATATTATTTTTAATTGTTGAACATTTGCTTTTTAAAATCACAATTTACAAATCCTGACCTCTAGCATGCACTAGATGAAAGGGCATCACCACAATCAGGCTGATGCTTTTTCTTTGCACCCTCTTTCAGGAATTCCATCTGATCTGTAACTTTGAATGGCATTTGGTGCCACCAGGGTTGAATCTCGTTTTTTTTTTTTTGTTGTTGTTGTTGTCAAAATGTACACTATATGCACTTTGAGATGAATAAAAATACTCTCTGAATGCACCTACCGGGAAGGTACATAATTAGTTGATAATCCATCACAAATCATTAAAGCTCCATGCCTTATGATGCATTATTGCATGTAGATCAGACAGTAGAGAAAAGTGCTATATTGCTGAAATAATCCATTTTAAACCCAGGGAATGGAAAGCTCAATAAAAAAAAACTTTAATTAGTTTACTCCAGCTATAACTTACCAGTTGATGTTATCCCTGTTATAACGGCAATCACAATAAAAGGCTTCAATTGGAATTGATTTTAAAATACACCTCTGACATTGCAGAAGACATGATCCAGACACACAAACCTGGAAAATAAAAAAGAAATACTTAAACTCTGTCTGAATAATTTAACTCAAAATGCATTTTGAGGTACCTAATTCTGCAGTTCAATAAAATGGACAGCTGGCTGTGTGATGATTCTGCCCCTCATAGTCAGAATCTGTGTTTTTGCTTGGAAAAATCTCCTGTAAGAGAGTCACAACTGCCTTTTAGTGTTTATGGTGTTTATGGTCAGAAAAACTAGCATACAATAACAGAACTAGCATACAGCATACAATAACAGAACAAATATATATATATTTGTTAGCAAAACTTTGGCCTGCCCTCAGAATGTACAAGAGGTTTTGTGAGCACATTGCATATGCTCAAGGCTTTTATGTTTACAGATGAAGATGCATTGAGCCAGAGGCGGTGAGCATGTTTGTTTAGAAAACTGAGATGCACCAAGTCAAGTTCCTGTCTCATATTCAGAGCCTTCAGAGAATTCCAGTGGTCTGTGTGGATGGAAATCTGTTTGAGATGTTTATACGTGGAAAGCATTCAGAGCAAACAAATCTTATCAGTGTGTGCCTGTTTCACCTATCACTACTTTAACGATACAGTAGTCTATAATATAATTCAGTTGTTCTGAGTGGGTCACGGAGTGTACAGAAACAATATCAACAACAAAAAAACATAATTCTAAACGTTTTTCTGATGTGAGACTTTTCAGTATCTGTGGTCAGATTAGATGTTGTCAGGCTTAATGTCTGTTTTATTATTCTATGGCTATTTTTGTAACTTGTTACGAAATAAAAAGTCTGTCACCTCAGAAAAACTAATCCTGTCCTGTCAGATGTTAGACTGTGCTCATAGCACACACTCTTCAATGGCATGTGCAATTGTAGCGGCGCATGCTGATTATCACTTCACTAAAGTGCAAGAGAAACTTTGAGCACATATATATATATATATATATATATCACAGACATACACAATACTAACATGAACTGTTAAAATCATGTTAAAATGCCAGTATCAAATGTGATCTATCAGGTATTGGAGGAACATTTTTTTTTTGTTCATCTCTGAATCATCGTGTTGCATTGCATTATAAGCATTGCATTGCATTTTGCCCCCCACAATAAAAACTACAGAGCTATAATAATAAAAGCATTTAAGCATCATCTTACTAAGATATATTACTGGGAGATTTAGAGTGACAACTGATATTTACATGCATTTTATGTATGTAGTCTGCTAAACTGTTCTCAGTAGATATCATTGATTTACATGACAAGCTAGCAGACTAACATTACTTTTACTTTTACATTACTACGGCCATATATATAACAACTGCTCCAAACTGCATATCTGCGCTCATTTTGTGCCTCTGAATAAAATTGAGGTGTTTTTATTTTCCTCCTTGAATATGAGGTCTGTAGTCTAACTATTATTTCATATGTTGGGCTATAATTCACCCCCCACAAAAAAAAAGATAGACATTTGGTATATTTTTCTCCGTAAAATTAAAGTCAATAGGATCAAATGTTGTTTTGGTCCCCGTTGGCTTTCAATGTATTGACAAAAACAGCTGAATCATGATGACAGAATTTATATTTTTGGGTGAACTATTCCTTTAAGTAAAATCGACCAACTAAACCATGGGGTTCGCAGGGCTTAATTTGTGCTGGAACAAGCACCTCATTTTGCCCGATCCCCCTCCTCCAGGGGTGGCGTTTCCGTATGGCAGACAGATATGTGCCGTGAAAAATTAACCACAATTCATATCTCTTTTATAATTCGTTATTATTATTTTAAATCAGAGGGTTTTACAAATATTTAACCAATGATAAGTATTTAAAAGAGCTTGTCAGTAAAACTTAAATACGCAATTGGATCCTCAAACTCTAAGCGAAACCTCGTCACTTCCCCCGCCTCCACTCAGATTGATGCGCGTGCACAGCTTGGAGGAGACAGATCTCCGCTTATTCGCAAAACAAGGGTAAACAAATAACTGTTTGAATAGTACAGCATTTTCTTTACTCAAACACTATGTCTGTAAAGGTTAATGTCTTTGTGTGTTTGAAGACTGGAGAAGTAAGTTTTTTGCCATCTAGTCAATATACTTTTGTACGTTTTGAATATCCTGTGCATAAGTGCTTTATCGTTTATATCATGAGACATTGGCCAATTTTACTAAACAACAAGAAAAACTAAGCGCCCATATAGCAACAATAAACGTTATATAGCCTGTAAAAGCATATAATGCGCTGCACTTGCCTCAGATGCGGACAAAACACAGATCTCCTCATTCGCCCTTGTTAACTCCATTTGAGCTTGTTTTTCATATAGCCTAATGTTAATTGCACGTGTCTGATACAACACAAACACTGACGATGCAGTGTTGTTTAATATTTGATTTTTCCCCCTTTTCTTTCTTTTCCCCCCTGTGAAACTGTTTTATTTGTCAACAACCATCAGACAGACATCATATTGTGTGTATTTAGTTGCTTAAACTCAACAAACTGCGAAATATAACTCTTATATAGGCTGATACTCGCGAGTCAGCTTTATACACGCGAGCTTTGGATGTGACTGCGTGGGCACAAAGCCTAACAGCATGTGGAGCGCGCGATTACCAAATGGCTTAAAATACTTAAAAGGTGTGCAAATTATAAATTTTTGTGACAATGCAATAATTACCCAATTAGTCAAGTCAAGTGACAGTTCTGTCAGCTGTCCCGATTGAAATGCGAGTGAGTCTTGTATCGCAGCTTGCAGCAGGTTGCTGAAGTGCAGGTCACTGATGCGCTGATGTGAAGCGCGCTCCGAGAGAGTTTATGATTTCGAATGACTGATTGAATTTTGTTTGTGTGGATTTATTTTATTATTCAAACCTACAAGCTATGTTGAATAAATGCAGGGATTTACCTCATTATAAACTCGAAAGCTGCGAGAATTATTAAAACCACAGAAATGTAGGACCTGATTAAATATAACTATTACACATAGATTTGAAAAATAAAATTCCACAACTTTTTCAAAACGTTTTTAGGACTGGAAATTGTTGTTTTAAAATCGCATGGCATTTTCATGACCTTACAGACCCTAAATGCAACTGATGCACACTCTTTAAATCATTTAAACTGGTCCAGCAATGTGATTGCACGAATGTTCCGTTACCTCTCACCTGTAATCACATGCCGGATCCGTTACACCGCTTTGTTCCGGCACCTCGCAATTTACAAATTAAGCACTGGGGGTTTGTCATGGTGACTGGACTTATATCGCCCCATCCTCACCTCGTCCACCCCTGGGCCTTCATCCAGGGCACGTAATGAAGCACATTAGCACTGCATCTGTTGCTGTCTAAGCGGTTGCCAGCTAATCTCCACCTTGCCAGGTCCCACACAGTCATCTCCAGGCTGAATTACGACACTCAGTCTTTATGACCTATGAAGCCACCAGGCAACTTGCGAGCATGTGATTTAGTGTCAATCGGATGGCTCCACATAAAGCCAGCCTCCAGTGCCCCTTCCATATTAGTCTAATTGAAATGGAAGCAGAGGGGTAATAATGCTATAACAACCCGGCGGTGCTGGCGCAAGGGCCCCGCTGTGCTGAAACAGCGCTAATAAACCATAAAAAAATAGATGGTTAAGGGAGTGAACCCCCCCCCCCCCCCCCCCCATGTGTCGGCTCATTGAGTTGGTGAAAGGAGTGCTTCCTTTCTCAGCATCGAGATTATACAGTCATGAGGGGCATAGACCCTCTTCACATGCCCCGCCGCTGCAGGCACTGAGCTCTTACGCATATGCACCAGAGTAACAGGATGGAAGTCAATGCAGCACTCATGAGCAATGCATAATTACTGTTAGATGCTCTGGTTTAAGACTACAGATAGAGTGAGAGAGAAGGAAATACTGTCTCATCAAATACTGAAATATACACCAAGCACTGGGCTGGAATTAGGGTATTTCAAAATTAGCAGGGCTTATTTGGTTCTGATTCATTTAGACATAGTTCACTTATGATGTTAATTTTGCATGCATTTTAAAGCAATTTTCTGTCAGCTAATGCTGTAAATTATACAGGAACCTTATAACTTGGTTGGTACATTATGAAAAGAAATTACTGCACTGGTTGCACCACAATTTACCAAAATGAAATGCAGACTAATTGTTTGTGTAGTAAGTTTTTGATTTGCTAAAAAGAAATTATTTAAAAGTGTCATTTTTTTTAATCAGTCTACACTAATTGTGTTCTGTATTACTGATTTATTAAAAAGAACCGATTTAGAAGAGTCATTCAGACTACACTGGTCACACAGTATGTTTCTGAGTCATTAAAAACCAGCTATTTTAATTTGAGAATCAGACTACACTGGTCAGACTACACTGCTTCATTTAATATTTAATTTAATTTAATATATATTTTCTCTATATTTATATATTATATATAAATGCATTTGTCTATATGAATTAGTTTATAATTATAAATAGTATTATTAATTTATTATTGTATAGTATTTAAACTGCTTGACCTTTCCAAACACTGGAAATGCGATTGATCTGTTGGTGACTGAGGTAGTGAGTATGTTTATGCCTTGCTTTTGTTGCTTGGAGTAATACTTGCTGCTAGGAAGGATTTATTTGTACTGCTCTCTCATTTTTTATATAACCACATGTCAGTTAAATTATGTATGAATTTCCCAAAATTTCTTGGCAACCATAAACAAACTACAGTTGCACAGTGTTTACACCTTAAGCAAGTAGAGCATCAACATGGATCAAAACTAAATTCCATTATAATCAACAAAGCTTTGTAGACTGTGGGTGCTCATCTGTGACAGTTTGTAGAGTGAACTATAGTTTTCTGCTTAGTGTCAGATTTTATTTTATGTATGTACCGCAGAATCTCAACATGGGGCACAAAAAATGCTCTTCGGGGGTGTGGATGTCAGTTCTGTATAACCCTCGCTTACTGGCTCCTATATTGTTTCTGAGGTGCACCACCCCATTACGCAGCTCAGTGAGGAAAAAGAATTGCAGTGATTTATCAAACTGTGGCTTTCTTAGACACAGGAATCCAACCTGAGCCAGCAGAGGGGAATAAAACTTAAACAAAAACATTAATTCTGTTTGACAGGGCCCTCTACCTCTCTAAACACCACCACAGGATCAGAGACCAGAGCGAGAGTGATTTTCTCATGAAACACGGCAGTGATTCACTTTGCTGTTGGTTCAGGATCAGATACGGATAATCTCAGCTAGGAAAGCAATACTACAGGGCATTGTATAGCACCGTTTAATTAATGCCTGACACCTGAAAAATTGCTGTAATATTTTAGAGCAGACTCGTTGGCAGCAGCTTCTGTGCCCTCTAATGTGAGATAACATTTCTTTTGGGAAAGTATGGCATCTCCATCATGTGTAATACAACTTGACATTTTTACCTGTTATTTACAAGTGTAATAGAAGTCTTCATGTTAGCTGTTAGAGACTAGCCCTTTGAGAGCTCTTTGCTTGCTTCAAATTATCTCTTTGGCTAGCATTTACTTTGTCGTATTGCATTGGAAAATCTGTGTTCTGTTGACTAACCTCCCACAATTCAGATTAACAAGGCATTATGTACACTGAAATTGGACTGTGTCCAGGTAATTAAATTAAACCATAATTTAGTTCTGCACAAATTTTTATGTAAATTATGCTTATTATATATAGAGCTTTATTTAACTGGTAAAGTATGCCAGGTCTCTGTAGTCTGCTGCATGAAAAGCGTTCATCATAGATATTCTTTGGCTGTTTACATAGTTATTGAAATGATTACCTGAAATGCATATTTCATTTTAGTTTATATCTGAAAATTCAGACTTCCCTTCTAAGAATATCAAGATATAACCTCAGATTGCAAGGTAATATCTCGCAGTTTTGAGTTTATACCTTGAAATTCTGAAAGTCAAAATTTTGAGATATAACCTCAATTCTGAGTTTATATCTCACAGTTCTGAATGTCACAATAACCTTATATATTTATTTATTATTCCATGGTGGAAACAGGCTTAAATATTCAAATATTCAAATTAAAATCATTGTATTTAAAAAAAAAATTTTTAAATCTTTTTACTAAAAGTAATAAAACAAAAAAATTATTCAAATAATTTGTTACGAGTTATTTACAGATTCAGTGCATTCAAATAAAAGCGCTATTGGGTAGCGCAGTTCTTTATTAATGATTTCTCCCCTTAGTGCTGGAAATAATTCATGCTGGGCCTGTTGCAGTTAGCTAAAGATTTTGATAGCAGATATGACACGGATCCAAGCCAGGTCAAAGGTTATAATGTATCTTCCCTGTGCAAATTTTCTGGCCTCGGGCTCAGTCTTGTCATTGGTGACAAAATCAACACCCACACATTGCTCTGAATTTCAACAGCTAACAATACGGCTGCCGCAGCCACATCGAGACAGGGAGAAACGAGACCTGGAATTTCTGTCATAAATTGCAAAAACATTCTCCAAGGAGGATGGGTAGGAGGTGCCGAATAAAATTGGGGTTGGTAAAGCTGTTCTTAACTCGATGGGCACTTGGGGTCTAACCTGGATTTCCCACCCTGCGGGGCCTCCTGAAAAGACGGTCACTTATCAATGACGGTCACATGCTTATCAAACAATCCTTCGTATGTAGGCACCATTCTGTACATGACTCGAAATTGAATTCACTCTGGCCTTGAATTTTGACCTATTTCGTTTCAAAGAAAAATATCTGTCTTTAGTAATCATTTCATCGGGGCTTGTTGATTTTCATAGGAAGAAGGTAGAATAAAACATTCCTGCACTGTTGTAGCTTGCAAAATGTATTAAATAGCAACGCTTCGGTCCAAGACCTTCTTCAGGCGTTTTGAAAGGGTGAATAAAAGAGGACTCGCAAGCCAACAGAGATAAATGGTGAAAAGGCTTTTGTGGACATTGTTTGAGAAAGTATTGACAGTCAGGTTTAGTGCCGAGAGCCTGACAAGACAATGGTCAATAAAGCCTCACTTTACAGCCCTATCCAGAAGACCAAAGCTTCTGTAAGAGGACATTTCAGGTTTTATTTGGGCCAGTCTTGTAATGAAGATTATTTATATACATTTAATACAAACTTATTATTGGAGCATTATTTACTTAAATTACACATAGAAACAAAATGAAATGTGTGGACCAGACTCTGCAAAACTCTGTGTAAAAGTCAAAATGGAAACAGTGTCCAGTTAAAAATGAAGTTAAAAATGAAGAATCTGCACTAGTCTCAGAGGTAGAGAAGGTTTTGCTCTATTGTGACCATTAGGCCAAATGTTAGCCTAATCTGTCATTTTAGGCAGCAAATTAGTGTCTCCACGCATCCCAGCTGGCCCATTCTGGCTGTGAAAACAGACAGTGTTCAGGGTTTGGGTTTATTTGTCATCTTTGAGATGTCCCTTTCAAACAGAAAAGGTCGGCTGCGGTCTGGAGGACGTGGAGAGAGAACATGCATTGGGGACAGACCCTTGGAGAGTGAGACCATATTAAACTGAGAGAAAGAAAGACAGATGGAGTTTGTTAAGATAATAGGTCTTCTTGAAATAAGTGGGAGTCGCTGTAATGCAATATTTATACTCCCCACGGACCTTAGCCTCAGTCTAATGATAGTTTTAGAGCAGCTTCAGATGTTCATTTAAATAAGTGTGGTGGGGTGTGGTGTGCTACAGTTTTAATCATTTGCCTAATCAGTTATTCGTTTTCTCTCCATTACAGCATTTGTATTGAGTTGCAACTTCCCAGATAGACCAGCATATGGGGACGTGTCCGTCACCAGCCTGCATGCAGAAGGAGAGGCCTATTTCTACTGTTTCAATGGATACCAACTCCAGGGTCCCTCCACCCTCACGTGCCGCAATGCCACCACACCCTACTGGAGTGGCAAAGTGCCGCGCTGTCTTGGTGAGTCCCCAGTATTTTCTATTTTCTTCATGCATTCATTTAAAAACGTGTTAGCATAAGGCACATTTTTATTTTATTTTATTTTATTTTATTTTATTTTATTTTATTTTATTTTATTTTATTTTATTTTATTTTATTTTATTTTGTTTTGTTTTGTTTTGTTTTGTTAATGTATTTATTTACCTAAATATTGATTTTATAATAAGGAGCTAGAGGTAAACAGCACCAACAATAAACCATGCATCATTGCCAGAATACTTACATATTAAATATGTTATTATGAGGTAGATAGAATCACTAAGCTTGTCTTTTTATAGTTTTATCCAGCAGTTTTCATGAAAATCCTCTAATTTTGCAATTCTTTGTTTGCGCAAAGATACCAAGAAAAGAGGTGACTACTTCCTGGTTTACATGGATCATCTTGATTCAGCTGAGGAACATAAATTTGACTCCTTCCTGTTGTCAGCATATTTTAAAATGAAAATTGGCTCTAGCCAACCATTGGTGGCAAATTGCTAGACCAGTAGTTGCAAAATGACAATTTAGACAACTTTGCACCTTAAATTATACTTGTATTCTGAAAGAATTTATGTAAAGAACTGTATAAGAATAAGTGCTTTAACAAAAAATAGTTTAACATTTCTGTTTTTACACTCGCTGAATGCTGATGGCATCATTTACCTCCATTAAGTACCTGAATCTTTATTGTTTTTTTTTTTACTTAAAGAAATTAAATAATTTTTTGTGCTAATTGACATTATTCCCCAAATGTGCTCCATTGAGCTTCACTTTTATTGATCCCGGATGATTCCTTTAGCCTGTTAGTAATGGATCTGGGCTGCTAATAATAAAGGTTCAAGTTGCTTGCTGGTGGTGATGAAGTTGAAGTAGAGACTCACGTCACATGTGCCCTTTAACCAGCTAGACTCTTAATTCGCAGGCTACTCCAAAGGGATTGTCCCTGTATTGAGCTCCCTATAACAAAACCATCAGCTAAAAGACAGTTAATTACCAAATCTGCAGTATTTGATCTCTGCCCCCGAGAAATTCAATTATGAAGCAGTAGCGCTAGTATTCAGTACTGCTATCTTTACAAGTACAGGAAAAGAATAGCTTCGGCTTTTAATGAACCTTATTTCAAAAACTCCCGGTGTGGTTGCTCCCTCCTCCTTTTAAGTTAATTGGCGCTTGATCATTGATTTTGGCTGGTATGGTGGGAACAGAAGTGTTTGTGCTACAAGGCAGTGAATATTAACAACCATAATCCCTCAAGGCAGCCCGATCTGACAATGTGATTGACAGGCCTGCATCTTCTGCATAAATAAGGACTTTTTACGGCTCGATCTCTTTAGAGAGCCGAATCCCAGTGCTGGGGAACACTTCCCTCTTGCATGGCAGATAGAACAACATCTCAGAATGCAAACAAGACTGGGCTCCCTAAAGGAGGGCTGTTTTGTTGAAGGATCTCATTTAGTGCTTCGGAGGCAGTGAGGAAGTTGTGATGTGGTTTTGTAAGCCTGCGGCTGCCAGAGACGGCCTGCAGGACTAGGGGTCTCACCATTGATTCGGAGTGAGATAGCATAAACGTGCCGTTTTAGAAGTGTGCCCCTGCCATGCTGATGCAGAGCTGGGCCAGACTGTCAGAGTCTGATTACTGATCAACATGGGCAGGCTGCCAGGGAGCAGGGCTTTGGGTCCACTTTAATTACGTTCTGTTCGCCTGACTAACCTTCAGCTGTCAAGCTCGGAAGGTATCCTCCTCCTCCTGCTCCAAGCACTTTCTTTTTTCATTGCCTTTAAGAAAAACCGTTTATTATTGCTGTCCTTCTCTGTTTAAATCATTGTGGTCTAAAGGTTCTTGAGTCAATGATGTGGCACTCATTTGTTAATGTATTAACTTGTCTATTCATTTATTCAGAAATACACTGACAAGGCAATTTATACAGACTGAAATGCCTCTCTATTATGATGAGCATGTTTTTTATGTCTTTGTGGGGCTTGGATTTTAGCGTGACAGTTGTGATGATATCACAATGAAGACACCTGAAATTCTTTAAGATATATATTTATTTATTTCGTTTTTGTTTGTTTATTTGTTGTTAAAACTGGTTTTCCTGTTTATTATTTTACTCTTCTTTTTTAAAGTCTTGTGGTATGAGTATGTCCAACATGCGAAAAAAAAAAAATCTATAAAACAGTCAATGATATCATAGAGAGAACCCCGCAGACAATCTTGACTGTGTGACAAGGTCATTACGTTTCTTAAAGGTCCCATGACATGGATTATTTTCTTTTCTTTAAATGCTTTTTAATGTTTCCTTAGGTGTACTTATATTGTTAGTATGATTTTTACATTTAAAATTTAGAAATAAAAAGCATTTTTATATCCTGATAATAGCCCTCTGGCTTGAATGCTCTGTTTGAAGGGGCGTGTCTGCTGTGAGACTCCGAGTAAACGACAACTGTTGTGATTGGCTGACATCTTTGCATTTGAAATGCGTATTACATGTGAACCCCTCTCAAATATAAATATATATATATACTACAGCTGTCGAGATTAACGAATCGTGGATTTGTTGATTATATAATTATTTTTTCGATCTTTTCCCATCACATGAAAGGCTGCAGTGATGAGCAGCATTGAGTAGACAGAGTCTGTTTATCGCGTGAATTCAGTCATCTCGTCATTATTGCAACACGTTTTCTCTCACAAAATGCTTTCACCACAACTAACAGCAAACACATGAATACAGTAAGAGCTCCGTTGTGCAGCATAACAGCGTCATTCATTGTAACGGCAGTTTAGGCAAGTGTGCAGATATACTCGCGATGTGTGAGAGCTCCGAAAAAAAGGGAGCGTTCTTTGATCGCTCTCTGTAGTTAAATCACAATTTAAATAACAGATTTGTTTCATGCTACTAAGAGAAACAACGTGAAGTTGATCGTTTAGTCACTGGCTTGATTCACTGATGCATAAACAGTATTAAACGATTTAGAAAGAAAGTCTGTGTGAACTTGAATGATTAGCTACACATCAGAAATCACTGATCACAGATCAGGCATTAATGAACACTGTTACTCACTGTTTGTGCCGGTGCTGTCGAATCCATATCATAAAAGTCTGTTTGTAACGCCTGTGCTGACATTGCGACTGAATTATATGTAAATATTTGGGCGGCCAAAGCAGAGAAAGGGGAGGTAACATTTCTCTTTACAACGTCACAAAGAGGAGATTCCAGATCAGCCTGTTTGAGCTTCCGTTTTTTCAAAGGCAGAGAAAGATAGTAAAATCTCGATTTACACCGATTAAAATTTTTAGAAACTTGGGGACCACATACATGCTAGGGGAAGTCATATCTATGTTAAAAAAAACCTCAGAAAGTGAAATTTTCATGTCATGGGACCTTTAACATAGATAATTTGACCTTTTATGACAAGGCAAGGTTAGTTTAAGTTAATAATTCATAATATTTGTATTATTGTAAACTACTAACTATCTTATATAGACTAACATATAATATTAAATATATTAAATATAATATTAAGGTATTTTAAAGGTATTTAAAAATATAATGAAACTGTACAAAAACTTATATTCAAGGCGTAAGGGAAATATGTAAATACTTTGTTAAAACTTAATAGATAGCATTTTTACTTTTGTAAAAAATTGTATTAAGGTTTTCAAAACTATATGAAACCAATATTAATGCAAAGTACATTTTTTTAAGGTCTTGGCACATGTATTTTAAACTAGATTTTTCATACTCCTAAACACTAGATGTGTCCAGAATTGCATACTGTCGATACTGTTTGTGATTGATAAAAACATATGTTCTATGTATTAATAATTTGTATAGTATGAATAAAAACCCAACATACACTGTTAAAAATATTCCGTAAAATATACGGTAAAAAACCGGCAGCTGGTTGCCAGAGTTATACCGTAAAAAATACGGTAAAAACCGTTTTTGGTTTAACGGTTTTATAGTTTAATACCATAATTTAATTGATATAATATTAATATTCAAACTTATTGAAGCACTGAAATCTGTTTTGTACCTTTGTATTACACTGGTAACCACCAAAAGCAGGTGGTGATGAGAGAGTCACATGGTGAAACAAAGCCCATCACAAGCAGCTTTAAAATAATAAGATACATAGAAGGTGCACGGTGTCATTCACACAAGCACTAAACACCATCATGGTGAGACTCATTAAACTGAAATATGCAATAAACATTAATTTAACAACATTTTATGTAACATACAAACCTAATAAACATAACAGATGAGAAAAAATTAAGAAGAAACATAGTTATTTCAAAGAAAAAACATCAAATTCAAACAAAATTTGAAATGCAATGCAGAGAATTCTGGGAATTTCTGAGAATTTCTTCCCTGTAAAGTTAACCAGTAAACAGATTTGTACTGTAGCATTTTCACAGTTTTTTACCGTTATTTATCTATTATAAATTATTATTAAAATCACAGTCATTTTTTACAGTGTACATCCGCCTTGTTATTTGTCATGTGACTTATGGCATCAGTTGTGTCTCTTTACTGTCATTCAGAACTGCTCTTCATGGGATAGAAAATGTTTAAAAAATGTCATCAAGTAGTAGGTGATCTAGATACAGCTTTGAAATATTATGAATTCCGTCATGCTACTCATTTCATATACTATTTCCCCACTTCTTTAGTATATATGCATATTTGTACACAGGGACTTTCTGAAAGTCTCTTGTGCCCTCACTTATTATGTCATCTTACTAGTATTGCTACATTATTGTGTTTTGCACAGGTGTCTAGTCATTATGGTCATACACTATATGAAAGAGTTTTGTTATCCACAGCTGAGGGCTTACTCGACCTCTAGCTCTCTTTTATTCTTCTCAATGTCATCTGTCTCGTTCCATTTGTACCTTGAACAGTGGCCTGCGGTGGAATGGTGAAGAACACGACTCTTGGCCGCATTGTGTCCCCTGGTTTCCCTGGCAACTATAGCAACAACCTGACCTGCCACTGGGTGCTGGAGGCCCCTGAGAGTCAACGGCTGCACGTGCACTTTGAGAAGGTGGCCCTTGCGGAAGACGATGACAGGTCCGTCCCAGTCAGCTCACACAATACTCAGCTATTATACACTAATTAGTCATCTGATGTTCAAAGAGACAGTTGGAGAAGCTCAGAGGGTCTCTTCACAGTGCCGTCACACTCCAAATGTGGTGCTGCTCTTCGGGGCATTATCTGCTACGGCGAGAGCGAGGCATGATAGGAAAAGCTATGAGTGTGCGTGAGTTAAAGTGGATGAAAGTTTCTGAGATCAGACACTTGCTCTTCTTTAAAATAATTAAGAATAATCAATTCCCCTCGTGCAGGCGCGGATAGAGTGATTAGAGCCCGCTAGGAGGAGGATTAAGTTATTTTTATTAGCGGTGTCCGCTTTTTCTGCAGGCTTTGCTAACAAATGGGCTTTTAATGAGGTCACTTGCTGCTCAGCTATTCAAAATCATATCAGGCGATTATTATGCAAACTGCCAAAAGACAGTCCTAGAAATCGGAGGAATGTTACATCTGATGTGTCAAACAGACACTGTTGAGAGATTCATTGTTTTGAACCAAACTAAACCCTTCTGTTCGGTTTATGTCTGCAGGTTTCTGATTAAAAACGGCAACCACATTGATTCGCCGATTTTGTACGATTCGTACGAGGTGGAATACCTTCCAAACGAGGGAATCGTTAGTTCCACCAGACATCTCTTTGTGGAGTTTACGACGGATGGATTCGGCACCAACACAGGAGTAGCCATCAGATATGAAGGTATGGAGCAACAAGACTTACTGTAGCAAATAAATCAGTAGATGTTTATGTGCACTGACTGATAAATGAACTGTTAAATGAAATGAACCATCAATGTTGTAATCTGGTTGACATATTTGTTTACATCTGCGTGTCAGAAGAGCTTTTTTAGCCAATGTTTAGCAAATATATCTCCTCCACTGACCAGTTCGTAAGATGTGAGACAAAAAAACACACATGTTTGTAGGATTTAAAGCATTTGTAAACACACAGCATGTCCGCCAGGTATTTTTGACACTGATTGAGGAAATAGCGGGATTCCAGCTTATCAGGATGTCGTAATAAATGAGGACTTGATAGCAGCCAGCATCTTTTCTAATCCATCCTCCGCTGGTTAGTCTCTGAGGCAGGCTGTACACGGTGACGGTTACCAAGTTCAAACGTTGTTTGAAGAACACATGTCCTCTACTGAGCCTGAGGGCTGTGGTGGAGACAAAGAGCGATCCTTCCGGCACATTCCCCTTGTTGCTTCGATTCACACCAAAGATCTCTTCTCCCATGTGCCTTGCTAAACGCTCCTTAGATTCATGGCTCAAATGAGATTTATTCAGATTAAATCAAATGGAAATTGAATGAAGCAGGCAAATGCACCCTGACAAGGTCATTAAAAATTAGTTTTAACTGGAAACACAGAGCTGTTTTTTTTTTTTTTTTACAGAAATCACATTCCTATTCCCTCTGACAGGTCAATCAAACGTGCAGTTACAGGGATGTCACGCACACCTCAGGACCTCACAGTCATTATCCAGCACGATCAATCTAATCTCATTTACCATGTCACAATCCGATTATGCTATCTACAATATACTAATGTGCCTTTTACGGCAACCTGTACCAATTCGGCTTGTCTTCTTACACTCCAGACGCATCTCTGAATTTAATACCAGGCAGAGTGCTCGGGTTTTAATAGTCTTTCTGATTGAAGTGCTGTTCTCCTTTTTCTACCATCATGAACAAAATGGATCTGTTTTTATCAATTTCAGTAGACAAGCAAAACCGCTGATCTGGAAGGTGTAGGTGTTGAGAGGCCACACGCAGAATATTCAGTCCTCTGAAGGCCTTTTAAACTATAATCATGTAAATCTATGTAGTAATTGCAGCTGAATATATTATTTTCATTTGTATTTGCTGAAATAGATTATTTTCAGTGTATTGCCTTAACTCTTAGAGATTACTTTCTCTTTCAGTGTCATTTGATTTTTTTTTTTTGACCATGTTCTCTATGGTTGTTCTCTTAGTTTGGCCCAGAGAAACTAACTTGCAGCTCAAGTTTCATACCTTAAACACTACTGATCAAATGTTAAGGTTGGTAAGATGTTTCATATTTGTTTTGTTTTAGTTTTTTTGTGTTTTTGAAGGTCTCTTATAATATAAATATATAAAATATTATTACAATTTAAAATAAATGTTTTCTGTTTTAAGATATTTTAAAGTGTCATTTATTTCTGTGATGGCAAAGCTGAATTTTCAGCAGTCATTACTCAGTCTTCAGTGACACGTGATCTATCGGAAAGCATTCCAGTGTGAAATGTGGTACTATTTTCAGGATTTCTTTGATGAATGGAAAGTTATTTGTAATATAAATCTTTTGTAACATTATAAATGTCTTTACAGTCACTTTTGGTCAATTTAATGTATCCTTTTTATTAAAAGTTATATATATATATATATAATACATGAATTGTGTATACCTTTATATTTCATTCCTCTAGAGACTGCTTTGTTTAATTTAAGAATAGATTTTGTCCCATATATTGTTTCCTAAAATGCAAAATGACATACAGTAAAAATATAGAATTGCAGTGTGATTTTACTGCATAAAACAAAGTAACTATGAATCTTGTCACAATTTAGTTAAAACTGAAACCAGGCCACTTTGGCTATTATCTGTCCTGAGACAAACATTTTTAGCTAGTTTATGCAGAGATTGAGAGAACAGAGAAAATAATTACATCAAATCAATCGAAATTCAATGAAAAATGTTTCGGTGTAAGTATAGCTAGTATATGTTTTCTTTGTTTTAGAAGTGTCCTTATTGCAGTTTATTTTTGAAGGAATTTAATAAGAAATATTTGACTTCATATTTAAATATATAACTTATTGAACAAAAGTCTGAGATATTGTTGGAGATCTCTTTGAAAACTCTATTGAAACAACTGAGACATTTAATTTATGGTTTTTCATTCCTATTGGGACTTATAGCAATGACATAAAATGCACATAAATAATATACCATCTGGACCTTATTGCTTTTATTTCCATATAAATCTGACTTTTGAGTTGATACCATCTTATGTAATGGTTTTTCTGTGCTTATAAGGGAGCAAGAATCAACTGATGATTAAAATGGCTTATTTCTACTTCTTATAGAGAATGGAGCCAGATGAAGCCAAAGATGAATAATGCAAATGTGTGTCTGGGGAAGGGGATTGGAGGGGAGGTGGGTGAAAACAGTTTGCTGTAATTGGCAGAATCGCCTGTGTTTATTAAACAGAGAGCGAGGCTGAATGTAAAGCTGAATGTGGGTAGTCTAATCTAGCTCACGCTTGAATGAGGCCGGACCCGGAGGGATATCAAAGCTAGTGTTTATCCACAGTCTGAACATCCTCATCTTAAGTCTTCTCCACTCGCTCTAATCTCTATTCTACATTCTCAGACGAGCACAACAACCAATAACGGTTCAGCCAGGCGTGACGGTTTGTTGTTTCCTTGAGTGAGTTTGTTCATTCAGGTTTCACATTTATTCATGTTGTCAGGCCGTCTCTCTTCCTTTTACGCCTTTAAGTGGCCTTGCAAGTCTGGCTAAGGTTGATTAACTAACAATCTCCTTCCAAGGGCAAACCGAAACCTTGGGTTTGTGTCCAAGAAGATTATGATTGGTAGGAAAGAAAACGCTTCACATTGCTTTGCCACATTTAGCAGACAAATTCTTTTAGACTGCCATCTAAGAATGCTTTTACATTTGGATTCCGCAGTGTGCTGTCCTCGGCCTTTCGGACGAAATTATTTTGTGAAGCTGTTAAAGGCTGAGCCGAGTGGACTGGTTGTCTGTGTGTTTTAAGCTCTTCTGAAATCAGATGCTTGGTGATGGTGTTTGGACTGTGATGTGTGTCTCGGGGCAGGTGATTTATGGTGTGTCCTCTCAGCTTTTGCAGCAGGGCACTGCTACGAGCCATTCGTCAAGTACGGCAACTTCACCACCACTGACAGCACCTACGCTGTGGGCACGGTTGTGGAGTTCACCTGTGACCCCGGATACACCCTGGAGCAGGGCTCTGTTATCATCGAGTGCATGGATCCCAGCAACCGTCAATGGAATGAGACTGAGCCCGCCTGCAGAGGTGTGTGAAAATGTTTGCATATGCATTTACAGTATACCAGGATTGGACCAAATTCAGAATTGAAGAATTGGCTGCCTTTCAGTTCATTAGAGTTCATGTGAATCTGTCCATAAAGCTGATAAACTTTAAAACTTTAAACTTTTTTTACCAAAACATTCAGATTAGACTTTGTCAAGTCATGTTTGAGTTCGGTTCTTGAGTTCAGTTCATTTACATTCTTTTTCCTTTCAAACTGAATTGCAATTCTGCTTCCTTTTTTAGCCTCACTTCAAATATAATTCTGAATGACGCACAACCCCTGTACATTCTTGAATTTAGTTGAATTCACTAAAATTACAACCATATTTAAGCACAAAAAAATTGCATTTTGATTACTAAGCACCTCCAAACCAGTTTATTTAGGCATTAAATGCACTAGCAAATATCACCACACTTTATTTTATTTAAGTCGTTAAATAGTGCAGTGCTATTAGCATCGCAGATTTTTAAATAAAATATTTGAATAATAATATTTATATTAATATTTATATTTATATAGTAATGTTTTTTCTCTTGTTCAAGGCTGCAGCTGTTCAGCAAAAGTTGATAGAAAATCACGTCAAAGAGGATCATATCTAGCCATGTATCCAAAAGCATTGATTTAGCTAATTTGCTTAATTAATCAGGTGCTAAAACAACACAACATGCAACATGTATGTGCAATTATATAACACATTTGCTTCTTGAATTCTCTTCTCCTTGTTCACACGTGAGGGTATATGCATAGGCTATGCATTTGTGTGTTTCTGTGTATAATCTGCATTAGTTAGCTGCTGAAGAGCTCTAGAGGCAGCATGTGTAGGTACAGTACAAGCCCCTCACATCCTTTTAGTGCCTTTTCTATGTAATCCACTACATCCTGTGTCACCTGGATGGGTTTCAGACACTCTTAGCCACAGTCACGCTCCTAAAGCAGCACTAAAAGCATTAAGCCATGGAGGCTAGTAACAGGTGCACAGAGCTGAAGAATGTGAGAGAATACCTCACTCATAAAGCCCCAATTCCAACCCCACCTACACACACAGTGCCATCTTATCTGACCCGTTGCTCAAGTACATTTCTCTAGCCTCACAATAGAGTTTGGATTGAAAGGATTTAATACTACTGGCTCTACCAAAGGGTCAAGACAACAGCTTTTCCATCTGAAAATGTGCTTACAACCAGCTAAGCCAGTGTAGTGGTGTGAAAAAGAGAACATTTAAAAAATAGGAAGCCTCAAGTTGTTTATTAATATGGTTGGAATTTTCCACTTAGACCCCAGTCGGATTAATCCAGAGCTTGAGGGGGTCACCTATGCATCAAATTGGGATTCAAAATGCCAGAACTTTAGAAAATGTTGTGCTTTTGTATAACCATCGGTATTATTATTGTTAGGTTGTTTCATCTAAAAATAAATACCTTTCTTTCTGACCTTTTGCTCTCTCTATGGTTGCATTGCAGCGGTTTGCAGTGGAGAGATCACAGATTCAGCTGGGGTGGTTTTGTCTCCAAACTGGCCTGAAGCCTATGATAAGGGTCAGGACTGCATCTGGGGAATCCATGTTGAAGAAGACAAGAGGATCATGCTAGACATCCAAGTGTATGTCAAAGTTTATGACAAATGTACACATGATCACAGAGAAACTTTACACAGTCCTCACAGTTTTAAGAGAGAGATCTGAATCTATCAGCCAGGACATGTTTCAGAGTGAAGCACAACACTGTGTGAATTTACACGCAAGCAGGTCATCTGTGTTTTCAGAGTCTCAGTAAGTCCTGCTTCACACAAACTCACTTTTGTGTCGCTTATAATGTTGATTTCAAAATACATGCGCCAACTATCTTCCTATACTTGTAATTAAAAGCACTTATAAACTGGCTGTTGTCACAGAAAAGAGAAGCTTTAAGGGCTCCCTGTGGTTTCTGCCAGAATTAAAACTTGATGTAATGTTCGAAAATTAAGAAATCAGGACTTCCATAAATATTATAGAGAAAAAAATATTATAAAAAATAAAATAAAATAAAATAAAATCTTAAATACTCGTTTAATAGTGAAATATTTAGATTGTAATAATTATTTAGTAATAATATATTTAGTAATAATAAAAAATAATGATAATAATACCAATAATAATTAGAATAAACACTGCAACACCAACAGCTTTTTTTAATCACATTTGAATCTGCAATTGGAATTTTATCAGAAAACATTCTCTACTGGTAAATAGATGTCAAAATTATTTAAATTTGGTGTGATTTAAAATGCCTCACTGTAATATAACATCTTTTACCAAGTGACTTTTCAGCAAATAATAACAGTGATAATTAATAACAATTCATTTTAATATTTTTAAAATCAACTGACAGCTAGTTATACACCATGTATGTGGGCAAGATATCATCACTAGAGAATGCAACTGATACATCTGCTGCATTCTTTACTCACACTGAGATAAGTGAGGATCAAATCTGTGGCTTCATCAAGAGTTTTCAGCATGCTCCCTACATACCCATCAGTCTCTTCTACAGACTCAAACTTGTATCACCACAGGGCCACCTTTCTACTCGGTTTGTCCTTGATGTGGCTGAGATTCCACTGCAGTTACAAATTCTGGTGCTTTGCGTCATCTGCTCCCCACTGACTGATTCGGCTCCATTCTGCTCTCACTGTCCAAATGAAACACCCGTCATATTGCTCTGGGCATTTCGTGAGATTTCTGTTGAACTGCGACAGCCTAGATCTCAAAGATCTCGATTGGCATTTCTGCAGATCTCCCAGAGCATACATCTTTAAAGCAGTGACACAACAGCACAGCTTTATTTCAAATTTACTCTAAACTCTTTGAGAATTAACCCAAAAACGATGAATATGAATTTCTCTGTGTTGCATCAATAATTACTGAGATCAGTGTGGCACGGCGCTTCCTTAGTGGCTCCTGCTGGTAGCCAAGTTCCCAAAGACAAGATAGCTGTTGCCTAGCTTTATGCTGAATTTAATTGAGGGGTCATGGGAGAGGTTGAGTATAGCTTTAAATTGTGGTTAACATCGCATCAGGTTTACTCGGTTCACACTCCCTGCCAAGCAGTCAAAAAGCGCTGGCGGGGAAATTCAAAGATGGCAAGAGACAGAGTTATTTTCTCTGCAGATCCTCATGGGGGGGAAGACTCAAACTACTTGGAGATACAAGCTAGATCGACACACCGTCCTCTCAGGGTCCAAGTCAGAGTGTTCTGTTCCAAAATCTAGTGAGCTGCCTATAGAGATGGCATTTTAAGGCATCATCGATGCAAAAGCTGTGGCAAAGGGCTCTTAACCAAGAATATCTTAAGGTGACATCATATGTACATTTCACAGAGAACGCACTCCTAAAATGCTTTGCAGCAAGCTCACTAATTAACCCAAGATGGCTTATGCTCATAAAGGCTGCATTTGACCTGTATTATTGTTAAATATCATTACAGTTTAAAAAAACTGTTTTCCAGTTTAAAATGTCATTTAATCCTGTAAAAATGAGTTTTCAGTAGCCATTACTCCAATCTTCAGTGTCACATGATCCTTCAAAAATCATTCAAATTTGCTTAATATTCTGGGTGCTCAATAGAAATTTCTTATTATTATCAAGGTTAAACATGGTTGTGCTGCTTAATGTGTTTTTTTTTTTTTTTTTTTTTTTTTCACGATTCTTTGATGAAAATGAAGTTCAAAGAACAGCATTTATGTGATTTGTTTCAGTCACTTTTGATCAATTGAATGCACCCCTGCTTATTTAAAAGTATTAATATCTTTTAAAAAATGATCTTACTGATCCCAAACCTTTGAGCGGTATAGCTATAATTTAATAATAATTTTTTGCCTTTTTTTACATCTATACTGTTATGAAAACAACATGCTAACACTAAGACAATCTATTTGTGCAGTGAATCGAGTTGCTGCTGAGGAAATAATAATACTTATAAGGTTCCATATCAGTTAGCATGCCTAGCTAGAAAGTAGGCATCTAGCTAGGTTTTGAAACAGGGTTTGAGAGTCTGCTGAAAGAGAGTGACGAACGGGAATTGAAAAAAGAAGGCAGATTATTGGGCATGTTGTGCATGAGGATGCCAAAGTGGGATGCACAATGCACAAAGGTTAATAACAAACTCAACGGAACAACAATTATTTTACTGGATGTTTTTATGAATGTGAAATCAATTATGTGAGCAGGGAAACAAGTGTTGAGTGTGATTGTGCCGTCAGGTGAGATGCGGAACATGAGGCCCAGCTGTGTCAGACCCAGATAGATTATTCATGCATTCAATAATTTGGCTGCCTTAATTAAGATTCACTCATTTGCATATGGTTCCTTTCGCATTTGTCATGTTTTCTCTCTCTCTCTCATTGCGAGTGTCCCAACTGCAGAGCTACTCTGTACAAATGTGTAATAAATGACATACCAGATGTTTTGCTGGAGATGCAGTCAACATAATTAATTAAGGTAACAGTGGTACGAAGACCCTTGTGGAATTGCTCTGTTTATTATTATTCTTCTCCAGAGTGAATCACATTTTTGGGGTCCTAAACATGCTCAAAAACTCACAAAACATTGCACACACATCAGAACTGGTAAAAATTGCCATCTGATATGGGTTTCAGAATTGGGTGTGGCAAAATGGCTCGATAGCGCCACAAATAAAATTTCAACAAAGTGCCGCTCCCGCTGTTTCATGTACATGTATAACATTCAGTATGTATATGTAATGTCCCAATACCTAGAAAAAAGTATCTTGGAGCGAAGTCATAAACGCAACAGGAAATCAGAAATTTTGAATTTCGTCTACAATTTTTGTGCAGTTTTTGCCATTTTTCAGACCTCGTACTTTAATCGTATCATCTTCAGATTTGGTGAGTGTAATCATAACAAACTCCTCCTAAAGATTTAATGACATCAACATTATATTTGGTAAATTTAATCTAAAGGCCTTTGCAATTATTTTGTTAAATTGCGAAGATCTTGAGTTCTTGTTAAAGTCCTTGCACGTGGCGGCCTGACAAAGTTCGATGTTTCACCATGTAAAATTACATTGTTGTAACTCAGCCATACAATGTCTGATCTGCCCCAAACTTTACATATTTGATAAGAGTCCTTGGCCTGAAACATCTATATGCCAATATTCAGTTATAATTTATAATGCCCGCTATTCTACAACCCGAATTCCGGAAAAGTTGGGACGTTTTTAAAATTTTAATGAAATGAAAACTAAAAGACTTTCAAATCACATGAGCCAATATTTTATTCACAATAGAACATAGATAACATAGCAAATGTTTAAACTGAGAAAGTTTACAATTTTATGCACAAAATGAGCTCATTTCAATTTTGATTTCTGCTACAGGTCTCAAAATAGTTGGGACGGGGCATGTTTACCATGGTGTAGCATCTCCTTTTCTTTTCAAAACAGTTTAAAGACGTCTGGGCATTGAGGCTATGAGTTGCTGGAGTTTTGCTGTTGGAATTTGGTCCCATTCTTGCCTTATATAGATTTCCAGCTGCTGAAGAGTTCGTGGTCGTCTTTGACGTATTTTTCGTTTAATGATGCGCCAAATGTTCTCTATAGGTGAAAGATCTGGACTGCAGGCAGGCCAGGTTAGCACCCGGACTCTTCTACGACAAAGCCATGCTGTTGTTATAGCTGCAGTATGTGGTTTTGCATTGTCCTGCTGAAATAAACAAGGCCTTCCCTGAAATAGACGTTCTTTGGAGGGAAGCATATGTTGCTCTAAAACCTTTATATACCTTTCAGCATTCACAGAGCCTTCCAAAACATGCAAGCTGCCCATACCGTATGCACTTATGCACCCCCATACCATCAGAGATGCTGGCTTTTGAACTGAACGCTGATACCATGCTGGAAGGTCTCCCTCCTCTTTAGCCCGGAGGACACGGCGTCCGTGATTTCCAACAAGAATGTCAAATTTGGACTCGTCTGACCATAAAACACTATTCCACTTTGAAATAGTCCATTTTAAATGATCCTTGGCCCACAGGACACGACGGCGCTTCTGGACCATGTTCACATATGGCTTCCTTTTTGCATGATAGAGCTTTAGTTGGCATCTGCTGATGGCACGGCGGATTGTGTTTACCGGATTGTGTTAAATTTCTCAGTTTAAACATTTGCTACGTTATCTATGTTCTATTGTGAATAAAATATTGGCTCATGTGATTTGAAATTCCTTTAGTTTTCATTTTATAAAAATTTAAAAAACGTCCCAACTTTTCCGGAATTCGGGTTGTAACTAAAACATGCAATGTTCAATCTGCCACAAATTTCTTGTTGGATAAGAGACCTGGCCTGAAGACATCTAAAAACCAATATTCAGTTATTAATATAGCGCCACCTGTTGGCAACAGGATATGTCATGCTTTACACTAAATCAAACATACCATCTTCTGTCAGCACCAAACTTCAGTTATAGTCATAGTGCCACCAGCTGGCAGCAGTGAATTTGGCACATGTAAACGACTTTGATATATTCATCCAATATTTACCACTTTAAATGCATATTGACCACTGTTCACTGTTTTCCAAAAGCCACTGAGTGGAGGTGGCTCTGGGTGCAAGGGCCCTTTCAACGCTGCTTGCAGTTTTAATTTTATTTTGAAGTGGAGGTAATTGAGGGAGATGGTGAATTAAAAATTTTCCTTTTTATTATTATTTTTTAATTAAATTACAGTTACTCAAGGAAATGTGTCTGTGCAAAGATTTCATTTCAAAAACAGTGGCATAGCTGTTTAAACGATTTCTTGTTATGATTTTAAATCTGTATTTAACCTCAGAATGATCTCAAAGTAAAAAGAAGTGCTAAAGTTACTTAATTGAAGTGATGAAGGATTTTGAAAGTCTGACAGTAATCAGTGTTGAGGACTACTGTAAGGTTAACTCTGCCTGGTTGAAAATGTTTGAAAATGATTTACAGTTGAAATCATTTGTTAGAAATTTTAAAAAGTAATTAAAAAAGTAATTAAGTGTAATCAGTCACATTACTTTTAATACAGTAATTGAAATAATTACACTTCTTATTATATTTTAAATAGGGTAACTTGTAATCTAAAACGTATTACATTTCCAAAGTAACCTTCCCAACGCTGATGACACTAAATACTGGTATGAATGGGATCCAAAATGTTGATACATAAACATACACTTAATTTCTTTCTTAATTTTTGGTCTAATAAATGCAGCCTTGGTGAGCATAAGAGACTTCTTTCAAAAACATTTTTTAAAAAATCACCCCAAACATTTATTTGGTAGTGTGAAAACTTATAATCAACTTATATTCAAAAATATTGAATCCCCAAATTTATGTACTATAAAATGAACATTAAGAAAGTGTATTTTAAATAATATTTTTAGATTTTTTTTGTATGTTTCTGAGGATAAAATTAGTAATTGTAGCCATCTTGAAGCAATAGTTTTAGGCCTAAACTACAGATGATGAGACTACTGTTTTTGTTTATCGATTATTAATGCAATGAAAAAAAAACATCCCTAATAATGGCCAGATACAAATAACGTATTTAATTTTTTTATTGTGATTTCATAGCTCTCTTGATAATCTTAATACCAGGTGTACATAGGACCATTGATTGAGCAGCAGAGGAACATGTAGGTGTGTCTGGAGTTATTCTGGTCTGCTGCAAAGCCCATATATCCCCCACACTTATAATCTTCAAATAACCAAATTTATCAATGTACATGTGGGACATTATCAGCTAGACATCAAGTGAGACATATAGGGAGGGAAAATGAGTGAGGAGGGAGCCAACCACAGCCCAGAGAGACTTAGAGAGAGAGAGACTAATAACAAATCTACTAGCACTAATACAACCGCTTTTAATATTTAGTTTCTGCCCTTAAGTCCTTGCATGTATCTTCTTACAAGCAATCACTGACCTGCCACAGGTTGCACCTGAATCATTGGTACTGTAATACCAGGGCCTGGGCCACTGCTGGAGGCTCATTATAGGTACGTAAGAACATTTTTGCCTGATAATGAATATGCACTCACTCCTGCGTAATCATTCATTAGTGTACACCGCACTCCCAATTACCTGAGAACATGGGGTGTAATGAAGGCTGATGAATTCATTTAGTAGGGTTTCTCACGCTGAATGTGCCGGGCCATGAATCGGAGAAAGAGCGGAGAGAGGTGCACTGGTGACAGCTGGCACACCTGCACACAGTCTTTCATAGATTTACCTACACAGCAGGGAATGCTGAATATATCAGGGCCAGTCAACGTCTGGGATTCCCATGAGTGCTAGCCCTCTACTGGAGTTATAGTGCACTGTGCAAGACCGACATGATTTAATGAGCAGTTCATGTCATGCTGTTCATGAGCTGTTAATTACATTTATTATCTTTATTTTTTTATATATTTATATTTATTAATATATTTAATTAGTTTTTTTTATTATATTACAATTTAATGTATGTATTAAATGAATATGTGTATATAACTAAACGGTTAAGTTAATAATTGAATGAATCACTCATACAGTCAGTCACATTGTTGTTACCACATACTGGCATGACGGTGTAGCCAGAAAGAGTCACTGATCACCATGTAGCACTATTATTCTCTAACATATTAATATATAAATTGTATATAACTTGTGCTTATGTTTGACAACCATTATTCATACAGAATTAACTCCAGTACTCTCCATAATATATCATTACATTAATAATTTATTGCATTTAATTATGCCAGTAATTATTAGAAAATGTATGTGAAAAAATACTATTAATCATTGCCCTTAAATACATTTTGGGAATACCTACCATTGGAGAAATTCAAGCTTAAAGTACCACCTTCCAGTTTTTGTTGTTTCTTGACTTTATTTGATCCATGTCTAATGGAATTATTATTTGAAGTGCAATGCGGATTATGAGGCTTTGTTAATGTATTTGTGAGTCTTAAATTCAGCAGCCTTATTGTGTGTTGCATCTGTATTTGAATCAATTTAAATGAGATATAGTCCTGATTGACCATGAGCTGTTGAATTGTTTATGATTGTTTCTCTGATTTTCTCCTGCATTTGACTTTGGTCTTGGCTGCAGAACTCTTTGTGGTGGTTGCGTGCACCTCGGAGAGTCACAGCCTTTAACAGGCTGGTAATAAATCAAGGCTGTCTCATCCCCCCAGACACCAAGTCAGAACCCAGACCAATATTTAACTTTATAATTAAAGAAGATCTCTGCAAAATCAGAGGAACTAATTTCTCTCCATTATTTGAGAAGGCATCATCCTCCAGTGTTGACAATCCAAATAAAGGGTTAGTCTCTTCTGTTTGACTGGCTTTTCCCAGTGCCAACATTGTACATCTCTTTATGCAGAAGTAACTGGGGCTTTTCAACCTTCATCTCAGGACATTCCTGTGTTAATTTACTGCCTCTGTCCTGAGTCAATTTAAAAGTCCATTTAGTGGATTATATTCAATGTAGAAATACCACTCCTACTCCTATCAATCTAATAGCTAGCTAGCTAGCTAGCTGTCTGTCTGTCTGTCTCTCTCTCTCTCTCTCTCTCTCTCTCTGTGTGTGTGTGTGTGTGTGTGTGTGTGTGTGTGTGTGTGTGTGTGTGTGTGTGTGTGTGTGTGTGTGTGTGTGTGTGTGTATATATAAACTGGAGCAATGACTACAGAAAATTCACCTTTGCCATCAGTAATTATAATTATAACATTGAAAAATTTAAGTAATTCGATTTTAAAATGTAAGATTATTTTAACAAAGAGGAGAATTCTTTCAAAATCATCAAATATAGTTAATTATTCCAAACTTTTGACCAATAGCAAATAAACACTACTCTTCAATTTTTTTAAAGAAATTAATGGTTTTAATCAGCAAATATGCATTAAATTGATCAAAAGTGACATTAAAGACTTCTGCATTGTTATAAAAGATTTCCATTTAAAAAAAGTACACTTCAAAATATATTGAAGTAAAGATAATTATCTTAAATTGTAATAATATTTCACAATATCACTGGTTTAAAGTTTTTTTTATCTAGTAAATGTCTTGTTTATCATAAGAGACTACTTTCAGAGGGAAAGAAAACTAAAAAATGTAACATTTAATTTAGATCACTAATATGTACAGTATATATGTATATGTACATTTTACATTTTAATACTTTTTAAATACCCCTTTAATTAGATTTAAATAAGACTGAATTATTGTGTTGCACACTCGTGCAACTGTTTTATTGCAACTTATTTGTACTTTTTTAGCTTTACTTTAAAGACCTGTAAGTTTCAAGGACACGCAGGGTTACTGTGTCCCGGGCGCAAAGCTCTTGTTGGTATGTTGAGCACAGGCCCATCGTGCCAAGCCCTCGGGACAGGGGATTTGATTGGAAATGGGTTTTTTTCCAGCAGGGCAATCATTCTGGTAGATGATTCTCCGCTAAAAAGGACATGGGGCAGAGGAGGGAAGACAGGCTTCTGCGTGCCGCTTCAGAATTTGTTCACTCTGATGCATGAAAACAGTTGTTCTCAGTTGTACCCTGTCAACCATTTCAATTACAGATAGTTACAGATAGGCTTGGTTTGCGTGACAGATGATGGATCATAATGTATTAGTTTTCCAAAGAAATGGCAGATGCAAAATCCTTCACAAAATACCCCCATTTATCTCTCAAGCAAACAGAATCAAATGCATCTTCATGGCTTTCACCAGCAGAAAAGTGTTTTAACCATGTCTGAGATGCAGAGAATGCCTTGATTGACACTTCTTTTTTAAAAAGCCAGCATTTGTCACTTCCTTTTCGTTGTGCTGAGCGAAGGACGTCTGCGAGTCCCATATGAGAGTTTAATGCATTCTGATGGCGGCTGTGTTGTCGGCCAAGTCAAGCTGAGCCTGTTTTTGTGATTAAACAAAATGAAATTACTGCCAGCAAATGGAAAGCATGATTGATTTTCTCTGCAGATACGGTGTGCGGCTACGCAAAGGCTTGTTTAACTTTATCACAACAAATCCAATAAAGGCTGACACAGTTTCACTCTCTCCAGTCCTCAGAGCGGGTCAGGAGTTCTTCTGGTTTAAATGTGTCTCCCAGAGGAAATACATACACAGATTTTCCTGCATACAGTATTAGAGGGCTGTTGACAGTTGAATAATGCACATTCAATCCATATGTAACAGTAGGTGTATGTGTTCCTGCATATGTGTAAGCCATAATTTGAACATGCGGTCTTTATTTTGCTTGAATGTAACCATTCTGCCTTGTGCTGCAGCAGAACGGAGATGATGAATTATTCCCCTCTCCTCAGTAATGACTTCCATTACTGCCCACTTGTGATTAATTAGTGACAAGATAGAGTGTGTATGCCACCTCCCTGTCTGACTGAATAGCACTCCCTCCACCAGTGACTGGCCAGACTGCCTGGGTTTGGTGGACGTCAGCCACAGTTACAGATCACATTCACATATAGAAATAAAGAGATATATGCTGTCATATACCTCAATATGTCTGCATTTTGTAGTGTAGGCTGATTTTTTGTGCAGCAGTGAAGCAGATGATGTCAAGGTAAAGCTTTTCATTGACATTTCTTTTGTAGACTGGGGTTTTTGTCACCTTTGTGTAAGGCTGACAGGAATCTTCAAGGCATTACAAAGTGTTCTGAAGGTCATATATTCCCCAGGCTTTTGCGCAATAGATTGGATTCCCCTCAGTTTTACTTTCTGCTTTTATACTTGTTATGATCCCAAACTGAAGTATGGAGGGGAAAGTCAGTTCTGGTGAAAATTCCTTCTAATACTTCTATTAGATATAATATAAACTACCATTCAAATTTGGGGAGCCACACTCATTTTAATTATTTATTTATTATTTATTTATTCTATTTCAAACAAGGTATGCTCTTTTGAACTTTATATTCATCATAGAATTATTTCCACAAAAACATAAAAAGCAACCCAATTGTTTTCAACATTGAATTGAATTTAATATTTAAAAATGTAATTTTATTGCCATCACAAGCATTACATTTTTGAATTGTATTTATTTAATGTATTTTATGTTTCTGTCCTGTGTTTTCAACTTGAAAGCAAGTTTTTAGTCCTCTATTCTCCTCTAGATTTAGCTTAAAAGTGATCTCTCTGGCTCCTCAATATCAGGAAACTGATTTTCCAGCTATTTCCAAACATGAGATAGGAGGAGTTGTTTCCCCCGCTGCTGAATCATTTGCTCTTTATAGTCTGAGTGAAATGAATGTGGTTTGTGATTGAATGGCTATAGAAACTATACACAAAAATGCTTAACAAAAGCAGTGGGAAAACATTAAACAGCAGAAAAGGTTTAGTTTGCAGCAGTGAAGAGAGAAAAGCAGTGAGGTCGGAAAATAAGGACTAAAGGAAGACAAGTAAGAAGGGAGCTCAGAAATCTGTCAGGGCCCCTGTTATTGCTTTGAGGTTAGACCTAAACATCTGAGATTGAGGATTAGTCTGGGATTGACTTGTTGTGTATTATCTGCTCACAGTCTTCACATGGAAAAAAACGACCTGCTGACATTTTACGATGGAGATGACCTGACTGTGAAGATACTGGGCCAGTACAGCGGTTCCCGTCCTCGGTTCAAACTCTACACCTCCATGGCTGATGTGACCATCCAGTTCCAGTCAGACCCGGCTACCAACATCTACGGCTACAACAATGGCTTTGTGGTGCACTTTTTCGGTAAAGACCTATTTAACCATTTCTGCTGCACTTTCTCAGCATCAAGCATGTAACCATTCAAAAGTGTGGTCAGTAAGATTTTAAAAAAAAAGAAGTTAATACTGTTTTTCAGCAAGAATGCATTAAATTGATCAAAAGTGACAGGAAAGACATTTATAATGATAAACAAAAGAAACTGTTCTATTAGATTGTAACAATATTTCTCAATATTACTGTTTTTACTGTATTTTTGATCAAATAAATGCAGCCTTGCTTAACATAAGAGAAAAAATACTTATATCCCACACTTCTAAATTTAGTTTGAAAAAACTCATTTATTATCTGCTCCTGAGATTTATTTGAGGTGCGGCAGGGATTGCCAATCTCAATCTGATGAAAAGGTGGTGAGGAGACGAAACGGGGAGAGGGGGGTTATAAGAATGAGAGCCACAACTGGGTTAGTCCTCACCTTTCCTGGGGATGAAGTGAACGTCATTCCATCAGCTTCTCTTGGTGTCTGACTATTGCACTATTGCAAGATCAGATAAAATATAATAAGGTCTATTTGGAGGGTGGAGTACTGCAGATTATTCATAGAGTAGACTGAAATGGACTGTTTTTCTATTTCCTTCACGCAGCACAGAGGGAAGATTCCACCAGCAGCTCCTGCATGTGCAGGGGATTTGGCCTTGCAGAGGCGCTGACAATTACAGTGCATGTTTGTACTCATTAGCCGCATTTGCCGAGTGCAATGCCCTCCCCAGCTCTGCCACGCTAAGAATGGACATCAGCAAAATGCCTGCCAGCTGTCTTGTGCTGCTCTATTCAAATTTTTAATCACAGCCAAGCTGATTCCTAGCATTTGATTTATCAGTCATTAGGCACAACACCTGTGGTTTGTTCAGGGAAATGATGGGAAACAAAGAAATTGTTTTGCAAGCATTACTGAACATTCTGTCTCTTTTCTTGCTCTTGCTCTACTAATCAAGCTAACGGAGACTCACTTCATAGGAAATAAATACCTCATCATTTGCAACACTCTCATGTTGTTCCAAACCTGAATGACTTTCTTTTTTTCTTTGGAACTCAAAATATTTTTCATAGAATGTTTTGTCCATATAATGAAAGTCAGTGGGGTCCAAAAACAGCATTGAGTTCCAAAGACTTCCATTATATGGATAAAAAAATATATATATATATATACAACATTTTTCTAAATAACTTATTTTATGTTCTAGAGAAGAAAGTTTGGATTTGGAATGACATGAGGATGAGTAAATCATGAGCATCCATTTTTGAGTGCACCAACACTTGATATCTTTCAGACATTATAAGATTAAATGAAATCTCACAGATGTCTCAGTCTTAGAAAAGCAGTCAGATTAAATGGTGAAAATGTTAGAAATTTGCTTAATGTCATTTAGTTGTATACTCTCACTTTATGTAAATAAAGTGAAGTGACGTGACATTCAGCCAAGTATGGAGACCCGTACTCAGGATTCGTGCTCTGCATTTAACCCATCCGAAGTGCACACACACAGAGCAGTGAACACACACACACACACTGTGAACACACACCCGGAGCAGTGGGCAGCCATTTATGCTGCGGCGCCCAGGGAGCAGTTGGGGGTTCGGTGCCTTGCTCAAGGGCACCTAAGTCGTGGTATTGAGAGTGGAGAGAGCACTGTACATGCACTGTCCCCCCACCCACAATTCCTGCCGGCCTGAGACTCGAACTCACAACCCTTGAATCTCCTAAGGCAGTGGTACCCAACCTCCGGGCCACCGACCGGTACCGGTCCGTGCGTAATTTGATACCGGGCCGCACAAGAAAGAATAAATAACTTACATTAAAGCTGCAGTCGGTAACGTAACATTTTTTGTGATCGCGTCTGGCGGAAGAACATGGTAGCCGGAGCTACTTCTCTCTGCTTACATCTATGGCGAGTCACGCAGGTACTGTGGTACTCTGCAGCATTGCTGACCCCAACCAGAATAAGATAGTCGGAATATAAACACTTATTATAGGGGTACCATAGTGATTCAGGATAAGACAAAAATATGGTTTGGAAAATGGATTCATGATGTACTTGCTCATTATATATATTTTTTACATTTTCAACACAAAACAACTCTGTGGCACAGCCCTGTGCTGATTGGACCAGAAGAGCCGGGAGCTCATTAAGTCTTCCGAGCTATGTAAGAGCAACCACTGAGTGATCAAATGTTCCTCTTTGCAGAGGTTCCCCGTAATGACACCTGTCCAGAGCTTCCGGAGATCTCCAATGGCTGGAAGACCACATCTCACCCTGACCTGGTGCATGGCACAGTGGTGACCTATCAGTGTTACCCGGGCTTTGAGGTGGTGGGCACCGAAATGCTCATGTGTCAGTGGGACCTGACCTGGAGCGGAGACTTGCCTAGCTGTGAAAGAGGTGAAAATACACACACACACACACACACACTCTCTCTCTCTCTCTCTCTCTCTCTCTCTCTCTCAATGATAACCACTCTTTCTAAAATCCATTTTCACCCCACTTCCAAACCAACACGCACTGTCTATTGATCAAGAGCAATGCTGTGCTCCGAAAAACAAGATGAGTTTTTGAATTCCATTTGAGTGGCGAATTTCACAAGTGCCTGTTCTCCTCTGCAACTCGGTCACATTCAAGGACGGGCGAAAAGTGAAGGAGGGCTCTGTGGGTAATCACTCACTTTTCTTTCAAGGGTGACTTCACGGATGAAGTAGGTATCATTTCACTTCACAGTCTTGATGCATCTTCCTCTCTTTGCTTCCACCTTATGTGATATTTGTAATTTTGCAAGAATTTTTATTTTGCTCTCCACCCCATGGTGAGTCCACAATGACGTCCCGCTGATGCACAGTGTGTTGATTCATCAACAAATTTCAAATCAGGGCAGCTCCTTGACTTTTTGTTGTAGCCCAAGTCGCTCCAGTGCTTCAAATTAAATCTCGTCGCCTGTTTATTGTGCTGCTTGGGCTTACTCTGTGTGAGTGTGTAACACTGCAGGCTCCTTGGATGTCCAGTGACATTCGTTGTTTCAAGTATCAGCAGACAGGCCACCGAATGACCCCGAGGTCTAGGTTCTGCTGCTCTCCCTGACAAAAACAGTAGCAGCAGGCCAAAAGCAGCAGGGACCGTTATCCGGTTCAAAGTTCCTCACCAGCCACGCAAACATCATTAACTCACTCGCCTCTTCCGTGCCCTTTTCCTGCCCCTCTACTGCTGAGGAGAGAATTGGGTTTGTAGCTGGGCAGGCTTGAGCGGAGTAATCTTTTTATTATACTGCACTGTGTTCGTAGACTGTCCCTGAGATCAAAGTCACATGTTCTTCATGCCTCATACTTCCTGACCGTGATGAGCACTGGCCCCTGGCACTTTGATTTTGTGGAACCACAAGTATAATGTGAAGAACAGAGAAACCAGGAAGCATTCTGTTAAAATGTATCTTAAATGCCACATATATTGCTTTGGGTATTTATATGCATAATTGTAATGTAAAAACGAGCTAACATGTAAAATAAAAAATTTAAATGCATGTATCAAAAAAGTAAACTGGCTATAAATTCAGCGTTTGCTCTACAAATATGTAAGTCAATCGTGCCACCCTCAGGTGAAAATGAGAACTACAATACAATTCAACTAATTAGTTGACAGTATCACACAGGGGTCACCAAACTCGGATCTTGAAAGGGCAGTGTGTTAGTTTTAGTTTAGCTCCAACCATAATCAAACACACCTGAACCAGCTAATCAAGGTCTTACTAAGTATTCTTAAAAAAAACTTCCAGACAGGTGTTTTGAGGCAAGTTGGAGCTAAAGTTACTAAGACCGAGTTTGGTGACCCCTGGCCTTACATATAAGATTCTTGAATATTGCAATATTGTTTGACTTATAATAGCACGCTTATACTACCATGTTAATGTATTTAAATACTTTATTATTTAATTATTTTTTTATGCTTACATTATAAAACCATTAAAATAATCATTATTGATGTACAAAGATCTATGATGTACAGTGCTGACCATTCCAAACTTCAAACTCAACAAAAGAGAAATGTAATATTTTTTCAGTATAAACAATAAACTCTATTTTCTTTTCCAGTCCTGTCATGCCCAGATCCAGGCACGGTGGAGCACAGTCGCAGGGTGATGTCAGGCCCGCGTCTCATCGTGGGATCTACTGTCCAGTACATCTGTAACAAAGGTTACTCGCTGTCAGGAAACAGTCTCCTCTCCTGCTACCATCGTGACTCCACCGCCCCCAAGTGGAGTGAGAAACTGCCAAAATGCATTCGTGAGTACATGATTTTGGTCACAAATAATCCCACATATACACACCTACAGACAGACACACACAGAGGGGGTTAGCTGTATAAAACATATGATTTAATCAACTTGCAATGAAGTATTCACAGTATAGTTTACAGTGTTAACTTTGAAACATTTAATAATGTTTGTTTTATTTTATTGTACTTTTTTGTAAATTTGTTCATTCTATATACAGGAATAATAGAATAAAACTAAATAATCTATATAAGTGCTTTTTTTTCTTGGTTTGGTTTGATGTGGTTTTGATTTTGGTTTCTTTTGATGAAAAGGTTTCCGTCTAACAACTACAAAAGAAGTTGTTAATCATTAATCCATACTCTTGTGCTTGTTTTGGTTTCAATGTTTCATCTTATTTACAAAAACAATAGTTTATAACTAACAAATACATATTTTTTCTGTTCTTTCTTTTTTGGTTGGTTTTGTTTTGACTTTTGTTTACAAAGTCTCTGTTCGGTTTTTGTTTTGTTTTTTACAATGCCTCATTCTGTTTACAGAAGTGGTAGTTTAGGACCAACTAAATCATATTTGTTTTGTTTTGTTTTGGTTAGTTTTCTTTTCTTTACTTTACAAAGTCTCATTCCATTTTAAGGAAGTAGTAGTTTAGAACGAACTAATCTGTATTTGTTTTCTTTTTTTCTTTGGTTTGATTCGTTTTTGTTTTTATTTTATTATAAATGTAGAATTACCTAATCCGTATTGGTGGATGTGTGTATATTTGTGTTATTTAGCTGATTCGTATGAGCCATGTAGGAACCCCGGCACTCCTCCCTATACCATTCAGAGCTCAGGGAAGCATATGTATCAGGCTGGAGAAACTGTGCACTTCTCCTGCATGAGTGGGTATGAGCTCCAGGGTGAGCCTGTTCTCCGCTGTGTCCCCGGGCATCCTTCCAAATGGAGCCATCCACCCCCGCTGTGCAAAGGTAGTCTTGTGTGTTTTGCAGTTTCCTTGATGTGTGTTCTGCATACTATATCATGCACATTAGGTCTCTTTCCTGTCTGCAGTTGATGTTTATTTATTGATATGTTGCTTCTCTTTAGGGTAGGAAGTGTTTGTTTTGAATAATTGTTATGACAAGCAACATTTTCTCATTTGTTAAAAGCTCTCACTTTTCTCCCAGCGGTAGCACTGGAGTACATAGATGAACGCAGACTGGATGGTGAGAACCTTTGTTTATTAGAAATGCACATACATTTGTCATAACAGGTATACAGATTAACTTATTTTATGTATTTGCAATACTTTATTACTGTCCCATATCAGTGGCCAGTGCAGACTTCAGTATGGAGGGAGCCAGTGTGGCTGTTTCCATTTTTATCCCAGTGGCCATAATCATAATTATCATCATGTCAATATATTTCTACTTTTCAAGGTAAGCTATTGTTTTGTTTTGTTTTGTTTTGTTTTGTTTTGTTTTAAATAAATGAATACTTTATTTACCAAGGATGCATTCAAATTTATATTAGTTATAAATGCTGTTCTTTTTAACTTTCTTTTCAGCAATAATCCTAGAAAAAAAATCTATCCACTTCCACACAAAAATATTAAGCAACACAACTGTTTACAACATTGATGATAACAGGAAATGTTTCTTGAGCAGCAAATCAGCATATTAGAATGATTTCTGAAGGATCGTGTGAAACTGAAGACTGAAACTGATCATTTGTTTGCAGATGCCATGTTGTTGAAATGTGTACATTGTTTGTGACAAATGTGGTTATAGTTTAGTTCAGTTCATGTCTCTCCTGTGGTTCAAACCATTGCAAGTCTCATGGATTGTCATCATATGTCTGTTCTCAGGGTGCAAGGCAAGTCTCTACGACTCTCCATGTCCACATCACCACAATATGATCACATCAGGGGAGAGTCAGCTTTTGAAAACCCCATCTATGAGACTACAGTAAGTAAAGCATGTATTTACCAACAGTCTACATTCATTAACGACCACCTCCTCACTTGTAATAGAAACCTATTCCCGCCAATCGCATCCATTACTAGTGATATTTCATGGCAGGACTGAGAGGTACTCATGTGTTCAGTCTTACAGGTGCACATCTGCACTTTGAACGCCATCTGTGTTGCCATATTGTGGGTTCATTTCTGTAATCTAATTAGCTGTAAAGTGCCATTCTGGAGTTGAAATGAAGAGGTGCACAGAGCCACGCCCTCGTCATCTCATCATTAGTGATCACACATGGTTTTATCACTGGGCCAGAACTCACACACTCAGAGGAAATTACACATTCAACCTTATTATTGCAGAGTCTGTTTGTCTGCTAGCCTGCGAGTGTCTGCTTCACCTCCTCTCATTTCTTACTGTTAGTGTTGAACTCCATAAATTTAAAAATATGAAAAAATAAATTGATCTGATCACACATTACCTTGCTCAATCACTTAAATTTGCACATTCTTTCCTCTCTCGCTATCTGCATCCCTGAAGAACAATGAGGTGAGATTTTGACTGTCAATACTTTTACACTGATGCATGCTCTTTTTTCCCAGCCTCCTGCGTCTAACATGTGTTACAGACTGCAGGTTATTCGCACCTCTTATGTGCTGTGCTAGTGTCCCTCTGTGTGATGTAGCACTCATAACACAGTCCCAGAAGCACTCACTGCCTGCATATACTAAACCGCTCGATAACAGTTTCTGGCCCCCAGGGCACAGTCTACATTTGACTGTAAGTCTGTGTGGTTGGACAGATGAGTGTCTGTGTACTGTATGTTTTTCATGTATATGTGCCAGTTCTTCTTGCACTAATGCCCTGAAGTGGTGTATAGCATTATGTGGAGATGATGCAAACACAAGCATCTCTCTAGAGTATGAAGAAAGACATGTCTGTCTAATGAAAAGTCTTGACTTACAAAGAAATGTGAATACAAAAGGCAGAGCCAATCGATATTGCATTTTGGATATTTCATTTCAGGATTATAAAGGTTTGTTTTTATTTCATATGTGTTATTGATTTAGCATGCTGTTTATTTTTCAAAAACATCGGAAGGCTTTTTAATACTCATTTAGTAATCTACATTGTGTTTATTTGTTGGATAACATCACAATAACACTTCATGAATCACACATCATTTTCCGAGTAAAACTATCTGAAAGTTTTTCCTCCAACTTCCATTATGTTTCCATTGCTGATTATTTTTTTACGTTTTTTTCATGCTTAAGTTGCATGGTATTTTTGATTTGTACAGAGACCTATGATTCAAAGCAGCCACCAGAGGTACTCTCTAGGATTCTGTTGTAAAGAAAGAGCCTGTAAGGAGAGTTGATCAATGGAATAGCGTCACATGGACAAGGACGAGAAGGTTTGAACCACTGGTGTAGGGCGTCTCCGTTTTTAGCATCTCTTTTGTGTTCTTTTCACAGCCAACATTGGTTTTGCTACATATTCCTATCCTCTCACATAATGACTTGACATATACATGCATAAAAATGTTAAATATATTAAATTGGTTGTTTTTTGTTTATTTGGTCCACAGGATACGAGAGAATACGAAGTCTCCATTTAAATCAAACAATGCTTGTTTTAGCATGGAGAACTGCAAGCCTTTCTCTGCCTTGTGGAAGATCTCTCAGTTCCTTTCACATCTTGTGTAGCCAACTCTGCTCTTAATCTCACCTACCTTCTCATCTTTTTCCATCTGCTGTAAATATCTCCTTGCTTCTGAGGACTTCCGCAAGCGAAGAGTGTGGACAACATGATATTATTTTTGTAGAGCTTCAATAGCCATGGCCTAGCAGAATTGCTTGTACAGTTTTTACCCGTAACTGAGCCAAATTAAGGAAAATAAATAAAAAATCACGGATAATAGGGGAGTCCATGTGATTTAGGTGACTGTCTCTCTAAACAGATTTATTTGTTTATTTGTTTACAAATTGTAGCACCTTTGCACTTACAACCCTTCCTACCCCCTCTCAAAAAAAAATCACATGTAAATTTACATTGTATCACAAGTACAGGAAATACTTGCAGTTGTGAAACCTAAACAAAATAATCTAAATTCACATTGAAATATAAAGTAATTAACAATATACAGTCGCAATTATGGGAAACAATTACCTGTTAATTTTCAGGCAGAAATGGCTTTCCATAGCAATGATATAAACTACCGTTCAAAAGTTTGGAGTCGGTAAGCTTTTTTTCATGTTTTTGAAAGAAGTCTCTTACGCTCACCAAGAATGCATTTTTTATTACATTAAAAACAGTAATATGGTAAAATATTACGTTTCCTATTTTAAAATGTTATTTATTCCTGTGATGGTAAAGCTGAATTTTCAGCATCCATTACTCCAATCTTTAGTGTTATATGATTGTTCAGAAATCGAATCTGGTGATTTGCTGTTCAAGAAAAATTTCATATTTTCAATGTTGCTGTACAGTTGTGCTCCTTAATATTTTTGTGGAAACCATGATGCTTTTTTATTATTATTTGACGACTAGAAAATTCAAAAGAGCAGCATTTATTCAAAACTGAAATCATTAATGTCTGTGCCACTTTTGATCAATTTAATGCATCCTTGCTGTATTAAAAAAAAAGAAAAAAAAAGAAAATAAATCTTACTGACTCCAAATTTTGTAATGTTAGTGTATCTGGAGTTCTTATCCAGATTACTTAGTCATGAGTGTAATCATTACATTTCAAACTTGAACTCCATGCAGGGAAAAATAAACATTCTTTAAAACAATTATGTAAAACAGCAACCATTGGACAATTAAACATATGCATGCTTTACAGTGTTTAATTTTTATTTTTTATTTTAGTTTTCCACACCATGAAAATGAGAAGTGTTACTTACAAAAGCTGTGATTATAAACCTTCACATAACATCTGCCGGGTTTTATGAAGTGTTTTGCATGGAAACTGGAACATCTGTATCCAGTCATGTGAAGTGGGTTCCTGTTTCATTGGAGTGATCTCAAGCCTTTAAATTAACCTTACTTATGACTCGCCTACTTAGGACTGTAGGGGGGGAAGTCTCTTTCTATGTCCAAAATTTAGCCAAAAGTAAAAAATAATAATAATAATAATAAGTTGAAAAGTTCTTGTAAATCATCCCTCTTTCACTGATCAAATGGCTCTGATTTTTTGTTTCTGTTTATTTTTGTATGTTTTTATACATATTATGGAACAAAATAACAACTGACTGTACTCTTTCAGCAGGCACTCCTAATGTATAAATATCTAAGAATGTACATACAATTTGTATTAGATAAGGCTTAAATGTATGTATATATGAGGTTTATCTATGATAGAATAGATCTTTGTTCATTTCACACTGTCTGTTAATATCAATGATATGGATCATCTAAAACAGTTATGTACTTGGTCCCCATATGAATGTTGTCCGTATTGACTGAAATATTGCCATTTTAATGTTATTAGCAAAAGCTGCCAAAAACATCACAGTTGGTCACATGACATATTTTCATTGTGAGTGAATGTTTCAGTGTTTCGCTGTCTCCAACTGAACAACATTATTTTTGGAACAACATTTATTGATTTTTTTTTTTTTCAGACCAATAACACTGATATAATTACAGGTGTTACATTCATATTAAATTATCCAAAATAATTTATCCATGAGCAGTTAAGTAACATGACAAGTGCTATAAAAGACATTTCAGAGAAGTAAAAAAAAAAAGAATAGTTTTGAGGTTTTTATTTTTATTTATGTATTTATTTATTGTCTGATGGATTCAGTTAAGCGCTCACAGAAGAAATCTGTCTTAAAAGTTTTAAGGGGACTTGGCTGTCTGGGATTATCATGGTTCAAAATGATATATTTTTACTTAATTGTACTGTACTGTATTTATTTACCACAACATTATCATAGCATATCTTAATTAAAAATGATGTTCCATCAGATTGCTCTGTTTTATTTGTTATTCGCAAACTTTTTTTATCCGGTTTAAGGATTTGGGGTAATTTTATTTCCTCTTTTTTTTAAATACTTCTTTGCTGTGCTTTAGAGAAAACATGGCCTGCAGGCTTGAAGAGTTCGTGTTGTTCTGTCAGACTAACACTCGGAGGAGCAGCGCTCCTCTGCACCTCAGTGCGCATGCGCAGACTTTATTCCAACCCCGCTAGAGTCGAGTCAGAGGAGGGCAACGCCAGCCAGTTAGCATAGCTACTAGCAATGGCTTTTCATAACAATACCTTTGCTCTTCACTGCTGTCATCTGAGCACCATCCACGAGTGTTTCTGCACATGAGGACCTAACCACCGACAATCAATCCAGCAGAGCTACTTTGCAACAGCGAGCGCTTTTTTAGCCAGTATGCGATGGGGACAGACAGCTGTGGATTTCTACACGAATCTTTGCAGGCGGCTGCTGCTGAAGCAGAGGATGCTGCTAGGCTAGCGAGCTAGGCCTTTAAATCCCACAGGAACCCTTCAATACTAAACCAGACAGCAACTTCCAATTAAAATAGGGAATATTTTTGCACTTAAATTAAAGTTTGAGCGATTCGTCAGCTCTCGTTCAGCACCAGACATCTGGCGAGCGGTTTGCTTTTGTTTGTTGATAGCTGCTAGCTAGCCGAGCATCGAGCAGCCAATCCGCTATCTTGTTTGATAATCGACCCGTTCACTATTTCCAGAACTGCTTCAAGACAGCAGGTAAACCCGACTGGGTTTGGATAGGAAAAAACTGTTGTCGGATTGTGTGTTCATGCTACATTTCAGCAGTGTGAATGTGGGACAAAATGGAGACCCCGAAGATCCTGTACGATTTGGACACGTCTGGGGGCCTAATGGAGGTAAGTTAAGCCTGTCTGCCCTTCAGCTGTGCCTCGAATCACTGTCTTGTCAGAGTATGCCTTTATTAGGGATACTGAGTCATAATAAAAGCAAATTGCAGAATGGAAAACAATTCGTTTGTGGATATTTGCTTTGGTGAGTCTATGCACTGCTGGATTGGGCCTGTTGCAGAAATTGCCTGCCTGGAAAGTACAACCGAGGACACATTTCTCTCTCTCTCTCTCTCTCTCTCTCTTTCTCTCTCTCTCTCTCTCTCTCTTTCTCTCTCTCTCTCTCTCTCTCTCTCTCTCTCTCTCTCTCTAGCTGATTAGATCTGATATGACTTGGAAAAAGTTTGACCTCCTCATAGTTGTATGTGAGCACGTCTCTCTAATGTCATCCTTCATGTTAATCCAGAATCTGCATTGTTTGTGTGTCAGATTAGCATGACATCCAAAATGTGCAGTGGTAAGGTTGGAAATTGAAAGTGTGAAGCAACTCTCCATTGACATCTGTCGGGAGATCTTTGTGTAACTACATTTTTGCTTAAAATGTATTTGATAATCTGTTCCAGCAAATTCAGCAGCTGCTCGCACCCCCACGCTCTGAGGATGGAGAGAAGAGACGCAAACCAGAGAGGGAGACCAGAAGAGGGGGCCGAGCCACGAACCACGACACCTGCGATAGCTGCCGCGAGGGAGGAGATCTGCTCTGCTGCGATCACTGTCCCGCTGCTTTTCACCTGCAATGCTGGTATGCTTCCAATGCGTTTCTGTATCTTGCCTGGTTTAACATTTGACTGAATTTTTCTTTTAGATTTATGTACATGTCTGCTTATGGTGCTGATTTTTACATTTCTCAAAGATTGTTATCTGGTTGGCTGATGTGGCTTAAGAGGGTGATTTGTGGACTTCTTGAAAGCACTTAGTAGTAGTGGTTTGCACCAAATACAGTTGTTTTATAGCAAATTAACTTATAAAAAAAACATTAAATGACAACTAATGCATTATTGTTCAAAAGTTTTAGGGTTTTTAATAAATGGTTTTGAAAAGTCTCTAATGCTCACAAAGGCTGCACTTATGTCAGAAGTACTGTAACATTGTGAAATAATATTATTTAAAATAACCCATTTTTATATGTTGTCAAATGTTGTGTGTTTAGAGCTTTCAAAGAATTAACTGTTTGTTTAATTGCTTCCAAAATAAAAGTTTTTGTTTGCATATAATATGTGTGTGCATGTTTATTATGTATTTAATTACACTTTAAACAAAAACTTTTGTTTTGGATGTGATTAATCCTTTGACAGCACTAAATGTATTCCTTTGTCAAATATAAATTTTCAGCATCATTACTCCAGTCTTCAGTGTCACACAATTCTTCAGAAATCATTCTAATATGATGATTTGGTACTCAGGAAACATATCTTATTATCAGATTTTAAAAACAGTTGTGCCATTTAATATTAACGGTACTGCCACTATTGCTGTCACTACACAGAAGCTACAGTCAGTTTGACAGTTGTCACATGTAGAAACTTAATGCTGAAAACTTATCACACATAATCAATGTAGATTTCATGATTACTAACATTGTATTTTGTTTTTGTGCACATCACCACTTCCTCATCCAACAACAGAGACAAAAAAAATCACCTAGAAATGGGCATTTAAAAAGTTTTTTGTTCACTATACTTCTTAGCTCTAACAGTCTGAGCTTTAAATAAAGTCTTAAGAACAAAAAATGTCCTTTCAGGTTGTTTTCTGTATAGTTACCCTCATAATTCCTCCCACTCTGAAGCCACAGCTGGGTCCTGTAGTTTATCATAGAGACTTTGTTTGGATGGAATCACTCCTGCCTTATTTCATTTGAGGTCCATTTAATCCAGACTCTTGGTTTTTACTGCTATTGTCCTGTTCTTATCACTAAGGGGAAGTAAATGTATTGTTATTCAACAACTCTGTACTGAGGGGAGATTTGTTTGGATGTACTTCACATGAAATCGATCCAGCCTTTCTCTTGGCTGATGTAATATAAAGCTAGTCTACACTGACTGTATGGCAAAGATGGAAAGAAAGAATGGTATTGTGTAATATATCAATACAATTTCCTCATTTGCACCATGCAACCTAAAGATTGCAAAGAATCCTTGTTGTTCAGTTTTAGATTTGGTGAGACCGAGATGGTTTCAGTGTGACTGCAGCATTGTGGATTTTATTTTATTTATTTTTTGCATCTAGCACATGAATAAAACCTTTAAGCTTTCACTGTGTTTTTTATGCAAAAATATTTATTTCTACAGAGAAGTTAAATATTTAAAAAAATGTGTAAAAAGCAGTATTGTGTTCTGAAACATTTGTTTCTTCACAGTAATCCACCTTTGAGCAGAGAGATGCTGCCCCCTGGTGACTGGATGTGTCATCGCTGCAGTGTGCGCAAGAAGGTTGGAAGAGTCATGTTTGCCATTGCGGTCTTGTTTTTGGAAACTGTACTGTTCTACTGTTTATCTATTCACAGTTAAAGGAATAGTTCACCCGAAAAGTGTCTGCTTTTATAGTAAAAATAAATAAATAAATACAGGCTTGGAACAACATGAGGATGAATAAATGACAAGAATTTGTAATTTTGTAGGCTCTACTAGGCTATCCCTTTAATTTCCTGAGAAAGACACTAGATGCATGCCTTTTCCAGAAAGGATACAATCCCAGATTGAATTTTTTGAAGCACAATTAAAAAAAATAAAAATACTTACAGAAATGTTCAAACTTGCATTTCATTCAGTGTCTAAAACATCAATAGAACTTGTCAAATAATTAATATACTCAACAAGTGTGCTATGATTTTTTTTGTTAGAGTAAACGATACTTTTAATTAATGCTAATTAGAGTACCTTTTAGCTAAGCAGCATGTTAACGGTTGCCTTCGCAACCTTGCTTACTAGTTTAAGGAGCAGAGCTGTAGTGTGTAATTTTCTGGTTCTTTAGAAGCATGAGCAGAAGGCAGAGCAGGTGAATGGGGCGTTGGAGCGGCAGTTGTCCAAGCGGGCTTCCTCCCCTGCTGCGGAGCTGGAGCTTGGAACTCTGCGTCTGGACGGGCTGCCCTCTGCCACATCAGGAGGCCTGAGACTTGCCGTCGCGCAAGTCCGTCTTCTGGAGCGACGCACAAGCAGCCGTCCTGGTACGCCCACTTCAAATGCATCCACTGACACGCCTACACCGTCAGAACACAATGACGTTGATGAGGACCTGATGGACGTTGAAGAGGAAGTACAGGGCTCTGAGTCTGAGAGTGCCACACCTCGCCTGAAGAAACCTTTTCAGTTGCTGATCACCGCGGCCATGGAGAGAAACCCGACGCAGTTTCAGCTACCCAGTGAGCTTACGTGCACCACTTCACTGCCAGGTGAGGTTTTCCCACACTATTATGTTAAGTGTTTAAAGTGTGCTTTGTGTTTTTATTTTTTATAGTTACATTTTTATTTGTGTGTATCTACAGGCAGCAGTAAGCGCAGAAGGAAAGAGGAGGCAATGGGCAAGAATGTGAAGAGGCCACAACATGAGCTGGATCCCAGCGGTCTGGTCCCTCTGCCAGTGAAAGTGTGCTTTACCTGTGGCAAGTAAGTGCCCGAAAACATTGCGCACACACTGACAGTATCATATTAATTATTGGCTGAAATAGAATTATGCAGTCATGATTTCAAAACCCAGAAGACTAATTTGCTATGGTTTCCCTCAAGATTTTCCTGTAGAATTTTTATGATAGGGTTTTCCCATTTATAAGTTAAATAAGCTCTGTGGAGCAGTTATGTTTATTTGTAAATACCATCTATAATAGGTTATAAATAATATGAAAATAACACTGTGACAGAATTTTAATGTCCATGCATCTCTAATGGAGTCCCATATTGATTGATTGTCAGTATTGTTGCACAGTATATCAGGTTCCTCTCTCTTTTTGCTCCATAGGAGCTGCAGGGTAGCTCCTCTGATCCAGTGTGATTACTGTGCGCTCCTGTTCCACATGGACTGTCTGGACCCCCCTCTCACTGCCATGCCCACTGGGAGATGGATGTGTCCCAACCACGCCGAACACATGGTGGTTGGTGTCTTGTCTTTGATCTCTTGTTGTTCATGTTAGGGATGTTAAACACCACACATTATTATTTTGCCACCAATAATAAGAGTTTTCTTTCTCTGTTGAGTTAATGTAGTATTTGTCACTTTTTAGTCATATTCAAGTAGCTCATTGAATTTAGTCTTTTAGTTTATGATTTCCTTACACACTCATGAAATTATGGACTATAAAATGAACACATTGTCTTTACATCCTAGCTAAACCAAAATAGCGTGCCCCTCAGCACACGTTGCCAGCTCTTCGATCAGTTCCAGGAAGGATTGTCCCAACATGCAGTCAAAGTGGACTTCCTGCGCTGGGTTCACCGCCAGCACCATCCCAATCGCAGAGGTGTTCGCCACATCAAGAAAAAGACATTGAAGGTGGCATCTCATTGAGCAACGTGTTTTTTTATTTTTTATTCTCAATTTCGAAATTTCAGTGGCTAAAGTTTACACTTGTGAGTGCGATTTCTATAACGGTCATTAAATTACAGGAAAAAAATCACATAATTACCAGAAAGATTCCTATGCAAACACAGCAGTTTTGAATTATGATTTTGTTACTTTTATATGTGTTTGTAGGTCCCCAATGCCATTAAAAATCACTACCAAAATCCCCCTTTGCTGGTGGGTCAGGTGGGTCTTCGCAATGGAGAGCTGGTCACAAACGGTTTCATGGAACAAGAACGTTCTTCTCGACATTTAACTAGCGAAGAGGAACAAGAGGAGGTAAATGCACTGTATAAAGTGACTGTGCAACAAATCTAGCTGCTGTAGTATTATTTTAAATGCAAAAGTATTTTGTATCATTCTATTTTTTTTTTTTCACAGTGGCTTCGTCATGTCATTGCACTTCAGTGTAGTATTATGAAACATTTATCTGCTAAGCAGATGTCATCTTGCCTCCGGGACTCGGATATGTCAGATGTGAAGACACCGGAATCTATGGAGATGCAGGATATCAGCTCTCAGGATTCTGAGTGCCTCCAGCCTAGTGGTACTCAAGTTGGCCCCCAGGGGGCCCCTGTGCTACCCTCTCTGGCACCTGAACAGCCTGAAAGCTGCAGAGAAAAATCTTGTCAGGGTGATGCTGACAGTCCAGCGGAGAAGGGCACGGGAGTGAATGGGCCAGTGGTGTGTGACAGGCCCAGCAGCCCCTCTAGACTACAAACACCAGCACTCTCAGAACCAGCCCTGCCCAACCATGTAGACATAAAGACTGAGAACAGCATTCCCCTCAGCTCCTGTATGCAGAGAGATACTCCTTCATCTACCAGCCTTGCTTCAGACCTGCCTGCCCATCATAACAGCTCAGCTTCAGGACTGAACAGCAGCTTGTCGTCTCAAAGTAAAGGTAGTTCAGCCTACATCACTCTATACATTATTTTCTTTTTGCTGTGCTCTAGAATTAACAATCACCATAATCCTCAGTATCCCCACAGACAATTGGGTAATGATGACCACTGATCTATATATAACTGGATTGCTCATCGCGTTCTAAAGTGTTCGATCCGGTGTACTAATCCCTACCAGCAGAGAGCACCATTGAGTCACATTGAAACCGCTGTCCTAAAATAACTCAATTTGAAGCAAATCAGTCAAACGGGACTCGTTTTTGTGTTATGTGTAATAAATTAATGTTTACTTCAGATGTTATCTGCAGTGTTTATGGTCTTTTGGGGCAGGATAAGCGATATATTTAAATCGTTTAGGTGTGTGTCTTCTGCGCACTGATGAGACCGGTAACGATCCAACACAAAATATACCTTATTTCTTTATGAACATAATTATTCAGGAATTATTAAACATGAACGTATTAGTATCAGAAATGGATTTGAATTTATTACGATGAATAATACAATTATGTTGTTAATATTGCTTTGATGAAATTAAAAGCTTAACTTACTATCTGGGAAATGTAATGGATAATGTGTGTGTATATATATATATATATATTGTTTGATAAATACAATAAGAAATTTTTCCCCCTCAAAATTACTATTATATATAATATATAATTATATAATTGTTAAAAAACTGAATCATTTAGTAGAATGTGAATCTGAGAGTGTTCCAAAGCCAAAACCTAATATCAGTTTTGCAAATTAAAGTGGAGTTTGAGTTCTTTCTTCGGTCCACAGAATTGACTGTTTATGTCTCGTTTTTCCAGAGAGCAAAGTGAGCCCTGATGTGGTGCCTGCTGGGAAAGGCTCAGTGCTCCCATCCTCTATAGGCAGCTTATACAGCTACATCAAGAATGTGGTTCAAGGCGATGCAGGTAAGAGACCCATTACAGTCAGACTTGTTTTTTGAATGAAATAATTCAATAATGAATAGAAATGATAGTCTTGCACTGGTTTTGAGGAATGAAATTCTTTGTGTTGTAGAAGTGGACATCAATGTGCTGGATGAGGAGCTTATCAGACTCCTGGCTTGGCAAAGGATCCAACAGCTGTTGTCTCCCAAATCACTTCAACCCTCAAGTAAATGTGGGATTCCTCCAGCCATAACTGCCTCGCTTCCTAAACCTTCCCCTAATGCAGACGGTAACAAAACTCGCCCATTACGTCATTTTGAGGATGTGCTGTTGCCCTTCTAATCATAATATAGCAAGTCTTTGCTCTTTTGCAGCACAAAAAAGGGACGTACAAGCTCGAGCAGTACTGTGTCCTTTAACAGGAAAAGGGGCTGCTATCAACATGTGCTTAAGGACCCTGTACATCGGAACAGGTGCAGTTTGCTACAAGCGACATTACATTTGCATTATTTTGAAAACGATTCGTTGAGGTTCATGCTTTGTTTTTGTTTCAGGTGCTGAAATGGATGTGTGCCTTACAAACTACGGTCATTGCAATTATGTTTCTGGGAAACATGCCTGCATCTTTTATGATGAAGTGAGTTTTATCCATAATTATGCTTCATTAAAGGCGCTCGGGATGCTCATTTTAATTGAAATGTCCAGATTTTATGGATAAAGGGAGATGAATGCTTCTGAATGTTATTCATTCTCTTGTAGAACACGAAGCATTATGAGCTTCTGAACTACAGTGAGCATGGGACGACTGTAGATAACGTGCTTTACTCATGTGACTTCTCCGACAAACCAAACATCACTTCACCCTGTGGGCTCACGTCCAATGTACAAAACAGCATCAGTGAGTACCGCCCATATCTTGTTTTTGTAATGCGTGATATGATTGTAGTAATGCATTATAACTGGTATGGTAAATCCACAGGAGGTAACAGGTCAAGGACACCGCTTGGTGAGATGCGTGCAGAGACAGTGATGGTGCCCGCAGGTGGTATGATGAGCAGCCAGGCTCAAGGAGGACCCAAATCACCCTGCAACTGTAAAGCTAGCAGCTCCAGCCTGATAGGGGGCAGCGGAGCCGGCTGGGAAGGCACTGCATTGCTCCACCACAGCAGCTGCATCAAAGTGGGCTGCATGCAGTTCCTGTTCAGCATCACAGAGTTTGCTGGCAACCAACCCAAAAAAGAGGAGACGTCCACCAACGTTAGCCAAGAAGAGACTGAAACGGTTGACGCACAGACTCCCAAACTCCACCAAATACCAGTGCTACAGTCCAAGTCTGTATCATAACCCCTCTTCTCCTTCAAAATTTCAATGGACAGTAAATGCAGTTCGGATAAGAGGAACTTTGATAAAGCGGTTAATTCATTCATTTATATAGAGGTATTTTGGGGGCTGGGTGTTACGGACAAAGTGTTTGCACATTACATTTCTATCATTTTTTTTTTTTATGCAAAACCTTTTGACTGAGAAGCAAACGTTCAATTTTCCCCTAAACCTCACTTGATGACACCACACCCTGTATACTTTGTGTCAGTACAAGGAGTTTTTATGTACTCTTTTGAACAATATATTTACTCCACAAAATATTTTGTTATAAAAACGTATTGTTCTTTTTCTGCAGTTTTTGCACACTAGGTAACTATATGCAGAAGTGCATACATGTGCAAATACCTTTGTAGGATTTACTAGCAGAACCATTGTGCGTTCTAGTTTCTTCTAGAACTGTCCATTTCTCTGTAGTGTTAGAACCTCTGCAGCCTTCGTTGTGAAGTTCATTTGTGTATAAAGCTAGTTGTTCAACTAAAATTGTCTCTTTTGGTCATGTACATGTGACTGAAGTGTCTTTTTATCAGCAAGAAAACATCTGACATCTATGTCATTACATTGTAAATATATAAAGATTTTTAAATACCAGACTATGGCATGGTTTTTGTTTATAATTCAACCAGAAATTAAAATTCTGACACTTACTCATAATCGTATTGTTCCAAATCTGTATGACTTTTGCCAAAATTAAGACTTTTTTCAAAATATCTTCTTTTTGGGTTGACAGAAGTAAGCCATTACATTTAGAAATGAAATTTGTGTGAAAAAATGCTTCCTCATGTAAGCTTGTGAAATTTCCGCAACAAAGTAGTTATTTGCTGGAGTTGTTGGGGGAATACTACTATGGAAGTCAATGGCTACCTTCAACTGTTTGGTAATCAACATTCTTCTAAATATCTTAATTTGTCTAAAGAAGAAAAAAAACTAACTCTTACAGATTTGGGGCAACTTGAGAGTGAGTAGGCTTAAATCATTTAAATTTATATCGGGTGTACTTTCCCTTTACCAATGTGTGTAAAATTGAAGAGATAACTTAAGTTACACGTGAATTTTGGGTTGCACTTTATTTTACAGTACGAGTATTACATGTACTTATAGTGTACTTGCAGTGTATTTATCTAAGAAAGTTTTGGTAATACGAGGTAACTACATGGGGTAGGGTTAGGTTTAGGGGTAGTTTCAGGGGTAGTACCTGGTTATTACATAGTTATTGTAATTACTATAATAAGTACATAGTATGTACATGAGTAACAGGACTGTAAAATAAAGTGCTACCAAATTTTGTTTAGCAGATGGTGAGGGCTTATTACAAGCAAGTGAGTTGATTACAATCACTACTGAATGTGTGCCTTTTCCCCCTCTTTTTTTTCTTATAAAAATTCAATTATGTTGCTGCTATTATTCACAGCCTACTTTATGTATTGGGATTATTAAGTAAAGTCATCTGATTTTCCAGTCACCACAGCCGTGGTTTCTACTGAAATATTAGTCACTGTAATATTCAGACATTGGATTCATGTGGTCCCAACCATGAGTCTTTTATAGAAATAAATGTTAAACCTTTAATACTGTGATCATTGTACCCGGTTATCAGTGTTATTACTGACAATTAGACATCGCAAAAGCAGCTCGTCCTGTTGATCCAGTTACTGCAACCTGTTGGGCTTGGCAAGCATTGTAACCCCGGAATAGACACTGGGATATTGTGCAGTGTTGTTTTCTTAGCCTTTGTTTGTTGTAATTTCACATTCGAAATGGCAGAAGAGATATTGTTGATCGCGGGTGTTGCGATTGCGGTGCTGATGATATTTCGTATTTATGTACGTGGAGCGCAATGCAAAAGTAAGGCTAAACTGCATGGCAAGACGGTCATCGTTACAGGTAAACGCGCCACTTTATATTTCTTTTTTAAGAACCATTTTCAAGTCTACGTTTGTGAGTCGTTTAAAGCACACTTCATGTAAACTTTGTGCAGGTAGTAACACGGGCATCGGTAGAGCCACAGCGGCGGATTTAGCGCGGAGAGGCGCGCGAGTCATTCTGGCCTGCCGTAACCAAATACGCGGCCAAGCTGCTGTCGCTATCGTGCAACGAGTGAGAGAGCATTGCCTTAAAATCTATTTGCCTGTGAGTCTAAGCTACTAAATGAATCTTATTATAATTATAGATCATATGTTTTGGTTTTCAATAAGGAAAGTGGAAGTAAAAATGTGGTGTTCATGGAGCTGGATTTGGCCAATTTGAAGTCAGTGCGCTCCTTTGCAGAGACCTTTCTCAAGACAGAGAGAAGACTGGATATTCTCATCAACAATGCAGGTTTCGTTTAAATCTCAAGCATATCATATCACATCAAATCTAATATAGGCCTCTTTAATTCTGTAATTATATACACTAGCATTCAAAAGTTAGGAGGTGGCAAGATTTTTGTTTTTGAAAGACGTCTCTTCCAACGAATTATGCATTTCTTTGTTCAAAAATACAAAATAGGCCTATTTAAAATATTTCTTTGCTACTTTAATATTTTTCTAATGTAATCCAGTCTTCAGTGTCAAATGATACAGAAATTATTCTAATATGCTGATTTGTTGCAAAAAATTTTATAATGATAATATTGTTGCGGAAACTGATAGTTTTTCAGTTTTTTTTTTATTTTTATAAGAACATTTGAAACCGAAATCTTGTAACATTATCTCTTTCCTGTCATTTTTGAACAATTTAATCCTTTAATAAAAGTATAAATTTTCTTCTTTAATCTTATTCATCCAAAACGTTTGGAAGTTAATGTATATTAATATATATCAATTAAAAACCCACAATATTTAGTGTGGGCTCTGTTGTATATCACTACATGTAAAACCATCCTGCTGCTGGTTTTGTGAGGAATGTTTAAACAAAAAGTATGCCAACTCAACATTTCAGACAGACATCTATATCAAGTCCATCTATAATGCATGTAATCTGTATTTCAGGAGTTTATATGCAGGGCACTACTGATGATGGTCTTGGTCTTATGTTTGGTGTCAACCACCTTGGTCACTTCCTTCTGACTAACCTATTGTTGGACAGATTGAAAGAGTGTGTGCCAAGCCGCATTGTCACTGTATCTTCATATTTACATAATTATGGGAACCTTGACTTTGACACACTTCGCACTCACAAGGAGTTTGGAGTAGGTGAGTCTCCTGCGAGTGTCTTCTGGATATATTCAAACAGCAAACTGTGTAATGTGCTCTTCACACATGAGCTCGCAAGGAGGCTACAAGGAACCAATGTGACCTGTTACAGCCTCCACCCAGGTCTGTGTCCCTCTAACATCATAACTGGTATTTTAGTTTAGTATAACATTTCATATGTAGACACAGTTTGAATCAACACAACTCATTTTAAGAATTAAAGCATAAACCATGTGTATTTTTTTAATGACTTGCCATCCATAACAACACGTTTGTTTCAACAGGTGCTATAAACTCTGATCTGACCCGTAATATGACTAAAATGTCCAGAAGGTTATTGAAACCCATCGCAGCTCTGTTCTTTAAGGATGTAGAGGCCGGTGCCCAGACGACTCTACACTGTGCTGTGCAGGAGGGCATTGAATCCCTGAGTGGCAGGTATTTCTCCAACTGTGATGTGCAGAAAGTGAAACCCAAGGCTCAAGATGATGCTGTGGCCAAAAAGCTATGGGAAGTGAGTGAGACATTATGCGGTCTGTCCTGAATCATGAATTGGATACTAGCACTCAGAATATGTTGTTCTTATTGCACAAATTGCAGGTGTAACAATGTCAATTATATGTTTTACTAAAATCATCTGTCTTTTACTGATTCATGAAAAGAAAATAAGACATAGTTGGAGTACAACACATTTAATTGTTTGTTATATTGTCATATTCACTTGAAATAAAACCCTAACATTTTTTTTAATTCAGTGACGCAATCATTAAAAAAAACATCATTAAAGTTTCTCAAAATAATTTGTCTTTGTTTTACTGCAGAAATTATATTGCAATTTCTAAGAGTAATATGATGAAAGATTTGATCAAATTAAGTAACCTGCTTGTTTCAGTATAAAGAGAAGATAAAATACTCAAATGCCTAAAAATGTATCTTTTTGTGATCTTTAAAGGGTCTTTAAATGTCTGTTTATAAGGAAGATCACTACTAGAGATGTGATAATACAATACAAATTGTGTACGTATTTTGTTTTTGCTATAAACATTTAAGTAAATTGTTACTTTTTGCTGTAGGTGCTCATGTTGTTGTTGTTTTTTTACTTTTTTAGACAAATATAATTTTTTTAAATAATATATGGTTTACAATAAGATTCAATATGTTAACAATAAAAAAAAGCAATACTTTACAGCATTTATGAATCTAGATTACTGCTAATCTCTAAATACAAATGTTTTGTGCAAGATGTAAAACTTAGTATCAATATATTATAAAGAAACATGAGTTAACAGTGAAACTAGTTTAATAAATGCTGTAAAATTGCTCATTATTAGTACATGATACAGCCGTGGCCAAAAGAATCGGCACCCTTGGTAAATATGATCAAAGAAGCTTGTGAAAATTCATTGCATTGTTAATCCTTTCTATCTATCTTTTTTTTTTTTAATTCACAAAAATGTTTCCTTTCCTTGGATAATGAGAATTTAAAATGGGGGGATATATAATAATGAAATAAATGTTTTTCTCTAATACACATTGGCCACAATTAATGGCACCCTTTTATTCAATGCTTTTTGAAAAAAAAACATCAAACTCAATTGTTGCACTTGCACTTTTTGCCATTTTCCAACATTCATAAAAAGGGTTCCTTTATAGGTTTGCTCATTCTTTCAATGGATATGTATTCAGAGTGACCCTGGCTATCACTGTATCCATTGATAGAATGAGCTAACATATAAAGGAATACTTTTTATGAGAGTTGGAAAATGGAACAAAGTACAAGTGCAACAATGGAGTTTTATGTTTTGGGTGATTTTGCTTTTAGTATTCTCCAAAACTATAGAGTAAAATGCCTTGAAAATTAACACAGTGATAGTCAGGCTCACTCTGAATACATATGATTTGAAAGAATGAGCTAACCTATAAAGGTACACTTTTTATGAGCTTTCTGTACAATAAAAACAACAACAAATAAAAATAAAGGAAAGCTCAACAATTTTTCCCATCAAAACATGAACATGACTGTTTTCTACAATTCACACTGAAACAATAATAGACTAATATTACTAATAGCAAATAATGTTTGTTATATAATACTTACTATGTGTTTTTAATGCGCTAACCTATAAAGGTACACTTTTTATGAGTGTTGGAAAATGGAACACAGTGCAATTGCTAGGATGCATTTTGTATTTGGGGTGATTTTGCTTTTAGTTTTCTCCACAACTACACAGTAAAATGTCTTGAAAATGAATGTATTCAGGGTCACTCTGAATATATATGATTTGAAAGAATGAGCTAACATATAAAGGAACACCTCTTATGTGTGTAGGAAAATGGGACAGAGCAGTTGGTAGGATGCATTTTTTTTTTTTAATACACACACAAACATGAAAAAAATGTAAATAAATAAATGAAAATCATTCATATGAACATTTATAAACATTAATAAACGATTTATAATAATTAATGTAGAATACAAACCTTTATGTACAAAAATAAAGTACTTAAAAACTAAAAATTCGTTAAAATAAGCAAAAGTATAAAGTAAACGTGTTTATGACAGCTTATTTATATGCCTTTTGACTGCTCTCAGCACCCGTACCGTAAGTACAAGATTACACGCGCAAGATAATAAAAGTGCGGCTGGCTTGGCCGTGTGTTTTCAATCGCGGCTGGCTTGACCGCATTGTCATACTGGATCTTATTGTAGAATATTAACAGTTGTAGATTTGACCATTATAGTTAGTGAAGCGTGTTTTTTTTTTTTTTTTTTTTTTTGCTTATGACTCGCGAATGTAATGATCGGTTAACTGAAATAAACCAGGCTTGATGACGTATGCAGCCTGCAGATGCACATCAGTTTGTCGAAACGAAAGAGAAAGTGTGTGCTTGGCTCTTGGCTGCTTACCTGGCGAGCTGATTGTCCGACGACGAGATTATACAATATGTTTTGGACTTTTGGTGGTCCTATCCTAGCATTTTTATGCTTAGGTATTTGTAAATATTGCTTGTATAGATTATTTCTGGCATGTCACCGTTTAATTTTTCCCTATCCTTTAACTTACGCCTCTACTCGTATTATGTAATATAATGCAAGATGTGTATTTTATATATAAATCATAAGTATTAGGTAAATTAATGCGTAATATTTTGAAGAATACAACTATCAGAGGAGTTTAAAGTCACTTTTATATAGCAAGGTTGTTTATCATGGAGATTGTGTATACGAGGACTTTTATTTTCAGTTTCGTTTAGCTCCACATTTCATTTCCAATTAATTGAGTATTGGGTTTATTTATAATGTTATTATTCTCTTTATTTGCTGGTTTGTTTGTTTTGAGCAGGTGTAACTGACTCACAGTCTCTTTATGATGTTCAGTGGCTTCCTTGTCTGTTTGTGGATGAGCATGTTCGTTTAAATGAAGAAAGCCACATAGAAACCAAGTATATCAACAGAGAGGCTGTGCTTCAATTTGGAAATGTCGGCGACAAGCCTATACACCCTACTATTACCTTCCTCGTCAAAGGTGAGTGAAAGTGATTTGAAGTTATAACCTTAATAAAGATTTTTGGTCTTTAATGAATATACTGTGTATTAATTTGTTGTGTATAATAATGCAGCCTCTAAAGTGGATATGAGGCGTTATTTGGAGGGAAGTAAGGATACACTACTCTGTGAGATCCGTAGATACAGCACTAGAGGGATTGTAATGCGCTGGCCTACTGCAGGAGCGCAAGATCTTAACGTCTGGTTCACCTGTACAATACGCCATACGCAAGGCTTGTTTGTAATCACCACCTTCCTCAGACACGCAACTGTATCTCCTGCCCAAGGACAGATTGACTTCATGGAATGGAAAGAAATCAATGATGGGGATCTCTTGACAACATCAGGTAACCATCAATCAGGGGTGTTTCCTCCTAGGAAGCAAGGGAGGCAGTGCCTCCTCCAAAAATTGGAAGAGAATATAATTCAAAAATAAAACAATGCAAATATTGAATTTTCCCAGCATTTTTAAGTAATATTCAAAATTCAAATGACTTGAAAACATGATCAGTTAGGGCTTTTGGTGACAATAAAGATACCTGCAATGTTTACTGAACTTTGATTACTGATTACTTGCTGAACATAGCATTATACATTAATATACATTAAATGTGCAACTGCATTCTAATTATTTTGAAACTAATGTAAAAATGATTAAATAGCACAGACTTGATTAGAAATTACTAACTTGTAATAATTAGAAAATTTTTAATGTAAAAATACAGAACAGAATTGGTTATTGTTGTTTTGTTAATAGTGCATGTAATGTTTATTTATAGTACCTGAACAATACTGAAAAATAAGGTGTTGTTCTTAATTTTTTTAATGAATGTAATGTTTAAAAAGAAACAAACTGGATGAAAAATATATATCATTTAATAAAGAGAACAACAAATACATTAGTTAATGTAAAAATACAAACTAGAAATTGTAAGTAATGTGCATTAATTTAACCTGACAAATACTGAAAAATTGTTTTCTTAAAGTTGTTATATTCTAACAAATGTAAACATGCTTAAAAGGCACTAACTTAATGAGAAAAATACTAAGTATGAATAAATACAACATTAATTACATTGTTAATATAAGCATACAAAAAAAACGATTGTTGTTGTCAACAATAAGTAGAACTGAAACATGAAAAACACAAACTTTGGCTCCTCATTTCAGAGCACCACTGTAGTCAAGGGGCTCTACTTCTACTTTGTCCCCAACCATGTTTTATTTCAGCCTGTCTTCCTTATGTGTTTTCCAGCTGTGATGGTTGTTTTGACTCAGACACCCTCAGTAAAGGTGAAATTATTGAAGGAGCCAAACCTGCACTGTAAGTTTGCAGTGGATCATAAACTGCCTCATGCAACAGTGGAGTGGAGACTGCAGCAGCACGGGGAGCGCAGCAAGCTCTTCAGCTATTCCAGCCGCACAGGGAAGACAGAAGGCAGCGGAGTAGATGTCAAGGCCATCGCTGCAGGAAACGCCTCCATTAAGCTTCCCCCCACCAGAATACACAGCGAGGGCACATATATCTGCTCTGTGATGGTTCCTCCTCTCAATGGCAGCCAGGATATTTCTCTTACCATAAGTGGTGAGATGACTTATTTCTTTGTATAGATAGAAACAGCTAATACATTTTCCAAAATATCTTCTTTTGTGCTACACTGAAGAAACGCATTCTTATAGGTATGGAATGACATGAGGGTGAAAAAATGATGGAATTCTCACTTTCTCTTTCAAAATCCACAGAACAACCCCGTGTGTCTATAAACGTGGGTTCCCCATTGTCTTTGACACTTGGTAAGGGCGAGAAGCTAATATGTGATGCAGAGGGGTACTATCCATTGGACGCAACTATTGAGTGGTACATTGAAGAATCTGGAGGCAGCCCTACGTCTCCGTTACTGGAAAATGTTCGGTACTCCAGTCATCAACATCATAGAGATGGCACATACTCGCACTCAGCCTTGTTCTATCTGGAGCCTGGCCTGGAGGACTCTGGAAATAAGTACACCTGCAGAGTATCCCATAAGTCCTTACTCAGTCCTATCCACAAGAGTTTTTATCTCATAGTTAAAGGTGAATAAGATGCAACACAAATACAGAATTATTTGACCAATTGGGACAGTCCCCAATTATCCTTTAAATTAAATATTACAAATAACCACTAGGTGGCAGGCATGATGTTCCATTATAACAGATTGTCAGCACTCTTCAATATACTTTTTGCTTTGTTTGTTGATCACAGGACCTGACTATACCATGTGGTATTTCATCATAATTGCTATGGGAGTACTTCTTTTTTATATATTTGCTGGTAAGTCATTTGTTGTTTATAAACCACTTTATACATTTTTATCAACTTTATTGTGCATATCTCATTTTAATTGTTATTATTTGATGTTGTTTTTTTTTACATCCTGAAAACATGATGCATCTTATATTCCTATTTGATCTATATGGTCACTTTAGCATGTAACATAAAAATCTTGGTTTTCCACTTAGATGCATATCAAATTTCCAGTTCATTCTCTTTAAAATTAAGAAACGTACATTTGGAAATAGTTTGTTGAGGCACCTCTTTGCATATTTGTGGAATACCATGGCACCTTGGAACATGTACAATAAATGCATAAACATAAACAATTATTAATAACATAAAAATAAATTAAACCATGAACCGTATATTTTCGCTATGTTGACACGTATGTATAAATTATAAATAAATTGTTATATATATTATAAATATATTTGTTATTGTAAATTCATATTTAGCCAAAACAAATCTTGTTTGTAGTCAATTTATTTCAACTGTATTAATATATTTAATTATTTAATAAGTTATTTAATTTTATTTTTATTATACACATATATCCTGATTTATTTTTCTTAGAGAAAACAATGTAATACACATATTTATGATTGTATTATCTCAGAATCGTGCATCCAGGTCACAATATTTTTTTATCACTAGACAGTGATAGTGTGGCTAATAAATAGAATTAATTAAGGCACTCTGTCAAAGTTTAAATGTTATCTGGAACAAAATATTTTTTTCACCTTTCCGTTATTCTATTCACCTGTGCAAGTCTCATCTTCTATTTTTTTTTTCTCTTTTTCAGGTAGAAAATCAGCAAGAAAGGTGAGAATGCAGGTGTAAAAGAATAGTAGCAATAACATTTTTAACAACATCTTTTGTGCAAATTTACATGAACCCCAGGTGTATGAATCTGAGTGAGATGAACGGGCTGTCTGTAATGTTTATGATTGTGTATGTGTGCGAGCTGTATGTACATGTATGTGTAACTATTGACATGTGGAATTGTGACGTTAGTGTGTCTTTGCCATATGTCCAGTCTCACACTGTGTGTTTATTCATGTCTCTTATGTGCAGAGGTTTTTTTGAGAACTCATTCCTGAGGACTTGAAGTAGAGCGTCATGGAAACTGACAACACATCTCTCCCTTCGTCTGGCTTTCTCCCCTCATCCCAACGTTTCCTCCTGCTGCATTTGCCAAGATCAGGTGCTCTTCAAGAGAAAATGGGGAGTGTTATGTGAGGTGTAATTCCAGATCTCATGCTTTATGCCCTAGTTTACTATGGCTGATAAAGCACTGTGGCTCTTTATGAGCTGAAGAAGAACTTGCTTATGACTTTCTGGGTTGTATCATTTTTGGCATCTATTGATTTTAATGTCAATTTGGCATGAATGCAAAGTGCACTACTGATGTTTTGATCATTTTAAGTTATAAAAATAATAATATAATATTGAATGTGAGGAAAGGTATAAATGAGTGTTTTGGCACTTCAGTTGCAAAAAAAAAAAATTATATTTGTAAAATGTTTAGTTTAATGAGTTTTACGTTCTGATTGCATCAAATTGAAATATATCCATCTTCAGAGAACTTTGTGTGATGTTTGCAACGCTGTTTTCCACTCACAGTGAAAGCCAACACCAATGGCCTGAGGGGTTTTTAAGTATTCTTGGCTAAATACTCATCTCTGGACCACAGTGCCCCCCTGTGAGGCATCTCCCTGACTCCCAGTTAGCTACACTATAAACACTTCACTCAGGAATGGCAGCTGTTCCCAAATGGCACTTGGTACATTCCCCTTCTCCCACAGTACCCTCCTCATCTCTCTCACTCACTCTTTCTCATCCCAGCCACAATGTTTTCAAAAGCACAATGGAGCCATTATCAGGAACTTTATATGTGAATTCAGAATCCCTGGTATTATTAGTAATGTTATTGTGCATGCATTGATTGAAATCAACTAGGTTTTGTTTTATTTCAAGGACTATTCAGCGGTGATGCTCACTGGGCTTGTTGTAAACTAGCATGCCTGGTGGGTCAGCAGCCAAAGGAAGGTCAATGCTCAGTGCTCAGCTGCCCTGGGACCCTATGAGGCTTATGCCTTAAAAAAATCAAGAGTCTCTATTACACCAACTGCATAAACGATGGGCCGCCTGCCCGTGCCTCGTGATCTGTTATTAGCCCCGTCAGTTTCCATTTGACCTGATGACATTTTATACAACAAGCGACAGTGGCTTGTTTTATTTCGGCTAATGTGTTGTGGAAGTTAGAAACATTTTTCTAGCACAATTTAATCAGCCGAGCTGAACTAAAGAATGATTGGGGTTGATTAAACCTCTCTGAACCTGGAATAGGCGACCATGTGGCGCTTGTTTCAGCACAGATGGGATTTAAAAACAAACAGACCTCATCACTCTGGGAGGTGAGGAGACTGATTCAAAGAGAATTGAGGGAACGGCTTGTTTTGTTTCCAAAGCCCAGAAACACAGAGCCATGTGACTGCTCATGGTGGTCAGTGCTCTGGGGAAATCAATAAGGGCTCAATTTATTTTTGATAATTAATGGATAACTATTTTTCTAATGGACTTTAAGGTACAATAGAGAATTTTCAATATAGCTGCTTTTAAAGAAGCAGTTCATCCCAAAATGAATTTTGTCACAATTTACTCATCCTTAGAGTTATTTAGTATTATTAAATATATTGCAATCATATTTATTAATATTTTGTATTAGCTTTTTATATATATATGTATGTATATATATATATATATATATATATATATATATATATATATATATATATATATATATATATTCATTCTAAGTTTTAGTAATTTTGTGTTTTTGTCATTTTATATATTTTCTTATTTCTATTTTCTCTATTGTTTTTATTCCTGTATTAGTCATTTTAGTAATTCGGCTTATATTTATTTTATTTCACTTAGTTGTCAAGGCAAGTTAGTTCATTTAGGTTAATTTTTTCTATTTTATATTCCATTTTTATATTATTTTAGGTATTATATTTCTGTTATTTTTAATAGTTTTATGTCTTTTCACACCTGTATGGCATTCTTTTTTCTGTGGAACACAAACGTGTCTCAGTGTTTTTTGTTGTTTGCTTTGTTTTTGTCCATGCAATAAAAATCACTGTGACTTGTTGTTTGGACCCATTGATCTTCAATGTATGGACAAAAATAGTTCAAACTTTCTTCACAACATCTTATGTGCTCCACAGAAAAAGAAATTCATGCAAGTTTGGAAAAATTTGATGGGTAACTGATGAGAAACTTTATTTTCAGGTTAACTCCCTTTAAGGCCACATTCTATTACCACTATAGTCTGCAGGCTCAGACATCAGGGTGGGTGATGGTTCATTTCGTCTTCCAGTCACCAGGAGTTTAAGTTGCGGTTAAGTGCTTGTATGTACAATAAATTTGTTCCCCTGACTCTCCCAAGTTGGTCGAGGACTTGATTTGCTCAGCATTTGTCTCAGCAGAATTAATTTGTCACATAAATTTACTAGTCATATGTCTCTCATAAAATTCCAACTTTCCAGTGAATGTTTACCCACCCCCCAAAATTCTTCACCTTGTCATCAGGACTAGTTGACTGTTTGTCTTTTTATCCTGTATTATTTTCTTCTCTATATGGCCTGCTCCCCCTTCCTGTCCTGTGTCTGTGTGTATGTGTTTATTTTTCCTGTGTTGTTCTGGACCTTTGGCCTGTGTTTGAAATCTGGTGGAATGAAGATCCAAAAATGGACTTTCTCTTGGATTCTTTGGTTCCCTGGTGAATGCGCAGGCTGGATGCTCAGTCGGACCCCTCACGTTTAATTGGTGGAATAGAATAGAATGGAAAGACTTCGGTCCTTGCAACCCGCATCAATCAGGCTGTGGTTTCTGCCTTTTAAATTTGAACCTCTCTCTCTCCCTCTCTCTCTCTCCCTCTCTCTCTCTCCCTCTCCCTCTCTCTCTCCCTCTCTCTCTCTCCCTCTCCCTCTCTCTCTCTCTCTCTCTCTCCCTCTCTCTTTCTCTCTCTGTTGCCAACACTAGCTGACACCATGACTTGTAGTATTTTTAGTGTGTGAGATAGATGGTTGAGACACTGTGTCTTCTCAGCACCTGATGACACCTATGAAGACACTGATATATGAAACACTGATATGTGTGAAGTAAAGAGGATCAGGATCAAAATCATTGCCATTTCATAGTTTTGGGATGTCCAGTTCTAAACAGAGGTTTAACCAGATCCGTGCCTGGCCACATCTGATTTAAGGTTCTTTTAAAGTGAAGCACAGAGAGGTTCATCATTACAGACGTTGGGGATAAATACCACCATGATATAAACAAGTTTATGACTGTGAAATTTAGCGTGTTCACAGATGTAAACATTTTAGCATGTGGAATATGAAGCATGCCATTTTGATAACTGTGACTCTTATTGGATCATAGAAAAATGAGTGTTATGGAAAGGACATAGCACATTCTCCACTAATGCATGAACTAAATATGTCAACTTTAAAAGATAATTGTTTTACGTTCAAAGTTTGTTTATTCAGAAAGATATTTTCATTATTATTATTATCACTTGAAATTGTATTATTAATATTTAACATTTTTTATGTATATGTGTATTTATGTATTTATTTTTATTTATTTTTAAATAATAGGATGAACTCAATGCATCCTTAAAAATTAAGTAAAATGGAGGGTGAATTTATATGACATATAACATTAACATTCATATGCATTTGATTGTAGTGAGCCTGTGGGGAGATGCTTTTCTAATATTATCAGTCCAAGAAAAACTTGAAGCTCTAGTTTAAATAGGCTGGAAGTCTGGAAGCATGAGAATGTCATGAATGAAAATGACTGTGGGACATGGGCTCGGGTGGCTCAAAGGCAGATGATAATAGTTTAAATATTATCCATGTTAAATTAATGCCAACTAAGAAAACAAAACCTGATGAAAGTGCTTAGCTGAAAGAAAAACACACCTTTGAAACATTTAAAGGGTTGAAGGTAAGAGAAACAGTCATGCTACGCACACAGTTTTTCTTATTAGAAAATCGGGCAGGATATGGTGTTAAACGTGTTTGTGTACATGTGCACTGATTCAGTCATGATGTCATGGAACAGACGTACTAAAATGCTTAGGAATCGTTCAGAGCTTTAGACCATATATGATTATGTTCTCCAAGGACTTGCCAGGAATTATCGCCAAGTTTTTCCTTTAGTCATTTGGCTCTCCAGACACAGAGGTGATTAAAGATGAAGCTGTCAGCTGAAAGTGAGCTTCAGAAAAAATTGACGTGATAGCTCTAACATCCACATGGCTCGCCTCTGTATTGCAGCTCTGTAGAGTAATTTAACAGCGGTCTTCTTTATGTCATCTCTTATTTTGGAGGAATCCACAGTGATGGAGGATTTAGACTAACCAGTGAACTACGATCCCAAAGACGTTCCCCTTCTGAGCTCCTATAAATTTGTGACTGTCTGTGACTGTTACCAGATTCAAAGACTTTGTAGCTTTGTGGTTTGTTGGTAAAGTATGTCATACCCATGCAGCATTTGATGTTTTTCCTGCTTGTAATCTGATTCCTATGATGTGGTGTATTTTGCACTGAACTGTCTGAAGAAATTGATTCCTTTTGGGAGAAGCCAGACCAGCTGAGAGGTCAAAAGTCAGGATCAGACACCCTCCCCTGCAGCACTACACGAGAAGGGTCAGTCGGGCAGATTCTCAGCCATTAAAATCATAGGAATGGAAAAGCCTCACTGTCCACTGACCTCCCCTGACCCCGTCTCCTCCTATGCCTTCTGGCCCTGGTGCCGGGAAGTGAAGTCATCTACACCGTTTTATCAGGTCTACTGGGGGCCAGTCATTTTCTCTATCTCTTTACCTTGCCAGTCTTTTCTGTCACTGTTTATCTTTCTCCCATTAGTCATGTTAGCGTCAGCTCGATCAAGTGTGTTTGCACTTAGTCACAGTCATCAATAGCTCTGGCGCCTCTGTTGCATGCTGCAGTGTTCTTTCTTTTCATTTAATATGGAGTAGTATAAGTTTATTGCACAGCTCTCTGGAATGCTCTGGAATGCTCCAGTCTCTTTCTTCACATAATAATAATAATAACTTTAAAGAAATCAATAAATAATGTCCATTATTTATTAAATAAGTGAGGGGCATAATGAGGTGTTTCTTCAACTATGGGCACTTTTCCCAGCGGTTGATTTTTCTTAAGTTGTGATGTGAACAAGGGACAGATCTTATATTCATTTTTGATGTACATTTGAGTTGAAATGGATTACAGAAAAAGAAAAAAGTGTAGGGTGGTTTTTGATTGGATGGAGGCAGATCTGAATGCAAACTCTGGTGATGTCTGATAGTTTTTTAATAAAATTAATAATGATAAATAAACAACATGGATGAATCATCACAATTAGATCTATAACATTTAGTGTTTACATACACTATGAATACTACTTTCTAAAGTATATATAAAGAATGAAATAAACTTATTGTGTCAAGATTATTCATTTTTTACCCAAATTATTTTTTACCCCCACCTTAGTTGTAATATATATATATATATATATTATATATATGGACATGAGATTTGTTCATGACAACAAAAATGGCAGAATTTTCCTGTGATGTACATTTATGTGTTACTAGACAAAATAAACTTTTGAGTTTGAAAATTGTGTTCAACAAGTCCAGAAGTACTAAAGAAACACCATAAGTCTGGAGGCCCAGAGGCAACTCATTAGAGACTTCTGCTCCATGCAATAATCTCTCATTCTCTATTTTGTGTTTTGTATGTAGCAATGACTGGTTTTATTGAGCCTCCAACTACACACCCCAGAGAGTCGCCCTGCAGTCACAGGTGTGGGGATGTAGGGAGTGGACTCAGAAATAATTGTCCAGGCCAGAATGTCTCTGAGCGAGCGGTGTGTGGGAGAGCTCTGCTAAGGATTATTCCTACAGGCATCATCTTTCAACAGCACATCTCAGTTTGAGGTAGGAGTCTGCATTTGACTGATCCTGGATCAGGGACACCTATCAACAGCTGACCGATGTAAGAAGCCAACTTCTACCGACACACTTTCTTGTATCTGTTCGGCTCTCTGTATTATGTCTAATCTCTTGTAGCTCTGCAGCAGGCCAGGCCCGCCCACTGGCCTTATCTTGAGCTGTGACAGACGCCCAGCAGTCGCCTCATCCCTCCAGCACATGCCCTGACCTCTCCGACCTCTCATTCCCAGCACTGCCAACACCACCAAACACGATTTCTATCCATATAATGAAAGTCAATAGGATATAGGTTATTTTTGAAATAGGTTCTTTTGTGTTTCCCAGAAGAAAGAAAGTAATATAGGTTTGGAACGTCAAGGGGGTGAGTAAATGATGATAAAAAGGTTCATTTTTTGGTGAACTATCACTTTAAATTCTGTCCGGCCCTCATTGAAAATGATTTGTGCCCCAGCAGATAACCTTTTCCAGGCTCATCCTGTTTCTGCTTCTAACTGTCTGTGAGTCTCCTCACCTGTTAAGCAAAATGTTGTGAGGGACGAATGTAATATATTATTAATAGCATCAAACATGCAAGTCAAGTTACAACAAAATTATTTAATTTCAGCTTTCAACATTTGTCATTTGCATTTAGTTTAACTAGGTACTAAAATAACTAAAACTGAAATAAAAAATAATAACTACTATAGTATGTAGACATCTAAAAAAAAATACCAATTTTAAATGCTGTTTTATTGAACTTTATATTCATCAAAGAATCCTGGAGAGAGAAAAAAATGTTTTCCACAAAAATACTAATCCACACAACTGTACTGTAATAAGAAATTTTAGCACCAAATCAACGTAGTATTTAATATATTTGTTATATGTGTCTGTAGTGTGTGATGTGAATATAAAAGAGTATTTCAGTTGTGGTGGACTTGCATAGGTCCTGGGCTCTTTTATAGTTTGGATCCATTGCTTCCTAGAGGATCAACACCATGGCATAATGAAATTAAAGATTTATCTGTTATTTATAACAATTGAGTGCAGATTTCCCAGCTAGAAACTATTTTTATGGAAAGCTATCAAATACTGTAGTGACATATGCGATTTATAATACAAAACATAAATTTGCAAGACATGAAAGGCTCCCAGGTGGTCAATAAATCTGTATAATGTAGCCTAGTAGAGCAAACCTTTAGTAGAACATAAATGATAGCTAATATTTATTATACTACTTAAGTATCCAACATTTGCAGTATAAATTACTTGTCAGTTCCAATTGGAGTGTGATATGTTTTTGCTTTTCTTTTCATTCTTCTTTCACTCATAAATGTGAATATATCACTAGTGCCTTGTGATAATATTTAACTGTTTATTTACAAGGGTGAATGGCTGCTAATGTGCAACAAAGCACTTTTACAGGAGGCTGATACTGTTACTGCAGTAGGACCACACCGCAATAGGCAGGTGTATGAGTGATTACATATATTTGGCTCTGATCCCTCGCAGGTGAGCACATGCACATATGCCACGTCGAAGCCTGTTATTGCACAAATCAGTAACACTTTCGCTCTGAGCTCACAGCCCAGCTGTAATGTGTTTGCGTTCTGTCAAAGGCTGAATTGTGTGCAAAGACTTCATGCTAATAATATGTTGTAGCTCACTTTCAATGTTCATTCCAAAGTCTCTTTGTGTTCAGACAATTAGGAATGTTACACATACTCAAACACACACAGACACCTAGTTTAATTCACCTGGAGGGGCCTCCATGCTTCAGCCTGTGAAGGGCCTCTCAACCGTCATGGTGAATAGCTCACACCAAATGAAAGATTTTACAGGGGCTTGCATTCTCTTGCTCTCACACAAGCCTTTGTTTGGCTGACTGTTTATCCAGCACTTGGAAATAAGCAGTATTGGCAACTGGCGCCTGAATTAATCAAATAAGAAACATTCAACTGAATTTATTTCTTTTTACTTTAGTTTTGGTTGAATTATATTATATTATATTATATTATATTATATTATATTATATTATATTATATTATATTATATTATATTATATTATATTATATTATTAGAGTTAATTATAATATCATATTATTAGAGTTACAGTTAATTAAAAAATTATAAAAAAATTATAAATGTGATTTGTAACAAAATAAAATTATTTAAGGTAACTTTAACTTGAGATACTAAAACAACTAAACTAAATAACTAATAACTATAATAAATAATAATAAATAAAGAAATAATAACTAACTAATAATAGACATATTATTTAAAAATATAATAATAATAACAAAAAAAATGACAAAATTAACAGAAAATAAAAATATTTTGAAATATTAATCAAAATTAAACTAGATTTCCAAGGACACTAAATAACACTGATTATGATTTAATATTATTATATTATGTGTTTTTATATTTTCTTTACGTTTGCTTGAGTTCAAACCATTACTGGTGGAGCCTTTGCGCTCTTTCATGCAGTTATAAAATGCATTATGGAACCAGATGACACATAGAGTAAAAATATGCACATAAGTATTTTCATTTTATGTTTTGACAATTTTTTTCTTCCACTTTCGACCACTATGGTACATGCTGACATCAACCACTAATAAAAAAAATATGTTTTCCTCCCCTTAAGTGAGAGACCAAAATGGACATTCTCTGCACAGCTCATGTTACTCTCATCAGGAACAAGCTCAAATAAGCCCATTATTGCGCTGTCCAAGCCACTCCAGAAGAGTACACTTAACCCAACACAGTAACACCAATACCAATAATTGTTTTCCAAGTGCACTGTTGTGTATGTTTGTGTCTGTGTGTGCGTGCATGTGTTGAAGACTGTGGCCTCACCTTCTAACGGTTGAAGAGAGAGGATGATGTCATGCAATATGAGGCCGCTGCAGGCAATGGAGCCTGGAGGTTGTAGCTGAGTTTCGGTACAGCAGAGCAGATTGCAGAAACAATAGATGGATATGACAGAAAATGTGTTTTGGCTTGAGTTGCCTTTATTACATCACTCTTATTTGCTTCCTAGAACATCTATCATTGCTCAAGTATTATTCTTGGCATGACCTGCAGACTGATAGTTCCTGCTTCTCAGGAAGGGACTGCTGCTTTGTGGAGAAGTTGTTGCTTTTATGGTGTGTGATTTTACTTTCGGGTTGTTTTTTTGTTTTTTGTTTTGCAATCATATACTGTTCAAATATTTGGGGCTGGTAATTTATTAAACTTTTTTCTGAAAGCAGTCTCTTGTGCTCGTCAAGGCTGCATTTATTTGATTAAAAAAATACAGGAAAAACAGTAAAATTGTGAAATAATTACAATTTAAAATAATATAAAAACAATATAAAATCGTAATAGTCTCTTTTGATCCGTTTAATATGCTCTTTCAAAAAAAAAATTATTAATACATTTTTTTTAGATCTTATAAGCCCAAATATTTGAACAGCAATGTAAGAAATAGTGAGGTCTAAAAATCTGAGAGCAATTCTGAAAATGCTGCTTTTTTGCACTCTTTTCTTTTTCATTTTCTTTGAATTATGTCAGCATAACAACATGAGTGATGTTGAATTGTATTATTATTATTTTTTGTTTTAAAACAAATGAAATAATTTAATTAAGTTTAATAATTTCTTAACTGACATCCACAAGTGTGTAAACCCTGATTATCATATTATCCAGGAATATCTGAGATGATCCATAGAAGTAGGACATATGGCAAAAAATTACGTAAATATTGAATAATATTTATTTTACACTACAATTCTAAATATTTATTTTTTATTTCTGGGTATAAATGAAATAAATCCCAGATTTTCCTCAAGTTCCTCAAACTTTTTTTCCCCTGACATTTGTAGGATGATATAATTTTTTGGGATCTTCTCTCAACCCTTAATGTAATCCAAATGAGATGATCCCCAGCTTTGAATGAGCACTGTAATTTCCCCATTGTTCTTTTTAAAGGCTGGGCTATGTGTAGCTTAGTTTACACCAGAATACATTTTTATGAATTTTTTCAATGTTTAGAATGTTTAATTTAAAAAGAAATTGTGGTTTTGAGACTTTAAGTAAATAAATATTAACAAACCTCTGCCTAAATCCAAACGCAGTATTAAGTCATTGAGCAGTGGTTGTGATTACTCTCAACTTGTTGTCGCAATAGTTTCTGTTTACTTATTCCTTTTAAAGACAAAGCCCACTTAAGACAGGTCTCATTTCATGGGTGAGATGAATTCTGGATCACTTTCTCCCCTCTACATCCCAGTAGACCACTAGACCACGTTTCTACAGAAGATTAAGTACAGTGTTGATGGAAGGGTTTAAGCAAACTGCACTGAATCAGGGGCTAATTGTGTTGCGGTGAGTTCTGATGTGGAGTCGGTGTAATCTCATATTTCTCCTAGGCATGCTTATGTGCGTATGTATTCGATTGATAAAAGAGGCTGTGTGTGTGTGTGTGTGTGTGTGTGTGTGTGTGTGTGTGTGTGTGTGTGTGTGTGTGTGTGTGTGTGTGTGTGTGTGTGTGTGCAGCGGTGGAGATCAACACAGAGCAGTGAAGTACAGCTCAGTCAGCCCATCCTGGCCATTCGGAGCAAAAGGGGCTGTAAATATCCGGAGCCAGTCATCTCAGGAGGTCGGCTGGGATTTGGGGAATGTGTCTCCCTCCTCCACATCCTCCACTCTTTTCACCTTTCAACACCATCATCATTTCTTCAGCTGGAGGATCACACTGTCACACCAGAGTGGACAATACTGCCCGTTCGCTGTCCATATCAGTGATGTGTGTGAGTATGTGAATGGTTTGTGAGCATGAAATCCATCACCTCTGGTTCAGATACGCATTATAGTCACATTTCAAACATGACTTACATCATTGTGCAGCTTGCCAGAAATTGATCTGCTTATGCCTCTGAGAAAATGCCAAGAATATCACAAAAATAACTTTAAATCAGTTTTATTGTTCTCACGTCTGCTTCTTGCACTCGCCCTCTCTCTCACTTGGCACCATGTGCACTTAATTAAATTGACTTTGAAGTGACTATGACATCATGATTTGGCTGTTATTCTTCTGGACGTGTTTGGACTTCTGGGTTCCCATGGAAACTCTGATGTAATGGCCATGCAGACTTGTTTTCAGGAAACCCACAGCTTACACGTGGTGAAAAAAATGGGCTTTTGTATTTTTGTCAACGGCTTGCAGATGAATGCCAGACAGGGTTCGCAGGGCATTGGTTCACTCAAACTGAGGATGAAGCTTCAGCCTTTAGACTGATGGGTTGACATTTCCTCAATGTGAACTGGAAAAAGTTTCTGTCATCATGGCTGAATGTGGTTAAAGAACCATGTGCTCTAAAGTTTAGTGACATAGAATTCATGATTTGTGGTTAACTCGAGTGTTTACTCATTCTTTCGAATAAGGCCAGACTGGTTATTTTGGGAGGGCACCAATTTATATTTATATTTGACATTTATAAAACGTCAAAGTAGTTAATATTGTTCAAAAGATTTGTACATGTTTCAACAAAAATGTCTCTTAACTGCTGCAAAACAAGATTAAACATTTCTAGCTAGTTCATTTCAGCTTCTAGAGGCATGTCAAATAATTAGGCTGGGAGGCCAGCTTAAACCAGCTAAGACCAGCAAACCAGGACCAAAAGCAGAAGTGGGGCATGACATTAAGCAATCAATCACCAAACACAGCCAATCAGATAATCTTTCCCTGTTTGCACGCTTTCTTGCACTTCTTATGTGCTGCAGCTGAAAAGCGTATAAAGTTGTTCACATATTATTGTTTTGACACTTCCAAAAAGCTTCAATAAATACCATGCTTTTTATGGTTTTCTTGTCAAACTTGAGGGCTTTGTCACACATTATTTAATTCTAAACTTCCCCAGTCAGTCTCTCTCCACCCATGTCTTTTGATTATATATTCTTCGATTCAAGTGAGCTCTTGGTGTGGGCCACAGCTGTTAAGATAAAAACTGATTAACGTGATTATGTTTTATAGCTTGTCACTTTATGGCATATTGTTGGGCTGCAACAAGGTATCAGGGGCTGTTGACAGAACTTGGTTTTGCATTATTGCACTCATTTTCCATTGCTTTCTTATGTGAACATGTGCAAAACATCTTTGACCACTGCACTTTCATCATTTGCAGTTTCCTAATCTGAATAACTGAAACGTGTTGAAAGTCCCTTAAATTGGCATGGTATTTTGAAATTAGTTCAGCTGTTGTATTTAAATCTGAACGCAGGATTCAAAAATGTTTTAGCAGGCAACCTAATGTGATTTTTTTTTTTTTCAAGGATGCATTAAATCTTATCAAAAGTGATAGTACACACATTTAGAATGTTCCAAAAGGTTTCTATTTCAACACAGAAATGCATTCTGGTTTTAAACTGGTTTTAAGGGGCTGTTCACTTAACTCGTGTTAAAAACTGCAACATGAGAGTAGCAGAATTGAGAAGAAGAAAAAAACTGAACATCCGATGCTGTCCTATTTACTCAGGAAACAATTTAAAAGCTTCACTGTACAATGCAAACCTTTTATGGATTCTGGTAAGCATGCAGTGTTTGTTTGTAAGATAACAACTATGGAGAAAATTTAACATAATTACATGATTGCTGAAAGTGTTTAAAATAAACAAAGCAGTCTTTCATGAGTAGATAACTGTTTATCTGACTTGTTAATCTTGTACAAATTTGTCACAATGACTGTATACATAAGTATTTTTAAATCAGACATAATCTTACAGTGTAATTTGGTAAGTCATATCAGGATTGTATGTCAGTTGCCATTTCCCAACATCCAGAGATCCTCGGGGCTCAGCCACTCTTTAGTAAGAAGTATACTAAGTTGTGTCATAGTTTTGTCTTGGTCACATCCTTCTCTCATGTCAGTGTTGCAATACCTGTGCAGGTTATCTTTATCACTGATCCCTCCTCAGATAAGAGTGAACCGATCTTGCGTGAGCATGTGAGGTCTTGCACTGGTCTGTCCCAGTGCTACTGATCCAAAAAGCGTGTCTGATCCATTCTGCTTGACTTATCAGAATCACCACCATGTATCTCAGGATCAGATAAGGGCAAAGGGGATTAAATGTTGGCTGCATTAGATACAATAACAAACTGCCAGGGAAAAGTACAATATTGTGCTGTTCCTCCATGTGCCTGTTGTTGATCCCCAGAGACATTTACAACCCATGCCTGATGTGAAAGTCTGACATCATTGCAAAATGGAAATCATATTTGGAGGGCTGAGGGGAGGGGGGTGGTGGGGAGTAAAAAAACAGATGCTCAGAAGCAAGCAGAAAATTTCCAGCAAACTTTGAATCATATGTGTTGCAAGATTGACTCTTGAAGAACCTCTTTTTAGATCTGTCTAGATCAAGATGTCTTGACGAAAGATTAATAGATATCCTGTTCCTCAGCGTGGCATTTTCCTCCTGTGTTCGCTCACAGCTCTGGTATGTATAGTTGATAAGCACATGCCCAGTGTGTACAGCTATAAATCACCTCTGCTCTCCCACGGCTTCCAGTGTTTACAGTAAACAGTGGGCTGGAATGCAAAGTTATTTCAGTCAGTTGGCCAGGACTGATTGGTTGTGCTACAGGCCATTAGCCCAACCCAGAGACCCCTGCACCTCATTATGTGATTAGGTCTGTTTGCTCTGCCGGGGTTCTATTGCAGCTCTATACTCATCCCTTCACCCACAAAACACAAACACAGACGCAAACACAATAAGCCAACTTCCTCCAGATCCATTATGTCCCTCTATTCAACAGCAAACTCTTGAAATACAATCCGCCTTCATTTTGTCTTTACACTGATTGATCATTACAGGATGCAAGGTCAGTTTGGAAAGGATAAGACTTTGAACTGTTAGGAAGTACAGATGAGGATTCTCCAGGGAATTATCCTTTTTGTCAAATGAATTCGACTATTGTTTTTATATTAGAAGGCAGGATTCTAAAATGTTTTGGCACACAACTTCATGTGATTTATAATTGTTTTTTATTTTTCAGCAAGGATGCCTTGAATTTAAATGTTTCTAGAGCAGCAACTCAGCATATTAGAATGATTTCTGAATGATCACTTGAGACTGAAATCTGGGCAATGGCTGCTGAAAATTCACAGGAATAAATAACATTTTCAAACAGAAAACAATGGTTTTAAATTGTAATGATATTTCACAGTATTTCTGTTATAATGCATTTTTTTTAATCAAATAAATTCAAGTCTTGTTGAGCTTAAGACACTTTTTCTGTTTGTATGATGCAACTTTCTATTTCTGCAGCTACACATAATCTCACACCCCATAATTGTACATTAATCTTTAAATAATATTTACAGACTGGATGTGATGTTTTATTCAAGCAAATAGCTTGCTTCTAGAAACTTAGGACATTTTAAACCACATATTGTCACACTTTTACAGTGTAAGCAGGCACTTTAAAACCTTAAGAGTGCAGTCTTTATCCTGACCTCAACCACCACACTCTGAACCCAGCGAAAGTGAGACAGAAAAAAAACAAAAGGCGTGTCTGTTCCTCTGATATAGTACTGCTGAGACAGTGGGACATGCTTGAGCTGGAGAAATGTGAGTGGCCTTTATCATTCAGGAGAAAAAAAGAGAGTGAGGAACAGTGAGTGAGAGAGAGCAGAGACAGAGCATTGTGTTGTTAAAGTGGAGATTAATACAGATAAAATGGAAAGAAGGAGGAGGAGCCAGGATAAAGTGGAGCTCTATCTCTCCTCCTCTTTCCTCTTGTTCCCTCCCTCTCTCTGCTCCCTCCCCCGGGCTGCAGAAGTAGTAGGAGGTTAACGTGACTGTAAGAGCTGTTCTTTAAAATAGCACGGCGGGCTGAACTCACACACTCAGACACACTCACAGCAGAGAAATCGTACTGAAACAAAAGGTCTGTAAACACTCAAACACTGACCATTTTTAAATTTTCTATTCTACTTCTTTAAGTTGAAGTTAAAGTTTGTTTCTGACTCTTTTTGTCTCCACAGGTCACTGTTGTCAATCCCTCTGGATTTCTATAGGATCTGGGACATTAAACAATTTCAAGAGGGAAATATCAGAGACAGGTGTAGGACTGTAAAGGAAGGTACCTGGACTCACAGCGGAGATGGATGCAGGCCCGTTGGCTTCAGTGGCCGAGGGCTCTCCGGAAGGGGAGACTGTGTGTGCCGCTTTGGCCCGCTATGAAACCACACTGCGGGATGCTGTGCGGGAGATCCATGTGGACATCAGCGCTTTCAAGCTGGGCATCGAGCGGAGACTAGAAGAGGCCATTAATGTGAGCGGACCTCTGGGCCGGGCCGTGGCACAGCTGCAGCAGGAGAACCGGCAGCTCAGGGGCCAGTTAGAGGCCCTGACCCGCCAGGTAGAGATGCTTACGGGGTCGGTGTGTGACAGAAGCACATTTCTCACTGAAGGATCGGCGCCACCACAGAGCAACAGCAGCACCGCGGGGCATCAGTCATCACTGTCTGCGGCCCCCAACATAGCAGCTCTGACCGGCTCTGCTTCCAGCCCCACCACCACACGCTTCTCCAGCAGAGCCACCTTCTCCGTCACCAGCAAGACTAATGTGAGTAACCATTTGCGGAAATGTGTGTTTAAATGGAAGTATGAGCTCGAATGAGGTCATTTAGTAGAACTGGAGAAAAAATTGATTGATGTGGGGAACTTTATGTTCGAAAATTGGGGTGGTGCTAGCGCAGTGGATAAGACACATGTCTTTGGTGTGAGAGACCCGGGTTCGAATCCACTGTGAGACACCAATGTGTCCCTGAGCAAGACACTTAACCCCTAGTTGCTCCAGAGGTGTGCGACCTCTGACATATATAGCAATTGTAAGTCGCTTTGGATAAAAGTGTCAGCTAAGTGAATAAATGTAAATGTGAAAATTAAATATTTTGACATCGAGAAGCCCGAAGCTGGAAAACGTATACAAACTAACTGAATGTTTGTAAAGGCAAAATTTGTCTCAGACCTTTGGTGAAATCTCTGGCTGTTAAGCAAACTTCCAATTTAATATACATTTTATAGCCATTTTAGAAGTTTTGGAATTGAATTGAGGTAGCTCTGATGCTGCATTTCATTTACACTGAAATAAAGCGGCATATTTTATTATGCCTTTTATGCAGCATTGCGCTTTTTTGCACATAATTTGAAGCAGGGATAAACCTGCCTTTCCTCAGAGGAGCCTTCACTTGTCTGTGTAAAGGCTCCAGATTTTTGTGAAATGACCAATTTTTAATTAAAACAATCACTTTAAATTGCTCAAACAGCCCAGATGTTTTATTCACACCAGTACTGATCAGATGATTTTAGCCATTTTAACAGATGTCATTCATTGAAAAAGCATGTGTGGGATTACACATTTACGAATCTGTTTAAAATATGCTGATCCTGTGTTCTGACCTAGCATCACATGAAAAAATACGGTGAAGTACAGTCTATTTAGCATTTAAGGTAATGATTCTGAAAATGATTCTCTTAAGAAAAGTTGGCAGCCAGAGGTTCCCATTGTCTTATTGTTAGTCAATTGAACCAGATTACTGAGACTATCACCTTTTGTTTGTAATGGCTCTTGGTACCTCTGCCCCAGTCTTTGAGTAGTTATGCTGATTGGATTAGGACTTGTGAAATGGGACAGGTTACTATACCTGAATACTTCATTTGCATTCTTTGTTTAAGGTCATCGCCCAGGTGCTTTGTCTCCATTTCTAAGCACTGCCCCCTAAATGTATATAAACTACAATATATCACTGCCTTAGTTAGACCTTTGATGACTGCAGCACCACACAGCTCGTTCTCAATAAAGAGTCCTATAGATACCCGAGAGTCTCCTAGTCTTCGCTCTTGAGTTTTCAACACATGCTTTATTTGATAATGTACATTTCATAGATTGTATATTTATACTGTAAACTCTGCAGTTGAGGGCATTTAGAATCCATTGCATTGCATGCAAATAAAATAGAATTTTTTCATAAGGTCTTGTTTTAGATTTCAGGTTTGTAAATAGTTTTTCTAAATCATCATCATTTTAGTAGCAGGAGTTCAGTTGATTTTGGCTGAATGAGAATTAGTAGAGACAAGGAAGGCTGTTATCTTCCCTGCCACATCCACACCTGCCAACCACATAATGAGAGAGCAACATTCTGGGCTTGTAAAATACTCAGAGACTGTTGTGGCAGGTCTGCGGAGCACTAGTTTTCAGGCTCAGCCTGCAGGAAGAAGTGAGTGAGGGAGAGAGAGAGAAAGACTTCACGTGGGGATGTGTGCTGGCCTGCCTCCCACGTGGCTGAACTGAAAGCACCTGCAGATATCACAAGTATCACACTTTATCTCACGCTCTTCCTTCCAAGTTCGTGTCTGTCTCTGATTCTTTCTGAGGCCTGTTGTACTTTCCATTCTTGGGAAATGACAATTTATCCTGGGCTTAATCTCAGACTGCCGCCACTGTATCTGAGGCATTTCATGTTCTTGTCTCTTAACTTTTATTCTGTCTTGCACGAAACACTGTCTCCAGAAACTCTTCCTCTCCATCTGTCTGTCATACTATGCTTGGCCTCTCTCACTACAGTTCATAGAATTTGAATTTAAATTGATGTAGCGAACAAAATCCATATATGAAATTAGAATTTAAATTTAAAGTAGAATTCAAATTAATTGAATTTCAAAGATTAAATAAATAAAAAAACATAAGATTAAATAACTAAATAACTTTGTTCATTCAATATTTTTTTGCTGCAATTTACTGTCAAAACTTTAAATGCACATGAACCAGATCATCCTGTGTTCCTCTTCCGTCCAGAGTTCAAGCTTTTGCTCTGCCCTCACTGTGTGCTGTCTCCACAGAGGTGTCCTGCACTGCTGTTACCAATTACTGCAGCATTTCTGCGGTTTCAATGGTCCATTGTGTCAACGTTCTGCCTCATTTGAAGTACGCTGAATGAGTCAGGATTTAAAGAACATGCAGGACACCCTCCTCCATTCTTTATTCAATGGGATGTTGTCTAGATATAGCACTGATGGACTCCACTGGAGACTCTCATGTTTGAAGGACTTGGCTGGGAACCACACCTGTGGAACCTGGTCCCACAACATGTTTACATTTGGCCCCAAGCACGAAACAGCCTCTTGCCCTCCATTACTGTTCATGTGAATAAATTGTTTTGGGGTCAGTAGGTTATCTTTGACTCTACAGTGCCTCAACATAGTCACTGCATTGTAAAAGTCAGACACTTTGACTACCAATGGAGTAAATGTGTGTGTGTGTGTGTGTGTGTGTGTGTTCGGCTGTATATAAGATAAGATTTGCACGGGTGTTATCTGTGGAAACTCTGTTAGAGCATGCTCAAAATCTTAGAGAAAGGATAGACACACAAAGGCGCCAACATATATTGCAGAGTTAAAATATTAATCATAAACTCAGTCGGTTTCCTCTTAGCTTCACACCATCAATCCCAAATTATAAGATAATATGGCCTGGATTTGGTCTCCAAATCCTTGCCTAAGAGGTTTTTATTGATTTCTTTTTTTTAGCTGCTCTACACTGAGCTTCAAGTTTGGCAATGGCATCAAAGTAAATGTCTTCTAGCATCTTGGTTCGGCTTGCTAACCTAGCTAACAGTGCGTTTCACAAATCTCTGTGAGCTACTTTGTGTTGTAGCTCTCAACATTGTTTCAGAGTTTTGTTTTAGCCATAGATTTTGTCTTTTGACAAACATGTCCTTTAAATTTATTTTACATTTTAGTCAGTTTTACTCAAAACAGCATCTAGTTTTAAACATTTTATATATTAGATATGTAGCTCTTCACTTAACCGGTGATCATTCACTGTTCAAAATTAATATTCTTTCAAAAAACATTGTTAGTACATTGTTAATTGTGTGGGGGGTTTTTTTCTTCATGTAATAACTTCATCAGTAGTATGTTTTTAATTATTGTCATGGTGCATTTATTTTACCTCATCTTCTTTTTGCTGACAAAATCCAAAAACCCTTTGTTGATGGTTTTCATCATTAATCTCAGTGACAAAAGTCAATCCACACATCTTTGCAAAAAGACTTTATCATCTGGATTAAAGGAGTCGTTCACTCAGTTTCTTTCTTCTGTTGAACACAATGATGTTTTGAAAAATGTTAGTATCCGACCAGTTAATGGGCGCCATTGACTTCCATAGTAGCAAAAACAAATACTATGGAAGTCAATAGTGCCCATCAACTGTTCAGAAACTAACGTTTTTCAAAAAATCTTCTTTTGTGTTCAACAGAAGAAAGAAACTCATACAGGTTTGGAATGAGTGGAGGGTGAGTAAATGAAGAGAGAATTTTCATTTTGGAAGTGAACGACTTCTTTAACATCCTCCACTAGGCTTGTAGCAACTAGCAGAATTTGCAGCATTTTCTTGAACCAAACTTGCCCTAAGAACAGACACAATGCACTTTTTCCATGGGAAAGACAGCATATTTCAGGATGTACTATTAAGCTAAATAAACTGTAAATGTCATAAAATAAATTGGATTTTGGAAGTAGTATGTTACAAATTAATATATTGTTTTTGTTTAGGAGCTCAAGTAAATCCATCCTCATGTCTGTCTTTTCTGAGGATTGTTATAATGCAAGTATTCTTCCATCAAGCCATTTTAAACTGGCAAAGAACCATTAATATTTATAGTTTTGACATACACCATTCACTATGCTATGACATAAACTTAAGCATTTATTCCTTCTGTGACATGTTTATTCACACCACACATCTGTAGCGAGGACCTTTTTTTCTCTACATAATACCCCATGTTGCCCAGCTTCACCAAATGACCAACAGCACTTCAAATCCCATGTTTGGCTCTGGCAGTGTGAGAAACACACTCCTTGCTTTGACTTGCCTCAGCCCAGAGTGCCAGTACATCAAGTGTTCAGCCATCTAGCATTGCCAAAGTGGAGCTGTCTTTAAAACGGTCCACTTTGGTTACATGAAGCCCAGAGGAATGCCGTTTGATCTGACATGCTGGGCTTTAAATATGGTTTTGATGCTGGATGTTTTCTAGATTTGGACAGCCTGCCAGGTAGCCAAGTAGGCTTCCGAAGGCTTAAAGGCTGAGCATTTGTTTGCAAAGATTCACTTAATCGTTCACATTTTAAGGCTGCTGGACTCCAAGCCTTTATTTATGAGGCTAATGCGTATGAATACGCGCCTGTATAATTTTTATGCCTTGGCAGGAGGGTTAAATGAGCTTACTTGAACATACTGTGTTTGTTTGCATGTGTTTGTGTGAGACATGTTTGACATTTCTAGCCCGGCGCTGGCCCAAAGCCAATGCACTCACAATGGAACAGATCTTTCGTTTAATCTCCTCCCGTTGCCCTGACTGGATCTCCATGTCCAGCACAGATTCCTGGCAGAGAAGAAGGAGTAGAAAAAAAAAACTTTGCACAGCTATTAATACAGTAGAGTTCAAGAGAGGGAAAGAGTGAGGGAATGTGAGAGGGAGGGTGGAATAGAGAGAATAGATCGTGGATGGGGGGCTAGAGAAAGGCATCCAGCCACTCCCATGCTGCCCCTTGCTCTCCTAATTACTTCCAGACAATGACATGTATTTTCATCTCCGTGGTTACAGGTTAATAATTCTGTGTTTACGGGATGACCTCACTGCCCTTCAGGAACCATTGTCCCACCTTGTAGGAATGTGTATGGGCCAAGAATTGGAGAAATTTGGTGAATAAGTTTTAGTCAAGACCTTGCCTATCCACCCATTTGTGTGTCACTGGATTAAAATACAAGGCCCCTGGTGTTTCAGCTGGTGCTAGAAAGTCTAAACCCACTTAAGCTCACCTGAAATGTCTGTGTGTTTGACCACTGCCTAGATTTGTGTACTCCATCTGCAGGTGGGGCCGTAGATGTAGCGAGTCCCTCCGGGCTACAACCCATCAATCGTGCTTTAGCGAATCTAAAATGTACTTATGTGTTAGTGTAAGCATTTAAAATACCAGGTGGACAGTATAAGTAAGATATCTAAAATATCTCAATTCTATATTAAAGTATTTAAAAAAATTTGGGAAACTTTACCTAAAAAAAAACGTAAAAACATTTCAGAATTCAAACAATTCTTTTGAGACAAATCTGACTGAACTAGTTCACAAATAACATGAATTAATTAATCTCTTTCAGCCAATTGTTTTCAGTAAACCCTTACTCAAACAGCTATAAATGATTCATTTGGCAATTCAAATGATTCAATTGCACCAGTTAAACTTACTGATTCAGTAATCCAGTTGGAACAAATCTTAAACTAACAAATCACTTAATTGGTCTTGTCTGATTCGAATGGGAGCAAAGAATTAAGAGTAATCCCCAAAGCTTGAATATGCTGACTCCTAATAATTCTTAAAAAGGTCAGACTGGACTTTAAATGGTATTTAATATGACTGAACACCAATGAAATTAAATTAGGGCTTGAATTTATGTGCTCTAGAGGACGACAAGGGTTTTTTTACAGTTACATTTGTGATTGTGGGAGTATGTGGGAGTCAAAATGAAGCACACCCAACTCCCTGAGAAATCAGGAGGAATTTTCGTAGTTCACACACACACACACACACACACAGCTGAGTGTTCAAAATGCCCCTGCAAAGGTTTTCTTTCCATTCTTACGTCCGTTAAAAGAGAAAATTGCGTGTTGAGGCTTTGAAAAACAGGTGTTTGGGCTTCTTTATTCACAAACACTTGAGTTTTTAATGGAAATTACAGAGCAAAGACCCTCACAAACCAGGCATCCCATCCCTGGTTGTCTCAGCTTTATAGACTACCTCTCTCTGACTTTCTAACAACAGGAAAAATAACCCTTAAATTACTTTCAGCCAAATAGGGGTACAAATATTTCTCTTAAATCACAAATGATTAATTTGCTTTTTACATTGTAGACTTATGCCTTAAACAGCATCCAGTTTGCTTTTCGTGATCATGACACTCCTGCTCCAAAAGTGAGCCCAGCTATTTGTACACTGGAAAACATAAATAGCACTATCGGCATGGCTTATTAATACCAGATAAGGCCTTGTAAGAGCTGGCTATCTGTAGGATTTGTGTGACAGGGACTCGAATTAGTCCTCTGAACTCTCTAAAGTTCTCCCACAAACATGCCCTCTATTGTTGTTTATGTTCCATTCCATTCCCCCGCCACCACAATGTTCCAAGAATCGCAAATGTCACAGTGAGGCAAGAATATCCCCTTAGATCCATTTAAAATCAGACATGCACACACACAGCGCTTCATCAAAACTGGCATTCATTTCTCTGATCATACACAGAACAGCTCTCTGTTTTCTCTTGCAGTAACAATGCTCAAGCCACCACACTCATATTTCGCTCACCATCAAATCACTCCGAGATTATATAAAATCAACCTTGTGATTATCCACCGCAAAAATCATCCTTCATGCACCTCAGCATTGCACAGTCAGGCTGCCAGAATTCTGGGGAAATTCTTGTGTGGCTGTAGACGGACATTTAGACTCACATGAAAGGCTTTCTGTGTTGGGAGTCCATTGTCTGAGTGGATTGTACATAGTAACCACATTTAGAGACATTCGTTTTTTTGTCCTATTGTAGGAAAAAAACCAAATGGACTGAAGACTCCGCAAGGCCTCTTCTTGTCTTCTCACCTGCTGGAGTGATTACTGTGTCGCTAAAGGGGCTGCATTCAGTGCTCTAGTGGTCTGTTTTGAATAGTCTGAGAGACTACACTGTTGTCACTGTTGCCGTCGGTTATGGAGCAACAGCACGTACAGGAGATGAGCGACCATCCCTGAGGACAAAAGGATGGACTGTCCAATTTTTTTCCCCTCTTGTGTGTGGCTAGAGGACTCGGGCTGAAGTTGAGCTGAAGAACTAAATTGCCATGTTGATGATAATTGATATTGAAAATGGTCTTTTAAAGGAATCAGTTGAACCAATTCACAGAATTAACACTGAATGATTCAGTTGTGAATTTGACTAATTGTAGCAGTTAACAACTCAATGATTCAATTATATATTCAAGACCGAATAGCGATTTGAACTGTTTCACAAATCACATTAATTCATTTATTAGAAAATTTGACTGATCCAGTTGCAGCAATTAATAATTAACTGATCTGCTTGAGACTTGCTTTGAGACCCAGTGGCCGATTCCTGAACGAATCACTGATTCTTTTCAATAATTTAGCTGAACCATTTAGAAATTAATTTTAGTTCATTTGTGAATTTGACTGATCCCATCGCAGCATTTAACAACTCTTTTCAATGTTATAGTCAATGCCTGACTGTGTTGTGCAGTTCATGAACAAATCTTTGCTTTGAGACATTTTTTTTTCAAAGAATCAATTGAACCAGTTCACAGATATCAAAGAATGATTCAGTCGTGAAGTCATCAAGTCAGTAATTCAATGAATAGATAGCGATGTCCAATTTGTGAATATAGTGATTCTTTGAGGCAAGTCTTTTTTTAGTGAATCAGTTGAACAGGTACACAAATACCATTAATTAATTCATTTGCAAATTCAGCTAATCCAACTGCAGCAGTCAACAACTCGTGAATTAATCATTCTTTTAATATTGAAGTTGGGCTGAACAGCTAAATTATTATGTTGATGGAAATTTAATAGGTTTGAAAAATAAAAGCTAAATAAAAAGTACTATTATTATAGCAGTGTGATTGTATGCTTGAATAATTAATAAATTAAAGAAGTGCATCGATTATAAAATTAGTTGCAGCCTTAGTCTAAATTGCTTTTCCACGTGTTCTATCTCACCTCCCAATTTCCTGCACTTGTTTTATAACTTCTCTATATTAATGTCATGATTCATTCTCTGGGATGAGGGAATATGTTGTTTCTGGAGGAAAAAAGAGAGCAACTGGGGTTGTGCATGCGGAACATGAGATGGGTGTGGTTAGATTGCCCCCTACACCTCTTAATTTAGCCCAGGAGCCGAGCAACAGGTGACCTCCGTGCCAAAATAGTGCCTGAACCAATGTATTTGGAAGGAATTTCAGATTCAAACCTAAATGACTGCAGGCAATGTTTTTTTTTTTCAAATTCAGGCTGTGCAAAAACACTTTAATATGATGCAATCCAGCACCAAACGTTTGCACTGAGCTGAAAACCTGCGGGTTCAGCGAGCAAATAAGAGTTGGATAAGTTTCATAGCTGGGGTGAATTTTGTCTCCCCTATCTTCTCTCCAACCGCACGCCCCTCCAGCATTCTTAAAATGTGATGTCACCTGGCCTCTAGTTCAGTTACTCCTTGAATCTCACTAGAAACCTATTTCTCTTTTAAAATGCACTGATTGCGTGCCTGGATTTTAATCCTTGTGTTTTTGTATTTGCACTCATAAATGAGTACTTCCTAATAGCCTGTGCATGAAGACACATTTGTTAGCATATTAGCATGTGTTTGCATGTCAGGCTGCACACAAAGCAGCTATTTAAAGCCCATTGATAAGCTGCCAGGCAATTACTGACAGCACACGAGAAAACTAAACATGCACATTCATTATTTTGGTTTGCTTCCAGGCCTTAAACAACTTGTCCATCACTCCCTTAGGAGACAATCTGCTTTTATAATGGTTAGCTCATTGCAGCCAAGGCCAAACATCTGTATCTATATAACTATTGGATGGTTGAGGTCTGAAGTAAATGAAGCAAGGCAGTGACAGTGTGTAACTTCAAGGCACTAATATCAGCATGTGATCTTGCATTAAGGTCAGACAGAAGAGTGCATAGAGGGCACAAGTGGCTATTAAAGATTAAAAGAACCAGCAAAGCAGCCATATCTTTACTGATGACCCACATCAGCCCTGATCCAGAGCTTTGATTTATTTTTAAAGGAGACTGTAGGCTTCTTTAAACATTACTGGACTCCATAGTGATTTCCTAGTAAACCCATTAATCACATCTAATGTCTTTGATTAGATTACAACACTGAAGAACTGGAGACACTTTGGCTCTTTTCATGTCTCTGATTAGGGTTTATTGTATAATCACATCATGTGTCTCTTGCTCCTTATCCTGTTTCAGCGCTTATCCATTTGGAACTGGGCCTCTTGAAAAAGATACTTGTTTTTAGGGGCTTGTTTTAAAGCTATTTATTTTCATGTAATGGCTGACTAAATTTCACACAGTTTTATCAAAGTATGAAATATTTGATATCAATTCTAAAATCTAAAGCTAAAGATTACATTTACAGTTATTCAATTATTCATCTTTTTAAAGATGCTGCTTCTCTCTGTAACAGAGTATTGAGCGAGATGAACCCATTGAAGTGGATCCAGCACCAATTTCCCATGGCTTGGAGAATGGACACATATGCTCAACAGGTATTACCCATAATAATTCTTGTAAACCATACATGGGGTGCATCTCAATCAGCTAACTAGTTACATTAGTCAGGTGTAACGAGGCTGTTCTAGGTGGGGAGTGAACCCGGGTCTGTTGGGTCCAAAGTCACTGAGTTAATGGATTGAGCGAACTCCCCACTAAATGAATCCAAGAGCAGGGATGATCAAATGGCCAGGAGTCGTGGGTCTTCAACAAGACAAAGCTTTACTAATAAAAGGTGCAACAAAACAAGAGAAGCCGTGCTTCCAAAAAAACAGTACAAAGAAAAATAGACACAAGGGTCTAAAGACTTAAACTTTAACAGACTTAGCTTGCAACAGGTAACATAGGCTCAAGACTGAACAATAAGGCATGGCACAAACACACTTAAATAGGGCAAGACACAGGTGTGATGCATCAGGCATAATGAGTGGTAGTGTTCAGCAGGAATCTGGTGAGGGTCGCCACCTGCCGACCAGGAGGAAAATAGCAGTCCAGTTAAGGATTCCTTACATCAGGGCACTGACCAGCCTATCAGCTATTTTAAGGCATGTCTTAATTGCAAAATTCCCATCGCACTGGATCCTTTTCTCCGTAAAACTCCCACAGCGCATCGCAAAAACCAGGTAACTATTTTCCCTTAAGTCAATTCAAGAAACATGCCATTTGGAAAGGGTACAGGTAGTGAAAGTAATGTAGTTATTATTTTTATTTTTTGTCTGACAAGTTTTAATAGCATTATATTAGCTGCATTTCTTTAAGGCCAACTCACACCATTCTAATACTATGAGAACATGGAAATCCACAACATAACTATATTGATTACAAATAGGAGGAACAATATAATCGGAATCACTTTCAGAAAGTTTTTTTCAACTGATTTTTCTTCAGCTGGCCAATCACAATCAGCATGAGCCTGACTTTAAAGATCTGGAGCATTTAAAATTGCAGGCAGCATAGATGTAATGCAAGCTTATGATAAACCAAAAAATTATTGAGTGTTGGTGTGGACGCTAAAATATTTATTTTTACAGTTCTTGTTCTTGGTGGGACTGGGCCATTATACTGCTTCAGTTGTAACATACTGACCCCAATCCATCATCTCTCCAATCAGAAAACTCCATTGAGCCTTTGAGGAGAAGCTCACCCTCCAACGGTGTGTCACAAGAGCACTCAGCCCCTGTTTCCATGGCGATGCCACACCTGCCCATCACAGCAACCACCAAAGTGGCTGACTCTGCAGTTATGAAAAGTCCTGAGTCACCTGGTAGCCCGATGCAAGCGATGCCGTCAGCCATAACAGATTCACTGACAAGCAGTCAGCTGGTCACCAATGATAACCAGCCACAACTAGAGTCTCCTGCTCATGCAGGTATGACTATCACAACTACAGCTACAGATGAGTCTTTCTGCTGTCATCTCCTAAATGTGTGTGTTGGTCTTGTGGTTACAGTATCGTCTGTGAAAACATGGGCTCCGACTCCTGCCAGGACTATGGGCTCTCCACGGCTTAGCGGTAGAACAAACTCATCCATTCTCTGTGACTCATATATACAGCATGTGCTTTTATCACAAAGCCTGTCTCATTGTTTGTGTTGCTACATGTTTTATCTTACAGAGAAAGCATCTTCGGCTCCAGCCAAGTCAGTGACTTACTCTGGGCTTTTTCCACACAGTACAGACAGGTGGGTCGAGTCCGAATATGCTTAAGTGCAAATAAATGTTTACACTAAGCAAGATAGTCTTGGTAACACTTAAAAACAAGGTTTAATTTGTTAGCATTAGTATTAGTTATAATAAACTTTTAACTAGCAACTCTTTGTAAAGCATTTATTATCTTGGTTCATGTTATTGCATACACTACCATTAAAAAAAATAAAAAATTCGGCAATGATACATCACATTGATCAAAACTGAGAGTAAAAATATATTTCATGTTACAAACGTCTTCTATTTCAAATAAGCGCTGTTCTTTTGAACTTTTATACTCATTAATGAATCTGAAAAAAAAACACATCAGTTTCCACAAAAATATTGATATGAAATGAGCGTGTGACACTGAAGATTGGAGTAATGGCTATTAAAAATTCAGCTTTGCCATCACAGGAATAAATTCATTACATTTTAAAATATATTACAAATAGAAAACTGTTATTGTAAATTGTAATAATATCTCTTTGTATCAGGAATGTGGATATGTCAGAAGATTTATCCTTCGGTAAAGGTATTGAGCGCAGACGGGAGCTTGTGAGGTCCCAGACTTTACCTCGAAACATTGGAGCCCAGGCTTGCAGGTCCATCTTTGAGAGGCTGGACTCTGAGAACAACAGGTAATGGAATCATCCTGCATGTCTAAACAACCTTTTTTTCATGCTCTGATAAGTCATTTGCAATAAAAAACCCTCTTGCGTTGATCTACCCAACTCAGTCGACCCAAGCCTGTGGATTCCAAACCAAAGCTGAAACGTTCTCAGAGCTTTGGAGTGTCCAGTGCTAGCAGTATCAAGCAGATTCTTCTGGAATGGTGTCGATCCAAAACCATTGGGTACCAGGTAAGACATGCCATAAATGTCTTGGGATTTATCTCAAACCAGGAGAAAAAGGGAGCTTTGCACACATATCAACATAGCCAGTGTTTTAAAACTATGAAAGGTTTCACAACACTGATAGGATGAGGATTATCCGCATTATACCACAGCTTTAATCAACTTTATTATCAAAACGAAGAAAGTGAATGGTCATTATTTGTGTGGTATTAGTGTTCCTCCCTATTCTATTCTGCTCGGCTCTAGTGCGGCTTTGCAAACCAGCCCATGTGGTTTTAGTTAGAGATTGTAATGTAATGGTCAAGCCTAATTTAGTGTCAAAAGAGAGTAGTACATAAACATGAGAACCAGAGCGGACAGCTGACAACACGCGTGACGGTTTCCATTTCCCTCAGTGACAGACACTGTCTTAGCCTGTCAGATTTGCCAGCTACGGATGAAAAATGAATACCATTAAATGATGAGGTGTACAGAAAATTCCAGCATATGAAGATAAGAGCCAGACAACAATAAAACATCTGCTCTGACAACCAAAATCATGTATGCAGACTCTCAAAGAAAATTATTATTGTTCTATGCCTTTCATAATGCTAGAAGAATTATTTTTCCAGGCTATTGTTATTCGTTATTATTATTCCATTAAGATTTATTACATTCTTAAATTAAATTAAATAGAAATTCAGAACACATCTTAAACTTACAAGAATATATATATATATATATATATATATATATATATATATATATATATATATATATATATATATATATATATATATATGTAGTATCAGTGTTATTTTAGCATTACCTAGATGCTACATGATAGTACGTTTTTATTTATTTTTTTGTCATTTTGTTGTTTCATCATTTTTCTTAGTTTTTCATTTGTATATATATGTTTTTGTTACATATTTATATTAAGTTATTTTGGAGCATCAAGTTAACTAAATGAAAATAAAAATGTTGGCAACTATCTAAAAATTGTCACAGTTATGGACTTTTGGATGTGTTTCTCTCTGTTCCTGTTTAGTTCTGTTGCCCTATAGTTTCAGATCAGTCCTGATTTTTTACGTTTACTTGTGATTTGCAGCTGTCACTCTTTCATTAGCCTCCTTATTTATACTCCCTGTTCTGTTCAGTCTTTGCTGGTTATTTTGCTTTATCATTGTGTGTGCTGCGTTTGCTCCTGTGATTCTTTTGTGTGTACTCCTTGTGGCTTAATAATTAAAAGATTATTTTTGGATAATAGTGCTTTAAATAGCACTACTATTTGTCGAATAGTGTTTTAGTTTTTCAAATCTTATTTTAATTTTCATTCATATTTATTTTTGAAAAATGTATGGTTTTAATTTTAATTTTATTTAATCAAATATAATAACCCTATATATATATCCTAAGCCTACCTACATATACTGTATGATTTAGGTGTGTGAAGCATAAATATATTTTTATTCATGTATTTTTTTAATCTGTATTTTTATACAGTTAATTTGATAAATTACAAATACATTTATTTATTAAAAAAATTTACATTTATGCATTCAGCAGACGCTTTTATCCAAAGCGGCTTAAATTGCATTCAGGCTAACAATTTTCTACAATCATGTGTTTCCTGGGACTTGAACCCCCAACCTTGCGCTTGCTAACGCAATGCGTCACCAGTTGAGCTACAGGAACACTATTATTATTTAATTATTTTTTGGAATAACATGCACTGATGAGTCAAGTTGAGTGAGACTAGGACCAGGAAAATAATACAGCCAATTTTGACTTTGTGTTGAAGGGTATGGGAGCAAAACCGCAGTGTGCTGTGAAATATAATAGCTTCACTCTCTCCCATTAATCTGCAGAACATCGACATCCAAAACTTCTCATCCAGCTGGAGTGACGGCATGGCATTCTGCGCCCTGGTCCACTCTTTCTTCCCCACAGAGTTTGACTACAACGTCCTGTCCCCTGCCGACCGCAAACATAACTTTGAGCTGGCATTCAGCACTGCAGAGTAAGTCACTGCAATGAAAGCAACCCTGTTCAGCTTTTTCACAATAGCATCGAGATGTCAGCACACTTCATGGTGCCTTAAGCTCTTAAGTTTGGTAGTTTGTCTTATTGTCATTACATCAGACACTGAAAAAGGAAATGAAAATGAAATTTTTCATTTTAGTAAAAAAAATTTAGTAAAAAAAAACACTGGAAAAATAAATAAAATTCTGTAATGACATATGGTTGAGTAAATAAAGACTGCATATTGATTTTCATTTAAAAGCTCTAATAAAGTATTAAAAGTCTTTAAATAGAAATAGACTGGATAGATGAGATGTGAACTTAACATGACCCGACCTAAAAAGCTGAACAGAATGGTATCAAAATACAAGTTCACACAAATCATCTGCAGTTGTGCTCCACATCACCTCACAGTACGGCACAGAATATAATGTTACTTAGTTTCTGATGCGTCTGAGTCTATGGTGTCCGTAAAGCGCACTTTAAACCACTAACATGCCAACAAATTCCTTCTGAGCTCAAAGGAACCTCCTCGAACAGCTACTCCGACCTGACAGCTCTGCAGCATGACATCATGCTCCTACAACTGTGTCCCAATTCCCACATCCTGAAATATTTACACATGCCTATAACTGCACTACCAACGTCATCTGAACATATGTATTACACTTATCATATTAACTTAAACAGTCAGGGGACATGGAGAATGAATAGAAACAACCATACACGTCCAACCCTGTTAAATCTGTTTCTCTGTATTTCCAGGGAGAAAGCGGGCTGCGATAGACTCATTGAAGTGGAGGACATGATGGTGATGGGAAGAAAGCCAGACCCCATGTGTGTCTTTACTTACGTCCAGTCACTATATAACCACTTGCGCAAGTTTGAGTGAGATCTCGGCCTCTTGGGCCCCTGCTGAACCCTCTGCACTGCCCCCTGCGGGACAAAACTGAACTCTGATATAGTCACTATGGCATGGGGCTGCAAAATGTCCAGGGGAACCCACACCATTTCAGTTGCATTTTAGTCAAGAAAAGATCATTGACATGGTTTTTGTATAAGTCACGCTCTTTTAGAAATGGTGGCCTTTTTAGAAATGTATTACTAAACAGATTGAATTTAAAGGAATATTTCACCCAAAAACAAAAATTTACTGATGGTGTACTCATACTTAGGACATTCAAGATGTTTGTTCTTCACCGGAATGGATTTAGAGAAATCTAGCATTACATCACTTGTTCACCAATGGATCCTCTGCAGTGAATGGGTGCCGTCAGAAAGAGAGTCCAAACAGCTGATAAAAACATCACAATCCATAGATTCCACACGACTTCAGTCCATCAATTAACGTCTTTTCTGCATGTTTTTAAGAAACAAATCCATCATTAACACATTTTTTAACTTCAAAAAGTTGCTTGCAGCTAAAACATGAGTCCTCTGTCATAATATTGTTTGTCCAGTGAAAGAAAGTTGTCTTGTCTGGAGCAGGAAAGAAAGTTGCACAGATCAAGCACCGTTTACAAGTGAAAACTGTTCTAAACAAATATGTTGGTGGATTTGGATGTGAGAGGAGAACAGGGGATGGACTTTTCATTGGGAAGTGTTATTATGGATTATGTATTCGTAATTTGGCAAAGAGTGATCACAGTTTAAAGTTGAAATGCCTTAATGATTGGATTGTTTATTAAAAATCACATCTTTTTTATGTTAACTGAAGTCGTGAAAATAACTTATACATTAATAACTTAAAATAACTTATATATTTTCTAACAACACTTATACACTAGAGGATCCATTGTGAGTAAGTGATGTGATGCTAAATTTATCCAAATCTGTTCTGATGAAGAAACAAACTCATCTACATCTTAGATGGCCCGAGGGTCAGTAAATTTACATTTTTGGGTGAATTATTATTTTAAGATAGTGGATTATGGAGCCAATTTATGGACTTGAGAAATGTACTGATGAAAGATAGAAAGAAATAGCAATGTACAGTTAATAAGATACAATATATCCTTTGTTCTAAAATAGACTGGCACATTTTTTATTACTGTTTTGTCTTTTTTTTTTTTGAGTGGCATAAGAGCAAAGTTTCATAGGCCACCCTGAGCTGCACATTTCTGGTTGTCTTTTTGTACCGTTTCTGTAGCTTTGCCAAAGCTCAGATACACAGCTCATGTGCAAGATGTACAGTACAAAACATACAGTAAGCACTGGATCTGCATTGTAACCAGAAATGCTGTAAACCCTGTTTAAACAAAGCTGGTCTCTTAACAGTGATCATCACCACCAGCGAGTGTGATTTAAATGTTGTTGGTTGTTTTGTTTTTTGAATGCTTTTGACTCATCTTAGCTTTATGAATGTTATTTTCTTGTAAAAAAAGAAAAAAAAAAAAAATTTTCCCACACTACATTTTTTGATTCAGTAACAATTACAATAAACATCAAAGCACAAATGTTTCTTAGTTACAACTTAAAAAATAAGGAATAACAACTGTAGAGGGCATTCAAATAAATATGAACATAGATATGAATAACAGTGATCATAATGTACCTCCTAGTGTCTTGAGAGCAAAGAAGTGGTTTCCAAAACCACTTAAATGTCTAATTAAACTGTTGATTAATTCTAAACTTTCTGATTAATTCTTGCACATTTCAGTATAAAGGATTTCTTTGTAAAAGCCTTTATTAAATCAAGACTAATCACTCAACCTCACTGTTTTGATTTGGAGAGAAACTAAGCAAACTGAAAAAGAAGCTCTACAGTGAAAAACATTGATGATGACACAAAAAAAACAGAAATGTTGGATGATTTTAGTTGGTATTAGGGCTCTCCGAGCTCTCCCTCCATAGTCCGGACCAGAACATAAAGCTCAGCAAGACCGACAACAGATGCTGCAATCACTGCAGCTATTACTCTCTGAAAGAAAATACATACAGAGACATTAGAAATATGTTTTGTTCCTAAACACCCAACCTCATTGCCTGTGCATTGATAGTGTGAATGCTGTTTGCACTTACTGCTGTCGTCTCTGTGAAGATATACTGGCTGCCCAGGTATGAACAGGCAAATGCAGCAACAACAGTCACCAGGAAGTTCAATAAAGTAACAACAACTGCCTTCGCGGAACGCACTGAACAATACAAATGGCACATAAGATGAACAAGACAGAGATAAATAAAATGAGGAGAGAACAATAGAACATCCTGACCTTGTCGTCCAAAATCTGCTAAAGTTCCATGATGATGCATTTCCTGTTGAGCAAAATATACATTTACTGACATGATTTACAAAAACACATTAAAAGCACGTATATAATAAAGTCTTTAGTTCACCTGTGGATTTACATTCCGTGTTATTCTCTTATATTCTTCATTAGCAAGTTTTGCTTTAATTTTTTCTAGACGGGCCACCAACTGGGGGTTCTGTTGGGAGGAAATAAATAACTATGATTATCAAGCTTAAAACAGTGAATAATATAATTTCTAATATTAACATAAATACAGATAGTAATGAAGTATTCCCAATTACCCTTGGAGGTCTGATGACTTGCGGAAGATGAAGTGTGCTGTCCTTAAACAGTTCATGAAGATACAGTGGATGTCCTACAAAAACAGCACACTCAGCTTGTAATGTGCAAATACATCAAAACATGAATTGCTCTATAAAATGTGAATGTTTCTTACCGTTTTCTTGAAGAAGCTTGTGTAGTTTTCTCACAGTCTTGAACGGTATGATGGCCTGATCTGTCAGAGCCTTCAGTTCTTCCTTCAGCTCTTCTGATATGACAGTTTCTCCCTCCATCAAACCTCTCGCCTTCTCCTCAAATCTCTCTCCGACTTTAAACGAAGAAGCCATGATAACAAATATGCCTGCTAAAGATCAGGACACCTTAACGTACACTTAGTAGTAGTATATGTATCTCAGTACTGTATCAGGCTATGTGGACACAAAATAGACAAGTAGCGGAAAGCAAAAAGGAACTTCCTCGTTTAATGTATCAACAAGCTAAAACTACATCAAATTATATAAATGAAAAAACATTCCTAACCAAACTAATATGTTATTTCAATGTCGCTCTAATATAACTGCATATCAGCTGATTCCTTCTTCTTCTGGGTGTTTATCGCCCGATTGCAAAACAACTACACAATCGCACAGCGCCACCTGCTGTCAAGGAATATATTCAGCGCAAGAGAGGCTTTTATTAATATTTTATTCTTAAATTATTTTTTATATATAAATTCAATTATTTGTATATGATATTTGTTGAATAGATCGGTGCTTGTTTGGTTTTAACATGTTTACATTTGTTTATACGATATTTTGCGATATTAAAATTAATAATATAATATTATTTTGTTTTATTTGCGGGGAAAATTAAAACAAATAAACAAAATTCTAAACACATCAATTATATAAATAGTAAAATCCAGCGTCAACTTCAGCAATGTCGAAATAAATTGAAGAACGTTTGTGCGTAGTATCGACGTGTTCCGGTCGCAATGCGTTATGGGAAATGGTGTGCCACTTTGTAATGTCCAAATTGCAATTAAAGGGTAATAAATTAATTATGTGTCATTTCAAACTTGTGCTTTACTTGTACAAACTTACCAATATTCCTGAATTCCACGCGCTTTAGATGTGAGGTTGGTGTTTAACATGATTTTGACTAAGTCCATGTGTTCCTGTGCAGAATAGCTAAAGGAAGATGGCAGCGTGTGCATTACGTCGGGGCTTGTTGTCCATTGTTAGTAAATATAACCAGCACAAATGCACTCACAGAATACTGAGTGCAATAGACTTCAGCAGCCGATTCGATGTGAGAAGAGTCCAGCCGCTGTGTTCATCATGCGGTCTGTCCAGTTTTCAACAGACGAGGTTCATGTCATCGCGGTAAGAGCTAGTAAAGCGATCCGAGCGTCCTACCGTGTCCTCTTGTTGCATAACTGCGCTGAGATGTAGTTTCAGCAAATAGTTTTGCGATGTGTCTGTGAAATGCATTCGTGTTTGTTAAGAATTTATTATCAGCTGTCATGTTTAATATTAGCTGTTTCTATAGTTTGAAGGATTCACGTGCTTGCGTACCTGCTACACTACTGCTATATTATTATCTCACTGCTCAACTTTATGTTTGTAAGTTACAGCTTGGCTGGACGCCTGAATCATGGATCTAGTGTATTGATCACACTGCTTTTGAGTTGATTTTAAATTGCTGTTGGAATTGGACAGAAATTTTAAAAGGGCCTAAAAGGAGAACACTCTTCAGCCTTGCTTTCAAACCTTCCAAAGCCATTCTTGATTACATAAGTGACAGTGTGGGTCTGAGCCTGAGCCAGCAGACAGTAAACATGTCCTGTTTCTTCGGTCAGTTCAAGTCTGTCTGTTTAGTTCACTCTGAAACTTTCAGGTTCGATGTGGTCAGTGTCCAAATCCTTTGTTAAGATTGCGCAATATTCAGCCATGTTGACCAAAAGTTGGCTGGGATGTTGAATTCAATGGCATCATCTACCATCCCATAAAGCAAAACAATTAAGAATTTGAAATATAGAAATATCTCTTGCTGCGTGTTTGGTATCCCACTATGGGATATTACAATTTATATATATATATATATATATATATATATACATATTTTTAATTGATTAATTCTTGGCAGAAACAGGCCGGAAGGGAAAATACTGGAGCCTGTTGGAGTATTTGAAGCTCTGAAGCAGCACGGCAAATATGAAACTGGTCAGGTCAGTTAACATTTTAATGACAAAACCCTTGACTCTGATTCTTTTCATGTCAATATTCTAATTCTAAATGTGCAATCCACAGCTATTCCTACACAGTGTTTTTGGCTATAGAGGCATTGTGTTATTTCCTTGGCATGCTCGTCTTTATGATCGAGACGTGAGTCCTGCTGCTGCTGCTACTGCTGCTGCTGACAGGTATGTATTGAAGGACTTTTTTTAGGCTCATACCTGATAAAATTATTTAGTTTGTTTTACAACCCTGTGGTCGTGTTTGATGTTTGCTTTTTCAGCAAGCCAGACTCTGTGGGCCATGGGTCGAAAGAAGTGAAGGGCAAGATGCATACATACTACCAAGTCCTCATAGACACCAGAGACTGCCCTCACATAGTAAGTGGCATCAAACGACATATGCAAATAGTGAATTGAGGTAGTGTACATATTGCCCCATAACATGTGTGAACACTTAAGCTATGCTTCTTAAATATATTATTGTCCACTTGATTTTTAACTTAAGGTTGTTTGCAGCCATTTCAATCTTGAATGTTCAAGGCTTCTGTTATAATCCATTTGCAGTTATATTAGCTATTTAAAAACTGTTATGTCTGTTATGCTGCTTAATTTTTATCATATAACTTACATTTGTTATTGCAGTCACAAACACACTGGTTTGTAGCACAAATACTTTACAACACTCTATGCTTCTAGTTTTTACTTATAGTGACTAATGAATCAGAAAACTCATTTACTTCTAACAGAAAATAGCTTACTATTTCATTGCAATATAAGGTTAGAAAGTTTGGGTCAGTAAGATTCATTCTTTTTTGAAAGAAAATAAAACTTTTATGAATTAGGCAAGGACAACTAAAATAGAAGGGTACAAAAGATTTCTACTTTAAATAAATGCTTTCTATTCACCAAAATGTCATGAAAAGAATAAACCTTAAAATATATTCTAATAAGAATAATATTTTACCATATTACTATTTTTAATGTATTTTTTTAAATGCAGCATCGGGGCCTATGAGAGACTCTTTCAAAAACATTTGAAAAATCTTACTAACACAAAACTTTTGAACAGTAGCGTAAATATTTTATCTATATATGTATCTATGGGTGTTTTTTTTCTTTGCTGCATCTGTTTATTATGTTAGTATTAAATAATCAATGCGTTCATGTTTGTCTTGGATGATCTGCTGAGTTTAATGCAATCATGAGTCCATTTTCAATTTTTGTCACCATTAGTCTCAGCGATCTCAGACTGAAGCAGTTACATTTCTGGCAAATCATGATGATAGCAGGGCCCTGTATGCAATTCCAGGTAAACTCTTTTGATCAGTCACTAAGAGGTTCAATTATATAGAGGGCAGCATTTTATATATATATATATATATATATATAAGTTCCATTATCTGTCGATTGTGTTTTACACATCTTGTTCATTTCTTCCTTGTCTGCTTTTGTCTTTCAGGTCTGGATTATGTGAGTCACGAAGACATCCTGCCTTACAACTCCACTGAGCAAGTTCCTATCCAGCATGAGCTGTTTGAACGCTTCCTCATGTTTGACCCCTCCAGAAGTAACTAGTCCACTGATACTGTTGCAACAGTGTTCAAACTTTTACTGATGAAATCTTTCTTATGGACTGCATTTATACTGTTTATTTAGATCCTCCGTTTACAGCGAGAGATACCCTCCGGGCCTGGCAGGAGAAGAATCATCCCTGGCTGGAGCTCTCAGATGTGCACCGTGAAACCACAGAGAACATCCGTGTCACTGTCATCCCCTTCTACATGGGCATGAGAGTAAGAACAGAGGGTTGCTATGTGTTAATTTCTTATTGCAGGTTGCATTAAACTTACTAAATGTATACAATATCATGTATCACAGAGCTTAGTCAGGATAGCGCAATAATTAATTTTTTGACAGGAATGTAAAGAAAAAAAACATGATTAAACAGTTTTAAAAGTTATGAGTTAAGAAAGGTATGATATAGGACATACATGGTGTCTTGAATTGTAAAGGCTGTAAGTCTGTCCCTCACAGTCCTGTTTTCTTTTGCGTTAAATTCAATATAATAGTGTCTAACTGGATTAAGGTCTATACGCTATTGATGAAATTTTTGGGATTTGTAGAAAATGTATTTAATGATCTTCTATGCTCAGCAAGGCTGCATTTATTTGATCAAATATTATTACAATACATTGTTAAAAAAGTAATTTATTACTCTTAAACAATGTATTGTGTTCGCAAAGCTGAATTTTATCATAACTCCGGTCTTCAGTGTCTCCGTTTTATTTGTTGTTGAAGATACATTTCTTATTGATGTTAAAAAACTGGTATGCTTCAGTGCTTCAATATTTTTTTGGAACCGATATGATTTTTCAGGATTCTTTGATGAACAGAAAGTTCAAAAGAACAGCGATTTATTTGAAATATTAAATCTTTTGTAACCATCATAAATGTCTTTACTGTCAGTTTTGCCAATTTGATGCATCCTTGCTGAAGAGAAGCGTTGTTTATGTATTATTTTAATTTATTTTGTAATATGTATGGAAGTAAAATGAATGCATCTTGTGGTCTTGATTTTGACTTGTTTTTGTATGCCGACAGGAGGCTCAAAACTCCCACGTGTATTGGGTAGGCAAAATGACCTAATTATGTTTTTACAATAACTCATGGTTATTGGTGACCTGTTAGATATAATATGTTAATGTTTTCCTCAGTGGCGGTACTGCATCCGTCTGGAGAACCTGGGCAATGAGGTGGTTCAACTCAGGGAAAGACACTGGAGGATCTTCAGTCTCTCAGGAACTCTGGAAACAGTCCGTGGCAGAGGAGTGGTTGGCAAGGTTATTAATTAGCAAAAGTATAATCCAGAATTAAAAACTATGAAAAAATGATTTGTTTGCTGAATGCAATCTGTCATTATCTCACCAGGAACCTGTTTTGTCAAGTGAACAGCCAGCATTTCAATACAGCAGTCATGTTTCACTCCAAGCACCCAGTGGACACATGTGGTGAGATTATCAACATACTCTTACAACCATGATAAATGTTCATTTTTAAAAATCATGTAGACGGGAAATGCGTTCAACCTGTAAGACTGGATGGCTGAATGAGTTTTTTGGGTGTATCGAATGTGATGTTATTTTTCATGTTTTGTTTCCTTGTTTAGGGGGACATTCTGTTTTGAGAGGACAGATGGCTCACATTTTGATGTGCGCATTCCACCTTTTTCACTTGAGAGTAATAAATATGACAAAGCTCCCCCTACTGGCTATCCCCTGTAACAGACCTGTACCTATGGGCTTACCTCAGCTCAGCATCCTTACAGGCTCCCTTGGAGATCCATGTTTTACCTTCCTTACCAGTGCTCCTTCAATATACAGTGGATTTAGTGAAGCATCTTTCAGTTTCTGACCTCAGCACTGAATATTTGTAGCAGTCGCATATCTTAAAAGGAAAAAAAGGAAAGCAAGTTGCAATGAGGAGTTGATCTTATTAAATGGTGTAATGCAAGTGTGCGATGGGGACACGGCCAACTGATTCTTTTAAACTCTTGCATCTCGAAAGGCCGTACTGAGAGAATTTGAATGTGATTTTTCTTCTATTTATTTGTTATCTTTAAGTTTAAACCCCTTTTATAATAAATTCCTTACTTATATTCTGGAGAAGACATTCTCTAGATGTGTTTTCTCCAAATTGCAAATAGTCTACTTAATGGCTTGCTGCAAATATTATTCTAAGGTCATGCCAAAGTCAGCCAGTGCAATGTGGGCTGACTAAGAACTGTATTAGAGATCATCATCTTAAAACCAACCTTTGATCATATATTTGGATTAAACTACTGGATGATGAACCGCTTTACTGTTTACTGTAAATATGTTTGTAAAAGCATAAATAAAATGACATTTCCAATTTCCTGTTTTCTTATTATGATTGATATGGTATTTCAATAGCTGCTGCTGTTCTGTACAAATAATGACTTGAAAGAGGATCAGCAACTTGCACCGAGTTGTATGGCAATAAAGTATTGAATCCTGAAGATGTCAGGTCAGCTACTTAATTTACATTTTACATTTACTATTTGATATATTTACCTTAATGTTTCATAGAACTTTCAAAGGAATCGTTAATCCAAAAATGAAAATTTACCATCTGAATTATAGTAAAAAAAAAAAAATCACAGATTTTGATAAATTTAGCATTGCAGCACTTATTTATCGATGGATCCTCTGCAGTGAATGGATGCCAAAGAGTCCAAACAGCTGATAAAAACATCACAGTAATCCACACGACTCCAGTCTATCAATTAACATCCTGAGAAGCAATAAGCTGTGTTCATAATAAATCCATCATTACAGTGTTTTTACACATTATTGCTTTCTCCGGTGAGAAGTTGTCTAATCTGAATCAGTAGTGGAATATGCACAGATCGAGCACCGTTTACAAACAAAAAACTGTTCTAAACAAATATTTTGTTGGATTTTAATGTCAGAGAACAACAGGAACTAGACTTTTTCACTGGAGGAAGCTATAGATTATGGACTGGATTTTTTAGCAAGAAGTGATTATTTAAAGTTAAAATGCTTTTATTGATGGATTTGTTTCTTACAAACACGCAGCTTTTCACTTCAAGAGATGTCACCTGATGGACTGGAGCCATGAGGATTATTGTGATGTTTTTATCAGCTGTTTGGACTCTCATTCTGACTGCACCCATTCACTGCAGAGGATCCATTGTTGACCAAGTAATGTAATGCTAAATTTCACCAAATCTGTTCCGGTGAATCTTCAGTGGCCTAAACCTGAGTACACTGCAATTTTTTATTTTTTATTTTGAGTGAACTATTCTTTTAAGTGTTTTATTACCTTTTCAATACCAAATTATCCATACAAGAACAAAAAAATTGCAGCAGATGACATGCCGTGTGTTAAACACCAGATGTCAGCAAAGAAAGGCTAACAACGTAGTTCAATGATAAAAAAAAAATTATAACTTGAGGAGAATCTATACGAATATACGGGGATGGACATGCCCAAGCGTATGAATGATTCTTTCATTTCCTTTAAAGTACTCAAATTCCTCCTATAGTGCAAACTTGAGCAGTCCCAGTAGCAAGCATCTGCTCCACTTGGTTTACTGTACCAGCAGTGGTGCATTCTCGACTGTAGATTGAAACACGAGTGGAGGATGTTGCAGACCGCTCCACCCCTCCCACACAGCCTGTGTCCAGTCCAGACCCAGAGTGATGAGAGACCGTTCAGTCGCTCTCCTCTGAACACACCCTACCCTCAGACGGGACACACCGGGGGAGAGGTCATATCAAAGCGGAAATTAATTCGACATGGCACATTTTAGCAGAGAACAGTGATATTCCTGCGGGCTGCGTGGAAGAAAATACTGGAATGACTTGTGCGCGGAGGAAAACCGTGACGTACGACGTAAATATTTACATGCCCTTGCTCACAGCAGTACTGCTAGACATCGACTAAACTCACATTGAAACCTACATCGTGTGTGTATGAGAGACTGCGGAGGAACTGCGATGTTAACACGCACTAAGAACGACTGAAATAAAAACACAGGCGGAAAACGAATCATCCTTCCCTGAGATCGTAATAGAATTCTGATGACCGTGAGTCTGTCCGGACCGTGAGAGTTTCTGCAGGTTTGCGGGACTTTTGTTTAATCTGCGGTCATGCCGCATGCTTCATCAGAGCTGTTCCCTACCTCAGAGAATCGAGGATTGCTGAAGTTTTTTGACAGAAGAGACTAATTATGACCTAATTGGGCTGAAATACGAATAGTTTGGAATGAAACTGCCGCCTTATAAAAATTCCAAATTATTTTGTTAGCAATCGTAACTTTTGTGGTTACTGAAACGTTGTTGAAAACGTATTGAAACGTATAAATTCTTATTTAATTAATAATTTTTAAGACCCCCAGTTTTGCTTTAAGGGGATTCATGCCTTAATTAGGGGGTTTGACACCCCTACCCCTAAACCTCCCTTATTCACACCCTGCGAATGAGCACTTTGTGAAAAAGATTTTACTGAAATGCAATTGGATGCAAGTTTTTATAATTGTATTATGTAAATTCACATTGATCTTTATGTAAGTATATTTTCTCTCTCAGGTGAAAGATGACAGGTGTGAGGTGAGCAGAAGGACTTTTAAAAACTGTTTTCTAATAAACTATAGGAACGCTAAGGCTTATTTCTTATTTTCATTTGTTTCTTACCAAATGTAATCTCATGTATACAGTTAAAGGACTTTTAATAGTTAAATGACGTGAAGTCATTTTGAAAGTATGCCCAGTCTGGAGGCCTTTTTCCAGGGTGAGAATCTGTAACCAATCATGGGAGCGAAGCAAACTAAGACTGGAGGACAGGAGGCAGGATCGAGCCCTCAGAGCACAGGATGGAAACAGACCCCCACAAAAGAGCGAGGAGATATCCTTACTTCTTTGATGTTGAGGTCAGGAGACAAACTGAGGAGCGGCGGGACTCCTCCTCCCTACCAGCGGCGCATCGGGATGATACAAGAGATGATGCTGATGGCAAAGCAGGGGAAACACGATGAGGCGACAGAGATGCTGAAAACTCTTCGGCAGGTACAAATACCACTCCATGTTTCTTGTATAGGCTAGGTTATAACTCAAATAAAGGACAGACTTTTTTCTCTGATGAGTTTTTTGTCTACCACAAGTTGAATGTCAGCCCTCTTATCCATTAGTGTACCTGTCAATGTTTTCTCAATTTCTCACACAGCACTTGAAGAGCTCTTTTACAGTGACAAATATTGTCCTGTAAAGCTCTGGGGTACTATTTTTTTATTTTATTTTATTTTTTTAGGCTCCCTGTGTTCACAGTAGTGAGATGTAATGTCCAAATGTCAAGAATTCAGATCACTAAAATAAGAAAATAGGGGTTGACCGATTATCGGCCTGGCTGATTATCTGTGCGGATTTTAAGCTTTTTTGGCATTTCAAAACCAATTTTGCAGATAAAATCATTTAAAACCATTTAAAGAAAGTTTTTGTCAGAGCCCTTGATATTCTTAGTTTTTACATAAATTTTAATTTTTATACCAGACATACATATTGGTTCAAAATATCGGTTATATGTCTACTTTATCTGAAAAACACATATCGGTCAACCCTTATAAGAAATTATGCTCACTCTGGTATCTATATAAATTCGACTTCGGCAGCTTTTTGTTTGCATATGTAGGACCACCCGTGGGCCTCTCAGCTGGTAAACAGAGGCCCCAAAGCATTGGACTCATTGACCTGATTTGTAATCCGTACCCCATGCAGAAACCACAATTTTCTTTTACAGCAGAGAATCATTTGTTGCATTTGTGCTAACATGTCAGTCCAGCACTGGTCTGGTGTTTTGTAAGCTGTTGAAAGACATAAACTCTTCCTCCAAAACACATCATATTACTGTAAGATTTTATACAGAACTGATACAGATTTATCTGAGATACAAAAAGACTCCAGCAATAGTTTCCCAGCTCTATAGATTCTGCATTTCACAGAATTCAGTGATATTAACACAAGATGCCCATTTTACAATCCTGTGAAGCTGTGAGAACAGACACAGCTCAAGCTGGCCGAAGAGTAATACTGCACTGCATAAACACCAACTGTTTACGTTGGGTCGAGTGATTATGGATGCTGTCAGTAAGCACAGTGCTCTTCTTTATATCGAATGGGATTAAAGACCGAGTTAATGGGGATTTCTAGTCCTCCATAGTTTGTAAATGAATTGTTGGGCAGTGACGAAGAAACAGGTGGACATTCTCAAATGGACATTGTGAAAAAGAAGTACACTTATGGAAAAAAATATTCTTTAAAAGAAGATACTTAAATGCAATCTGAATGTAATGTTTTCAGAAATTTTATTGCATATTACATGTAAAAGTGTATTATAGTTTAAATTTCTATTAAATGCAGTTAATTCATGACTTGTGCTTTTTTGACCAACTTATGACTCAAGTACGTCTTTATATGTATTTAAATAATTATGTGTATTTATTTATTGTGGATCCCGCAATGGGGGTTAAAGCATATAATGAGCAAAAGAGACAAAGGACAGCGTCTCTTGTCCAGTGGTTACCAAATGCACCTTGTTGCCCGGAAACCATGAAAATGGATGGGCCTTTGATTACATGGAAATCGATTAATAAAGATTCTGCTCCATAGAGAGAGGATAATGATAAACCAAGGCTTTTGTTCAGTGTGCACATTTTAGGTCCGGGGTTTTAGTGTTAGAGAAATTCATTATTATGTTATATGTAGTGACATCAATATTATTCAGCCTTTTTCCTTGAACCTTTCCTGAGCTTTTTTACTTTGTCATACTAATGACGATTTGTTTCCTTCACACCCACCCATTCTCTGCTGGTTCGTGCTTGATTATTTAGCTCTGGCTTTAGAGCCGTCACCCCACACACGTTTGCAAATGTTTTAAATTTCTGATCCGCCTGGCTGCACTTTTGCTTTACAGACTGCAAATGTTCGATAATGTAGATGAACTTTTCTTTCAGTTTGGCTTGTTTTGCAGAGTTAAAGGTTTTCTCTTATTCTTTTCTGACAACAAAGTCTGTTCACTTTCTAGGCCCACATTTTGAAATTTATTTTCTATGATTTCATAGAACACATTTATTAGAAATAAAAAGCTTCTCAGATTACATATCAGAATTAAAGTTTCAGAATAAAGAAATATGCATTAAAGGTAAAGTTCACCCAAACATTTAAATTTGATGAAAATATACTCACAGACAGGCCATCCAAGATGTAGAAGATTTTTTTCTTCATCAGAACAGATCTGGAGAAATCTAGCATTACATCACTTGCTCACCAATGCATCCTCTGCAGTGAATGGGTGCCATCAGAATGAGAGTCCAAACAGCTGATAAAAACATCACAATAATCCACTAGTAATCCACATTTCTCCAGTCCATCAATAAACATCTTGTGAAGCAGAAATCTTCACAAGTAATAAACAAATCCATCATTAAGATGTTTTTCATTTTAAACCATCCTCTATCCATAATATTGCTTTCTCCAGTGACAAAATTATTTGAATAAGAAGGGAAATGCACAGATCAAGCTGCAAGTGTTTACAAGCGAAAACAGTTCTAAACAAATCTGTCTATGGATTTGGATGTAAAAAGACAACAGGGTATGGACTTTTTCACTGGAGGAAGCATTGTTATGGAGTATGGACACATTTTTTGGCCAGAAGCAACGCTATAATGTTAAAATGCCTCAATGATGGATTTGTTTATCACAAACATGCAACTTTTCCCTTCACAAGACTATAATTGATGGAGTCGTGTGGATTATTGTGATGTTTTTATCAACTGTTTGGACTCTCATTCTGACGGCACCCATTCACTGCAGAGGATCCACTGGTGATCAAATTAAGTAATGCTAAATTTCTCCAAATCTGTTCTGATGAAGAAACAATCTTATTTACATCTTGGATGGCCTGACGGTGAGTCATTTTCATTTTGGGGTTGAACTAATCCTGTAACTGTGATCTGCTGCAAGTCTGTAGTTTTCATTCTCTTGACCTCCCTGTATTGTGAATTTTTTTCCAGGATCTGGGAATGGAGTCAACCTCTCTGGATGATGTTCTCTACCGCTATGCCAGTTTCCGCAACCTGGTGGATCCCATTACCCATGACCTCATTATCAGCCTGGCCAAATACATTCACTGCCCAAAGACGGTATAGTGCTTCTGTGATTCGTGACATTCAGACCTAAACACACGCACACACACATACCATTTCTGTTCTATTTCTGTATGTTTCTTGTATGATGTGTTGCGTTAATATTTAATGAAAAGGGCCTTATAGCACTGCCTGGTCGTCATAGCAGATGTGCTAAATGAAACTGTACCATTCCAGTGCAGTGAGCATTAGGATGAAATCCAGTTTCTTAAGCATGTGTGAGTCTCTGATGAGCGGCAGAAACAGAGATGAAGAGAGCGGAGAGGGTAGAGACAGAGGGCGGTGTATTCGCTGATGAGTCACAAACACTAAAGACCAGTCAGCCCTCTTTCAAGACTGCTGCTGCTGCTGCACTTAATGAAGAAAGTCAGGCACTATAATATACCACTAACACCCTGCTCAGCTCCTATAGAGAGCTGCACAAATACCTGAGCTCCACTAAAACAACAAGGATGCCACCGTTTTTTTTCTTCAAACTGAGCTCAGTTTGAGTCACACGCTTGAAGTATTCAGTCAATTACAACGCACTGGATAGCTGACCAATCAGAGCACACCCTGCTTTTCAAAACTATGAGCTTTTTTAAAAAATCAACGCGTTTCAGAAAGGCAGGGCATAGAGTATGTGGAAAATAATGTGTTTTAACACATAAACACATTGCATTACACCAAATACACAAAATAATGTTCTTTTTAGCAGCGTCATATGACCCTTTTAATATATCATAGTAGTATCTGTATTGTATGTTAATTACCTATGAATTATATATCTTTAATATTTATATATTGAATTAAATAGATTTATACAGCACCGAAGTTGAATTAATAAGCTTTCCATTGATGTATGGTTTATTAGGATCGGCCAAGATACAACTATTTGAAAATGTGGAATCTGAGGGTGCAAAAAAAATCTAAATATTGAAAAAATCACCTTTAAAGTTGCCCAAATGAATTCTGAAACAATGAAACAAAGTTTTTTTGTAATTTTTTGTATGTTTTTTTAATATCTTAGTAGTATCTGTATTGTAAGTTAGTTACTTCTGAATTAAAGTTCGAATTGCAGTTCAGAAATGACTTAGTATTCAGCAAGGATGCATTACAATCATTAAAAGTGACGTTTACAAAGTTACAAAATCATTTCTGTTTTATTTTAAATGAAAGCATTTTTCTTTACTTGATAATCTGAAAAATAAAAAATCCAAATCATGTCTTCCACGGAAATATTAAGCAGCACAACTGTTTCCAACACTGATAATAAGAAATGTTTCTTGATCACCAAATCAGCATATTAGAATGATTTCTGAAGAATCATGTGACACTGAAGACTGGAGTAATGATGTTTTGCCAAAACAGAAAAAAATGTTTAGATATACAAAAATAGAAATCAATTATTTAAAATTGTCATATTCATACATACATACAGTACAGACCAAAAGTTTGGACACACCTTCTCATTCAAAGAGTTTTCTTTATTTTTATGACTATGAAAATTGTAGATTCACACTGAAGGCATCAAAACTATGAATTAACACATGTGGAATTATATATGGAATTATATACATAACAAAAAAGTGTGAAACAACTGAAAATATGTCATATTCTAGGTTCTTCAAAGTAGCCACCTTTTGCTTTGATTACTGCTTTGCACACTATTGGCATTCTCTTGATGAGCTTCAAGAGGTAGTCACCTGAAATGGTCTTCCAACAGTCTTGAAGGAGTTCCCCGAGAGATGCTTAGCAATTGTTGGCCCTTTTGCCTTCTGTCTGCGGTCCAGCTCACCCCTAAACCATCTCGATTGGGTTCAGGTCCGGTGACTGTGGAGGCCAGGTCATCTGGCGCAGCACCCCATCACTCTCCTTCTTGGTCAAATAGCCCTTGATGCCTTCAGTGTGACATAGTCATGAAAATAAAGAAAACTCTTTGATTGAGAAGGTGTGTCCAAACTTTTGGTCTGTACTGTATATACATATACATACATGTATACATATACATACATATATAAACACACACACACATATATATATATCCATACATTCATATAGAAGAGCTGGAGCCTATCCAACCATCTCGGAGAACAGGCCGGGGAAACACACTTAATAGATGGCCAGTCCTTGACCTGTACTTTATTATAAAAAATGAGAACCAGCCTTAGAAACATGCATATGCCATAACTTTAACTAAGCAGACATTATGAAATGTCAACTAAAAGTGGGGAGAGTGAGGGTTCACACAAGTGCATAAGGTGATGTTTCCTCTAAGTGATGTTTTTGTAAGAAGCGATGGAGAGAGACAAAGTGTGACAAAAGGACAGTTGGGCTGTCTGTTACAATCTCTGAGCTGTCAGAGCCTGCTGGGTGTATGATTACATTGCCAGGGGACCCACTGTCTGTGTGCAGGGGTATGCACACCAATGCTGACCAGTCATGAGGCACTGTTAATCTCACCTTCAGCAGCCACTAGGCTTTACTAACACAGTGTTTTTTCAGACATCTAAATATAAACAGACATAGTTCTATCTCTGATCCACTGCAGAGGTCAAGGCCTGGACCAGCAGAGAGATGTGATGGCCAGATTGATTTACATATTGATGTTTCCAGTGTGAATGCAGACACCTGAGCACAGGCAATGTGTCCTTGATGAAATACTGTTACTGTTATCTTTGATTCCTGATAAAAAACAAATGTCATTTGGCCTAGGGTAAGACCTATTAAAAACTTGTCCTGGTCTCTTGAATTTTAGCGCCCATTCTTCATATTGAGACATTTTGAATGTTCTTAGTTGGAGCCATGAATAGACAAGTGCTAGTACATGAAACATAAAGTTAATTTACTGAAGTGTACTGGACCTCATTTATTACCTGAAGCTAGTCAATGTAATTCCTGTAATAAACCTCAGCTGTGATTAATGTGACAAAACAAAATTACAGTTAATGGACAACCCCATTAGGAATGGATTTCACCTTTGCAGCTAATACCAATATTTCAGCCAGTGTTGTTTTACTATTGCTTATATACTATTTAAGTGTTTAAAAATTCTGAACGAGCTTTTATTTAAATATTTCCAGTTTTCTTTTTCATTGTAATTTAAGTTTTAGTAATTTAATGTGCTTTTGTCATTTTTATTAGTTTTGTGTTTTTTTAAATACTTCTGTTTAGCTTTAATTTAACATTTATATTTTATTTGATTTCAGCTTTAATTAACAAAAATTATTTGTAACGTTTTAGCTTTAGTTAACAATAACACTGCTGATGACAGCATTTTGGTTCAGAGTAAATTATGGATTCATCATGTATTAGTTCAGTATTAGTGGTATCAGTCGGTATTGGATATTTAATTATTTTTATATTTACAGTAGATTACCACTGTAGGAACCTTTAAACTTCTATAGTTTATTATAACTAATCAAGAATATTAAATATAATCTTAACCAAATCTCAAAATTAGTGTCCATGTTCATACAAAATTTCCAATTAATTCTGAATTCACAAAATAGTATACAGTTTTACAAACCTGATTCCAAAAAAAAGTTGGGACACTGTACAAATTGTGAGTAAAAAAGGAATGGAATGATTTATAAATCTCATAAACTTGTATTTTATTCACAATAGAATATAGATAACATTTCACATGTTGAAAGTGAGACATTTTGAAATGGCATGACAAATATTGGCTCATTTTGGATTTCATGAGAGCTACACATTTAAAAAAAAATTGGGACAGGTAGAAATAAGAGGCCGGAAAAGTTAAATGTACATATAAGGAACAGCTGGAGGACCATTTTGCAACTTATAAGGTCAATTGGCAAATTGATTGGGAATAAAAAGAGCAGAAGTCAAGATGGGCAGAGGATCCCCAATTCTCCCAATGCTGCGGCGAAAAATAGTGGAGCAATATCAGAAAGGAGTTTCTCAGAGAAAAATGGCAAAGCTTTTGAAGTTATCATCATCTACAGTGCATAATATCATCCAAAGATTCTGAGAATCTGGAACAATCTCTACGCGTAAGGGTCAAGGCCGGAAAACCATACTGTATGCCCATGATCTTTGGGCCCTTAGACGGCACTGCATCACATACAGGAATGCTACTGTAATGGAAATCACAACATGGGCTCAGGAATACTTCCAGAAAACATTGTTGGTGAACACAATCCACCGTGCCATTCGCCGTTGCTGGCTAAAACTCTATAGGTCAAAAAAGAAGCCATATCTAAACATGATCCAGAAGCGCAGGTGTTTTCTCTGGGCCAAGGCTCATTTAAAATGGACTGTGGCAAAGTGGAAAACTGTTCTGTGGTCAGACAAATCAAAATTTGAAGTTCTTTTTGGAAAACTGGGACGCCATGTCATCCGGACTAAAGAGGACAAGGACAACCCAAGTTCTTATCAGCGCTCAGTTCATAAGTCTGCATCTCTGATGGTATGGGGTTGCATGAGTGCATGTGGCATGGGCAGCTTACACATCTGGAAAGGCACCATCAATGCTGAAAGGTATATCAAAGTTCTAGAACAACACGTGCTCCCATACAGACATCGTCTCTTTCAGGGAAGACCTTGCGTTTTCCAACATAACAATGCCAGACCACATAGTGCATCAATTACAACATCATGGCTGCGTAGAAGAAAGATCCGGGTACTGAAATGGCCAGCCTGCAGTCCAGATCTTTCACCCATAGAAAACACTAGAAGCCTGTATTAGACAAGAATGGGACAACATTCCTATTCCTAAACTTGAGCAACTTGTCTCCTCAGTCCCCAGACGTTTGCAGACTGTTATAAAAAGAAGGGGATGCCACACAGTGGTAAACATGGCCTTGTCCCAACTTTTTTGAGATGTGTTGGTGCCATGAAATTTTAAATCAACTTATTTTTTCTTTAAAATGATACATTTTCTGTTTAAACATTTGATATGTCATCTATGTTGTATTCTGAATAAAACATTGAAATTTGAAACTTTCACATCATTGCATTCTGTTTTTATTCACAATTTGTACAGTGTCCCAACTTTTTTATAATCGGCTTTGTAATATTTATTAGCCATCTATTCGTTATCATCTAGAATTGTAACATCAGTGCATCCGTAGATTTAATTATTGGCAGCCCTGCTGGAGCATGCAGTGCTTTTTCTGTAACTTACATCGGCAGGAATAGTTTCTGTCTAGAGTGTGGCAGTTACTCGAGGCAGTGTGTGTATGAGAGTTCGTGTCTCTCTGCAAATTGAATTGCTTTAGGCAGTGATGAATGTGAGTAACAATAATAAAGCTTTGCAGAGATAGCCATACAATACATCAATTTGTCACTAACACATTACATGCTTTTTACCAAATCACACACATACATACTCACAGAATCTCAGATGACCTAATGATAGAGCCAGACTGTGTCTGTGACATGTCGGTCAGTCCATATAGCTTTGCTCCTCTGTCATCATAAATGTAAAAAAAAAAAAAAGTATTTTACCTTGAGGGCTCAGATACCCTGCTCTTCTGCCAGTCCCCATTAACCTGTTGTGTGTTACAGCTGATTGATGTGATCTCTCTCTCTCTCTGTCTTTATCAGGAGGGAGATGCTTTGGGTGCCATGGAGAAGGTGTGCCGTCAGCTGACCTACCACCTGAGCCCGCACTCCCAGTGGAGACGGCAGGGGCTTCTGAAGAGGAAGCCACAAGCCTGGTGAGAAAGTAGAGCTGACAAGCAGAGATGAGGTCTCAGATTTAGGCACTGAGGGCACATGCTGCCTTACTTTCTTCAGTAATGTACAACAATAGGGTTTTTTATTTCAAGTCTTTCTCTTCTTATTTATTCTTGACTTGTCTTTCTTCTTAGGGTTCTCATGGTTATGGAAAACTTGATAATAATTTAATACTTAAAATGAGAGGATATTTCTAGTTAATATACATTATTCTAGTTATCACATACAAAATTGTTCAAAAGTTTGGATTTAATGATCTCTAATGCTCACTAAGGTTGCATTAAAATACAGTAAAATCATGGTTTTCTAACATGTTTTAAAATGTAACTTAAAGCAGAGTTTTCAGCATCATTACTCCAGTCTTCAGTGTCACATGATCCTACAGAAATCACTCTAATATTCTGATTTGGTGCTCAAGAAACATTTCTTATTATCATCAATGTTGGAAACAGTTGTGCTGCTTAATATTTTGTGTAAAACATTTTTTTTCAGGATTCTTTGATGAATATAAATATTTTGTAACATTATAAATGTCTTTACCCCCCAAAACCTTTGAACACTGTTTGCTGAATATATGCATATATATATCTTATAATTACTTAATATATACTATCTAATCTATTGAAATCTATCTATCTAATCTATCTAATCTATCTGAACTATTGAATCACTGATTCATTAGCAAAATCCTTATACAGGAATCAAAAACTTTTTCAGTTTCATATTCTGGTTCCTTTTCTTTTTTCTCTTTTTTTCTTTTTTGTTTCTTTTCTTATTTTCTCTCTGATGTCCAGCTCTCTCCTACCACATAAGTACTTTCATTCCACATGAAAGCACTGCATTTAATTCCACATTATAAATTACAATGATGCCTGTATCCTTCAGCCCACACACAGTAGCCTAGTGGCTCACAAGTGCCTCACTTTGTTCATTAATTAAAGTGATTAGTTGGTTTAAAAATAAAAGGCTTTCCAACTTTGCAGAGCAGGCAGTCAAAATGAATCATCGCTTTGCTAGTTGTGTGTCTGTGTACTGATTCGTCAGCACTTAGGGATTAATTATTAATTAAAAACTGCATGGCTAATGGAGCGTTGAGGATTGGGTACAGTTCTGATGTCCCCAAGTTGTTTTAATACACAATATCGCATATTGAATTAGCTCCTCAAAGGGGTTTCAGCACTTTCTTCTCCATCCATTGATGATAAGAGTTGTGTTTATTCTGCAGAGTAAGTCAGTAAATGAAAGAGCAGCCTCCCACTGCGTGCCAAGTGGTTTTTTGCTAACACATGGTTCTGTAGTGTAGACTCATTCTTATGTGGCTCCTTTCCAGCTGCCATTAATATAGTCAAAACACAGACTGTGTAATGTGTAAATGAGGAAATACTAGGCTCTATTTATTTCCTGTGTCGATGGATACACTTTAGATTAGCTGACGCTTTATTCTGTTCCCTAACTTATGTATGCAAGGATAAAACAGGTGAAGTCCCTTACCGCAGTTCATTCACTGCATCAGCTGCTGTTGTTAAGATGGAATGTGAAGGCATGTGTTCTGCGTAGACCGGATTCGATACCTTCTTCTTTTTATCCGCTCTGTCTGTGTTGACTTATCCTCACCGGGTGCTTTTTGTTGATGGAGCACTGCTGTTTGTCTGAATCCCACCACACACGGCTCTTCATTTGTTAAGCTTATGTTGTGTACTGAGTGGCGTGGGTTATTGTCACAGATGTGAATGCAGCTGTTGGGGTTTAAAAAGGGAAGTGTTTCTCAAACAGCGTTCTCACCTTTTCTTGGGTGTGTTGCCGATGCTTGTGTGCCTCAGAGGGTCTCCTTATTCTCTGCTTGAACTTTCTCAAGCACTTTGTTAGTTGAGTTTACTGATGTGATTTCATCAGATCGGCAATAATGGGACTGTCCAGATGAAATAGGAGTTCAAATAATTTCACAGCCTGAAGGTGCAAACAGGAAAGAAAAACAAGGCAATAATTCAACTAAAATAAAAGTTCTGTCACTATTTCCTTGAATTATTGTGTTTCAAAACCAGATTTGATATGATATCATTTTCTTTTTTCATGGATTACAAAAAGAGTAATTTATAGCAAATTAAGCAAGCTGCTTGTTTCTATACAATGAAAGGGATTTTCATGTCAAAACTTTCAGTGAATAACAATATTGGTCTGTTTCTCAAACAAAGCTCCCACATGATAATACAGGAGTTGTAATGTGTGTTGTAAGAGTGTGAAGTTCTGTGTAAGAGATTAAGTAATATAGATGACTACTTTTTTTGATGTGTTTTAATTTTTCTTGTTTTTGGACTTTTACAAGGTCACCCATTCACTTTCATTGTATAGAAGGCATATTCTCCTATGGTGAAAAGAAACAACAATTTTGAGTTTTATTTGCTTGTAAGTCTCTTGTTTCTCAGATTGTTCTCCTGGAAAAAAAAAAAGTCTCCAGTAATCTAAGTTTTATTTGCCAAGATGGTGTTTTAATACATTAATTTAAATATTTCTAATTCATACAAGTCTCATTTCTTTCTTTTAAGGAGAAATGGTTCTTCATGGAACTAAAGATGTCAATAAAGAAACTTTATTTTTTAATATGTATATTAATATGAGGTTTGAATGAGCATCCTATATTTTACCTGGGAAAAATTCAGTAGTGTCAGTTTATTGTTACGTACACTATTATAATATTAATTAGTATTTTAAATGAGTTTTTATTTTTATTTTCATTTTAAATGTAATATAACTTTCAGTAATTTTATGTGCTTTTGTCGTCTTTATTTATTTTTTTATATTTCTGTGTAACTTGAATTTATTTTTTATTCACTTAAATAATTAGTAATTTTTATTTCAGATTTATTTCTAGTAATTAGTACTTCAGCTTAAAATAATTTAATTCTAATTTTCATGTTTTGTTTTTTTTATTTCATATTTATTTTTATTTTAATTAACAAAAACAATTTTTAGTTTTAGTTAACAGTAACAACAGTGATATTCAGCCAAGCATTCATTTTTAACTCTCATCATTTGATGCCTCCTCCAGTTACCCTTCTCTTTCTCTCTCCTTTAATGATTCCACCCTCTCTGCTCCAGTGGTAACGAAGTACTAACATGACCTTAACCTCGTCCGCCGGTCAGAGAGAGACAGTTTCTCAGACAGGTGTCAGGAGAATTCACACGTAACAGATGTTGGGCTGCAGTACATGTGTGTTTATGTTTATGCATTACTCATAGTGTGTGTGCAGTTTAATCTATGTGCCTCCGTGCAAATATTTACACTGAAGCTACATCAGTTCTGATTTGCAATTCTGGATAGCACCGTGGGAAATTACACACCTGCTCCGGATGTGTTGTCTGTTAGTTTATCCAATAACATCCATTTAACTTCAGTGTAAATACATACTTTATTTATAAGATATAGTTTATTTTTTAGCACAGCAGTATATGTCAAGAGTTTAGCACAGATGAGTCCAAATCATTTTAATGCAGGTGTGAGAAAAAGAGCTGAGTGTTTGCGTTTGTTTGGGACGTGTTTCTTGCTCATTTGCATAAGCTTGTGCTGTCGCAGTGCCAACAGCATCACCCACTCTCACTGAATATAATATATTGATCGACAGTCAAATTGTTAACTGCAAATGGAACAATATAAACAGATCTTATGAACACAAGATATCTAAAAGCTGTATTATTTGGATTGCATCTTCGAAACAAAACCTGTAAAGTGGAATATAATATGCAATAGACCTAATACATGACCTCTATTGTTTCATGGACTGAAATGTGAAATGCTTTTTGCTCGTCTGGTCTGCATGTGGTGAAGTGTCTGCAGTCCAGTGGAGACCCTTTAGTCCATAACAAGCAGCCCTCGGCTGTCAGGAGCCGGTGAGGAATGTCTTCCTCATCTCAATACAGGAAGACCGGAGCTTTCTGGATCATCATGTCCAGAGACGACAGTGTTTCATCTAACTTTAGCATATGATCTGCCTCATAACACCCACATTAAAAGCAAACTCACTGGCTAGAATTGTGAGGGGATAAAAAAGATAGAGCGATGTGTTTAACGAAAAAGGGATTTGGGAATATAAAACAGCAGTAGTAGAGGGTGTGGAATAAGGGCTGTTGTGAAATCATACTCTCATCTCTCAGGCATGTCTGCTGAATTCTTTCTGCCTTCTAAATTTTCCCTCCTGTTTTTCATCCCTCTATTTTCTCCTCATATGATCTCTTGAGTCGTTTTAATGCTGCCTCAGATTACCTCACAGTTCTGCCTTTTGCTAGTTTTTTAGTTGCTTAAGCTCTCGTTTCGTGCCTCTTTCTCTCATGTTGTCTTCTTGTCCTCTTCTGCTCACACTCTTTACAGCCTGAGAGCAGAAACAGCAGGTTTTGAATGTGGCGTGCATGATGATGAAATTGCAATAAGCTATTGATATTCATTCACTGTTCCTTACAGCTTTTTTGCTTCTCTGGCTTTTCAATTTCATTCCCTGTCTGTTTTTTATTCAAGCCGTGACTTAGACATTTCATTTGGCACATGGCAACTGCATGCCTCCAATTAGTGGTATCTTAACATTAATGGTTTTTTTTATTGATTTGTATAGCCGTCCAGACAGTTGTCATGCCAGAATCATTGATGTCTGAGAGGCTAAGTAAAAAAAGAGCTGTTTGACAAAGGAACTCAGCTTTTAAAATTCACATAAAGTCATTACATGGAGAGCTTCAGTAAAGCTGCTGGCATTTTGCACCAAAAAGGGAACAAAATTTGACCTGAATGTCAAATGTTGTACATCAATCTCAGGGAGTCAGCTTAATATTAGTGGTTTTCGTTTTATATTATGTTATATATTATGTTTATATTATATTTTTTCAAGTGTAAAAAGTATTTATAAACATTGAGAAAATAGACTGAGATGACTAATCTTCCCATCATGCCAAATTATTGTGTGATTTATTATAGATATATAGATATAGATATAGGGAAAATACAGTCAAATGTAGTCTTAACAAAATAACTACATATTAAACAAATAGATTTGATTATAATGAATTGAATATCAGTTCAACTGATTGACAAAATCATGATTTTTTGTATGATTAGGATATAAACCCAATGCAATGGGATACCAAAGTGTACTGCATTCATGAAAAGTGCTTGTTGTTTTAAATGATAAAATATTTTGTGCATCATACTAAGCAACATTTTAACTAAAAATTAATAATTAATGCACACATTCAGACCTTGCATCCACTGCAAAAGAAGGTCTATTTCAGGCTTTATTTCATTTTGCTCTGATAGTCACACAGGTATGACCTTTCAGCAGTGTGCTGGAGAATACAACAGTATAATGATAGGCTCAGCACTTAATTGGTCATAATTATCACACTTATTATCCAACAGTCTTCAACATATTTTCCAAGGGTCTTGGACCTGCATTCAGGGTTGGTAAGAGTTTTGTATATTTTTGGAAAGATGTCTCTTTTGCTCATTGAAGGTTGTGTTTATTTGATCAAAAGTACAGTAAAACAGTAATAATGTGAAATATATATATTTTTTAATCATTATTAAAATTAATTAATTAATGTTAAATTGGTGAAAGCTGAATTTTCACGAGTCCATTCTGCAGTGTCACATGATCCTACAGAAATCATTGCCTTCAGAAAACATGTTATGTTATTCACTTCTTTATTAAAAATTATCTTACTGACCCCAAAATTTTAACAGAGATATATATTCCAGCTATGTAAACGGTAGATTTTCGGTGAACTATCCCTTTAAGTTTTTAAAGTCACATGGCGGATACCATTTTGCTAAAAGATAGTTTTAATATTTCTGCTTGACATCCCTCCTTCGTTAACCAGAACATTTCGAAATGATCCGATGCTGAGGAGAGAATGTAAGTGGGTCAGATGCATTCAGTGTGAGATTGCTGAGTGAGGGAAAGGCTTTTTCTCTTAGAGAGCGTGGGATTCAGGATCCTGGCCAGTAATATCAGGAGAGTTGATATCCTGTTGTGGTTTAGCCATTTCCTTGTCTTTGCTGCTGTTTTATTTTGCTAGGTCAATGACAGGATCAGAGCGGGCCAGGAAATATATCATTCAGAATGAACATAGCATGTCAAATCAGGATGGTTATTATTCCTCTCTCTTCCTCAAATGCCAATTCAAAAAGATATATGCACGTCCTGGTGTGAATTAGCAACAGTCACATTATGAATTAGTATTCTCGTCATTTCTTTTCTCGCTTTCACTCTTTTTCTCTTTTCTTGCACACTGGCAAACTGTGGTGGCACACTGAGCTTATTATGAGTCTGCTGCATGTGCAGTGATTAAAACAACACATTTGTTCTCTTTTACTTAATAAATCAGCTTTTCTTCCTGCCTTCGACTTTAATTCCCTCCATTTATCTATCTCTCGTAGGTTCTTAATCCATATTTGACAATAACAACTGACATCATGATTAAATGAACTCTTTTGAACTCTTCTATGTTGCTTGTATTTCCAGGGCTGTTTTGAATCTGTAATGCATTTACAGAAAATGAATCCGTTCAATCAGATTTCCCTCAATGAGCCGTTATCCTGAATTTTAATAAACTGGTATGACTTTCAATAAATTAAGCTGCATAGTCTATTATTTTATTATTATTATTATTATTATAAATTGTAGTTCCTCAACCTTTTAAGGCTGGATAGTTTCAGTTTGCTCCTGTCCTACATGTCTTCTTTAGACACTAATGAGTGTTACAGTTACTTAAGCAATTTCAGGTTCTTCCATTTGTAGAAATCTGGTACTAGAATAGTATGGACGAGAGATCTAATAATCTAATTATAATACATTTTATACAATGAATTTTGTTGCCACAGGAAATGTCCATGCTAAAGGGTCTCATGTCGAACAGCATAGGGTTCTGGAAGAGACCATTTGAATATGTGAGCAGAGCTGCTGTATGTATGTACGGTCCAACATTAAATTGTTGCCACACATTATCATTTTTGCCACATAATGATTTAGTTCCTAATGAAATTACCAGCTAACCAGCAAATGTGTCCTAGTTTTATTATGAACTTATAGAATTTTTAATATTTTCTTTCCTTTGGTTAATATTTAATAAAGTTAATTTTTTTCTCTCCTCCAGTTGAGATTTATAAAATGCAATAAAAAGTTAATTCCCCCACCTCCATACACATTATTACTCTCTATCTGCTTCTTTTTCTCTTTCTCAGTCTGAAATCAGTTCTTTCAAGTCCTCCATTCGGTGGGACATTAGAACTGTCTGGCATCCCTCTTGGAGTGAAAGACATGGAGCGTCTCTGTGCCTACCTGCATCACCACGCATCTCGCATAGGCAGCATAGAGATGGGCTTCACCGAGCTCACAGACGATGCCTTCCTTCTGCTCCTCCCTATGCTGGCGTCTCTTCCCCGCCTTGAGACTCTGGCCCTTAATGGCAACAGGCTGACCCGTGCGGTGCTCAAAGAGCTCACAGACACGCTGAAGGACCCGGACAGCTTCCCCAGCGTCACCTGGATCGACCTTGGGAACAACGTGGACATCTTCTCCCTCCCACAACCTTTTCTGGTGAGTCTGCGAAAGCGCTGCCCCAAACAGGGCTACCTTCCCACCATCCTGGAGTTCGGCGAGAGCCAGGCCAGCGAGCCAGAGGGCAGAGTGGATGAAGACGATGCAGATGATACAAACAGGACAGAGAGTATGGGAGAACTCAGATCTGAGGTAGAAGAAGAGATTGACGGTGAGATGGAGATCGAAGACATGATGGAGGAGTTGCTGGACTTTGACAGGGAGGTGCAAGGCAAGGAGGATGAGGACGATAGTATGTGGACCGTGGAGGAGCAGCGGCTGGTAAAAGATCCAGTTGCAAAGCGGAACAAAGAGAAGAGAGTGTCCAAAACAGAGGGCAAAGAGGACTTACAAAGCCAGTCTTCCCATCTATCCTGCTCCAGCCAGTCACAGCACTCTTCTGGAGCCATCGAGCCTATAAGAGAAGACTCTGTGCCAGACCAGTTAGCATGTTCTTCAAACAACCCTACCTGATTGAAACCACTGTGTAATTTGATTCGAGTTTGGTCCCTTTAAGAAAAAGAGAAAGTGTGACAGGCTTGTTTTCAGACTGGGTTATCCATGAAGTCATGCGATTCTGCAGGGTTTATAGGGTTGACAATCACAGCGGTTGTCTGTTGTTGCAAAGGAGAAATGGTTAACTTGTTAGGTTAAAAAAATATCACATTTACATCCTCATTCAAGTTTTCCCATGATTTATATTCCCAAATATAAATGTACCTTCTCATTCAGGTGTTTCCATTCACTGTCATGTACATGTATAGATCCAGTCACAAAGCAAATAGAAGAGGGAGTCAAAAACATAGGGTTAAGAGGACTTACAAAGTCAGTCATCCCATCTGCCTTGCTACAGTCTTTAACAGCACTTCTCTGGAGGCAACAAGCCCTTAGGAGGAGACTTTGTCCCAGACCAGTTAGCATGTCTTTCAGGCAGTCCTACCTGATTGAACCCACTGTCTAATTTAAAAAAGAAAATGGTAGGAAGAGTGTGATGGACTTGTTTTCAGACTGGGTCAAGCATGAAGTCATGGGATTAAGCAGGTTTAAAAGGGAAGACAATCATAATTGCTGTCAAGGTAAAAAAAAAAAAAATTATATATATATATATGTATATATATATCTTGTCATTCGGTTCTCCCCCTTCACTGTCATAAAGATTGGAGCAAAGCAAAAAATCACAGCGGTTGTCTGTTGTTGCAAAGGAGAAAAGGTTCACTTGTTAGGTAAAAAATATCAAATTTACATTCTCATTCAGGTTTTCCCCATCATGATAAAAAATATCCATCATAAAATATATAAAATATACCTTCTCATTGAGGTTTTGTCATAACCATGAACCTCTGTGTGCCTATGTGCCTGTTTAAAACCATGCTGGAAAGTGTGTGTGTGTGTGTGTGTGTGTGTGTGTGTGTGTGTGTGTGTGTGTGTGTGTGTGTGTGTGTGTGTGTGTGTGTGTGTGTGTGTGTGTGTGTGTGTGTGTGTGTGTGTGTGTGTGTGTGTGTGTGTGTCTGTGTGTGTGTGTGTCTGTGTGTGTGTGTGTGTGTGTGTGTGTGTGTGTGTGTGTGTGTGTGTGTGTGTGTGTGTGTGTGTGTGTGTGTGTAGGTGCAGGTTTAGAGCAACTACGATGCAGGACATCATGAATTGGTGTGTCCATCTATGCATCCGACTGTCGTAAGTATCATGTTCTCTCCAGCAGTGAAAAACAACCTAAATTCTATTCAATATCGTCCATTGAATATGCATGTGCTGGTGTCAGGTGGATGGGACGCTGATGAGCTCATATTAAGTGCCCCTAATTTATACAGTGGAAAACCAAAATTTTGTCACAGTGTTGGCCCAAAACAGTATGTTTGATTGATACAGAGCAGTTGGACTGAAGCCAAAGAGAAAAGACTCCACAGAAAGAAAACAAATATTATTGTTTGGTTATAGATAGATGGTATATAATAGTGATTCTGTTGTTGCTGCTTAAAATGGATTTTGAAGTCAATGTAAGGTTTCTTAGCTCTGTACTTTAAAATAGATCCTTTAAACACTAAAATGATATTAAGATTTTGTGTCTCTTTATCCACTGTTATAATATGATAAAATTATTTTTTGTATAAACATCTATTTAGTGCCTAATTAAAATGTTACATTTTTCAAATGTAATTCAAAGTAGTTCTGATATGCCAGTAAATTAAAGTATTGTTGCAATGACGGTTTATATTTGATTAGACAGATTTGTCTTAATGGAAAACAGTTGTTTTATTTCATGTTTATTAGAAATTACGGAATTGAGAACTAGGATTTATTATATCCCTTTATACTGTACTACTTAGTATAATATCATAATATGCTTACATACAAAAAATCTGGTTCAGTGTTATTTGAAGTAGAATTAGCTCCCTCCCCAAATGATGGTTTATAAAATTAATTATTAAGCCTAATAAAAGGAAGATCCTTAATATAGCTAACCAATATATTTCAGATGATCGTGTAATTTTATGCTCACCAGGTCGCCTCAAAATTTCCTGCTGTTTTTCAAAGCCATACTTCTAGACAAGTTCTGCCATTACAGAATTCTATGTTGATAAAAGTGCACTGAAGAGTTATGATCAATGAATTTATGATCAGTATTTCTGTATTAACAAAGCAAATGTAATGCAAGGGATGACAAGAAACCAATATGTGAAGGCTATGATTATTTGTGAACAAAAAATGTGTTTTGACTGTTGGCATCAAAATCAATAAACCTTTAACAAACATACAATTCATTTATGCGTTAAACAGCACATAAAATGTTACCGTGGTAAAAACAATAAACATATAGGAATTAATTCCGTTTGTGCACCGGATCATTTAACTATTATTGAAGGGGACTGGTGAAAGGAAGACCGTAAACTATCAGTAATCGATGTCGACATCTAGTGGTTGGCAATTCTTTCGTGCGTGGACTCGCTTGATTTGTGTAAACTACTAGTGTTTACGTACTTCGTTTTTCTTTCCGTTTTGCAATTTACAACACAAACGACCTTTTAGTGTATTAACAAATGAGACTATAAATTGTTCGATAAGAAAATTAGTTCATGAAAATAAGCATGGGCCACAAAGGCCTATAAAAATACAGTTTAGACTGCTGGAAATTTCTCTCTCTTGTTGTTAATCATGACCAGATACTAAATATGGACAAATCAAGCTGGAGTTATGAACAGCTGGACAGACATGGACCAGCTATAAACCACTGGACTGAACTGGATTTTTCTTAAGCGTTAATCTTTTTTTCTTTTTTGAGAGAGAAATTTTATTTCATTTTATTTAAAATTTAATAAAGAGCAGAAATTCTTCTTTGACAATGGCTAGAAAAATACATACATCCACTTACATACATACACACATTATCAAACAAGTGACCAAAAATATGGATTAGTCATTTGGATGTATAGATTATATTATATATAGTAAATAAATGTAAATATATTACTGATGTTAATTAAAATGAAACTAGATGTGTTTATATAAAATATACACATTATAGTTTTGTAATATATGTTTTGTAATGGGCGTAGTCCGGACTGCAGAGTATATCAACCCTCCCTTCTCTTCAAGAACTGTACTCATCCAGAGTGAGTAAAAGTGCTGGCAAAATCACTCTGGACCCCTAACATCCAGCACACTCTCTCTTTGAACTGTTGAAAACTGGTCGACGCTACAGAGCTCCGAGCACCAGAGCAGCCAGATACAGGAACAGTTTCTTCCCCCAGACAATCCATTTAATGAACACTTGCCAATAACTGTGGAACACACAACACTATTTATATTTATATACACATACACTTATTTATTTAACACACATACTTAGTGTACACTTCAATTTTTGCACATAATATACCTGTACATACAAAACTGCCTATTGTAATAAACCTGCACACACAACTGTCAATTTGTATATTGTTATTCCTTACCTACTTATTTGTATTTTTTTATTCTTTTATTATGTGTTTTTTGTTCTGTAGCTGTCATTCTGTTGCACTGCCTGGCTTCTGTCACGAAAACAAATTCCTCGTATGTGTAAACATACCTGGAAATAAAGCTCATTCTGATTCTGATTCTAAAAGTAAATAAAATTGTAAAGTATTTGCGACAGTCATTGACCGCATCAAAATGGCTACCTAAAGGTACTGTCTGATTTGACTGTGTTATTGCATCACTTCCGGGAAATAAGGTCAAAAATTGTTTCCCTTGTCCGCCATTTGAAATATTTGAACTTCCTTGTGACAACTTCCAATGTACGCTTTGGTTTACACTGAACAATTATCAGAGGATCTGGGCGAATAGTCGTAGTTTTTGCGTCTTATGCACGTTGGGATTCCGACGTCGGCTGTTTTCTTACCCGATTGGGGAAAAAAGCGTAGAGAAGTGTGCGAATGCTGCGCGTATTCGAAACGTGTTCAACAACGGAACGCGGTAAAGTTTTTGCATGAGTTGAACACTGCTCGCGGATAAGGAGAGGCGAAGAGAAGGCCTGTGAAGCCTGGGCTTTTTTCTTGCGCTAGTCATGGCCGGAAATTTTGATTCGGAGGACCGAGGGAGCTGGTATTGGGGGAGATTAAGCCGGCAAGAGGCGGTTTCGCTGCTCCAAGGGCAGAGGCACGGAGTATTCCTGGTGCGGGACTCGATCACTATTCCCGGGGACTACGTGCTGTCTGTGTCGGAGAACTCCAAAGTCTCTCATTACATAATAAACAGCATCAGCAGCAATCGCCAGTCCGGACCAGGTAAGCGGTGCATGTAAAAATACTGCCAACGACGGGACGAAGAAAAACTGCTTTAGCAAAACGCATAGCAGCTCGACGAGAAACTTGTGTAACATGGTTAGTCTACGTTACTACGAATAGTTCTGCACATTCAGTATGGTTTTTCATTTTATTTTTATTTTTTTCGGCGTCGGTCTAGTGTTACGTAGTAATAAAAAAAAGATGTTTACACATTCAATATAAACAATTTTTTGGTCAAGTCATAATTTAGACAATTTAACATGTAATGTAAATCATATGTTTTTTTTATGAAAAAACACTCACTTTTTTTGTTTGTAGACGCTGTATGTGCAGTAATGCTGAATTTATTATTGATTAAAAAGCAAAAATTGTAGTATTTTCAAAAATAGTGTTTACGCAACAATCTCAATTATTATTTCCACTATTTAGAGAAGACTTCACAGATTAAGGTTAAGTAAATCTCTATCGTCCATCCATCATTTGTGCTTTCTCACGGTCATCCTGCAGGACTCGCTCCTCCTCGGTTCCGTATCGGAGATCAGGAATTTGACGCCTTACCTGCCCTGTTGGAGTTCTACAAGATCCACTACCTGGATACCACCACTCTGATTGAGCCCATCAATAAAGCCAAGCACTCTTCCTTTATCAGCGTCAATGCAGGAACAGGAGGACCTCCTCAGAGGCTGGAAGAAGAGTACGTCCGAGCCCTCTTCGACTTCCCCGGCAATGACGACGAGGACCTTCCGTTTCGAAAGGGCGATATTCTAAGAGTTCTAGAGAAGCCAGAGGAGCAGTGGTGGAACGCTCAGAATTCTGAAGGCCGTGTCGGCATGATCCCCGTGCCCTATGTGGAGAAGTACCGGCCGGCCTCGCCAACATCAGGGGGCCCTGCGGGGTCTGTTGGAGGATCTGGAGCTCACGGCAACTCTGACAGCCACGGTTCTCAGTCTCAACCTCTGCTTGGTGAGCCGGGCCAATATGCCCAGCCAACATCTTTACCCAATCTACAGAACGGTCCAGTTTATGCCAGGGCCATTCAGAAGAGAGTTCCCAATGCCTATGACAAGACTGCTCTTGCTTTGGAGGTAACACATTTAGCTATTTTAGTTACAACACAGATGACTGATTTTTTTTATATTAAAATGTATTTTTATGTAGAATTTTGTAAAACTTTTTTTTTTGCTTTGGCGCCTCCCAGTGGAACTGTTATTCTCTGTTTGAGTGGGTTTTTTTTTGTTGTTGTTGTTGTGCATAACATTAACAAAGCATTTCCTGTTTCTAACACACTTGTCTTGTATTGTTAGGTCGGCGACATGGTGAAGGTGACCAAGATCAATGTAAATGGGCAGTGGGAGGGTGAGTGCAAGGGAAAGCATGGTCATTTTCCCTTTACCCATGTTCGCTTGCTGGACCAGCACAACCCAGAGGATGAACTGAGCTGAGAGAGTAGACTGTCTTCCCTAGCAGCCCTTAGATGTACACTCATTTACACACACATACACACACACTTTGGCTCCTCACACATCCTCACTACTGCCTTTTACCTTCCCGCCTCGTCATTACCTTGTGCCATTGTGTCTCATGCCAACATTCACAATACCTGCAACAATTCCCTTATTAGATTTTATGCAATAATTGAAGATATTTACCAAGTAAACACTAAATTCAGCACGCAACGCCATACACTACATAGAGAGGAGCATTAGTCTGTGGCTTCTTGTGAACTGAGAAAAGAAGAAGAAGCCTGCTTGGACTTAAAACGTGAGCAGTTTGGTGTCTTAATAAGGGACTGTTCCTTTGCTTCGACTGCGGTAGCATACACTACTTCGTGTCTTAGTACACAGCTGCACTCACACTACAAATCATCTACTACATGAGAAAAATTCAGAAATGCAGAACAAACGTGCTTCGAAATAGTTTTTAGTCTTTTTCATTGGCTTGTCAGTCATTACTGGCTCAGCGCCGGTTCCTATCGGGGCGGTACACTATATAAAAGATGGAGCAGCCCGAATCCTCACCGCATTTAGTTTTATTTATGCACAACATTTCAAATGTATACAAGATGGGCCATGCATCATTATTCACTACGGCTAAGTAACTTTGTTTTACTACATTTTCATTATATATTATCAGGAAATGCTACTTTCACCTTTATTGCTGTACTTGGAAGTATTACACTAAATGCAGATTTGTTGAATGTGTAACCCTAATTTCTAATGCTAGACTCGATACGTCAACATAAGATAGACTTTATTGATTTTTGTTGTTTTTGTTTTTAAATAAAAATCCAACATTGTGACTTTTCCACTATAATTAGCCAATGTGTTTTTGCCCAAACTTCCCTTGCCAAGGTAGAAAATAGAGTAAGGAGTTGTTGTAGCGAACTCTCTACTACAACTCCAAAAACTACTTCAATATTAGTTAAAGATATTTCTAAAACAATCCAGCTGTCTTTACAATAACGCAGTAGGATTTTATGAAGTGTCACATTAATGTGCAAAGCCTAACCTGATGCCTCAAATGTGTTTTGCTCAATTGATTTTGCACATATGTGTAGCCTTTAACTATGATTGGTTTATCTGGCTAATGATATTTGTTTTAAAACATCGGCCTCCATCATGCCTGTATTATATATCAATGCAGAAATATAGTGCTTTTTGTCCTTTAATGCCCAAATAAGACGTTGCTTTCCTAATTGCCTGCCTTAATTGCAAATTGTTGTCAATGACCAAATCAGCAGTGTCTTGAGCCTAATTAGTTAAATATGGGGAAGGTTTTTTCAACCTTGCAGAAACATTTCTTTTAACCAACTTCCATTACTAATGAATAAGATATCTGTGGACAAATGTAGAAATAATAACGCTAATAGACAGGCTACCAAAACACTGTCAAATGTTCATGTTTTTACCTTTATTTGTTGTTACTTTTAAAAAGAAAAAGTTGGCAAACTTTGTTTGGTAACAATGACAATCACCTGGAAACTCTTCTGTTATGTCACATCTAAACGTTAGAAAGCTATTTGGTGTATGTGTGTAGGTTAGCTGTATGTTGTCATGATGTGACAGCGAGTCGGCCGTGTTACGTAATTGTCACTTAAGTCGTAATAATGAAGGACTTTGATGTTCATGATCTGTCTTATTAACTGTCTTATGTTTCAGTCAGAAATGACCTTGATGAAATTAGATCACTAAAATCAGTCAGAAAGCAAAGCTGGAGTCTTGTCTGAACTCTCGCCTGTGTCCTGTGAGAAGGATTTCACCTCAAAACACCACTTTCGTCTGTGACTGAGTTGAAAGAGTAATCACAATCAGTGTCTGTACATTTTAATTGTACCCAAAGTATTATGTTTAGAACCTAAATATCAACACAGTAACTTTGTGAAATTAATCTTGTGTTATCCTTTATGTGCATCCAAGTCTGTCAGAAGTGTTTTAATTCACACACACAAAAATAAATCCTACGTTTTTGTTACAGTTTTATTCCTGTACATGAAATAAAGTTGACCCCTATAGTAATGCTACTCAAAACTTTTACTTTGCCTCTGTCAAAATGTTCTTGCCTTTACATTTGTTACTCTATTACGAGCATCAACATGATGGAGAGGTTTCTGTTTCATTAATCCTATTATAGTGTAATTTTTTCCTTTATATAATATCCAGTTATTAATATTGATGAGCCAATCAAGTTGTATCAGATAGTAATATCATGATGCATATTAAAACACAGTTATTTATTCTTAGTGATTTACACTGAAACAGCATGCCATTTAATTAAAATAGTGTGTATTCGTTAGAAATATATAAAAGTCTTGACTTGAATGAAATACCATTTAAAATAACACCTTAAATGGTTTGAATTTAGCATTTTATTTTTAATATTTTCAGTTGAAGCATTCAAGTGCTTCATGTTCAATTGAAGTAGTCGTTTACTAATTGTTTGAAAACTATGTTTATATATATATTTTTTTTTTTTCTTTTTTTTTTTGAATAAATTTGGTAACGGCCAACATTCTTCAAAACATTTTCCATTGGCTTTCCTGCCACTTCCGACATTTCTCAGAATATCTTGTGTGTTAATGAATGATGAGTAAATGAAATTAAAAATAATTCTGTCGTCTGTTAATTTAAAAGGTATTGCATTAGGGTCTAGAGCTTATTCTTTAACATATTTCTCAGCATAGAACGACGTGAGGGTGAAGTTAAATTATTTAATTATTATTACATTTCCTTCAAATTTAAGTGTTTCCCGTGCTTGTTTTTTTAACAGTGTTTGGTTACACAAAAGGTGCAGAATAAAGAGGGTTAAAAATCCGAAAGAGAGAGAGAGAGAGAGATGCTCTGTGTGAAAGTTCCCGGATGAAGGTGTAACGCCATCTTTACTCCACCATTCAAGTCGCAGCTGTTGCTCGCGTAGGCCTGCCGGTGAACTCACACTCCTTTACTCCCAATCTCTCACAAAACACGTTCGCCGCGCGCTGTCCAACATGGGTGACCGGGAGGATTTGGTGTACCAAGCCAAACTCGCCGAGCAGGCGGAGAGATACGACGGTAAGAGTCACAGAGAAGTAACGGTAACATTATTTTTACCAAGCAAGTGAGTGCTCGTGCAGGCTAACTGACGCTCGGGTTAGCGCTTAATTCGCGGTTAAACAGCGAACGCTCTGTGAATTGCAAACAGATCTCAGCTTGCTTTTTTTTTTTTTTTTAAATTCTTATATTTGTAAAGTCCGTTTATTCTGTCACTTGTATATTGGGGTAACTACATTATTGCATATGAAGATGGAGACGTTTATTGAGGAGACAAAATGGCGGAGTTAGTGGGTGAGGCAAGTTGTTGCTAGCCATGGCGGAGGGGTGGCTGCGGTCCTCAAGCCTCATGAAGGCGAAGACGGCTCAAATATTAGTTAACATCTGTCTGACTCGACCCAGTTAACCGCAGTAATGCGTTATTTGACCTTAAAGTCCTTTCTATTCTGCTTTTACCCCCGCTGCACGTTAAGAGAGACCGTGGCTGTGTCTCAAAGCCTTGTGGGCTGCCTACTTAGACAGCATTTTTGTGTATTACTGGTGCGTTGAGTTGTGATTCCCAAAAATGCTGTTTAGGCAATTAACGTTACCGCTATGATTTTTGAGACGTTGCCGTTGTGCAATAACGTAAAGCAAGTAATGCTTAGTAAGCTGAGATACTGTAGCTTTGAGTGAGGTTTCATTTCAGACTGTAGAGAAGAGGCTCACTGGCTTGTGGTATTCAAGATACTAACGATATATCAAACCAGCGGCTATAATTGTGCCTTGTTGGTAACTTATTGTCTAGTTTAGTCACCCATTAACCTGTTAGGTATCTAGGGTTTTCAGTCCACACTTGAAAGTATGCGGCATGTGTGATGTGCTAGAAGGACGATTAACAAAGAATATGCGTGCTGTTTTGTGATTTATTACTGGCTACCCAAGGCAATGTTAAGTTGTTAATAATGTTTATCCCTTCTTATTTGAGTAAATAAATAATACACACCCCATGGAGTGCCACAGCATTCGACCACTTTTTCTGAGGACATTTATTATTTACTCAGATGAAGCCTTAAATCAAACCAGCCAGTTATGAGGTGAATCACAACACTATAAACTTTAGTTTGAAGCAGAAAACTATTTGAAAGGCAGACAAAGGTACAAGGCTTAATAGATTTATTGAGGTAAACAACTACAATTTTTGCTTTGCGAGTGACAGTAGAATTTAAAATTAAGCATAAATGCAAAAACTCTTCATTTAAAGAGTTTTGTGTGTGTGTATGTATGTGTATATATGTCTGCAGAATCATGGGTAATGTAGTTTTTCCACCAGAAATTCTGCTTAATTACAAAATGTGTCTGATGTCTTCAGCAAAAGCACTATCAATTTGGCCTGTAAGTTGTTGTTCAAAGTCAAGTTACCTATGGAGAAAATGAATGCAATTTTTATTTTATTTTATTTTTTTACTTCCAGAATCCGACTGACTGAAGACCATGTATATTTCAGCCATGGTTATTCTGTTGTAATTAAATCCAGTCAGCAAAATATTCATCACACTCATTTTCGATTTTTTGCAGAAATGGTCGACTCCATGAAGAATGTGGCTGGGATGGATGTTGAGCTAACAGTTGAAGAGAGAAACCTGCTCTCGGTGGCCTACAAGAACGTCATTGGGGCGAGAAGAGCATCCTGGAGGATAATCAGTAGTATCGAGCAGAAAGAGGAGAATAAGGGTGGAGAGGACAAATTGAAAATGATTCGGGAATATAGACAAACGGTAAGACGTGCTAACTAACATTCATTCACAAGACTAGAATGATTTGATTTACCTTTTAATTTTCCTGTCCAGGTTGAGAATGAATTGAAATCAATCTGCAATGACATCCTCGATGTATTGGACAAGCACCTAATCCCAGCTGCAAACTCAGGAGAGTCCAAGGTCTTCTACTACAAAATGTATGAAAGCCATGAGTTTTTCCTGAGTGAAACTAAGGACATGTGTGTGACATAATGAGGTCACGGGTTTATTTATGCATGTTTTAAACAGACCTTTTCTCCCTTTGATGCATCAGGAAGGGTGATTACCACAGGTATCTCGCTGAGTTTGCCACAGGAAACGACAGGAAGGAGGCTGCAGAAAACAGTTTGGTTGCTTACAAAGCTGCTAGTGATATTGCAATGACAGACCTTCAGCCTACACACCCCATTCGCTTGGGTCTGGCTCTAAACTTCTCCGTATTCTACTATGAAATCCTCAACTCTCCCGACCGTGCATGCAGGTATGTTTTCTTTGTTTTGGAGGGTTTCAAAGCATATATCAAATATTTCAAATCACTTAACATGTACATACAATTACAGTTTTGTAAGTGTCTATCCATAATTTTCTTATATTACAATTGTATGAATATGGTATCTGTTAACAATAAGCTTTTTAATAATGTTTTTTGGATCTTATCAGACCAAGATGGTATTAATTGCCATATTTTCCTGTTCATTTGTGTGTGAAAACTTAAGTTTATGTACCTGACTTTTGGTTTTAGGTTGGCAAAGGCGGCATTTGACGATGCTATTGCGGAACTGGACACATTGAGTGAAGAAAGCTACAAGGACTCGACACTCATCATGCAGTTGTTACGTGATAACCTGACACTATGGACTTCAGATATGCAGGGAGACGGTAAGACGGATCATGGCAGTTTCAGATGCTAAGCCTGAGAAACATGTCTTTGAAACTCATTGGTACATGAAGGTGACATCCTCAAAAGCTTCTCCACAATCCAAAGCTATTTTTAGAGCAATTGTTTCAGAGTGTCCCGATTTAGTACTTGTGAGGCATAGATTCCTTCCATCTCTAATATTTGCCTTTAAAAGAGTTAAAATAGAGGGCTCTGGCTGCATTGAAAGTGCAAATGTGCAAGCAAACATGCCTACTATTTAAATTAATCCACCAGAAGTTAAATCATTTTCTCAATAAAATGTAGTGGATTTGTTTCATTTTGGCACTCTGTTCTAGCATAAATATTTTATAGATCTAATGTAGTGTATTTAGTATATCAGTCCAAAAGTTTCATTCCTACCCTAGAAGTAAGACAGAAGGGTGATTTATCTTGTCATAGCTTTTAAATAGTTTTCTATCGATTTCAAAAGTACATATTGACCTAGTGCACATCACTGCATTTCTGTGCAAAACCAGCAGTATAATCTTTCTCTGCTGCATTTCATTTCATCTTGTAAAGTGTCCAGACTCATGCCGTCCAACTTAACCCATCTTGCCTTTTTTCATCCCCACTATTTAGATTCCTAAAGGAAAATGTTAATTGCCCACAAACTTTTTGTAAGTTCGGCCACTTTTTCCAGCTCTTGCCCTTTTGTCCACAAATTGCATCATCACTCACCTGTTTGTAAGTTTTGTGTTGCGATCGTTGTAGCCACCAGAGTGCTAAATGTGCAGCATGTCTGAAACAAACCGTTTCTGCATGGTCACTGCCAGATCCTCAGTGTCCAATTGGAATGGCTGTGTTGTAGCAATATATTGGAATTTGGAAAATTCTGGTATGTTTTACATTTACATTTATTCATTTAGCTGCTCTTTTATCCAAAGCGACTTACAATTGCTATATATGTCAGAGGTCGCACGCCTCTGGAGCAACTAGGGGTTAAGTGTCTTGCTCAAGGACACACTGGCGGTTCACAGTGGATTCGAACCCGGGTCTCCCACACCACAGGCATGCGTCTTATCCACTGCGCTAACACCACCCCAATGTGGCTAACACCACATTTCCTAAGAAATGTATTGTAAAGGTGTCTCAGGGTATTATCATTTGGTTTGGAAATGTAATTGTGTGTGAACATTTAATGGCCACATGAGATAACACTGCATTCAAATGAGATTTCAGACAGATTTTTGTTTAATTATCTGAGCTTGAAAATGACAAATTGTACGTATATTTCTCACAGCATGTAATCAGTCCTGTTGATTTAATTTTATTTCTAGTTTTTAATTTGGCAAACTTGCAATGCTTAGATCTGGCAAGAGTTGCAAACTTGATGATGTGCGACAATGAACAACACATAACATGTGGATTGCATTTGAGGGACATAACTGCAACAATGCAATAACAATGGCTTTGTTTCTTTGTTCACAGGTGAGGAACAGAATAAAGAGGCGCTGCAAGATGTGGAGGACGAAAACCAATGAGAGCACACAGCCAATATGAGACTCCACCCCACTCCCCCTCCCCTTCCTCAGACCCTACTCACAAAGGGAGCCACCAAGCCCAACCGTATGAGTGGCACTCAACAGCTTGATGCCTCCAGTTTCCTCTCCCTTTGTTTGATTTTTAATATTATTCTGTTTTATTAGCCCTTAAATTGAAATAAAATATACCACTCATGAAACAAACTTCAATTATGATTTTTGAATGGTCAGAACGTAAAGATTACTTGGAGTATTTTTTTAATTTGTTTTTTTGTCCTGGTACAATTTTCCTTTTTTATGTTCACTTGCTTTATTTCTCAACATTTGTATCAGTTGCTGGATATATTTTGAGTTTTTCTTAATGTAATTACAGAAATTAACTTTTATTACTATTACTGGTATGTCTACTATTAGTGGTTTGAGTTGTAATATTTCTGTGTTAGTGCAATTATAAAATGCAGTTGAAGAAAACAATGAAACCTTTAAAAGGGCAAGTCTAAACAAAGTGCTCTTTTTGTTAATTTAGTATTTCTGAGAACGTTGATGCAAATTTCTTGATATCCACGTGGAGCAAAACGCTTAACATCACCAAGTAGTAGTTATGTAGTAACATTTACCAGTGGTCTGGACTGTAATTTGTGCTAAAATACTGTATTGCTCACATAGGCTGATGATGGTGGGTGGATTGATGGCTGCAGCTCTATAAAACTGAAGGAGCCTTGTTGCTTTTAGAACCAAGACAAATGCAGGTCTCCATTTGGCTGTCTAGGAAAAAAAGCACTAATAAAGTTGATTTTAAACCTGCATGAGTTACATGAAATAGTCTATTTTTTTTTCTTCCCCCCTGAATCTAAATAATGCATATAATTTCTTCTGTACTTTGTTAACTTGAAACTAGTTTGTACTACTGGATATCTGACTGGAACCACAAACCTAGAATCTGTATGACAACGAAACAGCATGGAATTAACAAATAAATAAAACTGCCTCAAGTAAAATATGTAACCACCTCTTCTGCACTCAAAATGTTTGCCTTTCTCCTTTATCTCTACATTTTATGTTCTTTTCCTTCATGAAACAAAATGCTTGGTAGTGAAACATTTACCTTGCAAAGTTAGAGAAATAATGTTTTATGAGGTAGGAAGAAATAAAAATGTGCTTTTGGCGAGTAGGATTTGGACCGTCCAATGTTGTTTTCTCAGTTCCAGATCTTAGGTTTCAAGGGATCTGTCAGTTGAAGATTAGTACATAGGAGTGAGTGTTTGTGTGGGTCTATATATATATATATATATAAATTCAAATTCTTCTATAACATTCAACAAAGTGTTCAGTGCAGTAAGAAAATGGTAAAGTCCTGCATTGTAAAGTGCAGGTTAACCAGGAATCTTGTCCAGGGCCCTATGGTGGAACAGGGCCCACTAAGGCCCTCTGTAGCAGTGGTTCACAACCAGGGGGCCTTATAATGTTTATTATTTTAACAATGTTTGTGAAGAACCACTGTTCCCAAGGTCCTGGAAAACCTGGATATAAGGATAATAAATGATTTCTAGACTCAGAAAAGTCATCAAATTTAATGCATATCTTTATAATGAATATAATTTTTTCTAGTTAGCCAGGCTATAAAATATTTTAATGGGTTATTTAAAAACAAACAAAACATTATTTTAAGTCTTTATTCTGTAAATCAGAACTGTTAATGTCGTAAACATTTATTGGTTAAATATATTCAATTCACTGGTTAAAAAGAGTGGGATCCCTGAAGATTTATTTCATATATAATTATTTTAGTAACTTGTTCGAATCTATGGACCCTCCTAGTACTGAAAACAAAGATTTGAAAACAACACTGTCATTACAGAGTAAATGTACCAGAAGAAATCTGTTTCCCAACACTTGTCGCCCGAATTCCAGTCTATTTCCATCTGCTTCTGCTATAATGATGACAAAGCTGCTATTTTTCAAACTTGTTATTATTAATTAAAACCACGGGTCCATGCACAAAATATGTGTTACACAGCTGTTGCCCTTAATTTACAGTCATGTCATGTAACTTAGTTATAGTTATATAACTAAGTATACTAAGTATATTTTACACAAAGATATCAAGCTGATAATGATTTGCACTTGATAAACCATCAATAAAACCAAATACCATTTTCCAAAACACACCAACTAATTTCTAGTGATTAAAATACGTTACAGACACCAGTGTTCTCCTGCTTATAGAAGACAAGACAGAAATTTGTAGACGTGACTTTTATTTTGAAACAATTCCGACAGTAATGGAAACTCCACCCTTTGTTAAAGCGTTAGCAGGAAGTTCCTACTAAAAATACCCCCGACGTCAGGCTAAAGAAAGGCGGACAAATTCTAGGATTTCATGTGTACGTCAAGGTGCCTTAGGCAACATGTCAGGACAAAGGGGAAACAGTCTGTGTTCATGGCATAAACTCTCGTCCTTGGGTTTCTCTCTGCTTGTTGTGTACATCAGCTCGATCAACTCAGTTCCTCTAGACAAGCTGGAGCCAGAGACTTACAGCAAATACTACAATTACGACCAACTTACTGACCTTCTCAAAAGTCTCGCCCAGAAATACGCAAACATCGCAAATCTGACCAGCGTCGGCAGATCCGTTGAAAACAGGGAGCTTTGGGTGATGAGAATCACCAAGGACCCACATGATGATGATATACCGGGAAAACCCAAATTCAAGTACGTGGGCAACATGCACGGAGACGAGACCGTGTCCCGCCAGGTTCTGATCTACCTGCTGGAGTATCTGCTGGAGAAGTACGGAGAGGACCCGAGGGTCACAGAGCTGCTCGACAGCACTGATGTTTATATCATGCCGAGCATGAACCCCGACGGATTTGAGAGGTCTGAGGAGGGGGATTGTACGGGCAAAGATGAGGGTCGGAACAATGCCAAAAACCAAGACCTCAATAGAAGTTTCCCAGACCAGTTTAAAGAGATACACGTGAATGCAGAAGACATCCCTGAAGTCACTGCTGTCATGAGGTGGATCCTGCAGAACAAGTAAGAACCTATTTTGTGACAGACCTTCCAGAAGATCCAGCAATTGACCATAAAAACCAGCTAGAAACTAGAGTCTTGCCTGAAAAAGTCATGGAAATTAAAAATCTTTATACAATATACATATTTATAATTGATCTCTACAATAATTTTTTTTTTTCTGAATAATAATAATGCTGAAAAAACTGTGCAATAACTGATACATATACTAAAAACGTTGTTAATATTAGTAATAAAAATACAACTGTTCATTGTTAGGTCCAATAAACAATATTTATATTTTCAAAAAATGTATTAATAAATGTTGTATTAAACTATGTTGCAAAGTGTTACTGTAACAATGATAATAATCAAAATCAAGTATTATTATTATTCTTATGAAATTAGAATTAGAAAAATGTGTATTCTTGAAGACTAGTGATTTCCATGACTTTTCCAGTGGTTTGTGATTAATGGAGTAACACTTCATAGAAATTGCACAAAAAATATTATTAATATTATTATTATTAATAAATAATAATCCAGTAAAAAAATATCAGTCATGGTCCATGGAAATTATGAAAAAAAATATAATGAATATAATTTTTTTCTAATCCAGCTCTACAATTTTTCATTTTTCCAAATAATAACAATAATGATTTTTATATTATTTTTATAAGGTGGAATATGATTTTTTTTATTAATCTCTACCATATTTATTTTTCATGTTCTTTTCATCTAATCATCTGTGAGTGTTTATAAAATCTTAATCAGTTTTATGTGAAGTAGATGGTGTAATTGGAAGATTTCTGATTTTCTGTGATTCTCTGTTCCAGATTTGTGCTCTCTGGGAATCTGCATGGTGGGACCGTGGTGGCCAGTTATCCTTTTGATGACTCTGAGTCCCATAATCCTGAGGGCACCTATAGCAAATCTCCTGATGATGCACTTTTCAGATACTTGGCACAGGTTTACGCAGAGAATAACCCTGTTATGAAAACCGGGCAGCCAAAGTGTATGGAAAACAAAAATGAGAGGTTTGAGAATGGCATCACAAATGGAGCAAAGTGGTATGATGTGGCAGGTATGTTGGCAATATTTTATCTCTTAACCATGCTTTAAATCCCTCCATTTTCCTTTCTCCTGTTTATCCCAATTTTACCCACTGAGTTTCTAGCAGTCATGCTAATTTTCATAAGGGCTTAAAACTCTTTTGTTTCCAAAGAGATGAAGGTGTGTTTGTTGTATGAGCTTTATGAGTGATTAACTTCACTTCAGTGGTCAGTAGGGGGTAATTTCTCATAGACTGCATTCAGTTCAGTGGAACCGTCTTTTTGGCTCCGCCCACATCCTTCTTTACTCAGAACATTCCTCCACAGATTTCCTAGATGTGGGTGGTGGGGTTGTAATAATGAGTTGCGTAAACAAACACAATTCAGTCATGCACTGCAAACATTTGATATTAATAGCAGCCACATTACAGTTTAGGAAAATTTAAAATTGAAGAATGATGTAAATGAAATTGCTTTGTTTTTTGGGAATGTTTATTATGTTCACAAAAAGTACTACTTAGAAAGACCATAGTCCTGCAAGTAATCCAATACCTGGACTGTAAGCTTACTGTTCTGGTGTTCTCTGATTACGTACCAGTTTGTAACCTCAGTCTCTGAGGTCCGTATTCTCAACCATCAGCGTCAAACAGCAGAAATCTGATCCACAATGTTCCTTGAAGCTTGCAGCTCAGATCTATCATGTATTTTAAGACTTGCTCAGCCAATCTCCTGGTGAACAAATCACACTTCATGCATTTAGGGATGATTTTCTCAGCTTTGATGAAGCTGTGGCATATTGTTTATTGCTGTTTACAAAAGGAGAACCTGCTGTGTGAACGCCTAATCTCTCCTGAATATTGAGCACTGATGCTCCAAGGACCGAAAGTCACCATGTGGTGGTTGTGACCTTCAAAACCGCCAGAAATTGACATTAATCAATCTCAAAATTAAATATGACGCTCTTTTTGGTGGTTTTTTCCATTCAGCGCATAATTCCCATGCAAATATCACCCGATCTTAAGTTGTTTGATTTATGATGTGTGTTGACCTTATAACGTTTAACTGGTATCTTTGACATGGAGGTTGAGTCATACAGCGATCATAAGAGCAGTGTTATTTTAGTATTGATTACCGTATTTTTCGGACTATAAGTCGCACCTAAGTATAAGTCACATCAGTCCAAAAATACGTCATGACGAGGAAAAAAACATATTTAAGTCACACTGGACTATTAAGTATTCATTTTATTTTCGATTTAAGCTTTAGTGTTTAAAAATTATTATTATTTTTTTTTTATTTGGTTTAATCTGTATTTCAATTCTAAAGTTTCATCTAATATTATAAATATTCTACAATTATTATCAAATTATTTTATTTTATTTCAGCTTTATTTCAGTGAACAAGTGAACCAGTTTAAGTTTCTTCCTTTTTAAGTTTCATTCTTTTTGTATAGTTTTTCCTGTTTAGAAACTGGTATTGTACCAAGTCACCAGCCTCAAAGCCTGTTTGGTGACCTGAATCCTGTCTCTGAGACCGTATGCAACACGGTTTAAAAATTTACAGACCACCAGCTAGCTGCGTGTTTAAAGTTAATATTCAATCATTTTATGACAATTCCAGCTCTATCTAGGGAGACATTCTTATGTTCCCAAAGTTAATCCTGGGAAGATAAGATATTTCAAACACAAGATGCTGGCAACATTGATTTGCCTTCTACAGGCTGTTTTGGCAGGTCAGTAGCCCAGATTGAAGGATAGTTATTTCAGTTTATTACGACACTGTGCACATTTTAATGTGAAAGTTTAACCTTATCCTTTTCTTTTGTATAATCATATATAAAGATGGATGTGCTAAAACAGGATGTTCCTTCTAGGACTGATCAGGATTCCCCCACATTTGTTTGTTTTCTGTGTAACTGTTGAGAAAGTCAGAATAACTGTTATTAAGGATGTTAGGGTTAGGACACCTTCTGACACCTTCTTTAAACATGCTATACTGGTAGCATACTGTGTCAGATATTATGGTGAGACCGGAAAAACATGGGCCAGAGACGTCTGACCTTACAAGCTTTCAATTACAAGAGTCTGCATGAAGTAGCAGGGCCAACTAGTCTTAAAATACAGTTTTAAGATGCTTTAAGATTAAGAAATGGTTACATTTATCCATTTAGCAGACACTTTTATCAAAAAAGCGATTTACAGTGCATTCAGGCTATACATTTTCTTTTTTTTTTCTTTTTTAACCAGCATGTGGTTTACTTATTGTTATCTTACTGAAAGATTAGCTTTGAAAGCAAATTTGGACATTTTAGTTTGGACAGAAATTTTTTACTTTGAAATGACATTGCATGAACTCAGCCTTCTGAACTCTTGTTAATGCATTTCTATTGACCAACTGTGAAAGTCAGTTTTGCAGAAGCAGAAGTCCACATCTTTCACAATCGAGACCTTTTCAAGTGTTTAAGAACACATACTGCGAATTGCCATCTTGAGTTAGCATTAGTTGTTTGTATTTTTTGATGATTTGGTCAACTTTACATGAACCTGTTTGACTCATCATGTATCTGCAATGGTTATTATGTTGCTACCTAATGTACACTACTGTTCAAAAGTTTTGGTTAAAGTTTTGTTTATTTTTTTTATAGAAATTAATACTTTTATTCAGCAAGGATGCATTAAAATGATCAAAAGTGGCAGTAAAAACATTTCATTTGTTATAAAAGATTGGTATTTCAGATATAAAAATACAGACGACTGTATTTTTGATCAAATAAATGCAGGATTAGTGAGCATGAGAGCATAGGCTAATTTCTTTCAAAAACATAAAAAATAAAAAAATCTTATCAGCCCCAAACTTCTGATTGTCCTAACATTAGCAACTAGTCAAACATTCTTGAACTCGTACCTTCTGAAAGACTCTGTATTAAGATGCTCCTCCTGTTTGCAGATTCTTACAGTTTAAGCCGTGACAACCTCACTATGTCAATTCATACCATGCCTTTGGTACACAGTTTGTCCTTTCTTTCCATGCAGGGGGTATGCAGGATTTCAATTACCTGAAGGGGGGCTGTTTGGAAATCACTATGGAGCTCAGCTGCTGCAAGTACCCAGCCTCAACTCAACTCAAAACAGAATGGGACAACAATCGGGAGGCCCTGCTGGCCTACATGGAGAAGGTAGTAGAACTCGGATGTGCAAGCAATGACATGCATGCAGAGTTTTTAAGCTCTGTAAGAATGTGAGTGCATTTTTTTTTTTGAGTTTCTGCCTTGTTGTTATGTATGTGTTCAGATTCATATCGGTGTGCGTGGCTTTGTTAGAGCAGCCAGGAATGATGCCCCTCTAGCAGATGCTGTGGTAATGGTTGCTGGCATTAAGCACAATGTGAGCACTTCACGCTTTGGTGACTACTATCGCCTGCTGTTACCCGGCACCTACAACATCACCGTTTTAGCCCCGGGGTACGTATGGTACATATGATATGTATGAGGAAAACTATACATACAGATTTAATATTCCAAAGAAAATCATTTGGTTAGTGTTCGTCATATATATATATATTATTATAATAATTATAGCGCAACCAGTATAGTCCAATTCAGAAAGAAATTACTCTTATGATCTGATTGTTTTAGTAAATCAGAGACATACAGCATGACCAAAATAGTAATATTGACAAACAAATGACTCTTATGAACGGATTACTTTTTAGAAAATCAAAAACATACAGCATGATTAATGTAGCCAGATTTATAAATTAATGACTCCCATGAGCTGATTCTTTTTTTAGTGAATCAAAAAACATACAGAATTATTAGTTTAGTTAGATTCATGAACAAATGACTCTTTTGAACGGTTTCTTTTTGAAGATTGAAACACATACAGCACGCCCACTATAGTCTGATTCATGAACAAATGACTCTAATGAACCAGTTATTTGTAGTGAATCAAAAACATATAGCATGACCAATGTAGTCAGATTCACAAACAAATGACCTTTATGATTCTTTTTTAGTGAATCAAAACCATTCAGCGCAACCAGAGAGAGAATTTATTTCACATGCAAGCAAAGTGGACAGTATAACTAATATAATATGTGGAAATATGGAAATATTTATGGAAATACCTAAATTAATTTAAATAGAATTGAACCAAGAGCTTATGAGTTGGAATCTAATGAAGAAATCAGTATAAATAGCCATCCCTGTTAGTGGCTGTTTTTATTATTTATTTTTTTTTAATTGACCATATTCTCAGAGACTTATGTTGTACAGTCGTGGCCAAAAGTTTTGAGGATTACATAAATATTACTTTTCAAAAAGTTTGCTGCTAAACTGCTTTTAGATCTTTGTTTCAGTTGTTTCTGTGATGTACTGAAATATAATTACAAGCACTTCATACAGTTCAAAGGCTTTTATCAACAATTACATGACATTTATGCAAAGAGTCAGTATTTGCAGTGTTGGCCCTTCTTTTCAGGACCTCTGCAATTCGACTGGGCATGCTCTCAATCAACTTCTGGGCCAAATCCTGACTGATAGCAACCCATTCTTTCATAATCACTTCTTGGAGTTTGTCAGAATTAGTGGGTTTTTGTTTGTCCACCCGCCTCTTGAGGATTGACCACAAGTTCTCAATGGGATTAAGATCTTGGGAGTTTCCAGGCCATGGACCCAAAATTTCAACATTCTGGTCCCCGAGCCACTTGGTTATCACTTTTGCCTTATGGCACAGTGCTTCATATTGCTGGAAAATGCATTGTTCTTCACCAAACTGTTGTTGGATTGTTGTCAGAAGTTGCTGTTGGAGGGTGTTTTGGTACCATTCTTATTTCATAGCTGTGTTTTTGGGCAGAATTGTGAGTGAGCCCACTCCCTTGGATAAGAAGCAACCCCACACGTGAATGTTGTCAGGATGCTTTACTGTTGGCATGACACAGGACTGATGGTAGCGCTCACCATTTCTTCTCCGGACAAGCCTTTTTCCAGATGCCCCAAACAATTGGAAAGTGGCTTCATCGGAGAATATGACTTTGCCCAGTCCTCAGCAGTACATTCACTATACTTTCTGCAGAAGATCAATCTGTCCCTGATGTTCTTTTTGGAGAGAAGTGGCTTCTTTGCTGCCCTTCTTGACACCAGGCCATCTTCCAAAAGTCTTCACCTCACTGTGCGTGCAGATGCGCTCACACCTGCCTGCTGCCATTCCTGAGCAAGCTCTGCACTGGTGGCATTCCGATCCCGCAGCTGAATCCTCTTTAGGAGACGATCCTTAGTAGCCACAATATCCTTGCCTGTGAAGCCATTTTTATGCAACGCAATGATGGCTGCATGCGTTTCTTTGCAGGTCACCATGGTTAACAATGGAAGAACAATGATTTCAAGCATCACCCTCCTTTTAACATGTCATGTCTGCCATTCTAACCCAATCAGCCTGACATAATGATCTCCAGCCTTGTGCTCGTCAACATTCTCACCTGAGTTAACAACGATTACTGAAATGATCTCAGCAGGTCCTTTAATGACAGCAATATATCATAATCTTATCATAACATTCTGGAGTATATGCAAATTGCTATTATAAAAACTTAAGCAGCAACTTTTCCAATTTCCAATATTTATGTAATTCTCAAAACTTTTGGCCACGACTGTATGTTTAAGTTTTCCTTCTGTGTGTTTAATGTCAATCTTTGTGCTCATGCAGTTACATTCCCATGTCCGTGTCTGGGGTGGAGGTGACTGAGGGAAAAGCAGCTGTGCTGAACATCACCCTTGAAGCTGAGAATGGTGAGAATCCAGCCACCCCCTCAATCCCAGACTCCCCCACTGAAACCTCTGTGAACAGTGCCAGCACAGAAAGCAGCAGCACCGGTGTCGACAAAGCAGCAGATGAAGAGAAGGACTCCAGGGTTACAGTCCAGCCCCAGGAATTCCGACATCACCACTACAATGACATGCATCTGTTCCTGCAGAAGTTCAGCTCTGATTACAGCTCCATCACGCGGCTGTATTCCATCGGCAAGTCTGTGCAGGGACGTCTCCTGTGGGTCATGGAGATCTCTGACAATCCTGGTGTCCACGAGTTAGGTACTTCCCACCATCTTCTTCATTTACACATGTGTAAAGATCCTATCTTTAAAAGTCAAATGGCTTTTGAAGTGAACTAATCCTGTCGTTCCTCACCAGGTGAACCGGAGTTTAAGTATATTGGTAACATGCACGGCAATGAAGTGGTTGGTCGGGAGCTGCTCCTCAACCTCATCGAATACCTTTGTCGCAACTATGGCACTGACCCTGAGGTCACCCAGCTCATCAACTCCACACGTATCCATATCATGCCTTCAATGAACCCAGATGGATATGAAGCGTCCCAAGAGGGTAAAGCCTTGTCAACTCTGAAATACAGTTCATTATAAACATTTTATGAATTATGATGTACTTGCTGTTAAATGCATCTCTCTTTGTTCAGCATAGATTTTTTTCAATAAATGTTATATAATAATACATTATTATTATTATTATTATTATTAATATAGAGAATAACAGTAACAACAGTAAATTACCAATATCAATATTAAAAGTATTTCTTTACTATTATAGTTTATTATTAAAAGTGGGAGCGGCATTACAACAAAAGCATAATTCCAACACATTATTATTATTATTATTATTTGTATAAAATATTGTATTAATATCAGTAATAATAATAATCATCATCATAAGAATAAATTATTAATTAAATGTCAATATTTATTTTACAAATTCAAATTTTTCTTAATCATTATTATTATGAATGTAATATTATGAAAATACTCTCTATTGTGCAGGAGACAATGGTGGCATCCAGGGACGTAACAACTCTAACAACTATGACCTGAACCGTAACTTTCCTGACCGGTTCAACTTTGTCACGGATCCAAGGCAGCCAGAGACCCTTGCTGTTATGAACTGGGCCCTGAGCTACCCGTTTGTGTTGTCTGCCAACCTTCATGGAGGTAGGTCCTAATCTGTAATGGTTCTGTTTGATTTGGTGCATGTTAAACACAGACAGATAACCTCTCGTTCTCCATCAGGCTCTTTGGTGGTGAATTATCCATTTGACGATAATCCAGACAATGTTAGCAGATACAGCAAGTCCTCAGATGATGACGTGTTCAGGATGGTGGCGCTTGCCTATTCACGGGTGAACACCTGGCTTTCTGTTTTCTGTGATAACAAATGATGTTAAGCATATTTAATCATTAAACGGCAAATCAACAGACTGTAAAACATTCTCTGTTTTTCTTTTTTTAAGGAAAACTCTCAAATGTATGATGGTCACTCCTGTATGGACGTGGCTTCATATCAAGAAAATTTTAAACATGGCATCACCAATGGTGCTGATTGGTACAATGTCCACGGTGAGCACCAAGTTTGCCTGAAAAAAAAATATGAATAACTAGAAATGGAAACTTTGAATGTTGTACACACCTGACAAACTGCTTACTTTCTTTTGTTGATATTGTCATCCCAAAATAATATCCAGAAAAAAAGATGTAAGAAATTTGAAAGGACTATAAAAAGAAGTAAATATAAGTGCGTTATGTACTTATCCCTCAGGAGGGATGCAGGACTGGAACTATGTCAACACTAACTGCTTTGAGGTGACCATTGAACTAGGCTGTTTCAAATACCCACCAGCAGCAGATCTACCCAAGTACTGGGAACAAAACCGCAGATCACTTCTGCAGTTCATCCGTCAGGTCAGACAGTCTGACTGCTACTTTTGCATTTATTTTTTCACCTCTATCTTGCTACACACTGTTTCCAATACATTTCTTGGATGTCCAGGTTCACCGTGGAGTAAAGGGAATGGTAATCGACAGCAAAGATGGATCAGGCATCCCCAATGCTACGATCACTGTGGATACAGTTAATCACCCCATCAGATCCAGCGTTGCAGGGGACTACTGGCGCCTACTCGTCCCAGGAAAATACCATCTGACTGCCTCTGCCCAAGGGTATTTTTGTGAATTTTCTGCACTGATAGTGGCTCCAAACTAATCTACAACATAAGGCCATTCAATAAGTTGTGATCAACTACATGTATACACACACACACACACACACACATACACCATGAATATTAATTTTATATTTTCCTTTTTGCACAAGACTGCAATTGCTCACAATTTTTCTTCCATCTTTTCAGCTACTCCTCAGTTAGCACTGTTGTCATAGTGCCTGAGGATGGAGTGGAGATTGTTCATTTCACATTGACCCGGATTCACAGTAACATGAATGGGCAGATGACTGAAGATACCACCCCAGTTCTGGATCCCAGGTTGAAGGAGTTCCAGAGCCTCATCAAGCAGCTGTCAGGAGAATCTGGTCTGGACAAGCTGATCAAGGACACTCACACCCAGAGCAGCTTCCGTTATCGACGGTACAGCGAGGTTTCCGAGTTCCTGCGTGGCCTCACCCTGAACTTCCCAGAAATTACCTCACTTCAGAGGTACAGCCATCTAAACGCATCACACTAAAGTGTGGCATGTTAGATTAGTAATAGTCAGTTTATCTGATCTGATCTCTGCAGACAAGCCTGAACTGAATCCTGCGTGTTTCTGTGGCTGTAAACCCTGGAGGGCAAAGGATTTTTTGGAATGACAGAGATTAATACCTCTGCATTCAGTACACAATGAAGTTACTGTGTGAACTGTGTTATTTGTGTCACTGTAGCTTAGTCCCAGAAGTTATTTTTGGAATTTATAGCTCGTGCTGAGCCAAGTTTAAGGTCACCAAGAGAACGAAATACAGTACCGTTCAGATTTAAGATGTAAAAAAAAATTTTTTTCATGGAATTAGTATTTCTATTCAGCAAGGATGCATTAAATTGATCAAAAGTGAAGTTAAGATTTTTATACTGTTACAAAATAAACTGTTTTTAAAGAAATTGTGTTCTTTTGAACTTTCACCAAAAATCCTGAAAAAATGTATCATGGTTTCCACAAAACTATTGAGCAGCTCAACTGTTGCAGTAATGTGATAATTATTTCTCTCCCTTATGAAGTCTTGGACAGAGTGTGGAGTTCAGAACCATCTGGGCTCTGGAGATCTCCAACAACCCTAAAGTCCAAGAACCGTCTGAGCCTAAGATCCGGTTTGTGGCAGGTATACATGGAAACGCCCCAGTAGGGACAGAGCTGCTTCTGGAGTTTGCTGCCAGTCTCTGTATTAACTACGGAAAGAACCCAGCCATCACAAGGGTGAGTTGATTTTCTTGTGCAAAAGTGACGCCCGTGATGGTTACAGTATGATCAGGTCATGTCTTTTTAGTGTTTTGTATAAAATAAACCTAAAAATAACAAATACTGGTAGTGATATTTCAAAATAAACACCTGGTACACTAAAGCAATTCAGGTATACTTGATTATCCATAAATCGTTTTTTTAGAACAATGATGTTTAAATGTGAACATCAAATATAATCCATCAGAGTTTTGAGGAGCATTACTTGTTCATCTCGATCATTGTATTGCATTGCATTATATGTTTAGCCCAAAAATGTTCGTCACATGGTTTCTCTCTCCTATCTTTAGCTCATCAATGAGACCAGAATTGTTATCTTGCCCAGCATCAACCCAGATGGGCGTGAGTTGGCAAAAGAGAAAAACTGCACCTCCACTGCAGGCATGACTAATGTGCACGGGAAGGACCTTGACAGTGACTTCTTCGGTGGGATTGAGTTCAAATTATACCTCACATTTTACTAATATGTGTGTCAATGCCAGCATTCTGCTGCTTTGTCTACAGGATGGCCGACCATTTACAGTATGTGTCATTCTGTAGGTAATGCATCTCAGCGTGCTGCAGAACTTCAGCCAGAGACACGTGCTGTTATGGATCTGATACAGGAAAGAGGCTTCACACTCTCCGTGGCTCTGGATGGAGGCTCCGTTTTGGTCACCTACCCATATGACAAACCAGTGCAATCTGGTATGCTTTGATTCATCTACTGCTTTAGGAAATCACACATTTATTGCATCGGTGTCCTGATTTAGTTTTTGTTTTGTTCTTTGCTTCTCAATTTCAGTTGAAAATGCAGATACGCTGAGATATTTGGCTACTATGTATGCCAACCACCATCCCAAAATACAATTGGGCGATACTGGATGTCCAGACAGCCAGAGTATGCTGGTTTCTTCCATTCATACTTCGTTTATAAAACAACAGTTTATCTTTTCAGTAACAAGAACATGCTCCGCATGTTCAGTAAACATTTTTTAAATCAAACAGCCTCTGCTCTGTTAAATTTATAGGCAGAGGAACCATTTTTAGGTTGGTGTTATAAATTATTCCTGTCTTTCTCCCCGTCTCCCTCCAGTGGGCACCATCCCTAACGGTGTCCTTCGAGCAGCAGAATGGCACAGTCACTTGGGCAGCATGAAGGTAGATTACATACTTGATATTCTGCATACACTACTTTTAAGATTTTTTTTTTTATGTTTTATTTAAATGTTTTTTTTTTTTGGTTTTTTTTACGAAGTCTCTTATATAAAGCTGCATTTATTTGATCAAAAATACAGTAAAACATGTAATATTGTGAAAAATTATTAAAATTTTAATTAGCTGTTTTCTATTTTGATGTATTTTAAAATGCAATTTATTCCTGTGATAGTAAAGCTGAATTTTAGGACGATCCTTCAGAAATCATCCTAATATACAGATTTGGTGTTCAATAAAACATTTCTATTATCAATGTTGAAAATGTTTGTACTGTTTAATAAATTTGTGAAAACCATGATAATTTCTAATAGAACTAGCAATTTGTGCAAAAATACCATAAACTGGACACACAGCTTTGGATGTCAAAACATTCAAAAATATAGGAAATGTTTTGCCTTTCTAATTTTTTGTGCCTTTAACATGTTTTGTTTTACTGCTCTCTGTTATACAATCAGAACATTCCTGAAGCCCATTTTTGGTCATGAACAACTAGTTCACTATACTTTATAAAGTCTTAATTCCTCCTAATTCCTATTTTTCTCTGATTGCTTCCTCTCCATGTTGTAGGACTTCAGTATGGACTTTGGTCACTGTCCCGAGATCACGGTCTACACCAGCTGCTGCCTGTTCCCAACGGCTGATATGCTGCCCACGCTTTGGGCTGAGAACAGGAAGTCTCTTCTGAGCATGCTGGTTGAGGTCAGTCTGTTGTCCTCCTCTCTGTTCATCACCCTCCACTGCATCTCAGCTCTTCCTTTACTGAAGCTCGTTCTTCTGTTCTAGGTGCATAAAGGGATTCGTGGGGTGGTCAAGGATAAGAGCGGTAAGCCCATCGTGGGCGCTATAATAGTACTGAATGGTGGTGTTCGAGTCTTCACCAGTGAGGGAGGATATTTCCACGCCCTTCTGGCCCCTGGTTTACACAAAATTGAAGTGGTGGCTGACGGCTACCAGCAACAGTCCCAGAAGGTGAGTTTTTTTTTTTTGTTTGTTTGTTTTTTTGTTTGTTTGTTTTTTTTACATTTTGTTTATTTAAACAGGATAATAATGAAGATAATGAGAAACTATTTAAAAAAAGAAATTCTGCACTATAAGGAGCACATAAAAGCCTTTAATTTTCTCAAAAAACGACAGTGTGCCTTATAATACGTAGCGCCTTATATATGGATCAAGGCGCTCTGTCAAAATGTTGACATTCCCTTTAGTACAGCTCCATCTAGTGGATGCATAATGCAAACTCAGTCAAACGTTTGACTGCAGTATCTTCTATTCTATGCGCCTTATAATCCGGTGCACCTTATATATGAAAACAGTTCTACAATAGGTCATTCATTGAAGGTGCGCCTTATAATCCGGTGCGCCTTATAGTGCGGAAAATACGGTATTAATATAAATGGGATCATTAAAGGGTTAGTTCTGCCAAAAATTTAAATTAAGCCATAAATTACTCCCCTGAAGTCATCCTAGGTGTATATGACTTTCTTCTTTCAGACGAATTCAGAGTTATTTAAAAAATTGTCTTTGATCTTTCAAGCTGTTTAATGGCACTCGGCGGGTGTTGCATGGCATCGGTCCTTTAGAAGTTTAATAAAAAGCTCATCCATTAAAAAAAGTGTCTCACACGGCTCCAGGGGGTGAACAAAGGCCTCCTGTAGTGGATCGATGCGTTTTTGTAAGAAATATATCCATATTCAAAACGTAATAAACACTTAAATCTAGCTTGTGCTCACAGTTGTAAACGAAGCAGTTCCGAGGGAATGACGTATGAGGTCAACTTTTCATATGCGCCGTTCAGAAGTGACGCATGCGGCAACGCAGCGGAGAGATCAAAACAAAACAATGGTCACTAATTAGAAGTACAAAACGAGGATTCGTAAAGAAGAATGTCAGAGGATTGCAGTGCAACATGGCTGAGTGGCATCAAACAGCTTGAAAGATCAAAGACAATTTTTTTTTAATAACTGTGATTGGATTCGTCTGAAACAAGAAAGTCATAAACACCTAGGATAACTTCAGGGGAGTAATTTATGGGCTAATTTTTTAATTTTTGGGTGAACTAACCCTTTAAGTTTAATTGAAGTGTATAATAATTAATAGTTTAATTGTCTTATATATAATACATTTTATCTATGCGATCTATGTACTTTTTTTTATCACTGTTGCTCTTTTCAGGTGTCTGTGTTGCCATTTGAAGCAGCAAGTTCTCTTATTATTGAGTTTGACATGGAGAATGATATATTTGGCCTTCCAAGAGAGTTAGTAGTGGCAAGTGCAGGTAGGCATATCAAAACAATGAAGTACTAATAAATACTCTATATTGATTGTTTTTGCAGTTCGAACCAACCATTTTTAAATGCTACATTAATATGCACATTTTCAACGACTGGTCATATTCATTATTCAATCCCTAGCTGCCGCAATGACGGCCCTGATCGTGACAGCCTGCATCATCTGGTGCGTCTGCTCAGCCAAGTCAAACAGACAAAAAGACGGATTCCATCGGCTGCGACAGGAACGGGACGACTATGAAGACGAGATCCGCCTCATGTCTATGGGCTCCAAAAAGTCTCTCCTGAGCCACGAATTTCAAGATGAGAGCGAAAGTGACGAGGATACGCTATACACCAACAAACTTTGAGACCTTACTGCTTGCTCCCTCTCCTCCCCCTGAGTCTGTCCAAACTGCCTGCAGGGCCAGTAGAGGGGGCTCAACGTCCAGCAGAATAAATGTCCAATCTGTCGAAACCAGAGAATCACCGTGGGATGCACTTTAATGCCCTGTTTAAATCAGGTGAGCGTTTTGCACCGTAGTGTATGCAATTAACCACCGCTCTCAGCCAGCCTGCTTGGTTATCTGGGTCTTTATAATAATCAGCTAGAATCCATCTCAACAGGATTATGAAGCACTGTGCCTTGTTAGATTAGAGGTTGCATGGATGCTGCTGTTGTGAGGATGATGATTTTGTAGAGTAAATGGAATTTTGCTCCCCTTTTTTCAGTGGACACGGGTCAAAGTCAGGAAACAATCCATCTGAGAATCAATTCCAAGTTTATGAAACACACACTACAGTGTTTCTTGTTGCTATTTGCAGTCATACAGCCAGTGCAGTGGACTAAACATTTCATATTCTGTCTTAAATATAGATATATTTACATTTAGCAAGGTGAAACAGATACGTAGCAGACAAACGTGCTCACTCATGCCTTCCCATTTATCTTCTGTTATTTTGACGTTCAAGGATATGGTGAAACAATAATAACTCCGCATGGACATGATTGTGTTTAATCAGTGTGTCTAGATTCTTCTGTTTTACTGTGCACTCGTGAAAAATAATGTATTTATTTTTGTTTTAACAGCCATCCAATGAAACGTTTATTTTGCTCACCGATCCCAAAAAGATGCTATCAAAACTTTTTTCATGTAGTTTATACATTTATTTTTTGAATCATTCTTTGTTCTACTCTCTAAAAGATAAGCAAACACAATATTAAAACTTAATAGGACAGATTTTTCTTTATAATTCATCATTCTGTGCCAGACTGAACATTAATACAAGTCAAATGCTAATAAGTGGGAAAATTATGTCATTGATCCTATTTGTCAAGAAAAATTTAATTTATTTTGGCTTAATGTTGATTTGTCATGCTTGAATGTAAATTTCTGGGTGTGTTTGAACAAATATGTTTAACTTTTCTATGTTTGTGCTAATGTTTTTTTTTTCTTTTTATACAACAATGATTGTAGATATCAAATTGTTGCCAACTGTATGTAAATGACACAAGTGCAATTTCTATCAAGAGTGAAAGAACTGCACAGATACACCTGTTTTTGTGTATTAAAAAATATATGGTGTGTAATAAGATGTAAATAAAGATGAAACTTTGTGCTAAATATTTGATGAGTGTTTTTCTTTAATATAAGCGTTTTTTTATGTAGCTGCACAGTATTTTGATGGGAGTTATGCACTTTCCAACTCCCAGTCTATATATACACATACAAGTATATTGTGTGTGTATACAGTACAAACCAAAAGTTTGGAAACATTACTATTTTTAATGTTTTTGAAAGAAGTTTCTTCTGCTCATCCAGCCTACATTTATTTGATCAAAAATACAGAAAAAAACTGTAATATTGTGAAATATTATTACAACTTAAAATAATAGTTTTTTATTTGAATATACTTTTTAAAAAAAAGAATTTATTCCTGTGATTCAAAGCTAAATTTCAGCATCTTTACTCCAGCCTTCAGTGTCACATATAACATCCAGTCTATCACATGATCATTGAGAAATCAATCTAATATTCTGATTTATTATGAGTGTTGGAAACCGTTCTGCTGTCTAATATATTAGATGAATAAAAGGTTAAAAAGAACTGTATTTATTCAAAAAAATTTTTTTTATAATAATATATATTCTAATAATATATTTTACTATCACTTTTTATCAATTTAACACATCCTTGCTGAATAAAAGTATTGATTTTATTAAAAAGAAAAGAAAGAAAAATTACTTACCCCAAATTACTGACCAGTAGTGTATATTGTTATTACAAAATATTTATATTTTAAAAACATAGCTTCTTTTTTTTTCTTTTTTATTCATCAAAGTATCCTAAAAAAGTATCACATGTTCTGAAAAAATATTAAGCAGCAGAACTGTTTCCAACTTTGATAATGAATCATCATATTAGAATGATTTCTAAAGGATCATGTGATGATGATCCTAAAAATTCAGCTTTGCATCACAGAAATAAATGATAATTTAAAGTATAATAAATTTAAAAACAAGTATTATAAATTTTAATAATATATCACAATATTACATTTTTTTCTGTATTTTTGATCAAATAAATGCAGGCTTGATGAGCAGAAGAAACTTCTTTCAAAAACATTAAAAATAGTAATGTTTCCAAACTTTTGGTCTGTACTGTATGTATATATACACAAGAGGAAATTGGGAACTCAAAACCATGAACTCAAGAACACAGATATGACCAAACAATCTACAGCAGGAATGAGTATTTTTCAAGATCCTAGAACCAATATAAATAATAATAATAATTCACACACACACACACACACATATATATATAATAAACTGAATAATGTATTATATAGTTATTTATGAAAAATTATGTGTATGTATATATTTAAAAATATATGTTTTGTATTATTTCTTAATGGAAATCTATATCGCCACTTGTGCATTTTTATTGTGTGTTTGTGTTACATAAAATGTATATAATATATATTATTATTTCATATAAAATAAATAGGCTTAATCTTAATGTGGTTTTATTTCGAATTATATTTTAAATAAAGATAAATCACAGAAAAAAGGGAACGCTAAAGAAGCGTGCACTTCTCCTGCAGACCACATGGTGACGCTGTGACGACAGAGCTCGCGCAGAGCGTGGTGAAGCGCTCTTGCTTCAGTCTCCGCCTCTGCTCTGCCAGCACCACCGCGGATGACGTTGAACAACAAAGATGGCGGGAGGAAACAGCAACTACTGGGAAGGTGAGGTGGCACAGCGTTACAAATTCCGCGCGACCATAAGCTTCATTGCGGTTCGTGACAACTCACGCCAATTTCTTGTTCTGAACAATCTTTCGCGACGTTTCCACGAAAACGCAGCCAGGTTACCGCGTTAACTATCGACGTTAGCATTAGCTCGCTCCTCCGCAGAAACGTCAGTGTTTCCGATTAGCCCGAAAACCTGAGTAATACAGCGAGATATTCATTTCTCTTACCGTAAAAATCTGTCAAATGTTTTTCATTTTATACAGACTTTATGTATTTAATGTATCACAAAAGTGTAATTTGTCAAAACAAAGTTACGCAGCTATTTATATATGAAGCTGAAACGAGCTTTTTACTTCAAAATGAAACGAACTCACGGGCCGTGTTTCAAAATATCATAAACGGCCTTCATAGACAGCACTTGAGAGCTTCATATGCAAGTTTTGAATGTTTTCACCTGCCCTAGACGCCTAGAACACATGACAGTAGTCAGACTGAGTAGACAGTTAATAAATCTCGACTATCAACGAGCAGGACTAATATGAATGTTTTGTTTTCTATAAATATAAACAACTACCAGCTGAAGTTGTCAGTGATGTGCTGTGAATAATTGTATACATTTTTCTATCATAGCACTAATAGTGTCATCTAATAATATAAACTGCCACTAACTCTGAAGGTGCTGGTGAAGGTTGTATATTAATGCAAATGCATATTGATGGATGAGTGTCATTCTACGCACTGAAATAATTGGCTGAATGTAATGTTTCTATAATTGCATGTCCACAGACCTGCGGAAGCAGGCGAGGCAGCTGGAGAACGAGCTGGACCTGAAGCTGGTGTCCTTCAGTAAGCTGTGCACCAGTTACAGCAGCTCTCGGGACGGCCGGAGAGGAGACAGGTGTGATGGCACTGTAGTCACCCATCAAAGGAATTGTGATGTTTTTGAAATATCATTATGAAGATGGTAAAAACAGGGTTCTGCTCTCTCTGTGTTCAGTAGTTCAGATACAACGCCTCTGCTCTCCAACTCCACTCAAGACCGAATGTTTGAGACCATGTCAGTGGAGATTGAGCAGCTACTTGCCAAAGTAAGAGCTCTGTAAAATGTGCCAATATTAGGTTCTATATGTTCTATTTACAGTCTCCCAACCTGATTTCATGTATATTAAATCACTTACTGACTAATAAGAATTTTTTTTTGTGGTCAAAACTGATCTCTAGAGAGATATATACTACTGATTGAAAACAAATAAAATAAATGGAGGAGTATATAAGTACACTATTTGTTCAATTTGAATGAATTTATTTATTTTACACATTATTAATTATATTATGTACTTATATTTTTGTCTTCGTTCCTGTGTTTTAAAGCTTACGGGGGTGAATGACAAGATGGCTGAGTACACAAGCACACCAGGAGTAACGTCTCTGAACGCTGCTCTAATGCACACTCTCCAGAGGCACAGAGACATCCTACAGGTGTGTTTCTTGTCGTTTATAATATCGTCTCATTTGAACACAGTATTTTAAGATTGTAAGATTGTCCTTAAACAGCTGCCTGCCCAATTATTAATATATGTGTACTTTACACTACTGTTCAAATGTTTGGGGTCAGTATGATATTTATTCATTTATTTATTAAATAAATATATGCTAAATAAATGCTTTTATTTATTAAGGATGCCATACATTGATTAAAAGGGGCTTTACAGACATTTATAATGTTATAAAATGTTTCTATTTCAAATAAATATTAGTTTTTTTCTTTCGATTCATCTAAGACTCCAGCAAAAATGTATAACTGTTTCCACAAAAATATTAAGTTGCAAGATTTTCTACATTGATAATAAAAATAAATGTTTCTTGAGCACTTAATCAGCATATTTGAAAGATTTCTGGAGTATGATAAAAAGGCTGGAGTTATGGCTGCTGAAAATTCAGCTTTGAATTGCATAACATTTTATGATATAGGGGTCATGAACTGGTTATTATTTTATACTAGGGCTGGGTTTTGACACAAATTTCATGATTCGATTCGATTTGCATTTTATACTGTTGTCTGAGGTTCACTTATGACGTTTTCGTAATGGTTTTTATGTTCAAAAACATTAAAATCAGTACGTAATAGGCTATTTTCTACCCTGGTTTTGATCACGTGAGCTGAGTAAAACAGCTCACTGTATTTTAGTGTACTTAGTTTTTACTGTATTTTGATCATATTAATGCAGCCTTGGTAAACATAAAATACTTTGTTTATAAGCATTAAAAATAATAACAACCCCAAACTTTTGAAAAATAGTGAACTTGTTATGAAAACTGCATTATCAAGAGGAAAGGGCACTTCATGTGTTTGAAATGAATATAGCTGACCTAGCTTGTTACTGATAACCCCTTCATCTCTGTTTTCCTCATCTAGGATTACACACATGAATTTCATAAAACCAAATCAAACTTCATGGCAATCAGAGAGAGAGAGGATCTTCTGGGATCTGTTAGGAAAGACATTGAGTGAGTTTTCTCTTTAATTTCCTTTTGAAACCAGTTCCATGTAATGTGTAATTGACCTGTATTATGAAACCTTTTTATGTGTCCTGAAAATTCTCTCTAAACACATGGTTTCTGTTCACTGTTCAAGCTGTGAGTCTGATCTCTATATCTCCATGCTGTTTTATCCCAGAGCAAAGTTGAATCCAGGCCCTGATGAAAGCTTTAGATTTTTTTCTCACATTCTCTGTGCTGATTACTAAGAAAAAATTGTGGAGTGTAAAGCCAATATGAAACTATTGCACTCTTATTTAATTATATTTAATACACATATGCATGAAGACTGTGCAAGCTTTCTGCAGCCACAGATTTTATGTGGTGCTGGTTGTAACCCTGAGATCGTGACTGCAGGGCTGAATAATGACTTATTGATCTGAGCCGCAATGCTGTAGCACCTCTATGGGTGGCTTATTTAATTTGTGTCTTGAAATAGTTGTTTTGGTACCATATATGATGAGAAAAACTGCTCCATATTGTTCCTTTGCAGTTGCTATTTAACATATTTTTTTGTGTAAATAAACTACTGTCAGAATTGGATTTGAGCTCAATCCATCTTTTGCAGCACTGTATTTACTCAAGATAGGGGTACGTCCCGTTCTGCTTCATCTTCAGCCACATCCCACTCACCTGACCAGCATTAAACTTGTTTACCCAGTATAGAGAACAGCACATCAGCAGATTATATGGAAATTATATATAACGTGCATTCTGATTATTAACATACAATGTTTTACTACAGTTCAAAATTTGGGGTCAGTTAAGCCCCTTTCACACTGCAATTCTGGCAAATACACGGGTAAAGTGTTCCGGCAATTGTTCCCGGGTCGCTAGATTTTGCACTTTCACACTGCCAGTGATTGTCCGGGATATGTGCGTGCTTTCACACACAACCCGTAAAGGTCCCGTAATGACATGTGACATTAGGGCGTGATGTGTAATGTACGAGTTGAAAACATTAGGCACGTTATACTTTCACTGAAGCAGGCAAACGATCTCGGCGTCAGCGCGGAAAGTGAGGAACTAACTGATCTCTGCTTCATTACAGTTTGCACATATTTTTTCATCGCAAACATTGATCTTCCTTAAAAACAGCCGGTAAAAGAGTCGCACGATAACGTGCGTCATCACTTCAACACGGCATTAGATCTGGCTTTTGTTCACACAGCGCTCTTCCTGGGACTGAACCCGGCAATGTTACTAGGTCCCCGACCCGGGTTCAATACCGGAATCAATCCCGGGACGTGGTTGCTTTCACACAGAAGGCGACCCGGCAATGGTCCGCCAATTTGCCGGGTCCGACGTTCAGTGTGAAAGGGGCTTTAGATCTTCAAAAGTTATTATGAAAGAAGTCTCTTGTGCTTACCAAGGCTGCATTTATTTGATAAAAAATACATTTATTTCTGTGATGCAAAGCTGAATTTTCAGCAGCCATTACTCTTATAGTATTCAGCATCACATGATCCTTCAGAAATCATTTTGATATGCTGACATTTCTTCTTATCAACATTGAAAACAGTTGTGCTGCTTAAAATTTTTGTAGAAATTGCGATGCATATTTCCCCCCCTAGAATTTTTTGATTAATAGAAGGAACTGCATTTTGTTTGAAATAGAAATATATTATAATATTATAAAGTGCTTAACTATTGCGTCTATGCTGATTTAAAATATTAATTTCTTTTTTTAAAAGTTGTCTTACAGACCCCTCTAATTTTGAATGATAGTTTGAATAGATTGTATCTGACCCTCAGTATTATTAAATATATAAAGTTTATAGTACAAGCATGATGTGTTGTAAGATTCTGATAAATTAATATATTATTGTGCAAATTAGTGTAGTAGAAAGTGTTAATAAGTTGTAATATGCATATTTACCCCCAGAGGGCGATGGTGCTCATTTTGTAACACTGCTGGTTTGTCTGCCAATGTAGAACATTTTTTGCACGCTCATACTTAGTTACTTTCTGTCATGCAGACTGTGAAGGTTCTAGTCTAGCCACAGCCGAAGCTTTACTCCTTAAGTTTGTGCAGTGCATGTCATGCCTGCTGTGCTTCTCCTGTTACCTGGCTCCCCATCCATCAACAGCTCAGTGCTATAGAAATGTCAGCAAGCAGAAATGACAAAGCCCCCTGTGTGATTTAGTACACTTCCCTTGAATACATTGTTGGAATGATTAAGTTGACTATCAGCATCCTGTCACTTTGATTGGTGTGGACTGACAGTTGATTTGACCAGTGGGCAGGTGTAATCCCATAGAAACTGGATTAATATCCCTTCTACATATATCTGTTTACAATAGGTACAGAGAAAAACCCACCGGAGGGTGAAGCCTAGTTCAGCTGAGGTAGTCATTCAGGCAGCCTTTTCCCCATCCTTATAAACTGGAGATTTGTTTTAATTTGTGCTGTCAGGCCATTGGGTGTCTTCAGAGAATCCTGTCTGGTGTTGCACAAAGCAAGGGGGGAGTTTTTGTCTTTCATTAGATGAACTCTAGGGAAAGGGCTGTTCTTCCCAGCACAGTGTTCATTCATTATTTACACTAAATGCTCTCTGTGAGAAAGCGCTTGTGCATGGTACAGAATGAAGAGAAACCCTCAACCCCCCCCCACTAGACATTCTATAGGATGATGTTCATAAAATGCCACCTTGGTGATTGCTTTTCTGTTTTATTCATTAATTTTCTTTTCTCTTGTCAGGACTTATAAGAGTGGATCGGGAGTGAATAACAGGCGAACAGAGCTCTTCCTGAAAGAACACGAGCACCTGAGAAAGTAAGACCCTTCTTCCTCTGCTGTCTACTTGATGAAATTCACAGTAGTACGGTTTTTGTGTGAAGAAATTATTATAACATGATCATTTTACATTAGCCCATTTTTCTTTAATGGGACGAAGGTGCAGTGAAAAACATTACACATGGTTCACATGAATTAAAAATTTATTTATTTTAACTGCAGGTTTGGTGTGCATTTTTGGCCAAAAAATATGTGATTTATAATATTTCGCTATAAAATAAATATTTATTTAAGAGAAATGACATTATAATAATAATACAGTACAATTAAATCGTTTTATTTCAATTAGATGCTTAGCTCTACATGGTACTGCATCTTCATCTCAACCCTTTCTGATAAGATCAACACAGCCACCGATAGATTAGTAAAGATAGTGGTACAATTCTAGTTAATCCAAAGATTTTTCAGTGAAGTTACACAGTCGGGTGGAAGGGAGAGAAGACACTCAAAGTGTAGCACTCTGTCACCCACTCACAGTGTCCCAGCCACTTTGTCTGAGGAATGGAGCATGGTTATCTTTAATAAACACACTCTCATTCATCAGTAACTCCGTTACAGCAAGCTCTTTTGCGCTGTTCTGTGCCAAATTGATGACTTAAACTTGTGGAGTCATTGTAAGTGACTACCCCGACTGCTTGTTTGGCCATGGGTTGATTTGAGATAAGAAAGGATGTAAGATTTGCACTGGTTTTAAAACACTAAAATGAATCAATGGTCTGTGGTAAAGAACTTGACGGAGCATTTGCTCTGGTTCATTTGTTTCAAAGCCTAAGTGTATCAGCTTGCCAGAGGTAAGTAAAAGAGACCAGTGACAGAGACAAATATTACACTCACACGTTTAAAGACTCATGGATTGATATGATAATATATAGGAACGCTTTCTAAATTTAACTTCTGGGATTAAGCATACTAGCTAAAGAAAGACTGTCCTCTTTTTATTGTAACAAGTGAATGTAAATTGCAATTTGTGGACAAGGCATGATTTGACCAATTGAGAATTGTTTGAATCATGAAAAAGTGGGTGTTATGATCCAGAATAGATTCCTGGGAGTAAAAAGTCCATTCATTTTCTCCATAGAGAAATAATACAGAGCCATAATTAGCTCTCAGTTCTTATTGATCTGATGCTTCTATGGTATTTTAATTTCATTTTAAAAGCTATTGAACCCTCTGAGGTCTAAGGGTATTTTTGGGGCCTGGAGAAGTTTTGTCATGCCCTGAGATTTGTGCTTTTTTCAGTTGCTTATAAACCTCTAAATGCCTAAAGTCTAATCTCACTGTAATCAGCACAAACTGGACTATAATAATATGTGAGCAGCATGTATGTACATGATTGTGTTTTTGAGAAAAAAAAATGTTATGCGTGGTTAGTGAAAAACTAAAAATGTTAAATCACTTGAATAAGGCCATAAAGCACATACAGAACATTGGTTCCCGGGACTTTTGAGAATTGAGCTTGTAGCCTAGAATTTTTCTTTCTAAATTATGTGAAAATCATCTTGTTTACTCACTCACAGAAAACAATATATTGATTTAAATTTTCTAAGACACTTTTTGTTTGTAAAAGTCATATGCGAGTAGGAGTCAACTATCATGAATATCATTGTGATTTACACCTGAGAAGACAAAGGCCCGCATAATGAGCTGCATAATGACTAAATGAAATATTTACTTGTGAGTGCAGTTAAACAGTTTATTAGGAACAGTCAAAGCTGGCTTTCAAAGCTGTTTTTTTGCATCATTACTCCAGTCACACGATCCTTCAGAAATCATTTTAACAATCAGATTTTCAAAAAAAAAAAAAAAACATTTATTGTTATTATTATTATTATTAATGTTGAAAAGAGCTGAGAATATTTTTTCAGGTTTTTTTGGGATAAATTGAAAGAACAGCATTGGTTTGTTACATTTATATTTATATTTACATTTATTTGTTACATTTATATTATTTACATCAAGCTTTTGTATGGTATAGTGTATATCTTTATTGAAACTTCATAATGTTTTACTTGATTATACATTTAGTCAGGAATTATAGTTTGGAAAAAGTCTAACTAGTAAAATGTTTACACGTTATGTGAAAACTAGTACAAATATATAAATAAATAAAAAGACTTATGTTTATGATCTTTGTTGAATAAAGGGTTTCATTCTTTTTTTCTAAGGAAATCCAATCCGTGTATCATTCGTTCTTTCGTTTTTCTAATTGAAACCAAAAATGGAAAAATAAAAAAACGACTTGTTTTTTTTTATCTGTTTCCAAAACCAAAATGAAAAAACGGATATAGATTCATTTTCCGATTTTCAAATTTGTGCTAATATCAAAAAAAAAAAAAAAAAACGGATAACAAGCGTGTGTGTTTCACTTTGGTGTTTTCGTCTGATGCCAGTTAGTGACGGTCGTTCTTGAACGATTCGGTCATTTTAAACGAATCTTTAATGTGACTCGGGAAGAACGAGTCGTCTCTGGGAGTGATTCGTTCAGTCGCATATGCGCAAAATTCTATAGTTTCTGTACAGGAATTAGTCTAGGGTCTAGTTCACCTTTTTCAGTCAATGCAGTGGGAGCCGGAAAAAGAATTGATTAGTTCTTTTTTTTATTTGATTAATGCCAATGTACCAAAGATAAAAGTACAGATAGGTAATGTCAATATTGCATACAAAGAAGTGGCATTATATGCAAAGCACCATTTACAGATGTATGTAAACATAAAAATAAATAATACTAATCGAAAGCTTTAACAAAATAAATTAAAAAGATTAAATAGCATTGAAAAGATTAAACATTTTTGACAGCCTTAAGATTTTTGGAAGATTAAATAGTTTGGAACTTTGGATATACTGTTGAACCTCTTTTTTTTTTTTTTTTTTTAATAATATATAATGGATTTTGATGAGTGAATTTACTGCGGTGAATATGACATTTTGCAAGAAGTCATAATTGGTTAATAATGAAATATACATTAATTTTGTCTCTTTGAATATTAAAGAAGCCAAACAGTACATCCTTAAAAAGCAAAGAGAAACCATGTAGCACACTGCGATAGATAACATTAGAGAATTCATTCCAAAATAGCTGTGTGTGAAGACAATCCCAAACGATATGTATATCAGTTTCATTAGGGTCACCACAAAAACAACAGCTTGTATCTATGTCTGATTTAAACCTTTTCAAAAACACTTTAGCTGGGTAAAATCTGTGTAACCATTTGAATGAGATTTCTCTAACCTTGTTAGTTATTATATATTCCAAAGACAGAGTCCATACATCCATACCCATCAATATGATCAACCACATTCCTCCAATAAGACACCACATATGGAGTCGTTACACGCTCCTTTTGAAAAAGCGATCTAATCTTATAGTTACGTGATGAAGGATACTGGACAAAGTCGTGGCCTAGTTGTTAGAGATTTTGACTCCTAACCCTAGGGTTGTGGGTTCGAGTCTTGGTCTGGCTATACCACGACTGAGGTGCCCTTGAGCAAGGCACTGAACCCCAACTGCTCGCCGGGTGCCGCAGCATAAATGATGAACACTGCTCCGGGTGTGTGTTCACAGTGGGTGTGTGTTCACAGTGGGTGTGTGTTCACAGTGTGTGTGTGTGTTCACTGCTGTGTGTGTGCACTTTGGATGGGTTAAATGCAGAGCACAAATTCTGAGTATTGGTCACCATACTTGGCTGAATGTCACATCACTTTTTCACTTTCATGTAACAAAAAGCATAGTTTTCCTACTGGGATTTCAAATGGGTGTAAAGATAAAGATAAAGTGCTGGATGATCTAATGAGTCCCTTGAAAGCGTAACAACTCCTTTAGGAACAGTGTCCATGATGATGGAGAATTCTTTGGGAGTTACTGGAAAATTAAAATAAAATAAGACTTAAAATAAGACCTTCCAAGTTAAAGAACTTGGAAACAACCAAAACAAATTTCCAAATGAAGTACCGCTGAGAAGTGCTTAAAAATGAATGACCATGCAAGTAATGCCTGTTTATGAAATTTGGTTAAATTGTAAGGGATTCTAGTAATATTATAAATACAGATCAATAGGAAAGGGAGACCACCTACTTTGGAAAAGTAGTCATTGGGGATAAAAATCCATATTGAGTTTGGATAACACAAACACTGTCTAATCCAATTAATTTTGAAAGTGTTGTTCAAAGAAGAGAAATCAAGGAAATTAAACCCACCAGAATCATATGTGTTCATTAATAAGTACTCTTTATTACCTTTTTTACAACATTCAGTGTATAGATAAGTGTATAACCATTATGACAGAATTTTGTACATTTATAAACTGTAAGAAGTAAAAAGCTCAGAAATACAGTAACTGTAAGAGTAAATAATAATTATAATAATGATGATGATAATAATAATGATTAGGCACCTGTTTGTAAGGAAGCATGTAAATTCATCTATCCAATGCTGTCACGTCACGTGACAAAAGAACGAATGATAGGATAAAGCCTTTTATACAGTCTTTATTATTATTATTATTATTATTATTATTAAACAATACAAACATTAAAACATTAAGGCAATACACTTAAAATCATAAAGACAAATAATAATAATAATATACACAGAGATTTGTTGCCAGGGTAACTCCAGTCTATGGTCAAAGCTTATGGGTCTGTCACGTGAGGAGCGACTCGAAAACCCGAAAGACTCAAGAGATTAACTAATCAATTCTCTAACACCAGCTCCCACTGCATTGACTGAAACGGGTGAACTAGACTATTCCTGTACAGAAACTATAGAATTTTGCGCATGCGCGACTGAACGAATCACTCCCAGAGACGACTCGTTCTTCCCGAGTCACATTAAAGATTCATTTAAAATGATCGAATCGTTCAAGAATGACCGTCACTAACTAGCATCAGACGAAAACACCAACGTGAAACACACACGCTTGATATCCGTTTTTTAAATTCTTCATATTAGCATAAATTTGAAAATCGGAAAACGAAGCTTTATCTGTTTTTTCATTTTGGTTTTGGAAACAGATAAAAAAAAAAAGTCGTTTTTTTATTTTTCCATTTTTGGTTTCAATTAGAAAAACGAAAGAACGAATGATACACGGATTAAATCCAAATCTCAAATCCTGAGGTAATCCACATCACATTTTCTTGGGTTGAATTATGTCTTATTCCTCTCATCGCGAAGCAAACAGTAAAAAAAAAAAAACTTGAAGAACAGTCTCGCTGCTTTGTTTCCTGTATGGGCGTATTTAAGCCGCGTGCTTCAGTGAAACATTAGAATCTCAACAGCACGTTCAGCGTGGCCACATTACATGTTATGAAGGGAGATGTGAAAAACGGACATTGCGTTGTTTTCATATGGATTACTTTATCACAGAATATTTGTTTTCGGCAGCAGTTATTTAGTTTAAAAGTAGACATGTCAGGCTTTCTATAGATATCTCTCTCATGTCTCTTCGTTGAGTATTTCCAAAAAAAGTAGACCCTTTACAGATTTGATTGATGTATTGCTCTTATCTGTACGGTCAAAACTGAAAGTGTAATTTAAGTTCTTTTCGGGGTTATCAGGAGAAAATGCCCCATAACGCGTATACGTGTTAATTGACTTCAGAGGGTTAATTGATGAATTCCTTGTAGAGCCATATATTGTATATTCTACCATTCAAAAGTTTAGCTTAAACTTTCTATTCAAAATGTTAAGCAGCACATCTAACATTGATCATAAGAATACAAATCTGAAGAATAATGTGACACTGAACACTGGAGTAATGGCTGCTTTGCTATTATAGGAGTACAAAACCCTTAAAAATATTGAAAAACATTTTAAATTGAAATAATAATAAATAATTTAACTATTAATATTTTCGTAGTTTGGATCAAATTAAATGAACACTTTTACATTATTACACTTTTCATTATGGTTAGCTCCAAGAACACATTCATATGCAAATTAGACGTGATGAGTAGATACATTGTATAGAATGGGAAATTTATGGACATTTTATGCACATATTCCATTAGTACAGTTATATTCATGTCAAATCATTCTGTTATATCTTTCATAACAGTTGAGAATCCTCTTTGTACCAAGTTTGGCTAAAAATAGTCTGAAACCTAAAAACTGATTAGTGTATGTATGTATGTATGTATGTGTATATATATGTGTGTGTGTGTTTGTGTGTGTGTATAATGGGGACAGGGTCTTGTACAATCAGGCCAGGAACACACTGAACAAAGAGATTAGAGCGGCTAAAAAGACCTATGCTAAAAAGTTGGAAGACCAGTTTACTTCCAACGACTCTACTTCAGTTTGGAGAGGACTGAGAGCCATCACAAACTACAAGACACCATCCCCTTGCACTGAGGCTAATCAACGACTTGCTAACGACCTGAATGAGTTTTATTGTAGATTTGAAACCCCCAACACCCACTCTGACCATCTCCCTACACAACCATTAACACCTCCTGCAATCCCCCTCTCCATACCTCCTGCTCTTCAAATCTGTGAAGATGATGTGCGCCAGGTCTTCAAGAAAAACAAAAGAAGAAAAGCACCAGGCCCAGATGGCGTTACACCAGCCTGTCTGAAAATCTGTGCTGACCAGCTGGCCCCCATCTTTTCACAGATCTTCAACAGATCTCTGGAGTTGTGTGAAGTGCCTTCCTGCTTCAAACGCTCCACCATAATCCCCATTCCAAAGAAACCCAAGATAACAGGACTTAACGACTACAGACCTGTGGCTCTAACGTCTGTCGTCATGAAGTCGTTTGAAAAACTGGTTCTGGCTTATCTGAAGGACATCACTGGACCCTTACTGGACCCCCTGCAGTTTGCGTACCGAGCAAACAGGTCCGTGGATGATGCAATCAACATGGCATTGCACTTCATCCTGCAACATCTGGACAAAACAGGGACTTATGTGAGGATCCTGTTTGTGGACTTTAGTTCGGCTTTCAACACCATCATCCCAACAACCCTCCAGACCAAACTGACCCAGCTCTCTGTTCCTAGCTCTATCTGTCAGTGGATCACCAGCTTTCTGACAGATAGGCAACAGTTAGTGAGACTGGGGAAATTCATGTCAAACAGCTGCTCCACCAACACTGGTGCCCCTCAGGGATGTGTTCTCTCCCCTCTGCTCTTCTCCCTGTACACCAACGACTGCACCTCTAAAGACCCCTCTGTCAAGCTCCTGAAGTTTGCAGACGACACTACAGTCATCGGCCTCATCCAGGACGGTGACGAGTCTGCTTACAGACAGGAGGTTGAGCAGCTGGCTGTCTGGTGCAGTCTTAACAACCTGGAGCTGAACACGCTCAAAACAGTGGAGATGACTGTGGACTTTAGGAGAAACCCCCCTGCACTTTCCCCACTCACCATCATGAACAGCACTGTGGCTGCAGTGGAGTCATTCAGATTCCTGGGAACCACCATCTCTCAGGACCTGAAGTGGGACAATCACATTGGCTCCATTGTGAAAAAAGCCCAACAAAGGTTGTACTTCCTTCGCCAGCTGAGGAAGTTTAACCTGCCACAGGAGCTGCTGAAACAGTTCTACTCAGCCGTCATTGAGTCAGTCCTGTGTACTTCAATTACTGTCTGGTTTGGTTCAGCTACAAAATCAGATATCAGAAGACTACAGAGAACTGTTCGGACTGCTGAAAGGATTATTGGTGCTCCCCTGCCCACCCTCCAAGAACTGTACACATCCAGAGTGAGGAAAAGGACTCAGAAAATCACTCTGGATCCCTCACATCCAAGTCACCCCATCTTTGAACTTTTGCCATCTGGCCGGCGCCTCAGAGCCGCAAATACAAGAACAGCAAGGCACAAGAATAGTTTCTTCCCCCAGGCAATCTACCTCATGAACAGTTAAATGTTTCCCACTTAAACTTATGCTTATGCAAAAATGTGCAATATCCTTATATTTATTTGTTACCCCTCCATCCTAGAACATTCCTGCATCTCACTCGATCCTATTCCATTATCATTTATAGCACAATTGTTTATACACTTATTTATTTGCCAATTTGTAATTCTCCCGTAATTTTTTTTTTTTTTTTTTTTTTTTTTTTTTTTTTTTTCTGTGTGTTGTTGTGTGTCTGTTTACTGGAAGCTTATGTCACTAAAACAAATTCCTTGTATGCGCAAGCATACTTGGCAATAAAGCTCTTTCTGATTCTGATTCTGATTCTGATATACATATTTTTTCTGGTTCTCAGAATGATATGAACATCCTGCCACATATTAGGCTAAATATAAAGTATATTGTTTTTATACAATATTGTTAATGTACACTGACTATGAATGAACAGTTTTTGTGTTTTGTTTGTTTTTGAATTCCCTGTAGGGAAAATACATGTGAATTATACTTACAGAACCAAGGCATCTATAAATTGGGCGGTTACTTTTTGCTCTATAGATTCAGTTTAGATTCACTTGCATTGACCTGCTGCTCGTGTGCTGAGTGGTAATTGGCACAGTTGAGACTGTAAGCTTGCTGAATGCTGAGAGTGTATGTGTGCGCCTCTCTCTCTCTCCCTGCAGTCCTGGCCACATGCCCGCTTTGTTTCTCAGCATCAGTGTGCCCTTACTTCTCTCAGTCCAGTGCCTCACACCAGAGTCTGCTATGGGGGCAAACACAGGGCATAGACACTTCATTTACTTTTGCAGCGCTCTGTGTTGTTTTCCCTTTCTTTTTCTTTTTTAGGTCCTGTGTTAACTATATAGAACATTTATGTATGATAGAATATGATCCAAATTATCACACCATTGGTATTGTTGACATACAGTACATCCATAAGCAGTACGATAAGTAACAAGAGCTGCGTATGTATGATTTGGGCTGTGGTTGTCGTCTCATCTTCCTTTAACATGCTTCTTAGCTCTCAGAGAGGAAGTAATCTTTGGTGTTATTGCTTGAGCCCATTCCAATGTAAACAGTAATTGAAGTCAATGCTATCAGGAATTCCATTTAAAGACATTAACGGCTATGACAGTATGACTCATAGATTACATTGAGCACTCAGAGAAAACAGAGAGGGAGATTGTGGAAACACATTGTAGACAATTTCAGTCGATATCAGTCAAAAGATTTTTTACTTTGTTTATTGAGTTTTTCTTTTTCACCCAAGTAACATAAGGATACTGATAAACGCAGGGCACAAGACTCTGGCTTTCTTCATCTTCTTAGCAGCTCTATGAAATAAAAAGATAGAAAATACTGTCAAGTTCATGATAAAAATATTAATGGTAACACTTTACAATAAGATGTCATTTGTTAACATTAATGTATTAACTAACATCAATGAACAATGCATTACAATACAATTTATTAATCTTTGTTAATGGTAATAAAAATCGAGTCATTCATTGTTCATGTTAGTTCACAGTGCATTAATGTTTACAAACAACTTGTGATTTTAATAATGCACATAAGTAAATGCTGAAATTAACATGAACTACGATTAATAAATGCTGTGGAAATATTGTTGATTATTATTTATTTATATGTTAACTAATGTAATTAACTAATGAACCGTATTGAAGAATAACTGCAGATGAAACATTAAGTGCATGGCACTGCGACCAACTTAACATTTTACAGAGCTTAATGTAGCACTCAGTTTTTCAAGATCAGTTTTAGCTTAATAGATTTGAAAAAATAAAAGTGTTACTACGCACAGGCCGTATTGATTGCAAATACAAAAACAAGTGAAGGAAACGCAGTACTTATTAAAATAATCATCCTTTACTTCAATATATGAACACCGAAAACCGCTGATAACAGGTTAATATAACGTTTCCCATTCTGTGACTAGTAAAATAATGGCAACTTGCTCTGCTGAACGTGGCTCTCCTCGGAGCAGCTGCGAGCTGCCACCTGGGCGCTCGACCAGGTATTGGCACTGGAGTATTTACATGTGGTGTTATCATAAGAGAACTGTTCATTTTAAATATTGCAGTTATCACTAATACCGGTATATCGTCACACACTAAATTAACACTATATCGATTTAGGGGTGTGCACGGATAGTCGAACATTCGAATATTCGTTCTGCTCTAATTATTGGCTAAATAAAAATGATATTCGAATTTCGCAAAAAAAAAAAAAAAAAAAAAGTTCACAATAAAACCTAATTTGGTCACTTTCTGTGATTCTCCATGGCATATTTGAAGATGTATGCAAGCAAAAAATAATTAATGAATGAATAAAGGGCCGTTCACATATCGCGCTTTCTCCTCCTTTCCAAAGCGCTCGGGCAGAAGCGCTCCTGAGGCGTCTGCCGTTGCTAAGCAACAATGACGCGCTCTCTCCATGAAGACGCGGAAATTTCAGCAAAGGATAAATGGATTTGCAGCACAAAAAAATCGCTTTCAGTAGCTCTGCTTCTAAATTTATTTAAAAATGGCAATCCATATACACCTATGATCAGCTTTTCCTTCATCTTGGCTGAGATTTCAACGTTGTTACGGGAAAGGATGAAGCTGATTGGTTAGTTCTTGTCACATGACCCGCGGTTTGCTTGCGGCATTCTGAAAAGTTGAGATGTTTTTAACTCGATGCGGTGCGGACGCGCCTGGAAAATCGCATCGCAACCACGTCGCTTCCATTATGAGCGCGCATACCGCGCGCCTACATTGGAAATAACGAACTTGAGCACGCAAAAAACGCGATATGTGAACCGCCCCTAAGAACTGCGGTTTTCTACAGTACTTAAAATATGCCGTGGAGAATCACAGAAAGTGACCGAATTCAAGAACATTGTTGCGGCATCTCTCAAGCAACGAATAAACACCGCTAACTTGGAGAATGCAGTGAAAACTCCTCTTCTCGCGTCTGCCCTAGACCCTCGGCACAAACATCTCAGGTTTCTCGATGAAAACATGAGAGAAGTAAGAAAAAAAACCTTTTTTGAACATTATCAGAACATTTTCCTTGATGCGAGTGGTGCTGATGCAGCAGCCGCCACCAACGATGAAGAGAAGGCAATGCCCACTCGTCGGGAAAGGCTGAGCCAGTTCCTCAGCGATGATTACAGAGAGTCCAGCCGAGACGAGTGGGAACAGTTCTTGCTGGAGCCATGATTAGGATCCCATTTAGTGGTGAAACGAAAACACGAAGCGCTTCAAAATACTTATTCGCTTAACACACCGTTATTTGAGAGTCCCGACAAGGTCTGTGCCTTCAGAGCGCGTTTTCTCCGCTGCCGGCCTTATTGTTAACAGACTAAAGGAGCCGACTTTTTGCCCGTATTTTTTAACAAGAACATGTAAAACAATAGAAAAAAAAGCAAAAAAGATTTGCTGACAGTTTAAAAGTTTAAAAGTTAAGTGTAGGCTAGGTTCTACAATAGCTTAATTGCTGCAGGCTGCTTTACGTTTTTTCTTTGTTCACTTTTTTTTTTTTTGCTTTAAATCTGTACTTTTGTTTGTTTGCATGCATTGTTAAAGGTTTTCAGCTACAAAACATGATGTGTAATGTTCAAGCTTATTGTGTGTAAGCTTGTTCAAAATGATGGAAACAATAAATGTTCCTGAAAAATAACGTCTGTCTCATTAAACTTAATTTAAATAAACGAATATTCGAATATTCGTTTTTTGTGAGTTCAAATATTCGAATGTGATATTTGCGGAAAACGCCCATCCCTAATATCGATAATTGTTGCTTTGAATGTCACAGTTATCGTCAATACCAGTATATTGCAACACCCTTAGGTGAGACCCTTGAGCAAGGCACCGAACCTTCAACTGCTCCCAGGGCACCACAGCAGAAATGGCTGCTCACTGCTCTGTGTGTGTGTTCACTACTCACTGCTGTCTTGTGTGCACTTGGATGGGTTAAATACAGAGCACACATTCCAAGTATGGGACACCATACTTGACCATGTCATGTCCTTTCCAAAAAAAAAAAAACACCTTATAGATATACACTATTTTATTTTATTTTATTTTATTTACAGAAATACACAAATGAAGCACAAAAATATATTAATTCTCCAGTTTCCATAATTGTAGCTTTCTAATGTTTGCAGCTTGTCACCTCTCTCTTGCTCTGCTTGCATAGCACTAAATCTGAAGTGCTGAGCACATTTCTTTCTTGGGACGTGAGCACAGGGCAAGCAGAGAGGCTTGGTTTTCACTCACAGCTCTCTCTGTGTGTGTGTGTGTGTGTGTGTGTGTGTGTGTGTGTGTGTGTGTGTGTGTGTGTGGAGACAGAAGGACTCTGCAGTCATGCCTGTGGGAGTTTTGGCCCATCTCCACTCATATCAGATGTAGCTAGAAGGTTCATGAGAGTCTTTGGAAGTCATATTCAGAATTTGAACTTTTAACATGAAATGCCATTTTTAATTTATATTAGTCAGCACTGTGTTCGTTATTATGCTATATACAATATATGACAGTATACTTAAAATCTACTATAAATAGAAGTCATAAATTTTGTTTTGAAAGCAAAAAACAGATTAAAGTGGTTGCAAGTTTCTATCTGCATTTGGCACATGGTGTCAAATTTGGGTCCTGTGAATAACCAGAGAGTGAATAGCCAGTGCTCTCTTCCACCCTCAATACCACAGTCTCGTGAGGTGAGACCCTTGAACAAGGTACTGAACCCCCAGCTGCTCCCAAGGCGCCGCAGCTATATGGCTACCCACTGCTCCGGGTGTGTGTTAACGGTGTGTGTTTCTTCACTACTGTGTGTGTGCACTCCAAACCAAACCCTTGCGCTAACCATATACTATGTGTGTGTTGTTAATTAATATTACTCTGTACTTATTTGTGTAATTACACTGTAACAAGGACACTTTAAAACAAAGTGTAACCCAAAAAAATCTTATCATAATGATCCACTCTCTTTGTTTTGGATTGTGTACATTAATTTACGCTTCTGTATGCCCTCCATTGTTGCTGATCCATTCTCATCTTCAGACTTTTAAATACAATTATATTATCCCTTGGAATCCCTTGATTCCATTTCTTAAAGCTGTTAGCATATTGTAGGAAATTGTTATTGTACTTAAGGTGGACACTTGGGATCAGAGCATTGTAGGGTTTCCAAGGTGTCCATTTATTTATTGCATTTGAAGTGTTTCCGTACGGCTAAAGTCCATTAGCTCATTTAGAAGAGACTCTCTCTCTTGCCCTCTGGATGTGGGGATTCAGTTTGGCAACTCTCCCACCAAAAACAGTGAAACAGATCAAAGTACAAATGGTAAAAGTAGTTTAGCAAAGACAGAGTGACCTTGAGTCTTAATTTCTGCCATACTCATCATGGTGCGAAAGGAACAGAGCACACCATTAAATGAGAAGCTTGTGCCAAAAGCTTTTGTAATTCCATTATCGAGCCCACAGTGTTTTTTCTCTAGCTCTCTGTGGTGCTGGGAGACAGAAAACGGAAATGTCATCCCATATTATTGGAAAACTATGACCAGATTAGGCAATAGCTGAAAAGCTATTGTTTTCCTGACCTGTGAGCTCTCTCTTCTAGCTCATTATCATATTAACATGTTATCTGTATCAACGGTAACCTCTCCACCTGTCGTTCCATGAGTGGAGGATCCAGCAGATGGAGCTCACCGGCCTGGGGCTTCGACGTCTCTCTCACTCTCCTCCTGTCAGCTCTGTGGAGCTGGGGTATAAATCTTGCCTCACATAGGTCAGCCAATAACAATGAGGTGGATTTTCTGATGAGCCAGCAAGATTCCTCTCTGTGCCAGCTTTAGGGAAAAAGAGCAAACCTGGCTTCATGACTGATAATGAGCACTCATTTAAGTACATTTCTCATTTTTAAACTCATGTTAAATATCCAGTGCCTAGCTTTGGTTTTTAGAGCAATTCTTCCATGGCTTAAAATGAACTCCATTTCAACAGCTGTCAGGTGGACCTTGGAGTATCCATGCTGCATACATTACCTTACTGTCTGTCCTGGTGAATTCTTTAATGTTAACCATACATTTATTTGATCAAAACCAAACACCCCCCCCCCCAAAAGAAAATAACAATAGTGATATTCCTAAATATTTAGTTAAAAATTTAAGTTTAAAGTTTTGCAGAAAACTTTAAGGCTGAAGGTGACAGAGACAGTGAGAGGTAAAAGAAGAATGGTTTTAAATTACCCTTATGCTAATGAACCCATTCAGGACTGGAGAAGCCAAGATGTAGGGAAAGTTTTCTCCAACAGTGGAGCTTTTGTGTCACATATGTTGCGCCAGACCCTGACATCTTTCCATAGCCTGTCTGCCTCGGAGCTGATAAAGAACTGCAGTAAATCTTTCAGCTAAATCCATGTCTTGTTTCAGTCTATAAAAACACAGCTTGAATAGGACCTTGACGCCCCTCCCAGATGCAGCAATGCACATTTTATAGCACAGCCTGGTGACAGATGGGTAAAACCAACAAGTCACCCCCTGATAACTGTCAGTTGTCCACAGCACCATACAGGTGTGCTGTGTATGTGTTTTCATATAGTCATCTTCCAGCCTCTCTATATAAACTAGTTAAAAGTTTAGTTTAATGTTAGAGTTGGAGTTTAGTACCATGCATTCAGTTTGAACTTGACTTCAACAAATAATAAATTTAAACCAACAATAACTTATTTATTTTACTTTTTAATAAATGCATAGAGTTTCTTGAATAATTTTGAGTGTTGACACAAACAGATCATTAAACTAGAGTTTGAATCCATTCATGAAAATAAGAGTTTGAACTGCTTTCCAGAAATGAACCGTACTAACTCTAACATCTGTTTTGCTCCTGAAGTTTAATTAAAAACTGTATTTTTCTCATTCAGATATTTGCTAGACAAATATATTTTTTGTTTAATATGCAATATTTTGGCAAGCTGTAAATTAAGTATTGGTTATTTATTTATTTAGGATTGCAGGTCTTAATAGTCTGTGTTAGCGAAGACTGTTATTTATGCACATTTTTTAGATAAATTTGAATACATTAGTATAATGCCTGATTACATGAAGCATCTCAGGAAATGAAGTGCCTTGAAAGGCTGTGCATCAGTACAGTACCAGTTTGTGTGCGTCATGTGTAGCATGTGCTTCATGTGTTGCATAGATTAATGATGAATAGATTGAAAAATTACTTTAGATTTAGTTTTTAATTTTAAGTTAAAGGTTCACATTTTGTTTTATTGTAAACAGGTGCTTTTCCAAAGGATAGTCATATCTGGAGGTCAGATTTGTTAATACTTGAGTTCCCTGGAGACAAGGATCTAATGACTTGACTGCTATGTTTTGTTTTTAGTTTTTTTCTCTGAAACATTATCAGTATCAATCCTAATTGGCAAATTAAATGCTGAGCACATTGTTTGCAATGAGCTCTTCTTGAAACAAAAGACTCAAGGGAGGTATGGGGTATGACACACATTTTTGTGTGTCTGTAGAGGTTGGTTATTGGGCCCTGTGGAATAGGACTGTTCACCAAGCCATTTTCACATCTCTTGTGTATTTCTCAGATGAAAGTGGGGACTTTTGTGGTTAAGCGTCATTTCCAAACAACACTGTTCAGTGTATGATTCCAGGAATGAATAGTGAATCACTTTATTATAGTATACGCTGCTGTTCAAATGTTATGGGTCAGTGAATCTTTTTAAGGAATTAATACTTTTAGCAAGGACACAAAATTTATAAAAAGTGTCAGTAAAGGCATTTATAATGTCTTAAATTATATTTCTATTAAACATCTAATAAACATGAACTTGAACTTCATTCAAAAATCCAGATGTACCTGGGTCATCACAAAAATATTAAGCACACAGGATCATGTGACACTAAAGACTGGAGTAAATGATGCTGAAAATTTAGCCACACCATCACAGGAATAAATGACATTTTAAAATGTGTGAGGGATAATGTATATCCATCCAGTTGTTATCGCAGAATAAACTTTGACAGGCTGATCAGGCCCCCGACCCAAAGCAGTTTACACTGCTGCTTCCCACACAGTAAATAATTGGACACAAAATATTGATTTGAGTTTAAATATTTTATTAGTTCACTAAACGCAAAACTTCTGTGAAGAAAACAGTTGCTAACAGGTGGCTTCTAGCAAAGATGAATGAACAAGTTCAGATTAGACAAACAGAATATGGTACGGTACACTGCTTTAAAGCACATAATTATAAGGGCAAGAGATTGATTTGATATAAAAAAAATTATAATCCATTAATGTGTACAAATGTCACTACTGACTGACCAATTAGAATCAAAAATGTGGTTTCATAAATTATAATAAAAACGTTATTTTAAATTATAATACTATTTCACAATATTACTGTTTTTACTGTACTTTTTAATCAATTGAATGCATCCATGGTAAGCATATAAGACTTAAAAAAATGTAATATCTAATACTAATACCACAAACTTCTGAATGGTAGTGTTAATTTTCTAAATTTTCATATCAATTTGTAAACAATTTATTTAATAATTGGACATTCACGTTCATAAAATATTCACCATAGTCCAGATGTGTATGCCAGCAACCCAAGTCTAGATGTGCTCTGCTGAAAGCTTTACAGATCTAAAATGTTGCACTATAATTTTCAGATTGGCAGTCATGTGTGATACTAGCTAATGCAATTTAACTAATAGCCCTGCTGTTGAGTTCAAAATGGATGAGGATTAATGGGGAAAAAAACTTTTGCATTGTCTTCTCATTAACTTTCTCCCTAGCTGATTTATTTCCTTTTGAATTTAATTTTCTTTGTAGGAAACCAGGTGGATATATGTCCGATGCAGATGATGTAGATTAATGAGTCTTAAGGAAGACTTATTAATTATTTTTCAAGATAAAATGCAGAAGATGACAAAGGAACCTGCTTAGTCGAGTCCCACGGGATGCTAAATATTTGTCCTGCTAATTGCAAACTAAACACGCAAAATCAGCATCATTTGCACCCACTGGGACAATTTATAATGATTAGTCTAGCCGAGAACTTGGATACTTCGTCTTTGCCAATGCAGTGTTTTGGCTCTTTGATCAGTCAAAGTCATAAGCTCTTAAGATGACAGAGCAGAGCTTCTCGGATCAGATTTGCTGCACCTTTCTTCAAAGCATTTATAAGCAGGAGCCAAGATGTGAGTTAATATGCTTGTGAAGACAGAGCCCTGTCCTGCAGTAGTGGGGCTTAACAGCAAGTGGACTGTTAGACTCTATTCTCCCAGCTGCCTTTTTGTGTGCCAGATTTCTCTCGCCGCTGCTGACAAACCAAGCAGACAGAAAGAGAGTTCGCAGGCATCTGAGGGAGAATTTGCAATCTCATTTTTTCTCTCGTAAATCAAAATTGAAGCTCTCTGTCGCACCGAAAACCATTTGTCTGGGAATTGAGGACTTTCTTTCCCCTGAGGTCTGGCCCTGAGACTTTGTCATCTGAATTGACAGAGGATGTGATTTTGAGCGAGCATAGAATTTCATTCCCACCCTGCAGGCTTGCATCTCCTTTTCGGGGAGAAAAATGGGCGTGATGTGGGAATGAGACATTCCAGTAGACAGTAGTGCAAGATTGAAGAATTGTTCCTGAAAGATAATTTCATTCACATAAGATAATTGTCTTTTCTGCGCAATAGATGCAGTGACGAAATGTGAATCTATTTGTTTCCCACACACACCATTTGCAATCAATATCATCTGTTAATCTTGAATGGGATTATATTTACTCATTTTGCTGCTAGAGTATGGAGTCTTATAGCAGAATTGTTGGTAGTTTTGTATATGTGGTATACATTACATGGCAAAAAAAAGGTATGTGGACTCATGATGAACAAATTTAGCCATTTCAACTATACACATTATTAATAGGTGCATAAAATTGGTTTTGAAAATAAATGTCCAGCAAATGCATGTGTTAGTGTTGGGCGATATGGTCATTTTTCAAATCGTCATATCGTCAGCCCGTGAGATCGACGATACACGATCTTATGGTGCATGGGTGGAGCCAGAGAGAGACTCTTTGTTCTTGTTTTTTAAACCGTGCAGGTGCTTGAGAGAGCCTATGGAATCACCAATTATTGAAAAAATATACTTTAAAACATACTGATAAACTAATATTAAATATAAAAATACTTTATTTAAAACTGCTACGTTCATATATATAGTTGGACACAACTGTCATATCGTGCGTCTTGTGACAATTTGCCGCATCTGTGTGCGGAAGTTATCAGTCTAAATGTTCTGCATAATCAGTCAATGGTGAAAATCAATATTAGATTTCATTTAAAGTCCAACAGTTTAACACTAATATTGGGCATAAACAAACAAGTTAAATAAGTATTTAAAACAGGTAAGTTCATATATTTGGAGTAAAGTTGAATTGAACTGATGCATCAGTCATACAGCGCTCCAGACCGCGCGCCTCATGACAAGCTCGACGCACCGCAACAGAAACAAGAATGAGATGCATTCTAACATAACTGTGACATTAAACTCAGTGAGGGCTCGTTTAAAATAGTTCACATATATAGGCCGTTCAGATTACTTGTTAAAGTACAATGAAACAAATATATTTTTGCATGCATCACATTATAGTGCGGTGTGCATGAAAATAATAACTAGGCTGCAGAGCAAACTTATCATCCATAGTGGTTCTCACGTAGTCCTTCTACGTCATCACCACATAGTGAGTGTTATAAGTGATAAGTCTAATAGAAGGTCTAAGTGAGAACCACTATGGATGATAAGTTCGCTCTGCCGCCTTGTTAATATTTTGTCTTTACTTTATTTGTAACGCCAAGAAAGAGTTAATCTGTCATGTATGAGAAGAGCGTGTTGTCGTGTAGCAGCCATTAAATGTGTGGGACACCAACTCCTCGTTTTCTATCTCTTTCATTTCATGGATTTAACGAGTTATCAGAGTCAAGGCGGACCGTTTCAGTGACTACAGGCTCTAATCCTCCTGCGCTCGCACGCGCTGTGTGTGTGTGTGTGTGAAATGTGATGCTGAAATGAAATAGCTGGGCAGTTTTATTTTAATAAGCAGCCTAATAAAAATAATAGTTATTATTATTATAATCTAATACATTAATAGGAAAATGAGCCTAATATCATCTTGATTATCGACAGAGAAATCTGCTTATGTCGATATCTCTGACTATCGTCGATACACGATACTATCGTCTGTCGGCACAACCCTAGCAAGTGTGTCCATGTATTTTTAGCCTTGTGGTGTTTGTGTGTGTGTCTGTGTGTGTGTGTGTGTGTAGACGATGGACGATGTTGACAGTAGTCCTTTATTGTACTGCTTTTTAAATCCATTATCGTCAAATTTATTGAAAAAGCTACTGGTGTCCATGTGAAGTAATCAGCATTCACAGCATGTTTTCCATTGATTGATTCCTTTAACCTGACTCTCAAAGATGATAAAGGGCTCCAGATTCACTTCGTTATTGTCTAAACACCTTTCTTTTTCCTTTCTTCTTGTCTCCTTACAGCTCAGATCGGCTCATTGATGACACAATAAGGTAAGTCTTACTTTATACAAACAGTTCAGACACCACTTGCATGGGCTACACAATTATAAATGGCAACAGTTTCCATTTGTATTCATTTTATTAAAATATCTGGTCTGTTGAAAAAAGAGCCAGCCAAGGGTCATAAACTCAAGGAGGAAGATCTCAGTCATTGGAGTGATACAAACCACTGACCCATTGCTTTTCCATTGAGCGGATTATTGCTAGATTAGAAATGAAATTGGATTTAAACTCTTAAAGTTAGAAAATGAAAATGCTTTCGTTAATTATCCCTAATGTCATTTCAAATCTTTCTTCTGTGGAATTTTGAAGAGTGACCTGTTTTTCTCCATACAATTCAACTCAAGACCAAGAGTGTTATTTAAATATTATTTATATATTATTATAGTATTTATTAATGTTTTGAAATGGCTTTTATTTTATATTTTTCAGTGTTCATTTTAATTAAATATTTAGTAGTGTTTTTATGTGCTTTTTTATTTTGTATATGTTAATATTTAGGTTCAATTAAATTTTAGTTTTTGTTAGTTCCAATTAATTTTAGTGCTTTAACTTTCATTTTGTTTAGCTTTTTCATTTAATATTTATATTTGATTTAATTTCAGGCATATTACAATTAAAGGGTTAGTTCACCCAAAAATGAAAATTAGACTGTGTTTTACTCACCCTCATTGCATCCTAGGTGCTTATGACTTTATACTTCCAGACGAATCAAGTCATAGTCGTATAAAAAATTGTCCTGGTTATTCAAAGCTCTGTCATTGAAGTGAGCGGGTGTTGCAGTTTAACAGTCCACAAGTCATCAAATAAAGCATGCACATCCATAATAAAACGTGCCTCACACCGCTCCGGGGGGTTGAATAAAGACCTCCTGTAGTGGTTTCCATGTATGATACCGGAAGTGAGAGAAAAGTGTTTATTACGTTTTAAATATGGATATTTTTCTTTGACAAAAACACATGAAAATTAGGCCTTTATTCATCCCCCTGAGCCTTGTGTTTTATTATGGATGCATGCACTTTATTTGACGACTTGTGGACTGTTCAACTGGCTTGGAATAGCCAGGACAGTTTTAAATATAACTCCAACTGGATTCGTCTGAAAGAAGAAAGTCATATACACCTAGGATGCCTCGAGGGTGAGTAAAACACAAGCTAATATTCATTTTTTGGTGGACAAAAAATGTCCCTTCGAACAAAAATGTTTTAAATATTTTTAGTTTATGATAATGAACTAATCAAAACTAGACCCCATTGACTTTAATTGTATGGACAGAAAAAAAACAGACATTTTCAAAATATGTTCATATTTGTTATGCAAAAGAAAGTCATGCATATGGGATGGTATGAGAGTGAGTAAATGACGAATCCGAAGAATTTACTAATAAACTAACAGAAAAGCATGTCACATGTAGGGTTGTAACGGTATGAGATTTTCACGGTATGATAATCGTCTCCGAAAATACCGTGGTTATACGGTTTCAGGGTATACGGTATTATTGGGGGGGGGTGGTTGAACAAATGTTTGAAAGTAGGGATGCAAAATATCGATTAATTCCATAATCGATTGTGGTTTAAATTAATCAATTTATCTATTAATCGTTAACCATAATGCTGCAAAATGGATCTATTGCAGGCAGCAGTCACTGGCATGACAGGATGTGCAAAAGCCACACACACACACACAAAACGCTTTCTCACTTGAATTAAAGGGGTTTTTAGTCTGAATAAAATGCTAGTAGAAGGATTATAAAATGAATAGATGTGATTAGGATTATTTTATAAAATGAAGAGAGAGCGCCATATTTGAGACTTTCCTATCCCGCACGGAGACCGCTGAACGAGCCTCTTTAAATGGTTTTGTGGTGCTCGTTGTTGTATTTTAAAACACAATTGCAATCTTTTCAACTGACATTATGGCATTTAAAATAAAATGATCCCAAATGTAACTGTGGCGCGCGTGTGACTGCACTATGCATTAAGTGAAGCGCATCCATCGGTGCTGCTGCAGCAAAACACACTGTTGCTCACATTAATTTGATCCTGCTGGATTCTGTTCTAGAAAATGTCAGATTTAGAATTTTTGCGTTCCGGTAGGCCTAGCCTATTTGTTTTTAAAAATCCAGCATACAGTGCATTAGGTCATGACAGCGCCTGCGTGCGTGCAGACGAGGACGAGCGAGCACGGGCTTGGCTAGATTTATTTGGAGATTACTGCTCATGTCTCATTCGGCACAAATCCAAAAACACAGGGTTAGGAAAATGTTAGATCGTGACCGTGCCTCTGGATGCCGTTCGAGATATAGACTTCATTAATGTGGCTTAATTTGTTCTTGTTTACCGGTTTCTTTTATTAAATCATCTAATTTTGCAAGTTTATTTTATTATCTTTCACTTTTAATCGCATCTCTTACTGTGTGTGGTAAACATGGGAAGGGAAAAGAAAGATTTCATGAATTAATAATTAGTTCGATTTATTAATTTGTTCCCTTATTTCAGTTAAGTCATGGGTTATTTAGGGAACAAAATTGTAACGATAAAATCCTTCATAACCATCGGGAAGGAGGAGGCGGGAACCGGCGGACAATCAAAGGATATTTTAATGATCAAAATCAAAACTAAAACCCAGGCCTGGTCCTCTCTTCTCCTTCACTGTGGTCGCTCCAGTTTTATATCCTTCCATCTCCTCCGTGGGACTCGAGACCGGTGGGTCAAACAGGTGTCGCTCATCTCCAATCACTCCACCGGCCTCGCTCTGTTCCCACTTCTCTCGGCCCCGCCCCACTCGTCACAAAAATTAACGAGACATGGACAATTGCCACAAATTAATAAGTTGTAGAAACGAATTAACAAGTTGTAGGAATGAATAGTCTATCTGTCCTGTGTCCCACAGCCCTGCAAAGTGCAGTTATCTGATTAAATGACTTAGTTACTACATTTCTATTGCTTTTCATGTTGAAGGACTTTTGAGTTGTTTCTATTTTAATGTACTTTTAAAGTTTAAATCACATTAAAAGCTTAATTAGTACACTGTGAATGAATCAGTTAACCTTTATCAGCCTTAATCGATCAATCTCTTATCGACAATTATTTGAAAGCATGTTTTTATTCAAATTTCATTAATCAAAAACAAGAAAATTTTAACATTTGATTATTTATTAGTTTAATAACTTCTATTTATCATTAATAATTAAATAAAATAATAATTAGCTAGCTACTGTAAATTCATTGTCATGACTGGATTCTGTGCTTCACTCCGCATCACAGAAATCATAATGCATTAACCTTAAATTATAAATGGAACATAGCTGTATCTGCATGGGATGATGATGTTCTGAATGGGTAAACATGTTCGATGCGTTTCCTCATTCTGCAGCCGCTTTCCGACCACAGTTTTTGCAAACTGTGTCTACCTTCAAGGACAAATAAGCATTCGTCTTTTCTATACAAAAAGTATTCCCATAGGCCTACTAGTGCCAATTTTAACTCATATTTTGATGTGGCATCGAGATTAGAGATAACGGCCTCTGTCTCTGATGTTGTCTCCGCTGTATGTGTGGGTGTAGCAAGAGAACAGTTAGTGGCCATTCACATATCGCGTCCTTTGCGCGCTCAAGTTCGTTATTTCAAATGTAGCAAACGCGCTCGTTTTTTCCAGGCGCCTCTGCACCGCATCGAGTTAAAAACATCTCAACTTTTCATAATGCCGCAAGCGCACTGCAGGTCATGTAGCTTCCTTACCTTTCCCGTAACAACGTTGAAAGCTCAGCCAAGATGAAGGAACAGCTGATCATAGCTGCATATGGATTGCCATGTTTAAATAAATCAAGTAGCAGAGCTACTGCAAGCAATTTTTAGTGCTGCAAATTCATTTATCCATTGCTGAAATTTCCGCGTCTTCATGGAGAGAGCGGGTCATTGTTGCTTAGCAACGGCAGACACCTCAGGAGCCAAATGCCCGAAGGCTTTGGGAAAAAATCAGAAAGTAGCTCGTCTAACGTTCTCCACGTGTTTTAGGCGCGATATGTGACTGTCCCCTTAGGTGGAACGTTGTTGCCTAGGCGCAAGTGAGATTCTGTGTTTATTTATTTTCTCAATATCGTAGATAAGCAAATGTACACGGTATGATAAACGTACATGTTTATATCGCGGTCTATCGTCATACCAGTATATCGTTACAACCCTAGTCACATGCATGAATCTCCCAGCTGTGCCTTGTTCCTGATGTGCTTTCCCTCAATACAGATTTATGCCGGGGCATCAGAGTAGCCTATACTTTAACTGCAGCATCTAGAGAAACCCCACAGCTGGCAAACCACATTGGTGCTTAATTAAGTTGGCTCATGGTCCGTGCAGCTCTTTTTATCTCACCCCAGTCTTATTCAAGCAAAAAAAAAATAATTCTATATCAGCTGCTTGTAATCATTATCTTCCCTTTGTACCACCCACAGCCAGGAGCAACCGAGATGAGATCTTATTGTATAATGTTTCATCTTAGCTGTGATCTCTGAGGAGTGTGGGTGCTCATGTTTCTCTTTTAATGATGTCAGATTAGTCTTCAGTCTATCACAAGCAGAACTTTATTAGGTATACATCCTTGCAGATTGCATATTCAAACAAACCCTGGAAGTCATAACATAGAATACACAAATATGAGGTTTAGTAGATTATTCTTATGTGTTCATCATTTGGTGATGTACAGATGCTCAGGGACATGGGCTGAGAACAGAAAGATAAAGGGCATGAATAGAGGTGTCACAGCAAAACAGGTGTTTTTGCACAGGGTTATTTTGTGAAAGTCGTGACATTTGCCAAGTATAGTACCCCATACTCGGGGTCTACTTTCAAAATAATAATCTGGTTATATCAAAATAACTCCTTGTTTGTGACTTGGGGCACCTGGGAGTACAAGACACCAGAGACCTTATGGCCCTCAGGGTGCACAGTCTTACATGATTTAATGTGCTTTATGCCTTGTTTGTGGCTGCTACCTAATTCATCCTCAGAGATCAAGAAATGGGCAACTAATGGTCAGTGCATTGAACACTGCTTTAAAATGGTGTTGTCTTGCTCTAATTTATCAGGTTTTGCCTCAAACACATTCTAGTTGAAGTCTGTTTTATGTGGGTGTGATAGATAAGCTCTCCTGTTCATTATGATCGAGGTATAGGGTCTGCTTGAGCACTTCTGGCGAACAATATATGCTTTTGTTCTGCAGAGTAGTGCAAACAGGAGTTTAATGGGTGCCAATGCTTTGGTTTGCACTCTCAAACCTGCCACGTTGGAATTGGAGTGAGTCGTATTGTCACATAGCAGTTTAATCTTCTCCACTAGAAACAAGAAAGCACGTCTCAGCTGAAAAAACAAAAACAAATAATTAGTTGGAGTGGATCTACCCATCTAATTAGAGCATTCAACAATGCATTATTAAAATACATTAAAAGGATATTTCACCCAAAAATTAATATAATTTACTGACCCTCATTTCAGTCCAAACCATTGTTTGTACATGTTTTCTATTACAAAGCAATCCTACATATTCATGCTTCCCATTTCTGTCTTATTTCAGCTTTTAAGTTTTGTAAAACTAATATGTAACACATGTGGACCATTTTATGACGCATTTTTGGTGGTTTTTCCATCCTTTTTGAAGCTTGAAAGCTTCAGTTTCCATTTTAATTATGGAAAAAACCTACAGTACATTCTTCTTCTTTTGTGATCCATGAAAAAAAGAAAGTCTGAAAGTGAGTAAGTTTGGAATAACATGAGTGTGAGTAAATGACAATTTTCATTTTTGGATTAACTATGCCATAAGCTAGGACAAATGATGGCTGTTGCTGGAAAACCTGATTTGTCCAAAATATGAGGTGTTCACTTTCTGCAGTGTCAAGGGAAATGGATATGTAATGGTTGGTCACTTTTCTGCATACTTTTGTTTTCTAGCTGTGTATAGCTAATGTCTCTGGAGCTTAAATGAATGCAGCTTCTGCCTTCCTGTCTGAAATCAAACCTAGTGAAAGAGACATTTGCTGTCTTTGAGGGACTTTTTCCTGCGTCTGCAGTTTTGACAGCTGCTGCGCCCTTGACACGATAATCAGAGTACTTTTTGACCTCTTACAGTTCATATGTGCTATGATTGGCCAGTGCCAATAAATCTACTCTCAAGTTTTTATTTGATTTGATTTTTTGTCAACAGCATTGCCATGGCAACCAAGGAGAACATGACCTCCCAGCGAGGATTCTTAAAGTCTATACAGAGCAGGGTCAACACCCTGGCCAGTATCCTTGAGCGCATGTACGCATTATGGTTGAATAATCTATCAGTGCAATATTGATTATTGGTTTATTGGAATCTGCCTATTTGGATATGTAAATCCTCATTTCCCGTTTTTTATATTTAGATTACCTTTGCCATCAAGGAACACTTCCTAAGTTAAAAACACACATCATTTATTAATACTGTTAAATGTAAAGTATCAGAATTGTAATACCTGAATATTAATAAGCCACATCAATATGGGACAAGATTATATTGTTACAAAAACTTGCAAAATTGTACCTAATTTGCTTGTATTTCAGAAATGACAATCTGCTATATCCCTGTATTTTCTTAACTGACCCCCTACTTCAGACCGTTTCCCTGCCATCAATAACCTAATACAGCGGATCAACTTGAGGAAGAGACGGGACTCATTAATTCTGGGAGGAGTCATCGGCATCTGCACCGTTCTTCTGCTGCTGTATGCATTTCACTGACGCACAGCAGAGCTAACCGACTTCTTTTGAGGGATGTTCTACAGAGCAGTGGAGAAGCCTTGAGAAAGGGCTCGATGAGAGGCGGACCATTGGGCCACAAAACAGAACTACACCTGGCCTAGTCTGGTAACAGGATTGATTGTAGCCAGCATGGACCTTATTTGTATTTAGCTTCGGGAGGGGTTTAGCTCTAATGGCGTTTATTTTTGTTTCTATACTACAAACAATGCACTGTTCAGATATGAACTGGGACCGGAGACCAAATTACTAACAGGAATAGATTTCAAAGAGCATATTATAACACAGTGGCTTTGAGACGAAAGCGATGCTGTGAAGCATCAACTTGGCATTGTGATGTTCCTGTATATTAATAATCGGAAGAGGGTTTTAATTTGAAGATCCTTTTAGAGGGATTCTCATCATGCTGTGTACTTTGTGAATTAATAAATTATTCATATACAGGATATTAAAATTGTGTGTCAAACACCAGAGGTCTGTCCTCTAAGGCTTCAATTTTTTATATATATATTTCTAAACACTCTCATCGATGACATTTTACACTGGAGAAAGGAAAGTTGGAAAAAGGGAGTCCTATAATAAAACACTTGCAATGGAGCGCTTGACATTTCTAACCCTTCTCTTTCAAGGTGCTGTTGTTTTATGATTTTACTGATGTTTTTTCAAGTTTAGAGCTGATTTAAGTTAAGAATATCTGGCTAAATCATCAAGCTTGTACTCCCAGCCCATGACCCACTAAGCTGACTTGCATCCGCAAAGCTCCTCCTATGGAACTGAATTTGAGAGACTGAAGCAGGCCACAGCTTAAACATGATAAATATATACAATCTGTAAACCATTGATCCAGGCGAATGAAAAACTAGCGCAGGGATTGCATGTAGAGGTAAGACCAGCACTCTAGGCCGCAGGGTTTTAAGAAAGTGAAGCAAAGATTTTAAGCATTATTTCTGTATCCCTCTTGTGTTTACAAATGATGTCCCATCCATAAAAGTGAGTCTCTCACATCTGGAGCAGTCTAAAGCAGGCTATATGCCATAGTTCTTGTAAGATTGGAGAATCTGTTTGTCTGAGGTATTTCCATAATGCAGGGGTGTGATTCTTCCGGAAAAATTCAGAAATCCGGCTTTTCCGACCTGAAAATGATGCTCTGGTAAATCAAGCAAAAAATAGGAGGAGAGGGGGGGGGGGATCGGGGTGTAGGCGGTTGCGATGGGTCGGGTATTGGTAAACATAATGAGCGTTCAAAGTGTACGCTCACCGTTCTGAATGCGTATACACCCAACCATCTACTCACGTGAACAGCTTCAGTTGATTGACGAAGACCGTGAACACGGGTGATTCATGTAAGCAAATCCAATATATTGTCTTTCATTTTTATATGCAGGTCTAGTAAAATTTGACCAATCAATTGATCACTTTTGTCATGATTCCATAACATTAATGTTAAACGATTCTGGGCTAACTTAGCAAAGTAACGCCATGTTGGTTATTGCTTACTTCTAGCTAGAAAGTTTAGCAGCTTCTACAAGGCTCGAAATTGCCAACATTTTTGTCTCATATGCTCCTGAAATTTAATCTCTGCTGCGACCTAAAAATATATTTGGGAGTTACGTTATATGTGCGGCATATCTGTCCACTAATGACTCGTCCGATTTGCGAACTAATGACTCCTTTGAACCGATTCACTTTAATGAATGCTTAAATCTGATCTGGGTCGAGTTACCCGATAACAATGTATCTTAGCTCTGAAGAGCGCTCTCTACGTGCAAGGTCATAAACGCTCGCCGCAATTCCACGCGCTTTTCCCAAAAACTTTACTTGACATGAACGTGTTCTACGTGCTACTTAAAAATCGCTGTCCATTCGCGAAATTCGTGATGAAATATAATCTATGGAATCGTATTCTGAACGTTCAATCTCATAATCGTCTTCTGTTGTGAATTAGCAATCCTAGAAGTCTATAATAAAGCACTGACAAAATGGCTATTCAAAAACACAAGAAAAGATACCTTTCAAAAATATAGAGGCAAATAAAGATGTTATTTTTAATAATGTAAAGGACACCATAGAAATAAGGAAAAACAAAAACATCTGGGAGGACAAGAAATGCCAAATAAATGGCTAGTTTTCGTGCACGTCAGCAGCAAGTTATTGACAGATTTTTGGGATTTCATCCCTATTTTGCCCAGTCTTTGGAGCATATTTCCCACATTACTCCTTTTATGATTTTTTTTGGGTTTTTTTTGTATAGTTTCCTGCTTTTTTGTCCTTTGTCGATCACGCCTATGATAATGAGAGAGTGATGTTCACATAAACTCAATATAATCACTCAATTGAGAAATCAGCTTCCCCAAACAATAAACTAGAATAGGCTGTTTGAAACTAAGAAATCTTTCCTCCTTTTTCCTGTATTCCCAAATGGTCCATTATCTAAAGGTCACATCGTTCTCCTGCTGTTCCTGTGCATACATTGACCAGGTGCCCTGAAATGCAGAGCAAATTTTGAGGGACAGAGGGTCTTTTACAGATGAAATGAGCCACTTTGACCAAAGGTTCATCACAGATCACCATAGGAGGTGTTTATTGTATTTTTGATGGATTTTGTGGCAGTAGCACTAAAATATCTAAAAGATACTAATTGTAGATGAGAGCAAGATTACAGCAAGATGTTTTGAAGTCACGAATGAAGTACCCAAGTACTTTTTTCTTCCTAAATGTGTCTCTAGTATAGGTACACCAGAAGTCATTTGGAAGCTAATAGGCCACACACAGAACTCCACAGGAAGTGTCCTCACCTCCCCTGCTGATTGAAACATGCTCTCTTTACACCAGCCCAGAGAATAAATGATTTTTTTTAATGTGTATTATTGTATGAATGAATTTGTCACCTCCATATTGTTTTTTGCTCTGTATGTTGCCTTTTGTTCTTTCCTAGTGTTTTTACGATGGGACCCCTACCTGACATGAGGTGAGCTCGGAGACATGACACACATTACCTGCTCTGCTATGGTGGAATATTTTCATTAATCTTGATTCAGTATAATATATAGAAGTATGTCTATCCATATGAAGAAATTATTCTACTATTATCCACAATTATGTATTTGGTTGTGTGCGAGAGGATGCAGTGTGCTTGGATCAGAGTGAACTTTTTAAAGCAGCATTGAAGTGTTCATGGTGAAGCCCTTGGCTCATGTTCACTGCTTAAAATACCACAAGCACATATATGGAATGTATTGATTACCTTTAAGGGTATATATTTGTGATTTCGAGACTATCTGGCTTCAAAACCTCCAAGACTTTAGAGCAATGTATTCTAACCAGAAAAAAACTTTTTAGAGGTATGACAGCAATGGAATTTTTTTATTTATTTCTTTTCTCTGTTTAGGGTTAATATAGACTGCTAGCAAAACAGTTCTTTGAATGTGGCACTACACATTGATGCCCGTTCTGCTTATTGTCATCAATAGCTGCAGCTGTGTATTAATGTGTGAGTGAGAGGGTCATGTAATACTTAGTTTCCTGGATGGCTTTTCAAAAAATGACAGATGCTGAGTCTGAAACTGGAGACTTACAGAGATCACAATCTTCCATCTGTTACCCTTGTGCCCTTGAGTGAGACACTTGACCTGAAGTTATTCCAGGGAACTGTCGTGAGGATCAGCCTGCATCAGGGGTGTCCAGTCCTGTTCTTGGAGGACCAATGTCCTGCAGAGTTTAGCTCCAAACTTACCTTGCTCCAACACACTTGCTACAACATTTCTAATTTTGCATCTTTGTTGGGACAATCCCAACACTTAAACTAAACAATAAAGTGGACATAGATATATTGGTTCGTTTGTTATGGGACCAAAAAATGATGTTGATGCAAAAACATGCTACAGTACTTGTGTCCATCATATTAACCACATTTAAAGCTACATGAGGAGATATCGAAATGTCACCCAGTGCATGCAAAGCCTAAGTAGCTGGCGGAGTATTTTTTAGGCTGGTGAATTGGCAATAAAAGTTGTTTTAGATCTGTGGTTCTCAAGGCCTCCCATTGTGGACAACAATATTCAAACTCATATTTTGATTTTAGAAGACCATGTGTTATTTAAAAAAAAAGAAAGAAAGAGCGAGTTAATTAAGAAATATGTTGAATTTTTGTTTTTGTCGTTGGGCAGGGTTAAACAGGCAGTGCTGTAGGCAGTGTTTAGCTGCACTATTACTTAATAAATTGGAACATTCCACAAGCAGATATTTTGGTAGATTGGCTTCAATATAAACAGTTTTTAGACTAACTAGAAAGTTTTGAGTTTTGAAACTTGCAGGATGTTTTTATAGCTCTTTAATGTCAAAATATCACAGAAAAAGCTCTGTTTTTGTCATCTCTTCTCCTTGCAAATAAAACCATTTTGGAATGTGATGCTAGATGACTAATAATGGCATTTTAGTCTCATTTAAGCTGGTGGCTAGATTTGTGAGTACTTAAACACTTTGTGTCACCGTGAGTGGGAGAAGGCTGTTAGTGCTGAGTGCTGGAGTGAGGCCGGGCAGATACTTAGAGATCAGAGAACCAGGGAAGTGCAAAATCAGCCAGTAGATCTTGTGCCATTTCCTTAGCCATGCATTATTTACAACAGCTATAGTCAGTGGCATGAAAAATGAAGCTTGTGTATATGTGTGCTTTGAAAGCTGTTGTCTTGCTGTGTTTCTTTGTGTGGTAAGCTGAACATTTCGCTTTTTGCTAATGCAACAATTTCCTTGCTGATGTTTCTTTTTTTTTTTTTCTTCTTTTTTTTGCTACTGTGCTGTACACAATCAATAACTGCAAGCAAGTTGTGGACCATGCATGTTAATGTTTATTTCACACTTGCAAAGGTACAACAGTAACCTAACATAGAAAAACAGATATACAAGTGAACCAAGAATCCAAAGTCGTATATAATAAATCACAGTTTTAAAAGACACACAGCAGCGTTTTTGCATCTCACTCATAATGGGGTTTATGAACAACACAGTAACATAATTGCTTATAGTGAAAAGAGTCATGAGAAGCAGAAAAAAAGAGCATTAGATCACATGAATTCACAAAACAGTTCATTTTTCAGCATTATGCCTATAAATGAAATAGGTACTAACAGTCTATTTTTAGACAGATTTACATGAAATTATACATGAAAGTCATACTTTTAGGATGCAAAAGTTTTGACAGGATATGAGAATATTAATGAAAATTAAGTGATAAAGTGCTTTGAAATCTATGGCAGTAAAATACTTAATTTAGTATGAATGAAGCAGATCAATAGACTGAGCTGCGAAACATTTCCTTCTTTACCGTCACTCGGTCTAACTAACTTACCAGATAAGTGCTGTTATGAATCTGTACTGTACCTCTGATTTTACAATCTGTAATTTTCACATAACATCAGCAGATCGATAAATTAGCAATCATAGAGATCCAATAAACACTGAGATGTGTCAAAGCAAAGTCCTGTACACAAACTCATTCTAGGTGAAGATAAAAAAAGTGTTTTCTCCACCCACAGCATGCCTAAATATTTCTATAAATATATATATCATATCATATTAATAAGGGATAAGTAGGGAGATTTATGACAGGGAAAAAACCCCAGGTAAAAATGATCGGTCCTGTGATTTGTTTAGCATACTGATATAAAGGTCTTGGCACAGAATGGTGCTGGCCGTTGCATGCCTCTAGATGAATGTCCATGCTCCAGCAGTTTTTGTCAGAGAAGAGAGGGCTGGCATGCTTAACGATACAGTCTTACCTCTCTGAGAGAATCTATACTAGTATGGGACGTGTAGTGGAACCTCATGGCTAAAGTTAGAGCTCTCCATGAACATCGTGCCTTTGAGAGAATATAGCATTTTGATACACTGGACAATGATGTACATTCCCATCTTTAAATACCCTCTACTCTTACAGATGAAAAACATAGGAATGATAAATGCTGACAGTTATTTACATACGGGATCAGGCATGCGTGTGGTCATTTTGGTCATTTTTTTATAATCAAAACATACAAAATAAATCCAAATGAAATCTCCAACCACAATTACCATTCCTTACAGTCTTGTCATCCCTAGTTCATTCCCATCTCTTAAGCTCCACTTATAAATCTTTTTATAAAACATATATCAGTAGTTATGTTGCGAATATTTCTGTGCATAATTTTAAATGCAAGATCAACCAGGAGTAATATAAGGTTAAAATGCAGATTTTCATATACCATCTTTGAAAAAAAAAGTCCCCTTGTCCTTTGTGTCATCCTCAGGCGAGTTCTTGCCGAAACAGCAATGTTTCTCATTTACATAATGCAAACGATCACTGATCTTTTTAACGTATGGGATTTTTTTTCACTGAGCATGCTAACCTACTGCATGCATTTTAGCTATCTTATTTAATTGCTACAGTCCTCGTTTCTTTTTATCTGAACTTGTTTGGCATTATTGTTAAGAGAGAGATCTTATTTCTATTACATCATGGGTGAGGTTTTTCTTTTGTTTGCAGTAGTGCTGTAGATTGGTTTCTCGTCCTTACTATGCCCTCTATCCAATTACTGAGGACAGAGCAGAAAAAGAGAGCATATGAATCATAACAGCAACACAGAGTATAGAAAAACATGCAACTTATCAAACTATAAGATGTGTTCAAAATAACTCACTGTAACAGTAAAAAAAAAAATACAAGTGTTTTGCTTATAATTGTATTTTTGTCTGAAGATCTCTCACTCATTCTGACTGAAGATCATAAAAGCGTGTCACATCTATATTGTTTAATTTTTGCTAGATGATGCAATAAATGCTTGTAATGAGACATACCTGCAACCACCACATAGATTATGATGCTAAGGATGCCCACGATGATGGCCACGATGCTAAGAAAGCGAGCCAAGCGTCCCAGGCGTCTTGCCCCATCCATGTCCCCCTGCTGTAAACTGTTTCTGGACTGTAACAAGACAAAAAAGAGAGAATGACACACAATTCTCATTACATCTCATAAGCTTCAGATATGTGCAGTATGATCTGTTATAACAGGCGGTGTTCTCTTTTTCCATTTAAGCCTTTGAGATTCAGTATGCTAGGAAACAAAAGTTCAGAGGTGACTCTTTCAATTGTTCAAGTGATTTGGATACAGGATGAGGTGAGCTGATAAGCGTGTTTCCTTATTAGTGCAGCCCTATGCCACAGCCACCCATTAGATGCTCAGTGTACCCTAGGGAGAGCCTCTCCAGTAGACTGCATTAAAGTAATCAATACCAAGCAATAGATTGTGCAGGAAAAAGCCTCTGACAGTGGCCAACCAATCTCCCCACACTCAAATGCTAATTCCATTCTCCATCTTCACGGCGTGGTTTTTCAACTTGCCATGTGAAGTAATCTCACATTATCATAAAATAAAGTCAGGAGTCTTGGGAGTCATGCTGCTGTCCAAGGTGCTGAATGGACTTTGATCAGTTTCCCAAAGCACTAGAACTTAAGTAGGGAGTAAGATGAACTTAATCTGTACGGCACAATTCCCAAAAGCATTGCTATGTAAGTAGAGTGTAAGAGCCTCATAACATCTGCAACTTCAGATCCCCCCACCACACACACACACACACACACACAATTTAATCAACGATGAAGGGACACAAATTACAACCTGAATTCCGGAAAAGTTGGGACGTTTTTTAAATTTTAATAAAATGAAAGCTAAAGGAATTTCAAATCACATGAGCCAATATTTTATTCACAATAGAACATAGATAACGTAGCAAATGTTTAAACTGAGAAATTTTACACTTTTATCCACTTAATTAGCTCATTTAAAATTTAATGCCTGCTACAGGTCTCAAAAAAGTTGGCACGGGGGCAACAAATGGCTAAAAAAGCAAGCAGTTTTGAAAAGATTCAGCTGGGAGAACATCTAGTGATTAATTCAGTTAATTGATATCAGGTCTGTAACATGATTAGCTATAAAAGCTTTATCTTAGAGAAGCAGAGTCTCTCAGAAGTAAAGATGGGCAGAGGCTCTCCAATCTGTGAAAGACAGCGTAAAAAAATTGTGGAAAACTTTAAAAACAATGTTCCTCAACGTCAAATTGCAAAGGCTTTGCAAATCTCATCATCTACAGTGCATAACATCATCAAAAGATTCAGAGAAACTGGAGAAATCTCTGTGCGTAAGGGACAAGACCTTTATTGGATGCCCGTGGTCTTCGGGCTCTCAGACGACACTGCATCACTCATCGGCATGATTGTGTCAATGACATTACTAAATGGGCCCAGGAATACTTTCAGAAACCACTGTCGGTAAACACAATCCGCCGTGCCATCAGCAGATGCCAACTAAAGCTCTATCATGCAAAAATGAAGCCATATGTGAACATGGTCCAGAAGCGCCGTCGTGTCCTGTGGGCCAAGGCTCATTTAAAATTGACTATTTCAAAGTGGAATAGTGTTTTATGGTCAGACGAGTCCAAATTTGACACAAAAAAAGTCTAAAAAGGCAGACTCTGGATCCATTATACATATCATGTCTTAAGCGTTCACTTAGAGCATTTGGTAGGGTACAATAACAGATAGGATTACAGCTCTATCAGCTTGGTTTTGTTGGAGAAACTGAGGAGCTTCCCCATCACATACACACACACTTTTTATAATTTGACAAAAACTTTTAAATAAAATATATGTGCAATACCACTCAAGTAAGATTTTAAATGTTTTTGAAAACAAACATGTTTTATGCTCTACCAGACTCAAAAGAAAAAAAGGTAATATTATTAAACACTGTTACAATTTAAAATAACTGACTACTCCAGTGTTCAGTGTCCCATGATCCTTCACAAATCATACTAATATGCTAATTTGATGCTCAAGAAACATTACTTAATATTATCAGTGGTGAAATTAGTGGTGTATTATCAGTTTTTTCAACAATTAAATGCATCCTTCCTGAACAAAACCCCAAACTTTTGAAAGGTATACACACACAGAAATGATTGGCTCTTAATATTTCCTCCTTGAGCATCAAGGACAGTTTGAATGAGTTCTCAACCATATGCCTCAATGTTGATGAAACCCTCAAGACAAGTGAGGGACTCGTGCAACCGAAAGCCTTCAAACAACAACATTGAATATACTTGAATATCTGTTTTTCGGATGTAGATCACCTCATATGGCACTTCAAGGCAGGACCTGCTAACCTGCCCATCATCTCTCTGTTCAAATACTGCAGACCGGCTCTGACATCCTAGCAGGGGTATAATATGTGGCTGGAGCAGCACAAGGTTATTGATTCCCAAGTGTAATCACTGCAAAAAGCCATATTAGCGCTTTCAATCAGTAAAAGTCTTTTGAAAATACTGTGTAGTAATGTCATCTGCCGTTTTTGCGTTTCAATCTCACACCCGCTTTCATTTAGTGTGATGACAGTGCAGTATGTGTCGTGTGCCATCATGATGCAGCTGCAGAAATGGCTTGTGGCTCTTTGTGTTTTGAGGTGCATTTTGCCTCAATGCGGTTTAGAGAATGCTCAGAAACCCCAGTGGATTGTAATGGGATGTGTGCGGCTTTTCCGAGTAGAGGAGGGGTGTGTCCCATGACACGCCAAATGGATAACACTGATTCCCCGGGAGCTTTGTCCTGTGATATATTTCTCTTGAAAAGTCTTTGCCAATTCTTCTGGGCTGGTTCGATGACCCATTTCTCCTCACTTTCTTCCTCTCATTGTATGTCACATAAACACACAGGAACACTCCCCTCCCCCCTCTCAACCTCCCGCTGCAGCATGAGAGTGAAAAGAAGCTCTTAGCTTTCCCTCACAAGCCTGAGCCATTAATTATAAACAGCTATGCCAACGGCTGAGGAGGAATGATTGTAGAAATCCGCACAATGGTGCTCAGCGAACACACCAGTGGAACGGTGCTCTTTGTGTGAAATACATTTATTTTCAACACAAAACCAATACTGTAATATTTTTGTTTTCATTTGACTAGACAAGAGTAATAAACCACATTATATAATAAACATAATATTGTTTTTTTAACTGCAGCTATAATTAATAATAGCCAGTTTCTTTTACATTTTCTATTAGCTTTGGCAATAACTCACTTAAAGGAATAGTCCACCCAAAAATGAAAAGTCTGTCATCATTTACTCATCCTCAAGTTGTTCCAAACCTGTATAAGTTTCTTTCTTCTGTTGACCATGATATTTTTGAAGAATGTTGGTAATCATACAGCTGCTGGTAGCCATTGACTTCCATAGTTTGGAGAAAAAATAAATAAATACAAATCAAGTCAAAGGCTACCAGCAACTGTTAAATATTATGGTTAAATTATTTGTCACATTTTAAAAGTAATATCTCTTTTTTTATATTGTACATTAAAACGTTGTGATCCCTAAATTAGATTTAATAACAATTGGTTTTGGTTTTTAGTGTTTTATTTTTAAATTATTTCTACAAAGTGCTGATCCATAGTCTTAAAAATAAAAGTTTAAAAAATAGGTTTTCACCGTGATGCCATAGAAAAAACATTTTTGGCTCCCAAGAAACTGTTCTTAAAAGAACTTAGTGTGAAGAACATTTTTCACTATAATGTGCCTTGTGTGCAATGCATCTGCATGGATATAGTTGCAAATAAAGAACTATGCTTACTATAGCATTTTTAAATCTGCCATTTATTGGTTATTTGAATTAATGTGAAAACAACTGTACGTTTACAGGTATCTGCCATAATGTTAACATCTTTGAATATCTCATTACTTATTACTTTTTTCAGTATTCGTTTTGTTTTTATTTTTGTACTATTTTTATTCTATTTTTTCCTTGTTCTGTTTTTTTACACATTTAGTTTATTTATATTTCTTTGCCTCCAGCCCATGGAAAGCAAGCTTCTATTGTCAGTAGACGAGCAGGTGCCCTAGAAACACGATCTCATGAGCTGTTTGCTTTCATAATGTAATGTTTCACTCAGCATTGTGAGAACATGATGACACCATATTACAGTATAGGTCTAGTTTGAGACTGAGAGACGCGCAACAAGCTGCTTAATGCGTCAATATTTTCCATAGCTATTCTATATGAGCTTTTTGTAAAGCCGGAAAAGCATAAAATGACAGCCCACCATGGTCTCAAATTTCTGTTATAGTTTAACGGACACAGAAACAAAGCCATTCAGCAACTCTGCTTACCATATTTCACCAGCAGAAGCTGCAGCGTATGCAGTTATTGCTTTACTGGTCCTCCCTTTGCACTGAGATTGGCCAATAAAATCCACCCCACCTCTCCATGCCAGGCCAAATGACTCCTTTCAGCTTCCATGAGCTTCAGCTCACCACAACATCTTATTGGTCACTGTACTGCCTCTGTAAGCTCATTGATTTCAGAGTTTCTGATGCATACCTACATTACAAAACCTTGCTAGTATGTTGTCAGTACAATTGCTTTCTAGATCTTGGCTGAGAGGGACTGTTTCCATGTCTGTGGCTATGGGCACATGCGTCTGGTATCATCCTAATGGGAGTTTTCATATAGCCTTCCAACACAACACAAAAACCAAATCTGTTTGTAGAATATCAGTTTTTTTTTAGGCTTCCTCTTTTGACCAGAGGAGGCCACTAAAGTTGTATCCCAAACGACGCAGTATACATTATGCATTTATACACTATAAATGTATTCAGCCGTGTCATGTTTGAATTTTATAAGGTTATTTTGTCATTCAACACTGAAGTCTGATAGCCCCCACTCCCCTTTGTTATGTAATTAAAGCTGCGACAGTTGACTGCATGAAGTGTCCTACATTCTGCACTTTGTTTTTTGGTTAATAAAGTACCATAGAACAGTACATAAGTAGCCTACGCAATTTGTTGCGCACCTTAAGTCTCATTTTGTCTACAATCTCTATCTTTGTACTCTTCATTACTTTTTTTCATGACCTTTTCGTTTTTGTCGTGAGGGATGTGCCGAAGTCAAACGCACAAATAATAACTTTTGGAATATCGAATATTGGCGAAGCATTGTGATTTCAAAATCAAATCAGATGACTGTGTCGTGCCTATTTTTGTTGTGCTCATCTTAGAAATCCTTCGTAAAGAGTACAATCTAAAAATGTATAAAAATAGGGGACAATGTACTGTATTAGAAATTTTCCATATTTGTAATTTATTTGTATATTAAAAAAAAAAATTAAGTGTAGCATTAATGTAAAATACTATATCATAAACATTTTTGATGTATTCAGAAATACTTTCCACTTTTTGGAATGTCAGTGTTAATGTTTTAAACTTACCAAATGAGATGTACAATAACATGCTTCTGTGTCTCTCTCACTCTTCTAACAAGCTTGTTGTAGTTTGAGTTAAACATAAAGTTTATAATAAAAAATAATTAATTTTCTGAATTTTATACAGTATATTTGTAATGTCCAATAGTGTTACATCTAAAAATTCCCTTTAGATTTCATTTGGATGCAGTTCTAGCTTTTAATAAGAGTTATGATTAAAATTCTAATAAAAATCCTGTACACATTCCTTTTGGATTATTTTATTTTATTATATATTTCTTTTTTAAATTAATTTGAAAGGGTTAAGAATTATGAGCCTAAATTGATCTGTCTTGCCCTCTGTTGAATTGTCAGCCATCTCTGGTTTCATCTCTGTTGGCTTGGATAAGAGGGTTATTTGTTTTTGTGTGGACAGACGAGGCTGGGAGACTCTATTTGCATGAGTATGTTCAGTAGAACAGGTGTTTGCAAAACAATATTGGTAGCTTTCAATGCATCCTCAAAAACTTGAACTGGATCAGGTTCATGCGGAGCGTCTATAGGACTCTAAATATCCAACTGTCATAACATGTGTGAAAGGCATCAAGTGAGATCCCACCGGAATGGATTTTGATAGGGGCACAGCAGGGATCATTCTGTACTGTAAATCTATATAGGATTTTGATCTTCAGAAGAAACTGGAGCACATTTATGGCGCCTTTCCGCTGCTGAGAATTTAATGCTCTAATTTGTGTTTCTCTAAAAGTGCATGTCCCACTGAAAGACTTAGAAAGTTGTAATGACCACGAAGAAAACAATGGTTCAAAATTCACTTAAGGCTGAATTTGATTTCTTATTAAATTTACTGAAATTATGTGTTTAAAAGCTGCTCTCCTGTGACTGGAAAGTCTCAGTTGTATGCTGCTGAGGTTATACGATGCTGATTCGCTGTTCTTTCAGACCGAGGGGATAAAAAAAGTGAAAACAAAAGCACTCATCTTTGATTATAAAAACGGCATATGTTATCTTCTAACAAGTATATCTTTTTCAGAGGGACAAAAAAAAGAAAGAAAAGAATGCCATCCTACATCTATAAAATGTAGGATTGTGCTAAATAGATCCTAGACATGTCGTGAACACCATCTCTTGTACATCCTCATTAAATACAGATAAATGGTACCACACCCTACATACAAGCACTCTCACAGTTTGATCCTCTAAGTTACATGGATGGAAATGAAAACGTTATTTGGCATATTTCTGGGATAAATAATGATACTTGTATCTATACTTTGTAAACATGTTTGCCTTGGTATCCTAAACTATATGAATCTAAAGCTTGTTCCAAAAAAATGCTTTCAGGCAAAATCAGGCTTGCTTTTATTTTCTGGCTTTTTAAGAACACTATGCACCATATTTATGCTTCCTAATTGAATGTTTTGCTCCACAGTCCCTAGAGTTTGTGCTGTGCAGGTGCTTGATGTTCGGTGGAGATGGTATGCACCAATTTTCTGGCGTATAGCTCCCCAGCACGCAGTCAGGTCCGTTTACTGCGAGCATATGCAGGGCTGTAAATCACATCTGTCATTGGATCTGTTCTCTGCTCTCTCAATGCAGCTCCTGGGCTTTTGCATATGATTTGCAAGAGTATGGCAAGTCATTTTAGCAATTATGCTCACTAGTATCAAATTAAAAACTAGTACTATTAAAACTAGTATCTATTTTATTACATCATTTTTAATTGCTATCTATTTCAGTTGTGCTAGTGCTTATGTATTGGTTAGTACCTGGAAAGTATTTTTAAGACACTAGTATAGTTATGATTGCCTTTTATCATATATAAATGATTAGTTTTAATAACTCAATTAAAAAAAACTTACATTAGTAATGAGTAAATAAAAAGTAACAAATGGAAAGCACACTAGTTTGAAATAAAGTACTATACTAATGTACTAAGAAAATTTGGATTTTTAAAAAACTATTTGAACAAATAACTAAATTAGTATGCAATGAGTAGGTGACTACAGACTATTCAACTTTAAAGTAGCCTACAAGTAACATTAGTTTAAGGAACACCTATAAAAGGCTTGCCATACAACAGATACTGTTTATTGACTTGAAAGTACTTTAAGCACAATTTTGTGCCATACAGAAATATTTACAGTACAATGTGGGAATGCTTGTCTGAATTAGAGACACCTCCCAGACTTGAATTATTTCAGTTTTAACTTATTGACACTCACCATAATTGAGTAGACCAATGCAACGATGCTTAGTGGCCACACGGGACAAAAGCAGGACAAAATGACCAGTATGAGGTAGTCCTTGGGTTTCTGCTGCTCTTGGGCGACATTACCGACTGATGAAGCGCGGCTCATGCTCACTCTGGACGGGGAGAGAGGAACGGCCCCGAGCTGCCCCACTGATCCGGCTCTCACCGGCAGACTGTGGCCGTTCTGATCCCCGTCGACAGATAAACAGACATTGACCGTGATGGAGCTGGAGGTCTTCACCCCGGTGGGCTCGGTGGTCAAGAGGAGTTTCTCGGTCTCGGCTGGTTGCGTTCCGCCGCTCTCCCCCAGATTCGATTTCGCAAACTCCTTATCTGTGTTTATTGCCATTGTGGAAATCCAAAGTTAATGTTTCTGAAAGAAAAGGGGGGGAAAAAACCTTTTGCCGGATATTAAATATGATCAAAGTTCTCAGACGACGCTAATTTCCCATTGTTTACGATTTTTCTACTTGAAATGACGCGTTTGATTGTATTCATACGGTTAATGTGACTTTCAACGTTGAAAACAAATATGTCCAGATTTAGTTTTCTCGCAGTTTTTAAAAACTAATTAAAACAAGTCAAAGAGGCGTTGTGACTTCATCCTCCCATGTCGGTATGGTCATCCTCTCTGTGTGATCGTGTTTAATGGATTCAGTTCAATCCAGATCGGCTCTGCCCACACTCTCAACTAAACCACAGAGACGCGACTCATCTGGACTTCAGCATTTCCACAGCACAGCAACATTAGGCTACCCAAACGGCTTAAAAGGCGTAGAAAAAAAAATCAGTTTTCTCGTGTGAAAATGAAAAGCAGGTTTGTGATGTTGCAGCAGAAGAACAGCAGGTTAAAGTGGTTGCACAGCAGCAGCAAGTGCAGTGATGTTCCTCTCTCACCTCCTCTGCATCAATGATGGAGCTGCGCTGGTCTTTCTACTCCCAATGCTCTTCCCCTGGGGATGCTGCTGGCTGCTGCAATACCTCCCTGTGTTTTTGCGAGCCTTTTAAAACATTTTATACCATAAACAAGTATAACTTATGCTATTTTTGTATTATTTTAGTACTTAGACAAATAGTCAAAGATTGAAGTGGTCAGAAGGAGGATACAGAGAGAGAGAGAGTAGCCCATATGTTTTGCTAAGGAATAAAAAAGGATATCTGGGGAAATGACATGAGATTTGAACACCTATTATTATATAGCTCTAAATAGTGATATCTCATTAATTAAACTAGGGGACAGTGAGATTTATCTATGTGCTGTTCCTCATTTAATCATAGTTAATTAGACTTTCAGTGTTGTCCCCACTCGATGACAAGCCTGGTGCTGGGAAACTGTAGACAAGTAAGTAAGTAAGTAAGCTTTATTTCTATAGCACTTTTCACAGACAATGGAGTCACAAAGTGCTTCACAGAGTTAAAAATATACACATAACATAAATGCACATACAATACAAAATTACACATATACAGTATATGTGCCACAATAAAAAAAAGAAAACATAAAACTAGTTAAAAGCTTGTCTAAAAAGATGTGTCTTTAGGTGCTTTTTAAAAATTTCTACAGAGTCCAAAGCTCTCAAGTCTAATGGAAGAGCGTTCCAGAGCCTTGGAGCCACCACGCAAAAAGCGCGGTCACCTCTCGTTTTTAAACGTGTTCTAGGAACAGTTAAAAGATCTTGACCCGAAGACCTCAAAGAACGGCCTGAAGTGTAGGCATGAAGTATATCCTGGATATACGCCGGAGCTTGATTATGCAAGGCTCTAAAAGTAATGGTTAAAATTTTAAATTGCACTCTAAAACTAACTGGAAGCCAGTGAAGAGCCTTGAGTATAGGTTTAATGTGAGATCTTCTTTTGGTCTTTGTTAAAAGTCTAGCAGCAGCATTCTGAACTACTTGCAATTTGTCCATGGAGGAATTGTTTAAACAAGTGTACAATACATTGCAGTAGTCAAGACGAGATGAAATAAAAGCATGAACAAGCATCTCCATCTCATTATTAGAAACTACAGATCTGATTTTAGCGATATTCCTGAGATGGAAAAAACAGGAACGAACCACAGATTTAACATGACTGTTAAAACACATAGATCTATCAAAAATGACACCTAGGTTTCGCACAGCATTACATTCTGAGGGTGATAGAGCCCCAATGGCCAGTTTAATCTTGGGAAAAATGTTGTCAGGAGCAAAAATCAGCACCTCAGTTTTATCTTGGTTTAGCTGCAAAAAATTGTCTGCCATCCAATTGTTGATGGAGGCTAGGCAGTTATGCAACAAGGACAGTTTGTCTAGTCTATCAGAGTTAAAAGAAAAATATAATTGAATATCATCTGCATAGCAGTGATATGATATTTCTCCAAAGCTACTAATAATCTTCCCAAGAGGAAGCATATACAGGCTGAACAACAGAGGGCCAAGCACAGACCCTTGGGGCACACCACAGGACAAAGGAGCAGAATCTGACATATATTTCCCTACGGACACCGAAAAACTCCTGTCGGAGAGATAGGAGGAAAACCAGTCCAGAGCTGACCCAGTAATTCCCACAGTTTTTTTCAGTCTATCTATCAGAGTGCAGTGATCGACAGTGTCAAACGCTGCACTGAGGTCTAAGAGAACCAGCACAGAGCATTTACCCCCATCAGCAGCCATCAAAATATCATTTGAGACCCTAAGAAGGGCTGTTTCAGTTGAGTGTTTTTTTCGAAACCCAGACTGAAATTTGTCAAAGATATTGTGCGCATTTAAAACATTATTCAGCTGGTTCGCCACAACCTTTTCTAAAATTTTAGAAATAAATGGCAATTTGGAAATAGGCCTATAATTTTTAAAAGTAGCTGCATCAAGATTGTTCTTTTTCAAGATAGGCTGAACAACAGCATGTTTAAAACAATTAGGTACCTTGCCCAATTGAAGAGACAAATTTAAAATTGAGACCAAACATGGGCCAAGATGATTCATGGATTTTAAAAACAGAGATGCGGGTAAGATATCTACCGGGCTTTGTGAAGGTCTCATCGTGCCCACTAATTTAATTATTTCTTTCAGCGTAATGGGGCAGAAAGAGTCCAGTATTGAAGGTCTTTGATAATCAGTTAGACCTATATGATGGTTTGCTGATGGAACCAAGCTTGCTCTGACAGCTCTAACCTTATCCACAAAGTGAGACAAAAAGTGGTTGCAGTCACCATTTGAAAACACAGGGACAATACATGAGCCAGGAGAAACAATATTATTAATAGTTTCAAAAAGAGCCTTAGGTTTTTTCTTACATGCAGATATCAAATTAGTAAAATAAGAGGCTCTAGCCTCTTTAATCATTTCATGCAAGTTAATAAAAAGATCTTTAAGATACACGCGATGGACTTGTAGCTGAGTCGCTTTCCATAAGCGCTCGGTTTTCCGGCAAACACGTCTTAAACTACGAATGGCTTCATTCATCCACGGTGATGTATTAACGGCTGCTATTTCTCTAGTTTTAAAAGGTGCCACTTTGTCCAACAGCAGGGTACAGTGATCATTAAAAGCCTGTGCACAGGTGTCTACATCGGTTGAAATAAGAACAGAGCTTGAATCAAAAGCGGCAGAAAATTTCTCAATAGTACGCTGAGTGATCAATCGTGAGCAGGTCTCTCGTTTAACAGGGAGAGGATCCTCATCACAAACAAGTTCAAATAAAATGCATTTGTGGTCACTAACAAATACATCTTCAATACTGATGTTATTAATATTAACGCCATGAGAAAAGACAAGATCGAGCGTATGCCCTTTGCTGTGCGTAGGGCCAGAGACATGCTGAATGAAATTAAACGATTCAGTAATATTTACAAATTCAGACGCAGTTTTACACAAAGGATCATCTACATGTATATTAAAATCGCCAGCAATAATCACTCTGTCAAGCTTAATAACAGATGATAGGAAGTCAGAAAACTCAGTAAGAAAAGTAGACACTGGTCCAGGTGGCCGGTAAACCACGATGCAGTAAACTGAATTAGAGCGACCAACCTTAGTCATCTGTAGTTCAAACGAAGAGTACGCGTCAGCTCTCATTGACTGGCAGATAAAACGCTTTTTAAAAACCACAGCAAGGCCTCCACCCCGACCAGTGAGTCTTGGCGAGCTAATAAATTCACAGTCCATCGGGCAAAGCTCATTCAGGTGATAATATTCCATATCCCGTTGCCAAGTCTCCGTAAGCAACAAGAAGTCCATGGCTTTGGACGTAAATAAATCGCTGAGTAGGAGAGATTTGTTTGCAATTGAACGCGCATTTATAAGGCCCATCCTGAGCGGTGCAGGAACAACCGAAGCAGTACAACAGGCTCGCGTCAGCGACCTCAGATGCTCCAAGCACACACCGCGTCCAGATGCGACGTCGAAACTTCTCCGGCACCCTGGAACCAGAACCACAGGGACACCAGGGAAAACCGAAAGAAGGCATGAAGGTCTGGAGTCATAGTTGAAAATCCTCAATTTGAAAAGTTTTTTCAAATGAGTCTGTCTCCCTGCCCTTTTTCCTCGCTTTCTCCTCCGTTTAATTGTAGATCGTATTAGGCCCTCTCCATGTCGCGTGCAGTCAGATCCAGTCGGACGCGCGAATGGGGCTGCGTCAATACCATTCCAGATAACGTTATATCCATTATATCCGTTGCTGCGCTCCACCAAGGAAGATCGGATTAGCAGCAGTGTTTGGCGATCATACACCCATGCAGTAGACACAACAAAAGCACAAGGGAATCCCCTTAAAATAATATCTAATGATGTAATGACATTGATCTAGTCTGTTCCTCAACTGATGTAATTGTGGTGGTCATGAAATTATAAAATTAAAAATTAAATAATAAAAATGCTAAATTTATTTAGAATTTTCTAGAAAAACAACCATAACCGGTTTTCGGTTTTCAGTCAATATGAAATGGCAATAACAATCTTTAAGTAATATTTGGCGATCAAGAAATCCAGGAGAGCTCAAATAATTTGTTTTAATTACTAAGTTAAAATATCTATTAATAAATATTTAATATTTATGAACATGATACATTTTTATATTTTAGGACTGTTTGCTGTCAGTGCATAGCGAGTGGAACATGTAGAGTTACCAGGAAGTTTATGTTTAGAGACACAAAATGCTACTGATGAATTAATTATTCATTATTCAATTATCCACCACAAGATAGCAACTGATTGAGGACTATTTTATTTGATGATTTGGCAAAACTACAATCATTATATGGTAAAGTTAAATCTTAGATTATAATGTAGAACACATGAAGAAAAGCAGCTGACAAAACATCACAGAAGTAAAAACTTTTATCTTTCTCCCACATCATCATTGTTGCACTTCTCTTGAAAATGTTGCAACTGTATGATTAAGACTCATTGACTGGTGTTGAGTTTTCTGCTGTTGTTTGAGCTGGAGTCATATGTTCTGAAGATACAAGATCTTGGTCTGCTTGTTCTGGACAGGTTAGCTCTGGAGTTGTATGTTCAGGTGATGGTTCTTCAGAAACAAATTGCTCCAGAAACATTTCTACTGCGTCTAACTGTTCTGGAGTAGCTTCTTCTGTGGTAGTTTGTACTGGAGTCACATTCTGAGTGAGTAGTTGATAGTTCTGGTTTCTCATGATCAGAACTCGATAGTGCAGTAGATGTTTCTTCTTGTGAAACAATGTCTTGTGTAACTTCTTGTGCTGAAGTTATTAGCTCTAAAGATGTTTGCGTTGAACTTGCTTGTTCTTCACCTGTTTGCTGTTCAGCTGTGCTTCCTCTGGACTCTGTTCTCCTTGAGTTGTTTCTTGGAGATGTTTGCTCTGGGATCTCTTGATCTGGACTCTCCAGCTCTAGAGACTCTTGCTCTCTTGCCATTTTGTGAACATGCCCTTGTATTTCAGTCTGTCCTCCTCAATTTGAGAACTGCAAGCTCTTTATTGGTTGTCTTTTTCATGCCTGGGTCCAGATCCAGGACTCTCATGAAATCATCTCTGGCCTCAGCTTCATTCCACACCTCCATGTGGGCTGTTCCATGCAGATAGAAGGCTTTCATTGCCCCTGCAAATACAAAGAATGCTTTCAACTGATGCATTTGACATCAGGAAACACATCTTCTTGCTATAAGGCCAATTCACACCGCATCAACAGACACAGACCAACGGCGATATCAGTTCTTCTCAGGCATTCCAAGACCTGACAAACATAGATTCAACATGAGCAATGGGTAAAAACTAGTGCCAGCAGACATCAGGCATCATTCAGAGCCCAGGACTCTCTGTCATACTCACTGGGCTGCTGTACCTGGACCCATTATTGATTACTGTAGTAAGTTTCACACATAAAATTAATTTCCAGTTAATGTCACTGCTTAAACAGGTTTGAAATGATCTCATAGCTCTACCTAGTGGTTATTTTGTGTACTGCACTTGTGAATTAAATCACCATAGTCAGAGGTCTGGCATAGAAGGCCATAAGTTGAGTAATGTATTCCACTAAATATAATATTGCAGATAATTAAAAAGCGATGAAAGGTTACAACTGGGGCATATATAGGAAGTATATTATTAAAGAAGACAAAGTCCTGCAGGCTGCCGTATCTTGAAAAGAATAATTAAATTCAAAGAATATTTGTTAGCACTAAAGCTTTTTGATCTTTCTAAATTCCTGGGGAATGTAGGATGTAAAATAAAATAAAAAAATTTAGGAAGTAGTAGAATAAAATTCATGGAAATTCTTATAATTGTTTTAATTTAAGTGACTTAATAATAATTAGTATTCAATAAAATTATTATTATTGATTTTTGTGTCTTTGAATTTCAGCTTGATAGATTCCATTTACTTTAGATCCAATTCAGTGTCCGATGAGTCTGGACGATTCAGTTTAATAATTACAATGTTTGTAGTTTGTGGTACTGACTAGTGAGAATGGGAAGGACCACATGGAAAATCACATTATACTTACAATGACGTCACACCAGAACTCAGCCACCTCCCCTATGTGCATGGACATGAGCAAAATCTCCCAGACATCCAGATTATGGGCATATCTGCCTTCTTACTGTCATCTATCACTGTACGCTCATCATTGCAGAGTGCAGAAATGGAACGTCACCTGAAAGGAACATGGAAGAGTTTGAAAGCTTTAGCCCCATATTTTTTTTTATTTTGGGTAAAACTGCTGTTAAATCCAAAAAACACAACAACAAAAAACTAATACTCAGCACTAAAAATCTCTATATACCTCATGAGTCCTTGTAGTTTTTTCTTATTTGAAGCCATACACTCCCTACAAGTGACGCAAAAAACTTCCTATGACATCAAAGAGACAAGAAAACTACTTTGTCTACTGTGAAATTGAATATATAATTCCATAAAAGCAACCTATTACGTGTGTAATGAAAAAAGACGTGATCCCTAGATTCAGTTAGGCAAACATTGAAATGACTCACATCCTGGAACAGTTTCTACAGTTTTAGATGGAATGACACTCCTACAATATACATGTATAAAATATGACTGTAAAGCTGTACCTTAGTTCCTGTGACAAATTTAGACTTCTAACCGGTCCCTCCATGCAAGATGGTTTTCTTGATCCCTTCAACACCCATCATCAAGCTGCCCTCCATGATGTCTGTGCTGTATTTGTGTGACTGAAGAGGTGTAAAGACTGACTGGATCTGGAGGCTGGTATAACAGGATGAGGGCCAGCAGACCTAACCTTCTCATCCACAGAAGGGCTTTCCTCAGCATTTTCACACTGCATCCACAACCAGAAGAGCCTAGAACCTTCTGGACAAAGCTGAGGTTCTTCAGCCACCTACTGTTCATCCCAACTTGGTGGTCCATAGGATATCTGAAAGAATGGATATGATGTAGAGCATGGTATGGACTCAACGACCCCATCACACACATGTGGCCAACAGCTGGTTCTCAACGACGTGTTTCAGCCCTGCCGGTGCCGAGCCCCTGCTGAGACAAAAGTTTGGAACAACCAGTCTGCATTATGCCTTTTGTAAGACGGTCCTGGATTAGACACTAAATTACATGCAATTATGTTTTTTACAAGCTGTGTCTGAACACTGTGTACCAGCCAATCACATATCTGAACCCCTGTTAGATTCTGTGATATTAGTAAGCAGTGGATTCGCTGGACAAAACAATCAGGATGGGTCTAAATGTAAAACTGTACATTCAAAAGTGAAAAACACATTTTGTGGTCAACACAGGGTGCTTATCTGCCATCAATAAGATCTGTTAAAAAGGTTACACATTCTGTAGCCATCTGATATATACTGGCCGTGACAGAGTTCTTACAGATGCTTGAGTGCAAGTTAAGAGTTTATTGTACATTTCCTGTAACAATAATAGAATATACTAAAGTTTACATTCCTGAATTCACGTGGTCAACGCTGTTGTTTTGCTTTTCTGTTTTATAATTGGATGCTGCCATCCAAGTCTATTTAAAACCGTGTAGCGCCCTCTGCTGGCCACAATCTGTACTTTGAGATCTTTTTTGGCTCTTAATTTAGGACTCAAAATGTCACTATCTCTGTCCATGTCTGTTCCTTATATCAAAATAAATAATGTTTAAGTAAATGCTTAATTATTGTGTATGTTTAGTTAAAAAGCAGTAATGAATGTATATAGTATTCCATAAGGCTCTGTAGTTGTACAGTAGCTAAACTATCTGATAACATCTCACATAAGTAATAAGATTTCCTAACCAGACAGGGTTCCAGAAGTACTAGATAGAGTCTGTAATTATTTTATATATATTTTTTTCTCTTATGTTTATCAAGGCTGTGTTTGTTTGCTAAAAAAACAGTCATTACTGTGAAATATTTACTATTAATTATTATTATTAATAATGTAAAAAAAATTGTGCTGTTCAATTTTTTCGTGGAACTATGATACTTTATTCAGGGATTATGTAAGGAATAGAAAGTTCAAAAGAACAAATATATATATATACAACCCGAATTCCGGAAAAGTTGGGACGTTTTTTAAATTTTAATAAAATGAAAACTAAAGGAATTTCAAATCACATGAGCCAATATTTTATTCACAATAGAACATAGATAACGTAGCAAATGTTTAAACTGAGAAATTTTACACTTTTATCCACTTAATTAGCTCATTTAAAATTTAATGCCTGCTACAGGTCTCAAAAAAGTTGGCACGGGGGCAACAAATGGCTAAAAAAGCAAGCAGTTTTGAAAAGATTCAGCTGGGAGAACATCTAGTGATTAATTAAGTTAATTGATATCAGGTCTGTAACATGATTAGCTATAAAAGCTTTGTCTTAGAGAAGCAGAGTCTCTCAGAAGTAAAGATGGGCAGAGGCTCTCCAATCTGTGAAAGACTGCGTAAAAAAATTGTGGAAAACTTTAAAAACAATGTTCCTCAACGTCAAATTGCAAAGGCTTTGCAAATCTCATCATCTACAGTGCATAACATCATCAAAAGATTCAGAGAAACTGGAGAAATCTCTGTGCGTAAGGGACAAGGCCGGACACCTTTATTGGATGCCCGTGGTCTTCGGGCTCTCAGACGACACTGCATCACTCATCGGCATGATTGTGTCAATGACATTACTAAATGGGCCCAGGAATACTTTCAGAAACCACTGTCGGTAAACACAATCCGCCGAGCCATCAGCAGATGCCAACTAAAGCTCTATCATGCAAAAAGGAAGCCATATGTGAACATGGTCCAGAAGCGCCGTCGTGTCCTGTGGGCCAAGGCTCATTTAAAATGGACTATTTCAAAGTGGAATAGTGTTTTATGGTCAGACGAGTCCAAATTTGACATTCTTGTTGGAAATCACGGACGCCGTGTCCTCCGGGCTAAAGAGGAGGGAGACCTTCCAGCATGTTATCAGCGTTCAGTTCAAAAGCCAGCATCTCTGATGGTATGGGGGTGCATAAGTGCATACGGTATGGGCAGCTTGCATGTTTTGGAAGGCTCTGTGAATGCAGAAAGGTATATAAAGGTTTTAGAGCAACATATGCTTCCCTCCAAACAACGTCTATTTCAGGGAAGGCCTTGTTTATTTCAGCAGGACAATGCAAAACCACATACTGCAGCTATAACAACAGCATGGCTTCGTCGTAGAAGAGTCTGGGTGCTAACCTGGCCTGCCTGCAGTCCAGATCTTTCACCTATAGAGAACATTTGGCGCATCATTAAACGAAAAATACGTCAAAGACGACCACGAACTCTTCAGCAGCTGGAAATCTATATAAGGCAAGAATGGGACCAAATTCCAACAGCAAAACTCCAGCAACTCATAGCCTCAATGCCCAGACGTCTTTAAACTGTTTTGAAAAGAAAAGGAGATGCTACACCATGGTAAACATGCCCCGTCCCAACTATTTTGAGACCTGTAGCAGAAATCAAAATTGAAATGAGCTCATTTTGTGCATAAAATTGTAAACTTTCTCAGTTTAAACATTTGCTATGTTATCTATGTTCTATTGTGAATAAAATATTGGCTCATGTGATTTGAAAGTCTTTTAGTTTTCATTTTATTAAAATCTAAAAAACGTCCCAACTTTTCCGGAATTTGGGTTGTAGTAAATGTAAGTTTTTGTTAAAAAAAGTTTTACTATCACTTTTAATCAATTTAATGCATCCTTGCTGAATTAAATTTTGAATTATTATTTTTTTCTTCTTCTTACTGAAAGCAAAAGTTTTTAATAGTAATCTGTGTCTGGTTCTAGACATGTCTGAGGACATTTCTGAATGCTCTTCATAATCAAAGATGGAAATTGTAATTTTCGTCTCTCAAAAAGCTGAATTATCAGGATGTTGCCATGGGTACAGGCCAGAATCTAGCATAAAAGCATTATGGTGTTGTTTGTTTTCCTGAAAGTGGTATGTTCAATTTAATCTAAATGTCCTTGACAGCATCTATTAAAGTTTAGCTGTTTATGAAAATGTTGTATTTTCCATTCGCTTCACTCTTCTGTGGTGTTTTATGATTTATGACATTTGGTGTTTTCCATACAACTTTTTTAACTTACAGCCTGTGGCAGAACAGAAAATATGCCATAATTTGGAGGTTTTTAAGTTGACCTCAATCAAGGCAAATCATCCATCAACATTTAATTATTATTATTTAATTTTGTTTTTGCTATTAAAAACTACTACTACTACTACGAAAATAATACTAAAATAAATTTTTCGATGTTGAAACTGAAATGGACATTAGATAACTATTATATATATATATATTTGTATCGTTATTTATGGCTAAAATGTACATGTTAAAGTAACTTTCATTAAAGAACAATTACATTTATGTTTTAAAAATTAAAAAGGCTAAGATCAGTTGATTTCTCAAGCTCTTCATTGCTGTTTAAAGAATCCTGCAGTGGAGCGGATGCTGTGCGATGGCTGTAAGTGGGTCTTATCTGTGCAGCTCTGTGATTGCTCACCTGCCATAGACGCAGAAGGACATAAATTATGCTGTAAGTGAGGTTTGGTGTCAGAGTGAGTCATGGAGACTGCGTCAGTTCACCCACACATGCTGTGTTGTGCGTGTGCAGCCACGTGGAGAACGGCAGGTCCCTCATCAAAACAATTCTATGAACAAACGAAAACCTAAATATTGAAAATGTATCAGCAATCCGCTCATGTAACGTAACACTCACCGCTGGGCTCAGAATTAAGCTGTGATCCTGTATTCATAAAGAGATGAGGAGAGCACCCAGGAACAGACAGGTGACTGGTCTCTCAGCGTTAAGCCATGGTGATGTGTGTGTGTGTGTGTGTGTGTGTTACTCTCATCCAGACTTGTCATACTTGTCATAAATGACACACTGTGCTGACCTGACCTGACACTACATGAAACTGTAGGAAACATCCTGTGTTAGAAGAGGAAGTGGTATCTGAGACACCATTCCCATTCAGGGAGCCCATTTTCTGTGGCCTTTTCACACATCCTGTGCTCTGCTTTCAGCCAACAGGACATGTGTGTTAGGAACTCTTAGATAGATATATAGAATGACAGATAGAATATTAAAATGAAAGACAGACAGACAGACAGACAGACAGACAGACAGACAGACAGATAGACAGATAGATAGATAGATAGATAGATAGATAGATAGATAGATAGATAGATAGATCCCCAGAAGTGAAGTGATTGTGTGTAATACCTGTAAGCTCCAGCAGGAGGGTGTCTGTTTGTTCCAGTTGATCAGAGTTACCTGGTCCTGCAAAACAGACTCACCTGTAAAACCGAACACTGCTCTATTCCTTATACACTATCCAAACCTTGTGCCCATACGTGTCTTTAAAAAAAGTGTCAGTGATCTACCAATCAGGATCCCATGACTTAAAAATAAAGGCCTATATCCAAAGATGAAGGTGGTGGTAGCCTAAAACCACCAAGATTTCCGAAATAAGGATGACTGGAGAGTATTTTGGGATCACAAACCTAATCTGTGACTATTGCGCCCTTGAGCAACTCATTTAACCCCAGAATGCCTCTCTAAATATTATTCCATCTGTCACTAAACAGGAACTCACTTAAAAGTCAATTTTATGCGATCATATATGCAAGAAAACTTGATATGCGACTAATCTGAGTTCCCTAATATAATACTGTAAGATACAAACTTCTGACAGGATGATGAATTCAGAGTTGACAGTGTCATCTTGGCTTTTGGTATCCAGGGCAACGAGTGGCCCAATATCTCCCCACTGGAGCCTCATGTACCTTCCCTTTGACCTTTAGATACATACCACCGCGCATAGCAGGCAGTACAAAGGGCACATGAGCGCACACCGAGTGCCTGCTGACACAGCCACCTTCCCATCATCATGTGGGATGTGCTATTCTATAAGCTCCGTTACTCAGGGAAACCAGCTGACTAGGATATTCTGGGATGGCCATAGAATCAGACAGTCCAACTCTCAACCCTAAATGCTCTTTAACCTCTTCGGACTTTAGAGACCTGCATCTATAACAGACAGCACAGACAATCCACGGGCCAAAGCATTATCGCTAAAGAGTCTGGTCATAATACTCTCTAAGCACAGCATTACTTAACACACAGACAGGTCACACTCCTCTGTACTGCCAAAACACCCACATTGATCTGTGCACAGGTGTCATTTTGCAGGGTGGCATATACTAGCTGTTGTTCTCTGCTAAATATGAGATTTAAAAAGATACATCCACATTTTTATCAAAAGAGGTCAAAAGCCTTACAAGAACCAATTGACTGACATCAAACCTGTTATAATGCTTCCTACAGCCATTGCAAGTGCAGGAACAGTGTGTCATGGTGAAGTGGATGATAATCGGTGAATAACAAATTGTTTACTCAAATAGCCATTCAAACTGCTGCATTGTGAAGCTTTGTTTACCATCCGCCATTTTCTCCGTCAAGAGCTCTGTCCCAATTCAGAAGCCTTCGAATGCATGCTTCATTTTCCAGACAACAAAAGATACAACTAATGGATTCTTTGTGGCCCAGACTATCCTGAGATCCATTGCGCCAATGATGACAGGACATGTTGAGAGAAAATGACGGATTACACTTTTATATATATATGAATTGGATTTAAAGCTGCAGTCCATAGGTTTTGCCTCTTTGTCGCCATCTCTGTTTGAAAACCTGCAATTGCAGCTGATTGCGGAATTATCTTCCTTGCGTGGGTTGTGTGCCGGCACAGCTCCAGCACGGATAAATTGTGCTCTGTTTTGAGGAGTATGTGTGGCAGTCAGTCACTGCACCGGTGTGGATATTTACCATACTTCACAATCACAGATCCAAGTCTATGTCTTTGAATATATGATTCTAATAATAAATTTATCCTGATATAAGAAGTAAGTCTGAACAAGTAAGTATGGCAAGTCTGCCATGTTTGTTCTTACCAACTGAGGGAAAAAACAATGCAATAAATTGCGTTACCATTGGTGATTTAATCTAAAGATCGGTTAGATCATATCATATCAAACCATACAAATTATTATTATTGTTATACTTTATTCTCAATTTAATAATGTTTTACCACATCATCTTTGCATGACTATGAGTATACATGTTAGCATGAAGATTTTAATTTATGTACGGTCTAATCTCTAATTGTCACACAATTCGAATTTCATATTAAGAAATTCTTTTAACCCAAAAAACAAATTATACTCCCTTCGAGCTGGTTGTCTTTAAAATACATATCTTGTGTACTCCAAGGGTATCTGTAATCAGATGCAAGTTTAAAACTGGTTTCATAACCACATAATCCTTTCTGGATTACAATCGGCCATCAAAATGATATAAACGATCCGCCACCTGCAGAATCCTCACATGCCATTAAAAAACATTATTGTAAGATAATCATTGTGAATCGGGTAAAGAAAGGTGATAGTTTTTGAACACTAGCTGGTTATGTACTTGCTCAAATATTGATTTCGGATTATTTTTTACCAATAAAAGTACAGACTACAGCTTTAAACTTAGTCGAATATCTAACAAATGTAGAAAAAACCTGAAACAAAAAACAACAACACAAAACTTTAAAGCTGTTTAAATGTTGACTTAAATCTTACTAAGATTTGATTTTATAGTTTGGTTCTACCATTGCAGGCTTCGAAGGATGCAGCCTCTATATTTGGACACAGCTAAGATTTCCTTAACTGTTGCACAAACTGTCCTTTTTTGGCAAATCTCTTTATGGTAAAGAAGTGTTGTTGTGACATGTAATTTGAATTCTTGATAAAGTATGATCAACTTCCACTGTTAATGTGAAAAAAAGCCAAAACAATAGGAACAAAAATATAGTGTCAGATATGCATTTCCTGCTTTCATTTTCAATGAAACCAAAACCATGTACTGCATGGTACTGTTGCAGTGTAATATCATACATACATACATACATATATATATATATATATATATATATATATATATATATATATATATATATGTTTTACAAAGTGTGTTTCAGTTAAGTCCTACAGGAGCATCTTTGAAGCCCTCTTAAAATACTGGATTCAAGAGAGCAGGCCAGCAAATCCTCTTCACATAAATCTCATTTAATGTGTCCGGCCTCAAAACCTGAACTTTGTAACCGCACAGATATTCCATCATAAACCCCACCTCACTGGCGCACGCCGCTCGCCCAGGCCTTTGACATTTGGTCACATGAGTGATGCAGCTGTCGTTAAACGTGCTGCTAGTGTGACGCTGGAGAAGCAGATCTCTCGGGGTAGTGCGCAGTGTGTGGTTTTCTCGGGTCCTGCAGGTCGGCCGGAGCGGAGTCAGAGCCAGACACGTGTTGGGAAGCCAAAGACAGAGACGGCCAGCCGCAGGGCTAAGCCAAAGCTGGGATGCATTATCACATTCCTCCATGCAGAGAACCAGAGCAAAAGGTCCACTAAATAGTCCGCTCGCAAGAATGCAGGCAGCAGGGAAGTTGTGAAAAAACACATCTTCTTTGTTTATGTAGCAATGTTTCTAAGGAATTTGAGTCATGTGATTCTGGAGTAATCGCAACACATCAACTCCACATTAAGATCCCCTGAATTTAAAACAAATAGGTGGACAACTCAGTTTAATGATATAATATCAAATTCAACCCCATTGTTGCTTAACCACATGAAGGTGTGGCAGAAAATGTTCTTGGGAATAATCAGAGGTCAGGACCAGGATTAGTTCAGTTTCTCAAAGAGTTATGCCTCATACTGAACATTCCTGTGCCCCAGTGGCTATGTTCCTGTCAGGTAAGTTTCACAGGTGAACAAAGGCACGTATACTTGTCATGGTTCACAGAAATGGCTATAAATAACATCAAAATAAGGACAGGTGAGGACCTCAGAGAGCTTGTACTAACATATTAGAATGCAGACCCACCCAAAACGCACTCACTGACCTCCCCTGAATCAAACTCAAACCTCTCCCCTGGAAAAATGGGTCAATTAGCCACAAGAAAGAGAAAAAGCATGAGAGAGTTTGAGGGAGTGTGCATGTGGGAATGCCAGAGAGTTTTAAAAAATGAAGAAAACAAGCTTTGTTGTAATCTATTATTAAAAAGCTGCTCTGGTTATAGAAAAATCTAACATGCATTTACATACAACAGTTTCTTCAAATATGCAGGGCTCGTTTTGGCTCTAAAACTTGGATGTATGATGGTATTTGCCACAGTTAGCTAACATCATAGCCCACTATACAACAGTCCTTGAATTTGTCATTTCCAGTTTCGACCTTTAATCTGATTGGCTGAGCTGTCTGTGTGTTCCAGGCAGATTGTCAGCATATACATTAATGGTAGAGATTTTACTTGATCATTTCTGCAGGTTACATTGTTAAGCCAGTAGGTGGTGACAAGTGACTTTATGCATGAGTCATTGAATCATTCATTCAACAGATATGTTTAAAAACACTGATTAATTCACTTTACTATCCCATGAGTCCATGGGTATGGAGGGATTATTTGGTCAGATTATAAACTAAAAGTCTAAAACTAAAAGTCTTAAACCAAAACTAAAAATCTAAATTTGAAACTTAAAGTCCAAGTAGAAAATTAATTTGGTATTTAGGATTGGACATTTGGTATTTAGGATCGGGCATTTTGTATTTAGGGGTTGGGCATTTGGTCATTTCGCCATTTAGGATTTTGGATTGGGCATTTGGTATTTAGGATTGGGCATTTAATCATTTAGCCATTTAGGATTGAGGATTGGGGATTTAGGATTGGGCATTTGAAGATTGAGGATTGGGCATTTGAGGATTGAGGATTGAGGAGTGTATGCAAATTAGGAGGCGTGGCCCAAATACTGGAGGCTGGGTTTGAAACGGCTGGTGCAGAGGCACCTTATGGACAGCAGAGGGAGCTCCCAGTGCTAAGGAGCACACTGTAATGAAAGTAATGTAATTGTAATGTAATTCTGTTTCTGTAATGAAACAGAGCGAGTAAGTGGCTTGAGCGAGGACAGTGTGACAACTTCAATTTAATGACAGCTTTGTAACATTTGTGGCCTCAAACACAAAGTCACAAGTGAAAGGAGTGCTATCGGTCTGACGACGAGAAAGCAGCAGACAGTGCAGCAGGTATTATAAAATATATATAGGCTATATAGCAAAAAAAAAAAACAGAAACAAGACCATCTAGTGGAGTGTATCTACTAATGTCAGAGGGGTTAACCGCAGTTTAAAAAACAAAACAGCATGTCCCAATATAATAATACCCTCCTAAAGCATGTTAACAATATCAGCTTATATAACTAGTAGCTAATGTTAGCATCTTACCTGCTGCACTGTCTGCTGCTTTCTCGTCGTCAGACCGATAGCACTCCTTTCACTTGTGACTGTGTTTGAGGCCACAAATGTTACAAAGCTGTCATTAAATTGAAGTTGTCACACTGTCCTCGCTCAAGCCACTTACTCGCTCTGTTTCATAACAGAAACAGAATTACATTACAATTACATTACTTTCATTACAGTGTGCTCCTTAGCACTGGAAACTCCCTCTGCTGTCCATAAGGTGCCTCTGCACCAGCCGTTTCAAACCCAGCCTCCAGTATTTGGGCCACACCTCCTAATTTGCATACACTCCTCAATCCTCAGTCCTCAAATGCCCAATCCTCAATCTTCAACTGCCCAATCCTAAATCCCTAAATCCCCAATCCTCAATCCTAAATGGCTAAATGATGAAATGCCCAATCCTAAATACCAAATGCCCAATCCTAAATCCTAAATGGCTAAATGACCAAATGCCCAACCCCTAAATACAAAATGCCCTATCCTAAATACCAAATGTCCAATCCTAAATACCAAATTAATTTTCTACTTGGACTTTAAGTTTCAAATTTAGATTTTTAGTTTTGGTTTAAGACTTTTAGTTTTAGACTTTTAGTTTATAATCTGACCAAATAATCCCTCCATACATGGGAGATGTTTTGTGAAAGCCAATGAAGCAACGAAACTGAAGCTGGTAGGTCACATAATGACAACATGGTGAATAAAAAAATAAAATAATACAAAACACAATCATACAATATTTCATATACTTTTTAACTTTTGTAAAGTAAATCCTAACTCAAAAAAATAACTACTCAGAGAGTTTGTCAATTCATTCAAAATGCTGATTCATGTAGGAACACAAAACTACTGATGGGTGCTTTCGAAGCACTGCTTTGTGAGGCTTTGAAACTTTTGCAAATCATTTGTTTCAAAACAGTGGTTTGAAACTGCCAAAGTCATGTGATTTCAGTAAACAAGGCTTCTTTACGACAGAACTGTTTCAAAACATTTAGAAATTTCAATGGTTTGCTGTAGGGCGGGAGTGGGGTGGGGGGTCTCTGTAAACCAGTGGATCATGCGACTTCTTGTTCCAGGTCTTGGATCAGTTTTATTCATTTGTAAACATTTTTAATTAGACATTTGTGTAATTAAAAAGACAAGTAGTAGTAGTAGTATTAGTTGTCTTACTGGCCTGTTTAGACAAGCTGTTCATAAAACAAAAACAATCCTTGCAAATTAATAACAACAACAAATAAAAACATTCCAAAAAATTGCAATGGGTTTGTAAAAGCTGTTTTTATGCCTGTTTTGGCCTGAGGTTTTGTTGCATTTACAGTTCTTCTAAAGTTAATCATTTTGCGAAGCAATTGGTTCAATTGATTCAAAGCTTTGAAAAGGTTTGTTTCTCTTCACTGCACAAAACGTGTTGTCTTTATGAGTGAGTCATTGAATCATTTAATCAACCGATTCATTCTTAAACACTGACTCATTCATGAAAATCGCCTGTACCATGTGTTGCTTGTTGTCGCTTGTTAGGAACTATTTTGTTTAAAGGGGTCATATGTTGCTAAAAAGAACATTATTTTGTGTCTTTGGTGTAAAGAAATGGGTTTATGTGGTTTAAGTAAAAAAAAACACACATTATTTCCCACATACTCTACATTACTGTTTCTTCTGAATCACGTCGAGTCGATTTTTACAAAGCTCATCGTTCTGAAAAGCGAGGTGAGCTGTGATTGGCCAGCTATCCAGTGCATTGTGATTTGCCAAATACCTCAAGCCTGTGATGGAAATGTTATGCCCCTTACTATACTGTAATCAAGGGCGTAACTTTGGGTCTACCATTGGGGGGGTTAAACTCGCGGCATATTTATTAACTAATTTATTTGTTGAATAATTTTCTTGTGTAAAAGATAACATGCTAATTTGCATAATTTAATTATGCAATCCCCCCCAAAACGGGTGACTGTATTGGAGCAAACAGCAACTTAAAGGGTTAGTTCACCCAGATAGCAAAATTATGTCATTAATAACTTACCCTCATGTTGTTCCAAACCAGTAAGACCTCAGTTTATCTTTGGAACACAGTTTAAGATATTTTAGATTTAGTCCGAGAGCTCTCAGTCCCTCCATTGAAACTGTGTGTATGGTATACTGTCCATGTCCAGAAAGGTAAGAAAAACATCATCAAAGTAGTCCATGTGACATCAGAGGGTCAGTTAGAATATTTTGAAGCATCGAAAATACATTTTGGTCCAAAAATAGCAAAAACAACGACTTTATTCAGCATTGTCTTCTCTTCCGTGTCTGTTGTGTGAGAGAGTTCAAAACAAAGCAGCTGGATATCCGGTTCGCGAACGAATCATTTAGTTCAACAAATCGAACTGAATCGTTTTAAACGGTTCGCATCTCTAATACGCATTAATCCACAAATAACTTAAGCTGTTAACTTTTTTAATGTGAGTTCAAACAAACCAATATCCCGGGGTAATGCATGCACTCAAACAATACACTGACTGAACTGCTGTGAAGAGAGAACTGAAGATGAACACCGAGCCGAGCCAGATAACGAACAAAAGACTGACTCGTTCACGAGTCAAGAACCGGTTGCATCGGTTTTCGGATCACCAGTAGTTCTTTCGGACAGTTCGATTCAATAAACCGGTTGAAGAAAACGGTTCACCGGTTCTTTTGCGCTCGACGTAATGGCGTCATTTACGATGACTGCCCTTGAGTCAAGCCTTCGGTTTACCTGCACTCTTAGCACTAGCACAGAATCAGTTCAGAATCAATCACCAAAAGAATCAGTTCGGTGCAGGCGCTCTGTTTGTCAGTCTGCTTCACACTGTATCACACATGCGCAGTATCATCAGCTCCTTGATTCTTCTTATCTGGCTCGGCTCGGAGTTCATCTTCAGTTCTCTCTTCACAGAGGTTCAGTCAGTTTACTGTTTGAGTACATGAATTACTCTGGGATATTGGTTTGTTTGAACTCAGAGGGATTGTCAGCCACATTAAAAAAAAGTTAACAGCTTAAGTCATTTGTGGATTAATGCGTATTAGAGATGAGAACCATTTAAAACGATTCAGTTTGATTTGGTGAACTGAATGATTGGTTCGCGAACCGGATATCCAGACTGCTTTGTTTTGAACTCTCTCACACAACAGACACGGAAGAGAAGACAATGCTGAATAAAGTTGTCGTTTTTGCTATTTTTGGACCAAAATGTATTTTCGATGCTTCAAAATATTCTAACTGACCCTCTGATGTCACATGGACTACTTTGATGATGTTTTTCTTACCTTTCTGGACATGGACAGTATACCGTACACACAGTTTCAATGGAGGGACTGAGTGCTCTCGGACTAAATCTAAAATATCTTAAACTGTGTTCTGAAGATAAACGGAGGTCTTACGGGTTTGAAACAACATGAGGGTAAGTTATTAATTACATAATTTTGCTATCTGGGTGAACTAACCTTTTAAGTTACAATTCATTGACATTGGTTTTACACAGTCCCTGGCACCCTCTGGCTTTACCTCATAGGACACTGGCAAACGAACATCTAGCCAGCCAACTCCAGTCAACAAAACAAATCTTTGTATTTACAAATTTACAAATGTATTTACATTTACATTTTCCAATACATTTGTGCAACGTTTGGTGCAAAATGAAAAATGAAAATTAAATTACATAATTTTCATTTGACATTTCATACACCAGTTTTAATATGTAAAATGAATACTAATTTAACGCTTTATAAGTTGCAAAATTAAAATGTATTACAGAAACGATTAGATATGTCTAACATGTTCAAGCATAAACTGTGGCAAAATGATCATTTAAATGCTATTTTTCTTAAATGCATTAACACTCACAGTCAAGACACTTACGATTGCATTTTGCACCAAACGTTGCACAAATGTATTGGAAAATGTAAATACAGAAATGCATTGTCATTTTACATATTGCATTGTCATTTTGCATATTACATCCCAAATTGAATATTGTTACTCATATGCTTCCATATCCCCAATCACCCCAACAAAAGTTTAATAAACTAGGCTTAAAGTTTAACTGTTAAAATGTTTTTTCAACATCACATTTTAAAAACTGAACATCAAATAACAGCATTAAAAACTTTCAAATAGAGAAAATTAAAGTGGAATTATATTATCACTTTGCATGAAATAAGACTCAAAAGTAGATTAAAAAAAATGTGTTTGCATTTAGCCTCTGATAACATCAAATTCAGAAACTGAGAAAATATGGACTAACGTTAGTTAGTTGTGCTTTGATTCATTTTGTCACTTTACAAACTCCATGCTACGATCGATAACGGTCGCCTTGAAAAACTTTCACTTACTGTGAAAAGGTTAAGTAAGGCTCTGAGAAACGCTGAGCTAACTTAACAGGTCCCTTTGTTTGGTCAGGATTTTTCTTTTATTTTTTCTTCTTTTTTGGCTGGTGTCGACAAACAATGAAAAATCGTTATCTGGCTGCCTTTCATTGTCCTTTTCATCTTTCCGTCAGCTTTCTACAACCATTCATCCTAGCGACTGCGCAAAATAGTGAACAAACTTGGTACAGAAAGCGGGTTGGGTAATACCAAGTAGTCGGTGCGGTGGGCGGGGGGTACATTACAGATTATTTAAAATATGATACTATCTTTCTTGCTGGCAAATGAAATTAATAAAGAAAACGAACAAAAGTATTCATTCTGAATATTTCATATTTATTTTAATCTGAATGATGTGATGATATTGGGGGGGTTATATTAGCTTGATATGATTTGGGGGGGGGGGGGGGGGGTCATGACCCCCGTAACCCCCGTGCAAATTACGCGCATGACTGTAATGCCGTGTGTGCCGAGTGCAGAGACAAAAACATTAAAACCCATTATAAACGGCATTTGTTGCATGCAGTGGGGACATAATTACAAATTATAATGACAATAGTAATGGTTTTTACACGTTGCGTTGCATCGCGCCACGTAAAACATAAAATCATGTCTGCATTTGTGATCAGAGAGACGACAAAACAACTAGCTCTACACTGCTCAAAACACGGTTCAATCATCAGTGGCAAATCTTTTACATATTTAAACATACTTACAGACTGTGAGTCAGAACAGCCAGCATTGTAGTCTACTCTCCCAGGATCAGGAAACAGTCCTCCATAAAATATGCAGCACACATCTGAATATTTGGGTTGAACTATTCTGAAACAGTGTTGTAAATACAACTTGGTATTTTTTCTTTCTTTCTTTCTTTTTTTCTTTCTTTCTTTCTTTTAAACGCCATACCAGCTTCTAAAGCTATATTCATGGCGAGAATAAAGTGAAATCAATCAAAGGAAGACTAGAAAAGATGTTTAAAATGTATTTCTTCTAGAAATCTTAGAACTATGTTCGGATTCACTTGATTAAAAACTTTTTCAAAAGTGTATTTTTGCTTTCACGAGGAAAACACACAGCGTCTCCACAATACGGCGGCGGAGGCAACAGCCTTCTTTCTTTGCGTGAACATTTGGGCGGCATTATGCAAATCTTCCCACATAGTGACAGACATGTGGGGGCATATTAGAACGATCCGTTTTAGCAGGGCGTGTGTTGACTCTTGACTTTTATAAAGAATATCTCTTTGGATTTGAGACTTTAGTCTTTGCAACTTTACAGATCTTCTTTATGCACTTATAGCTTTTAACACTCCAAAGAGAAAGGAAGAATTGAAATACCATCATATGACCCCTTTAACAAACAGACAAAATAACTGGCAATACCATCTGTAAAATGTAAGTTACTAAATATTAATTTGTTGTACCGCAGCAATATCTTGCAATCGTCTTTTTGTTCTATCAGCAGTATTGTACAACAGCCTCGTGCCTAACAGCATTCTTCCTCATATGTTATTGCTTAAATAGATTTACTTACCTGAATGCAGGGTTGGACAGGCCTCAGCCCGTTGAGACAAATCAGCTGAGAGCAACAATGAGCCAGTGTGAGAAACACCATTGCTTCTTTTTTCATTAAACAATAGCACTAGGCCTCATGCCATGCTGCTGTTGGATGTCACGTCACCCTGTTAACATGGACACACTGTACTGCTCCCGAGGAAACAGGAACTACATACATTCCTCTAACCGCACTGCTGCAGAACAGATTTATATTTATTGTCTCTGCATGTCAGTGATGTGGTGGAATGAGTGGTGGTATTTAAACTGTCCCACAAGATACTTTAAAGACATTTAACATATACAGTATTTTACATAGCCAAGTGTGTTTTAAATGCACCACCCCCACACCAAAAAAATTACATCTTTGAAAATGCAATTTACAAACAATTGCAAAATTATTTTTTAGTTTCTGCAGATCTTTTGATTTAAAGTAAAAAATTTCAGTATATATATATTTTTAATAAATGTATACATACATATATATACATGTATATATATTAGCCCTTTCAAGCTAAACAAAAGCTGAATACGCATACTTCGTGGTATAGACTCAAGTCTTAAAAGAGGATTAACAATGTTAGGTGTCCGGTTTGCCCAAAACAATCCAACGTTTTGTCACCTGGCAGTCATCTCTTTCAGAACAGAGAAAATCACACAATGAGGTCAGAGAATTAAAATAGGATACTGTATGAACAGTGTCATTAATAATAAAGCAACTATGTACATATCAAAAATTTGCCTAACAGCAGGTAATAGTGATATAAGAAAAGACAGTGAACACGTGGCTCAAAGCTCAGTAGTGAGGAAGAGTGTTGAGGGAGACGTACGCCGAGGCATCATGTCCCTTTAATGAGATTGTCTAGCCCGTGTAGTTCTCCTGGTCAGACTTTCTATAGAATTATATAACCAGCCTTTAAACAGAAAAGGGAATCATCATCTGGTGGACAGGTCCTGTGATGACGTCACAGCTGGGATTAAGTACAGAGATGACAGATTAATGATTCACAATGAATTTGAACCACCTCTTATTTTTCCCTACATTTTTGTTCTTCCTGTTCTTCATCCATTCTCCTACTTACTCTCCTACTCCTACTTAATCAATTTTTCATCTTTTCATTCTAAGATATTCCTAATAGGGTCTCTCCCCTGGCTATTTCTGGATCAGCCGGCTGCGTGCTGCTATATGTATCACACTGCTCAATTTAACAGGGAGGCCAGTTACTTACTCATACATTGGTGGGTGTACATATGCTCTGAGTCATCCAGCCAACAAACACCCTGGGATTTTCCAGCAGCATCTAATGAATTCACCAGACTGTGGGGAGCGGCTGTAATCACAGGGCCTGAACATGGACCTGCTGAGAGGGCCACTTGTTTTTGACTGGGAGTTGAAGCCCCTACAAATGTCCCCATTTACAGAAAGAATGCTGAGGTTCGAGTGCTCAAATATGCATTTATTTGTGTCAGGTTATTAATATGGAAACCATTAACATGTTCATCGCAGATTACACATATTACAATATATTTAAAAAAAACACGCTAGTGTGAGAGCTAGAGGATTCTGACTGATTAAATTGTAAAGTCGCAATGAAATTAAAGTAGTGACAGTTCTTTTTCCCTTCCATATAGTGATGTTCATCCAAATTAAATGAAAGAAGAAAATAAAATAGGGCGGGACTTGGTTCTGTCCAGTTGGTTATTTGTTTAAAATGGAGGTAGCTTGCAGGCAATTGTTAAAAAAAAAATCTGGCTAAAAGATTGGAGAGGTCTACGGACCACTTTTATGGTGTTTTGAGCTTATTAAAAAAATCATTATTTTCATGCTGTTCCATGGAAAAAATAAAGTCATACAGGTTTGGAACTACATTCAGTTGAGTAAACATGTTGTTTCTAAAAAAGCGCTTTATAAATAAACTTTGACTTGACTTGAAATGATTTTTGGGTGAACTATCTCTTTAATGCACACTGACAAGAAGTAAAAGGAGAGGTCATGTACGTCAGCGCTTATTTAAACAAACGAGGAACATTTAGACACTGGAAATCTGGGCCAAAGGCCATTCCCGCAGTGAGTGTCAATGACATGAGCTGTAAAGATCAGGTGGGATGCAGATATATAAATATGGAGCCCTGTAGTGTATAAATGAGAATGACAGCCCTACATTCCATGTACCTCTTACTGGTTTTCTTCCTGGCTATAAGACTAAACAGTTACCAAGAATCACCCTCAGTCTCTTAAGGCCATTGTATGGTACGGAGTTACACATTGTGCCACTTAGGTTACATGACACCCACTGTGCAACTGGCAGACTGCGGTACATTGACCCGGTAAAAGCAAAAAGCCATTGGCATGCCACATGCCTAAGGGCAAAGGTCAGGCAGGATAGCGGGATGCTGGAACAGTGTTGCAACACGGATGTTTCGTCAGGTGAATGATCTCCGGCTTGCATGGAACTCAAGGTAATCTGGTTAAGCAGCTTTAACCCTGCGGATGGGGGGATTTTAGACGAGTTATAACCCCTTTGCACCAAGTCTGGATCTGTTCTCTCTCACTTGTGTCCAAGCAGTCCATGTGGAGATAAATGCTTCATCAGTCCACCCAAATGGACTTTGTTTCATGAACAGATTTTGTGTGAATGAGTGTGGAACATGGCGTGTGAAGCATGGAGTACCAATGAATCTTAAATTCCTATGTTCATTCCAATTTAAATTGAATTAAAGTCTGAACAAGTTGTTCCAGATGCAACTGCTCCATAAGAAAAAATATAATAACTTCAAAGGCCTCATTTATAAAACACATACAATTGGACTTGATTCAAATTTTCATGAATTTTTATCATTTATTTGACAAAACTGATCTTCTGAAAATAATAACAATGTTATAAATGCCTGCACATGTTATAGGCTTGTTTTAGGTTTAATTCTGCTATCCGACCCTGTTTTGACTAGGTCTCACTTGTTAAAGAGGTTTTAGCCTCAGTGCGACTTTCCTGTTTAAACTAAGGTAAAAAAAAACATGTTGTACAAAAACCAGAATGTCTTTTTCTTTTTTTGTGCATAGATACATTTATAAGAACACTTTGGAAACTACTATATGTTCAAATTTAAGAACATTATACATCATTATAAATGAGACATCGGACTCCTGAATGCAAAACGGTTCATCGTACAGTATGTGTGGTTTTGGCCGTGTTCAATTTGAACATTATCTAGAGAATTGAAAATACATGGAAGATCCCTTGCCAGTGATCTGAGCACCCTTCGCCCTGGTGCAAAGTAACTGTGAGGTATCTGACCTCTGCCATTTGGGATTATTTTGAACTAGTGGGGCCCTTTCAAGCTCAAGCTTAATTAAACAAAAAGGGCTCTGTGACCTGTCTCACATTCAAGGAATGTTCTAGTTCAACACAAGAGGTCTATAAAAATATATTTCGACTTGTACCTCATATGAGAGCAAACAACCAAACAGCATTGACATATCAAGTCAGTAGTTTATGGGGATTGTAGCATGCAAAAGATGCTGCCATTTGGCCTGTCCCTTTAAAGAATTCATTGACAGGCAAGATTCAATGAAAAATAATTCCCCGAATAATAATATTTAGATTTAAGAGTATTTTGTTTCAGTTAGAAGTGAAATCAATTAGTACCACTGTATTATGGTGGGAAAGAGCCTTTAAAGGCCTAGCTGTAAAACGGCTCCAACATAAGAAGATTAATCATACTACATTCAACTGAATCTATGCCTTGTAAAGCTTTCATAAATACAACAAGAAAAACTAGGATGTAGAAATCCTGTTCACATTCATAGAGAATTTAGTACCACAACAAAATGTGTCACACATTTCATTTTAAGTAAAAATAAACAAGGCAAGTCTTCCCCAACGCCATTTTACTTCTTTATTTGAGCATCATATCATTCAGTCACACTTTGTCCATATTGAAAATATGCTCATTTGGACCTTCATAGTAATCTAATCTAAATGTAGCCGTCAACCCTCACTGACTTTAAAGAGGGTTAAAGCAGGAATTTCTGACAGAAGCATACTGTACTTACCACGACCTAAGTACACCTGTAACACAGACAGGCCGAGCTTCTTACGTGTGCCGTTTCTTTAAGAGCAGCTGAGACGACCACCCTCAACAATCTTTTAATGCACTTGTGGACAGATTGACACTAGACTAGAGCGGATCACGTAGGCGATCGTCGCCCATGACCTGAAGAAGCCCTTGTGAGAAGGTAAGGTTACATGTGCAAAACTGTGTGACGTATGAGAACTTGTTGAGAGAGTGAAATGATCTTGTAGATGTTTGGAGATCAAGGAATGGAGAGCATATTTCCGGCACGCGGCATCTGGGTTTGCTAAATACCTAGAATATTCTCAGTTTTCATCTGGCTGGAAGGATTTAGAGGTATGCATTTTCATATCCTGTTTTCTGTGCTGAAGAAGTCAGCCTTGAGGAATTTACGGCTTGCGTAAGATCAGTTGACGTGATGAGGATGTGAATATAGGCAGATCTGTGTGTGTGATAAAGGTTAGATGCGTACATGCACAAGCACACACACACACACACACACACACACAAACAAACAAACATTTAAGCCATAGAATGGCCTCGAAAGGGAAAGAGGAAGTTACATTTGCTCTGCAGTCTTTCATCATTATTCCCTGGAGGATTCCTGCAACTTTAAACACACAAGCACATCAACGCCTGGGGGGCATGTCTCCAGAATGCATGGAAACATCTATAACTAGGGGTGTAACGGTACGCAAAAATCACGGTTCGGTACGTACCTCGGTTTTAAAGTCACGGTTCGGTTAGTTTTCGGTACAGTAAGGGAAAGAAATGCAGACATTAAACTGCAGGTTGTTTATTACTATAAACTTTTTTTAACAATTTGTTTACACTTTTTTTAAATACTTTTTAATAAAATATATATAAAATAAAAAAAGAATAAGAAATAAAATACTGCTGCAAAGTTCTCCACTAAATAAAATACTCACAGTCTCAAACCAATATCATATAATAAAATATAATGAAAAATATAAATAACTATGATTACAGTGCAGCATTACCAATCCCTCAGATTTCGTTATTGCGTTGGACCGATTGGAATTAAGAGCAAGATCCTGGTCTGTCGGCGGCCTCCCTCTATGTCACCTACAAAAGGAGCAGCGCGCCAGTCGCGTCAGGCACGATTCTGGCACGCTGCTGCTGCAGGTGACATAGAGGGAGGCCGCCGACAGACCAGGATCTTGTCTTCACGACAACAATATCTATACTTCATGTTGAGCATAAATATAAAGCCTACTGTTAAAAGACACAGTCAACAGTATTGACGGAAAAATAGACTATGTTTGACAGGTGCAATATTTGAAAATCGAGAATTATTCATTTATTTTTTAAATGACATTTATATCTGAATATATGTCAACCTATAGACTTTCAAACATCAGTGTCATGAATTAATATGTATTTTTGTACAAAATGACAAACATTTTCCTATTCTATTTTGCCTGGAAACGCTTCCAACACGCTTGCGTGTCGCGTGAAAAATAGGCGCCGGTTCTATTTCTAGCATGCATGCGTATTCCGCGTGGCTCGAGATGCGACTGAGACGCGCGTCTCACGCAGGCAGTCTGCAAGCTCTAACCTGTTAACATGGGAGCAGAATTAAAAACGGACACGCCACGCAGCTGAGACGCTTGCGCCACGCATCCAGTGTGTCGCCGGCCTTATAGAATCAGCTGCAGGGCGGGATTTGCGCTGAACACAGAGACTTCTGCCACCTAATATATTCGTTTGGAAACACGAAAATGTACCTATGTTCTGTACACAAAATATTGCATTCGGTACACACGTGCACCGTACCGAAAGCCCTGTACCGAAACGGTCCGGTACGAATAGACGTACCATTACACCCCTATCTATAAGTATACAAATTTTAGTAGTACTTAATGTTTCTGCCCACTAAACATCAGGTCCACTATTTGCTACACCAGAAGAGCGAGATGGCCACCTCTGTCAGATTGGTTGAGAGCACAGAATGCCACTCCTGTCCTGCTCCACACCCAAATAAGGGCAAGGGACCCTCACCGGGCCGGGAATGTGGCTGAGTCAGCATGAACCCCATATGGTAGCCTTTGTTTATGCCTCAGAATAACGAACGGCCAAGCTCAGGCAGCTCACGTGAGCTGGCTGCTGGAGGGAAAGACAAAAATGGGATCCGTCTGATCCAGGATTGGTTGATACTGCCTCATCGACTGTCTGGAATTATGCTGTTACCTCTGCATTGCCATCTCTGTGCTGACATGCCAGGAAAGAGCCAACCACAACAGTTCTTCAGCTGGCAGCTTTAGCTGGTACACAAGGACATAAAGCTTGCCAGTGAAGAACTGCTGCAGGTCAGCCAGTGGCCTTCCCAGAGTCTGTTCCCAATACTCCACAGAAAATATGGTAATAGGCCAAGGCATGATCTGCAGAGGCAAATAAAGAAAGGACAGTTTGAGGAGAAATAAGATAGGACAATAATAGCAAGTTAGCTGTAACAGTAAAAAATGAGACAGGAAAATATTAAAGTCCATTGTAATTCTTCTTTAAAGAGTAAGTTCTCCCAAAATGAAAATTAGCCCATAAATTACTCACCCTCAAACCATCCTAGGTGTATATTACTTTCTTCTTTCAGACAAATCCAGTCTGAGTTATATAAAATTTCACTTTAAATGGCACTCAACGGGTGTTGCATGAATCAGACAATATAAAATTAATAAAAAAGCACCCATCCATTAAAAAAAAGAAAAAAAAAAAAAGAAAATTTTTAATATAACTCCGACTGTATTAGTCTGAAAGAAGAAAGTCATATACACCTAGGATGACTTGAGGGTAATTTATGGGCTAATTTTTATTTTTGGGTAAACTAACCCTTTCAGGTAAGGTAAAATTCAGTTGCCAACACCAAAACCAGCAAAACAGAGTCTTGAATCCAATTTTGATACAAAAGCAAAAATCTAATATGCTATTCAACACATTCATGAAAAAAATATATCAATATTGATTAAAGAAAATGTATATATATTTGAAAAAAAAATGCTTCATTATCCCAGTTTAGAAAACATTGCTTCAATCAATCTAGCAATAAATTAAATTATACAAATATAAAAATGATATCTAAATTCATTCAGTAAGCAAAGAAATAAATTAAGAGCATTTCTCTTTTAGGGTTCTCTTGCTAGAGACAGAAAGGAAGAGCAGCGGTCTAGTCATGTGTTCTTTGCCCCTGAGGTATTGCAGGCCTGCTACTGCTTCAGCATTCATTCACTCAGCTCAGCTCCTGTATTTAATTGAGTGCAGATAGATCTGCTGCCTGTGCACAGGACCCAAGCATTTGATCATGCTTGAACTGTTCTGCAAGGAGACCATCTAACACTCACACCAAATTAAAAGCTCTCTTCATCCAATTGACTTAAAGGTTTAGTTTAATTTTCAAACAAGTCTGCTTCATTTAACCAAAGAATCTCCTGTAAGCAGCCAAAAATCAGGCCATTCACTCGTCTCTCAGGGAAGCTCATGAAGTATGGTTTAATTTCCTTTCTGACTTTTTTCTCTCAAAGACAGGCCACCTCTGGGCCTCACTCTGCCATTGATCTTGAACAGTGCTAAAGGAGGCTATAAAGCTCTGCACTTTTGCTGCAGTTCAAGGACGAGTGCTGGATGGGCAGGGCCTCTATGGACCCACTGATCTCACTGAACCACAGAAAAAGGTCCAGTTTGCAAAGCACCGACTGGCTCTAGACTAGCACTCCCACAAACACTCAGCTTTGCTCCCTCGGTCTCTTCCACACACCCGTTCTCACCCACAACTCGGAAATGCCAACTCCTGCCAAACAGCGTGGACGATTTGCCCATACTCCTTGAGCTGCCTGATAGAAAAACAAATTCACAGGGTGTTCACACTGCACAAATACGGATTGGTGTTGGGACAAGACAGACATGTTATGTATTCATTCATTTAATGGGTTCAAAACAGCTGTCTTGTTCACGCTTTGACTGTATACTGTAGAGAATGTTACACAATGCACATTAGCATTCCTTTCAGACACTCCTGTAGACAACATTCCAAAAACTTCCAATTTCATTCCATATATAAATGAATTGAATGAATATATTATTATTATTACACACACACACAAACGCTCTCTCTAATCAGATTTTAAACTACATGTGACTGGGGACGCACAGTACATTGTGCTCAATACTGGTAAAAACAAGATTTTTATTTTATGTTCGATACTTAATAAATGACCAATATTAAAATACACGTGTCGAAATACACTAAATTAAAAACACATTTAAAAGTTAAATCAATTGTTTTAACTGTAAATGCTACAAGTGACTTTAGGCATCATAACATACAATATGAAATATGGAAATTCATTTTCATTTTACTTTAGCAGTATTATTAAATTTGTTACATTTTTAAGTGAGTGTTGGCAAAGGCATTCAAAATAACCATAAATATCCAATATCAGCTGATGATAACCAATATTCTATAGATATAACGTGCAACATTAGATGTCAGAAAAAAATTCTTGACCCATTTTGAGTCTAAACAAAGACACAGAAAAAATGGATGCTCACTGCATCTATTTTGTTTTCAGTGACGGAAATTACATTCGGCTGCAGTGACCCCCTTCCGCTAGGTCATAAGTCTGCTGTTATCAGCAGTGTTGGGGGTAATACATTACAAGTAACGCGAGTTACGTAATCAGATTACTTTTTTCAAGTAACTAGTAAAGTAACGCATTACTTTTAAATTTACAAGAAAATATCTGAGTTACTTTTTCAAAAAAGTAACGCCAGTTACTTTGTATTCCCATTTTTTGACTGACAAGCCTCCTGTTCCCATATTGGGAGAAATCGGAAGTATGGAGGCGTTGTGTGCGCTGTGTGAACATGTTGTTACTGTAGTTCTAGACTAAATGTGAATGTGCATTAATTCATCCCACTCACAAAAAAACAAAAAACAAAACAGATTTAGTATTCATCAAAATTAATCAAAACAGTGAAATGCAAACTCAGAATATGACGCAAACCTGCAATAACTAAATATATTAAATAACACAAATGGATCTATTCCCATTTTATTAACAGTGTCTTTGCTGCTGACCTTTAATGATCCAGTTCAACCATACTAATAATTAAAAAATGACTTTAGATAAACTAACAATTGTGCTTCATTGTTTTTTTTTTTTTTTATTGCTGAAGAGTGTTGAACCTTCTTCTCCTGTGTTCTACTGTACAGACGTGAATTTACTTTTCCTTCAGCCTGAGGTTTATTCATTACACTTTTTGGTGTGAAAGGGCTTTTACATTTGCTATAAATAGAACTTCTTATATTAAAAACAATCAAGCCCTGCTCATATTTAAAAAGTAACGTGAAAGTAACGCAAAAGTAATGTAACATTACTTTCCATAAAAAGTAACTAAGCAGCGTATTTAGTTACTTTTTTTGGAAAGTAACTTTCCCCAACACTGGTTATCAGACACCGGGGCGGTTGAATCGTCCTGTGTCTGAAGGCGGAGATAAGATCCTCCTATGTCCAGGACACTGCAGGCAGGGAGGGCCGTCAGCTTCAGTTACAAGACTTGGACACAATCACACACTACGGTCCAGAGTCACACTATAATGTGCTCTCTAAAACCGTGACACCCATGAATTTAACCCCACAGAATGGGCGGCACAGACAAAATGGAGCTGGATAACATGCAGTTATGGAAAATCCAGACACTTCTCTCCAACCCACTCCTAGGGTGAAAAAAACCCCTGTATTTTCACTGGTCCTTTGCATGGTCTTTGATGTCCCCACCCAGTCAAGACGCTCAGAGAGCAACTGGCTACAAGTAGTCTGCAATGGACACAATGGAGCATGTTTAAACTCTTGCAGTCTCTCTCACACACTATGACTCACCAACATATACAAACACACAATGCCTACAAATCCTGTCGGACAGAACACAGTGTTCCCAAGAAGTGATTTATTTGTAAATCAGTGGAAGCTTCCCAAACAACTACTGTCAGGCTGCTCTGCAAGGCAATGGGAAATTGAGAAGTATGTGCCCTTCTCTCGCTCTCTGCACTTTCTGCTAACATTTTCTTCCCTATAGCTCTTCCTACCTCTGGGAAACCATTTCAAATTTACCAATTAATCAATACCCAACTGATGGCTCAAGATGGGAGGTTAGATGGTGCAAAAAGCACAGTCATACCTCCATTTCTAGTGCTCCTTACTCCACCTAAACTGTTGCATCAGCTGTCTAGCGATGGTGTCCAAGACTGACAGCTTTCTCACATCACTAGGAGACACTGAACAGCTTGAACAGCAGGTTAAAGACAAAGGTGCTCTTCAATCCAGCTGGCAAAGATGGTGGTATAGGGTCAAATGGGCTTGCCCAACATCTGCCAACAATTAAGACCATGGAAAGAGGTCACATATCAGATTTTTCAAAGCAAGCCCTGTTACACCCTCGGTCTAAACAGATACATCTTCACCTACTTGATTCAGCTATTAGTTGTTACATTCTTCAATGCTCAAATAAATTGTTACCAAAATGATCTATGGATCAATGCATTACTCATTCCCTTCAGCTTCCAGATGACTAATCAGGAAGTGACCATATGGGTTGGGTGAAGAAGGGGGGGGGGTCTTTAATTAAAGTGACATCCCACATTTATTTGAACAGAAACAGTGCAAGGTCATTTCAAGCTCGCCATTCATCAGAGACGAGGCCAATGGTGGAGATGTTACATTCCTTTCATGCTTGTCCCGTCAAGCAGGGGCTCTCACTGGGACTACAGTAGAGAAAATGAGAGGAGAAAGAACACCACACCCAGCAGTTGAAAGTCTCTTGTCTTTCTGCTACTGTGGAAAAATGCAAGGTTGGAACCATAAACTGGCAGAATGCAGTAAGAATCTCTGGAAGGAAACCGCTAAATCCCTGAGGGATATGAGAATCCATTTTAGTTGTGAAATGACACGACATGCAAGCAGATAATCTGCATGTGGGGGAAAAAACAGCCCTTTCTTTAAAACCGGAAGTCAGTGGCTGCAGAATTTTTTAAACAAATCTCCACAAACACACACCAGAGTTTAAAAGATCCCAGTCTGCCATGCAAAGCCACTTTTAGTTTTTCTGAAAGAGATCTCCATTTGGTCCTAATGTCTGAGTGTCCAAAGCTGTTTTTATGTGAATTTAGGGCAGATGCCTGATCTCATCCAGTCCACTCCATTACCCATTCTCCTCCATGTCCCGCAGGTCTTGTGCATTATTCACCAGCCTTTACATATGCACAGAATAGAATGACCATTTTCATTTCGGCTCCATCCTTAATCAGGCGTCACTTTGCCTACATCAAACCAGGCAATCACAGTTCCAACAGCGATGCTTCAAATGCTGAGGCGGCTCCAGTAATTCTGCCATGAATCACGGCATGAGTCAACCAGCGGGCAGGGAACAGTGAGAATTGGAGAAGTGCAGACATTGATAAATGGATGCCATTCACTAATGCGCAGATGAAAAGACTAAAACAACCGGCAGACACCAGGAAGGAAAAGAGATTGGAATTAACCTTTATAGAGGAAAATGTACCGTTACCCAAAGGGCTTTCCAATGACGTTTGTTTGTTTGTGAAGTCAACAAGGTAAACAGGAAGACTTACCAAGGGCTCATCCGGGACACAGACTTCATGCATATATCCTGCTCCTCCCCTCACCTCCCAGACTTTGTCTTGGTGCAAGCGTGCTTGCCCTGCCAATTTCAAAACTGATGAAGTGAGCACGGTCACAAAAAAAGTCTATATATAGTTCAGATGAACACAAATCTTCACGTCATGACCAAGTCATTGCCACAGAAAGCCCTCAAGGAAGGAAATCTTAGCCTTAATCTGAAATGTGTAGACAAATCCTGATCTTATGCAGGAAGACCACAAGAAATCACCCGAGGAACCCCAAAGGAAAAGGGGTGTGGCACATTTAAGTGTGCATTTGCATCCCAGCAGCCCCCCCCCTGTCACTGCTTCCCCAGAATTAAGATGATGGTTGTGCAAGGACTCAGAAAGAGCTGCCTGCTATTCTGACATCCAAGACAGACCGCTCTAAACCGCTTCCTCCAGACACTTGACAAACAGAAAAACATGCAGGCAAAATAGTTTGATATTAAAGAGGAAATTCCATCTGGGTTATACAATGGAAATGACTGTGGGACAACGCGGAAGCGGCGAAGTCATTTCAGGAATTCATGTAATCTCCGGCTAATCATCAAGACTGAGGGGTGGGGATTCTGTAAATCTTGAACAAGAGCTCCTGAATCACACATGTAGCCAGAGGAAGTGGTCAGAGCCTTTAAGAGTCCGATGAGCATCCCACACAGTCACACTGCAGTTAGAAAGGGGGTCACAACTTGCTGGCATGAATGGAACATACTTACACAACACTAAAATCACAGACACATGCATAAATGAACTGCAATGACTGCCACATACTGCAGGGTACTGCCTTGAGAAAAATAGGGAAGTTTAGAACTTGGGAGGTAATTGTGCTTTCTTTAGCTCGTACCTCTGAAATGCAGATTGCAGCACCAAAGAATGCCGAACATCTGGCCAAGATTAAAAACTAGGCTTCAGCTTCTCGTTATTTTGTGAAACACAGCTTGTGGCACAGCCAAATACCCATTTAAACCTTGTTCTGTGAACCTGATGATTTAGTTTCGGTTTAAAAAAAATAAATAAATGAGAGTGCGAGATCTGGCACATCATTGCTTAAGGAGCTCTACAGCCCTGCTGCTTGTACGCGTGTGTGCATGAGTACATAGCTTTAGCAAGTCCAGACCTCCTCCCCGCTCCTCTCCAATGCGGTTACACTGGACTACATTCTACAGAAGAACATTCTGTATTAGCAGCACATGCAAGAGGAAGCTGATGGCAGCTGGTAAACCATGAATAGGCAGTAACTCAAATGAAGCTTCTTTCATAATGTTGGTGGTTGTAATGACAAAGCATTGCCTGTTCTCACCCCACCCGCCGAACTCTGAATCAATGTTAGCAGATATCAGAGCGGCAGCTGCCTCTCCCAGCACAGCAAAGGAAGCAAAAGCTTTGATTTGACTCAAATTATGCTTTTAATACTGTGCCATGGCATGGCGAATGACTCAGCCAAAATTACTTTCTGAGTGCAACTGATTTGGTGAGAGTATGTAGTACTGCGATTGAAAATGACACAAAGCTATTTAGATATGCACCTGTACCCAAAGGGCTTTCCAATGACATTCGTTTGTTTGTGAAGTCAACAAGGTAAACAGGAAGACTTACCAAGGGCACGTCTGGAACACAGATGTCACAAATACATCCTGCTCCTCCATTCAAATATCTCCATTTTACAATTCAATAGTTTGGGGTTAGTACGTGTTTTTTTTTTTTAATGGTAATGAAAGAAGCCTCTTATGCTCACCAAGGATGCAAACAGTTGATGAAACATACAGTTAAAACAGTGATACTGTAAAATTATAATTTCAATAATATATTTTAAAATGTAAATTATTCCTGGGACGGCAAACCTGAATTTTCAGCAGTCAGAATACCATTCTTCAGTGTCACATGGTCCTTCAGAAATCAATCTAATAGTCAGATTTGGTCTTAGGAAACACGTCTTATTATCAAAGGTGAAAACAAATTTATACGTAATAAAACAAATTCAGTATTCTTTGATGAACATAAAATTCACTGTCAATGTAACGCATCTTTGCTGAATAAAAAGTTTTTATTTTTAAAAAAAATCTTACTGAGCCCAAACTTCTGAACTGTTTTTATATAAATGTTCTATATTTCAGTTAAATAGCTAAAATATACAGATATGGAATCTACAGTCTATCTAGCACTTATCCAAGGACTAATTATTTCCTTAAGAAACACTGATGGAATTATATTCAACAGGTTCATTCCTGCAGCTTGCCCTCCCGCCCTCTTTTCTCGGTCTCTCACCCTTTCCATTGCACTTTCTGCAGTTCTTTCCGTTGGTCAAGTCTCTATGCCATGCATTCTTGGGATGCTTGGTACATATGGTATAAATTCCATTCTGTCTGCAGAGGCCCTCCATGCTGTCTGAGATACGCCGTGCTGGACTGACTCCACCCTCCCACAGAGCTGGCCAGCTCACACTCTATACTGCTGAGGTGAACTAGCTTGGCTGCCTTAAAAGAAAGAAAGAGACAGAGAAATAGTCTGCAAGTGAAGTCAACAGGTTTAAAAAAAAAAAAAAATGTTTTCTCTGTATAGAATGAATGAGCTCGTTATTTAGAGTTTGGGGCATCGTATGTGTACGCCGCCTTGTATGTCGAGGACAGAAATTCAATGAAGAACAATAGCACAAAACCCCAAACTGGGTCACTTACATGGCGGTGTGGAGCACAAAGCCTGCAGCCCATTTAATCAAAGGGAGATTATACAGGTCCCTCAGGGTAGACAACAGAAGCAAACTCACTCGAGAAGTCTACAAGTCTCTGACAGTGCCGAATCATCGCCTCGCATAGGCAGCAAAAAGGTATTGCTAGGAATCTAACTGCGTAATGTTTCTGGGGGATGAAAATGTGGACAGAAGCTCTGCAGGCTCACTTCCTGAAACCTTGTAGCACAAACCCGTCTGTGCATCCAGCATTTGGTCCCACAGGACTGTGGGGCTGCACAGACGGGAAAGCTCCACTGTCCTTGAGACAACAGCAGACCTTCTTCTGAGATCCACCCCTCCCACACTCAAGACAACTACAGCAACCTGCCAAACAGGCAAATCACTGTCACAGCCGAGCTTCATCTGCAAAAAAAAAAAACCCACTCACAGCCTGTGCTGCACGATACTGCACAAATTACGGAGGCAACAGTGGAATGTATGCCAAGACTCCAGAAAAAAAAACACTTAAAAACTTTTAAACCTCCACAAATGAGAGTTCACAAAAAATCTTAATGTCAAAGAGGCCTGCAGAAAAGTGAAAAAGTGTAAAATGGGTGTGGTTCCAAAACTCTCCATGATATGACATTTCTCATGTCCACGAATGCAGTTGTCTGAGTTCCATGCTATGTTTTTTTTTCTCCACACAGATCTATTCATGAATCTCCATGAGGGACCAACGTTAAAGCATCAGCAAAAAAATGAACTTAGAAAAGTTCAATGTTTTAGAATGGCCTCACAGTAAAGCTAATAAATGTCAAAACCTAAACGGAGGAAGCATTTGAACGGCAGATACCTTAAATAGCGATCTAACATCCTTCTTAGTGATTTCTCCATTCGGTTTACAGACTGTCCAGTGAGATTCAAACTCCTCTGTTATATTTCGGTATATTTCCAGCCACGCTTGGATGAAGAATAAACTCATTTAGCAGCGTACACAAGTGCAAGAGCAGACAATGGGTTCACAAAACAAATATTTTCTAGCAAAAAGACTCTTTAACTCCCACCTTTAGCTCCACAGACACTTGAATCAGGAAATAAGAGTTGCTCTTACTGAATTCATTGCATTGAAAAGATTGCAAGAAAATTAGACCTGTACGCATTGATCCGAGATGTCCAACCTTTCTACTGATGGTGATTATCCTGGGCAGGAGAACAAATGTTCCTTTTTTTCCCACAAACTGCACTGCGCTGCTTCTTTAATGAGCTATTTCAATCTGAACTTGCTTATTTAAAAGTGGATACAAATGACATGTACGTCATTTAACAGCCCTTAATTTATTTAGACATAATGAATTTTTTCAGGGTGGACGCCATTTAAATTTTCACAAATTAAAACAAGACTGCAAGGAAAATGTTTATAGGCTGTATTGTTTTAAGGTCATACATCAAGTTCTTAACACATTTTTTCAGAGTTTGTTTAGAGACAAACAATGTTGCATCAGCTGAATGATCGAGACTGAGCTAAACAACAACACATTAAACGGACCTAAGTATAGCCTCGTTTTCATTTTAGAAAATATTAAATAGGCATCTACCCTAAATAAGGTGCGTAGACAGAACAACGTACCACTTAAACTTATGGAATTTAAATAGAAACATTAATTCTGAATACAGTTATTTAAAAAACATTGATTTATAAAAAAAATCAATTTCTTAAATGTAGTTTCAGTACAATTAAACAAGTGTCTTAAAAACCTGACAATTATGCATATCATATTCAGTCATGTGACTTTTTTTTGCAAGTCTCAGTAAATTAATAAGATTTCATAATCAGCTCGAAGTTCATAAGAAACAAATAAAGGAAATAATGTTCTTAAGCTAACATTAAATAGTCAAGGACTTTCTTAAAATAATAATAATAAATCTTTAGATTAGGTAATCATGTGGTGTAGATTAAAGATGACTAAAAGGACAATCTGTTTTTAACATCATAACCTCACTCATTAGTTTAATTCTGCTAAGGCTGGTAGGTAACGGTATGGTACGTCATGACTTCAAATGTATTTTAATTTAAACAATTAACAACGAAACCAATTAAATCAGATGCATCAACATGAGTTAAGGATGTCTGTCAACATTTTATTGCTTAACCCGATCCACTAATTCAAGATATAATATACTAGAAAATGTAGAAGCTGAAAAGATGATTTGATATCAGTTCTGACACATCACTCTCACCACCGGTAAAAGCCACCTCCGTAACAGTAATATTTCATAACTTACCTTCAGCAGTTGGCCGTCATTCAGATGCAAGAAGAAATCCATAATGGCATACTGTTGAAACGGAGGTCTCCACTCCAGATATTATGCTGTGTGTGAAAAGGAAAAGTGAGATAAAGCAAACACACAGATAAAAAGTAAACAAGCAACCTAAAGAGAAAAAAAGAGGACAAAACTCGTGTATAGCTACAGTTTTGCACCGTACAGGGTGGGGTCTTGAGGAATTTACCATGCTCTCGCCTCACACGAATCTGAGACGATGTATAACCGTTGTGTCATGGACAAATCCTACTATCCAGCTACCCAAACTAATTTTTTGATCTTCGCCATCTCTCGCAGACTATAGCAGAACCTCCTGTTGCTCCTGTTATTCATCTTTTAAACAGACGTAGACCAAATTCTGCGTGTTATAAGCTTTATCTTAAAGTGACAGTTCACTGTCCTTTAATAACACCATATTTTTACAAACCTGTATAACTTTCGATCCGCTGTATTAAAAAAAAAATATATATATATATATAAAAAAACGAGAAAATGTGAGGCGCAATACGAGGTCAGTCACCTTTCACTTTGCATTATTTCTATATTCAATGAAAGTGGATGGGGACTACGGCTGTCATCCTGCGTAATATCTCTTTATGCGGCTCATATAGGTTTAAAACATCATGAAGGTGAGTAAATGATGACTAAATATTCATTTAGGTTAATTATCCTTTAAGGCCTGTTCCTTGCCCTCTTAAGAAAGCTGAAAATGAGCATAAATATAATACAAATAAGAAAAACAGGCAAAGTAAATAAAAATCACGAAGGAAATAGGCCTACGTCAGGCGATATGAGTAAAATGTAATGAGTGTAACGCCCACTGTAATATCAGTTGTCTGTGTTAATAGGCTACAGTAGCGTTAATTCTCAGAATTAACAAATAGCGTCAAATTGATATCGGTGCAATATTGAGTTTTTCGACAAATACCTTTGAGCGAAAACTTCTGAATGAGAAATGTGCAACACCTAACGTTACTTACTTCACTGGTAGAATTCTCGATTTCTCTCGTTGATCGATTCGTATGTCACTCTGGAAAGCGGTTCGAACTCCCAGACACCACATAAATCTGGCGTAACATCCTTTATTTTCGCAATGTTTTTTCCCCCTCATTCTGCCTATAGACTGTATACTAACGTACGGCTCAACTCTGAACGCTCTCGCGATCTCTTCCAATGGAATGTAACAGATTCCATTTGTTCTAAAGTGGGTTCACACACTTCCGAAAAGTTAGAACGAATGTTGCAACGGTCATCGAACGACTGGCCTCCGTCGTGTAACCGAACGCTTCCTGGATTTAAATATCTCCCCGGTGACACGCGTACCAAATCCTCGCGAAACCCGTTAAAACCCTCATGACTCCGTTCAGGCGCAGTTCTGGCGCACAAACGACATTTAAAAGCTCATTGGGAACTCAAGTTCGATTCTGACCCGGGTCATGTCCCGATCCCATTTCCAGTCTCTCTCGCCCACTTTAGAGTCTCACTCTAACTGTAAACAAATGCTAAATGTCGAAGAATTAAATATAAGCTCGGCTACAATTTAAGTAAATCGTCCTTTAGCTGAAAGCCACACCTTAACCTCAAATCCTGACATCAAAGAGCTAAAGCGCGACTCAGCTAAAATATCTAATCTTAACCTACTCAAGACAACTCGACAGTGTTAGAGAAATCATTAACAATATAATTACTCAACTTCAACATGACACCATTAGTCTTGCGTCCTAAATTTCACAATCTAGCCCACATATCGCTGCGTCCTCAGTCTCCGCTTTAACTCTCCTCATACCGGCTTCTCCTCCCGATCAGCTGGCAGCGCAGTGACGCAGCTGTCCATGAGCAACAGCTGACCAATCAAACCCTAACGTCAAAGAACAGAAGGAACGCCCACTTATGACCGATCATGAATGTCAGGCCTGCACACCAATGCCATGCTCTGACTCAGACGGGTGTAAAGCACACTGTCCAATGACGCGATCTCTCCCCGACTGGCGTTTCACGACTCTTCTAAAGAGCAAATGACTGAGCTCCTCTGTAACCAGTACTGGATAACTGTTTTCAGACTCCTATTAAATCTTACTTCACTTTGATACAATTTAGACTTGTGCGTAATGTCTTTAAAATTTCCACAGACGTTGTTTTACTCTTGTTTTTGAAACATAACTCAAGCTGTGAGCAAATGCTTTTTAATAGGTCCATATTCATGTCCACATTATTTTCGGTTATATTTCCACCCTTAGTAATCTTTCCTCATTAAAAGGGTTTTACACAAAGAATTGATTAAAACTATCTTTAAACACCATGTAGGCTACACTCACATAAGATGAAGACTTATATTATAAAAGCTGTTTTAGTTTACATGGAGGGTCTGTGATCTGATGGCTGCCATGTTGAGGTCACATGACTAGGAATGTCCCCTTTATTTCTGTAATCCACTTGTTATCAGATATTTGTGGAATTATTTAACATGTCTCGATGCAAATTTCTACAATGGCATTAAAGTAGAATAGGCCAAAATAGAATGAATCAGAATGAATTCAAGATATGCAGAACTGGCGACAGTAGTCAGGTGAAAAACTCAGTGAGGAAAAATGCTGCATTTCATTTTCTATAAAAATGATTCCTGAGGTTTCTGGTGAAATTTAAAGCTGACTGCCATTTATGCTATTGCTCATTTTGTGGACGGAAACCTTAATTGGTGGCTTGCTGAATCTAGAGGGATTTTTGAACAAAAATGCAAATTCCTGCCACTGATGGAGAGAAAACCATAGAAAAATACAGGCTTTTATTCTACAATCAGAATTGTAGACATTGCCATCCTTTGTTTTTGGCTACAAATATAGGATAATGGAGGAGAAATAAGGAACATTGTGTTGTACGGAATTCAGGAGGAGGATAATTAGAATTATTTTTTTGTGTTATTGTGGACATGGGTTTCAGAAACTCCAAAACATTATCAATAACTTCAGTAAATAATCAGAACATTTAAACTTAAATGCTTGCTTGTGTGTAACCAAAAAAAAATTTGTTTCCTCATTATTAACTCAAGAATTTAAATGCCATTCCATTCATAATTCTTGTATTGCACAGTCAGTTCAAAAAAGTACTAATAAGTGCATGCATTTTATCATATATATCATAACTGAGGGTCTTTTCCGCAAGACTAAAGTCCAACTGCCCGGTTACTTTCATAAGGGCAGTGCCTCATTTCATTCCACATTCCCACACCACAAAGGCTGATGATACATGAGGCAACTTTTTGAGCAATGTTGCTGGGCAACTTTGGGCAACCAGGTGAGACACAGGGCCTACAATAAATCTAAAGTATCCAGATAGAAAATTGCTTCCCATCCTCAAAGGCAAATTGCCCACTGCCCAAGCAATATTGCTCAAAAAAGTTGCCCGGCAAACCTGCTCAAAAAGTTAATCAGTATCAAGTACCATCAGCCTAACTCTGGCAGTACCATCGCTAAGTCCAGCAACTCATTTTCTCAAACTAATTTGAGGAATTATTATACATTATCAAAAACTATTAACTGAACACTGTGAGCTGTAATTTTAGAGGTTACCTAGAGTGAAAGAAGGAAATACTTAGTGAAGTTAATACGTTTAGATCTGATTGGAGACTCTTTGGTTGGATACTGTGTTGGCGACGGTGACATAAACACCTTGGAAAAGTAGTTTCCTGTCCTGTTCCCACATGGTTAACATTTCCTGATAATCTATTGATAATTTATATAAAAAAAGTGTTAGTAACTTTTTTGTAGAAAGATCATTACAACCCAGTCACAATATTCCAAATGTAAATGTCATACAAATGTGCTTTATCTCCACAGGTGCTATCTGACATCCTACATCCTGTTACTTAAGGGACTGCAGACATTAAGTATATCTGGTGTAAGTCCTGGAGGGTACTTTCTATCCCTGATCCTGATTAGGTCAAATACATTAATGAGAGCTCTGGCCCACTGTCTGGACATATTCCTATCTATTAGACACATCACAGTGTTAAGGGATTTAAAACAAACCTCTATAATTTAGCTATTAAATGTCACTCAGGCTGTCACCATGCGACAACATATACACAATTTGGGAACATGTTATGCTACTTTTATAGTAAATAGTGTGTTAATATACCTGGTGCACAGAAATGTTCTCTCCTAGGACACATTAACCCAGCCCTTAAATGGATTCCAGGAATCTATCGGCCCACTCCCAGGCAAGTGCCTTCCTGCATGAGTACAGCGATACACGTCCATGATGAGAAAATATTATGTAAATGATCTCCTCCTGAAAGGATCCTGTTTCATCCTTTCTTAATATATAATATCAATTTATAAAACAAGATTTAACAATAGAAATGTGGCATTACTTTTCCAATGAAAATTTCTTATGTCTATTGTGCATTGATGATCTTTTTATAGTTCAATAACAGTAATATTATATATATATATATATATATATATATATATATATACTACAATAAAAAACACAAAGTAATTTATAATGTCGCTGTTAAAAAGCACTAAAATTCAGTCATTATTTTTATAGTTTTGATTTCATTTTATTTATTTATTTAAATATTAAAACATAAAAAATGTAAATTATAATTTTATTCCCCAAAGTTGCATTAAAGGTGAAAAAAATATATATATTGTACTCTAAACTTATACTAGCATATTCTTAACTTGCAGGCAAGATAGTTTTGCATACGTTGTGCATTCTAGTAGTCAGTTTGTGAAAATATTCAGTTGACATTTCAACACATGTTTGCTGTAGCACTTCCCATGGGTGTGATTGGCTTTTAGGACGCTTCTCACGGACCTAATAATCAAACAGTTCCCAACAACACATCAAATTTGCATTTATCCATCCATAATACTCATTTAATATTTAAAGTATGTTCTTGTTTATTTAAACCTTTCATAAGTATTTGTCAGCGGCAGGCTTTTTCTTTGTAACTCACCCTAGAGAAAATTTAATTTCATATAATGTTTTACTTATCAAGATACCCCAACTTTTGACAGGCCCCACCCTGTAACTGTGAAACAGCACCTAGTAGAATCAGAGTAAAGCCACTGTAACTTTAAGAGCTGACTTTTGCAAAAGATAACTGATTAGTGGTCCTGGCAGCCAACCACACAAGCGACTGAGTGAAGACTCAAGCCAATCAGAAGTCCTGCTGGGCGGAGGTTACAAAACCAGCCTGAACCCAATGACTCAGCACAGGCAAGTGCGTATGAGATGACACTTAACAGCAATTTAAAGAGCCAGTGCTCACCATGCAAAAGTAGGTGAGGGTAAAATACGCACTCTTGAATCACAGCAGCTGTTCCCCTTCCTGCGAGCAGGACTGTGAACGTTGTTCAAAGTGACACGGCTGAGCACAACTTTCAGTTTTTGGCCATTTTCTGAAAGGACCACACCTACACACTCATGATAGACGCAGCATGACTCAGCACAGGCCATCATGTCACATAACCACACATGACTGGCAATGACAGTCATGATGAATGCTAGCTAAACAAAAATAATGGTTTGTGATGGAGCTGCACAAAGGCAGGAACCTCGAACACGACAACTGTCTGCTGCTCAGCGAAATATAAATCTCTTGTTTGTTTCACATCACCATAAATATTCAAACAATCACAGGACAGACAAAAGACAAAGCTCTTTGATTTTCAGATGAGTGGGGATCTGAGCCACATCCTGAATGTTGTTCTTAACTGGATAGTTGCAACAGCCAGAAAGGCAACACCTCAGTGACAAGGCACTAGCTATATTTACATCATGTGCTGTTAACCTCACAGTACAAACTTCTCAAGCTGACTTCTAAAGCATTGCATTATCATGTTTTTCCATCCTTTTACATGCAAATTTTTTTTTACAGGAAATCCTTTTTACAACAGGGAACTCAGAGTGAAAATACTTCGGGATGCGAGGTTTGATGAATCACCAACACATTTAAAAATGATAGTTTTGGTACGTAAGCTTATGATCAAGCCACGGCTAAAGAAATGAACAGTGTAACCTGATTTTAATTAAACTGAATTATTTAGCATTCTGTCAGCCTTCCTTACCATGAAACACTGCAAGACCTATAGCGCAGCGCATGGTAAGGACTACACACAGGAATGCTGAACCACAGTATTCAAGGGCAATCTGTATTAGTCCCTATAGTTCGCAGAAAATCTAAACGGGGGCATTCGATACGCTACTAACAGAAAAATTCATCATTAATCAAAAGGATTATGTAAGAAGGATTATGTATAGATAAAACTGATTTATTCATTGCTAAAAATATGATCAAATGTATAAATCCTTTTCACAAAAATTGTAAACTGTGCATGTGAACTGGCCTGTCCAGCAATGAAATTTGATAGGAATTTATCTCCTTTTCCAAAAGCAAGGCCAAGGCCTCATACAGATATGATTAGCCTTGTTCATGCAACGGAACACTCTCTCCTTGAAAAGCTGAGTTTCAAAACAGCCAAACTCTGTTTGAAGGCAGTAAAATAAAGCAAACGTAAATGCTCCCAAACCTCTCGCCTTGATTTCTTTATCAGGGAATGTTCAAGCTTAATGTTCACTAATCAAGACAACCCAGACAACAAAGGAATGTAACCAATACAAAATCTGACAACACGCTGTGGAAACCGAGGTGCAGCCTTGCAAGAGAGGAGTTGAACTTGACGTGCCAAGCCAGACGAAGTTAAAGTGCACCACTGCATCACTAGTCCATTGAGTTTAGCGAATGATCTATCCTGAATAAGATGTTACGGTATAAATGAACGCGTTTTGAAATGAGAGTCCAGCTCCGAAATTATATGGTCATTTTATAACGGAGTTGTTGCATCACTGCAATGCTGGCAATTAGTTAACCAGCACGTGTTTTTGAGAGTTATGGAATCAACAGTTGGTTGTGTAATGGCCCTGATGGCTGGAGGTGCGATACGAGTTAGTTAAGCATGTGACAGTGATTTGGGTGTGCGTGACCCACATTTACTTCCCAGCAGCCTTAGCCCACTAGGTCACCCATGTCATGCTGTGCACAATATAGAGTTTTTTCTTTTGAATTCCAACAATTCTGTCCTTCATAATCATCGTTATTTAATACGAGCAAAAAAAAAAAAAAAAAGATCACATACGACTGACTCTGAGATCCTAGATGTCCTCCTTGGAAACGTGTCACAAGCGATTGTGTCAACCAACAACACTGTTTGTTGTGCGCACATAATTCAAGCCTATATTCAAGTAAGACTTCTCTCCCAGAAGGGTAAAGACCTCAGCCTGGGCCTAATACACACTTTTTTAAACAGCCTGCACCTGTTTAAAAAAGCAGCCATCCGCCAATCTTACAGTCTGACACAGATCCAGCAGTTCGCTCAGCTGATTTTCCACAAATAGACCCTGGTGTTCCAACTATAGCACAGTGCTCTGCTCAGCACTGCACATTTACATAACCTGGCAGGCTGGGAAGGAAGTGCCACATCGCCAAACGATGACACTGCACCACCCAACCGTACCTCACCCTGAAAACAGCAAAGACACCTGAGAATTCCCATGTGTCCCGTCGGCCTCGTGACAGCCACTCTCATTCATATCCAGGGCAAACCTTTTCATCTTCATAGTAACCTGTAATATCTGCTGCAGTGCACCTCTGTTGTAAGCAGGGCCGGCGCAAGCTCAAATGCCGCTCTAGGCAGAGCACGATCGTGCCGCCCTCACCTCATACTCACAATTAGGTATCCTTAAGATGCATGTAAACAAATTAATATTTTCTTTATCTATAAAATTACACTAAAATAAAAACGTATAAGCATGTTTTCAGATTATTTTTTTTCATTCTGCAATGTGAAAAAAGTACACAATGCAACAGCATATCATTTCTGTTTTATAATACAGAATAAAACTAAACATGCACACAACTTTTTATCTCATAAGTACTGGAGGTTTAAATTTTTTCTTGACTGATACACACAAACACACATTCACACAACTTATAGCCTACATTTCAGAAGCGTGCGCGTCGGGCTTTCGCAGCGGCAAACGCTTTGATTGCGTCCTCGAGTTTAACTTTTTCAGCAAGTTCATGCTCAATTGCAATTGTTGCTTGTCCATTAAGTCTGTCTTGTGTCATTGTACTTTGGAGATAATTTTTAATCAGTTTAAGCTTTGAGAAACTGCGTTCTCCAGAGCTCACAGTGACAGGGAGAGTCAGAAGCACTCTCAATGCTACAAAAACATTTGGAAAAATTGATTCCATCCCTTTTTCACAGATGAATTTAAGCGCATCCAGTGGTTTAGATCCAGCAACCAGGCATCTGCCCAAAGCAATCAGCTTTTCAAACAATTCATGCCCATCAACATCCCACGAGTCTCCATGAGTCAGGGCCTTTTCCAGTCTTAAGCAATCTTGAAGAACTATTGTACAACTTGTAAGTGTGGGGGGTGAGAGCACCTCTTCCTGGATGCTGTGGGAATTTTCCATCTGTGGAGGAATGTGAATAATTTCTCACAGAGATGCTGATGTGCAGGTCTCATTTGAATTGTCACATCCTGTTCTTTCCATTTTTGTCAAGCGTGACATATTTGCTGAGTCACATCATATGAGTTTGTTGAAACACATACAGACTGGTTTCATCTGTAACACTGTGGTCAGGATTGGCAATGTCATTTGGACTTGTTTAGTTCAGATATCAGTTCAAATGTTTATGTCACACCCATATGGACATAAGTGGAAGTTCTGTTTCTAGACAGTATGATAAAGGGATCCACTAATGCTTGTGTGTTCTTGTAAGCACAGTGTGAATTATACAGTGGGTCAAAGGTCAATTTTAGTTTGGTTATTTTTATACATGGTGGTATGGTTATTTCTACAGAAGGCCAGGAGGGCCACAAATAAAATGAAATAATTACTTATTAGAAAATTGATTCAAAAATAAAAAGGAACATAAGCAATTACTTTTAATAATTAACTTACTTAGACATATTTACAACTCTTAAAAAAATAATTTAATGTATTATTTTATTAACTAAACTTTTTGTACCTTTTTATTATTTTAAATAATGTTTCAAAGCAACTTCAAATAAATAGACATTTAATTTTAAATAATTAAGACATTAAATGTATATTTAATTTTCTATTTGTAAAGTGATTTATTAATCCAATATTTTATTTGTTACAATAACTACATTTTTAAACATTAATTTATTCAGCATTTTTGAATGTTTTGTTTGTCAGTTTATTTATTTACATTTTTATTTCTGAATTAATGCACAGATAATTTGATTCCTTAATTTTAAGTGGCACAAGTACTTCATACATCTTAAGCAACCCACATTTTTGACATATCTAGCACAGTTAATCAAGCTTCAGCTTTCCTAAAGATGTTTTTTTTTACATTAAGTTCCTATGGATGAGTTTAATCCTCAGTTGACGTCCTCTCTATAATTCATATCATGTTTGACCTTGCAGTTGCCCTCTTCTTTTAAAGTACATTATAGGCTAATAAAACATGCTATAATAAACAAACAAATAAATAAATAAATAATTGCAAGGGCATCTTCTAATGCTTTTTTCTGGAGGATTTTTCATAAGATATGAGAGAGACAGGAAGCGGGCTGTGAGACATCAGGCCAAGACCATTTCATGTGGAGGTAATGAAACACAGCATCTAATAAGCTGGGGGAAAGTGCTGTACTTTTCCAGGTTTAATGCCCGATGGCAATGCGGGTGTGGGGCCCGGCCCAATTCATCGCTTTGTTATGAGTAAGAGAACCGGAAAGGTGCTGCCCTGCGGACAGAAGACACAGATGTCTGATGTATCCAGGGTACCCGGCCACCCTCCCCCATATCCTCTACAGCCAGAGGCTGACATCCCTAGGACGGGAGCCAAGAGCTGCGCAATCCCTGCAAGTTTCCAATAAATCAGACAGATTAATTACGGAGCCAGGCATGTGAGTGCTTCAAGTCTGCATCTAAAAAGAGGACAGCACTATAATTGGCAGTGTGCATCAACACAGTGCAATACCTTCCATTCAAAAGCATGACTTACACTCACTGACTCACTGATAATGAACAGAAGTAATGCAAATTATGCTGCTTACATTATACAATGTATAAATAACTTTTTTGAGAATGTTATTAAAGATCAGATAACTTTGAACATTTGTTCATAACTTTAAGAGAAGCATGAGAGTGCAAGTCCACATGTAGCACCATTTGAAGGCAGTGACTGACCAGAGTTTATTATTCCAGTGAGCCGTGAAAAAAAGGCTGAAATTTTATTTTTCTGATTACATAAATTGCATTAAAACCATGTGCAATCTGTTCCCCATTTGCAGTGTTGTTCAATCCTGTGATGAAGGAAATAGAAAAGTATTTCCTCCTTCATTAAAAAGGTTACAATAGTCACATATACCAAGACGCTATTAAAATTTGTTGTGTTATTACTTTAGATGTTTAATCCTATCTCTTTTGAACAACCCTTGATTGTAACAGTGGAAACTGACGTCCATGCTCTTTTGGCCTGTGCCTGGTATATCTGATGACAGTCAGCAGTCAAGTGCTTGCAGACCATGCTACACAGGCGTGAAGTTGCACAATGAAAAAAAAAAAAAACCTGATGCAAGTCTTCACCAGAGTGGGCAATACCACCAGCTTCTCCTTCTTCCTTCTCAACCAGCCGTAAAGATTGCAAAGAATGCAAACCACGGCTAAATCAAAATTGGAAGGATGTGAGGTCCTGATCTGGCCCCCTTCACACAAGCCAGGCAACCTGTCACCCTACATTAGATCTCCTGCCATCAATGCTCCTCACGTCTCTGCCCAGGGGACAGGCACTAACCAACTCTTCTCCAAGTCACAGCCAAAGATGCTGAAAGATTAAACCAGATTTAGGTATGGGAAGAGAGAGAGAGAAAAAATAGAGCAAGAAAGATACACAATACGTGTTAGAGAGTGAGAGTTCACCCTAGTACATCTGCGTCATGCACATGCGAAGAAAATTTACAGAAGGCTTCTGCAAATATTTGCTGCTTGAGTTGGGAAATGGTCACACCTGGGTAGAAGCAACAAAGGGCAGGTCAAATAACACAGGTGTTGTACTCCTGCAGAGTCCAGAGAATACATCAAGAAAACAAACAAAACATCAGCCAGAAGCATGTGGTCTTTTGTTCAAACTTCTACTTTAAGCTCACCTGGAATAAATCTTTCCAAAAACAAGAGGTATCCATTCCAATGCATTTCATTAATGCGGAACATGGTGTGTAGATGTGGCTTTTGTTACATCACCTAATGACGGGTTAATATTGATGACCTACTAATGACGTGCATCCCCACAGCGCTGTAATGCATTCACTGTACTGCTGTTGGAGAACTGTGCTGAACTATTAACACGTTCTGTGAAACCCCATTCTTTTATGCACACCAGGACAAATGCATTGTATGAATTTCGAAGCGGAATTAATTAGGCTACCTGTGTCATGTTTCAGCTTAAAAATAGGTGCTAAATATGAACTTGCTTTCCGAGCCAAAACAAGTGAGCTCTGCGTCAGGGTAACTGTCACTCATTGTCTGCACTGCCGTTTCCCATACTGCCATCTGCTGCTGGAACACACTTGTGAAGCATTGTGCACGAGTACGCATGGAACATCAAGATCTTCACACATTACCAAAGACAAAAAAAAAAAAAAAAGGTTGCCATACTACGACTGTATAGGATTATAATATATGTGAATTGTGGATAAAACTGCAAACATCACTGGAAAAATAATGTCATAAAAAAATCTGATATTCACTTATCACTTTAAGATAATTTCTTCTGATTTGTTGATTACCTCTAAAATACTGCTAGTTAATTTACTGACATATTTGTTGTTGTTAACTAAAACAATAAAAAATAGTTTTCATTCATTAAAATAAATCAGAAATATAATAATGTAAAAAAACCTCTTAATTTAAGTTAAATAAATGTAAAACTAAATAGAAATATTAAAAACCTATACAAATGACAAAACAATTAGTAAAATTACTAAATTTAAACTATAATTACACTGAAAACTGAAAATATAAATAATAATATAAAAGTATATGAATTATATTAAAATAACATTGTGACACACACTATATGGAAGTGTACAAATGTACAGCTATACAATATTTTTAGATTGTAATAAATTATAGTACCAAACACTTTTTTAGTACAAAAATTTGTCAATGGGGCAGGATCCACAAAATTATATAGGCTAATATAATAATGCCCCTCTGCAAAACGAACGGCCATAAACAGTCAGGTATGGATATTATTCTTAATTTCTGTTACAAAATGTGGATAGGACTGTAAAAAGTCCAGTTGTAATAGTTACTAATAGTTATTGAAATAGAACTTACCAATGAACACCCATATTGGTGGTATGGAATGATATTCCGGACATTATTTAAAAGGAATTGCAAATTATGGGGGACAGTTAATCGAAATAAATAGTGGTTACTGCCCTGTTTTCAACTATTTCTCACTAGATGGCACCATAAGGCACATCTGGGAAGATGCTTGAATTTATCAATGCGTAAGTAATTGTGGAGAGCAGCAACATATAGATATTTACTTTAGTAAACATTCTGGTTGGATCTATAATAAAAGTTGAAGTTGACTTCGGATTGTGGAGTCAATGGTAAACAAGGTAAGCAATCAAGTCATATTAGGCGCTAATGTTATTACCTTAACAATTATTAAAACTGATTAAGGCATAATCGATTATCAAAAAAAATTTTGAGAACACAAAAAGGGCAATTTAAAAGAAATTTAATTATAGTGCTAAATGTAAAGGGCAGTTTTTTGTTCTCTAGGACATATAGGGAAATAAAAATATACTACTACTGTTAAAAGGTTGGGTTCAGCTAGTAAAAAAAAATTACACTTATTCAGCAGTGACAGTAAATACATTTATGATTTCTATTTCAAATAACTGCTGTCCTTTGAACTTCCTATTCATCAAACAATCCTGGGACAAATGTATCATGGTTTCAAAAGAAGCATGAAACACCACAACTATTTTCAACAATTATAATAATAGGAAATGTTGAGAACCAAATCAGCACATTAAAATGGTTAATGAAGACTTGTGTAACACTTTAGGCTGGAATAATGACTGCTGAAAATTCGGCCATCACATGAATATGGTAATATTTCACATTAAAGTTTTTACTGTATTTTGCAGAATAGATGCAGATAAATGCAGTCTGGCTGAGCATTAAAAAAAATCTTTCCAACCCCAAACATTTGAACGGTTCTGTAGATGCCCATAGAGTCATAGTGCTATCAAACATTCATTACAGAACATATGTGAAGACTGTATATTTTAAAAAGAATTTCCAGGATGATTGACTGACTGGAATGTTGACATGATTTGGTATATAGGTTTATTATGAGCAAAGCCAGAGGAAGAGACCATTTCGAACTGCCTATAGCTTGATGTAGTGCAGCCTGTAAGCGTGAGCGTCGGAGCTGGAGTCTGTAGAGACTGTCTCTTCTAATCATACCTCCTCTCTCTGAGCTCAGGCTTCAGGCTGAAGCTATATTTGGGTCTGCCCAGTAAAACTGTGATCATGCATCCAATGAACTGTGTGATCAGATAGCATGGAGCTTTGTCACTATAGTCAATGCACATGCTAACAAATGCTTCAGTTTTGTTGTCACTTTTAGAAGTCAGCCCTCAGGAACAGTTGTGGGAGTAAATAAATCCCATTTCAGTTTCATGCAGTCCGTTGCATAACCTATAATTCTGATGCCCCGTTTACTAACAAAACCTGACTCGCATACATGAATGTGTTCAGCTGAAACCCTTTAATTAAAGCTCCCGTGTTCACAGATAATTTAACACACAAACAATGCGCTTTGACACCAGAAAGACATCGCAAATTTTTGAGATGGAGATAGAAAGGGCAGAAAAGAAAAACGGGGGGAAATAAATCAGTGTTGGAGCTCCACCCATGTCAATGGGAGACAAGCTTTCCCTGAAACCTCAGAATGACATCGTGTGAAACCCCAGCAGTGCTGACTGACCCTTTACTCTGAATCCACAGACTCCTTCTCTTATGGCAGAGACAAGTCTAAATGAATTAGCAATCTCTGAAAAAAACAGTAATGCACAGAGAAAATTACAGAATGTCACTTTTCATTATTATATGCAGAGAATGTATTTAAGCAGATGGGGAAAAACGTACCAAAAGGAGAGGCCACTATGTAGCCACTAGCTTTTTTAATATTCTCATAATTGTGGAATGAAGTATACTAAAACATTCATGAGGTGCAGAACAAGCATTTGGACCAATCTCTGAGAAAGACAAACTAAACTTTACATCTAATGTATATACTGTCTTTCAATGAGACAAAAAAAAATACATAAATATATTTTATTTATATTAATCAGTATTTTTAATCATAAAAAATCTAAACTTGTTTTCAGAAAATAGATCTTGAATTATGTTTTTTCTTTTATTTTAATTTTAAATGTCTTTATTAGTTTTCCACTGGCAAACTAGTTTTAACTAAAAATTTTACAAAAATAAAAATTCCAGTGGACTAGGAAATGTATTTCAGGTTATCTAATCAAATTTTCTTTCATTTTCTTACAAAACTAGCAAACTGTTATTTTCTTGTTTTAACCATAAATAAAAAAAATAATAATAATTTAGTGAGCCAAAAACTGCCCGTCTGGTAAAAAAATTTGACTCTTATCTAAAACCAAAAAATACATTATTTTATGGATTTTGTATACCAAAAATACTGATTTTTTTTTGCCACATATATGAAATTTTGAAACCATGATTCAATAACTTAACCTTTCTAATGTGTTTCAGCTTTTGATTTTGTTTTTTAGATAAAAATCTAGCGTTTCAACATCCTTAAAGACAGGCACTGTCCGTCTGTTGAACGTGGTAGTCCAAATTTTGAATAGTCCTGAATGTAAACAGATATTTTGACTCTGCTGCTGTTTTCTTGGCTGCAACAAACTACAGGTCAGACAATGCTTTCTAATTTACCCTTTTCTGTCTCTCCATAATCCCAAAGAAAGTGGGGACCCTGTGAGCACAGCATTATCTGGTGTAGGACCGCTGCCAGTTGTAAATGGTGTGAATGTTATGTGTGCAGACGGGCAGTCTTTTGCATGTGCTGACGCTGCGATGGCGGAAAGTCTTGCCAGCCCCACTCAGACCCCTCCGTCGGGCTGCCAGTTTGGCGCGCTCCTCAGCGGCAAAGAAATCAGTGGTGGCCCGAAAGAACTCCAGTACGGCCTGATGGCTCCAGACTGTCGGGCCCTCGTCTGATGTGGAGAAGCCGCAGTGGCCTCCGTGGGCAGTCAAAAGCAGGAAGAAATGTGGGTTGCTCTCAAAAAGCTCTAATGGAAGCGTGACCTGAGGGTCCCCACGGATGGGGTCGTGCTGGCTGCACACACACAGCACAGGAATGGCCACTTCATCTATGTCCCTCAGTGGGTCGTTACGTTCCCAGTATGCCTCCCAGCTACCTGCTCCCTCCGTCGTCGTCCCTTTTAAACCTGAATGACAGAAAAGTGCCTCCTCCATTGCCTTCAAAGAGCAGCTGGAGAATAAGTTGTCTGTGTGGACAAGCTCCCCGAGGACCGTTTTATACCTGCAGATGGGATTTAACACAATATTAAGTATAATCATTATAGAGAAGAGCAGCATCGGTCAGCATGATTTGTTATCACTGATTTAAGCTACAACTAAGCAGGCAAACTGTTTAGACCGATCCCAGAAATCAGTAGCACTGGATACACATCACTAGTTGCTATGGCAACAGTATTTTATTTTAATTTGGATCACCCCAAGTTGATGTCAGAAACACCTGATTGTGACCAATCCCTATGAAAATGACAAACACAACTAAATCTAATCTATATAAATTACACTCAACAATGCAAAAAAAAAAAAAAAAAACACCTAACAATAAACTGCCAAAAGATATTAATACTACAATTACACTAGTGGATTTAAGTTTTAAAACGCATAAGTGGAGATTTCATTTTAAAATGCACTATTGTGAACAGGGCCTAAGACAAATTTTCAAAGATGATAGATATCACAACTAGTCCATTGTGACTGCATGATAGATATATGTGGTCTGTGACTATTCTGTTTTTATGTTAATACTTTAAAGCTACTTGTTTTAAAGCAATATATTGTATTAAGTGTGATATAAATAGGACTTGACTGGAGTGATGAATTGTAGAGCTCAAGCAAACATATCGGATCAGATGCACTCTTAACTGCCATTTTTTCACCTCTGACACTTGTGTTGTGTGTTCATTTTGTTATTGAGAGAAAAAAAAGTGCACAGCTCATATTAATCTAAAAGCAGCTCCCTGTTGTGTTTGCAGCTCAGGTTTTTTACCTTAAATAAAGATTGAAACAGAACCTCACCGTGAGGATATCAGGGCCTTAAAAAAGTAGATGACCTAACTTTTCTGAAAACATTTTAATAGCTTCAACTTTCTAAAATCCTACATAAGATTTTAACATTTATCTTGACAAAATTGAAAATTTTCATCATCCACATGTTGACAGTTAAAAGTGAATTTCTAAAGAGTCCTGAACATAAACTCAGGTATTTTGAGGAAAGTGAGGAAAACAGAATCCTCCCTTTAACCCTACCTGCTGAGGCAGATTTTTTGGTAAAGCAGTAGAGCCCAGTGGAACAGCCAGGTCGGGCCACTCTCAAACCAGCTCTGGAAGCGGAAAACCGGAGACAGGCAGGCCGCAGCAGTCACGTAGCTGGAGGAGCCGCACTCCCCCAAATAGGACAGCAAGAGTCCTGAACCAGTGCTCTCACTCACGGCATAGATCTGGCCTGCTGGCTGTCGGTACCGAATGTAGCGCACCGCTTCCCTCAGGTCAGTCGGGTCACCGAACTGCTGCAGCTTCACAGTACAGAGCGGCGTCCCGTTTTGACTCCGGCGGTTGAAGATCACGGGGAGGTAGCCGTGACTCAGAGCTGCCTCACAGAGCTGAGGAAAAAAAACAGAAACCGTCCCATGCCAGATACAGCACACAGGGGTCATACTTGTGCATATAAACAGAGATGTTTTGCTTGAATCTTATCCACACCTGTAATAAGTAGTCTTGGGTTAATGTAAAAATAAATAATTCAGTTCATTTTGAAGCAGGATGCAGCCACACAATTCTGTTAGATATATTATATATATATGCATACATAAACCTATATTTTGCTACCATAATGTGGTCAGTAGTTTTCTTTGTCGCTGAATTGTGTTAACATCAGGGTTGTGTTACATTCTGTTCCTTGATGGAAGGACCAGCAACAGCACTGCAAGATTCCACAAGCTCCAAAAGTCTGAAGAATCCTTATAAATAATCAATCCAACAGAGTGTAAATTATCACAATTTCCTATAACCTTGTGAGATCAAGGAAAATATAAAATGATTTTGAATAAAATTCTATACCTTAAAAATGTTTGATATTTATTAATTAAATTCTTAAGTAAATCTAGGCATCATGATGTACAGTTATGAAAAATATATATTCATTCTGAGATTTCATGTAGAAACAGGATCTGACTCTCACCACAGTATTTTCAAATCCCTTACTTACGTCAATGACCTCAGCAGCCAGGAAACACACTAGCTCTTACTGCAGTACAGTGTTGCTTTGCGATGTGCAAATTTGGTGCAGCCTCTTGCCTAGCATGCAGTGAGCACCTTGTAAATAACATTCATATGAAACAAAAGGAAACTGAAGTGGACTGCAGTAGCGCTCAACCCCAAACAAAACCTTAAAATGTGTCTATTTGAACATACATGCAGACTTACATTTTACGGCCTTGAAACAGACCCTGCCAAACCTATAAAACTGAAGGGAACCATATGCATTACTTCATTGTTCTATATTAAAAAAAAAAGTTTTAGTCAGTCTAATCATGGCCCTATGTCACAAACAGTTTTTCCACAAAAAAAAATGAAAAAGCAAAACATGGTTGAGCAAATCTCTCACTACTTGGTGTTTGACTTACAACAATTGCCTCTTATATGCCATCTGTCTACAAAGATACATTCACCATCAGTGCTCTCAGTCATTCCCTGCACAAAAAGAAGGAGCAGAGGAGCCTGCTGACACACTGATTATATTCTCCACAATGCACATAACAAAGTTCCAGTGAACACGGAGTACATTTCTCTGGGAATCATCTATGATGGTGTGTGAAAGCTAATGAGTTTACTTAAAGTTGCCTGGAGCTTTAGGTCTGGAATATGGAGTTAGCTCCAAAATGGGTGAGGAGGAATGACTCACTTCTGACTCTGCTGCAAAGAGTCAGAGAAGGGCTCTATCATGCATGCTATAATTGAAATAATGAAAAAGTCATGCAGCATTTTCTCTTTAATGCAAAAGAGTCAAATCAGAATAGATTCACTTCACCTATACTGTACCCCAGTTTCATACTGTATCCTCAATATTAATTTGCTACTTGTCCATGAGGATTAATACCTGTACATTTGATTGTAATGTTAATTTATTGTAATTAATTGCTTCAGTTTTAAACTGTCGTAATGTCGTAATTCAAACTGTGCGTAATGCAGTCTCATTAAAATGACATTAATTGAACTTTCAATACAGTAACAATGTTTCTTAGGTCTATTAAATATAACTCCACCCCATATAACCCCATTTATCCTAGACGGTATATGTGGACAATAAAACGGTTACACATGTGAGCCAGTTTCATTTTAATAGAGGCATCACAATACCTGGACCAGACTGAAAAACACCTTTTTGTGTTTGTATATGTTCTATGTGCACATGTACTGTTAGCCACAGACTTTATTTTGACTCCTTAAATCAAAAGCTGTTCATTTTGAACATCTGGATGGGCCTACAACTTGACATTTTGGTAGTGATTTAAATGAAATTACACCAAAAGGTTATTCAGCCTGATAATACACTGTAATAGTGAAAATATCAAATAAATGTTTCAGTCAAATTTGAATCATGAATTTGTGAAGCAGTATAAAATGCTGAAATGCCAAAGGTTATAACCGGTCCTTTTGATCTTTTGAATACTGGTACAAGAGAATTCTTTTTTTAAACATCAAATCAACATCCATCTATTCATCTATATATGTATTAATCTATCATGTGTAAAAAGACCAAAGGTCAAATATAACAACTGTTTCTTTTGATCTTCTGTATTTGGGTCAAAGAGAACACGTGTGTAAGGATGAATGGCCGGATGGATGACATAGACAAAATTACATAGATAAAATGACATTATTTTAATAACTAAAACTGATTTTGTGTGTTGAAAATGTTATAAAGCTTGTTTTCAATATAACTGATATGGTATTTACAACACACTCTATACGCCTAAAAATGGGGAATTTCTTTTTTTGGAAAAGACAATTACCTTTAGCACATTCCTGGTGATTTTCCCAAAAGAGTTGGGAATGATGAGCAGAACTGGACTTGTGGGATTACTGGAAGTCCTGCGCCTCTTGTGATGTGCTGCACCAACAACGGCCCAGTCCAACGCCACGAGTCCATCATCACTCAACTGCAAATGATCTCGGATGAAATGCAGAGGACAGTCAAACGGCCACAAAGCTCCGAAAACAGTCTGCAAAGACGAACTCATTCGCCAGTTCCATTTTGGTATCGATAGAAACTTGCAAAAACTCATGCAATGTTTGAGAAGGTAGTTTGCCAGTGCGGATGGTTTGCATATCAAGTCGAGCGCGTCTGATTCACCTTGTCCCTCAGGTTTCGAGTCGCATCTCTCCGCGGATCTTCTGCTCTCGCGCCGTGGAAGAAGCAGCGTGGAGTGACTCGCTCCAAAACACTTCACCACTGGCCAGAGTATGGCCATTAAAACCATAAAGCAAGCAGCAACAATGCATTCCAGCATTTGAACGGCTTCTGGCACTGCAATCGAGAAACCTGCAAAAACAAATAACCTACCTCCAAAAGCTTTCGATGTTGGTTTAAAACCCCTACCAAATGATATAAGCGAGTCGGTTTGGTGTTAATTGAGAGCACACTGCACAGGTAGCAGCCTTAAAACGAATACACCCTCGGGTAGCGACTAAATAAACTTCAAAGTTTTGAGGCTGGATGGTTTTTTATCCTCATATCCAATAATTCGTTGCTGTACTCCAGCATGGCACGTTTTCCCATAATCAAAATTTAGATCAGAATAATGTGGCGTGTTGCTGCCATAGTTCAAGCGCCCGTCGCTGCCTCTCGTTGTGCTCCGTCAGATTATGCAACCGATTCTCTTTTTCTCTAGTCAACTCTTCACCTGCATCCGCTTGTCAGAGTCATGCAGTCTTGTGGCATTTTTGTGCTCAATTCAAATAAGTTGTGGTGAATGACTGTCAGATAGTTTTCTGTGTGGAGTCGCATCACACACACTGGCTCGAGCCCGTGAATCACCCGTTATAGAGAAGGAACGCCCTCTCCATAAAATAATATTAATCTGCAATACTTTTAGGCTGATGCTGTAATAAATCGGACTTGTCCCTTTTGTAATCGTGTTTCCTAACAGCTGTTGTCGATTAGCCTATATGTTTGGATTACTTGTATTTAAAGCAAATTCAACTAGGGTAAGTTTAATACATAAAAATGAAGTGCACATTTTTAGAAATATTATTAAAATTATATATAGCCTACTCAAATGAGCTAAAAATAATAGGCTACTGGTGTTCTAAAGCTAATTTTACATGGAGCGGGTCGCCCCTCATGGGTGTTGCTGTTTACGTCGCATGACCACCGTGTTGCACACTTTCTTTTACTGTCTATGGTTGCACAGTTGATTAAGCTACAACTATTACTAATAATAATACGTTTAATTTTTATAAAGCACGTTACTACAATGTTAAACTGTTTTACATAGCATAAACATGTAAATAAAACAAGCATATTTATTACCAAACTAAACAATATACTGTACATGGTCACACAATTGAGTGAACAAACAGCTCCAGTTCACAAAGAAAGGACAAATGCTGTGACATCAAATGCTGAAGGCAAACAAACACATGACAACCACAGTTTAGCAAGTTAATGACTAGCCAGATTTATATATTAATTATTATGGGCAGAGGTGGGTAGAGTACCCAAAAACTGTACTCAAGTAAAAGTAAAAGTACTTCTAGAAATATTTACTCAAGTAAAAGTACTAGTCTGAATAGTTACTTGAGTAAGAGTAATAAAGCATCGGATAAAAAAAATCTACTCAAGTAGTTAGTTATTATTTACTTTGGGTCATATATACTGAGCCTATTTTTATTTAGATATATAGATAAAATGTATGTAATGTATTTGTGTGTGTATATAAATGTATATATACATCAGCCTTTACTCCAATTTATGTAATTTATTATAAAACCCTGTCTGTTTACTTAAGTAACAGATATAGGTGTCATGCCATAACATATTTTAATATGACTGACTTAATATTAAATGTGAATTTAACATTGAAAGTTAATGTGATATAAAAAAAATCCTACTAATCTTTCATTGTTCAGAAAGAGAGCAAATAACATTTACATTATTAAAGATCATTTTCACTGACAGTCTAGATTTCAATCACTCTCAGAAACTCCCATTAAAATCACTGAAACTGTTAACACTGTGAGATCAATATCTTAATTATAGATTCGTACACACATCTGCACTTTGTTGTTTCTGACGAGAGAATTCGCCAGAAAGAGGTATTCAGTCAGTGAGCGAGTGAAGGAAGCACCGGCATTTTAGCGATGACTCATCTGCACACCTCTGATTGGACAATGCATTCAAGAGTTCAACAGAATCTTGTGAGATTGGTTATAATGCGCAGTGCTGTAAAAACGCATCTATCTCTGGCAGCGCCAGCAAGCGAACACAGATCTGAATTTAGCAGCTGATGATGATATGACTTGCTGAACGTACTCGCACCGGTGTGATTGTATTAAAATTAATAAAATCTTAATGGGCTATTTTTTGTTTCTTGGAAGCTGCATTCAACTTGACTCCCCTCTGTTATAAGCCACCTACAACAAACAAATGTCACAGTGGTATTGTGTACTGTAATCGAATGTAGCCCAAGTTATTACCTGTTAAACAGTAGACAGCACACGCGGTGTTCATCTAATAAGGATCTCCATCGCAAGCAAATAATAGCCTTTGCAGATTTGCTTTCAATTCAGTGCAGTTCCAGCCACGTTTTCAACGCTGCTGATGTTCTTAAACGTTACAACTCTGAGTGAACCACTTCAGATGCTCAGCGCGTGCGGCAGGATACTGGACAAATCCTACATTTACATTAAGATAAAGTAACGAGAGGAGCGAAGTAAAAGTAAAGATTTTTCCCAAAAAGTTTACTCAAGTAAGAGTAAAAGTACCCATCTTTAAATATACTCCAAAAAGTATTAGTTACCGCAAAAAATTACTCAAGTAAATGTAACGAAGTAAATGTAACTCGTTACTACCCACCTCTGATTATGGGAAAATGTACAGAGCGCACCTTTAAGAAAAGAAACATGATGTAATTCACTAAAACTATAAACCACACACAAGTTAGAAGTACACAAAAGAATACAAACAGCCATTTTGATTATTTTAAAATTATTTTAATCATTGCTTACACTTTTGTTAAGATAAAAAATAGGGTAGTTTACTTGTTTTAGAGTTATGAAAAGTTTTGACAGATTGGAAGTAGGTGGAAATCTTTTTCAATTTAGTTCATAGCCACAGAATAACCTTATATTTATATTATATTACACAATAAAAAAAAAAAAAAAATGCTGGGTTATTTCAACCCAACTTTGGGTCAAATTTGGACTTACCCAACTTTTAGGTTAAAAATTGAATGTAAAAATGTAACCCAACAGTTGGGATAGTCCCGATTTGACCAAAAGTTGGGTTGAAACAACCCAGTATTTTTTAGAGTGTATAGCTATATGTGACCCTCTAATGTGTTTAAACGTCCTTAAAAAAATAAAATAAAAATTCTTAATGCATTATGGCTGAATGAGTTGGGGTTGGTGTTGGTTTGTAATGCAATAAACAAAGTCTATATACACTCTAAAAAATGCTGGGTTGTTTCCACTTTGGGTCAAAGATGGACTAACCCAGCTGTTGGGTTAAATTTTTTAATTAAAACTCCAGTTTGGTGTGTTGCCACTTGAGCTATTGTTCTCAGTCTATTCTTATTGCCTTCAGAATAGACACTGAAATGTCCCATTACTGCCAGCAATGTTTTTATAGAGCTGCAAACCAAGCATCCGGATTAGGCACCATGTGACATTAAGTTTTGTTTGTTTGACATTAAGGCTAAAGCTGATTTTCGACACGCAACAAAATCTGTTTCCTTTCACATTTAACCTGGTCCCTCCAGAATGATTGCTGCTTTCATGTGGATTTTCAGAGGAAATATGGATTGGGGATTACATTGTATGGTGTGTGGGATTGTTACAAAATGGAGAGATTGTGTAAAGGTGTTGGATTATTGCTGTCTAACAAACCCTTCATGTATTTAACCCTTTGGTGCTCCTTATTTAGGGGTTACACTTAAATTCTTCATGTTTAAAAGTTACTAGATACTTTAATTGTAACCACAATGTAATTAAATAAACTAAATTTTTAGTTCAGTAATATTTTTTCTAATATTCTGAATTTGTATTTATTATTTTTCCCCCAATTCATGCACTATTTAGGGGACAGTCCACCAAGTCCTGGAGAAAACACTTCCCTTTATTTTGTTTTTGCAGTGAAAGGCTGTGCATCTAATTAAATTCTACTACTTTGTCATAAATTCACTTTTCACTTGGTAATATGACTAAACAATTTTGTTACTATGTATATCCAACTTGAATACTGGGTCCAGACCTCTGGTATAGTCCTCTTGGAAATCTGGCAGGATATACAAAAACATTGTGTTTTGGGAATGCAGCTATATTATACATGTTTTCCGCTAATGTCACACCCACACAGGATTCAATGACAATGAAAGTATCCTTTTGTTATGCAGGAAATATCTCAGAATAATCTTTGAAAAAGAAAAGACCACCTCTGATTGCCTTGGGTGGACAGTGAGGAAACAAAAAATCCAAATGACAAATGAGGGAAAGGTTTTTCAATAGCCATGACCTTCAGGGCACAAATCCAACTGTCTGATCACTTTGTAGAGGCCCGACTGTATCACATTCTCCTTTGTGCCCTGGCCCTCTTTTATGATTCAGATCTTTGTTGTATGTGATTGTGATAACACACACCTGCATTCACTGGGCAATATAAATATGAGGAAAGCCTGATGTTTTTCCTCTGCTGCTGCCCATTGATGCTGATTTCAACTGAAATACTCAAATTGAATCTAAGCCTACATAATGGCTTGAATTATAGAGCAATACCACCGTATACATTATGAATGCGATATCTCCTGCACAGGTATAGCTGATCGTTCAGCAAAGTCATGCAGATTTAATTCACAGTGAGTTGAACCTGAACTGAAAACAACATTCAATCTTTCCTCTTTAAACTAAAAAGAAATTAAAATATGTACCGAGTCAACAGAAATGTCTGCTTTACTGCTCAGCGCTTTGACAAAATGAAAGTGTGCTCACAAAGGGAAAGGAGTTTCAGTTTGCATTTAACCAAGCAGCTCCACTATAATTGTAATTAAATTAAATTAATTTAATTTAATTTAGACAATCCAGATAATAAATGAATGAATAATAAAATAAATAAAATAAAAATATACCAATAAATAATAGATAAAAATCATGTAAAATCTTTAATAATAGATACATTTAAAATAGATAATACTAATTATAATAATAATAACAGATACATTAACAGATAAATGATTAATATAATAAATAATAGCTTGCTTTAGAGGGATGTAAACAAACATCTAAGATGATAAGCACAATAATCCTTTCTGACCCACCACTCCATGCCTTGTTCGGAGTGAAGGTTACAGAATGCTGCCAGCTCTCATCAAACTGTCTGTGAGAGCAAAGGTCTGGTTATGGCCGACACATTGCAGACACATTGCAATGGTAAACACCACTGGGTGAAGGTACAGTTGTGTTCAAAATTATTCAACCCCCTAGAGACTGCAGTACTTTACAAATACAAGCTTTTCTGAAGATCCAGGATATAATAAAACTTGCATCTATAACAGTTCACTGGCATATTAAAAGTGATATTGTCAATATATAATGTAATATATTTGAGTTATAAGATTTTTTTAATAATACTGCTATGTCATAATTATTCAACCCCTATTCAACATTGCTGTTTTTAAATCATTTATTTGCATGGAGGGGAATAAAACAGTCTCAAAACACAATTAAGCCTTTAGAAACTCTATTAAAAACAGAATTAGCTTGAGCTGTTACACATACAGTTTGACCCATGCATGTATTGAACTTGAGTAGCAAAATGTCAACAGAGGCTAAGGCTATATGATGATTTCCAAGACATTGAAAGTTCCTAGAGACACAGCTCTCAGCCTTATTCCTTAGCTTAAAGTGTGTTTTACCAGAAAATCTTTGAGGTTGTGGAAGAAAAAGCACAATATCATAAAATGTTTAATCAGAGCAACTGAGAAAAAACCTGCAATGTACAGCCAAAGACTTGCAAGATGACCCGATGAAAGGAGGAAAACCATTTCAATGCAGTGTGTAAGAAGAACACTAGACAAGTATGGCCTTCATGTTGAGACATCTTGATAAATACCACTCTTGATCAAGAAGAACAAAAAGCCAACTTGAACTTGATAAAATTCATTTGATTGGACCTGTGGAGCTCTGGAGGAATGTTTTATGGAGTGATGTGACCAAACTGGAACTTTTTGGACCCATGGATCAGCGGTATGTCTGCTGCAAAAAAGGCAAAGCTCATAAGCAGAAGAACACCATCTCCATCATCAAACTTGGAGGTGGATCAGTCCTGTTATGGGGTTTCTTTACTGTAGAAGGAAGTGGAAATCATGACTGTATGAAGGACATCATGGATTCTTTAAAGTGTCAGGCCATTTTGACAAGAATTGTGATGCCTTTGGTGCAAAAACTGAAGCTGATGATCAATGGACTTTCCTGCAGGCCAGTCATACCAAAGTACACATCCAAATCTACTACTGCTTGGTTCAGGGATCAGTCACAGAATGTACTTGAATGACCTGTTCAGTCTCCAGGCTTAATTCTCATTTCAAATATCTGGTTGAATTTGAAGAAAGCAGTGGCAATGTGAGAACCAAAGATTATCAGTGATCTGAAAGCTTTTTCAGGTGTGGAATGGGCCAAAACTGTAGTAGAGAGGTGACAGAAGCTTCTAAACACTTACAGACAGCGTTTATTGGTGATTTTAAAGAATAAAAGATTCTGCACAAAGGGGGTTGAATAATTTTGAACATGAATGTTTAGAGTCAATTTGAATTTTATCATGATTCATCAATGTTCCATTCTCAGAATCACTCAAAAGTGTATTTACAAACTTTCTCTAATACTTAACTGATGCCTTTTCTTTAATTGATTTCATAAAATGTTATCCTCCACAGCAAATTGTCTTGAAAGTCAAGGGGGTTGAATAATTTTGAACACAACTGTAAGTTTGAGTATCTCACTCTGGTGTACGAGATATTTCCCTGGTCTTCTTCATGACATGGACTTCCTCTTTATGAGGAATCTATTGAGACCAGGCAAATTCAAAAATATGCACTATTATTAATTCCTGTGTGCACGTTTTAATGTGATTTTAAACCATTGAAGTGCAAGAAGATGTGGAAGAGAACTCAATTCAGTACCTGTGCACTGTTTTCGGTGCTGCGCACACATCAAATACACATGTACAATGTCTCTAATATAACAGCCTAATAAACCTGTTGCCATCTGTGTCATTAATGTTAACCAAAGAACAAAAGAAAAATGCTGACCTTGACTAAATAACGTTTGTTACTTTAATGAGGATTAATCCATATTTGAAAACTTATGCAGTGTTATTTGACATTTGATTTCAATTTCTGTACCTGAAAATTGTTCAGTTGCATTTATTCGAGTTATTGTTGGATCGTTTATTTGTTTTTATTTTTATTACTGACTGTTCACCTAATGTTTTAAATCTACATTAGTCTGGTTGTTTTTGCTGTGGTATTTTTCTTAAAACCACAGCCAAAATTTGTTTTGTCAGTGTTGTTTAGGCTGCTGATTTTTGTTCATGGTGTTCAGCTGCAACATAATGTTTTGCAAAAAGACAGAATAAATATATTTGATATGTCAGTGTTTGATGTTTTTTTTATACCTTATTGGAATCAAAACTGGGAATCGTTAAGAATCAAAACTGATGAGTAGAATCTGAATAGACCGTAGATTTGTGAGGTTTGAATGGAGTTTCATAATCCCATCTGCAGATACAGAGCAGAGTTACTGTCAGAATATTTTCAGGCCTTAGTTTCTCCTCCAGCTGCACTTTAGTTATAGATGTGCACAGAATCTGATGACCATGAGCTTCTGTAGATCCTGCCTCAGCTTCAATAAACAGACATTTAAGAAATCCAGATTATACTTTAAGATGGAGATTAAATGGAGATTTTATTGCGCAAACAGCATGCGGTTTGAAGTATTAAATAAAATCCTATTGAAAGTGACATGCTCTGGATCTTGCTGAAGCTGTCTTACCTCTAGCAATGTTAGCTGAGCGCTGCAGGCAGCTGTGGTTCAGATCTCCATGGTGACCCAAGACATTAAGTGGCAACAAAAGTAGATCGGATGGTTTCACATGCTGGCATTCATGGGGGATTTAAACAGTCACAAAATGTCAGCTGTCATGGAGTCTGATATCATGATTACATTCAAGCTGAGTAAAACTACAGAGGTACTTATGTTGAGTGTACTTAACTAGAAAAGTCAAAAGACTATACTTAATTTTTTTTTTGACATTATTTTTTGTCAGCTGCAAGGCCACATTTATTGCAAGCAATCAAGTGATGTTTATGGCAAATTTATGGCAAGAAAATTAAATTAAATTAAATTAAAAAAAGTGGTAATACAAAGTAGAAAAGTGAATGAATGCAGTAAAAATATCTAATGAATAATTTGTATTTTGAATAACTATTATTAAATAGAAATATTCAATATTATTTAATGTACATTTAATTTAATATAATATTTATTTCATTTAATAATTATTAATAAAAATCTAAATAATACATTTGATCTTGTTACTGTAGTAGTTTACTTTCAATATGAATTTGTAATATAAGATCAAATAAAATAATCCTGATAAAATATATATTTTGAAAGTCAAAATACTTTATTAGTGTCAACCACTGTTGATTGGTAAAAGTTATTTCTTTAGCCTGTCATGCATGAAAATAACTGGATATGTTTTTTGGGGACGTTTGAAAACGTGTTATGAAGATATGGGAGCATTTAAGCCTCATGGCACACTCTTTCTGGTTCTCTCTCTCTCTCTCTCTCTCATTCTGAGTCTCTGTTCATGAAGAGAAGATTAATACACACCAGAGTGATGAATGCGTCTGATGAGCCATGGAGCAACAAGCCACAGATCGGGTCTCATTAGACATCCCCACGGGGAAATGACTTCAACCACATGGCTGCAGCTGTTTATGTGGAAGAGGAGAAAAAGAGAAGGAAAGAGACAGATGGATCACAGAAACATAACAAACATCCATCACAGAAAGAAACCTAGTTTGTTTTTGTTTTTGTTGCTAAATTTCATCTTTCAAAAAAAAACAAAAGCTCAACAAAACTGCAAAGATGTGTGCATCCGTTCTTCCTGTGAGTGGTCTCTGTGTGCTGTGAATGTGTGGCAAACAGAACAATGTGGGCAAGTACAGAGTGAATGAATGGGCTGAAAAGGTTCCTGTTTGTTGTATGATTCTGGCCAAGTGATCCAAAAGATACCAAAGGAGGGACAGAGACAAAAAGGTCACCTTTTAATTTCCACTGACGTGTGTGTGTGTTTGCATTTGTTCTTCCAAGACACTAAAAACTAGGGAAATTAGAGATTCTGTATTTTTAATCACAAAACTAATACATACAGCTCATCTGTGATCAGTACAGATAGAGTACACACAGAACCAAAGCAGAGGATCTGTAAACTGAAAATGTGTTAACTGAGAAGACAACTCTGTGCCAGATCTCTAGGCCTGTTGTCATCCTGAAGTAAATGTTCCAGGAGATCATCCATTCCCTGCAGTGTTGTAGTAGATTGTATTTCACCAAAGCAGAAACCTCAACTTCTGCTCTCATGGTTGTTTGTCTCAAAGTAGCACATGAGAGAGTCACTAAATAACCCAAACCCACCGTGCAACACAAATATTCATTCTTCTCTCTGATCTTCCTGTCTCTTTGTGAATGCATTGTGGGATATCTCAGATCAACCCTAGACTCAGTGAACATAAAAACAGAAAAGATGAAAACAAATTGTTATGAGAGCCAATAAATGAAAGATATGACTTAACACAAACTCTCTGATCACTGCGTGTCTCTCTTTTCTCTGCCTCAGAGTATGTTTTGGAAACTTCTGTAGGGGTACAGTATTACAAAGTCTCACAAATTCTGTTGAGTCAAGAGATCTATTACTCTGTGTGGAAAGCTGAAAGAAATCCATCTGCGCTTCAACGTCAGTTATAAAATGTGTGCAGACTGATAAAGGGAGCTGAAATGAGCTGTGACTGATTGTGCGTGTGCATGTGTGCTCAGCTCCACAACCTCAAATAAATACTGCCGTCTAGCTGGCTTATGGAAAAACTCTCCTCTTCTGAGTTTATCAGGTTTGGGTACATTAGGCCTGTAGATGAAAGTCAAAGTGGAAATTGTATTTTTCATTCATTATTTAAATTCTTTATACTTTTTAAAAAGTTATTTTTTTTTAAAATAGTTTTATTATAATTTATCATTTAATTTAGCAACCTTGTCAATGGAGGTTGCATAATTTCTGTGTTCGAAATACTTCATAATAGTGAATTTCAAAAGAATTTTCTTGTAAAAATTACAAAATAAATAAAACTGTGCATATATACTAGTTGCAATAAAAACATTTTTATAAAAAATAATGTACACTGGAAAGAAATTGGTGAAAAGAAAATCACTCCAAAAAAATAAAACTATTTTGTTTTACTTACAACTTTGAAAAATCCATAAATTCCATAATTTGTAAATCATTAAGATCATTTAAGATAAATGATTATTTATTAACTTTCACACAAACTACATGATAATTTAGAATATCTATATAACATACACACACAGATAATGCTTTCAGATTAATAATAAAAGTTAAAGTTAAATTATTTTTTATTTTATGCTATTATTTAATTTAAAAGAATAATTGCAAGCTTCAAAATGAAAAAAAAAGTTATATAAAATGAAACAAAATTAGCTCAAAAGTAGTTGATGCATTATATTCCAAGCATTTTAGGGTCATATTGGAGAGTTTTGCGAAACAGGCCAAATATTACATTCTTCCCCTCCAACATAGTTCTAAATTGTGATTTTAAGTGAATAAAAACATACATTTTGTCTATTTTAGCTATTATATGACTTCAAAAGACTTTGAAAGGAGTAAAAAGTATTAACCACTTTTATCATACTTTTTGGAGCTTTATAATAACCACGCATTTTTGTTGCATGGAAAGGAGAAGTTTGGATATTCATTTGTTAAAGTTTGCAAATGCATATGCATGATCAAAAACATCGACGTGAGCTGAATTGTATAAGTACATTCTTTTGAGTCAGCTGTTCTGTGCAAAAAAATCTCCCTGCTCACACTGTATCTCTCTTTCTGCTTCATAGGGAATTATTCCAGTGATGAAAATATCACAAGCACTGGGACTTCTGCATATCAAAGTAAAAAGAAAGAAGGCATGGAAGCGTTGGCTTAAAGGGATGATTCAGTAACCCGCGCTGCAGTCAGTGTGACACAGAATGAATAACACATCCACTCCCCATTCTTTTCAAAACACAATGACCGAGATCAAATCACAGCCACAAATAACAGAAAAACCTTAAACGTGCCTGTGAACATGTGAGCGGTCTACTCTCCTTTTCCTAACATTATTTGCTTGGTGCAGTCATGCACTCACGTACACATCCACAGCACAACTCCAAACCTCGTGGTTCAGTGACGCACAGATGAAGGGAATGAAAAACTATATATGGCTCTTGTGAGTGATTCTTCAACTGACGCAGAGCCACATGTGCCTCTCACGTCATTTCATCACTGAATTTAGATTAAGCTGTCATGAAGTGATTAGTTTCATTTCTTAATACTTTTTTGTGACTTTTCTTTTGTTCTCTGCATGACTTTCCCATGTAAATGAAACACATGCACATGCTGCTTTATCTGGTGACAAGCCAAAAGAAACACAGTCCCATGGGATGCTCACGGTTAGTCTTTCCCTTGTTTTTATGCCCTAGTAACAATTACACATGAGGCATGAGCACGTGTGTTAAATGAATGTTGTCTGATGGTATATTTTCTCTTCATTTTTCTTACAGTTTGAAGTATAAACAAGTTAAAACAAAAATACACTTAAATTTAAGAATACATCCTCTGCAGTCCTGGTAGTGTTTGGCTTTTTTCATTGATTCTTTCGCCAAGTTACTTTATCAGTTATTTTTCCGACAAGTCTTTATCAGTGAGCCACTGAATCCTTTAAACAATTTCTTTTAAAAATCAGTTCATTGATTCATTCTTCGATTAAAACAAATTTTGTTATTTTAAAACAAATCACTGAATCATTCACTCAACTGATTTGTTCAGAATCAAATACAACTAATTGTGTGTTGCTTTGAGACATGCAGCAGTTGATAATGTTGTTGCTTTATTTGTTGGCAGAACAATATTGTGTCTAAGATAAAATATTGCATAAACACACACGCACTCAAAAGTTTGGGGTCAGTAAGGATTAATTCAATTAATCAAGAATGACACTAAAGATTTGTGTCACTACAAAATAATTATTTTTCAAATAAATGCTGCTCTTTTGAACTATCCAACAATTAATCATGAAAAATGATATAAACGTTTTTACCTGCCATATTAATAAATGTGTTTCTGAGCATCATGTCAGCATATTAGAAGGATTTCTGAATAATCTTCTGACGCCGAAGATGTAGCTTTGCCATCACTAAAATAATCAACATTAAATTAAAAAAAAGAGTAATAATTTTTCACAATGTTAATATTTTACTGTATTTTTAAAATCAAATAAGTGCATTATTATATGAGACATCTTTCAATAAACTTTACCGACCACAGACTTATGAATGGCCCAGTGTAGTGTATGCTGCATTTATTAATCATTTCAGATTATTCAAACACAATATGAAAAACATTGACTCACAAAGAAAAAAAAAAGAGAAAACTTTTTTTCAACCTCAATTTAACATACTATTCACCCAAAGTCCAGTATTTCCCAGTGATGTAAGCAGGAAACTGCTGACCTAGAAAACGAACATCCATCTCCCTGGACTTTCACACAGAAAACCTGACGTTACTCCTCTCGTGACAGTGAGAATGATTTCTATAAATGTCCCCTGTGAACACGTCCCTTGTGTATACAGCACTCTTTAACACCACTGCTTATTTGTAGTAGGCCACGCTTAAGATTTTCAACACAGTATATCAAAACTTTGCACGGCACACTCTAAATTTAAAACAGGATCCATGTATGACATCACAGGTGTTAAAGAACTCTCACGAGGCCACTAATATCTTCTCCTGCATCAAACCAACAAGCACTCAGATACTAACAGGTGAATTGTGTTAGTGCTCATTAGCACAAAACACCATCTGCTTTTCTAGCTGCCTGTATATTCCTGTTCTGGGAAATAGCAAGCTCTACCCCACTACCACCACCACCCCCCGACCCCTCAATGCTGGGGCAGAGTGACAGACAAAAGCCGCTTTGTCAAAGAAACAAGATACTTTACATGTGCTACCAAAGAGAAAAACAAGCCAGGTGATTTTTTTTTCTTATTTTTGTTTTAATCAAAACCAAGAAGAACATTGTGTGTAATTAGTGTTACAGGACCCTGTGTGCCTGACAGATGAGAGCTCAATAGCTTGTTTTGTTCCACTCAGGGGGCACTATGTGGCAAGAGGACAGTACATTCGATCATGGCAGTAATTGCATGAGCGCTGTTGGCAGTAATTCATGCTGTCATAATACGAAGGGAACGGCACCTATTGCACTATATAACAACACATATAGAGCCATGTTATGAAGTCACTTCCCAGCAATCTCAGCTAAAGTCTTACATTACATGTACATTACATGGACGCAAGCTGAATGAACAATAAGACATAGATATACCAACCAATATGACAGCAGCTCCCAATGCTTGTTTTCAAGGCAGATTTACAATCATTTAATTGAAATAAATTAGTCTTCTGAGCAAAACTGGCATTTAAAGCACAAACACTGACTCACTGTGAAATAGTAGCCATCTGTGTTGTTTGAAAAGCCTGCATTTTTGACTGGGGATTTATATATATATATATATATATACTGTAAATAACGAGTTTTGGCAGGTTACATGTGTGATGCAAAGAGAGTAAAAGATCAAACTTGGTAATTAAAATATAAATATGACAGGCTCATAACATAAGACATGGAAAATAGAGTTGCAAAGGGACTTTACTTTTCACAAATGGTAATGCAAGATTTGCAATTGCGATTGGATTACGTCACATTTTATGCTTATGAAAATAGTCCAGAATATTCTTCCATAGATTAACACTTTCAACAGTGGGTGAGTAAATAATTTTTCATTTACACAGTTTCACTAACATAATTTTAACTTTCCTTTCAAGTGCTTCAGCTAAGAAACTGCTCGAGTAAAATGAGTAAGTCCTGGGAGAACATATTTTTAATGTGCATGATTTATTCATCTACATTGGTTTCTACATTATTTGTCAAATTTGTTCTCTGCTTGAATTGCCTAATGTCCTCTGCTTTTCTAAACTCATGAGCTGGCTAAAAAAAGCATATGAATTCATATCTTCTCACCTTTATGAATAAGCAAAAGGTGTGTGGCCACTAGTATTTTCACCAACAAAAAGTCAGTTATTTCTATGTTTTGCTGTAGTTTGTCAGTAGTTAATATCAGTTTACGTTTCCAAACATTATTTTTGCCATTAATTGTAATAATCCAGTGACATTTTTGTATGTACAAGGAGTCTGACAGCAGACAGTGCTCCACACCGAGATCTGATCTCACCATCATCAGTCTGGAATAACATGAAGAAACAGAACAAACTGAGACAGACTAAATCCAGAAGCCAACACTCTTCAAGAAACTTACCTGCAAAGCTACTTGAAAAACAATACGCAAGTGCACCTAAAAGCTTTTTTTTTAGTGCATTGTGTGGTAAAACCAAATGTTGATTTAATTTAGTTAATAGAAGTTAATTAATAAAATCTATGTAATTTATTTTGATGGCATCCTCTCTTTACAGCATTTTTACACAAGTGCAATCATGGTTTATTTAGGTAGAAGAAAGTGACTGTTTATTAACTTTCATATTAGAGATCTGCCCTTCCTGACCATTCTTCAGAGTAGTACTTTATCGCCTCAAAAAAAGTAAGTTATCAAACTGACTTGTGACCTACATAAGGAGCAGTGTTTCTTTCTGTGCTGCGTGACAGAGATAAAACCCTGTTACAGCACTTCCTGTGGGGCACGGTCACTGTCAACTGCCATTTCATTAACCCAGCATATTTAAGAACTATTCAATGAATCTCTCATGTGCACAAGTGCACTTGTGCCACTAATATGCACATGCTACTTCTCCTTAAACAAACCCACACAACTGCACTCACATTCTCATGAACAACGCCTAATCTTATCTGAGCCCCTGGATCCCATTTGTTCTTTTATTTGTTTCAGTTGGAGTTATATGTGTCTTTGCTAAAGGATGCTTCAGGGTCTTCCCCACTGACTGTGTGCAGTTCTCTCTCACTCCCTCCCACGGAACAGAATGAAAAATGAGACTCCCCTTTTTTTTTACTTTCCAGGACGAGAGGACAATTACTCTAGTAGGACAAAATGTGAACGCAATCAGATCTGCAATGTTTTAAGGTGGTGTGCGTGAACCTTCAAGGCAGTAATGAACTAATGGGCCTTGTGCTCTGCCAAAAATGTAGAAGAGTGAATTAAGATGTGCTTTATGGAAAAACAAAGCGACTGGTATCAAATGACCTGAATGCATTCAAAACTCTTCTTAGGTGTCCACAAGAGCAGAGCGGAGTGAAAAAGTTATTTAGGCATTTCACAAGTTACCTTTGGCACCAAAAATGTATACATTTGGCCACACCAAAAAATGTATGAATTTAATTGCTTTATCTCCCTTCCTTCAACTTCCTCTGAGTTAGTCCAAAAGCAGACTGATATTTCCATTATATTATATGCTGAGTTGAGTGCAGCAGATTCCAGTTAAAGCGCAGTGTAGCACTGATCCCTGGGATTAAAGCATCAGAACTGGAGACGGTGGTGATTTCGTTAGTTGACTAATGATGACAGAGAAGTTAGGGTTGAGGACAGCTGGTTGAGTCCAAGGTCTTTCTCATGTTTTGCTTCAGCTTCGTAAAAAGGCCTGTGGGATTCAATTGCTCCATCATTTGACTGTGTGGGGATTTCCACACTGGGCAGGGTGGAGCTGAATTCTGACTCGCTTGCATTACTGCAGCAAGCACACCGTTGTCACCAGAGGTGGGTAGAGTACCCAAAAACTGTACTCAAGTAAACGTAAAAGTACTTCTAGAAATATTTACTCAAGTAAAAGTAAAAGTACTAGTCTTGAATAGTTACTTGAGTAAGAGTAAAAGAGTATCGGATAAAAAATCTACTCAAGTAGTTAGTTACTAGTTACTTTGGGTCATATATACTGAGCCTATTTTTATTTAGATATATAGATAAAATGTATGTAATGTATGTGTGCGTGTATAAATGTATATATTTCATCAGCCTTTACTCCAATTTATGTAATTTATTATAAAACCCTGTCTGTTTACTTAAGTAACAGATATAGGTGTCATGCCATAACATATTTTTAATACGACTGACTTTATATTAAATGTGAATTTAACATTGAAAGTTAATGTGATATAAATATTGCTACTAATCTTTCATTGTTCAGAAAGAGAGCAAATAACATTTACATTATCAAAGATCATTTTCACTGACAGTCTAGATTTCAATCACTCTCAGAAACTCCCATTAAATCACTGAAACTGTTAACACTGTGAAATCAATATCTTAATTAAAGATTTGTACACACATCTGCACTTTGTTGTTTCTGATGAGAGAATTCGCCAGAAAGAGGTCTCCAGTCGGCGAGCGAGTGAAGGAAGCACCGGCATTTTAGCGATGACTCATCGGAACGCCTCTGATTGGACAATGCTTTAATAAGCTCAAAAGAATCATGTGTGATTGGTTATAATGCGCAGCGCTGTAAAAACACATCTATATCTGGCTCAGCGCCAGCAAGCAGTCACAGATCAGAATTTAGCAGCTGATGACATGACTTGCTGAACGTACTCGCACCGGTGTGATTGTATTAAAATTAAAAAATCTTAATCGGCTATTTTTTGTCTTTTGGAAGCTGCATTCAACTTGACTCCCCTCTGTTATAAGCCACCTACAACAAACTAATGTCACAGTGGTATCGTGTACTGTAATCGAATGTAGCCCAAGTTATTACCTGTTAAACAGTAGACAGCACACGAGGTGTTCATCTAATAAGGATCTCCATCGCTAGCAAATAATAGCCTTTGCAGATTTGCTTTCAATTCAGTGCAGTTCCAGCCACGTTTTCAACGCTGCTGATGTTCTTAAATGTTACAACTCTGAGTGAACCACTTCAGACGCTCAGCGCGTGCGGCAGGGATCTGAACGACTCATTCAAACTGATTCATGAACCAATTCACTCGTTTGCCAATTGGTTTGATCAAGCCTTTGAACAGAATTGACTCAAAAGAATGAATCATTCGCGAATGGGCATCGCTCATTGCCCAGAGAAAAGTAGACGGCGCGTTTGGAATAAACTGAAGCATTTATAACGTTTATTGCATTAAGATTAAGTAACGAGAGGAGCGTCGCCCACAGTAACGAAGTAAAAGTACAGATTTTCCCCAAAAAATTTACTCAAGTAAGAGTATAAAGTACCCAACTTTAAATATACTCCGAAAAGTATTAGTTACCCCAAAAAATTACTCAAGTAAATGTAACGAAGTAAATGTAACTCGTTACTACCCACCTCTGGTTGTCACTGTGTAATGAGATCTGCGTCACAGGCTTACACTTTTAATGGATTTATTGCATAGTTTTTAGTCTATGTGCCATGCATGATTTCTTTGCAAGAATATTTTCGGTTTACTTATGAAAATGCACCATATTTACACTACAGTAAACCATCCTTGAGAATTTGTTAACAGGTGAAGCAGCACATTTTGCATGTTTTCATGATTACCCTATTGCCATATTTTAATTATCATAATGCAAAAAAAGATGCCACTTACTGTAATGGAAATAGATTTATGTTTATTATACTGATTTATTTAAAAGTATTTTTACATTTCAGTCAAATTGTTTGTACTGCTAGCCAGTAAATGTATCAATAAACTGATCAAAAGGGACAGTAAAGAAGATTTCATTGTTACAAAAGATATTATATTTCAAACAAGGACGTTTTTTTCTTTCTATTCATCACATCCTGAAAAATGTATCACGGTTTTCATCTCTTTTCAAAAAGAATGGTAAGAATGAATAATAAAATGAAATGTTTCATATTTATTCAAAATAATATTAGAATGATTTCTGAAGTATCATGTGACACTGACGACTGCAGTGATGGCTGCTGAAAATTCATTTCCATCGCAAGAATAAATCACATGTTAAAATATATTAAAACAGTTATTTTATTGTAACAAAATTTTATTACTGTATATTTAATCAAATAAATGCAACCCTGATGAGCATAAAATACTTATTTCATTAACATTAAAATAAGAAAGAAGTTTTGAATATTACATAATTGTACCATTTAGTTTTAAAGTATTTCAAGTTTTAAGAATATTAGAAAAAAAAAATCAATATTTGAAAGATGATCTTGTACTGTTTCCATGAGATTTACTCTCTGTGTAATATCCTTGAAGAATGATTTGCCAACAGGGAATGATGTAATCCATTCCAGTGTAATGACATTCATCAATGTAAAATATCACACTGCAAAATTAATTATTCCAAAGTCCTGACAAATTTATACCTGCATTTGTTCCCATGCACAGCACACTCACATGGACACCAATTAAATCACCCCATGTCTTTGCACTTAATTTGACACATCATTTAACCCTTTTTCTCATTTGATAGATAAAGGAGAAACGGAGCCTTTTAGCTTCTTGTCTGTACCCTTATGCAACCACCATTCAGAGACCCTTTTATTGGGCATCCTATTGATCAAGAGAGGCAGGAATTGAGTTTGGTTCAAATCAGTGAGCAACACAAACACAGCATGAACCAATGGGCCACATGAGTATTGCATGGCTCCTCTGCCTGCCAGGTAACAGGAGTTGACAAAGGCTGAAGCACTTTACTAGAGACTGAGTGAGCAGGAGTGCTTTTAAGAGCTTTGAATGAGGGGTCATTAGCGCCTGAGTGACTTCATCAGACCAGACCGTTTTAGCTGCTGCGTTGAGGAAGATAGTGTGCTTTAGTGCGGACATGAGCAAACACAGCACTGGGAATGGCTCTTTTAGCCTATCAACTAGAAGATTAGAGCAGACCTCAACCAACACAATCTAATAACAGCTGCTTCCGGCCTCACAGGTGTTCGATGCCTGAGCATGGCCAAAGCTGGGAAATATCATTATCAGTATCAAATGAGAGCACAGGTTCTTCTATATTGAGATTTGCAGTCAGTTGCATGCTTATTATGAGGCAGGCAGGAAGGAAATGAATAAGTGGATTCATTATTAAAATAAACATGCCTCCAGAGGGTGTTTAAAACAGCTTATAATAAATGGCCAATCACTATCGAAAGGTGCCTGCACACCTTAACCAACAGCCTGGGAACAAATTCATCCATTGAATGTAACGATTGACTAAACTGTTTGTGTGATTTAGGCTCAGATGGTGAGCACTCTGAGGGAGTATGGCCTCTTTTAAATGCCAGATGTGTCATTCATAGTCTCAGTGTGTCACATTGATAACAGAAACATGCTCCAAGGCCTGCACTCGGTGACGACACACAGAATGCCAGCGCTGAGGTCAGTGCCAGTGCAGATGAAATTTCAGGACCAAATAAACAAGCATCTCTGTATCAACACTAGATTATCACTATGAGAGATCTGCTAATCAAAATATGGAATTGCCGGTCTTTGGCACACCGCATCACTGATTTAATTTTAGCAGCTGTCAAATACAGTCTGATAATGTCATAGTTATCAAATTGTTTATCATATTATCATGTTACAGACATGGCTCAACGAATCCAAAACATTCAGCGATTCAGTAAATAAGAAATAGTGAAATAGCACCATCTCATGGCACACATTTGATCATAAAATACAAATATTTTGTTAGTGACAGACATTATAAAAAAAAAAACAATAAAATAAAAAATACTTTATCATTTATTTAGTTAAGGATTCATATTTTAACTTTTAACCTATTAATAACTTCTTTTACACTATTTTTACATAATGGCTATAGTTATTGATGCACATCTCTGCTTAAAAATAAAGGAAAAAATGTATCCCCGGGGTTAAAATATACGTTTTTGCAGGGTTGCCTTGGTAAAATTAGCACTTTAGGGGCTAAATATCACGTTAATGGGATTGGGGTTGCTTCAAACCGCGGACATGAAAAACAACCACAGACTTGGTTTACTTTATTACTTTACTTGGTTCGATTCCCCCGGGAACACGTTAGGTAAAAATTGATAGCCTGAATGCACTGTATGTCGCTTTGGATAAAGAGTCTGCTACATGCATAAATTTATGCCCACCCAAAATAATAAAAAAAGGTTTTAGAGAGAAGGTGTATACAGGTCATTGTATGTGTGAATTGCATTTGTTATTCTTAAGAGCCCATCATTTAAAATGTATAAAAAATATATTTTATAATAAGTTCACAGAAATGAACTGTATGGCCAAATGTATATGTGGAAATGAAGTCCAATGAGAACAAGTGAGCTTTTCACAAAAGCACAGTGCAATTATTTACTACTGTATGAGTGAGGACAAAAGCCATACCTGCAATAAATAACCTCAACTCACCTGGAAGCAGTTGACTTTATCTTGTGCAGAACTAAGCAAGGAGTTCTGTTTGCGTGTCTTGAGCTCAATCAGGACCCGCTCCCCCTTCTGGTTATATATGAGTTCATCAATGACCCCATGACAAAAACACCTTCGTGCACACCAAAGACAGGAAACTCTCACCCACGTTCTCCTGAAACAAGATGTTTGAAAATTAAATGTTTAAAATTGATCGGAGTACAAAAACAGCACCTAACACTATATTAACATTGTCAACTAACCCGCTTCATAAAGCGGTATCATGTGCAACATATTGAGAAGTTTGATAGCTTCTGCATCTTCTCTATAGTCCAGATATCCACAGGGACAACGTCCTAAATCTCCCGTTCTGGAGATTAAAGTTATGGATCGGATTACTGAACATGAACAAGATATTTTGCTGCACTATATTCAAATGTGTATTATAAACATCAGTGTTCACCTCTTGATAAATTAATTTCTTTTCCGATCTGCAGCTTAGCACGTTGCATTTCCTTTCTCTTGACAAATGGCTTTAAAAGACTGTAAAGAGTCTTCATCTCACACCAAGACAGGTCACACAGGAGGATCACACTCAGATGCCACTTGGAGAAGCGTTGCATTGGGCTGAAGCTGTTTCCATCGAGGCTTTCTCTCTTTAAACCCCTCACATTTTCTGTTTTTACGGTTTCTTGTCCCATAGCCTCTTCATTCTTCCTGAACAGAAGAACAACGTCACGTGACAAAAGCACAAGAAATAACAAATGCTGCAGTTCAGCAGAATAACTTGGGTTCCATGTCTGCACACAATACCCGACTTGTGCACTGATGAGGTGGACGCACAGGGGCTATCAAAGTTCACTGAGTGTTCACCATCAATTTCACTACTGAGAGGACACTGGGGCTTTCGAAAGACATAAAATACTTTGTTTATGTGTATAAATTTTAACAACAATGTACAAGTTTTGAGTGGAAAGACAGACAGGTAAAAATATACAGATGATAAGACAAACAAACAAACAAACAAACAGAAACAAGATACACAACACGACAATGCCATCCTGTGTCCAGAATTAGTAGTATTACTACAATCACAACTATTGACCAAAATTATACAATATTTTAGGTGAGAGCAGGGGCGAAAGTACAATTTTTCAGAAAAACATCATTTTAAAAAATAATGTTGTAGACAGAGATATATTTCTGCTGTGGCCAGTAACTCAGAAGTGTGGTCTATCAATACCAGTTGGTATTTTGTAGAAATGTAGAAAGACTTCAGTATAATTTCACTTTGAACATACGTTGCACATTGTTACTTTCGACCCCATCGGTTGGGACGAAAGTAACACAACAATATAAGCTAGATTTTTTTCTGTTACTCTTATTTTTCTTAAGTATACCTGATTGTGACCTTGTTAATATGTAACTGCAAACATATTTTGTCCTTTATCTTTGCAAAAAAATTATTAAATTACATTTTCATATTTTCATTTTAAATTTAAGTTTCATCAGATGTCTCAACACCTGACTGTATTTTTTTATTGCCAATTTCAATGTATTTTTATAAAACATTTTTTTCAACAGAATGTACAATATAAAAATTTAATTACATTAGCATAATAAAAAAACCTCTAAACATAATGTAACAGTAGGCCTATTTATGTTTCCATCCAGTTGTTTTTATTTATAAATTGAAAGTTTGCATTAAAACATCTGGAAACACTGCAAATTCATAGGTGGAGGTGTAAAGGCTAAGATATGGCTAAAACCTAATGTGAAGTAGCAGCTGCCCAGAGAGTGATGTTCCTCTATGTCAGAAACGCCCTCTCAAAAACATCTGGATAAAACCATACCTCTGTCTGTCTTTCTGAACCTCACTCAGACATATTCTTTTGGTATAATATGACATAAACATTTTAATAAATAATGCAAGACACAGAAATTTACAATGCACTGGAACAAAATAAATACTTTTTTTCACTGTAGCCCCTACCGATGCGTTGTTGCTCATCGAACAGTTGTTGTGAAACAAACACATCCATCTGAAAACGAAACTAAAGTTTCAAACCATTATATCAACTGTTTCAGGAACATAATTGTTTGCATTATTTGGTATACGACATGCTCGAACATTTCTCTACAATGTCAATCCCCCTTCAACACCTTTAAATGCATTCGATATGGGTCTTCCTCACTTGTTTTTTTTCCCTCCCCCTTCAACACCTTTAAATGCATTCGATATGGGTCTTCCTCACTTGTTTTTTTTTTCCTCTCCTGTTTACGTCTGATATCAATGCCTCACACTCCATCCCAGTAGGTGACGGAATATGCACCAAAGCTGATTTGCTAACCGCCATTAAACGTTAAAGAAGAAGAAGAAGAAGAAGAAGAAGATTGGTATAAAAAATGCAACAGTGAGGCACGGAAAGGAATGGCGTTTTTGACGTCCGGTAGTTAGTTGTAGTTCTTCCCGTATTTAAATAAAAATGGAAATTAACATTTGAATGAAACAACGATCAAGAAACACTACTGTGAATCAAAACACGTCAGATCAGACCATCATTGCCATATTAATACAGGTGGGTAGTTTAACTAGGGATTATAGGAAAGATGCTGTTATAGCCGCCATCATTACAATAATGTAACATATGATGATCTAAATCGAATCTCTTGGCATTTTCATTCCGGTATCACGGGAGGGTTAACCCTTAAGACACTTCAGCGAAAAACAACACTAGATGAAACCCCCATAACAGACAAGAGTGTGTATAAAGCCCAAAACAACACATAAGATTATGAGAGATCTGAAGAACAAGCCTGGAGGACACACATGCTCCCAGAAGACCTGGAAACAGCAAACAGAGAATAGACAACACAATAAGCTGTGGGTATCCGCAGTCAGGCACAACCAATCTAAAAAGATGCCACCGAAGACAGCCATGAGCCAGTCCCAGGAGAGTCTGAGGTGGGTGGGAGTGCTGGCTGACCATGTGGAAGAAGAAAAGAGGATTGAGATTTATAAAACCAACAGAAGGAGGCGGTATCTGGATGCTCAAGATGATCTCATGGAGAGCTTGGCCTGCCCTGACATCCAGTAAAGTTATTGTATTAAAGAAACTTATACATAGCACTATATAGATTTTAAAAAACAATTGCCTTCATATTTAATCTGAACCAAAGGCCTTATTTGTCATACTATATCTGTAATACTTACTCACACTTCTAGGGGGCTTTAAAGAACAACAAATGAGAAGATAACTAGTAGCACTACTTTGTATTTGAAGTAGAGTCTTGTTATCTAGCATGATTTGCAAACATTAAGGACAAACAACACGTCACTTTAAAAATGTATTTATTTCATTTGAACTGTTAATAACCATCATAAAAGGAATTCGATTAAAAAAAAATTAAAAACTATTTTACACAGCTACAGATTTTAAAACCAGCACATTTGTGTCACACTTGATCAATGACTGTGCACAGTATTAAAGAGAATTAAAACACGAACAGGAAATAAATAGGGAAAAATTCCACTGATAAAAACATTTTTTTTAAACTGAGATGCTGTTATTTACATTATAATTTATTTCAGACACTGGTCTACAGATGCCTCAGTCTGCAGTTTTGGGCATGACTGAGTTCAGTTCTAATGTGACCCCACTTCTCATTTTCCTTCATGGGTACGATACAGAGACTGGCTTACTGAAACCAAGCAGAGCTGTGGAAGGCAGCTAGCCTTTATATAAAGAAAAATGTTTGACAGCTAAAGTGTCCTAATGGATAATTACTGTAGTAAAATACACAGACAATGTTAGTTTGAGATGGAATTAATGTTTTCATCCAGATACACTCACCACCCTCTGTGCAAAGACACATACCCTGTTTCTTCATAAAACACTTTTTAGGCCATAATATATGAACGTTACCCTTCTAAAGCTCAGTGAGACTGAACCTGTGAAATAGAAACATCCCAGACAGCAAGCAGTTTCGGCCCAGATCTGGCCCACATCTGGCCTGCATGGATTTCGCGCGGGCCAGATCTGAGCCGGATCTGGGCCGAAACTTCTTGCTGTCTGGGATGTGGAAAAATGTTTGTACTGAATATCCACCTTTGTAAACCAAACCTAAACTGCACCCTTGTATTATTCTAATACTTACTTTATGATCGGGTAAAAGTTTGCTCTCTAGTAAATCATGTATTTCTCTATGGCCAATTATGTGCCAAAATCAAATCTAACCTTCAAACCAATGATGGCCCAAGATTAGAGGAGAATATCTGAAACTTGAATCTCACCATTAAATAATCAACAACATGTCTACGTACAATTAAAAACCATTGTTGTACATTACCATTGATAACTGATGGAGAAAACACATACAAATCTCCATATGCTGCTCCTAAGCAAACCTTCAAACATAGCAACACAGTTGCTTACACTTCCTTCAGCTTAAAACAAACTAAAACTGCGCATCTGTCTAGGGATCCCCTTTCCAACTGGCAACAATTTCAGTCCGAGTTTCCTTTTTTCCTTCTTTGGACTCAATGAATGTAGGCGGTGGTTTATATATGGTACATATGGGCGTAACTTCAGGCACAGATGCTTGGGTGTCTTTTAAAGACTAGCCTGGCAATCAGAAGCCTGCATCTCTACAGCAGAGAAGAAGCGCTTGGTCAGCTTGTGCCCGTCATATTTGAGCTGGGTGGTGTAGAAGGTCCGGGTGTGTTTGGGGTACACTATGGTGGTGCTCTGGTAGCGCTGCACCCGCTGACGGGGCTGGAACTCCAGCTGGGTCTTGTAATGTCTCCAGGTGCTCTGAGGCAGGGCCAACACCGTCTGCCTGCACATCTCCAGACCCAAACCCTTGGGCTGCAGGGTCACGTCCTGGATGAAGTGCCGATCTGAATCATAACGCACTGATGACGTGTATCTGTAAGAACACGTGTACCAAGTTAGTGCTACATATGAAATGCACCTGCCCAGAGCAAATCACCCAAATCCCAAAATCATGCGATAATCACAGTAAAAAAACAAAAAAAAATTTTTTTTACCTTATTTCTTTCAGTGGCAGAGGATCAAGTTCAATTCCTTCTCCATAGGACAATGCATGCAAATGGCGATTATTATGAACCTGTAATTAAGATTTTTTTAAATATCATTTGTATTTGATTATACATGCATACAAACATATCATTTTAACTATATATCATTTGAACTAAAAATTTATTAAGAACAACATAAACATTTAAATAAACCTAAATACCAATATTTAAAATAAATAACCTAATAAAAATGACACAACACACATAACTGTGTTTTGTTAATATTTTTGCATTAAGAAACCATACCACATCTGGCCCTCTGTTCTCGTCTTCTGTAATCGGGGTACCAGCCCCGGTGTTCTGTCGATTTGTGCTGCCTTGTCGAAAAATGCTACCTCCCATTAAAACCAATGGTAGCATAATTCGATAGCGAAAAGTGTTACCTATCAGATTTTGCTTCATGCATGATATTAATAAGGTGTGAGGCTTTATTAACATGTACACCTACCCCAACCCTAAACCTACCCTTACAGTATGATAAATACAGTGTTGGTAGCATAATCTGATAGGTAGCATTATTTGTCAGAACACCGGCGCCCTGCAGTAACCAGACGCTCGGGCTCGGGGGCAGACCGGAGTCAGGACTGTCCAGCGGCCGATCAGCTTTCAAATTCATATCCAGCGGATCGTCGTCACACACATTCCGCAGGTTCAGTCTTCCCACCATTGCTTTTAAAGTTGCTCAACACTTGCTCAACAGTTCCACAAGTTCTACAAATAATGCAGTTAAATCGAATTATGCGCAAAACTGTCTTTCTCTGTTATTTTCGCGGGGTAACCAGGGCTGACAGTGATCCGGGCGGAGTAAAGTAAACCAGCTGTGTGATGATGCCGTGAACGATCGTCGATAATCCGTTTCGTGTCGCTGACTCACCGCTCCCGTTTCCTCCGAGACTTTGAAACTCAGATCTGAAGCTGCTGCAGATGTGTTTGTTGTAGCCAAGTTCAAATGGCTTTATAAAAATTCAGAGCAAAATGGAAACATTCAGTCAGGGGGTCATCGCCGGGGAAGGTAGCGCAAGTTTCCCTGCTTGTCAGTCTGCCTGCATTCAAAATTGTCCGCACTCAATGACATTCATTGTTTTACAAGCGCCTGCGAGAAGGGAGACGCCTTTTAAACTGCCTCCCACTGCTGATTGGAGTCCCAATTACAGAGAGTCAGGAGTTCCTCCCTTTAAACACTGGCCAACTTCACATCGAGCTTAGGAGCAAGTAGAGTTAAAAATCACACAAATCAGTAAAGAAAAGAAAAAGAAAACTGTTTCACTGGCATCTATCTATCTATCCATCCACCCACCCATCAGTTTGTCTGTCTATTCACATAACAGTCATACAGTACATAAAATAAAGACCACAGTTTTGTCAAAGCCAATACAGGCAACAAATTAATTTTTTTATTGACAATTAATATCTGCAGTTGATATTAAAAAGATGTCCTATTCACAGACAGCAGGAATGTTTTCGTTATAAATCACAGCGGAAATCAATGCAAATATTGCAATCAAACATCACATTAGCCCATCCGACATAAATCATAAATTCACTGCAAACATTTTAGCTTTGATATGCACTGCTGCTGAGATCTTTTAACAGGTACATGCCACGTGCAGAGAATAAACAGTTTACGAAGGAGAGGGTGATTTTGGATTAAATGATTAAGATTACAGTAAACCGATTCCATGGTTCAAATAATGAGTTATTAAAAGGACTATAAAATAAGTTATTTCAAACAATAGGTAAAAAAAAAACTAATACTTTCTTTACACAAGTAAACAGCAGATGATACAAAGTAAAAGAATGTGTGCACACTCATATTTCTGCATTCCAATAATCTCCCATGAACTACTGTTATTGTTTGTGGAGAAAATGTGTCTCCCATGGGAAAGTGCAGGTGGTAATTATTTCTTGCTTACAGCTCCTGTAGGGATAAGACATCTACAATAGGTTTCTTTTTTCACCCCAACCTGGGCAAGTATTTCAAAAGCCAAAACAACTGGTTTGTCATTTCAGCAGGAGACAGGAACTCCCAAGCTCCTCTGTTGTGGAGCACCTGAGACCTGAAATCTCACTCTCCTACTCCACAGGCAACTTTACCCAGAGCACAGCCAAGACACACAGCTGTTTATTGTTAAAGTGAGGGGACAATTATAAAACCCCTGGATTTAAATCATTTTAATGTTGAAATCCCAGACCAGAAGTCTTTGTGCCAGGATAGCAGCAGGTTACTTTTCTGAGCCACACTGCCCTCTGTTTTGCTTTAAGTACAAGCATATTTCAGAGAAATGTGCAAAATAAATGACACTGTCGGTATTAGTGTTGTAAAGTGGAGGAAAAAAAGGGGGGGGGGTGACTCACACATGCCAGTTATGTGTTGAGGTTGAGGAAAGGACTTGAATCATAAAGCTCATAGTATTACAGTCATGAAAGCCTCAAAGTTAAACCATGATCTGTAAGAGAACATAAATACAGAAGACATAGCAGTGCTATTTATACACCATTCTCAATATGATAAAACTGTTGTCAGGCCATGCTGAATATCCAGACAGAGCACTTAAATTATTAGATTGATAGGAATAAAGTTCCTTCTAATTTACTGAATCCTCTTTTTAATGAGCTTTTCCAGTTTGCGGATCCGGGAAGATTCTTGTTCAGGGGTGGGGGCGCTGAAGGACAATGATGGGCCACCGTCTGGTCCTGATGGCGGATTAGACAACCTCTGTCTGAAAAGCTCCAGCATGGTGCTCTGCTCACTCCGTTTCAGGCCCTATAGAATTAGGGGGGGGGAAGAGGACTCTTTTGACCAATGAATTTCAAAGATCTTTTCAATAATTTATGTGCATAGCTTACTGATGGTGGAGCGATGTTCATTTAGTAGTTGTGAAATCCATCGGCAACCAGTAACGTTGTTATGTACCACAACAATCTTATTCCAAAGAGCTCTTTGCCTCTACCCATCAGGAGATGTTTGTATACTTGCATTCAGAGGTGGGAAAACCTTTTTTCTAACCCATCTACGTACATGCACTAACCCAGCTGATTTTAATTTGCACTGGTGAGAGGAAGGACTACTTAGTGAAATCAGCTGCTGTCTTGCCTTGTCTTTCCGTACTTCTTTTTTTTTTTTTTAGAGTGTTCGATAGTTTTTCCCGTCATTCCACTTTATTAAACATAACTTTTTTATGGATTGTAATATGATTTTTCTGCATATATTTTTTGTGTTAATAGCATCATCTAGTTTAAATTTAATGGGAATTGCTGCATTGGAACTGTTAAATAAATTAAAAAGTTGACGTGTTGAATACTTATTTCCCCCAATGTTACATACAATACATATTACAAGATTTTATCAATTTTAAAATTCCTTTTATGTGGGGTCCCTGATTTACTGGTGGTGGGATCTCATGAAATATGAGGATGATGCAAATCCCTGATGCAAATAAAACAGGCTCACCTTCATATCTAGAATCTTTTGGAACGTCTCAGGATTGCTGTCAGCAAGGAGCTTGATGTAGTTGTCCACAAAGACCACGGACGGCTCGTGAGGGGCCATGACCACCTGAGAGGTGAGGAGAAACACGTCAGTTAAACTCCAGCTGGGTTTTCCAAACTCAAAATTAACATTTTGTGGGGTATAATGAGAGAGTCTCAATTGAGCAGTAAAAAGAGGTTAAATGGGGTACAGGCCTGAATTGTGAATTTCTTTCTTTTCCCTCCAATTTTGAGAGTGGAAAAAATGTTTAACTGTATATCTTGCAAATATTTAGATTTGTAAGAGGGCAGAAGAACACATGGCTGACAGATGCAACAGATGCATTTTAATCCGCACCCTGTGCAACATTCCCCTTTATACAATAACTATTATTCTTTCTTTTCTTTTTACTCTCAGTACCTGAAGGAATAAGCCAGGGTATGCGGATAAGGGTCAAGGCAAAGTGGGACACGGAACACTTTGGATGGTCTTGAATTCTAAGCGTTCCTTCCTTTCCCTTTTAAGTGATTTACTTAGCGACCGTCCTGGAGACAGGCCAAGGGAAAGCCTTGAGGAGGCTTGTTATAGTTACCTCGTTAAAGAGAAAGAAAGAATAGAGAATAGAGTCTGCCTTTCTGTTAATTTCCAAAGGAGCCACAATGGAGAGAGACAGGCAAAATAATAATTTTAAAAAAAACCTATAAGACTGTGGAAAACAGCCACGTCTCACAGGCAGCAGCAGCAGAATGCTTGGCTCGCAGTGCCTCCTTCAGCTTCACATCTCTCTGAGGTTTGGACCCTATGATGGGCAGGAACCCGTTCCCAGCCAAGGAAAGAGAGAAAAAGTGAAGACATCTTTAACAGATTACTCTCCACGTTTACCCTATAATGAGCATCATGTGGAAAGCCAAGCCACCACCAGCAGTGAGGTCCTGTTTCACCCATAAACCGCTTAACGGGTGTCGCACTTAACTGATGTAATTCATCAATGATTAAGAAAGAATGATGACAAAGCGAGACTGTGGTGGCAAATGATTGTGCTATTGTTCCACAAAGCAGAACACAAAAAATAACCAATGCTTTGTATGGCCACATGGCAGCAGAAACATTGATGTTAAGAAGTGTACTGAAGTATGAACGGCTCTTCCAGGAATTTCAGAACAAAATGCTGATGAAGATGGTAATTACCTAAGAGGCACCGGGGGCCCAACAAAGCCAATCATTAAATGCCAACCAAATTTTAAAGACCCACCGTATGCAAGTGTTTCTTAAGCAGACCTTCAAGTGTCTATGAATGGCCACTGGTCATGTGCTTATGTTTGACTTTTATTGTGAAATCTGGCTGCTCGTGTTGTGGGAAGATCAGGCTGTCAGTTCAAAGATAACTCCGCTATTACAGGTATAGTTCACCCAAAAATCAATTACCGTTGTCATGTTTGTATTGTTCATTTGTGTTTTGGAAATGAACGAAAGTCTTTTGGGTTTGGAACAAAATTTTCATTTTTGGGCAAACTATCCCTTTAAGTTGGTTGGTTAGTTTTTTAAAGCCATGCCAGCTTCCTTGGCTTTTTTTTTTCATGGCGAGTAACAAGTTTAAATACGATTAAAGAACTATTTAAACACCTATATAAAGTTCACTTTTGTTTAGCTAAAAACTCAAGAAGGATTTAGGGTTGACTTTCTTCAAAACGTGTTTACTGAGAAATACAATAATCCTAAGAGTACTTAAACCAGCACAATTTAATAAAACTTGTTTAAGAGATAGTGGACTATGGCACTGAGAGCATGATATATTCATGTAAGACTTTATCAAAGTGGCCCATGTTTTCTTATAATGTTTTTTGTCTTATATATATATATATACACACACACACACACACACACACACAGTCGTGGCCAAAAGTTTTGAGAATTAAATAAATATCGGAAATTGGAAAAGTTGCTGCTTAAGTTTTTATAATAGCAATTTGCATATACTCCAGAATGTTATGAAGAGTGGTCAGATGAATTGCATAGTCCTTCTTTGCCATGAAAATTAACTTAATCCCAAAAAAACCTTTCCACTGCATTTTTTTGCTGTCATTAAAGGACCTGCTGAGATCATTTCAGTAATTGTCCTGTTAACTCAGGTGAGAATGTTGACGAGCACAAGGCTGGAGATCATTATGTCAGGCTGATTGGGTTAGAATGGCAGACTTGACATGTTAAAAGGAGGGTGATGCTTGAAATCATTGTTCTTCCATTGTTAACCATGGTGACCTGCAAAGAAACGCGTGCAGCCATCATTGCGTTGCATAAAAATGGCTTCACAGGCAAGGATATTGTGGCTACTAAGATTGCACCTAAATCAACAATTTATAGGATCATCAAGAACTTCAAGGAAAGAGGTTCAATTCTTGTAAAGAAGGCTTCAGGGCGTCCAAGAAAGTCCAGCAAGCGCCAGGATCGTCTCCTAAAGAGGATTCAGCTGCGGGATTGGAGTGCCACCAGTGCAGAGCTTGCTCAGGAATGGCAGCAGGCAGGTGTGAGCGCATCTGCACGCACAGTGAGGCGAAGACTTTCGGAAGATGGCCTGGTGTCAAGAAGGGCAGCAAAGAAGCCACTTCTCTCCAAAAAAAAACATCAGGAACAGATTGATCTTCTGCAGAAAGTATAGTGAATGGACTGCTGAGGACTGGGGCAAAGTCATATTCTCTGATGAAGCCCCTTTCCAATTGTTTGGGGCATCTGGAAAAAGGCTTGTCTGGAGAAGAAACGGTGAGCGCTACCATCAGTCCTGTGTCATGCCAACAGTAAAGCATCCTGACACCATTCATGTGTGGGGTTGCTTCTCATCCAAGGGAGTGGGCTCACTCACAATTCTGCCCAAAAACACAGCCATGAATAAAGAATGGTACCAAAACACCCTCCAACAGCAACTTCTTCCAACAATCCAACAACAGTTTGGTGAAGAACAGTGCATTTTCCAGCAAGATGGAGCACCGTGCCATAAGGCAAAAGTGATAACTAAGTGGCTTGGGGACCAGAATGTTGAAATTTTGGGTCCATGGCCTGGAAACTCCCCAGATCTTAATCCCATTGAGAACTTGTGGTCAATCCTCAAGAGGCGGGTGGACAAACAAAAACCCACTAATTCTGACAAACTCCAAGAAGTGATTATGAAAGAATGGGTTGCTATCAGTCAGGATTTGGCCCAGAAGTTGATTGAGAGCATGCCCAGTCGAATTGCAGAGGTCCTGAAAAAGAAGGGCCAACACTGCAAATACTGACTCTTTGCATAAATGGCATGTAATTGTCGATAAAAGCCTTTGAAACGTATGAAGTGCTTGTAATTATATTTCAGTAAATCACAGAAACAACTGAAACAAAGATCTAAAAGCAGTTTAGCAGCAAACTTTTTGAAAACTAATATTTATGTAATTCTCAAAACTTTTGGCCACGACTGTATATATATATATCTTAATATATCTATAAGATCTTGCACAATTAGAGCTGAACCCATTATGAGCATTAGGTGGATTAAAGCTGAATTCCAGGCAGTTAAAAGTCAGGAGCAGGAAAGCCCCAGAGAGCCTATTAAAAGCCTGTGGAGCATGCATAGGGCTGGAGACAGTGGTCAGGGAGAAGAAGGATGGCCTGGAGATCAGGGGGATGAAGATCCACTGAGACAAAAGCTATCCATTCCTCCAGTTGTATTTGATACAACAGAGCTTATATGTAAATATAAATTGAGATCTATGAGTGAGGATTATTAAACTGTGGACTGCTAAACTGCAGGGAGGAAAGTGAAGGCATGTGAGCACTTTCTGTCTCTCAGAGAGAGCTAATTAAACCAGATGTGCACAGCTTAGTAAATAACTGCGCTGCACCACGCAGAGCTTTATGAGCAGCTGATCATTAAAGACTTTCCTGTATTGAGCTTCTCATCAGGGAGGCCCGTTTAAGACCGAACCGGGTGAGTGAAATCTCAAATGTTTAATATCCGGGAATGCATGTGAGGTTCCCACCTTGAGGATCATCTCCGCTCGAGTCATTCCTTTAACCACTATTTTGGTGTAGCTGGCCGGGGCTTTACGGACCACCTGAGAGCCAATGGAGGGGAGGTCTAGAAGAACGGTCTTGAGGGAATGTGTGTCCAGGAGTAACTGTTCAGAAGAAAGAAAATAAAGAAATATGTTCTGAAGGTCCATGAAACCCAAACATCCCAGTGTCTAAATCCCTACCTACCTGCTCTGCTCCAACCATGCTGATTGGCTTACACCTGAACAGGTGGTTGATGAACTTTGGAATGAAGGAGCTGGAAGGTATGGATGAAAATAAAAGAGTCAGTAGGAGGTTAACAAACGCTGTGAACGTAATGACGAGACTTTGTTGCACCGATTAGTGAGTGACTCCGGGTACTGACTTGGTGAACTTAATGCAGAACTGGGTGAAGTATTTCCGGGTGGAGGCCAGGTTGTCTCTGATGATGGGCACATTTTGTTTGATGTGCATGATTACAGAGGTCACATACGGGCTTTGGTCTCCCACATGTTCCACACTCTGCCACGGCATCTGTACAAACATACAGAAAGTCAACTTCAAGGCTAGTATATTATTCTAAAGACTCTCTGGACATTGTTAACATTGACAAAAACTAAAAAAAAAAAGTTTTACAAACTGAAATACAATAAAGTTCATATTAAATGAAAAACTCACAATGAAAACACTGAAAACTAGAAAAGTTCCCTTGGCAACTAAATGAAATAAAATAAGTTTATGTTGAAGCTCCAAATTCACAAAACCTAAAAAATAAAAGCTAAACAGAAACTAACAAAAATTAGAAAAGCACATAGCAAAAGTACTGAAACTTAAGATGAAATTAAAATAAAAGCTGAAAATATAAAAATAAATTCAAAAAAAAAAAAAAGACTGATATTCAAATTCTGCCTGATAACAATAAAATCAAATTATTTTCATGTTATGGCCAATAACCTGGTTATATTAAAATTATTTGTACTATTTTATCTAATTTTAAAAAGAAATAACATTTAGGCATCACAACATTCTAATGTAGAATATGGGAAATTGATAAACATTTTGAGATTTGCTAAACATTACATTCAACAGTGTTATTAAAGATATAGTTCTTGTAAAAATGAAAATTACTTGAGGGTAATTCATGGGTTAATTTTCATTTTTGGCTAAACTATCCCTTTAAATTATTAGTGTTTTTATAGATTAAGTTTAGGTGAATGTTAGATAACAGCAAAGGTCATTTAAATAAAAAAATCCAACATCAGCAGGTATGATAAATTAAACCATAAAAACTTTTAATATCATCTGAAGACTGCTATTGTAACAATATGTTACCTTGCTCATTGCTGTGAGGGCTGGATCACATGCAGCATCCAGATCCTGAACCAAGAGCTGGATACTGTTTGAGATAACCCTGCCAAACAGAAAGATTCATGGGAAAATTACTTAACAGCTAGCAATTAATTTCCTTGGGCAAATATGTTTTTACTTCGTATTGGGCATCAAGTTAAGTGTGACTGGTATTTACGTGCTAAAAGTGTCCATCTCCCCAGTTAAATTGATTCTCTCCATTAGGGACTTGTCCACCTTCTCCTTGAGCTTCTCCTCCAGCTATGGACATGATATAGGACATGTGCATTATTAAAAACAAAAAACCCTATTCATTTTTAACATGTGAATGAAGAATGTGTAGTGGGTCACCTGCTGTGTGGTAGCCAGGCAGTATTCAGCCGTGCTTAAGATGCTGCAAATAAGACACAACTCTTCCATTGTGAACTTGGCCACTTCTGATCCCTCTTTCTCCTTCAGCAAGCTGCTGATGGTCAGACCACCACTACTGGTGCTGGTCCTGCATGAAAACATGCACAAACATGGTTACCAAAGCTACCTTACTCAACCCTTCTGCCATCCCGCTGAAAGAAACAAAGAAAAAAAGACTGCATGGAAACCACAAGACAGCTTCTCAAAAACAAAGATCTTTTTTGAAACTTCTAAAGACAATACGGGGTAAACCACACAAGGCGACAGGGTTTTTTTTTTTTGCTTTGAAGAGCGGTGCAGAGAAACCCCACAAATGAGACCACACAGAAATGACCATTCGCTCTCCTCTCCAGCATCACCACAGTACAACACCCCAAATAAAAGCCCCAGTGACTAGGAGGATCAAACTTTAACCATAAAAAGGGAGAAAAAAGTAGTCATGTGAGGACCAGTCAGGTGGCTCGACTCACTTTGGTAGGTTCCCAGAGAGGATCTTCCAGGCATATTCGCGTAGATACTTCTGGAAGATGGTGGTCAAAGCAATCATGGGTTCTCCGGTGCTCAGCTGTGAGCACTGGACCATACACTTCTTGTAGTACACGAAGAGATCTGCACAGCTGGGGAGCACAGCACCTCCCTCATCTGTCCCTGATTTAGGGGGACCCTGTGCCCGGAAATCAGCCACAAAACGGTCGATCAGCTCACCAAGATTTCTAATAAAGACAGAAAACAAAATGATTAATGACAGTAGGACTAGATGGAATTTGCAGAATTTATCTACATTTCTAATTAAAAGATGGGGGTACAAGAAAGGGAAGATCACAAGTGCTGAATCTGAAATGGAAGTTGGGAAGGAGGACCCTTAAATGACCCTGAAATGAATGGACTACTACTTGTGTGGCTCTGAGCTGATGATTGTGCACAATGTTCAAGCACATTTCACTCACTTATCCTGCGACTCAATGTAAACGTAGAGATGAGGCTCAAAGCACTTGGACACAATGCCATGGAAGGGGTTGTCTGGAGCCTTGGGCTTCTTTGGCTGTGAAAAGCAAAAAAGTACTTAATCAAGAATTTCTTAAAAAGTGTGTTATTTTAGTATCATTGAGTTACTATTTTACTGTTTGTGTTTTAGCTTTAAATATTTTGAATAAGATTTTTTTATATATATTTGCTTTAATTTTAGTTAAGATTTTAATAACTTTTTGTTTTTGTTATTTTATTCACATTTTGTTTTGTTTTTTTAAAGTGCCCCTATTATGCCATTTCCAATATTGCCTTTCATACAGTGTATAATGTAGCTGTATGTGAATGTAAATGATCTGCAAAGTTGTATAGCTGAAAGTGAACATTAGAAAGAAATGTAAATTGCATGTTGGAATGGCACCAAATGTGGTATCAGTTTCTATCAGAAGATGGGTGGAGTGGACTGCATGTGGTAAAAATGTGGTTGTTGTTGCATAAGAGCATGAAAATAAAAGTCATCAGCCTCACTCTATCCAAATCTTCATCCTTTTCTGATACGTTGTCCTCTCCTGACTCATCTTCCAAAAAGGGGTTTGTTGGTTCAAGAGGGGTCTCAGGTTTTTTCTGCTGAGAGAGCAAATGAGAAGAAACATCACAAAACAGCCAGATTAGCAGCATGTTCATGCCCCAGTAAAACCTTTTTGTGCTTGGCAGCAAACAGGCATGGCATCCAAAACATGGTCGTGGTCTCACCCCAGGCCCGTTGTTTAAGGTGCAGCCTGAGAAGCGCTTAGCCAACAGTCCTTCAAAATTGGTGGTCCTCTGAATAGCAAAGAGCAAAAGCTTGACCTCGATCTCCCTGGCACGGGCTCGCATCAGCTTGGCCAGCTCGATTCTGACCAGCAAACAAAAAAACAGACATAGACACAAGGTTGTCAGTAAAACCTAATGTGCCAAGTAGGACTAAGGCTTCAGGTCACTGCTTTTATAGGCCAGTGTGTGCAGAAGCATGGTTTGGCTGTTAAAGAAAACCACAGTGGATCAGTGTTGTATTCAGAAGAAAAGATCCAGTTACTGTCAGCTTGAAAAAGAATCGTTTTGTGAGAAGAAAATAAGCCTACATAGGGAGAAGATGATGATGTGGTGTATCCATTCTTACATAAAGCTTTGTCCAAAAAAAAAAAAAAAGAGAAATATATTAGATTGGATTACAGTGGACCTCAAATGTTCTTTCCAGGCACTGAGGGTTTTGTAAGGACTCTCTTGAGAGGAACACACATACACACACAGCCTACTTTAGACTGTCAGTACCACTACTGAAATCCCAGACACATAACCAGTTCCTTTCCATCTAATAATTCATGTCATACTGCGCACAATTATGTCTTTTATTAAGCCATGCCATAGTTGTGTGCTGTCTAATGTCTAGTCTTCCAAGCTAACCACTAAATGCACATGTAAACCCCAGGGGTATTTTCTCAATAGGGTTATAGAGATATGGTTTTATGCTACACTAACATAATGTCAGAATTACGGTAATTACAACTCTACTCAGAACTGTCTCCAGACTCATAAATTATTTGTTTCTATGGCAACACTCATTAAGCCACATCATATTGTTAATGAATACAGCAAAATATACATAATCACTATAAATGCTACACCTCTGTATTCTCTTTTCAAACTTTGAAAAACAGTAAAATTACATGAAATAGTAAACAAAAAATGTACAGTTAGCTACATACACTACTGTTCAAAAGTTTGGGGTAAGAACAATTTTTCTCTCTTATGCTCAGGAAGGATGCATTTATTTAATCAAAAACAGAGAAGCAACAATATTGTATTACTGAAATATTATTGCAATTATTATAGTTTTAATTTCTTTCAGACAAAAATTAAAATCTTACTGCACTCAAACTTGAATGGAAGTGAAAGTGTAACCATCTTTAGTTATAAAGACATAACTATACCAAGGATATTTGTATTCAGCTTCAAATAACAAACAAGCTTGAGAAATTGAAGCTTTAATAGAACATTTACATGTAATTAGAAGATCACTTATGTTTTTTCCACTAAAAATATAAATAATTCCAAAAACAATTAAAAATATATCCCATGTGCAAATGCAAACTACTTTTTGTGAATAGGTGAATGTCTTGTTGCCAAAAAAAGAAATCATCCACCTCGAGTGAGCAACATTTTAATAGCATTATGGAATGTTATTTATAGCGAACATTTTATATCCCAATATTTGCATAAAAATGTGGATGGAAATCTGACTAATGACATGGATGGTTTTTAAAAGTCAAGAACTTATGAAGAACCAATATTATGTGAATGCAGCATTAGTGTGAGGTGTTTGATCGTTACCTGGTGATATGACAGAACTCCACAGCGATGCGTTCAGTCATGCACCACTCCTCAGGAAACATTCGCCCATACTTTTCTTCATAGTCCACAAGCTGACGCTTGATCCACGCATAGCGCCGGTCTATCTTGTCGAGCCACGCCACCTGTCCTCAGGACAAACAGCAGAACAGACCATAAGTGTGCTGGTATAGCACAATTTCAGCATGTACAGGATGCACAAGGTCACACTTACATCCTGGTTTTCTTGGAAGAGCACCAGGTATTCTGAAAGGTGCTGCCTGAGAAACTTTTTGATGATCTCCTGCTTAATCCGAGGATCCAGGACATTTGCCACCAAGCAGGCATCCCTGAGAACAATGCTAGGACCTCCAGATTTCTGTAAATATCAAACTAAATGTGTCACAGGAATGATAGAGAGACTGGCTAGGCACTAATACTGAGAGGTGATTATTTACAATCTTTTCATCAGAGCTCTGCATCTGTACCTTTGACCCCTGGGCAGGAAAAGTCTCTTCAAAGTCGGCCAGTATCTGCGTGCCAAGCTCGCTCTGTGCCGCTTTAACTCTGAGGAAGAGCAAAACAGATGGGTGAGTGTTTATTGGACAGTGGACACCTGGTGGTGTTAGGATTCCCTGCTGTCTAATGAGTTTTAAAAGCAATAAATTCATGATTCCAAAATTTTAGAATCTAGAGCAATACAAGTGATATTTCATAATACTTCACAATTTTGTTACAACAAATATAAATATCAAAAAATTAAAAGTCATTAAAAGTTTAACAATGACAACAATGAAATTGATAAAAGAAGATTAAGAGCATTGAGTGGAATAAATCAAGGGCAGGTTTCTCATTTTCTTGTAAATACTGTTTGATTAAAATCAATGATAATTGGCAGGTCTAATGCATAGATCCCATGTTTTGAGAAACATTTTGTTTTGCTTATTTACTTTCATAAATCCACAGCGTTTACTTCGTCAACACAGGCAGTTTGACCAAGACATGCCAGCTGACCTTGTGTAGCCACGTCACTACAAAGCTTTCCTTCACTATATCTTTTTTCCATTGAACTTTGTAACTAAATAGGAGAAGTTTTGACATCCCTAGTCATGGTCTATCCCTATGTACCAGTCTCTGTAAGGGCAATGTGAACAGCTCGTACCTAGGTCCCTCTAAATGAAGGCATCTCTTAGAACAACTGGCACTGGGGAAATAAATGGAACTGAGACAGAAATAACAGCTGCTTGTAAGAAAACAGATGTAAATTCAAACTGTATTAACGAATAAGGCCAAACTGTACTTTCGACCAAAGTCTCAGAAATCTAAGAGGCAGTGTAAAGTAAGCCCAATCCCATCAAAAAGGTTTGAATGAACCACAACTTTATAATTAGAAGATGCTCTTTTAGTTTCTGGATTATTTGCTTGCGCAAGCAAACTCAACACAAGTGTCATCCAAAATAAATAAACAAGATAGATGGAGAGATGGAGACACATGTGCTTGCCAGTCAGACACCAGTCTTCAACGTGGCACATGGCTGCCAATTTGCTCTCTTACTAGCACCATTAAGACCTCGACACTGTCTGAACCGCAGCACATCCCTCAGCTGCCGCCCCGATCAAACATCTCTGGCACACCTCAAAACCAACCAGACATCTCCATTTAGGGACAGTCTGGCTCAGAACGAAAGCATCTCAGTTTCTCTATATTTGGCATGAACTAATATTAAGAATCACAAAAATCCAATTAGACTTCACAAGAATTTCCTCAAGACATTTTGTCCTCATAATATGTGGTAAGCTTGTGTAGTTCAAAAGAACAGCGATAAAATCAGTCCATCTGATAACCAAAAGGGGCTAATATTATTTACATGCTAAATTCCTAAACACAGTCCCCACCCTCATCAAATATAATCTCTTTCTACAACACAAAAGAAACAGACGAGGAAAAAAAACAAGAGTCAGGCAGCGGTCAGAAACCAATGATGTACTCTGGCAAACTTAAATGCTGTTTTAACAAAACACTGGATTCGCTTGATGTACAAATGCATACTCAACCAAACAAACTCTCATCATCACTCAAGGATGGTGTTTAACATATGAGGTCTGTCTGCGAAAGGTCTTATGAACCAATGGGGTAAACATGACTAAAAGGGCACTGAAAAGGAACTGCAGATACATGCTTTTCCATAGAAACATTTAGAACCTGGAACACACAGGGGAATTGTTTTTCCACATCAAACACACCCTTCCTAGCCATCTGCTTATGATACAACAGCTTTATCAGAGCATCCAACATAAAAAAGCAATGCGAAGAGCAGAATCATAGGGACCGAAGACCTGTTTCTTTCATAACAAAAGGCCCAGTCTCTAAGCCTGCAGGGGACAGGGACTGCACCACCCAAACCAGAGAGAGCACCTCCTCTGGGAAAGGCTCAAAACAAAGAGCCAGAGTGGAAAAAAAATTCAATAATGAGACAGCGTGAAGCAGATTTCCTTCCTGTGCTGCATCTTCAGTAAACATGAACAGGATCTACAGACTCGCAGAACCATGATTTAGTCAAATACACAGTGTGTGAGTGAGACATGTGTCCTTAAGCCTAGTGCTCTTACCTTTCTGAGAGCTGGCGAATCTGGGGGATGCCCATGTACTTCTGGAAGTGCTCGAGCACGTTGACTACACCCTGAAGGAGATTGGCTACCTCCCCATACTGCCTCTTTCGAGTCATAGCTCTGCAAAGGTCCAATTAGACAAGCTTTAAGCACACTGTTAGGACTAAGTAAATGGACTAATCATGGGAGAAGGGATCTTGAATAAATATACTCAAGAGAGTCCACTCCGCCAGCCAGCATGTGCAGGTGATTGAGGGTGGTTATAGAAGTGGTCAGGTGACGCTTCGCATGGTCCAGCTGCTTGATATCCCGTGTGATCTCTTTCACCTGAAGCACATTTAGATACAATACAAGTTCATTTAGGCACCACAGTAATATACAGTGTAAAAATGGACGTTCATTTAGAAATTTGCTAATAATTACATTTGTTGATTACATATTATATATGTTGGCAAAGGTAACCTAAAAGTAAAGCTAGAGGAAAAAAACATGCACGTCAATTTTTTTTATTATTTCAGTAATAAAACCTATTTTTTTTATCAATATTTATTCAATACTAAAAAAATTTTAATATCAGCTAATAACCTTATGGCTCCAACATATCATGCATTCTTTATATCGCTTCACCATATTGAGGACACTGGGACAGGGCTTTGCTATTGTGCTCCTGCCTTCCTCCCCTTGCCCTTCATTACATTCACAGATGGCCAGTGTTACCTTGGGCTCAAAAAAATTGCTGTGGACAAAAACCACAGGATGTCACAGTTTCTTGTGCCTCGGTTACCCAGTCTGTTGGGGTGGGTGAATGGTAAAATGGCTATTTACTCTGGGTTGACCTTCAGGCCTTAAATGACTAGGATCCTGTCTGGAGGGCTTATTTTTACTCACCATTTGCTCCGATTTCTCCGCTTTGTCTTTGATGTCTTTGATTTTTCCGAAGAGTTGCTGGATGGCTTTCTGGGCCTCCTCCAACGCCTGGAAGAGGAGACAAAAGATGACCCAAAACAGCACCACGGTAGCGTTTTCTTACAGCTCACTGTCAGTTTGATGTTTTCCGTGAAACAGCAACCTGAAGTTCACTGGCTTGAGTGGAGTTTGTTTTGGGCTGGTTAGGGGATTAGAAAAACACACTCAATCTAAATCTTTTCACCACATCAAAAGCAATTAATAATGAACTCATATTTAGTATGAAAATAGAGTCTGAATGGTGTTTTAATGGACATGCTTCCTACCTGCACGCCTGACCTTCCAGCCACTGTATTATTTTTAGCAGGAAGATCTCTGCACTTCAACAGGGGGGGGACCAAACCACATGGCCTGATGAAACCAGTTTTTACTTGACATTCTTGCAGGCAAAGACTGTAGCAGTTGCACTGTTGGCTCTTCTACAAGTTGCCCTACCTGATGCCACCACATCACAAGGCTCCTGGCTCGGCACTGATGGGATCTGATCTTCCTGGCCACTCGAATGCAGAGTCACGGCCAGTGGCACACCTCCCACTGCAGCCACACTGCCAGTGTTTGGACTCTGACAATGCATAATTAATACTTCTTTCAAGAGCAGCTGCAGCACTGGATGAGTGTGAATACTGGCCGTTGCCAGTGTACTTAGAGAGACGTGCCTGGGCTGAGAGCAGAGAGACTTTGACCGTGTCTTTTGCCTCGCTCCTTCACAGGCAAATAGAATGCTAACAGCCGGCACCAGCTGTCACCTGGAATTTACCATTTTTACAAGCCACCAAAAACACGGAGATGCTTTGAGCCACACACACACACACACACACACACACACACACACACAGTGCATTCTCCTTTCTAAGAAAGGATTCTTCAAATTGCAGTATTGACTTGATATCTGAAGCAAAACTAAAGCCCAGGTGTTAACTATGATGCATCTAGTTTAAGGGCCATATTGTACTGTAGTAGTGCAAGTTAAGAAGCCATCCAGATCTGACATCTGAAAGCAAGAAAGATGAACTGCTTGTTGAAGGATAGTCCCTGGGTTTCCTCCTTATACTGCTGATCAGGAGAATGAGAAAGTGGTTTATTTGGATCTGGCAGGAAGAGCAGCAGCTGCTACGCATGTGGACTCTATTTGCAGTTTCAGGATGTTTTCCCCCCCAGATGGTTTAGGCAGGCCACAAACTATAGAACGACATGGATGCTGGTAATGGATGCATTTCCCTGAAGTGTTGTGACTCGACTGGAGAATATGTAGAAGTGTTGAGAAAGAAACATTTTGGTCATTAGGACAGCTTAACAGCTGCTGACAGGCAGGAATGAGACCGTGCGATTATTTCATCTGTGATTATGTTGTCAATCATGTACATCATTCCACACAGGCATTATTGGTAATTGTCTTGCATGCAATTATTTCCTAAAATGCAAAATATTAACTAGAGAGCCTGGTTGTCCCCTTTTACCTTTAACCCTATACTGTACAATATAATCTCAGAGTTACGATTTTCTTTGTTTTGTAAGATATTAAGCATGTTGGGTCATAATAAAATGGCTATTTTTAATGGCTATGGTCATTTAAAAATATTTTTTCTGCCATGTGGAGGATGCACATTTTTGTTTTGCAGAACTGCCCTCAAATTTAACCCATCAAACTATGATTCACATTTGTTAGTGAGTAACTTTCATATTAAAACATCTGCAGATATAAATAATTTTTTTTTTAGAAGTAATTGCTTAAATATTGCCTAGAAGCAACACTGAATTAATAATGTACATTACTGTAAAAAGGTTTGGGTTCAGCAATATTTTTTTTATTATATCTAATATATATTTTATTCTGCAAGGATGAAATTGATCAAAAGTGACAGTAAAGACTACATTGTTACAAAAAAATTATTTTAATTTGCAGTTTTAACGAACAGCATAATTTGCAGTTTATTGCAATCAATTTGCAAAATAATAATAATAATAATAATAATAATAATAAATGCTGTTCATTTAATTTTCTATTCAAATAATCCTTTATTTTTCTTCAGTTTCCACAAAAAATATGAAGCAGCACAACTGCTTTCAACATGATAACATATTAGATTACATATTAGAATGATTTCTGAAGTATCATGTGACACTGAAGACCGAAGGGTATGGCTGCTGAAAATTTCCAACTTTTCCAGCTTTTCCAACAGAGGAATAGATTACATTTTAAATATATTATAATAGAAAACCATTTTAAATTGTAATATTTCACAATGCCATACTGTTTTTCTGATCAATCAATTTTGATCAGCCTTAGTGTGGATAAGAGACTTCTTTAAAAAAATAAAAAAATAAATAAAAAACCTCACACACACCCAACTTTTGAACAGGTATGTGTAGTTGTTAAAGTCGTTTTTTTATGTATGTGTGTATAATATATATATATATATATATATATATATATATATATATATATATATATACACACACACACACACACACACACACACACAGTACAGACCAAAAGTTTGGACACACCTTCTCATTCAAAGAGTTTTCTTTATTTTCATGACTATGAAAATTGTAGATTCACACTGAATGCATCAAAACTATGAATTAACACATTTGGAATTATATATGGAATTATATACATAACAAAATAGTGTGAAGCAACTGAAAATATGTCATATTCTAGGTCCTTCAAAGTAGCCACCTTTAGCTTTGATTACTGCTTTGCACACTCTTGGCATTCTCTTGATGAGCTTCAAGAGGTAGTCACCTGAAATGGTCTTCCAACAGTCTTGAAGGAGTTCCCCGAGAGATGCTTAGCACTTGTTGGCCCTTTTGCCTTCTGTCTGCGGTCCAGCTCACCCCTAAACCATCTCGATTGGGTTCAGGTCCGGTGACTGTGGAGGCCAGGTCATCTGGCGCAGCACCCCATCACTCTCCTTCTTAGTCAAATAGCCCTTGATGCCTTCAGTGTGACATAGTCATGAAAATAAAGAAAACTCTTTGATTGAGAAGGTGTGTCCAAACTTTTGGTCTTTACTATATATATATATATATATATATATATATATATATATATATATATATATATATATATATATATATATATATATATATATATATATATATATATATATATATATATATATATAAATAAAAGTGTTGGATTTATTTATTAATTTATGTCCCAAAAAAAAAAAATTCCCCAGATGACTAAGACAGAGATCGGACTATAACGACTGATAGAAAAACACACACGCAGTAAACTTTCCATCCTGTATTTAGATTAAATATTTATAGTACATTCTTGGGGAGGCTCCTTCACGACATTCCTAATAAGCAGCTCCAGATGCCAAAAACTACATGAGACATCCTGATCCCAACTGGCTCCCTGACAGCTATAAACCTCTCATCTGAATGCTCCATCTGGGAACAACAGCATGACAATTTTTTTTAATTTGGAACTTTCTGCAGCACTGAGGAAAATAATGTATCTTACCACAAACCCTGCGTGAGACCAAGGGGAAGGCAAAGCATGGGTTGTCCTCAATTAATTCACACCAAATGCTTTGGCACACTGTTGACTTTCCTTTATGAATGATATCATACATCTAACAAGTTTCCCCACATTGTCAACTGCTTTTCCAATTCAGTGAATGTTTCCAAATACGTTGTTGTCAGTTAACAATAGTCTGGAATAGCACTTTCCACACACTGTAAATGTTCCGATAAGCACCACAATAAATATTGTTCAGATAAAGCAAAGACACAGAGTACATTTTTTCCTTTTTAACAGAATAAAGTTTGGTGAACAGCTAATTATTCCACTGAATCCACATCAGAGAAAACCATAAAAAAACATTACTTGAAATATAACCATTTATAGAACTTACTATTTATTAAAACTACTATTTATAGAAATTACAAAAATAAAAAAAAAAGTGTTTCTGTAGGTTTTATGGTATAAAGTAAATTGACTAAGATTTCATGACTAAGCAAAAATATTTAAAGGAATAAATTGAAGGGAATATAATGTCTACAGAGCAGCCAATGAGTTGTAGTAGCAACACTTTAATGTTTCAACAATTTCCAACAGATCTCCCTTTTTAATTCATTTTACAAAACCAAACAGCTTAATAGCTTCCAACCACTAGAATATGGAAATAACTTTTACTGTACCTCATAATCACAATGCAAAAAAAAGAAAATAAAAAATAGAATCTTCCTCAGCATTTTTTTTTTCAGTTCCTAGGTCCTTCTCGTCTTCAGAGAAAGTTTATGATTAAAACAAGAAACTCAAGTAAAAGTATACTGATTTAAGAAATGTTTAGATGTCTGTATGGGAAAAAAAGACAAACATACTGAGGAAGTTATACTTTTTTTTTTTTTTGTAGTTGCAGCATGCATCATGCATTACTTTATGAATTTAAGAAGTCCTTTTCTGTTTTAAGACCTGCGAAAACCATGCAAAATGAAAATGGAAAATATAAAAATAAAAACTCCAAATTCAAAATATTATATTAAATACAATAGTATCTCAATGATTCGGAAACAACACTGATCCACAGAGCATGCATACAATAACAATACCAATCTGTGACCATCTCAGATACTATGTATCAGGCCCTCAGCTTCATCCAATCTTCAAAGAGCCCAGACTCAGTCGCAAAGAAGGCACCAAATGACCAGTTCTAACTTTCTATACCACAGTGGAGTATGTGAAAATACTCGCTTAACACAAACACATCCGTCCACCTCCTCCACACTGCTAGAAATGTCATCAAGCAGACCCCTGGAATCCTGTTCCAGACACGGATGTCTCATCTCACTGATAAATACTGCACAGACTAAACAAAAAAGGTCTGCAGCGGGTCTTTCCAGTCCTCTCCCTCGGTCTCCACCATTACTCTCCACCTTGAGATATATAATCCACACTTCCCCGCCGTTACATCTGGGGAAAGGATTTTTCCTCTGCTCTGTGGAAACACCTCAGAAGGTTACAGGCCGTGAGACTTGTGGCCCGGCGTTAATGGTGATCCATTCAGACACAACCAATTTCCACTAGCGGTGTTTGCTGTTAACTCAGGAACAGCTGAACCCTGAATCACAGGTCTAAACCATGCTGCCTCACCACATCTCAATAAAGGGGCTGCATTCCACCTCAGCCTGCCGCTTTGTTTAAGAACGGATCTGTGTTGAATCAACATTTCCATCCTGGTCCAAGAAATAGCAGGACACTAAACCACAATGTGGATTGGAATTGCTGCTGAGAACAGGGAAATTCAGAGTAAAGTGTGCCTTCCATTCCAGGAAGAGAGAGCGTCTGGGACTCTGAAGAGCCTTGTTCACTTCCAGAGACACGAGATGGAAGAGATGCACAAGACAACGATGGTTTTGAGAGCCATTGTGAAGCGGAGAGAGTGGTTTACCATGAGGAAAGTTCAAAAGCTGCTTAAACAACTACAATGATTTCATTATAGTAGAAAAACCCATGTAGCTCACCCAAAAATTCAAACACTATCATTGTTTGTTCATACTTATGTTGTTCCAAATCTGGATGATTTATTTAAGCTATATTAAAATGTAGGGCTTTTTGTCCACATAATGAAAGTCAGTGGGGTCCAATGTTGTTTGACCTTCACTGTATGGACAAATGTCCTCCAAAATATCTTGTTTTGTGTTCCACAGAAGAAAGACAGTCACAAAAAATGACTCTGGAACCCTATTAGATTGGAACCCCATGTGGCATAATGTTAATGACATTATGAACGTGGAACCAAAAGCCTCACCTGTCTGCCATCCTGCCCCACATTAGTCTGTCCCCTCACCACAGTCCTGATGTTGTCATCCAACCGTCTGATTAAAAGAATTATTTACAATACCAATTTAATAAGAATGAAACCTAAAGAACCTCTATATAAAAATAAATGCAGTCAATATAAGGGTCTAAATATTAAAAACTCACCTGATTTTAAGTCGAATGTTATTCACCACTTCATCTATATTCGCCAAAGACTTTAAAAAAAAAAAAAAAAGATTTAAAATCAAGATTTGGAGGGAAAACATATCTTTGAATTTTATCTCTTTTAATAATCAACATCTTAATAGTCACTTCTTCTTGCACGGAGAGAGCAGTGCTTTCTAGTGGCCAAAAAATGCAGACATTCAATAGAGGAGAATTTATTTAGTAATGTAAAGGAAAAAGCATTTGTAAATTAGTAGCATTATTGGTCAATTGCACCAATATGGGTGACCGTAACACAAGTGTTAAATTAGGTTTATTATTTATTTGCATTACTGAAGCTAATAGTATGTAACAGTATAATGCTGCTTAGAACCAGAGCTTAAATACACATAAAAAGATACACATTCATCACGCTGAGCATTGCCCAAGTATTCTAATTCAGACTCACCTGTTCTGTTGGAAACAAGCTGTTAATGTATTCAACCGCATTGAAGTCAGCTCGATCCAAAGGGTCCTGGCTGGGGAAAACCTACAAAAATTAGCAGATAACATTTGATATAGCCAAGACCAGAAAAGCAGGCTCTGCTGAATGTGAGAATCAGGCGTCCACAAGTTTTCTAAAGACGTTCTGTGAGTCTGAAGTGACCATCAAGCTTTTCCACACTGCAATCCGATCAGGTGGCACCTTAAGAGGCATTCATGGCCCAATAGTCACTTTAACTATATATTAAGAACTCCAGAACTCTTTCAGAGATAAAACTACTGATATTAAAGATAAAACTGTTGACCATTTCAAAGGTTTTCAATATTTCTAGACAATCAGAAAGCCCTTGGATCAATGGTATAAACATAAGCTATATTTAGTAGCATTTTTTTAAGTACACAGACTAACATTAGTCCATTTTACGATTCTTTAAAATTGACTTTTTTCATCTTTTAAACGTACTCCCTTGCTGAAAACCCTGGATATGTCAAGGTGTCTCCTGTTTTGACACCTGCCTTCAAATCACAAGCTAGCAATGACTACTTTGCGATTGCTGGTCTGTATGTTAGTTTTAGAACTGAAGTCGGTTTTGACAACAGCTGTCTACGCAAACTAAAAATACTTAGCATGATAAATAAACAAAACATAACTAAAACTGTGAGCATTAATGGAGATTGTTTCAACTGGCTATTAGCATCTCATGAGAAGACAACAACTGACAGCTTGTGTGCTTTCTCTCTCTCGGACACACTCTGCAATAAAAACAGACACAACGCCAGTTCATCCGAGTTACCTGCTCAATGGCCAGCTGCACTTCTGGAGTAAGGTGTAATATCGCCTCCAAATCTTCCACAAACTCTAATTCTTCGTCCTCCATCATTGTGAACAGTAAACAGTCGTTTTATTTCCCTGTGCTGACGTGAATGCTTCTTTACCGTGTCAATGCGCAGGGAAAATAGGGTTTATTAGCGCCATCTGTGGCTCTGGAGCCCCAACACGAACCACGTGATGCTGGCTAATCATATTCACTTTTGATTTTATAAAAGTAGTGTTTAACTGTTTTCATGATATTGGTTGATAGCGCATCACCTGAAACTCATCTAAAGCTGTAATATTATATCATATTTTAGAAAAGTGTATAGATTTCAAAGTTCCTAGTTCATTCATTCATTCATCAAGTCTGAGATGGAGGCATGAGGAGAAGCAGATTTATAAAATAGTGAGGATGAAACTGCACAAAAGAAAGCAAAATGAGTGCACAAGAGGATCTGATTCTCAAACGAATATCTCTTATGAGTCTGTTCTTTTTTTATAAATGAAACACAAACAGCGTAGATTCCAGGTCCATTTGTAAGTTACAGGTTTGTGCTCTATTGCTCTCTGGCACCCATTGCTTAAAGTTCAAGATTAGCTCACTGTGAATTCAAGATCTCTGCTGCTGTGTACTTTGTTTCCCAAACTGTAAATGATTGATCTTATTACTCACTGAGATTCTGTCTCAAAGCTCTCAGACAATATGCCTCAGGAGCAGGACACTACTCTTTGCAATAAAATAAGAGAAGGAATGACTAAATGGAGGGATATTTTCACATGGTGAGTGGATGCAAATTTCCATACAGTGGTTTCTGTAAGTTTTATTCTGTTTCCTTTGCTCTTTGGATCTGAAGTCATACTGTTTAACATGATAGCCAGGGTTAAGTATTTTAGTATGATTTATGTACTATTCTAGTATTTATTAATATTTTGAACAAGCTTTTATTTTTTTACTCTTTCATTTAGTTTATTCGTTTTAATTTTAAAGTTTTTTTTAAGTTACGTTTTTAATTGTTGTTTTATGCTTTTTATCTACTTATTTTAATATTTTCAAAAATGTTTATTAATTTTAGAACTTCAGTATAGACTTATTTCAGTTAAGCGCCATTTAAGGTTTTTTTTTAATCTTTAGTTTTTAATCTAATATTTATATATTATTTTATTTCAGCTTTATTTCAATTACTGAACAGAAAATTGACTATTTTTACTGGTTTTAGTTGCAATACTGTCAGGTTTTATTTTTCAGTGAACCTTTTACTTATTGTTATGCCGTTAACATAATTAGCAATGAGAAATGTTAACATTAAATGAGTACATGCGACGAATAACCGTATAAGTCCAAAAAAACAAAAATTGAGATAACCATGTGACTTCAATGTATGTGTGCCAATTTGTATACAGAATCACTTTGGGGGCTGTTCGCGCGACCAAAACTCTGAATTTAAAATTTTAAAATAGTCTCACGCGGAAAAACCGTTTATGTCCACTAACGAAAAATGGAGACGCCGGTTGCTTTCATGTCCGCTGCGGACATTAATAGACGAAACGTCGGTAAAAAAAAAAAAGGAGAGCGAACATGAATGAATGGAAGGACAGAGCAAGGAAGTCTTTGAGGGATGCTGGGAAACCATATGTGAACCGGAGAGGAGAGCAAAAACGAGGAAAATGTCCACCAAAAGAGGTGAGTGAAAAACCGTATACAAAGTATCTACATAAAGTTAGCGGTTACAGTCAGAGAGGGCGTGTAGGCTACTGGGCGTCGTCTACTACAGTTCATTCATATAGCTCACTCTGTTTAAAGGCTAAAGTCATGAATGGGTCGATATGAAAGCTGAGAAAATTAGGATTCAGGGGACGTTTTAAACATGTCTCTAAGTTACTCCTTATAACCACGGAGAAATGAATCGAAACGCTTTAGGTGCAGCCCAGCTGCGTCTAATGTTAGGCTTGAATGTTTTTTTTTTTTTTTTACCATTCATTGATTGTGTTATAAGGACTGCTGGCAGAATTGTATATACATAAACAAACATATGTAAATTCATCCCCAATCTTTAAGATGTTTAGAGTAGAATTTGATTGCTTTATGTCTTCACTGAAATTGGTAAAAAAAAAAAAAAAAATTAAAAAAAGTCATTGAAGTGTTTAAAATATTTTGATATAATTTTTGGATCGCTGTTACCATTGAATGCAACACTTTGTTTTTGTAATATTGTATGCTATGCTATGTTTGTTACTTGTTATTTAATAAATAATAAAAATAAATAAAAAAGGTAATTAAAAAAAATGCATTGATTGTTAAGGGAAAGGCGTGCAAGGAGACATGTCCCAGGCAGAGTTCAAGCCTAACAGACCAAAGAAAACTCCAGCTCTTCACAGAGTTTTATGCTGGCTCTTATGAGAGGCAGCAGGCAATCATTCTCTCTGGTTTAGAGCAGGTATGCTAACTTAAGCAATTCATGACCATATCATGTCAACAGTATGCAATGCATTACAATGTAGGCCCATGAAATAACCAGTGAATACTACTGTATGCCTTTAATTCACTAAGACTGCATATGTGCCTGATCACTGATCATCCCAATATGTCTTTTTACTTCTAGCACAAAGTGAGTCGCAGACGACCACGTGGGCCCGACACTGAGAATACAAAGAGGAAGTACACCTTCAAGTACCATGTGCAACAAGGAGGCCAAAGACTTGCTGTTTGTAAGCTCACATTTATGTCAGTCTTTCAACTGACCAACAGTCGCCTACAGGCAAGTTTTATACAGCTTTTTCCATTTGTTAACTTTTTATTACATGCATGATTTTAATTAGATACATTGTCCATAACATATTTATTTAAAGTTACTTATCTTTGAAAAGGTTATTCAAGAAAAGTTAGGCAGTCAGTCTGAGGGAACAGAGCAGGTAGTCAGGTCTCCATTAGAGGACTTCAGAGGAAAACATAAGAACAGGTAAAAAAAAAAAAAAATCTTGAAGGACCTCATGCTCTCGTCCTGTTAGTTTTTAAAGCTGCACCAATGTCAGCATCAGTTGCCCTACAACATTGCCTGATCTAATGGTGCACTGGACGCTGGCATTATAGGGCGTCGGGTGCCTTGCCACCCTATAACGCCAGCATGCACAAACTGTAATGGTTAGGATTCAGCTCACTGTTGTTGCCCAGTCAGGAAACATATTCTTGCACTTTGAGATCGATATCAGAGGTAAAGTGCTATGCAAATGTAATGTATGATCCCAGGATTTCGAGATCGGCCAAAATGTCCGGGATTCGCTTTTGCGTTCTACAGTTGCCATTCACTGTGTTTACTGTGGCGAGCAGGACGAGACTGAGGGCCGCGGGAGAATGGCGCGAGGCCGGTGGCGTGATTACTGGTGAGCAACACCTGTGAGACGCACCAGTCTCGTGTCTCTCACGGAGGAGCGGGAATTTTCTTAGCAATGCTAAAACGCACACATCAATCAATCACATGTTTAGCGTTCATGTAAACATTACATTTAGATTCACCAATCAGAATGAATTCAGTTAGATTGAAACAAAAGGTGTGCATGTAAACAATGACAATTTTTGCATCATCTGAGGATTTTTTCCAGACAAAAAATACATAAATCTCTCATCTCAGGGGGATATGAGGGAGGAAAGCATGGTAATTCGAAAATACTACTGGTTTTCTACTAATACAAAGCTAAATGCTAAATCCTGAAGTATCCCTTTAATGATTGTTTGTGAAAAACAAAATCCTATAGTTTAGAGAAAAGTTTACAATTATATTAAATTTTATTGTCACAGAAACAATGCAATTGTGCAAAACAGACCAGTTTATTATATTTCCCTTGTTCATGAGTTGTGTTGTTTATTTTTTAGGCCTCATAGCATTCATCCTGCAGTGAGAGAGGGGATAAGAGAGCACATCCTGAGCTTCCCACGCCAACTGAACCACTACTCACGGATGAAGGGAGATGTGGAGAGGGAGTACCTGAGCCCTGATTTAAACCTGCTCCGCATGTTCCGCCTATACAAGGAAAACAATCCAGCATCCACTGCAAAGTTCTGGCTCTATAGGGACATCTTCAAGCAGCAAAACCTCAGTTTTGGGCAGCCAAGAAGTGATACTTGTGCAAAATGTGACGCCCTGTTCTCAAAATTTGTAGCTGCTACAACAGATGGAGAAAGGTTGAAGATCGCAGCCGAGAGTGAGCTTCACCACCGGAAAGCGAAAAAGCGTACACCCAGTTGCAGGCTGACACAGAGTGGGCCAAAACCAATGATGACTGCCATGTCATTTGCATCGACATGCAGGGGGTAGTGTTCACGCCAAACCTGACACACTCCAATGTGTACTATCAACGGCAGCTGGCCAACTACAACCTCTGTATCCAGGAGATGGGCATCGACAAACCTCCTACAATGTGCCTCTGGCATGAGGGCATCGCTCGCAGAGGTTCCATCGAGGTGGCAAGCTGTCTTTTGAAGTGGGCAGAAACATCTTTCGCTCCCCTAGTCCAGGCAAAGGAACGGAAGCTCATCATCTTTAGTGACCGATGCTGTGGGCAGAACAACAACTGGCGAGTCCTAAACCTCATGGCCCTACTCGTATCTAGAGGGTACTTCAGTCAGATAGAGCAGAAGTTCATGGTGTCTGGTCACTCATTCCTTCCCTGTGACCGTTCATTTGCCACGCTGGACAAGAGGCGTAAGGTGTCCACCCTCCACACCCCCGTCGATGTCGCCGAGATGATCCGTGGAGCCAGGCAGCTGCATCCATTTAAAGTAATTGAGATGAAATGTGCGGACTTCAGGCAGCTCCCTGATGCAACATTAAAGCATCCACCTGGCTTCCTAATCACATCCATGATGTGGTTGAAAGTGACAGGTAAAAAACTAAAGAACTAAAGAACTAGACTAAAACTAAACTGGTTTTCTGAGATTAACAGTGTTGGGCATATGTGCGTGAAGGAAGAATCTTTATTGAATTTCTTGTTGAATCATGATTTCAGCTACTGATCCATGGTGTGTCCACACAAAAGGGAGCCACAGCCTCTACGAGGGATGGAAGCATTGGCTGATCACCAAACAGAGGAAGAATCAACCACCTCCAGCTCCCTTGTTTTCCACCACGTATGCTCGTGCTAACGAGGACCCTCTGCCCATCAAGAAGGAGAAGCACCATGACCTTATGAAAATGCTTGGGCCAGCGGTGGCCCAAGCATTTTATGGGACACTAGAATGTGAAGAGTAGCCTGGTATGTGTAGGTCATGTGCAGGGAAAGGTGGGATATATTGTGTATATTGTGTGAAATGAATCATAAAACTAGCTGTAGCTTATCTTGTATGCCTTATCTTATGTTGTATAATAGTAATATATAGGTATTTATTTTATTTTATTTAGAACCAAAAAAAGGAAGACATATATGGTAAACTAGCATATGGAACCAGCATGGAATGAAGATGATGTATGTCTGTATTGTAAATATGTATTGTTTACCGTTATTACTGTTTATTGTTTGTATGTATTGTTTATTGTAAGTATGTACGGTTTGTTTGTACTGACGTTTATTTTCTGTCCTATAAGTAGGCCTATGTATTGTTTATTGTTCGTACCGTATTGTCCGCGTTTTTGTTCTGTGATTTACGTTGGCAAAAAATAAAAGAAATTGAAAGAAATAAATGCTTAATATTTTCTTTAAGGTTCTGTAAAAGGTTCTTAAAGGTACTGTATTAAAACTAAGATAAAAGAATTAAATCTCCAGTGGTTTAAATTGATATGATTAATTGGACTTATACTGTTATTCCACATTAACTGGACATATACTGTTCTTCCACATTCCAGAAATGTAAATTACTCTAACTTTTTATTTTTAAGATTGATACTAAAAAATCCTATCTCATTAGAATTGGGAAGCTTTTGTTGTCTATCTTCAATTTAAAAAAAAAAAGTAATATAATATTCAGAGTCCAAATTTAAAAAAAATGTATTATTCAAAAATTGAAAATATGGACTTATATGGTTCTTCGTCTGAAGCCCTCAAATGTATAAAATTATTATTATTAAACAAAACTAATAATGTATATTTTAAATTCAATATATTTTATATTCAGAGTATAAACCCCTCACCAATTGGTGCACAGTTATTCCAGCCAATGTTTATCGCAGGCAACTGTTTAAAACTCTGCTGATGGGACAAGGCCTCTCAGCACTGATCTGTGGGACTGCTGTAACATCGCAGTATCTGGCAACCGTTTACTATTTGAATACACCCATGCTGCAGAGCTTCATTAACTACATCCTCCTGGGCATCACTTACACCACTGCACTGATCTTCAGACGAGGTATTCATGTGTTTCATTCTTGTTCTACTGGTATCCTTTTTTTTGGCATGTAATATTAAGGATACCTTTCCTTCAATACAGATGATGGCAATATTTTGCAGATATTAAAGACAAAATGGTGGAAGTATCTATTGTTAGGACTGACAGATGTGGAGGCAAATTACGCAGTGGTGAAAGCATATCAGTACACCACATTAACCAGCATACAGGTGACAGCTTTTTCTGGATCTGATGATATACACTGTGCGTACACTATCACTCAAAAGTGAGGGGCTTTTGAAATATTGTTGCAATTTAAAATAACTGTTTCTATATACAATTTATTGCTGTGTAATACATTAACAAAAGAAGAATCTGATTTAAAATTCTCAATTCAAGCCGTTTGTTTGACTAACTGACCCTATTGTCTGCATTTCAGCTGCTGGACTGTTTTATTATCCCGGTTTTGATGATCTTGTCCTGGTTCTTCCTGAAGACCCGCTATAGGATCATTCACTACGTAGCTGTATGTATTTGTCTGGCTGGGGTGGGAGCCATGGTGGGAGCGGACATCCTCGCTGGCCTGGACCAGGGATCTTGTGAGGAGCACGCTGCTTCTCCAGAATATAATTGAACAGAAAAAATAAGCCAAAATGTAAACATTATTCAATCCTGTGTCAACAGCAAGTGACATTCTCCTCGGTGACGGTCTGGTTCTAGTCAGTGCCACTCTGTATGCCATCTCTAATGTGTGCCAGGAATACACTGTGAAGAATCTGAGCAGGGTGGAGTTTTTGGGCATGGTCGGCCTCTTCGGGTCAATCATCAGTGCAATACAACTGTAAGATTTGTTCATGAACCACAAAAACAGTAGACCAGTTGCTGAACGTCAGTTCCACATCATCTGCACTGTTTTATTTTGTCACCTACAGAGGGATTCTTGAACATAATGAAGTGTCTAAAATTCAGTGGACATGGGAAATTGGTAAAGTACAGCAATGCGAAATAAAACCCCTTTCAGTTATGTCAATGACGTCATCCTAGGCTTGATTTTTGGCCTCTCTTCTTAGCTCTTATCCTGGCTGGATATGCGGTCTGCATGTACGGCTTCTATAGCTTCATGCCTGTGGTGATAAAGATGAGCAGTGCCACAGCGGTCAATCTTTCCTTACTCACTGGAGACCTCTTCAGCCTCTTTTGTGGGCTCTTTTTGTTCCAATACGCTGTGAGTAAAATACTTAATTGAGACATATGTATTTAATATTACAAAATTAGTTATAAATATCATTATATACAAAACTACATTTTTGAATGTCATTTGGTGATTTGCCAGAAACATTTTTCAGATTATATATATTAAAAACAGTTCTCCTGCTTATTATTATTATTTTTTTGTATAAAGCAAATTTTAAATGAATAGAATTTTCAAAAGAACAGATTTATTGTAAATAGAAATCTTTTTTCTCTTTTTTAAACATTAGTAATGTCTTTACTGTAATGTTTAATCAGTTGTTGATTGATGCATAATAGTATTAATTTCTTTCCAAGAACAAAAGATCTTACTGGCCTCACATTTGAACAGTAATGACTATAAATGAAAAATAAATTATACAATAAATAATATATTAATGCACAAGTGTGCTTTTTTAGCATAATTGTCAATAGGATCTAGATGTGTGCTTGTATTCTTATCTCAGATATTCTGGGTCATTGTGACATGGAGCTTTATATTTCTTTAATATGTGAAGGTTTGTGAGTCCCCTGTGTCCTCTGCTTACTCTTTGACATTCCTCACCAAAAATTCAGCAATTCATTTATATACTGAATGCACTACACACTTCATGTGACTCTTACCTGTTTTTATATTTAAATTAACTTCTTTCAATATCTTATTTTTTCTACAAATGGTCCATCAATGTTTTTTGACTGAGGTATTTCAGTCCACTTATTTGTTCTTTTTTTAGTTCTCAGGACTGTATATTGTGTCACTGGTGGTGATCCTCGTTGGTTTCATCATGTTTAACACCGTCCCTACCCTGAACCCAGCTCTTGCCCCGTCATCTGATGAGGAAGGGTGGGACAATCACGCCGTTGAGTTTGATAACGACAGCACTCATGGCTGTGTGGATGAGATAACCTGTGCACAAGAAGAGCAAGATCAAATCAAGAGTCAAGTGAATGAAAGGCAGTCAGCATGTGTGGTCATAAACAGTGTTCAAATGTAGTTTTGTTAACTCCATGTTAAAACACACCTGAACCTTTTTTTATCAAAGTTTTTTGTAATTATATTTTAATAGTGGTTTATGTTGATAAATCAAATGAATAAACTGCATTTCTTTTTCAAAGAAAGAAGAAAAAAAAAATTTCTTATCTCATGACATCAGATCATTTATATCACTGTTGGCAAACAAACTCATATTTATGGCCCAATAGATCTGTGAATGCCACTATTGTCACTTTAAACTGATTTGAAGAATCAGAAAAATAAGTTTAAGGAAGTAAAAAGCAGCCACTGTATAACATACAGCAATTAAAATGATATATAACTGTAAGCACCATATAGGCAATTTTCATTGATTCATTGTGTGTATAGCTCAACAGTCCAATGTACTAATGCACATGATCAGAACATCCAATATTTCAACCCAAAATGAAAACGGTCATTATTTATTCCATTTTTCAGTTTAGTTCATTAGATTTCAGTTCAAAACACCAGCTTGTATTTTTAAGCAATCTCAAACAGCTTGTTTAATTGGTTCAGGCGAGTTTGATCGGGATGGGAGCTAAAACCTTTTTATACAGAAACATCAACATGATTTCTCAACTAGTGCACAAAAATAATCAGTTTTCTTTTTCATGTCAACTATATGGCTTTACCCAAACTGCCAACTGTAAGTGGTTTGCCAAATGTTCTGTTAAAGGTTTAAGAAATATTATACCGGTTATGAATTTAAATAAATTAAAATTCTGTAATCATTTACTCATTCTCTCCAAACCATCTGGTTCTTCGAGAACACAAAAGTATATTATTTATTCTTTGTCCATACAATGGAATTTTAAAAAAGGCATGTTGTTTGTTTCCCCGCGTTCTTCAAAATATCTTTTGTGTTCTGCAGAAAAAAAATAAATCATAGTTTTAAAACAACCAGAGGGCAAGTAAATGATGAGTTTAATTTTTGGGGTGAACTATCCTTTAAGTTCTCTATTTGACTGTCAAGTGTCCAAAAATGACTACTAAACAAAAGGTAAATGTATCAAGTTGTATTTTTTATTGAACATTTTTTATTTATTTTTGCTCCTCTTATAACATAATGGACAGTTAGGTCTATATGCAGCCCCAAATTTACAGGCTATATACAACTTGAACTTTCTCCATAGGGAAAACACACTATATATATGCATATGTATATATATGCATGTGTGTATATATATGCATATATTTATATATATATAATATCAGTGTGGAAAGAGGTTTGAAAATTTGTTGTACATGGTCCCAGAAATTGAAAATAACATATATACATACATATATATATATATATATATATATATATATATATATATATATATACATACATACATACATATATATATATATATATATATATATATCTCATATATCTCACACACACACACACACACATATATATATAAAAATTAGCACTGAAACAAGAAACATCCAACTACATGCAATAACAGCCACATCAATTAGTCTAAGAATGTGTACATCCTACAGAGTACGAATACACAAAAGTAAAACCTGACAACCAAAGTAAAAAGTTCAGTGTGTTCTCTCTCACACATTTACAGAAGCAAAACAAATGCAGGGACTCTTGCGCAACATAACACTATGTGATTGGTAAACATGGCTTGCTCTTACTGGAACAACCGACAGGGATCACAGTGTTAGTTTTAAATCAAATCTCTTTTACATACAGGCTGTGCTTTACCTGCAGGACTGTGTAGCGGTCAGTGCGGCTCAATGCAGACTTTCTCCCATCCATGAATCCTTCAGCATCTCTCGGACTCTTACAACTCTCCTGAAGCCTAAAAGATGTTCATTCAAGGAACACAAGCTGACATCCATCCACCTTTCAAATGCAACATTATTTGTCACAAAAACACAAGCACAAAGCCTCTGAGAAACACATTCATTTCACACACACAGATGCATGTAGATTTAACACTTCTGCACATATAATAACCAACATTTATCACCAGTGGCAAGATGAAGGCATCGAATGTGTTGGAATACATTCCCAATGACATCCAGAACAAGGTTTGCGCTTTTGCAAACTAATGGTTCTCCTCAGTGGAGCTGAATTCATATACCTCTGAGCCTGATGCAAGGTGGCTTTGTTAGTGAAGAATTTAAAGAGTGCAGATGCAGCAAGAGAACAATAGGGGGCAGCATTGAACAGGACTCCAGATTGACTTTAAAAGGCACTCCTGTCAGATTCCCAATGACTCATGTGACAGTCACACAACAATAGTGTCTATGCCAGCTAGAGCACTACAGATAAATCATGTAAACTCTGTATTTCTTATGGAAACATCTTGCACACGCTCCTAGTGTATAAATGTATGTCAGCTACATGATTGACTATAGTACACTGCAAAAATGATTTTCTTACTCAGTATTTCTATCTTGATTTCCAGTAAAAACCTAAAATTTCTAAATCAACATATACACTTGCAAAACAAAATGACTTGAGATATTAAGTCTTGTTTTCTGAATTAAAATATCAAAATTTATTGAGTTTATGCTTCAGTGGGGCAAGAAAGATCAACTTTATTAAAAGTGAAAAGATCATTTTTCTTACTCCAACAGCTTTTTTTAAGCATAAACTCACTTAATTTTGAAACATTTAATATCTTAAATCATCTTTTTGGTAAGTACATATGTCTTGCTTTAAGAATTTACAAATATTAAGAAAATCATTTCTCCAGTGTAATGATGATGGTAAACTGATTTTAAATCAACAGTTCAACAACAAAGAGACAATTCTGTCATTATTTACTCACCAATGATTTTCTTTATTCTGCAGAACACAAAAAGAAATTATTTTGAAGTGTTTTTGTCCAGGGTCCGTGCTGTTCTGAACCCCTCTGTCTTCTATTGTACTGACAAAAACAGTTCTTCATGTTCGTGTTTTGCAGAAGAAAGTAAGTCATACAGGTTGAAACGACATAAATGATCTCTTTAAGAACTGTAGGGACTTCAAGAAAGAGGTTCAGGATTTGCGACAGTCACAACACCGTACATTAAACCTGGTCTAGCAGAGCTGAGAAGAGTCTTCACATGAGGTGTGCTGTTAGTTGAGGAGTTAGTGTGAGGTATTATGGGGGCTGTCGGTTCACAAAGTCATTTAAACCAGTAGTCACACATATTAGGCTGGCTGAGAGTCAATCTAGGCTGGGATCGCACCACAGTTTCATCATAATACACTCCACTAGAGCCTAAAACACACTGAGTAGCACACAAGCACTCTAGACTCTGCCTTAACCCACACATTAAGATAAAACATCTCTTTTATTATATATCATTATATAGTATTAGACATTCAATAAATTTCTTTGTGTCGCTTTTTGAGTCTTTATATACTTTCTTGTCATTTGGAATGTACGGTGTCCTTTAGCTGTATAGTTTGTTTGAATGCAGTGCTGCATGTCTCAAACGGGGCAGACAAGGTGGGCCAGTCTATAAGTGTCTATACTCGATCTATGGGTGTGTATGTCAGCACTTCAGGCCAGCTTTAGCGTGCTGACTGGGAAGGAGGGCATGGTCACCATGGTGAGGGACGGGTTGAGGACGGTCTGGCCCACCAGTTGAGGGTGATGGGTAACCATGTGAGCGCCCACTGGCATCTGCTTGCCCACCATGGTTGCTTGCGCGCTGGTCGCTGAAGTGCCATTCATCTGGCCATGAGAGAGTGTTTGTGCGATGTGGCTCATGACGGCCGGCTGTGTGACTGTGACAGGCTGAGAGTATATTGCCGGAAGATGGGCCACAGTGATGTGGCTGATAGATTGAGGTCCGGGGGCCAGCTGCACCGAGCTTGAGGAGGAAGGGGCGATGTGGGCCACATGCTTGGAGCCCGGCTGGATCACCCGGTTGACAGTTTGGATGACTGAAGCGTGCGACGCCGAACCCGCATGGGCGATGACGGAAGGCTGCAGGCTGGTCGCGGTCACTATATGGGTCTGGGCTGGAGGTAGTGTCTGCAGGGTCACCACCTGGGCGGCAGGAGCGGATGCCGGGCTGTTAGGAGCTTGTGCTGGGGTTGAGGTCAAAGCAGGTGCTGTGATCGGGGCCGCGGCGGTGGCCACAGGGGATAGTTGAGCTGAGGGAGTTGGGGGTAAAGCCTTACACAGTTTGTGTGGGATGGGGATGTGCTGTGTTATGAGGGATGACACAGGACGGGACTTCTTTAAGTCTGGCTGAAGCGCAGCAGGCACTTTGGGTAAGGCGCTGGGCATGGCGGATAAGATCTCATCTTCGATATCTTCAATGTTGTCTTCACCTTCTGTAGATACAAATCCAAAACAAAAACTATTAATGTGGATTGTGAAGTTAAAAAGTCGACTTTTTGTTAATTTTCATTAGCTTCGAAGCCATTTAGTGTACTTTTTACACATTTTAATGATATATACAGTACTGTTTAAAGGTAAGATTTTCATGTTAATGTAAATGTACTTTTCCTTAAAATGTAGCAGAACATTAATACTGTTGAATAATATTTTTTTTTCCCTTTATTTATTTATTATTTTTAAATGATAATATGCTGATTTGCTGCTCAAAAAACATTTCTTCTTTGTGTTGCTTAATATTTCTGTGGAAACCGTGATGTATTCAAAATGCTATGCCATTTATTTCAGCCACAAGGTTTTTTTGATGTGTATAAAAGTTCAAAAGAGCTGCATTAATTTGAATGCATTAATTTTTGTAACATCATAAACCCCTTTAATGTTACTTTTGATCAATTTTATACATTGCTGCTGAAAAGTATTCATTTCTTTATTTAAAAAAAAAATCTGACTGATCCTAAACTTCTGAATGGTACAGTATGCAATTAAAAACATCTTTCGTGGGCTGAAAAATATTGATGACTTGTCTTGTTTTTTGTTGTACTGATTTTTTTTCCTAGTCAACCCCCCCTGAGTTGAATGAATGAGTGTTTGTACTAAACTTAAACTAAAGTGAATCACAGGACAAATTAAAATATTTTATCAAGTGATATCGGTTTTTAAGCTCTGTCGGAAAAGCATGTTGTCAATTAGCATGGCAACCTGCAGACGAGGCCTTCTGCAAGACTAACCTGAGGCAGTGGAGGTAGAGGCCTGGTCATCATCTGGCTGGACAGTCTGTCGAATAATGCGGTCGATCTCCATCACGTCCAATTGCTGACTCAGCTCATTCTTGAGCTCGGCAAGTCTCTGCTGCAAGGCGATCTTCTCCCGCGCCAAACGCTCCATCTCATGCTCGTAGTCCTTCTCCTTCCTCTTCAGAGTCTATAAGGGGAAATGTAGAAATAGATAACATTTTCCACATGCACTAAGGCAGGGTGCATTTAATGTCTACAGTCTGCAAAAAGGCACGGTTGCAACAATGAAATGTCTGGCTGTGCAGCAAAAAGCAGGAACAGGAATACGAGACCAGCATTCACATGCACTTAGAGGTCGTTGGCTATTTCCTTAATACTCCATCCATCATTAAAGAAGTCCAGCTAAAGCAAAACAAGAAACAAGAATCCAGTAAGAGCCGTAAACAGCTGGATGAGAGAGAACTTAAAATAGAGGAAGATGTGTTCTAATGTAGATAAATATATTTGCTAGTAGTAGTTCATAAAAAATAACGTGTAGAATAATAAACCCAGTGATATGTTATAGATATGGGTAAAAAGAGACATACTATCATGCTGTTCTGGCATAGACGCAAGTTTCTTCTTCCTTAAAGCCTCGGCCCAGCACACACCTCCCCCACTGTCTGTTTTTACCCTGCCACTCTCTCTTACTCACACAAACACGTGGATGACAGCCCCTCCCACTTCTGGGAAGGCATTCACTTGCTGTGCACGAGTGCACACGCTGAGTAACATCAGTGGGAGGAGCCCATCACACAGGAGCCTGGCCAATCACATGTGGACATCTGGGTAGTGTAAGCGTGCCTAACAAAACTACATGTCTACATACCCAGAAAAACACACAGAAACTGATCCAACTTCACAAACATGAGGTAAACTGAAGATCGGAGAAACACGAAACTCAAGACACACTGCACACAGGGCTGTGCAGAAGTGACCCAGTTTCCTGCACTGTCAGCTTACGCATGAGAAACAAACAGGCAACGAGGAAACAGCAGCAGCTAAGAGCTTTAAGAGGATGGAGAGAGAGATTGAAGAGTCTGTGCACAAAGAAGGGGAACTTAAGTAGAATTAAGTTTGAGAAAGGAATAATTGACAACGAGCCGATTAACTATTAGAGAATAATTCACAACCGAGGTGTTGATGCAACCACAACTCGAATATTATAATACAATAATATGGTAATACAATTAATACAATTAGTAACAAAACAACAATTTGTTACTCGAATATTTTAATACAATAATATGGTAATACAATTAATACAATTAGTAACAAAACAACAATTTTACACAGTTATAATAATAATAATCGTTATTATAACAAAAATACATTAAAAAAGTACATATTAGTAATAATAATAATAAAATCCATGGCAATCAATAGTATGTCTGATGGGAACAGAACTAACTTTGAAGTTAAAAGTGTATAAATATATACATATATATTTTTTTAGCAAATATAACGTTATAATATTCAATATACAAATTCAATATACAAATACATGCACAATGTAATTTTTTTATACATTTATGTAACTTAATATTATAATAATAACTAAACAATCATACCCAATTTATGAATAATAATAATAATAATGCATTTAAAAATATATATTTTATATATTATTTTTGTACAAATATAATTTTTACATACATATTTTAATAATTATATTGACAATAATAACATATTACAAATATGATTCTTTTAAAGCCTGAACTCTGAAAGCTTGGGTTTAAAATAAATCTCTGTGAGCATTTGAGTGATTATGCAAATGAACCACTTAGTTATGTCACTGAAAGAGACAGTCTGAATTGATTCATAGAAATTAATTTAATGTAACATCCTCTTTAAATCAAAGATGTTACAAGAGTAGAAATTATTATGAAGCTAGTCTAATGATATGCTCTTTAGAAAACAAAGGCCAAATAAAGAGCACATTCAAATTACTTTTGATATGTATCAACAAAATAAGTGAATATAAAATATAATATATTTAAAGAAACTCACTACTGACATTAACCCTCAACAATGAGCAATGACAATGGTCACAGATGGACATATCACACAGCTCATTCTTTTCCCACACCACGTGCACTAGACAAGAATGGTCCTGAAGAGATAACAATAGCATGGAGAAAAGATCCAGGCCAGTCATTTGATATGTGTACAGGTGTGTAAGATAAAGGAGGACTTGCAGCTCGGCTCAGCTCTTGTGAATAATGACAGGTCACTGGGCCAATTGATACACGCCTCATCCTTTCCAAAGCTCAGAGTGCCCTTCTGCATCTCAGAGGTGTCAGTGTCTTTGTCTGAACAAATTAGGTGGTGGAGTACTCTACTGTTGTCAAGGCAACAGCTGAAAACTGTCACAGTTGCCATGGAAACAGATACAGTGAGCAGGCAGCAGAGTGTGACAGTGTGAGCATGTGTTGTCTGCAGTGGGTAGCAGACCCAATGCCTGCTTCTACTTCACTGGCTGTTTAGCCCCGCCCACCGATTTACACATGTAGTGGATGAATAAGGAGAGAGGTAAACACAGGTCTACGCAGAAACCAAATGATAAAGATGGCTCCGAACACAACAAGACACTGTACAGTGCCAAGTTGTTGAAAAACAGTCTTTGACAGAATTTGGTCCTTTGTTCACTTCATTTTAACACAGATGTGTTTACAAACAAGGCACAGTTCGACGCAGGATTTTCAGAAAGACTGAAACTAAAAGACGATGCTGTGCTGACTATAATGGATCCGGCGGTAATGTCACACCACATAAGTGTGAGTAACTGTTTTATTATGTGGTCATTATTGTATTGTCTGTTATTAAATAAAAAATTAAATGTATGCATTTAGCAGACGCTTTTATCCAAAGTGACTTACAGTGCATTCAGGCTATCAATTTTTACCTATCATGTGTTCCCGGGGAATCGAACCCCCAACCTTGCGCTTGATAGTGCAGTGTTCTACCAATTGAGCTACAGGAACACATTACAGATCATTTAAGCGTTTTTAACCTAAATCACAGCAGCATCCATCTGTGAAGTATGTAGACTTTCAAACATTTACAACTGTAAGCCGATCATAACAGTGGGCGTCTACTTCTGAATCTACAATCCTCAACGCCTATTCAAACCGAGCATTCCAATGAGGAGGTCAAGACAGGACAGAAAATAGTCTGTTACTTCTAAATTATGTTTTCTGATGTCATAATTTTGATAACATTATAACTAGACACCAGAGAACAGTTCATAATAATTTAAAAAAGGCAGTTCAAGACCCCTTTAATACACACTATCGTGGAGTTTGGAAGTCTCTTATGCTCACAGGCTGCATATATCTGCACACATTTCTACCATCACACAAATCTAAACCTGATTCTCAGTGCAAGCGTTTCTTAACATTACATCTGCACCCATAAAACAGCCATCCCTGGTCTTTTTTTACGAGCGCGCCCTCCTTCCTCTGGGGGCCCTGCGCATTTCTTGCTTCATTTTGACAGCTCTCTGGTGTGTATGCTGCATCAGGAGCAGCTCCAGCCCACAGCTGTACATGCCTGCCTCTATTAGTCACACACACACACACACACACACACACAAACAGGCTGGCCTGCTCCACAAACACGGCAACCCACTGAACTCCTAATCCGCGGACTGGGGCCCCTTCACTCCCTCCCTCCTGCTTCCACCCAGAACAACTAAACAGTGTGTCATTTTGTAGTTTTTGGTAATATTTCAAGTGAGATTTTAAACCAATTAATTTTGCTGTGTTTTTGTAAAGCTTTAGCTTTTAGTTTATTTAGCTTTTAGTAATTTTAGTGGTCCAACTTTAACTAAAACAAAATGAGAAATGGAAACTAGCTGAAAAAGCATAAGTTTACTTAAACTTAAAGTTAATTTCGGTTAATGTTTATATGGTTTCAGTTTTAGTTGACAATAATAACCCTGCTCCTGACTGAATATGAGATGTTATCATATTCTGCACAGTAATAACATCATCTGGATGGTGTTTCAGGAGGAGATGATTGTGAATCATTTTCATATTCATATTCTGGATGATATGGAGGTAGAATCAGGTCAGAAAAGAACATCTGTGGGAACAGCAGCTCTCAAACTAAGAGTTGACTCGAGGGATGAGCTGACAGCAGCTTTGATTTTCGTTGGTTTGGAGCATGACCCCGCCCTCCACCATTGGTTTGCTATCATCAGTTACGCACTTAAGCCCCGCCCCCATGACGGTGCAAATGTAATCCTGTGCATGTTTGTCGTCATGTTTATGTATATACAAGTGTGCATGCTTATGAGAGATTTGTATTAGGCAAAAATGAACTTGACAATGTCACACGCAGTGTTAAATAGGGGAAAGGGTGTTGTCCTGTGTTTACAGACTCAGTTCTGAACAAATAAGGGAGAGAAAGAGAGCCAAGTTGCAGCCACACTCTTCCTCATAAACAAGCCTGCAGTAAAGGAAGTCCCGTGACTCCAGATTGAGGTATTTGGTAACTTGGATTGTTCCAAGACCTGTTGGTCATAGACATACATTTTTTTTAACTCCTGAACCGTTTTCAACTTTCATAATAATAATAAATAAGTACAAAAATAAATTCATAAATATTTTACAGTATTACTGTATTTTTGACCAAATAATTGCAGCCTTGTTGAACATAAGAGACTTTCTTTCAAAAACGTTAAAACATTTCACCAACCACAAACTTTTAAAATGGAAGTGTATAAAAAAGTATTAGCCAGGAGGAGGACCGGGGAGTTTACATTTAAGCCAAAAGTTTACAAAAAGGTCAGAATTAGCATTTTATAATTGCACTGAACCAGACGGCCAGTTGCATTGTAAGAGAGCATCCTTGTCATTTTGCTAATAACTCCCTTTGTGTTTCAAAGTGGAAAAAGCTATAATAGTTCTGAGTAACAAGAGTATGGATAGATGATAACAGAATTTTTAATTTAAAGCTCAATTGGACAGACCAAACTTAGACATGTAGAAATGAGGCTGACATTTACCAAATAATACTTGTTGAATCAGCTACATTGAAATTGCAGTGGTTTATACAAGACGAATGGGACTTTTAGCACACACAGGAATCATGTGATCCAATCGCACAAGGAAAAGCCACTCGTTTCTGTAGAGCATGATATAGATGACCAACTTGTGCTGACAGACACTGCTACACAAAGACAGGAAATGAATCAGTAGGACTTCACATGATTCATTCTGGTATTACTCATCAATCACAATCCTACAGAGACACCAGAACTGATTGCAACATAAATCCAGTGGATGTAATTCAGTGCACTGATATTTACTCTATGCAACTACATCAAAAGATTTCACATTGTGCCAAAGAGAAAACTGACCTTGCAGATTTCACAATCCACTACAAACCATCAACAACAAAACAAAAATCTCAATACTATTATCTGGATTAAACAACACAACAGTCACTGGAACACAATGCACTGCAGCTTGCTAAGAAAAACATGTCCTGCAAGCTTATGCACCTAATGCGGGGTTTCTGGGATGTGGCTAAACTAAGATCGAGCTCAACGAATGTGCCTTGCTGCAGCAGGAACAACAGCTGGAGGGGGCTGTGACCAGGGGTGACGTCACACGGCTGTGTCTAGCCATGTGCTCGCTGCTCATGTGGCCTTGGCAGGGAACATGATGAACGCGAGAGTGGGGGATGGAGGAAAGAAAGCACAGAGGGCGGGAGAAACGGAGGAGGAGCTCTGAGCTACTAGAGAGAACTGGGAAACTCCTGAGACTCACAGGATAACATTTAAAGCAACAGTCATCATAATTCATTCACAACATGTAAAGTCTGGTTTTATGGGACATGAAATGAGGCTCGTATAGCATGAAATCCAAATCTGCAGTTTAATACAGCATTTACAGTTTGTGCATTTCAAATCAACATTTGCAAGCCATATGAAGCGTGGGTCAAAACCACAAGGACTACGTGTGACTACTTCCTCAAGATTTTCCACGACAAGCAAATTTCTCTCAATATTCAGAGAAATGAAACAGCTTTTATTATCACAGTATGTTAATGTGGTTTTTAAAATTAGTATTAGTGTGTAAAAGTGTAAATTTTAGTATTACTACAATACTATTTTAATATTTCCTAAATTATTTGAATTAGCTTTTATTTCTTTTTTTAGACTTTCCATTATTTGTTTACATTTAGTTTTAGCAATTTTGTTAACCTTATTTTTATTTCAGCTTTAGCTTGAATAATTTTAGTACTTAAACTTCAAATTATTTTGGTTAGTTTCTTAAAAAAAATTAAATGTACGTTTTTCCTCTAATATTCATATTTTATTTTATTTCGATTACCATTTTAATAGCCTTAGTGGTAACACTTTATAATAAGGTTCCTTTTGTAAACATAAGTTAAAATGAATTAATTCATTTTAGGATTTAACAATTAACCATTGTATTGTTAGTAAGTAACATTAAAAACAGTGAATAAATACTGAAACAAATTTTTATTGCTTATTGCTCGTTAATCTATTATATTTATTGTAAAGTCTTTTCTGTTTTATACAAAAATAACAACACTCACTGTCTTAATACAGATAAGCACTGTCTTTAATCTTTCCTGTGATTAATCAGTCACTAATCAGTCACTTTGGATGTCAAAAAGCAGATTTGCCACGACGTCACAGGAATCTGTGAATCAGGTGCCAATGAAGATGAGTAATCTCATCAAACAATCCTCTTATTCAGTTCCGGGAGGAGCTGACTGGTCAGTGAGGGGAAAGTGGGAGGGGCTTCAGACCGGAGTGCATGCGGAGGCGGACACGTTTGAGGTGAGGTGCGTGTGCCTGCCTCCACCTGTGGCCCGGTGGATGACCTGAACCACACGCTGTGCCACTGCCACCTCCAGAGACCATCACAAAACAAGTACACACACACACACAACACAACACAACACTTGACCTGCGGGCACACACTCATCTCTCAGCAGGAAAAGAACAAAACAGAAAGGGAGACGGAGAGATATTGACTGGGAAACAACTCAAATCACTGACCGTCTAGCTTTTCTATGAACATTCAATAAAATGTAGATAAGCTTCCCACAAACCTGTCCTTCAAGAAAAACATTCAAAGACAGTAATTAAATTACTGAGTGTCATTAATAATAATACATCCAGAGTGACTAAGTAGAACTAGCCACGCTACTAACTTAACTTTTTTTCTTCTAGTTAAGGCACTATTGCAAAATAGTGTCGCTTTTCATTGACAAGGTACTTTATCCCACAACAAGTGATGTAACAAAATGTTACATTTCTGTTTTTGTCACGCCGTATCTGAATATACTTGAAACACACTCCTACATGTTCTCTCAAATGTAGGAAGTCTGCTTCATTTTAATAAACGCAGATGCCAGTAAATGGACTATAAATGTAAACAAACTGGTTTAGAGAAAGACTTTTTCCACCAGAAAGCACTGTTTCCACACTGCCCTAGTTTCCTGCACGTCTTGTGCCTCGGCTAAACCAAATCCTTTGATTTGATTGGATTGGATTTCTACGTCTCCTCAAGGGTCTGGCTGTAGGCGTGCATACGTGTGTGCATGTGTGAACGAGGCGCTGGTTTAATCAGAGCATGCCTTACGATCTCAGTTTACTGATGGTTAAGAGAAGGTGTACTGCCCACACTGCAGGAGAGAAACCATCCATCCTCCCTCTGCAGATAAACTCGATGAGTGATCTTTAATCTCACGCTTTTAGCAACACTGGAAATATCTCATTTTCAGCTGATCAATCTTCAGATTAAAGAACTGTAACTAACAAAGAGAAGACTTCCTCAGCGTGTGGCGTTCCCTCCTGCTCTTGCATTTTCAAAGTCTGATGACACGGGCCGAGATACAAATGTACAGCAGACAGTGAACATGTAAATGAAGATCTATCAGCGCAGGTAGTGTTGATCTTACCTGAATGAATCTCAAAGCACTTCTTAGAACGCTCAGATTGGAGGTCTTCTTTTCGTCAACATGAAGGATGGTTTTCTTCAGGGTCTCAAAACACTCCTTTAAGTGAGCACGTCTGAGAAAAGGAGATAATTTATGAAAAAATTATAATAATGGTTTATGTGGTATCAGCACTTATTTAGAATTAGATTTATATAAACATTTATATTTTGTGACAGACTTATGAGACATAATAATTAAGTATTATACAGTATATTCGTTATTGATTGTTACATTATATATATATATATATATATATATAAAATATGCATACATTAATATTATTAAGATATTCATCTACTAGAAACCAGGTATTTGAATTTGTAATAATATTTCAAAGTATTACTGTTAATACTGTATTTTTGATCAAATAAAGAGCATAAGAGACTTCTTTCAAAGAAATGTTAAAATCCTGCCAATCGTGCACTTTGGAAGAATGTATGTACGTGGAAAAACATTATGTGAAAGGCACTTTAATGGTAAACCAGGAGCAAACAAGGATGACCTTACCTATTTTTTTCAAGTTTATTGTGCACTTCTCTTGTTCCCGCCCTGTAAACACAGGTCACATGGGCTTTAATAGTTAGCTCTCAAACATAATACAAACTCAGCTGTAAAACCAACTATAAAATTCTTCACATGATTCAGTCTTAAACAATGGTTAACATGGTGATAAATAACAGCTTCACATCCTGACTCACCCTCCGGGTCTCTTCTTGCCGTCCAAATCGGGAGGGCTTCCTCTGACCGAAGGGCTGGGTTGGGCTGAAGGAGGTCCAGGCTGAGTGAGCAGTGCATGCTGGGAAGCTGTGACAATGGAGCTTGGGTAGGTCAGGAGCTGCTGGATAGGTTTGGTGCCATTGGATAGAGACAGTGATGTGGGCTCTGCCTTCAACTGAGACGAGATGAGGGGGCACTGGTGCAGTGCTTGCTGGTCTGGCAGTGAATGGGTGTCTTTTCTGGGTGGGGTAAGGCGGGGTGCTGGCGACAGGCTGAGAGCTGTGGTGGGAGGAGTGGAGGACACCACCGGAATGGGGATGACTGTGATGGGCACTGTGGGGGGAGGGGGAGGAGCCTGAGCTGGGACAGGTATACTGCGGTGCTCAGGTCCAGACTCCTCCACCCAGGTCACATGGTTCATTTGAATGGGCTGAGTATGAGAGTTCACTTCTGCTCTCCGCTTCTCCGCCTCCTGCTCACGACGCCGCCTTTCCTGAAGTTCATTCTCTTCTGTTGAAAGAAATATAGCGAAATTTTCATTACTTGTCCATATTCAGAACCTACTGGTAATTCAATGGTTCATATTTATATTTACATAAATTCAGGCACCACAACTGCACAGTTAGAAAGACGGATATTCATTCTGAGATTTGCTAAAGATCACATTTAACAATGTTATCAAATTAAAAGTGTTCTGAAAGATTAACTTTGCGCAAGTATTAGATGACAACAACGGAAATTAATGTAAAAAAAAAAAAAAGTGTGAAATGAGAAAAATTCATCTTCAATTAGTGTTATTTTAGTATTTTTAATATACCTTTATAATATCCATTCATCTATGAATTAGGTTTCGTTACTATTTTTATGTTTTCGTTTTAATGTAAGTTTTAGTAATTTTGTTACACACTTTCAGAATTTGAATGTTTTTTTTTATATTTCTATTTATCATTTTGTATTTCAATTTTACCATTTGTATTAATAAGCTATATTATTTGTTACAACTTACATTTATTTCAATTAGTTGCGTAGCCAACAGGTTTAACATTTACATTTTAACTATTTTATTTAAATGATCAAAAATCATTTTTGACCGTGTTAAACAGTTTAAGTAAAATTCAGTATTAAGGGATACCAATAAATAAAAACATACATGTCAGCCAACATGGTAATAAAATATGACGGTCAGTTTTTTTTTTTTATTATAAGTACTTAGTCTATACATTTTTAGTTAACATCCAAAGCAAGCATAAAAGATGAAATAAAAATAAAAAATGGATGTACTCTCTGTGTGCAGTCTCTCTCAGTGTTATCCAGTAAACAGTGTTCAAGGAAATATAAAGAACTGAACTATATGTTGGACACTGCAGGTAACCTTTGACCTTCAGCATATGATGTGATGACATCTCATCTAACTGGGGCAAATGATGAAGACGGGGAAGCCACAAATCAATATGGGCCTATAAACCAGCCTGAGATTATATCTAGCTTAGAGTGAACTCTAATAAAGGAGCTTTTTTGTGTGCATACAGACAAATGAGCGTTACTGGTTAACAGAGGAGGATAGAGATCACACTGTTAGAGCACATGGTGTACAGGCTTCAGGCCAAAGTTTCTCTGGTCTACATGGAAACATGATGCTGGTTCCCCTCCTAGCACACTCCCTTCTTCAAGCAGGCCTGCTCCAAAACACCACAGGACAGCCTCCTGAACCTTTGCCAAAACTTCAGCATCAATAAAACAAGCTGTTGCACCCAACATGACACGGTTAAAGGAATAGCATGGACACTGGAGAGAAACACAAACTACTTTTTCAATCAGAGAGGATAACTACATAATGCACTAAAGGACTTTCACTGCTGTTCAACAATCAAGCAATTAAGGAAGTTACATCTATTTTAGGTGAAAGAATTGGTTCGCAGACTGAATTCAGTTTTTAGGTAAATGTTTATCCTCAGTTTAATGTGCAAACCAAGGCAACTAAAAGTAACCCACTCATAAGTTGATTTTCCCCGAAAAATGTCAATTGTGTGTGGCATATTCAATACTACTGTGTTTGTGTGGGTTTGTGTTTGTACCAGAGCAACCTGTTTGTCTGAATGTTCGAAAATTAAAAATAAATAACCAATTTAATAGAAAATTAATATATACACTACAATTCAAAAGATTGGGGTCAAGAAGATTTTTTTAAATGTGTTTTAAAATAAGTGTCTTATGCTCACAAAAACTGTAAAAACAGTAATTTTTGTGAATATTAATACAATTTTTATATATTTAAAAAAAAATGTCTGTGATGCAAAGCTGAATTATCAGCATCATTTCTATAGTCTTCAGTGTCACATGACCCTTCAGAAATCACTCTATGATGTTGATTTGCTACTCAAAAAGCACTTATTATTTCCATTGTTGAATATTTTTGTGGAAGCCATAGTCATAGTGACAGACATTTCACTTTAAATCGCATAAATAAATAAATCGCATAAACACTGAATTCGCCCAATAAACTCTTAGGCTTTGCTCATCTAAAGTGCAGCTAAACACTGTTGTGGAGAATTTTTCTGATCGTTGGTTTTATGGTTAATCAAAATCAAGTCACTCCAAATCCTTTCATTATGTGCTTTACATAACTGCTTTCATTATTCCAACTACTTTACCACACATCTAATGATATGTATAACAACCTGAATTGGTCAAAAGCCTTAAAAACATATCACCAACATAACACGGATGAAAACTGCTTCATATCTTCCAATTAACAGCAATCAAAAAATGTATCATTGCACAACATAATGCTATCGGTCAAAAAAAAAAAATCCTCTTAATGCCGAGGGTAGTAAAGAGGTCACAGGAATTCAAGGTGTCCTAGATAAACTGAAAAAGACACATGGGTGTGTGTGTGTGTCTGGAACGCCATGAATCTCATTAGGGTGAAAAGCCGGACAGCATCAAATCATGTGCACTCGGAGCATAATGAGACTTTTAAGACGGGCATTCTTATCTTGTGTGTCAGCAAAGGGGGTGGTGAAAGTGCTCCAACCTAATCTCAGCCAATCACAGCGCAGCAATCCACCCCCATCAGTCATCACTATGCTATTTGAACAGCACACGCTTCCTCCTGCTGAAAAGAGAAGGGGGAAGGAGGGTTCCTATGGAACCAAACAACCAATTACCAGAATACACAAGGAAGCACAATACACGTGAAACAGCAAGCCTTTCAAATGAAGTGTGACTGTCCCTTTAAATACACTCGCTTTCCTGACACTAGAGTGGTGTTAACAGCTGATTAAAGTCATTACTGATATCTGTAAGAGGAGAAAACATCTCCCACATGCATAAACGCATATCAAGGTTTTACTCTTCTTCGAACACTTCTGATTGTGTCAAACAAGAGAAGAGAAGCCCTCAGATTCTTCTTCACATAATTTCCCTGGACAACACCCGACTGTCTAAAAGTATTTTGGTGTACTTATTATTAACGGCTATAGAGGGCAAAGGTGTCACTGCACACAGGAAATGACGGTCCACCAGTGTAAAATGCAATTTACAGCCCAGCATGACAAACTGGCTGAATGCTTTTACAGAGTCAAATGCAGAGTAGAATTACAGTCAGCCGTGGTAAAATATACAGAAGTGAAACTGACTGAGAGGATTTCTCTAACAAGCTTAGACTGGAGTAAAAGGAGAATTCAATGAGACATAGAAATAATTTGCAAATATATATATGTTTTTTTTCAAATAGTTAATTATATTTATCCTCATAAATAGATGATTAATTGATATATCAATATCTCCACTGATTGCATGGTCAACAAGCTTGTCATGTAAATTATTCCTAAAATGTAATTCTTCCAGTATTTTTGATGGAGCAGCACGATGAACCACAACTGCATGAGTGTGTTATATAACTGCAGTACATTTTGGAAAAGCAAGCAGGGGGTTACTGTCCTACTTTCCCTCTGGTTGTAAAGCCCCGCCCTCCAGGCGCGCACATGGAGGGAAGGGGAGGGGTCATTCCACGCGGATCTCACATGAGGGCGTGGCTACGACAGACACGTCACCGAGTCGCTTCAGAAAGCGCCAGTGGACGCATCCAGCGAGAGCGGGAGAGAAAACAACAGTGTGAAATAAGCAAACCGTGCACTATTGCGCTGAAAACACTCTGTGAAATTCAATAAAACATTACATCCATTCAGTTCTGCAAAAAGGGTCTAAAAAGAGCCACGTAATGTGATACTAGGGTCATTTTTTGTAAAGCACAACTGAACTGGCACTCGCGCACGTACTTGTAAGCCACCGCCCTTGAAAGCAAGCAGATATGTTTTCCTACATCGCCACTGCAATGAAGTATTTAATCACGCACTGTCCCAACAGTCAATGCTGATAAACATACAATATCTGCATTTTAATACATGGCTGTCACTATCCGGAAAACTACAAAGTAAACGTAACCATACTATACTGCAGTTTCGCAGAGTCTTATTATCGGCGTATTATAACATGACAATATTTCATGTCACGTAGTCCACTGATTCCTGCAATCATGTGACATCCCGTGCAAATGTGTCTCATATTAACCAGATACTGCATTAGAGAACAACACTGATCTCTATCTTTCATAAAGGCTCCTGTCCCCATATGTTCCCTTTCTTAAATCTTACCACGTGCTTTCTGTTGTTGCAGGGCTTGCAATTCCAAAAACTTCGCCGCCTCTAAAAGGGTCTCGATGCTCATCTCCGTTTCTTGTTATGGTCCAAAAACGATTGGGGAAATTAATATAAATGTTAAATAGATAGATTCAAATGCTTCTGCTCTGGATCCAATCTTCTCGTCTATAAAAAAAAATAATAAAAGGGAAAGTAAGACGTGACTGGATCCCCCTTGAATTCAATCTTCCACGCACGTAGAGGAGTCACAACAAGATGGCGAGGGTTATTCAGTCAATATTTCTGGCCATTTGGCCCCGCCCCCACACGCTGGTCTTTCAAAACACGGAGATTGCGGCGCTTTCATACGCGCGTATATTCGACGAACTACGACTGAACATAAACTCACATTATGTCAGTAATACGTTTCTTCTATGTTGGTTAAAATTCCAAAGCAGAACGCTTAAAATATAAACATCAGATCCGTGTTTTCCGCAATACATCTACACATACCACACCTCTCGCTGATTGATAAAACATGAGATCAGAGCAGCCAATAGGAAAGCAGCCACACAAGGAATGGAATCTGCTCACGTGGATGTCATTCTGCGCGTTTTGCACGCCAACTAAACGAAACTGCAACCTGCATGTCGACCTATGTGGTTCAGTCACTATTCAAACAGATGGTGAGCAGCGATAAACAGTCCGCAGTAACAGAACTGTGACCATGATTTGGCTGTGATCAAAACGCAGTTTTTTTTTCAAAAGGTGTTCAGCAATTTTCCACATGACTATATATACTTATTGCACATGTATTCAAACCAATGTATCCGATTTCATTCAAAAGGAAAAACATCACAAGAACAGCAGTACATTTCTGATTATGTCTCTCTGGTAGAAGAAACAGCCTTCCACATGGGAACCAGAATCCTGTTGCTTTGTGGTAACTGCTATGCACGTTAAGTCATTTTTCATTTCCTTTTAATCATTTGAGAAGGTCAAAGCAAACTGTAACCAAACACATTCATAAACCTGCACTATCCTCCCTTTCAGAGACTCTCAAATGCACGGAAAAAGCCTCAGAATCTGCCCCTGGAGCTTGTTTACCCTGGAGAGCTTCACGTGACTCCCAGCGCACTTATGAAAGCCTGGTCCTCTCAGGACGTTTATACTAACTCAGACTTCCTGTGAAGTGTAAAACAACCAAAAAAGGCATTCCAGAGACAGAAAGTGCAAAGGAACACAACCTATTGAGTTATTTGGCTTTTCATATATTTTGTCTAATGAATAAATGGGGACAATCTTTGTTCAGTATTTGTAAAAGCAGGAAACTATTGCATCTTAAGGAAAATTGGGGTTGGGTTAGTTAAATTCAAAATCAAATGTTAACGTGGATTTTCTAACTGCATATTACAGATTTCAGTGTGAACAATTAATTCACGCATGTTTAATTTTTAGTAAAAATTTTGACCTCATTATGTCAAAACCACATCTTCCGGTGAATCAAATTCAAACATTTTTCAATAATTCATCAACAGATCTGTCACTACTTCCATTTTATTGTGCCCTTAAGAATATTGTCATAATATTATTATAATATATAATTGACCAGCTTTAAAATAAACTATATATATATATATATATATATATATATATACATACATACAGTACAGTCAAAAAGTTTGGAAACACCTTCTCATTTAAAGAGTTTTCTTTATTTTCATGACTATGAAAATTGTAGATTCACACTGAAGGCATCAAAACTATGAATTAACACATGTGGAATTATATATGGAATTATATACATAACAAAAAAGTGTGAAACAACTGAAAATATGTCATATTCTAGGTTCTTCAAAGTAGCCACCTTTTGCTTTGATTACTGCTTTGCACACTCTTGGCATTCTCTTGATGAGCTTCAAGAGGTAGTCACCTGAAATGGTCTTCCAACAGTCTTGAAGGAGTTCCCCGAGAGATGCTTAGCACTTGTTGGCCCTTTTGCCTTCTGTCTGCGGTCCAGCTCACCCCTAAACCATCTCGATTGGGTTCAGGTCCGGTGACTGTGGAGGCCAGGTCATCTGGCGCAGCACCCCATCACTCTCCTTCTTGGTCAAATAGCCCTTGATGCCTTCAGTGTGACTCTACAATTTTCATAGTCATGAAAATAAAGAAAACTCTTTGAATGAGAAGGTGTCACCAAACTTTTGGTCTGTACTGTACATATAACATGCTAAATAAAATTAATTACTGTGCATTTAACCAAAGTGACGGAAACACTAACAACATTTTTTTAAATATTTTATTACAAACTTTTATCACAACATCAATCAGTGGTTAATAAAACATCTGTGAATCTGGAGTTTGGGTTAATTTGTAGCTTCACAGCACTGGACAGTGGTAAGTGTTGAATCTGTGTTGAGGTGGGGAGGAAAGCTTAACGCTTGTGTGGTGTTAGGTAGGTTTGGCTACCTGTCGAAAGAGAGAGTTCTTCAAACAAGTGCAGAGCTGGTTCATCAGATCTTTATTCTGCCCTTCCACCCAATGCATCTCCACCACCACATCGTTCTCTTCTTCCTTCACGTTCACCAGGCACTTGAAGAGAAAGCACTGTACTGTCTCTGGGTTCTGAGGATCAGCAACGGCCGCATCCTTTGGTTCGGTGGGTGAGTCCACTGGGATGTTGGCACCTTTCTCTGGGTCTTGCTGCTCATCACTCTCGCTGCTGCCCTCTGCTGTGGGTTCCTCTGCTGCAGGTGTTGGAGCGTCTGTGTCGGGGACAGATGGAGCAGAGGCATCTGTGCTACAGGTGGAGGTCGGCTGTACTCTTGGGAGCTCTCGGAGATGTTGTCCCTGTTCTCGTCTCTTCTGCCGCGCATGGATCCAGGTGTTCTCCACTGCTGTCAGGAAGAGGCTGAGCTCCGCCTCTCCACAAGGAACGTGCTTATGAAGTACCTGAAGATGAGAAGTTTAATGTTGACCATTTGTATCAGCCACTGTCCCTATATTAAGCCTACAGCAAGGTGCTTTGGAACAGATTGTCTGCTAAATAACATTAAAATAACAACAATAATACTAATAATAATAACAATTGTTATTTATATTATTAATTATAATACTTATTATTATTTTATTATTATTAATAATAATCATTATTTGATTATTATTAATAATATAATAATTATTGCATAACATGAAATAATAATAGTAACAATTACTGTTATTATCATTAATGATAGTTATATTATCATTATTATTATTAATGTAAATAATAACAATAATAATAATAATCTATTCTAATAATAATTTATTTTTATTATTATTATTTATCTACTTATTATTATTATTGTCATATCTTTTTTTTTTTTTTTACATCACTTATCCCTGATATAATAAATGGAAATCAACACTGATGTCTGAAAATATCCATCTTATCTATTTTCCTCTTTCTGTTTACCTTCAGGTCTGTGAGGATCTTCTCCAGCCAGACAGGCACACTCTCTGTGGGGCTGCTGTTGGTGCAGAAGATGCTAGGTGTCTGAGCCTGGAGATCTGCCACGGTGGGCTTCAGTACAGTGAAGGTGAGGGGCTTATGGGCTTTCTCCAGCTTACGCCTCTTACAGGGAGGAGACTGAGAGAAATTTAGAAGGAAATCAGTTTTTGTTAGTTAACTTTAGAATGTTTGCATGTCAGTTTACACATTAGAGGTCTGCACCATCAAAAATTAGGATTCAAAAAAGTGTAATTAAAGAATAGCAGCGACCTCACATACCAATGTCACTGAGGGACGTCTGTTAAAGAACGAGGTTAACTTAATTCAGCAATAGTAAAGGTGGCCAATAGATGGCAGCAAAACACAGAGTAAATACATAAAGCTAAATATAAAAAAGATCACTCAAAATCTTAACAATTATTGGTTTATAAATAATACTAAAATAAAACTGTTATATATAGTTCTTTGCTGAACTTATAATTACTCATAATTAATGTTTAAAAATATTACATAACAAAAATGAAGTGCAGATTGTTTTTTAAAAAATTAAGCAAATTGGCTTACACGTTAAAGATAGCTAGGTTCCAGTCTCTATAAATATTTATGCTTCATTTGCCATTTTAATATGTTACCATTACCATAGCATTTTTGTTGCTAACGAAAACATTCATGAATGGATGCAGTGAATAAGTGTCAACAACAAAACTGCCCATAGAAACTAATGAGTCCGAGGACCTGAAGATTAATTTATGATGTAATATAATCAATAAATCATGTCCCACTGAGACACAGCAGTCATATTGGACTCTTTCAGCTCTCCTCATAGCGGATTCATGAGCATTGCTTCAGTCACATGTCTCTCTGCTCCTCTAACAGAGCATCTGTTGTTAGAGCAGATAAATGGACAACATGACTCATCACAAGCCATCAGTACTGAAAAACACACCACACCCATCATCTACTTCTGCTCTCATCCATCAGACACACGTCTCATATCTATCCCTCCTGTGGGACATCATGGGCGTCTTTCAGACGGACCAACAGTGTCATGGTCTTCGGTGACCGCTAATCATAACATGAGACATGGCACACAGTTAATCTGGCATCCAACACCGGATCTGACACTATCCAACAACACCCCATTGCTTCTGTCCTGTCGGTATTGGCAACACATTTAGCATACACTAAACCACACATATTTCTCATTTAAGATTAACTACATTAAGCTAATTGGATTTCTTGCCAGATTTTAAGATTTAACATTAAGGCGGTTCCCCATGCAGTCCAGCATCCTTTTACAACACAAGGGGCGCTATTCCCTGACTATAACTTGTCAAATTCTACCAAGCATGACAAAACCACATACCAGTAAGCAAAATCTATGAACAAAAGCGGACCAAAAATTTAAATGAATATTAAAGAACACTCTGGCCACAGTAATACACTCTAATGACTAAATATCGCAATGAATCTAAATATGATCAGACTAGCAGCATCTAATGTTTTGTCTCAGATGTACTAAGCGTGATATTTTACACATTGTCAAAAAGTGCAAAAACATGGCTCAGAGCATCCCTACCCATCTGTGACGAGCACCTTATGGATGAAAACAGATGGACACGTGCATCGATCCACATGCTCCCTCTTAATTAATTTCTATCAGTCTTAATCAGAGCGATGCACTTCTTTTATCCTCTCTTCACAGTGAATTATAACCCTCTCCACTCAGTCCATTATTTATCCACCACACATTTGCTCTTAAGCAGGTTGAGTAGATCCTGCTTGAAATGGCTTCCGCTCTCAACACTGAGCCTCTTGATGTGTCTGGAGTGGCTTCGCTCTTAAACATGCAAAAAACGAAAAAATCATGGGCCTTGGGATTTTAACTGCACCGAGACTGAGCTGAAATGTCATTAATCAATTATTGAACACAAGCAGATGAGTGCCACAATGATCAGTGGTTATCCACTGACGCTCACAACCGGCCTCATTCTGTCCCACTTTATACTTCCTTTATTGCTTCTTCCTGCCTGGTGACCTTTGACCTCTCAGCTTCTGCCCCCCCCCCCCTCCACTGTAAATCCATTGCTTCAACAGCCTCATATCCTAGGCACGCTTTCAGCACAGCAGGGTGCTTTTCAAACCCTACCTTTTGTGTCAGTCTTCGCTGTACCCCCTACATTTCGTTCAATACACTTCACATCTGGATTGAAGATCTAACTGTCAAAAAGACTGATTCTGGCTTCTGTGCGCTCTGCTAATGGAGCTCAGCTGGCTTCAGAGAAGAAGAATGGACACAAGAAGTGGAAAAACTGAGACTGCACGAATGGGAGAGAGCGAATAAAGCACAGGAGGCTGCAGGTGCCATCCAGATCTAGACTTGTCCGTATTGCTCCAGAGATCTGCTGTATGCTGGCTGATAATGGAGCGGCTCTCAGACAGATATGTAGGCCAATCTTTCTGCTCGAGTGCTTGTGAGGAAAAAGGCACCTGGGACTTGGGGAATTCTCCTGAAAGACCATAACAAATCATTCTGGCGCCCCCTTTTCCATTCCCTTCTGAAGTGCGTGACTATATAGCACAGTCACCCTGTCTGGGCAACTGTTGCTAAGAAGGAGCTGCGCTGTGCCTTAGGAAGCAGGTCAAGTGTATCTGATGGAATGGGCTAAAGATGCATTATTAAAAAGAGGGCTGAGTCCAGTGAATATTCAGCAGGTGTTGCTTTCCCACACACAAATGCATCAAACAGACTGGGTGCATGAGGCAAACACTCTCCACTGACTATAAATGAATGCAGGAAGTACTCATAGCTTACAGGCACAGGTACGTCATCATAGAAACTCCAAGCCAGGGCCCAGCGCATGGTCCGACCTTGACAGAACTCGGTGTGTATTACTGTGGGTACCTGTGAAAGAACAAAAGATGATGAGGATCTCATTAACGGTAATTCAACACAATATAGGCAGTGAATAATACTAAAACTGTCAAGAGCAGTCTGGGTTATATGAAAGATATTAGAAATAAATAAAAAAAGGATCATTTTTGCACAAAGAAAGGATCATTTTTAGGACTGCATCGTGACATTTTCATGACAATGAAAGTTCCATGTTTCATGACAGACCAAGAGTTTGGACACACCTTCTCATTCAAAGAGTTTTCTTTATTTTCATGACTATGAAAATTGTAGATAGATTCACACTGAAGGCATCAAAACTATGAATTAACACATGTGGAATTATATATGGAATTATATACATAACAAAAAAGTGTGAAACAACTGAAAATATGTCATATTCTAGGTTCTTCAAAGTAGCCACCTTTTGCTTTGATTACTGCTTTGCACACTCTTGGCATTCTCTTGATGAGCTTCAAGAGGTAGTCACCTGAAATGGTCTTCCAACAGTCTTGAAGGAGTTCCCCGAGAGATGCTTAGCACTTGTTGGCCCTTTTGCCTTCTGTCTGCGGTCCAGCTCACCCCTAAACCATCTCGATTGGGTTCAGGTCCAGTGACTGTGGAGGCCAGGTCATCTGGCGCAGCACCCCATCACTCTCCTTCTTAGTCAAATAGCCCTTGATGCCTTCAGTGTGACTCTACAATTTTCATAGTCATGAAAATAAAGAAAACTCTTTGAATGTGAAGGTGTGTCCAAACTTTTGGTCTGTACTGTATATCTACAATTGTTCTTTACAATTAGGATTGTAGTACAATATCGGTTTCATATCAGTTATCTGTTGATATTATAGTATTTATCGGTATTATGGGTATTGGATATTTAAATCTCCTCCTTGAACTGCCACCTTAACGTGGTGGAGGGGTTTGAGTACCCGAATGACCCTAGGAGCTATGTTGTCCGGGGCTATATGCCCCTGGTAGGGTCTCCCAAGGCAAACAGGTCCTAGGCGACGGGTCAGACTAAGAGCGGTTCACAAACCCCTTATGAAAAGATCACATAAAAGGACCGTGACGTCGCCCGGTATGGCGCAGCCGGGGCCCCACCCTGGAGCCAGGCCCGGGGTTGGGGCTCGTATGCGAGCGCCTGGTGGCCGGGCCTCCCCCCACGGGGTCCGGCCGGGCTCAGCCCGAAGGAGCGACGTGGGGCCGCCTTCCCGTGGGCTCACCACCTACAGGAGGGACTGTAAGGGGCCGGTGCTTAGAGAATCGGGCAGCAGTCGAAGGCGGGGGCCTCGACAGCCCGATCCCTGGACACGGAAACTAGCTCTAGGGACGTGGAATGTCACCTCACTGGCGGGAAAGGAGCCCGAGATTGTGCGTGAGGTTGAGAGGTTCCGACTAGCGATAGTCGGGATCACCTCTACGCACAGCTTGGGCTCTGGAACCACACTCCTCGAGAGAGGATGGACTCTTCACCACTCTGGAGTTGCCCATGGTGAGAGGCGGCGGGCTGGTGTGGGTCTGCTTATAGCCCCCCAGCTCAGCTGCCATGTGTTGGAGTTTACCCCGGTGAACGAGAGGGTCGCTTCCCTGCGCCTTCGGGTCGGGGATAGGTCTCTCACTGTCGTTTGTGCCTACGGGCCGAACGGCAGTGCAGAGTACCCGGCCTTCTTGGAGTCTCTGGGAGGGGTGCTGGAAAGTGCTCCGACTGGGGACTCCGTCGTTTTACTGGGGGATTTCAACGCCCACGTGGGCAACGACAGTGACACCTGGAGGGGCGTGATTGGGAGGAACAGCCCCCCTGATCTGAACCCGAGTGGTGTTCAGTTATTGGACTTCTGTGCTAGTTACAGCTTGTCCATAACGAACACCATGTTCAAGCATAAGGGTGTCCATCAGTACACGTGGCACCATGACACCCTAGGCCGTAGGTCGATGATCGACTTTGTGGTCGTTTCATCCGACCTCCGGCCGTATGTCTTGGACACTCGGGTGAAGAGAGGGGCGGAGCTGTCAACTGATCACCACCTGGTGGTGAGTTGGATCCGATGGCGGGGGAGGAAGCTGGACAGACTCGGCAGACCCAAACGTACTGTGAGGGTCTGCTGGGAACGTTTGGCAGAGCCTCCTGTCAGAGAGATCTTCAACTCCCACCTCCGGCAGAGCTTCGACCGGATCCCGAGGGAGGCTGGAGATATTGAGTCCGAGTGGACCATGTTCTCCACCTCCATTGTCGAAGCGGCCGCTCGGAGCTGTGGCCGTAAGGTCTCCGGTGCCTGTCGAGGCGGCAATCCCCGAACCCGGTGGTGGACACCGGAAGTAGGGGATGCCGTCAAGCTGAAGAAGGAGTCCTATTGGGCCTGGTTGGCTTGTGGGACTCCTGAGGCAGCTGATAGGTACCGGCAGGCCAAGCGGACTGCAGCCCGGGTGGTTGTGGAGGCAAAAACTCGGGCCTGGGAGGAGTTCGGTGAGGCCATGGAGAAGGACTATCGGTCGGCCTCGAAGAGATTCTGGCAAACCGTCCGGCGCCTCAGGAGAGGGAAGCAGTGCCCTACCAATGCTGTTTACAGTAGAGGTGGGGAGCTGTTGACCTCAACTGGGGATGTCGTTGGACGGTGGAAGGAATACTTCGAGGATCTCCTCAATCCCGCTGTCACGTCTTCCATTGAGGAAGCAGAGGCTGAGGGCTCAGATGTGGACTCGTCCATCACCCAAGCTGAAGTCACCGAGGTAGTCAAGAAACTCCTCGGTGGCAAGGCACCGGGGGTGGATGAGATCCGCCCTGAGTACCTCAAGTCTCTGGATGTTGTGGGGCTGTCTTGGCTGACACGCCTCTGCAGCATCGCGTGGCAGTCGGGGACGGTGCCTCTGGGATGGCAGACCGGGGTGGTGGTCCCTCTTTTTAAGAAGGGGGACCGGAGGGTGTGTTCCAACTACAGGGGGATCACACTTCTCAGCCTCCCTGGGAAAGTCTATGCCAGGGTACTGGAGAGGAGAATCCGGCCGATAGTAGAACCTCGGATTCAGGAGGAACAGTGTGGTTTTCGTCCAGGCCGTGGAACACTGGACCAGCTCTATACCCTCTACGGGGTGCTGGAGGGTTCATGGGAGTTTGCCCAACCAGTCCACATGTGCTTTGTGGATTTGGAGAAGGCATTCGACTGTGTCCCTCGCGGCGGCCTGTGGAGGGTGCTCCGGGAGTATGGGGTCCGGGGCCCTTTGCTAAGGGCTATCCGGTCCCTGTACGACCAGAGCAGGAGCTTGGTTCGTATTGCCAGCAGTAAGTCAGACTTGTTCCCGGTACGTGTTGGACTCCGGCAGGGCTGCCCTTTGTCGCCGGTTCTGTTCATGATTTTTATGGACAGAATTTCTAGGCGCAGCCAGGGGCCGGAGGGGGTCAGGTTTGGTGACAACACGATTTCGTCTCTGCTCTTTGCGGATGATGTTGTCGTGTTGGCTTCATCAAGCCAGGACCTTCAGCATGCACTGGGACGGTTTGCAGCCGAGTGTGAAGCGGCTGGGATGAGAATCAGCACCTCCAAATCCGAGGCCATGGTCCTCAGTCGGAAAAGGGTGGCTTGCCCACTTCAGGTTGGTGGAGAGTTCCTGCCTCAAGTGGAGGAGTTTAAGTATCTTGGGGTCTTGTTCACGAGTGAGGGAAGGATGGAACGGGAGATTGACAGACGGATCGGTGCAGCTTCTGCAGTAATGCGGTCGATGTACCGGTCTGTCGTGGTGAAGAAAGAGCTGAGCCGCAAGGCGAAGCTCTCGATTTACCGGTCAATCTACGTTCCTACTCTCACCTATGGTCATGAGCTTTGGGTCATGACCGAAAGGACAAGATCCCGGATACAGGCGGCCGAAATGAGCTTTCTCCGCAGGGTGGCTGGGCGATCCCTTAGAGATAGGGTGAGAAGCTCAGTCACCCGGGAGGAGCTCAGAGTAGAGCCGCTGCTCCTCCACATCGAGAGGGGTCAGCTGAGGTGGCTCGGGCATCTGTTCCGGATGCCTCCTGGACGCCTTCCAGGGAAGGTGTTCCGGGCGCGTCCCACTGGGAGGAGACCCCGGGGAAGACCTAGGACACGCTGGAGAGACTATGTCTCCCGGCTGGCCTGGGAACGCCTCGGTGTCCCCCCAGAAGAGCTGGAGGAAGTGTCTAGGGAGAGGGAAGTCTGGGGTTCTCTGCTTAGACTGCTGCCCCCGCGACCCGGCCCCGGATAAGCGGAAGAAGATGGATGGATGGATATTTAAATGTTCATAATATTTTCACATATTTTTAGATCATATTTTAGATTACATTTGCCATAATTTAATGCTCACTTATAATTAAAAAAATTAAAAACAACTTTAAAAACCCATTAATTTCAATGCAATTTAAATGTGCAAATATTTAATGAAATATTTTCCAAAATGAACTTACATTTTCATACTGTATAATGTAGTGATGGCTAAATTTACTGGTGATATTTAAAATTGAAAAACAGTACATTTTGTAAAAATAGTATAGAATTTTAAAATTGGCCATTTATCAGACATTACATTTTAAATATCAGTCCTTCCAAAAATATTTATATAAATTTAATTAAATATGTATTTTTATAAAATTTATATAAAAAAAAATTTGACTAATTATTTAATTTACATTTTAGTAATAAGATACATTTTACATTACAGTAGTTACAGATGTTTGGCAGAGAAGGATTAAATATGCTTGCAAAATATTTCGATGCAAAAAAATGGTAGGATTGAAAAGGACTTATATAAAATAACTTAACATAAAACAATATAAGCACGTATATGTGTATAGTGTATGACTGACACCAGACCTCCTATCCCCGAATACTATAAACAGAGAATTACAGACCTGCCATTATACAGTGGGGAGTTGTGTTTTAACACATATACAGTATATGGGTATTAGGGGTGAACTATAGGATGAAATCAAATCCCACTGCTCTTCACTAACAAAAACACCACTCGGGTTTGACCTTTGCAAGCAGAGGACATTTAAACAACAGATAAAGGCAGAGAAAAAGGAAAGGGGAAAGTTAGAGGGCAAATAAGTACGAGAGAAAGAACCTAATTAGCATATTCATTACAGCCACAGTGGCGAGAGGAGGAAGCGGCCCCGTCTGCTGGACGCTGGCCAGGAGAACAATGACTCTAATGAGGGGTGACAGGACTCTGACACCTTCAGATGAATCAAACCACACATCAGGCCTGAGCCGAGCAGACTGACACCAGACTAATAACCTGTGAGCTGATATCACAGCGTTCTGACTGTACAGAAACAGACGGAGGTGATCGAGAGGGGCTAGAGGGGTGACGCTGGAGCTAATGATGCCTAATGAACTAATGAAATCTACTCCATTAGCGCTCCCTGTCGTGTTATGTTTTTAGGCCATGCTAGTGAAACTCATTAAGATCAATTAACCTGAAGTCTTGAGGAAACGCCCACTCATTTATCTATAAAGATCTGAGAGGCAAAACACACAAACACGCACGCACACACACACACGTGCGCAGTGGTCCAAGCAAAACTCACCCCTTGTTTCTGCAGCTCATCTTTCAGAGGTGCCATGCTACACTTCTTTCCCAGCATGCAACTGTACCACCTGTACACAGAAAAAAGAGCTTGTGAAAGCACGAGCCTGGACACCTGATCCATGTGAGCACATCACATAAACTGCAGGAAGTAGAGCCGTGTGTTGAATATGGGCTCGCTCTGTGGGAACGGTCAGTTGGGCTACTCTTTATCTTTTTTAAGAAATGAGGCTCAATGTTTCATTAAAAACCCCACCTTGTCAGGGAGCTTTGAAGCTGCACATGAGACAGAAAAAGATGAGGCTTCATCAGCCGGTGCCCACAGAGAGTAGGAGGATAACAAGGTTTATGCATAAATGATTGGTGCTCAACTCTTAACTTTCTCGTTCTTTTGGTTTCTAAATTGACAGAATCTTGCTTTTAATCACTGAGGAATATCATAAAGGTCAGGATGAAGCATGTTCACAACCCATTTTATCTCCCAAATGTGTCATATTTATGAGTCAAACAGGAAATTTAATAAATAAATGTAGGGCAAGACTTGTTTTTATTCACAGACTGGATTGTTGTATAAAGCCTGACGCAAACACTAATTTGTCCGTTATGGAGGACAGACAGAACCCATTGTTAATGAGGATTTGTGAGCAGAATGTATTGGTTGAAGGTCAAGTGCACTTTTAAGAGCATTTTGATGTATCCCAACGGTAAAATTTATTTTTGAAATCCATCAATTGCTATTAAACTTGTATATTTTTTTTTACATCCCCATCCACTGGCATCACTATATACAAATTAAATGACATTACTGAATATAGTATACTTTTATATTTATTATGCATGTAACATACAATTTAAAGATCATTTTAAATTATTAAATATATTGTATTAAATATTTCAATTATATATATAATTTTTACTAATTCAGTATTGATGTACTGTTACATTATTATTAACATTTGTATTATATTACTGCTGATTTTAAATAAAAAAAATATTTTAGCAACATTAAAAAAATGAATATTACCTACAACAGTAGCCAATTACTAAATAGGTAATTAAATATTATTTTGCTTTTTAAATTATATTATTTATAATCCTAAAACAGCATTTAAAAAAAAATATTATTATGCATGCACTTATTACATTTGAGACTAATTTGAATATTTGCAATGAAAATTTGTCACACTGCAGGATTTAAAGGGATAGTTCACCCAAAAATCTAAATTATGTCCTTAATAACGTACCCTCATGTTGTTCCAAACCCGTAAGACCTCCATTTATCTTCAGAACACAGTTTAAGATATTTTAGATTTAGTCCGAGAGCTCTCAGTCCCTCCATTGAAGCTGTGTGTACAGTATACTGTCCATGTCCAGAAAGGTAAGAAAAACATCATCAAAGTAGTCCATGTGACATCAGAGGGTCAGTTAGAATTTTTTGAAGCATCGAAAATATATTTTGGTCCAAAAATAGCAAAAACTATGACTTTATTCAGCATTGTCTTCTCTTCCGTGGCTGTTGTGAGAGAGAGTTCAAAACAAAGCAGTTTGTGATGTAACCGGATCTTTTTGAACCAGTTCACCAAATCGAAATGAATCGTTTTAAACGGTTCGCGTCTCCAATACGCCATTAGTTCACAAATGACTTAAAAGCTGTTAACTTTTTTAATGTGGCTGACACTCCCTCTGAGTTCAAACAAACCAATATCCCGGAGTAATGCATGCACTCAAAACAGTACACTGACTGAACTGCTGTGAAGAGAGAACCAGAGTAGAGCATTGGTTCTCAATTTCAGTCCTTGCGCCCCCCTGCTCTGCACATTTAGTATGTTTCTCGTATGGCTTCAGACCTTTCTTCTATTCGAACGAAAGTGCCCTGCGAAGTGGACATCACAAGATATTCCACCATGATTCCAGTTTGAGGTGAACGTATATGTTCCATTCAAAGTGCATTGAATGTTTTTTGAACCTTAAACCACAAAAACATTTCATTACACCAAATATACAAAATAATGTTCTTTTTAGCAACATCATAGGACTCCTTTAACAACTAACAGAGTTATGTGTAGACTCTCTGCTGTACAGTGACTTTTGTTGGGCGGTGGTTTGGGATTAGCAAAGGGGTTATCAATCTACCATGAGAACGAGGGAGTGTGGGACGAGAGAGGGACTGCATATGGAGCCTAAGGGGCCTGACAATCGTTTCATTTTGTGTAATGAAATATTAAAGAGCCCTAATATCCACACGTTCTCTGAAGTAGAGCGGAGGAAGGCTGTGTGGAACCCCAGCACACTCATCTAATAACGGGGTACTCCAGCATCTATCAGGCTTTGGAAAGGGGGTGTTTATTCATTCACTTTAGTTATCAGGCCCCGAGGAGGAAGTAGTAACAATTACAATTTCAATAGCACAGATTGTTTGGCAAAATCACAGTTGTATTTAGTATATAAGTGAGACTGGAGGAAGACTGGCAGTAATTACATATCTGAGGGGCTGGAAAGGAAGAAGCATCTCAGAGGGCCAATCAAAATGCCTGGCTGACTCTATGGACACCTGCTGACACACACACACACTGATTTTACTACAGTCTGTTTGCGTAGTCTGGACCCAGGAGAGAGGGAGCTGGTAACACAGCGAGATGGAAGAGTGCCCAGCTTCCCTCGCAGACACTCAACACAAGCAGAAGACACATAAAAACACTCAGAGGTTTAAAACTACATCTGATATGACATCCAAACAGTGAAAATTGAAAGATCCCATTCAACTTTCCAACTTGTCGATCAACTTTTCTATTCACACACACGCATGGTCATGTTCCTCTTGGGGTTCAGCTCATGACATGGTTAATCAGCCCTAATGTCGGTTGCTCTGCCGCTTCACTCCAGTGCTCCACTGACAGTCCTGACACAGGGGGGGCTCGCCGTCTGCCCCAGTCACACACACAGCTGCTCCCGTTGAGCGGCCCGGATAACGCCTCAAATAATTATTTACTTAGCCTGTCAATTAATTACACAAACTCTGTATGACAGATCCATCCCAGCATCCATCTGTCCTGCCCCTTTCATCAGCATGGCCTCTTCCCCTCTTTTACTCTGTCAGTAGAAAAAATCTCTTTGGCAGACCTGGATACAGGCGGCTGTTTACTCCCTTCTTATTACACTCCTCACAGCTCCTTAGGTGTGGACACTGGTGCCAGACTGATATATCAGTCACTTTTTGCCAACTTTGACAGTTTTGGCATCAACCGATAACCGATACTCAACCGATAACTCGGTGAGGAGTTTCATAGTGGACATTTCCCATTTTTATAATTTCTAAATTATTTTGTGTAAAATAAATAAATATACTTCATTTTAAACATAATTTTGAATATTCTTTTATATTATGCATGCAGCTTTAATGTACTAATAATAATTTACAACATGGAATATTTGAACATATAAACATATAATTGTTTAATTGGTCAAAAATATTTAAAGAATACAATAGGGCATTTTTTAAATATTTTTGACCAATTAAACATATATATATATATATAAAACATCTACAAATATTCCATGTAATATTATATTATATTAATTATACTATACTATACTTTATTATATTACATTATTAATTAATTGATGTGTGTATGTGTGTATATACCACTCTGCTTTCAAAGTATCGGTTATTGAACAACTAGTTGGTTAGTGGTTGTTAACTAGTGGTCGTTAACTAGTTGCCTTACAAATTTTTGCAAACAGTATAAATGAACTATACATGAATATACATAAATTAATTTGGGTTGGTCCTTAATGCAATTTTGTGTGTGTATGTGAGAGACCTAAGCCTCTTCTTTAGTTGCAGACTGTCATGGATGATCCTTTTGACAAACTCCAGCTCTCCACCCTCAGCCATGATCTCAGTAACCCCCCCGGTGTTGATGGAGCTGGGTGGAGGTCTGCGGGAGTTCCTCGAATTCACCCCCTGACAGAGGAAACAGAAAAGGGGAAGAAGCTGAAGAAAGAACGGATAACAGCTTTTGTCATATGCACAAAGAGACAGATACTGCTAGAAAACAGCCTGGGGGTTTTACAGCTCTTGTTTGGAGCATCTGTTCAAACACTGGAGGTGAATTCACCTTTGCTTCTACTGGTTGGCAAAGAAAGGAGGATTGCACATGCAGAAATCATAGACAATGGACTCTTCCTTTAGCGCATCCATCAGCAGAGTCTTCTGTGGCACCTTTACCACTGTAACACACATTTATGCGTTTAAGTGGGTTAAAGTACATATAAAACTGTAAAGCTCTCTCTCTGTGGCGAGGAAGAACCAGCCATTCATAGTGGCTCCCAGCAAGGGGTAAATACAGGAAGCACCAGTACCTGCACAAAGCCAAAACCTGTCACTTCACAAGCTGAAATACATATGAAATATGATCGGCCTCCAAGTCTTTACCTAAACACAGGCTTCATGTAGTGACAATACTTCAGATCAACAGTGCAGTTAAAATGAATCATGAATACTTTATGATGTTACTGTGTCACTGTGGCACAGAATTAATGATCAGAGTCTAGTCAATATGGAGAAAAACTGACCTTGTAATATGATTAAATTTAAATGTAAAATGAAAGCTCCTAAATATATTTTAGATGTTGGCTATTGAAATTATAAGAATGTGTGTATTTCACAGGGCCATAGAAATATCACTAAACTAAACGAACTGAATACCTGAAATACCTGTTCTAATTACATATCAAATAAATAAAAACAAAACTCACTACAAGTGTGTATGCCATTCCAAAGATTTATGCTATATTTTTGCTATTTTCACCACACAATATATGTAAGAGTAGAAAAAATAGTATTTTAATTCTAAATGCAATTGTTAATCAAACATAATTTTATCACCAAATGTTAGCACTCTTGAGTAAGTATTAGTATGATAATAGTGCAAGCAACTGCCTGACAGAGTGACACATGACTATAACGCAGTTAGACTGAGGCAGGACAGCTCTGGCCATCCATTATCCAGTCAGGCAGCCTTCAGATGGACTGAGATTTAGCAGAACTAAACAAAGATGATCCCCATAAGGTCTGAATAAAAGAGATTTAGAGCTATTCATCATGTGTGTGACACTAACACCGCTAATCTCATCCTAGAGCTGGCAAAGGTCACGAATCTGCAGTCTAACCCGATCAGAAGAGCCACAACTATATCACACACACAATCGGATGCAACAGCTACAGACGAGCATCTGAAGGTGTATGCATGATCACCAGTGGAGAGGAAATAAACACACAACTTTTCCCAAGACTTTTCTGGTTTTAATCTACAAACTGTCAAAAAGACTGAACTAAAAAACTGCATGCTAATCAAAGCACCGATCACAAAAAATATAAAACATAACTACAAACGATACATAATACAATAATTATAGTTTTTTTCTTAAAACATTTGTATCAAAGTTAAACAGACTCACTTGCTGTCAAGATAATCCTTTATGCTAAATATAAGTATACAACCACAAGTCTTAAGTTGTGCGCTGATCTCAAAAACATTAAACAACACATATCTGACAGTAAGTTAACCCGCGTAAGTTTAAAGCACTTCATATTACACATTTAACTCATGTTTAAAACTTTTTTACACACACACACACACACACATATATATATATATATATATATATATATATATATATATATATATATATATATATATATATATATATATATATATATATATATATATATATATATAAAATAAAAATGACAAATTATTTTAGATTTTTTTGTAAAAAGCACAGAGACAAAGCAAAGTGAACAATAAAATTTTACAATACAAACAATATAAAGTCGCAGAGATGAGACTGATGAAATATCTTGTCCAATCAGAATATATATATATATTATTCTAATATATTCAAACATACAATTATTAAAATATAATACAAATTAAATAAAATATTTGAATGAATTCAAATTATATTATATTTATATCTTCGACAATTTTGACCAAACCCTACTGATAAAATCTGTAAACATGGACAGTTGTTTAGGTTCTTAGAGAGAGACAGGAAAGAGATGAGGTTGAGGATGGCCATGATGTGATGGTTGTGGAGTGGGATATTTTAATCCAGAGGATCTGGTGGGATGTGACTGCCAGCATTGTGTCTGTGTGTGTGTGTGTGTGTGTGTGTGTGTCTGTGTGTGTGTGTGTGTGTGTGTGTGTGAACCAACAAGCAGCCTTGCCAAACCCTGTACCACCAGCCTGAGGACCGCAAATAGCTTTAACAGGATGACACCAGTTAGTGTGAGTCAGTATACCGATGTCGATGCCCCTCCGCGGATTCCCCTGCCCCCCAGTCAGGTCCTCCACCCAGTTGATGTAGTTAAGGCGGAGCGGCACGGTGGGGATGAGCCGTTCCAGGGGGATTTCGATGGTTAGGCCAAAATCCTCTTTCAGCAGGGTGCATGTGAGAGCCCGAACAGCCTCGGGGTCCTTAAAGTTGAGCTTGTTGGAGGGATGAGGTTTAGTGGGGGGGTAATAGACAGAAAAACATAGAAAGGAATCAGCTAATATTCATCTTTAAAAACACACCACATACACTCTCCTCAATTCATTAGTGCTCATCATAAAAACATCCATGCCGAGAAACACAATGAAGCAGCAGCTGTCACTGGTATGCATTTGCAAAAATGCTTTAATGGAAAAATGCTTTTCATAATCACCTTCCCTTTTCTCTCAAAACCCTTACTTTAGATCTTAAAGCATTCAGCCACAGTAATGTCACATTTCTGTGGTTCTAAGAGAGAGGAAGGTGAGGCAGGTGTAATCAGGGTTCCTTTGTACGTTCACACCCCTATAGATGTAATTAAACGCTCCATGCTGCAGACCATGTCTGGCACCTCCGAAAGGAAGCAAGATGTGCATTTAAGCCACATGGATAGGATGCTGTGGAACGGAGACATGGTGTGTGAAATGCCATTTTGCAGAGCCTTTAAAAACACCTGCACCCCACCTTAAGCATAAGAGCTTGTCACAAAAGGGCCATGCGACTTTAAGGACAGAACGTGCTCTTTATGTAATGGTTGTACTGGGTTTAAAGGAAGCATTATCACTTTTGAAAGGATGTTCTACATCCTAAAGTAGCCTAATGATTGTGATATTACATTTGAGGTGTTAATATGTTAAGGAGGGAAAATGCCAGACAATGTGCAAGAAAAAGAAAAAAAGAAAAACCAGCAAATCTGTCATGCGAATAGCCTGTTATAAAATGTTATAAAATGGTTAGACCCTGGTCAAGAAGCAGAGCAGAGGAGTGATTTTCCATATTGTGCAATATGATGCTTCAGACAATAAGGTTTTGTGTTTCCTGCTGTAGATTGAGATTCTGTGATATAGAAGTCAGGTCTGAAGTTAAACTAACCTTAAACTACTGACAGGTTAATAGACAACTGTGGCTATAAAATCAACAAGCATTATAATCCTATAAAAGTGTACAATTATAATGCAAAAACATATACAATAGTGCGCATACCAGATTATGAAAATACATAGAATATTTAAAGATTAAAAAAATAAGAAAACAAACGAAAATATTTAAATAGATTAAAAATATTTGACAAAATTACAAATATACGCTACTGTTTAAAAGTCTTTATTTGATAAAAAATACAGTAAAAAGATATTTTGAGATATTATTACAATTAAAAATAACTCTTAATATATGTAATTTATTCCTTTCATGGTGAAGCTTAATTTTCAGCAGAAAATTAATCATGGTCCTTCAGAAATCAATCTAATATGCGGATATAATTATTAATGTTAAAAGCAGTTGTGCTGCCAAATATTTTGTGCAAAGCATGATACAACCCTTTTTTCATGATTTTTTGATCAATAGAAAGTTCAAAGGAAAAGCATTAAAAAAAGAGAAATCTTTTGTAACAATATAAATGCCTTAACTGTTACTTTTGATCAATTTAATAAAAGTGTTAAAAGTGCAAATTTCTTTAAAATAATTCTGACTAACTGTAACCTTTTGAAGAGCAGTGCTCAAATTGCTTGCTAAAATAGAATCTTATATATATATATATATATATATATATATATATATATATCACAACATCACAAATTCTCCACAAATGTGGCTTGTTTGGGAGGGGTTGCAAGAAAAAAGCCACCCCTCAAGAAAGGCCACGTGTCCTCACGACAGAGCTTTGCCAAAATACAGTTGAAAGATTCTGAGGCATATGAGACTACAATTGAATTCTTTGGCCTCAACACCAAATAATGTGTTTGACGGAAATCTAATCCAGCTCACCATCCAAATAATAAAGTACGGAGGTGCTAATATCCTGTTATGGGGGTGTTTCTCTGCAGCAGCGACTGGAGCACTTGTCAGGATAGAGGGAAAAATGGATTAGGGTAAATATAATCTAGGATCATTTAGGCTTCATCTGGGTCCATTAGTATTAATCACACCTCTTTGGAAATAAGAGAGAACATCAGTGGACAACAACTCAAACAACATTGTCTCTTTTTCTTTATTCTAACACAAATAAGAACACAACACGAGAGGAAATATTTCTGCAACAGCCGTCCATGTGAAAAATCCCACACACCTCTATCTTTATAATTTACTAACACATTAGCCCTAATTAATCCAGTGTTCTAATCCAGCCTATTAATTTCGAAAATTTGACCTTGGGAATTAAATATGAATATGGATGTCAATGAAGGATTCCATGGTTACCGCTTAACAGGATTACCTACGATAATAAAGCACAATTGCCAACATTGAATAAAACAAATCTCTGTAAAGAATCAGATACACGTGTGTAAATCATCATGTGTGACTGTGGCTGACTTTGTATGTGTCGGGTCATAATCAGTCTGAAGAGGATGAGGCCGCGAGAGCCGTTACCCTGCCCTTCTATTTTTAGCCTCTGTTTGAATCGCTCGGCTCACAGGACGAAGACCAAGTGCTGCAGCCCAGCCGTCTCCACAGTAACCGCTTCACCCGCCCCGCAGAGGAGAGTGTGTGTGTGAGAAGACGGTGATGCTGAAGTGAGGTGGGTGTGAACTAGATTAGAGCCAGGATGAGAAAATCAGAAACTGCAACCCTCTGACTCAAGGACATGAACAGGACCGAACAACTCCAAACTGAAAAAAAGTGCTTTATGCTGCAAAAGGAAGTTTCAGAGTTGCCGTTTGATGTGCAAATTATTTGAAATCTGAATCTTAAAGCAAAAGCACTGTTATAACCAATCAGACTGACACAACGACACAACATGGGTCTACCCATCAGCACCATCAACATCACTGCAAGGTCACCTCTAGAGCTCCGTTTAGCCATTTTTAATCCCCGAACTCAAACGCTTCCAAACCCAACCATTAGCAAACAAAGCATTGATGCTGAACATGCTCCACAGCTTTAATAAGATAACAGAGAGCCAAGTAGTCTCGTGAGGACTGATGTTCAACCAACTGTCAGGTTTTCTTTGGTTTTGTCAGCACGTCAAATCTCTAGTCGACCAGGATCTCGTTTCAACTCAACACTGCAGTAAACACGAGCCCAGCGAAAATAATCTGAGGACCTTCTCCACTGAGATGTGAGATTAGGAGGAGAAGTTTTCTGAAAATTTTAAAGCAGAAACGAACTGAAATTAGGGAAATTACAGTTACATAATTTACAATAAACGGTCATCATTTACTTTTACCCTCATGTCATTCCAAACTTATATGACTTCCTTTCTTCTGTGGAAAACAAAAGAAGATATTCTGAATAACATTCAAGCTGTGAATTCTATTCTTTACAATGAAAGTGAATGGTGACCAGAGACTGTCAAGCACCCAAAAAAACATAAAAGCACCATAAAAGCATTATAGATGTGTTCCAACTTGTACTTACACTGTATTCAAAGTTTTATGAAGCAATACAATACATCTGTGTGATGAACAGACTGAAATAAGTTATTTACAATTTAGCTTAAAGGGATAGTTTATCCAAAACTGAAACCCTGTATGCACTTCTTTCTTCTGCAGAACACGCAAGATGATGTTTTAAAGAATGGTGATAACCAAACAGTTTCAGTTCCCATTGGAATTTTTGTCTATACAATGGAAGTCAATGGGAACCAGAATGGTTTAGTTGCTAACATTCTTCAAAATATCTTGTGTTCCAGAGAAGTTATACAGGTTAAGTATGACATGGAGGTTATTTTTGTATTATTATTTTTTGGTGAACTAATGATCACAAATTACATTTTTGGCTGTTCTATTCCTTTAAGACAAGCTGATGGCTAATGCTGTCATGTGTCAAAAACTGACACCCCAACTAGGGGAGTGAGGGTTTAAAATCAGGATTAGTCCTGTAGCAGGCGGCAGAGAGAATGAGTGATGTGAGATGCCCCCCACCATGTCCCCGCATCTCATTTGTAAGTGAGCTGAGGCTGAACCCCACAATTATGGCTGACATTTCAGTGAAGGACCCTCACCCAGGAGTCAGGACAGCCCTCCGCTGCATCAATAATGAATCAATTCACTGTCTGCCAGGCTGCAGAGATTATTGCTAATTTTACTGCAGCTACTCAAAAATTCCAATTGAAAGATATAGTTTGCACCAAAAATATTCTGTCATGTTTTATTCAACATCATGTCATTTTAAACCAAGTATTTAAGTATTCTGAATCTATACTATAGTTTTGTATGAGGATAAAAGTGAAGTTTAAGTTGTTAGTAATGACTTCATCAATGCTGTAGTTATCAAACCAAATATCAGACAAGAAGGACAAGACACACTATTTAAGATCTACATTAGAAGTGAAGACTACCAGTGAACTAAAATGTTGGTCTGTTCATTGGTCAAAGTTTTTGAATAGCTTCAGAAAAGAGCACCAGTCATATTGACCCATTTATATTTAAATCTATATGAAGAATTTTTAAAAAATTAAGAAAAAACACCACCATTGAGAAGTTTGGGGTCAGTAGTATTGATTTAAAAAAACTGTTCCAAAAGATTTCTATTTCAAATAAATTAAATTAAATTAAAACAACATTAAAACAGTCCTACCAATCGCAAACTTCTGAACAATAGTACAGATTTGGAACAACATGAGTGAGTAAATAATGACAGAATTAAAATTTTAGGGTTTCACAATGTCATACTATATTCTGATTTTTTTTTAATGCTTTCTAGTTTCTTCCAGGTCATCCACGAGCCACTGTTGGACGCTGTCTCTCTGGTTCATGCCTTCTAATCCCATCTCTCTCTGCGCCCCAAATCTTTCCTCTCCTTTCATATCTTCCTCCTACAGTGGCAGCAGAGGAAAAATGATGGGGATTCCTTGTCGTACCCACATCCCTCTCAGTAAGTGTCTCTTCCAGATTAACCCTATCCTCAAAATTGTGGCATGAGAGACTTGGGAAAGAAATGGAAAGAAGCTTATCTTACAGCATGGAAATGTCTGGAGTCTGGAATGACGAAAAGTAGAAGCTAATTATAATTCATATAAAAGACTTAATATTTCCGCAAATCCCACGTCTTAACTTGCAGGACTATCTGGTGAAGTTTTGGTTAAATACCAGATCAGTTAGGTTTTAGACAAATCTTGAACCGTAATGCAGGAAAAAGAGAAAGAGACAGAATATGATACTAATATACCACTCTATTTCTGCAATTCTGTGCACATTATGCAAACTGACTAAACTTTCATTTAGTTCACCAAAAATACTATATCCAACAATGTAATGTGTTTGATTTTACCTTCAACGTGATGAATCAGTCAGAGATAAAATCTCATTATTTAAGTAGATATATTATATTCTACACCACGTTATATTACATGATATATATAAAAAAGTATATTTCAAGATATCTTTTGTTGTTGTTTTTATATATAATACCTGAATGACACCTAATTTTTTTTAAGTAACTTAAGTAAATTTAGTTATCACAACTTTATAAGGTACAGTATGAAAAACAGATATTAATTTTAATGTCTGCAAAATATTACATTTTTTTAAATTAAGATGAACTTTAAGTGAATGTAATGTAAATGTAAAATATGGTAAACATGCACAATTAAATGTCTTAATTTTTAAAAAATATTATCTGGATGCACCTTCAAAATTAAATATGTAAAGTGATGCAATTTTAAAGGTTTGAACAATGCATTTGATTTCACATTATTTTTAATATTAGTTTCTATTAGTATGCCATATACAGTGCTTTACTGTGCAGAATTGAGTAAGCTAGTACAGCTTTCAGAGCATAATCAGACAGAGAGAGTGAGCAAGAGAGTGTATGTGTGAATGAGAGAAAGAGAGAGATGAGGAGCAAGTGGTCTGGGACAGTTTTGTATGGTAAGTGTGCTGTAACGTAAACACCAGCTGCAGATGGCAGAAAGATTTACAGTTTTATATATATAAATGCAAATATGTGTCAAAATCACTACTGCTGCAGAATTCATTTAAAATAAAACAATGTGTTTCCTCCAGTTGACACTTGAGACCACACAAACGCCATAAACAGAGCCATAAACAACTGACTAAAATATAGTGCAGATGAAATCTCCAAATGATTCCTAAAAGACAGAATCCAGTGCAGAAATCCTGAATGTAACAATTCTTTAGCAATCAATGCCAAGAGATATATGAATGAATGTAAAACAGTACATTTTATTTAAAGGCAACTTAGCAAAGGCTCTTTCACAAAAAGAAAAAAGAAAAAAAAACAGAAGAGGGGGCAGGGTGAGCATTAGCTCATTATCATTTAAAGAGACATGCACCGAAACGGGTCGTTTCTGAACAGGGAAAAGAGTGCTGTTTAACACAACCATTCAGGAATTTTACCAAAGTATGTTACAGATATTTCATGAAGACTCTAAAGAATCATACCAACTTGTGGGAAATGAGCATCCAATGTCCCTTTCAACTGAAAGTCTTTAGTTTTGTGCATTTAAAGATCTTGAAACTTAATATCAAAATTAGCAATGTACTGACATATAACAAAGTATTAATTTTTAAAATAATAATGAAAAAAAACAAAAAACTAAATCTAAAATAATTTAAATTTAATGTAGGAATCACAACATTATAATATACTATACATAATGCTAAAATAGCTAAATTAGCAATAAATGAACAAAACAAATCAAATGTTAAATATTTTGTTTCATAAATGTTAATGTTTTTTTTATTAAATTATTTTTTAGGAATTATATTAACTAAATTATTATTGTAATTTAACTAAATTATTATTGTAATCAGTCAAATTAGGCACATTTAAATATCCAATATCAGATCATATATAATATCCAGTATAGAATGATAAAACAATAAATTATGATCTGTAATCAAAAATCATTCATATGGCAACAGATTTAAAGAGTTAAAGAGAGATTCGCTCTATATGTGCACTTGCAAAAGGACAAAGCACAGATTTGTAGACCAGAAGAAGAAACAATGCTAACTGTTTGAGGTGGACAGGCTGGCCAGCCCTGCTAATTAAACCACAGAGGCAAACAGCTCCAGGGGTGGTGTTAGAATTTTCAAACCATCATTAGAAATCAAAGGGTGAGGAAACACGGAGCTCTTTTCAAGTCACATCTTCAAAAAGAGGCTCCATGGCCAGACCTGACAGCACACCGGAGAGAAAAGCCAGCAGAAAGATGGGCACACTAACTGAGCCTCTCCAGGTGCACAGACGTCAATACAGTCTGGGGCTGTGAACACATGACTCTAGCCCAGATCTCTTTTGTTCTTCTGCTTCTCGGAAGCACACATTTCTCTCTCTCTCTCTGTGTGTCACGCTATAATGACTTCTCCTGCTGAGGAAATGTGACGTGACCAGACAGGACCAGCGCTGTGGGCGAGGGAAAACAGGCCAACTGCAGTTCTCCTTGTGATATTATATGCAACAATACAAAAAACAATATAACACAACACAAATAAAACACCATAGAGCCTCATGTCTCATTCAAAGCCAGAAACCTTAAAAGGACTTTAAGAAATTAATAAAGTATTACAGAATAAAATCAAGGAGAAGCTGCTCTCTAAAGTATATACTGTTTTTAATATATTAGCTTTTTATAAGATAAAACATTTTATAAGATATTATGAAAAATAAATTATATTTTTGCTTTTCTGCAGCAATGTGGTGCATGTTACATATAAATGTTAATTTAAACATGAAATATGTTTTTAATTAAATTGTCTGGTAATATACACTACCATTTAAATGTTCACTGGTCTGCAAGTTTTTTTGTTGTTGTAAGAAATTAATTTTATTCAGCAAGGACACGTGTAAAGATATTTATAACCTTATAATATATAATATATATATTGTTATTTTGAACTTTGTTCATCAAAGAATCCTGAAATAGTTTTTTACCATGGTTTAAAAAAAAATGTAAATCGAAAATTTTAATTGATTTAAACATTGATAATAAAATGTTTCTTAAGCACCAAATCAGAATTCTGAAAGATCATGTGACATTGAAGACTGGAGAAATGAGGCTGACAATTAAGCTTTTCGTCACTTGAATAAATTACACTGGTTACAATTGACAGCAGCCATTGACTTCCACAGTATAGAAAAAAATACTTTGGAAGTCAATGGCTACCATCAAATGCTTCGATACAAACATTCATCAGAGTATCTTCTTTTGTGTTCAACAGAAGAATGACTCATTACAGGTTTGGACCAACGTGGGTGAGTAAATGAATTTCCATTTTTGGGTGAACTAGTTTTGTATCATCCACCTTGATCTCCAGATGCAGACATCTCCCCTATTGAGAAAAACCCTATTGGTCAGCCACTATTCAGTGTCCTTTCTCAGTTCCACAATGATCAAAAGTCAACGATCATACACAATACTCTGAAACACAATCACTGTCACTCCCACACACACCGCCTGACATATTTCATATTTCTGTGTCCTAATCACAAGCTCCTGCCCTTCAGCCCTCAAACACTTGAGGCTTTCTTCCACTCCAGGATGCTTTTGTTCCCCTTTCCACCTGCCACTCTACAGCTCTGTAGTACACATCTGCAGTGCTTTCCCATAGATATGGGCAGGAAACAGCCCAGTATTGAAAAGGAGCATCCGAGATTCCTGCTTCCCCTCATGCATGCATAATCGCAGCAGTCGTTCTTTCAGCTGTCAAAATGAGTCCAAAACAATCTGTAAAATAACTATGGAGGCTGAGTCAGTGGAAACTTTTGTGCATGATACAAACCCCTGGGCTTGGCTAAGACTGTAGAGAGTTTTCAGAGACCTGGGCTGGGGCAAAACGAAAGAATACCCAAGAGATCTAAAATACTGCCCTCTGGCACCTCAAGCGTTAAACTCCCAGAGGCTGAGATCTTTGCTCCAGTCAAGACTTCACTGAGCTGAACATCGTCTGTTTCTTTAAACTGAAGCCCTGTAGGCACAGTGGCTGATTTGCATGCTCTACCTCTGAAACCTTTGGGATGTTTCGCTCAGTAGAGAGAGTATCACACACCTCTTGGCAAGGTCAACAGTAACGGTGCACAACCAAGTGGGACTGACTGGAAATATGGAGACTTGGCAAAAAAACACGCAAGATGTTCAGCCTCAGACATGACTTTAGGGCGTTTGTTCAAGATGATTTCCATTAGACCGAAAACTATTCTTGCAAGTGGGGCTAAAAAAAAGAAAAGAAAGATGATAAGGAGGGGGGAGGGGGACAGGCAATTTTCCCAGAAAGGAGTGTTGCTTGTCAAGTTCATTTTCTGACAACAGCACGAGCTCCGTCCCTCCCCTGGAGCTCTGGATGCACTGCTGTGTATCGACAGTCGCAGCAGGAAGCTCATCCAATCATAGCAGCCGCTTCAATGGGACAGACCTAAAATACAGCGCCAATGTGATTATTGATCCACAAATAACTCATCTCCCTTTACAAAGCCACAGCGGAAGTCTGCTGACTGACTCCTATGAGACTACATGCAACCTAACAGACATCACATACCAGTTTGTGGGCATTAAATATGATCTAAAATTTATATTAATGAATTTCTTAGTGATAGAATGCCGGTTTGTGGGAGATAAAGTGTGATTTTAAAGAAAGATGATGTTTGTAATGTTATTAATATTAACATATTTTCTTAATAAATGCCGGTTTAAAGTCATAGTAGGAAAAACAATATGTAGGGTGGGAAAATAATACAAAATAACACAAAATAACATAAATGTGGTAAACCTTTACTTTTGGCAAATGTGTATGACAAAAAAAAAATATATATATTTCTGGAGTAATTTCTCTGAAGAAATTAACAGTTTTACTCAGCAATAATGCAGTAAACTCAAAAGTGACAGTAAAGACATTTAAATGTTAGAAAATATTTGAAAATATAATGTTTTTCTTTTGGAACTTACTATTCCTCAAAGAATCCGGAAATTTTTTTATCAAGATTTCCACAAAAATGTTATGCAGCACAACTGCTTTCAACATTTATAATAATAAGAAATGTTTCTGGAGCAGCAAATTAGCATTTTAGAAGGATTTCTGAAGGAGCATGCCATGTGACACTGAAGGAATAATGCTGAAAATTCAGCTTTGACATCACAGAAATAAATGTAAAATATATACAAATAGAAAGCAGACTTTTTAAATTGTGATAATATTTCACACTATTACTGTTTTTGATCAAATAGTTGCAGTCTCAGTGACTTTTTAAAAACATTTAAAATCTAAATGAATAAATATGTCCGAATGATTGTTTGGTCAGAGATCTGTAAATTATTTTCATGTTGTGCTAAAGGGCAAATATGTGCAAATCACAGATAAAAATAAAAATAGCGTCATTTGAGACAGATCAGTCTCTTTCTTTCCTTCACAATGCTAGAACAGAACAACACTTTATGTTTTATGTCATAATTCCACTAGCAAGTTATATGACACTTTAAAAAAAACGCTAAAAAAAAAAACAGAGGACTTACGTCACTCTGCCGGTCAGTGTGGTCTGCACGTGCTTCTGGAATTCTGGATATTTAGAGCAAAGTCTGGAGGTTTATCATTATAACGGTTTCGAGGATGCATGGATTTATTCAGCGCCATTCTTTCTGCAACAAGACAGATTGCACATCACACCACAAACAGCAATCAAAACAAAGTTCATAAACCGTTTTAAATGCCCCGAATTAAAATCCTATGATTATTTATTCACCATCACGTTGTTCCGAACATTTATGAGCATTTTCAAATAGTGATATTATTCTCACCATGGAGCAGTCACCATTCACTTTCATTGTGTGGAAACAACAACAACAACACGATGCTATGAAAGTCAATAGAGCATAACATAATTAGACAGTAACTTAAGTCATAAGGGTTTGGAAAAACATAAGGGTGAGTAAATGAAGACAGAAGTTTGATTTTTGGGTGATTTGTTGCTTTAAGTCTTGTTTTCCATGTGAATGAATTAAAGTGCGATACAGACTGTGTCTATTTCAAGAGGAAACATACTTATATGTTTCATAACATAATTTTTGTATATGTCATTTACTGTTATAATACTGTTTTAAATTCATTATAATTTGTCTTTTCCCATGGATGGTTTTTATACTGTTGATTATTGTTCTTTTATATTTTTATAAATAACAATCACTAACACAGGCAACGTATTACAGAAAAACTAGTTCCTATTGTACGATTTACTGTCTACTTATAGTAAGGCTATTAAAGTTTTATATTCCACATACAAATATTACATCCACAAACTAAAATTGCTAATGAGACCTATATTTCACCTCTTGCATTTAGTTTAAAACTACTTAGAACTTTACTGCATTATATTTGTAGATTTTGTCACATTTTTTATTGTTTTATTTAAGTTAATAATTGTATGTATTTATTTAATGGCCAATCAATTTTTAGATCGTATAATTATCAAAATTTGTTTCTAGGCTTGAAAATTGAACTATATATAAGTGGTAATAGTTCTTCTTTCCTGTTCTGTAACCTATAAGCCAAACTTTGAAGTGCAATATATGAAGTGCTGAATATGTAATAAACTGGAAACCATTGTCACTCCTCGGTTTGATTTTTTTTCTTTAATTCTGCTGCAAACAATAACATCCAGATATATTGTTAACAATTGGCTGTGTGAACAGTGATACCATAAAAAGCAAAGAGTCCCATTCAAGCTGTGAAGTCTGAAGCCTCCAATCTATTCACAAAGTTATAGCTGATGATTGACCTGTGGCTGGAGGATGGAGCTACGTACAGGACGCTCTCAAGTCTGTCTGTACATGAACCCATCCAGCGTGTGCAGCAGTGGGATTGCTTGGGACCTGCGAATGGCAAACTGTCTCTCTGGACACATAAAAACAGGACATCATCATTGTCGAAGGTCTTGAAGAAAGCCAATCATAAAGGAGCAGTACTGCTTATGGGGATAATAAACTCTGGACAATGTAAATGCATGATTAGATAACAAATGATGAAATTCAGCAATATTTTTGACAAAAAATTACCCACTTTTTTGGTTTATATGTACAGCGCCAGTACTTGTGAATCTATTTCTGTGCTGTTTAACACAGTCAGGTGATGGAAGAACCAATGTCAATCGTCTCCACCAGCATCAAAATCAAGAAACTAAAGGAGGTATCATTGGTGCTTTTCTTGTGATGGCCAATTCTCCCTTGGCTTGCTCAGTCTGCCACAATCCCATAGCGAAATAAAGTCATCTTCCTTCTCACAAGCACACAGATCAGCCTCTAAAACCACGTACTGAGCGGTCCACATCTAGCATGCCAGCAGACCTATCTGGTAGGGTGTCTAGCTTCATTAACCAATCATGGCGCAAAATTAAAGTATATATTTTCAAAACATATGTCACTTTGACATGGATGGTCAGACATCAAATGCGGCCAATGGTTCCCCACCAGACAGCTCAATACTCAGAACGGTTACATGCAGCAGTGCTACGTGAACAGGTACAGATCTCAAACTAGTCACTATCAGATTTTCAGCAGCAGTAGGTACATCCAGTACACACACAACAGGAAATCGCTTGATAATAGCATGGTTAAGCAGTGAATTCTTTATTATATAATTGCATTGGAATGAAAAGGCTAATTAAAATTATATCGGTTTATGCATTTTGAAGTCTTACATCATATAAACCTTCAGTCTGATTTGACCAAAGATCGAACAATAGCAGGGATGTGCAATTTAACAGAATTTCATTTGTCTTTGCACAAAGACAAAAGGCATATTTTCTCCTTAAAAGATATGGAATGGTTTATCTCCATGTTTAAGGTTTTATCAAATCATTTCCCATTGTGTATTTATTTGTAAATTTATTAAGAGCTATATCAGAGAATGTGCCACTCGCCATACCACAGTAATGGCTTGAGCACCTGTGGTTATTTTAGGGATATGCAGCTGTGGTGCAGTTTGAAGATCCCTTTACAATTGGAGTCACCATTAAGGCTCTCCACAGAGAGAGCAGGCATATCATTAGTTTTCTAGCTCCACAACTCGCTGGTTTATTATAAGACTGAGCTTCCTACAGTATTGAGTGTAGATTTATTTAATCATAAGCTCATCGTTCCATTTTTTTTCACCATGGAAATCTTTGCACCCATTCTTTTAGGACAGATTTTTGCACATCCCCCTGATGAGAGGAAACTTTGAGCCCTTGTCATGCTTTGCACCAAAGGTCCAAACTGAAGGTTGAAATTTCTGCATCAAATGTCTTTTGTGTACTCAAATCTCAGTGCAACTGCTATAGGGGCAACAAGATCATTAAACAACAAAGGAATAATCAGTATGTCTTCATTAGAATGTGACTTTAACAACAAACGTCAAGGGCCAAATCAAGTGCTTCGTAAAGGCAATGGTTATGGTGCTTGTAAGTTTGAAGTGCTCCTAAATGACACTCAACTGACCACTGAGGTCAAAATCAAAATCTTAACTAAAGCTATCTCTGATACAGGGCAAAAAAGAAAAATAAATACTCTTGCCGCCCACTATTCAGCATGGCTTTTTGGATGCAGGAGTTTCGTACAAATTCACTCCTATAATTAAGCACAATTCTCTCTTACAGTGGAAAGTCATGTCTCTGGGATTGTATTTCTCAGTAGGACGTGTCACGACAAGCGTACAAAGATTTATTCCCCAAAGTTTTCCATACAAAAACACATGAAACTTTCTTAGATGCAACCATTAAATGTTATCTAAATCCACAAGAAGAGAATGGTAAGTACACTCCAGAAGTGATGTAAAAAAGCTACAGAATAACTCCGATAACAAGCCCCATAGACGATCAGATCTAGTCTCCACCTCAGCATTATAGGTTGGTTCTGTAGCCTTTGCCCCTTGAAAGGTCTCCAAGCTAGGCACAAACAGACTAAGACAGTGGAAGAAAAAAAAAAAACTTAATAAAATAAAAAAATATTGACAAAATAAATCAGACACTGTCATTAAATTATCAGTTTAGTGCCCTACATTTAACCCAGTCAGCTTCTGTCTTCAGTAGGTCAGGCTGAGTGAAAGATCAGCCTGTGTTAAACCTATGGTACTTCTAGACAACATTATGTAAATTTACAGTATACAGTTTTGGATTCACCATGCAAGAATACTTTTTTTTTTTCATTTAATAGCTCGATCTACATCCAGAATAATTTACATAAAAGGACACGTTATTGAACTGGAGCTCAGTGGGTGATAAACGTGGTGATCGAGTGCATCCAGAAGAGCAGGAGGAAGCTGAGGGGGAAGTGGAATGGGTCCGGGGGGTGGAGGGGAGCAGGATGTGTTGTGAAGGGTCCTGCGGGTATGATCAGCGACACTCCCACACTTTTACTGTTTGATCTACACTCCCAGTGATGACGTATGGAGCCGACTTGTGGAAATCTGTGGAGAGATTAGAGACACTGTACTTTAGGAACACAGACTTGAGCTCAAAAATTATATTGAGATTAGTGATCAACCAATATGCATATTTTTGATGCCGTGTATTCAGGCTCTGTCATACAAAATAAAGGTCCCACTTCCAACACTTCTCATTACTCACTACTGACAATGATTTAAAGAATGCCAAATATTGGTTGATATAATGATAAAGATATAAAGAATAAGGATGTAACATAAATGCAATATTTTTCCTCAAACTGTGATCAGTCCAGTCCGACATGGCAGCATTAGCTCAGTCAATGGCATGATTTAAGGGTCGGGCTGCCTGATCATTTGACTAATGGAAGAGGAGGGAAATATCTTGTTTGAAAATCCCAACTGTACCAGTTCCATTTGGTGATGCTTATGCCACAGCAATTACACATTTCAACTTTTAAAACAAACATAAAACACTTCAAACAGCAGGATTCACAAGCTCAACCACTGTCAAGAGACCTGAAGCCTCAAACAAACACTCAGTTCTCTACTCAAACCAAAACCATTGTTTCAAATCAATAATCTGGAAGACGAGTGCTGCGTACTGAAGTTTGAAGCTTCACGGGAGCCTGCAGGGGAGCTGGCTGAATAACATCAAGTATCTCTAGAGAGTTTCAATGCCTTGATTCACTGAAAAAATCTGGACTCAGGCAGTTGAAAGACTGGAGGGTTCAGCGTCCTCTCTGAATATGTTGCCAACAGGCTGACAGGACTACCTTTTGTAGAGTAACAAACTCAGTCTTAACCTGAGAAATCACTCTTTGGGGAAATGAGGATGCACTGTACACTTCTAAAAGGCATCTTTACCCTTCCAACTGATATGTATTTCAAACAACATCAGAAACCAGTGAGAGAAGGTGAGTGTTTATACGACTGCTTACCCAGAGAGGTAACAAAATGTTCATGGGCACTCAAGGTCTTCATGCAGCGCTTGTTTTTGTAGTCCCAGATCCTCAAAGTCTTGTCATCGGCACAGCTCACAATGAACTTTCCTCCAGGGTGCACAAGAACTCCACGCACCCAGTTATCATGGCCAACCTGAAGAGGAATTTAATTTTTCAGATTTGGACAAAAGCATAAAGCTTCTCAAATAGTCACATTACACACTTCAGAGAATCACAGTAATTTTACAAGACAGACTCACCAGTGTCATAAGGCACATGCCAGTGCTCACATCCCACATCTTGATAGTCTTGTCTCTGGAACCAGACAACAGGAAAGGACCAGGTTTCCCGCTCTTCTTGGTCTGGCAGAAAAAAAACATGAAAAAATATTGAGCACTTGAACCTTCTACATTCTAGTTATATTTATTGTCCATTTGAAAACTGTTTTTGTGTCAGATATTATTAAAGCAGCTTCCACAATGCTGATTTATGACATCAGCAAGTGTGTAGAGATAAATATTTACAGTTTTTTCCTAGAAGGAAAATGCAGTCGTGTCTGGGTCTTTAACCCACAACAAGGTTACAGAAACAGCTTTATTAAGAATGATGCACTGCAAACAGCATCATTAGAGGTGGCTGAGACTCTAACAGAGGCACGTATATCAGACATCCAGTCAAAACACTTTGAATACCACACCTTAGTACTGAGAGCCATTACACATCTCATGCAGTCAATGAAAAGGCGGATGTAACAGGAGCAGAGGTGTTTGGGGTGATAATGCATTTAGATAGCTCTGGAAAGAATGGATGGTCATTACATTCAAGGCCTTTTCCATTATTCTGCCTCCATAAAAGGCCAATTCTGCTTGAGAGGGAGTGCTAACAGACACATTAAAAACAAAAATTGCTTTTGCCGAGATGCTTGCGTGCTCAGACAAGTGTGTTCATGCCCACTTATACCTTTAGACAGAGCTGTAATGACATACAATGTTTTGTAATTAACATCTGTGAAAGTGTTACTGGTGTCAAGAGATTGCTTTAATTCCACCTGAACAGGTTTGACAAGATCAAAGATGGCCGACTAAATATGTTCACTTTTTAACATTGAGAAGAAAGTTTCTTCTACATAACAATAGTAATTACTGTGAGGGTTAAAGGCTGTATTCCACATGCTGTGAAGGCTAATGGTTCATCAGATAAAGATGAAATTGGACACAGTTGATCATAAGACCAGCAAAAATATCCAAATGGAACGTTCTTCACCTTAGGCCATCAAGTGCTAATACCACCTATGTCATTTAACAGCCTATTTCCAAACCATTGGGCACAGCAAAGTAGAGACCAATAAAAATCTCAAATGATAATGCATTGATTATTTACAAAAACAATGATCCATTGATTCAAACCTTATTTTTTTTAAATGCAAGGTTAAAAGAAGTGGAAAAATGTCTGGTTGACCTGTAATAGCATCTGAGAACTAGTTTCCTAAAGCCTCTGTGTCGACGACTTTTAGATTTTTTTTTACCTGGTTATTTTACTGTATTGAATCTGTGCATATTACATGTTACTATTACTTATTACAAGTGGTGAAAGAATTACACATCACAAATACAGAGTAAAAGTACAAACTTAAATATGATTGTCATTTACAATAATCAATACTAAAATTCAGCTTTAAGGTACAGTTTTTTGGAGAAAAAAGATCCATTGTCTATTGGCAAGAGTGTAACGGGTTAATTGTAAAGAATCGGCTTATTTAGGAATCACTGTTAAAGCAGTTTCAGAAAGCATAAAAAGTTATTGAACAGCATAAATATTTGCCATTATAAATGCTTTTTTCCCTCTGTGCTCTCACCTCCGAGCCAGTCGCCTCTAAGATGGTGGGATGGGCACTTTCAGGGGCCCAAGAAATGCACTCCACAACATGCTCATGCTCACGCAGCTCCGCCTTGCATTCTTTTGTGGCCACCACCCAAACGCGCACTGTCTGGTCATTAGAACTACTGGCGATCAGGGTCCCGTCTTGGTTGGGTCGCACCATGCGCACCCACTCTCTGTGGCCGGTGAATGTTTTGACACAGTACCTGTTTAGCAATGCCAATAAACACAGATTTAACCAGATTTATCATTGTTAAGAATATTTCTATTATAAAATATAGTGCTGTCAATCGATACATTTTTTTTTTACTAATCAATCACACATTTTTTTCTGAAATTAATCTTGAGTAATCCCACCTAACATTAAAGTTTTTAAATATAATTTTATATTGCAATAATTTCATATGCAATCTTCAAATTAATGTAGAAACATAAAAACAAAGTATATTTAATATTTGTTTAATAGCATCTTTTTTATTTTTACGACTGAAGGCAAGTATCACGATACCAATACTACTGATGTCTCTAGGAAGAAGTTTTTTCCCCCTAATATTTAATCTGTTAAACTGTTCAACATTACAGTATAACTGAGAGCTATCAATTTTAACATCTATTACACTTTAAGCTTCACATAAACACATTATAATAAATATCATGTTTACCTGTGCCCTTTAGCGAGTAGGAAATATACAGAAATGTATTAAGTTATCGAACACTAATTGTAAATTAAATCTAGATGAATCCTTAAAGCTACAAAAGTTACTGATTTCTTTTTCTTTGATTTTCTTCTTTTTTCTTTTATTCTTTGACAGAAATCACAGCAGCTGTGTTATTAGATTTTTTGTCTGCGGTTACTTTAACAGCTGCTGCTGCTGAACATGATGCGGATGTGGCATTATTTACCTTTTCTGACTCACTTCAGGTCTTAAAGGGCCTGTTCACACCTGGTCACTTCATGCTCTTTCTCTGATCAAATAGCTATCCGATTGTGAAAAGACCAGGTTTAAAGGCTCTCTGAAATGCTTTCGAGAAGGATTTAAATTCAATTGCTCAGATCACTTCAGGAGGTGGTCTGGGACACATTCCATACAAAACTGGACAAGTGTAAATGCATCTGGTTATTGAAACCACATATGTAAATTTTACTCCTCCCAAAATGTTAAAATAATAAATGTGTGAGAGCATGTTATATGCTATATGACATGTTAAGGCCCTGAATATACTTCAAACGAAATCGAGAACTAACTGAAATGACGTCATTTCGAACAAAATCAGACCAAACGAAGTTCATTTTGGCAGTTCACAACAGCTCACCAAAGCAAACGTTTTGGGGGAATTGGTTTTGGTTTGGTTTTTATCCTTAACACCTTTGAGCTACCATTGGTCCGTGGCAATTATGCAGTCATTGGGTGTGTTCTGGAACTCCACCTTTTTTGACGTGCAATTTATCCCCTCGGTTCGTTTCTCATTCTACGGAGGTCAGACAGGAGAACACATCTCAGCGACTATCTTGTTGGCTGTGTATGGTCCAGTCTTTATTGTTTCATGTTTATAACCCCGCCTTCCAGCAGTGCAGGGGGTATCGGAATGTTAGAAAACTGTATACCGTCGCTAGTGCTGGGCATTTTAAACAAAAATTTATATCACGTTTTTTTTCTAAATTATGCCGGTTTAAGACTTTTTTTTATTTTTTATGCATAATCAGGTGTACAATGCATTTTCTGCTGGTTGATATTCCAAGACGTGCTTTTAGTCCGACAGCACCTGCATAAAATGGTTCCTCTTTTTGGCACAAGTTCTTCTGTGTCATGTTCTACTAGTTCTGCAGCATCCATCTTCCCTGTAATGCCCGTTTCACACATACTCAGTCTGCAGTGCATATGCAGTCCGCAGCAAGGACTCATTGTGCTTTCACACAGGACGCGTTTGCAGTCCGCTACTGAGCCGCATCTGTTTAGCCCACAAACACAACATTTGTTCATTGTTTTGATTTCATATGTAAAAAATAAAAAAAATAAATAAATAATAATATTATATATATATATATATATATATATATATATATATATATATATATATATATATATATATATATATATATATATATATATATATATATGCACAACGCCTTGTTATTCGCTGTCAAATTGACGCCAAAATGAATGGGAGTCAATGGAATGCTAACAGCTAGCCAATGGCGGCGCCCAGGGGTGCTTCAAAAAAATATGAAACCCTGCCCCCCTGGTTTACCCTCACCACGCCTCGCAGTCGCTGCTTAGAAGTGCAACATTGTAAAGGGTCCGTCTGAAACAGTGGACGTGGCGCAGCATAACGTCCGTTCCGAACGTTGAGTAATTAAATACATCGGCATGGCGTTATATAAAAAATTTATATTGTAACGAAAATATACACCGGTTTTCAGTATGAACCGGCATACCACCCAGCACTAACCGTCGCTTAGTCTTTTCATACTTCTTTTTGCCCTCAAACAAAAAATAACTTTGTTTGCAGTATATCGGGGCCTTTATAGTCAGATATGACAGCGCTGATGCAACACGCATCTCCACAGGTGAGAATTTCTCTTTAACAAGCTGAAGTGCAAACTGCTGCAAACGAAACTGAAAATAAGTTGTAGATCAGGGATAGGCAACTCCGGTCCTGGAGGGCCACTATCCTGCAGAGTTTAGCTCCAACCCTAATTAAACACACCTGAACAAGGCAATCAGTGTTTTCGGGATTACTAGATAGATACAGGCAGGTGAGTTTTTATGAGGGCTGAAGCTAAACTCTGCAGGATAGTGGCCCGCCAGGACCGGAGTTGCCTATCCCTGTTGTAGATGCTCAACACATGATCATCTACATTAAAAGCAGACATGTAGTCTATTTCTCTATGACACTGCATGCTCATATTTTATTTTGCACTTTAATATGAAATGATACAGGCTAAAAGCGTGCCACCACTACATTTGTGCATGCAACTGAAGAGCACAGTATGACGGCCGACAGGACAGGAAAATTAGCTTTTATTAGCATATGGCCTGATAACATTTAATCTCTGTTGCTCTACTGAAGCTCCTTCATCACCTGTGCCGTTTCTGCACTTGTTTGACTAGCGCCTGACACTGAGGCGAAGTTGGAGTGCACATTTGAAAGTCTCCCATTTGATATGGGGAAATAGAGACGTTCTGTCTAAATAAATGCAATTATTGTCAAGAAAAAAAGGAGACAGAAGCAGCAGTTGTGAGTGGGGTGACCAACCCTAGCTCCACCATGGTGTTTTTGCATTAAATATTTTTAATGTGTTAAACTGAAAAAAAAAAAAATCTGAAAAATGCTGGAGGGCAGAATTTCACTTTGTTACTTGTTCAACATTTACACAGGTGCTTTTCAGCTGAAGAAACACAGTTTTGTTGTAGTAAGCTATGGTTAGGGGTACATTAAGATCCCCAAGTTTTGTTTCGCTAGCCCAGGAATTTATCCAATATGTACATTAAGAAATTTCAAATTAAAAGGATGAATCCTGCATACAGCATTTGCTAAATGACTTACCCAGTGGCCACCTCCCACATTTTAATGGTTTTATCCCTTGAGGCAGAAACTATGTGATCTCCATTGGGCATAATAGCTACAGATGAAACATTATGGTCATGCCCTGAAAAAAAAATAAAGAAAAAAAATTAAGGATAAAATATTCCAGATTGTCCTGAAATAGTCATCCAAACAAGAACCAACAATGTCGGAGAAGTATACACTGAATTAATTTTTGGATTCAGCACATAATATACACATTTCTACCATAAAAATCATGCACATTAGGATCTGACAATGAGTGACTAAGCTTTAAAACATATTGAACAATTTAATAGAGAATAAGAAGCAGCTAATTTTCCTTGGGCTGCTTTGTTCTCACAGAGTGTGGCAAAAGAGATGAGCTAATTACACAGAACATTTTTAAGCTCTTGAATAGATGATGAAACTCAGTAGCCTAGAAAATGCAGTCTTAAATATGGGAGGAGAACCACAAAATGTTATCTCGTTTCAAAGAGGATAATTAAACTGCTGTCCAAATCTCCTAATCTTCCGCTAAAGCAGCTGACCCACGAAGCGAGACAGGGAGAGAGAGAGAGCAGAAGGGGGACTTGCAAACAGAAGGAAGGGGGGTCCCTTTGCCACCTCTTCAAATCTGTGCCAGAACGGTCTACTCTAGTCCCAGCCTTTGGCTCGTAATAATGTGGATAATGTGAATTATCACCACTCAGGATTTACTTATTTTTGATATGGATTATAAATGAGTTGAGGAAAACTCTGAGAACATTTGATTTTTGTCATGACACATGAAAATTCTACTTGCCAGATTTATATACTAATGATAATGGGTGAGTGCCAACCAATGGGACTGCCATTTGCACATTAGTTTCCCCCACTACCAGAAAAACCAATAGTATCTTATGGTTGTTCTTAAAAGCTAAAAAATTCCAAATGAACTATGTAATTTTGACAGGAAAATACAAGGAATATTGTTTACATGTAGCACATCAATTCGGCATGGTATGTAAAACTCTCTTGCTCTCGCTCTGTGTGTGAGAAACGCAGCACTCTCAGCAAACCGACGGCAAGTTTTGCAACTTCACACTAGAATTTACGGTACATCAAATACATGTACGCTGCACATCCATTGCGATGAACTGAAAAAATAGCACAGATCGCTTGACTGAGAGTGAAACTTTGAAGCGCTCAGTCAGCATGTATGCCGAGGGCAAATATATCTGTGCTAAACTTATACTTAGCCTCCAACTCATACACTGGCGAGTAAAATCTAAGAATTTATTAGCCAATGACTAACGTTAGACATCATTTAGACACCCAGAGTGAAGATTTAGTCACATATGTGAGAGATTTAATCGCATTGTAGAGGGTTGATCATTACTGTTAACCAACCAGCTGACGCATTCCTGAATCATTGCAAAAGCACGTGTATTTTGATGCACGGTGCAAATGCAGATCACTCAGCTTAAAACATGGTTTAAATATTTGAGCATTTTTTTTTGCAGGAAACTGTGAACTGCAGTGTGCATTAATGAGGTTTTGATACAGTTTGAACTTCATAATTAGTGGAATTTAAGTGGCTGGATAGCAGAGAATCATGCCCCCATTCCACTTCTCTTCACAGCTTTTCACACTGACTATTTTTGCACTTTTCCAAACCTGTGGTGATATCTGTCCCACACTGAAACGGGGGGTTTCACGACACTTACAGTGTTAAACATCTATCTAACACAGGGGAAGCTATGTTAACATAATACAGAACCTGTAATACAAAATGCAAGTTCACTTGCGTAATCTCCCATTAGAAATGCCTGACACATTTCCAAAGCTATTAAAATTAGCCAAGCAACTAGGATTTTAAGCATGGGCACATCCTAATAAACACATTCTGAGAGCAAGGACAGGATCTCACTCTCGTAGATTGGGGATTTTTTTTTTTTTTTTAAATAAAATGCTCTAAAAATACATCTTATTTTTAGGAAAATGTAATACATTATTACAGTATATTAAATATATATTTTATAATTTTTTTATGAAGCTCTATTTCTGGGTTTCTCAGTTGGGTAAACTTCTATAGCAGTGAATTTGAGATTGTTTTGAGTTATTAGCATCTTGGTATTTTTCTTTTGCCATTTAAGCTGTTTTCACAACTTTCAAAAAGAGGAAGAAAATAGAGAAACTGATAACAGCAGTCAGAAGAGTGAACTGTGTCAAATTTACCATCACTCCTACGGCTGATGCATTAGATAAAAACTTACAGCAGCTATTTTTTTGTAATTTGATGCAAAGGTAACATAATACAAAGTACAGTTTCATAAAATGTACAATATATATTTTCTTTCATTTAAATATAAAAAAAACCTTTAGGATTTAAAACGCATAACAGTCTGTGAAAAGGGTCCATGAATTATAATGATATATAATTCATGGATTTTATATACATTGATATAAAATATTATAATGTTTATAAAAAGAGAAATGAGAAAATGGGTTAAAGGATGCCTTCTAATACAGGAAGAATCTCTTTTATGGATTTTTGGCAAGCTGGCATATTAATGAGCTGCATTCAACACCTGCCTCCTGACACTTGATTCCCCCCTGAGACGCCCCTCCGCTCCTAACAGCTCCTAGAACCAATGACAACATGTGACACCATGCTCACCGTGCATGGTCCTGATACACTCAAAGCCCTGGAAGTCCCAGAGCTTAATAGTCATGTCTGCTGAACAGGAGGCTAGAAGCTTTCCAGTATGGTCAAAGGAAATGTCCTGCACCGAGTCTGTGTGGCCCTTGAGGGTCCGCTCAAAGTCACCCGTTTCATAGTCCCATACCTGGATCAGACACAAAAAAAACACACGTTTTAGCCCAAGATGAGAATCTTTTCAATAAAAAAAAGCAATTAACTTGTTTGGCAGCTTGTTATGATAAGGTAAAGCATAAAATGCAGGTCTGGGCTTGTAGCTGCTATTATATATTCAGTGAAACATCCATCACAAAGCCAGATTTTAAACACCACCTAAGACGCCAGTCTGCCCTCTGGATATAATCTCAACATTTCATTCCGAATATATTTGACCATGTTTTCCCTAAAATTAATCATTTTCTTAATGCAAATTAATGCTTCATTAAAGCATTTTTTTGAAGTGAGTTGAATGTTATCTGCTTGTTCATCTGGATGCAGCAGTATGATAAACAGCCTCAGGGCTTAATGTGAAGATCAGGTTTCAGCAGTTTCTAGGCGGCAGACACACAGGGATAAGCTCTGTCTGCTGCACAGTGGGTCGGTGACAGAAGCCCTTCCACCTGCTTATCTGTCTCCAGTTTCCAAAAAGGGAGACAGAACCCAACAAGTCGTGTTCTGATAGAAAACATGCACATGAAAAGCCTGATGTGGCACACCTGGGTTAATCATGCAAGTAAGCTTTAACAATGTAGCTGAGACTGCAATAATATTACCTGGAGTGTATACTACTTATATCTGCCCTCATTGATCTGTCTGTATGTGCCCGATCATCAACTTACTCACCTTTACAACACAAATCAAAATTAAATAAAAGGAGAATTGTAGAACCACAGCAAACCTAAGCTAAGATTCTGGCTTATACCAGTGGCAATACTTTTTTCATGTTCTGGCAGATAACAATAGCCAATACTGAAATTATATGCTATTTTGCCTAGAAATATATTAAGATAAAACACTAAAACTAAATAGTTTTAAATGCACCAAGTAGATTTAGGCCTCAAAAAAAAAAAAGGTATTAATTTTGACACTTAAAGATTACATTTTTAAAGATCATTAGTATTTTTAGAATTAAAAGTATTTTTACTGATTAACTAAAGATTTTCCTTTTGTTGTAAAGATAAAAGGCTATGTAGATGTAAAAAAGAAAACTTGCATGCACAAATTAGTTTTGGATTATTTTGGATAAATTAATTAATAATTGAATTTTCAGCAAAATATCCCAAAACCACTAGGCTAGTGTTATATATTTTGTCCAGCTGATTACTAACAATATCTCTAATGTTTTCAACTACTTTTAAATGATGAGAAAATTCCCATTCTAAACAGTGACACGGGGCAGTGCAGTCGTCGTCGGTCAATGACGTTAGTTACCGTTACCGCCTTTATTGACGTAGAAACCACATGACAACAGTGTCGTGGACAAACGCAGAAGTAGTGTCTAGCGGTCCAGCAAACTACTAGCTTGATTCAAGCAGTTCCTTATTTACTACTACTTGCACATTTTATGGTGGATTGTGTTACTTATTTATGGAACATAATTACTGTTTACCGTCTGCCGCTGGTTCTGTCGACAAGGACAGCTCCCGTAAACGCAAGCGTACGGGCCAACCAAACGACCCAAGAAGAGTTTGGGACAAGAGGAGAGAAAGAGTGAGGATTATTAGCGGTGTTGCATTTTCTAGATGGAGAGAGCTTCGCCACAAACTTCAACTAGAAAGAGATGCCGATCTCGCTTGTGTTGTTTTGATTCGTACCTTTACAGAAAACATATGCTATTATAACGATCAACAAGATTAGTATTATGGGGCATACACGCCAAACGCGGGGCATTGCGTCTCTAGACCCGCACGAGGACGCGTCTGATCCATAGTCTGATCGCGTCTTTGCATTGACTTTGTATGTAATCTACTTGCGCAAATCGTTTAACTCGCATTTGCTATGTTTGCCCAATTATTGTGTTTGAATGTACACGAGTGTATATATTTGTCTAACAAGTGGTAATCGTTTTCATATCATCTGACTAAACAGTAATCAATTAATTTGATAATTTACTGAAGACAACAAATCCCTTCATTCCACGCTCCTCCTTAGCATCAAACCACGCAATTGTTATTGTTTTGGTAGAGCGTACAGGTCATACAACCTGTACCTTTAACTGAATAGATAAACAAACAAGCAAAATTTGCCAATAACCAACATGGTCCGCTGTATCACGCATCCCTGAAAATCAGTAAATTTTTATCTCAAAAACAGCCTGAACCAAGAGTGTATATAAAACCAGGCTTCAAAAGCAAGGGAAAGAAAATAAGAGCATGCTAAAAATCTGATTTTCCTGCATGTTTGAGCACACGTCATATGTTCATGCGCATGTATAAAATATCAGTCTGAGAAAGAAAAAAAATATACTTGTGCATGACACTGAACAGCAAACCATTTGGCTGATTCAATAACAAGGCTAAGCAGAAGGAGAACTGTCTTGTCAAGTGGTTGTCAAACTGCTGATTAACATAAAAAGAAGAAAATGTTTAAGCTAAAAAAGAAAGAAAAAGGTCTACACTGAACAGAAGTGAGAAAATAAGCATCTGGCTACACAGCTTCAGGCTTCCTGACAATTATAGCTATGAATATGTGGATGGAGAGAATTGTGCAGAATATATTTGGACCAGTTCTAGATGTCTGGTTGAGGGCTGCCCATGTTAAGACTGGGAGGGCTGGGCATTTTAGGGAAGGGATTAAAAGCATAGAGTACAAAACTAGGGCACAGGAGGAGGGGGCACAGACTTAGGTTGGTGTCCGTAGCTGCCGGCACAACATGAATCACTTGAAAATCAAGGGTTTGGGAAAATAAAAAAAAACCTCTGTAGGCCGGATTCCAAATAAAATACAACATAAAGGGGGTACCTTGCATATACTATACCTCTGAATTGTTTGGCTGATCTAAATAATAAAAAGCTTTCCTCTTGTCTTTAAAAAAAGCCAAAAACCCCTTAATAGGTTTACCATGGGAATGTCACACTGCTTGTGCAAACTTGTGTATTTTGTGTGTCTCAAGAGCCACTCTATGATCAAAACAGCAAAAAGAGACAAAAAGCAAAAAGACAGTGGCAGCCTGAAGTCAAATTTACAGCTTATTTAAAGCAAGACACTAATTATATCAGCCAGCAAGGCAGGTCAGCCTAAATTTGATTGTCCATTTTCATACTGTAAATCACAATTTGATCACACCAAGTTAACAGAAACATGAGATCAGTTTTAGAGGGTATGAGATGTACACCATGCAGACAAAGTGCTTGATAACCCAGAAAAGGTAGAGAAGACCTCACCTTTATTGTTGCATCCTCTGAGGCAGAGACTATGACGCTGAAAACAGGATGGAAAATGACTCTGGTGACCGGACTCCTGTGGCCGCTCAGGGCGTATCTCTCAGGAGGACGGGGAATCCATTCCTTGGGGTCTCGCTTCTGTCCAATTGGCCCACCAATATTAATCTCCTCTTTTGCCTCATTCAGTTTTGATTCTAATTCCATCACCTAGCAGAAGACATAATGGGTACGACTCATCATTACACACATCGAATAAAATGAGTGAAAATGACATTTTTGGATTACAGTTCCAGTAGTTGAAATGCAGCATTTCTAAAACCTAAATTTTGGCATTTCAGACCATGAATAGACAATGAGACAAGGCTGCCCAAATGGTTTTTAATAGGATTTGCATTAAATATGAAATGCACAAACCTTTTTCTGTAATCTGATGACAGAGGTCCATTTCTTTTCCAAAAGACCTGCATACTTCTTATCCAATTCTTCATTCTGTTGACATAAGATGACAAAAGCATTACACCTTAACACCCGCAACACACCGCTTTAAAAAAAAAAAATCCCCCAAAACATCAAGAATTACATATGCCTAGAAGGCATACACCCATCAACCCATCCCTCTAAATCCCTTCACATGGGTTAATCTCCACCAGACAAAGAGAGATTACCAAGATTACAATTACATAAACACTGCACTGTGAAAAATCTACTTTAGGGTGCCTGGCACTATCAAGAACTTTCATTTAGATCTCAAAATGAGAGAAAAATGATTGCCATTGGCATTCGCTAATTCAAAAACATTAAGTATCAAAAGCCGATAATAACTACAGTAATACCAATGTCTTTTTTTGTTAACATGACAACTATCTTATGTTTTATATGAATAAATAATAAAAAATACAAATAAATGTATAATAAATTAATACAATATAATAACAATATTACAATAATAGTAATTAAAATGCATTATTTAGAAATATTGAGATTCAGAAGTATTTTCTCTGTCTCTCTCTCGCTCTTACACACACACACACACACACCATTAACTTCATTCATTGCTTTCAGTCTAATTCCAAGGTATGAAAATCCAACAAGACTACACCCTCGCATTTCCAATCCCTGACAGAAGACATTTCTATGGTTGTGTTTTTAAATATGCAAGCTCACAGTCTCAGCCCGAAAGCAATATGAAGGTTGTGTTTTCTGAAAGAAGTGTATACGTGGTTTTCATTAGACTGGTCTCTAACCATCAAAAATGCAAAAGCTTAACACAGCTCCTAGGTCTATGGGTAATGAAAAAAAGGATGTGGCAGACAAAGAGAATAAGAGAGTAATATCAGAGATGTCCAGCAGAACAGGTGCTGTCTGTGTGATGAGAAGTAGAGTGAGAGAGGTCATGTCATGCGTCTCTGAAGGAGAGGGGCATTTAAAGCCTCTACAGAGGACTGATCCACCATCTGCTTGGACCCTCCGCTATGTGTGTTAGCCAATAGCTAAATACCAGTCCCATTAGCCATGCCAGCCTCTGGACTGCAGTCTGACAGTCCATCAGTTTTCTCCAGCCCTCAAAGCACCACATTTCATCTACAGTTATGCCTAAAGTCACAAACCTGCCCCCTCTCAGAACATTTTAACAGCAGGAAGGATCAATGAAGAAATCTCTTCTGCTAAATGAAGCTGTATTAATATCATTCGGTTTAATTAAAGAGAGCTTTTAGCACTATAGACCACCTCTCTGTCCACATATCTGATCATTAATGCTCGCACTTCCCTGTACAAAGGAAATAAACAGTTTATATTCTGTCCAACCAGGACTGTTTTCAAACAAGATCTCTCGCATTTCCAGACGTCATATTACGGCAAGGGATTTTCTGCTGAATTGGAGTAATTCTCCTAGTCTACCCTGTGATAATGGAGAGACACAATTTAGTATGTCCCTTTATCAATGTGAACCATCACTGAGACAACAGGGAGTGCCAGGCTTTACATCTGCCACACATCATAATTATCTCTGCACTGCCTAAATTCAGCACGTGTGCCGTCAGTCACAACCTCACACAGAGGCGCCAATTAAATGGGGAATACTTCAAATTAAGAAATATTGGTTTGATTGGGGTATAAATGGAGGGGGGTTCCCACACTCACCACGTCTAATTCCGCCTCCTTTTTGAAAACTGAATATGCCTCTTCATATCCGTTGGAACGAAGGTAATCAGCTATCGCTCGGTTTCTGAAAAACAAAGAAAAGCCTAATTAGTTCTCTTGATAACAAGGCTTTATGATTGTGGATTAAGAAAAGAGCTGTGGTAAGAGCTTTTCACAAAACTGAAAGAACATGCGTGTCTTTAACACATATTCAGACACTGGTACACTGGAATTTCATTCTAGTAGACAAAAAACAGCTCCTTGTGGAAAACTGCTTAGCAATACATGGAGAATTAGGACTGATAGACTATTAAAAAAATAAAAAAACTGATATGCAAATTTGCTAAGCAAATTTCTGTACTGGCCAAAAGAGGTGCCCTTAAAAAAAAAAATCCATGAAGGTAGAAATCTGAAAGTAATCATTAGTGTACAAGTATTTTAGATATATCTACTAGTAAAGGATGAGAATTTGTAATGCATTATGTACCAATAATAATAATAACAACATTAACATTAATAACATTAATACTCGTTACATTAATAACAATAACAACAACAACACTCCATGGCTTTACTTCCATGTCAATGACAGAAGCAAAGTCTTGCTATTTCAAAAAAAAAAAAAAATCATGCTAGGGAAAAAAAAATATTTTAAAGCAAAAATAAAATGTGTGCACATTCACAAAGAACAATTTTACAAATGCTTTCTGCTTAAATAGGAATATGTCAGTTCTTTGAAAGAAGCCTCCACCTCTGTTTTCAACACATTTTGAGCTGCTGAGGAGTCAGCAAGACTGTGGTGAGCGGAAGATATTCATTGATAGTGAAGACAAAGAAGGCTGTCAGAGACGCCACTCTGCTGTCCAAACTCTTCCTGGCATTGTGATGGCAGAAGGATCCACAGCCGCGAGGAAACAAGGAGCCCAATATGGAAATGCTGTTTCAGCGAGACAGCCACATTGTTCACATACACTCTTAAATCAAGATCAAAATCAAGATCGATAAAAAGAATTAAAATATCTATAGACCAGACAACAAAGAGTCTAACAGCACAAACAGGGAGAGGAAAAACTCTGGGTGTGGCATGGTTCGAGATAAATGATATGATTATATATACGGTGTGTGTTTGGTGGATGGGCCAGTTCACTAAAGGGCAGACAATAAAGTGACCAAGCTCTGGCACCATATCTACTGCAGCCTGTGACAGTGAGGGTGCTCTGTTCAAAGTCAAGGTCAGCAACAGGTTATCTCTCATGTGACAGGCCGGCGACAGGAATGAACTACACACTGCTTCATGCTGGAGGGAACATATGTGTGTGACTCTACTCTGCTTTGAGTGGGACATGCTTGACAGATACCTTCCTAAAGATACAGCTCAATAACGCTTCTTTGTGAGTCCAACAGAGCTGTTCAGCAAAACAACAATCTGATGATTAGGACAATGTACATCCTGAAAATACACTAAATTAGCATTTTGTGTGCATACTGTATACAGGACTCCATCACATTTGTTTGACGATGAGAAGTAAAGCCACATTTTGCCATTTCACTGCTGTTAACAATAAACGTGGATGACAACAGTTCAAAATCTTTAAATGCATTCAGTAACAACCAAAAATCAGAGTAATTAATTATTTCCTCAGTCGGAGTGTAGCTCTCATAAAAACATTATTATATACAGTTATATTTTAGATTTCAATTAAATTAGGTCAATTTTTAATTCTTCCAAAAACAAAAATTCTCACTCTCATATCCAAAATCATGACCTTCTTTCTTTTCCGGAACATGAAAGAGTATTTTTTTTTTAATCTGTCTTTTGTATTTGTCTATTCAACTGGACATCAATGGGGTCCAATGGAGTTTGGTTCCAAACGTTTTTCAAAATATCTTCTTTTGTGATTCACAAAATAAACTACACAGGTTTGGAATGGCATGAGGGGAAGAAATGAAAGGCATCAGGTAATTTTTGGTTGACTATCCTTTTAAATGTAATGCCAAACAACAAATATTGTATTAAAATTTTTATTTTAAATCACAATTATCACACTCCGTCTGGCTGGCATGCATTGAGAGAAGTCTTTGAAAGTTTAAAATGACTTGCTTGCTGTTAGAACAAGCCTTTTTGCAGAACAGAAACTCATAATTCATAATTTGAATAATAAGACAATAATAGAACCATGAAATGTAAGTTATGTGCTGTAGAAAAGCTATCCTGAAGATCATTAAACAGTAAATACAATCTGTCAAAAAACAAGCAGCCCACATGAAACTGTGCTTATGAGCTTCTTTGAAGCATTTAATAAAATGCTTGAATAAAACAGCGAGATTACCAACTGCAAAGACAGGTGACCACTACATTTAACTGTAGTCTGTATATGACAATAGTGACTTAAATCTCAGGGCAGAAACCAGAGTTTTTGAATCTACCTTCAGATTATCATGAAGAGGGTGTTCCAGTGATTTATCCTGGGTGATTTGTTTACAAAGACCAAAGATCAGTGTTGGCACAAGCAAACAGTGTCTCCTAAAAATAACAAATTATCTTCAATGAGTTCCCATTATGAGGTAAAGTGCCATGACATTTAGACCCTCAGATGCATCTCCCCCAATGCTAGTCCTCACACACCTGCACACCCACTGCTGAATGCATCATCCAAAATCCAGCCACAATTACTATTTTTTGCGATACTGCTAGCTAGTGTTGTCACGGTACCAAAATTTCAGTATTCGGTACCGATACCAGTGAAAATCCACGGTTCTCGGTACCAATTTCGGTACCAAAGCAAAACACAAAAATATGCTAATTAAAAAAAAAAAAACTTTTTAGCACTAAAAATAAAACCAATTCCATTCTTTATACTTATTTACAATTGTGTTTAAAGTTTTTCTACAAGTTATATAATTATGAAAAACAAACAAGTTTCACCCAAATTTAATTTGTCTTTTACAGACAAATTTATGAAATTTAAACATTTTATTTTTGGTAAATAAAGGGGATTTGCTATTAAAATTAAAACATGGAAGAAATATTGTGATTTATTTTTTTTAAAAATAAAGTTTTATAATTTTTTTCAATAGTAGCAGTATCACATACATTTTACTAAATAATAGTAATATTTCTAGCACAATGCCTTTATGTAAAAATTAACTTTTAGGACTAATGAATGCATATTTGTCATTTGAGTATTGATAATACTACTACTAATTCTACTATCATACTAATGCATATACAATGCACTATGAATTGATGAGCTGCTGGGTTCATGAATATTAATCACGTTGTCTGCGTTCGGTCAAAATGATTTGCTGAAATCAAAACAGGGACGGTAAGAGATCAGCGCCAGCCAATGAAATTGCCATTTGCGCATTAGCTCCGCCCACTACCGGAGAAACCGGTAAGTCTTCTGCTTGTTCGAAAATGAATATGAATAATTCTAAATGAACTCCATTATTTTGACAGGAGAAGACAACAAAGAATAGTTTACATATAGCGTGTCGATTCAGCGTGGTAAGACTCTCGCTCTCTCTCTCTCTCTTTGCATGTGTGAGAAACAGCGCTATCAGTAAATCGAAGGGGAGTCGTGCGCCTTCACAAAGAGTTTACAGAGCATCAAATACAGGTGCGCTGTGCGTCCATTGAGATGAACTGAGAAGTTCAGATCACTTGATGGAGAGAGAACTCTGAAGCTCAGATGCTGAAATTAATGCAAGCGTCATGCGCTTCAGTCTATGTAGTAAACAAACCCGCACGTCTCTGCCATTCATTAATTCACACAGAGACGCGCAGAACACGGATTCATATTTCAAACAACTTTTGCGGCGTAACATTTACAGATACTGGTCCATAAGGAGATTTGATTTGATTAATGTAGCCTATGCTTACTTTGACAAATTCCATGACTGTCCATATTAAAATGTAAGTTTCATTTTCATTTCTGGATTTTGAGATTCCGTCCTCGTTTTCTGCTTCGCGGAAATCATAGCACTGAACCGGGTTTGAACGGGACCCCGGTACTACCGGTACTTAAAGAAACCTGGTACCGTCACATTTAAATTTTTTTAGTACCGACTTGGTACCGAAGTACAGGGTCTTTTGACAACACTACTGCTAGCTGCAGTTACAATCCAAAAAGAAAAAAGAAAAAGTAAAAATAAACACTGTGGACAAACAAATGAGTGCTCATAGCTTTGGACTGGTTTCCATGGAAACTATGGAGCAGGCAGGAAGCGAAGCAGAACTGAACCTGAGTGGGCAGAGATGCTGAAAACAAGGAACAAAAGAAACACTTCTTTAAGGAAGGGCTTCCTCAAACTAACCAGAGACTGTCTCAAAATCAGAAGAGCTGCCTCTCTAGACAGCATTTTTGGGCAACATGTGAACATCTGAATGTCCAAACACAGTGAGCGGGAGTCTATGATGATACGCTGGAAATATGTATTTGCACCATGAAATCAAACAACCTGGTAACATATTTTGTTTATTAAAAGTAGATGTAAACCCATTAATCTGAGAAAAAGAGTCTTCATAATATCTGACACCTGCCAGGTACATAAGGCCATAAGAGTTTCATAATGCAGAAAATGTAGACTGAATTAAGGAATTCTGTCATTAAAATGACATTTACTGTATAAATGTAGAATGTCGACAAATTTGGCAAAATGTAGATGAACCAATCAAAAATAAGCCATAAACTTTAATTCACAGACTAGTGTCTATAAATATTAAACGGCAAAATGACTGCAATTTTAATATAAAGTCTGCATGCGTCTCATCTACATGTACACTTGACTTCAAGGAAATCCTCTTATCCCAACAACTGTATAAAGCTTTTAATTAAACTATATCAGCTAGATTTAATAAGGTAATAGTACAGAAAAATAATTTAGGTTTATTAAAAAAAAAATGAGATGAAGGCCAGCCTTCCTTCAAATAGTTTTTGAACCTAAACAAATGCAGCTCATTTCGCTCTAGAATATAAACAAGCCACTGAAGGCAGCACACTTCACTGGTTCCTTTGCTTCATACCGAGTTAAAATGTGATCAGGGCTGATTTTCATGCAATTATGGCCCAGCTTCTTTGATGTTAGGAAGGAGAATACAAATGCTTTGTTGTCAGCTTTTAAAAGCTTGGAGTCATTGCAAGATTTCCTCTATGAAACCAATTTTGCTTATGATATAGAAGATTTTGTTACAGACCTGAAAAAGTTGACCTGTTTAATCAGGGCCTTGCATTATTTGCATCTACTTGAGTTCCATGTGACTATGATAAAGAAAATGCTGTCTGCTCTGCCTGTGGGCAGACATTAGCAAATATTGATAGTGGGTATATGTTAAATGTAGACACAGTTTCATCTACACGTGGTGTTAACAGCATCTGCCAACTTCACAAGGACACTCAACAAGAACTTCATCTTAAGATGCTCTGAAAGTTCACGTCAAAGACATTTCACCATTTCATTTGACAAAACTGGTCTTCAATATAACCCACCAAAATAAAAAAGGATTTACAAAATATATTGTACATTAGAATGTATTTGTTAAATAACAATTATAGCTTATTCAAACATCTTATATTATCACAATTTTCACCCATGTTGTAATTTAAACTGCAAATCTTAATTAAATTGTTTTAAACTTAATATTTTCTAATTTAAACTGAAAACAATTTAGGAAAAAGATAATATTGAATCTGGGAAAAATAAAATGGGTTTCATAACATATCTAATAGTTAATCAAAATGTTTAATTTTTAACTACAGTATGCTTCATGACCACATGACTGAATCTGCAGCTGAAGAGCATGTCAAACTAAATCTAAAGCAGGATGGTGGCACTATGTGTGTGCGATATGTGCACAGGAGAGTGGCTGCAGGAGAAGAGGTGAGGAGCATTACCTCATTCTTTCTGGAGGAGACTCATCTCACTCTAACATCATTTCCGCTAAGTGCTTGCTTCCGGATCCACATCACCAATGCCAGCCAGACAGCATCCCGCACCCCTCCCACCTCGACTCCACAAACCCTGCGCATCTCTTCTCAGTAAACAAACACTGTCTTATCAGACTGTGATGAGCCCCTGTGGGTATATCTTGTCTGAATGCCTCTGGCGTGTGGATTTGCTTTACTTATTATCCAGCTGCCATCATGAATCAGAACATGGCATCACAGGACTGCAGAATGAGTCCCTTTGCAGGCTTTGGGAGATGGTAACCTTTGTACAAACAGAGAAAGGAGTCTGATATTTCCTGTAGCTAGCCTGTACATAAAACAACACAGCCAACAGAAAGAGGCTTTCATCAAAGCCAGCACTCTCTCTTTGCGGATCTATCCAGGGATTCTACAGGAAAGCTGATTATTCTCTGACAAAAGGCACCTGAGCAGAGGTTACTGCAGTTCTGCTTAGTAAGCGCACACAATGTGTTCTCTGAGCATCCAAGTGGACTTTACACTAGTTTCCAGTAAGAACCAGTTAGACAAACCTTTTCACTCAATGTCTAAACAGAACAAATGAGTTCTCAAAACTGATGACTCTAAAACTAGTGAACCCATTGAAATAATGCAGGAACCACAGCATATCTAGCACTCTGACCTTATCAGTTCTCAAAAAGCCTCATTATTTCATCCGCACTACAGCACACTGTATAGGTCAAACAACGCATGTAATATGAAAGGGAACATTCTAAATTAAAAAGAGAGCATAAGCACATGCTAAAGCACTCAGAACACATTGAATGTCTATTCTGAAAAACATTCAATGCTAAACAGTTTGCAACACCCTGAAAAATTTGAAACTACAGAAAGAAAGCCACCCAAATAGTTAAGTGAAGCATACAGATCTTATCTTAGTGATATGATGAATGTAGCTTAATTGCAAATGCTCTGTGTTATGGCAGTTCAGAGACGGCAGACCTTGAATTAGTGTGTGTAAAGGGGGCACATGCAATTGGATGTGCGTGTGTGCGCACAGCACGGGAGTGTTGAGCCAGCTGTCTCACATACACACGTAGTCCCTTTGACAGAAGCGTTAATGAGATTTGGGCTGCTCCTCAGAGGCCACACCCCTTAAGACGACTAGCAGAGCGTGTTCTTAGCACTAATGCCATGTTTTTGTTTACAGTCATCTAAATAAGATCCTGAGCCACGGCACAATCTCCTGTATGCACAAGCACACACACACACACAACAAGCAGGCAGAAGCAAAGGGATTTCCACACTCATTTGAGGGGAAGTTTTAGATTACACATTCACATTCCCTTGCCGGTATGAAGGAGTGGCAGCTGGCACAGTAATCTCTGACTGCATGTGGCACTAATGCATGTATTATGCATGTAAAGCTTTGCTCAGCTCCTCCTCAGGAACCTCTTAAGCATAAACAACTACACAACCACAAAATTACCATTTAAATGCCACCTAATGATTGAAACTTTGTCAAATTTCTGGGATTTCAATTACCCTATTTCAGCCCTCCACAATAATAGAATAAATCTCAGGCTGAAGTCTAGACTGATTCTTGGGATGCTGAGGTAGCATCTAAGTCAAAGGATTGAGGCCCCTAAAAGCAGCAGAAGGGCCGTCACCTCCTCTATGTGCCAGTGTGCAGATTAAATCCATACTGCTGATGGGATTCCTGCTGACTGGCTGGCGGCAGCTCCATCAGAGCTCACCAGGGGCTGGCAAAGCAGCTACGTTTTAGAATGAGGCAGAGTGGTGGTCTCCAGAGCCCAGGCCTGCACACACCTGCCACACCTACAGCACAACGCTAAACCACAGCTGTCATGATGAAATGTCAGAAGACGACTGAAAGTCATCTTATTAACAGTTAACAGGGCAGAATGACATTTATAAATATGAAATTTCACAAACACACACACACACCAGGGAACTACACTGCGACCAAAATGGTCGCATATGCGACCTTTTGAAATGACATTGCGACCCTAATTTTTTTGAGGTTGCAAATGTATCACTGATTATTTTTGTACATGCCTTATGTTTTAGGCAATATGCTATGACATTTATCAAAACAGAAATTTGTATTTAAAAAAAACGTTTTATAACGTGCTCTGAGCATTCAACACATCAAGTTGGCTTCAGCCCCACGATGCGGGAAAGCTCCACTGAGCAGCTGGTTACTAGCGCGCTGTGTTCAGTGCGCACAAGAGAGCCGCGTCTCATGGACAGCAACACTGAACCGAGCTCTCCTTCAGGACGTTCGCGTCCTCCTGCACCTGCACTTATCATTCAGTGGAACTGTGCGTATGATTTAGACACTTACAATAAAACACAGCTGTCGACGGCTCCGGTAACTCCGTCGGTAAGATGCAGAGAGCCATTGCGTCAGAGACGAACGGAGCGCGAGCGCAATCCTGTGACAGTCTCAGGCGGTAAACAGTGGAGCACGTGAAGGACAGATAAGAGGATTCACGAACACTCTTCAAGGTCTCCATTAATTCGTGCGTGTAGTAATTTAATGTGTATACATTTTGAAAGCATTGAATTGCTATAGAAATCGCAGAAACCCTCGCAGGCTTCAATCTGCCAAGCTTTCAGTGCATAAACACAATGTGCTCTTGTATGAGTGACTCTATTATGCCTTTGTAACTATATATAGCCTTTGTAAGATGTTGTGCAACCTGTGACCAAGATAAACATCACCAGGGATCCTGACACAGTTTTTATTTTTTTATTTTTTATAAATGAAACAGGCATTAATCTGTGATGAAGGTTAGTTACATTGGGCTGTAAATTAACAAAATTCATCTAAAATAAATATAATCCCGCCCAAAAAATTAAATAAATGAAAAATAGCCAGGCAAGTAAATTTTAAAGTACATGAATAAATAAAATACAAAGAGCGGGCCAAGGAGAACAAAACCTCTTTGCGTGCCCCAGAAAAGATTTTGAAAGGGTTCAAGTATCATTTCTGTGTGGCCAGCAGTTGAGCTCTATGCACTGAGAAAAGCCTAAGTAACTCAAACACTACAGATTCCATTCATGTGCTCTGTAGAAAAATCTGCCAAAGAGGAAAATAAACTGTTGAGGCAGGCGGTCAGCTTGTCACTGCCTCCAATTTTTCTCTACTATTGTCCTAATGAATCCAGTAGAAATGCATCAAGACGCCCCGTGGTATTCTACCAGTATTCACAAAAACTGCCCAGCATTTGCTGCCAGTCTAGGAGGACTATTCACATTCATGTTAGTGGATCTATTTGGAGTGGGAAGTTCACTTCCTTTCAACAGAACCAACAGTCATTTTTCAAGTAACATTCAACTTTCCAACAGAAAATTCACAAAACAAAGCATTTATAAATCAAGTGCAAGGATTTCATTTAGTGTGAATTCAAAAAATTTGCATAGTGGCTACATACTCTTTCGAGCCCATTACAATGACATCTATCCTGATGGGACACAAAAGGGTTGTTTATGTCCAGGCTTTGTCTAGACCTCTTACAGACATCTGCCCATTGATTACTCATGAGAGAGAACCAGTGATCTTTTCAGCTGTCAAACTCCCTGATAAATCCATACTGTATATTTCACTGCAGTCAAAGGTTTACTGAAGTATGAACCCTCTTAAAATAAGATTATCATTATGTCTAGTGTTGTCACGGTTCCAAAATTTAAGTATTCGGTACCGATACCAGTGAAAATCCACGGTTCTTGGTACCAATTTCGAATCCAAAGCAAAACACAAAAATATGCTAATTTAAAAAAAATAACTTTTAGCACTAAAAATAAAACCAGTGGCATTCTTTATACTTATTTACAATTTTGTTTAAAGTTTTTCTACAAGTTATATAATTATGAAAAACAGTAAACAAATTTCACCCAAATTTAATTTGTCTTTTAATTTATGAAATCTTATTTTTGGTAAATAAAGGGGATTTGCTATTAAAATTAAAACATGGAAGAAATATTGTGATTCATTTCTTTAAAAAATAAAGTTTTATAATTTTTTTCAACAGTAGTAGCAGTATCACATACATTTTACTAAATAATAGTAATATTTCTAGCACAATGCCTTTATGTAAAAATTAACTTTTAGGCCTAATGAATGCATATTTGTCATTTTAACTGAACTTAAGACTGGTGGTGATGCTTAAGATGTTTTTGATCATTGAGGGTTTCTCTAAAAAAAAAAAATAGTAATAGATCATATTAATTATTAATAAAAGATAATAATACTACTAATTCTACTATCATACTAATGTATATACAATGCACTATGAATTGATGAGCTGCTGGGTTCATGAATATTAATCACGTTGTCTGCGTTCGGTCAAACTGATTTGCTGAAATCAAAACAGGGACAGTAAGAGATCAGCGCCAGCCAATGAAATTGCCATTTGCGCATTGGCTCCGCCCACTACCGGAGAAACCGGTAAGTCTTCTGCTTGTTCGAAAATGAATATGAATAATTCTAAATGAACTCTATTATTTTGACAGGAGAAGACAACAAAGAATAGTTTACATATAGCGTGTCGATTCAGCGTGGTAAGACTCTCGCTCTCTCTCTCTCTCTTTGCATGTGTGAGAAACAGTGTTAACAGTAAAGTGACGGTGAGTCGTGCGCCTTCACAAAGAGTTTACAGAGCATCAAATACAGGTGCGCTGTGCGTCCATTGAGATGAACTGAAAAGTTCAGATCACTTGATGGAGAGAGAACTCTGAAGCTCAGATGCTGAAATTAATGCAAGCGCCATGTGCTTCAGTCTATGTAGTAAACAAACCCGCACGTCTCTGCCATTCATTAATTCACACAGAGACGCGCAGAACACGGATTCATATTTCAAACAACTTTTGGGGCTTAACTTACAGATACTGGTCCATATGGAGATTTGATTTTATTAATTTATGCTAACTTTGACAAATTTCATGACTGTCCATATTAAAATGTAAGTTTCATTTTCATGACTGGATTTTGAGATTCCGTCCTCGTTTTCTGCTTCGCGGAAATCATAGCGCTGAATCGGGTTTGAACGGGACCTCGGTACTACCGGTACTTAAAGAAACCTGGTACCGTCACATTTAAATTTATTTAGTACCGACTTGGTACCGAAGTACCGGGTCTTTTGACAACACTAATTATGTCTATTACACATACATATACATTTTATTGTTTGCCTTACACAGTGCTGTAAGGATTTGTGAACTTACAGCTCCTCACGTTGTCTCTGTGACAGCACCATAGTGATGGGGATGGGGATCAGGTGTAGAGTGTGCAGCAACTGCTATCTCCTTGGCAGGAGATCAGAGATAGGACACCGGGTCCGGCTTGCCGGGTGGTCAGCAGCTCACCCCAAACACTTCTTCTTAAAGACTGTCTCCAGGAACACCACACATTGACAGCCTGCAGGCATCTACCAGCCAGACAGTCCCTGCATCTGTGGAGAAAAAAAACACATTCGTCATTTACAATAGGGTTGTGCCGATAGACGATAGTATCGTGTATCGACGATCGCCAGAGATATCGACATAAGCAGAATTCTCTGTCTCTAATGTATTATATTATAATAATAATAACTATTATTTTTATTAGGGTGCTAATTATAATTCGGCTTTTAAACTGCCCAGCTATTTCACTGCCCGCATTTCACACACACACCTCGCACGCGCAGGAGGATTACAGGATGTAGTCGTTGAAGTTGTAATGCTTTGACTCTGATAATTCGTTAAATCCATGAAATGAAAGAGATAGAAAACGACGAGTTGGTGTCCCACACATTTAATGGCTGGTATACGGCAACGCGCTCTTCTCATACATGAGAGATTAACTCTTTCTTGGTGTCACAAATAAAGTAAAGACAAAATATAATAACAAGGCGGCAGAGCGAATGTATCATCCATAGTGCATGGTTCTCACGTAGTCCTTTTCTTAAAGACTGATCACTTAACTTATAAAACACACTACGTGGTGATGACGTAGAAGGACTACGTGAGAACCACGGATAATAAATTCAATCTGCCGCCTTGTTATTATTTTCATGCACACCGCACTATAATGTGATGCATGCAAAATACATAGTTTTGGCCGTTACAAAGTCTCCATCCACAAACAGACGTACATCGTCTGCAGATATAAGGTATTTCATTGCACTTTAACAAGTAATCTAAACGGCCTATATACTGTATGTGCAATATATTAAACGAGCCCTCACTAACGGAGTTTAATGCCACAGTTATGTTAGACTGCATCTCATTCTTGTTTCTGTGACGGTGCGTCAGACTCGTCATGAGGCGCGCGGTCCGGAGCGCTGTATGACTGATGCATCAGTTCAATTCAACTATACTACAAATATATCAACTTACCTGTTTTAAATACTTTATATTTAAATGTTCGTTTATGCCCAATATTAGTGTTTAACTGTTGGACTTTAAATGAAATCTGCTATTGATTTTCACCGTTGACTGATTTTGCAGAACATTTAGACTGATAACTTCCCTGCGCAGATGCGGACGTGCGATATGACAGTTGCGTCCGACTATGTATGAACTAGCTGTTTTAAATAGTATTTTTATATTCAGTGTTTCCCACAGAATTATATATATCATAAATATATCATATATTTTTAGTGACAAGTACACATTTCCATTGCCAACACAGTGTCAGATACCTTAAAGACATTGCTATTGCTACATTGCTATGCCATTGCTACACTTTCTATGCTATGACTGCTCCACAGACTTCTTGTTGCAAATTTTGCTCACACACACACACAAACCTGGACCTGGAGATGGACACACACACACTCAAACTCACAAACTTACTGACACACTCAAACACAGGCTCACACACTCAAACATTCAAAAAGACTCACACACACACACGCACACACACAGCCTCAGACACACACAGGCTCACACACACACCAAACTGGACCTGGAGGTGGACACACACACACACACACACACACACAAACCTGGAGACTGAGGTGGACAAAAACCAACACACACCAACCTGAACCTGGAGATAATAATAATATAATGTTTAGTCTGGTGGCTGTGATATATATAAACCTACCAACGTCCGTTGCCATGATTTTTGGAGTGACTGATCGCGAGAGGGAAAAAATGACGTTTTAGTCGCATAACATCGGTTAATGGAAATGCCGTCATTTCGCAATAGTTGTTTATCGATATTTAGAAAAAAAACCCACTAAAGTTTTGCGCGAATCTGTAATGGAAACGCGACAGCGCTTAACATAGACTAACTTCTCAGAGTTATGTTGAGCAACAGTGTTCGTTACTAACCATTCAACTCCGGATTGATTCTGGAATCTTCGCTGGGGGAATAAGCATTAAGCACCGGCAACATCTGTAACTAATGCATGCTCATGTTTTGATTCAGATCGTGTTCGAAGGGGAGGGGCTAGTCGTGCGTGCCTCCGTTGTCAGTTTGTGAGAGGGAGGGAGCAAGCAGCGCGCAGCTCTACAATAAAATACAATTGTACCCATATTAAATAGTTTTAAAATCTGAATCAATTCGTGGAGGTCAGCGTTGATATTGTGGCGGGCCGCCACAAATTAATGAATGTATGGGAAACCCTGATATTTAACTTTAGTTAAATCAGTCGGTATGTTTGAAAGGAATTTTTTTTTGATTATTGGTCACTCCATAGTAGAGCTGAAACAACGAATCGATTTAATCGATAAAAATCGATTATTAAAATAGTTGTCAACTAATTTAGTCATCGATTCGTTGCTAAATAACTTTTATTTGCCGTAAGCGGCTCATTTCGTGCATATTTCAAATCTGCGGTGACCAAAGTGTGGCAGTAATGAGCCACCGGAGGTTTTACTCAGCCAGTACAGCAGGAGAAGTAGCGAATAGCCAATAGCTGGCCTCGTTTTATGTCACGTGCTTCCCGAACAGCGTCTCTGCAGCATTTAGCGGGATGTGGGAGACTGGGAGTACTTTACTTTGAGCCTTCAAAAAAGAAGAGTAACCTGTAAACTCTGCACTACTGAACTGTTTAAGGGGACGTTCACATATCGCGTCTTTTGCGCGCTCAAGTTCGTTATTTCCAACACCGCACCGCGTCGAGTTAGAAACATCTCAACTTTTCAGAATGCTGCAAGCGCATCGCGGGTCATGTGACAAGAACTAACCAATCAGCTTCATCCTTTCCCGTAACAACGTTAAAAGCTCAGTCAAGATGAAAGGAACAGCTGATCATAGTTGTATATGGATTTCCATTTTGAAATAAATTTAGTAGCAGAGCTACTGCAAGCGATTTTTTGAGCTGCAAATCCATTTATCCTTTGCTGAAATTTCCGCGTCTTCAAGGAGAGAGCACGTCATGGTTGCTTAGCAAAGGCAGACGCCTCAGGGGCGCTTCTGCCCGAGCGCTTTGGAAAGGAGGAGAAAGCGGTGCGCCTAGCGTTTTCTACGCGTTTTTAGGCGCGATATGTGAACGGCCCCTAAGACTTTTATTTGTGCAGATTCTCCAGTACAATGTTGTTTGCAAATGTTTAGTCGTAAAAGCTGATAACATTGCTTTTTAACAGTTAACATTTAAAGCTTTACAAACATGTTCTGTGATCAGTTTGTAGTTTACCAGTTCAAAATTCAGTCGTGCAGCCTAATTATGACTGAATGAGAGAGGTAAATGTTTAAAGATATTTGAAATGCACTTTTTTTCTAAGTATTCACTGCTCTTTTTCACACAGCAGGTTTTTTGTGTGTGACTGTCCAATTTTTTTTTTCTGGACAACCTCCTGATGGATTTTACTTTAAATTGTGATTTCCATTCAGGTTTCATGCCATTGGCACTTTATTCGAAGGATTGTTTACAATTTCACAGCAAAAGCTATAAAGCTGTTTCCCAGTAAATAATAAAATACAATGCACTGCAATTTTATTCTGTTTTATCCTTATTCTTCGTGAAAATATGTTCTGAAAGATTCCTTAATAAGCTTCGTTCGGGATGTTAAACTACTTTAGGAGCTCTAAGAACTGCCATGGTGAAAACATTATTTTAAATCTCCTTGTGAAATTTGTGGGAGTATGGGTCAGTGTTCTGATTGCAGAAGAGTTCGACAAAGGATTACTAACACAATAAAACAACTCCAGGTATATTTTTGATTAGGATATGACAATGCAAAATGGTTAAAATCTCTTAAAAATCTATGCTGAAGGATAAAGACCATTTATTAATAATTTACTTGGGGGAAAAAACTAAAATATAAGTACATAAACCGATTAATCGTAAAAATAATCGACAGATTAATCGATTATCAAAATAATCGTTAGTTGCAGCCCTACTCCATAGGCTCTCTCTCGCGCACCTGCGCGGTTTAAAACACCAAATAGTTATGCTATGACAAGAACAAAGAGTCTCTCTCTTGCTCCACCCATGCTCGATAATATTGTGTATCGTCGATCTCACGGGCTGACGATATGACGATTTGAAAAATGACCATATCGCCCAACACTAATTTACAATAACAAACCTCCTGGAATCAGAATGCAAATAAGCACAGTGCAGATGAGTAGTGGTCACACGGGCTTCAGACAAGTGTAAATATGCAACTGACCCTGTTCCTTTGAAGGTAGCTTTGGGGGCTAACACACATTTCATCAGGTGCTCCATCTGCTCTATTTCCCCCAGCACACATCTCATTCTAACCTGTATTAAGTCCTCTCTTCCGGCTGCCATTTGGAGCGCTTTGTTACAGACTCCTGCTACCCCTGTCGGGAGCTCTGAACACGTGTAAAAGGGACCGGTGACCCAGATTTTAGCATCAACCTACTTCTGTGCTCCAGTGACACTCACAGTTTGACAGCAACAAGCAGAACTCTGAATTTCTCTCTGCTATAAGAAAGATCACTATATAGTTGGAATGGCAAAAGTACTGATACTTAACAAAAATACTATATAGGCTAGAGAGAGAGGACATAATACAATAGTACTAAAGCCAACTTGAGCGTCTGGCGCAAATGGTACTTTTGTGCATTTACCCGTTTTTGACGCAAAATCGCATCTGACGCCCGAGTTGAAAAATTTGAACTTTGCCGTCAATTCGCGCCGCGTTAACCAATCAGGAGCCTGCTCAGGAGTCACTCATTCAACATGGAGGAACGACTGATGTTGTCAGTGAGCAGCCAACCGGAGCTATATGACACAAGTATCATACACAAGTTCATATTTCAGGAATAAAAAGGACCTCGCTTGGAAGAGTGTGTTGTAAATACACATTTAACTTCTGATTCACGTACACGTTTATCGACCCGCTGCCTTCCCGCCGTTTTTACTATTTCCCCCAATATAACCTACAGCTACTTTTCGCTAACAAGATAATGTGTTTATTAAGAGGACGTGTGCAGGAAAAAGTGGAAAAGCCCCGAATGCTCGATCAACATCAGCCATCTTGCAAAAAGACAACCGCCTAGCACTTGCCCCTCCCACAAGAAGCGGATTTCACTCTAGACGCGCGAATGCATTCAAAATGTTCAAGCGGCAAACTAGATGCAAATTTGACACTATTCGCGTTTGGTGTGAACGCTGCATTATAGAGACCTGCATCTTGTTATAGAGGTCTAGGGCACTACTCATGAAGAACGAGAGGTAAGCATACTTCATTCCTCAACCAAGCTCTGAACACTCCACATATTTACCCACACATAAATCCGACAGGTTCAGAGCTGAGCCACAGGACAAGGAGACTAAAAAACTATGGTTAAGTGAGTAAACATGCTTTCAAACCAAATATTATCAATAAGAATCAAAGAACAATCTTTATCAGCCATTGACCTGCTGGTTGAGACGTTTATCTGTAAATTGCCAGATCATGAGCACCACTTGAACTATGAACAACTAGAGAGGGTCTGATAGGCTGACAGGCCTGTAGTGTTGGGCGATCTGCTCCATGGTCATATCATCCTATCATCAGCCTGTGAGATCACTGATACACAATATCATGCTAATTCGCTTAATTATTTACAGGGTAAGGCTAAAAGCAGCCTAATGTTAGAATCTCATGTCATGAAATATTTTTAATATGACTGAATTTGTATTTACCATGATAATTTAACAGAAACATTCTAAGTTACTAATTATAATGCTTACATTTCCTCAGTTATTCAAACAGCCATTATGAGAACATTTACATTATCAAAAAGACTTCAGTCTATCACAAGTTTATGCACTTTAAAAAACACTCCTGTTATAATCAGTGAAGCTATCTACACGTAATGATGGTTAAACCCATTTTAATTACATCGCATGTACATCTGCACTTTGTTGTTAATGAGGAGTGAATTTGCGAGAGAGCAGAATTCAGTCAGCGAACAACAAAACTCCAGTGTTTCAGCAATGACTCATGACTGAACGCCTCTGATAGGCCATTGCATGATTCACAAATTCAATGGAACACTGTAAAAATGCGGAAAAAGATATATGATTGAACAAATAGGCCTTAATATTAATTAGATAGTAATTACGGGGTGCATGATTAAATGAAATTAAATTGCAAAAAAAATGCAATTGTCATGCGTATCTTGTCAGGGAAGCACGGTTCTGTGAGGCCATCCTTAAAAATATTCTTGTTTGCCGTAACCCGACCGACCCTGTCAATTTAGCACCGACTCTATTTTTTTATTTTTCCGACCGACTTGCCGATTGTAAATTTGCGTTAAGACCGACCAATTATTTTTTTACTCTTCAAACAACTAATACAAACGCAATAAAATACTATTAATTATATTTAAGTATTGTAAATATATAAATTGCCTTGGCCAACATACAAATGAAGGCTATCTTCTTTAATTAAAAAAAAAAACCCTTGACGCTCGCTTGGTAATGATGGCTGCGTTTGCAGTAAACTAAATGTTCGCGGTCACTGTTCAAAGTCATACGGGTTCGGACACCAGAATACATCCGTGTCGACTGTCACTTTATGTTCGAAAATCTATTGCACGAATCAAGCATGAATCAACCAACACAAGTTTTGAAAACGAAAATAAGAAAATGATTTTAACGACCTTTTCTCGGAGCACGTCCAGGTTTTTTTTTTTTTTTTTTTTTGAACAGGTGTCACACAGCAACTGCAGCTTCGGACAAACATGCATAACAGCAAATAATACTTCTGCACAATGTTTCTCTTTTTACAACAGAAATGTGAATTCAGCCTGTATTCAGTATCATACAGTTTCGGGCTTGAATTGCCTAGGGCTGTCAAAATAGCTGAAAAAACTAAATTCAAATTTTTTACTTAAATATGATCAAAATTCGGATTGTATTCGAATTTTAAATGCATAATTTCAGTTAGGGTGAAGAAAAGCTTTTTGCTTCTCTTCTGAGGCTCAAGATAGCGCATCGAGCAAAATATTATACTGCATGTTTATTCAAAGCATTAGAATACATGACTGTGAAAAAAACAATATTTAAAATAATGTTTATGAACCAATTATTACTAATTAAGTTGCTTAAAGAACTATAAACAAAACAGCATCATGTATGCCTACATTGTTAAATAAATAAAAAGGGCGGAAAACCAGTCACAAAGGATACATTTTTTTCATTTAAAAACATGAGATGCGCGAAATATGCGTTCTGTGTGAACGGCTTGGTTTCAGTTTTTATGTAAACAAGATCTTCTCCACATTGATTTTTTTTTTTTTTTTTTTTTTAAGTGGCTTCAACTGGATAGGCTAACATAACCTTATAATGCAATGACATATATTGTCATCGCATCTCGTGCGCATACACGAGGTGAAAGATGAGAAAGCAGATACTGTGTGTCAAGTTCGTCTGCCTTTGAAAGTTGTGTAGACACAGCTGTGCGTGGCGAGATGAAATGGAACATGTACCGGGGCTCATAAGGCAGCTTCCTTAAAGCACACCTAAAATTCATATGCGCATTCGAATGTGGATTTTTATTTTAAATTCGACGAATATTCTAAAATATTATATTCAAATATTATAATATTCTTTTTTTTTTTGTTGTTGAAATTTAATCGTAAACACAGCCATGTTGAAGCCTGCAGTAAGCACGGGTTGAAGACCCAGTATGTGACGTCACAATATGCTAATTTTCATACCATCGTTATCACCATCACAAAAATTTACTTTTTTTTTTTTTACATTGAAACTTGAAAAAAAAAATATATAGACCGACCTACCAACTTTTTTTTAAATTACTGTTACTGCAAACTAGGGCTGCAACTAACGATTATTTTGATAATCGATTAATCTGTCGATTATTTTTACGATTAATCGATTAATCGGTTTATGTACTTATATTTTAGTTTTTCCCATTTTTTCCCCAAGTAAATTATTAATAAATGGTCTTTATCATTCAGCATAGATTTAAGAGATTTTAACCATTTTGCACTGTCATATCCTCATCAAAAATATACCTGGAGTTGTTTTATTGTGTTAGTAATCCTTTGTCGAACTCTTCTGCAATCAGAACACTGACCCATACTCTAGCAAATTTCACAAGGAGATTTCAAATAATGTTTTCACCATGGCAGTCCTTAGAGCTCCTAAAGTAGTTTAACATCCCGAACAAAGCTTATTAAGGAATCTTTCAGAACATATTTTCACGAAGAATAAGGATAAAACAGAATAAAATTGCAGTGCATTGTATTTTATTATTTACTGGGAAAAAGCTTTATAGCTTTTGCTGTGAAATTGTAAACAATCCTTCAAAAAAAGTGCCAATGGCATGAAACCTGAATGGAACTCACAATTTAAAGTAAAATCCATCAGAAGGTTGTCCAGAAAAAAAAATAGGACACACACAAAAAACCTGCTGTGTGAAAAAGAGCAGTGAATAATACTTAGAAAAAAAGTGCATTTCAAATATCTACATTTACCTCTCTCATTCAGTCATAATTAGGCTGCACGACTGAATTTTGAACTGGTAAACGACAAACTGATCACAGAACATGTTTGTAAAGCTTTAAATGTTAACTGTTAAAAAGCAATGTTATCAGCTTTTACGACTAAACATTTGCAAACAACATTGTACTGGAGAATCTGCACAAATGAAAGTCTTAGGGGCCGTTCACAAATCGCGCCTAAAAACGCGTGGAAAACGCTAGGCGCACCGCTTTCTCCTTCTTTCCAAAGCGCTCGCGCAGAAGCGCCCCTGAGGCGTCTGCCTTTGCTAAGCAACCATGACGTGCTCTCTCCTTGAAGAAGCGGAAATTTCAGCAAAGGATAAATGGATTTGCAGCTCAAAAAATCGCTTGCAGTAGCTCTGCTACTAAATTTATTTCAAAATGGAAATCCATATACAACTATGATCAGCTGTTCCTTTCATCTTGACTGAGCTTTTAACGTTGTTACGGGAAAGGATGAAGCTGATTGGTTAGTTCTAGTTCTAATTCACATGACCCGCGGTGCGGTTGCTGCATTCTGAAAAGTTGAAATGTTTTTAACTCGATGCGGTGCGGTGTTGGAAATAACGAACTTGAGAGCGCAAAAGACGCGATATGTGAACGTCCCCTTAAACAGTGCAGTAGTGCAGAGTTTACAGGTTACTCTTCTTTTTTAAAGGCTCAATGTAAAGTACTCCCACATCACGCTGAATGCTGCAGACATGGCTGCAGAGACGCTGTTCGGGAAGCACGTGACATAAAACAAGGCCATCTATTGGCTATTCGCTACTTCTCCTGTTGTACTGGCTGAGTAAAACCTCCGGTGGCTCATTACTGCCACACTTTGGTCACCGCAGATTTGAAATATGCACGAAATGACCCGCTTACGGCAAATAAAAGTTATTTAGCAACGAATCGATGACTAAATTAGTTGACAACTATTTTAATAATCGATTTTAATCGATTAAATCGATTCGTTGTTTCAGCTCTACTGCAAACCAAAATATTTTTAACGATGGCCTGATCAGTAGTAAATCTCCATCCGAAAGCTAGAGTGCGCTTTTAGGCGGAAATTCCAAATACAACACACAGAAGACATCCAGAAATCCATATAGCTGAGTTAGTCCTGGGTGGTTTGAACAAAAATTTATATCACGGTTTTTTTCTAAATTATGCCGTTTTCCCGGTTTATGATGTTTTTTTGTTTTGTTTTATGTGTAATCAGGTCTACAATGCATTTTCTGCTGGTTGATATTCCAAGACGTTTTAGTCCGACAGCACCTGCATAAAATGGTTCCTCTTTTTGGCACAAGTTCTTCTGTGTCATGTTCTACTAGTTCTGCAGCATCCATCTTCCCTGTAATGCCCGTTTCACACATACTCAGTCTGCAGTGCAAATGCAGTCCGCAGCACGGACTCATTGTGCTTTCACACAGGACGTGTTTGCAGTCCGCTACTGATCCGCGTCTGTTTAGCCCACAAACACAACATTTGTTCATTGTTTTGATTTCATATCATGTAAAAAAAAAAATATTTAACCTTATAATGGTTAAATATTTATACAGTTATATATTTTTAAAAAATATTTATAAAAAATATTTTATAAATATTTATTAAAAAAAAAAAAAAATTCCCAGCATTGTGAGTCTTTTAATCACAGAATGGTAACAATCTTTCATAGTTATACACATTAGTTTAAACTCAAATGTAAACAACGCATTATTCATGCATTTTACTTATAGGTTTGTATAATAAGCTGCTCAAGCAAGCGGCAAAACATTTAAACAGTAATTAGCCTACTTTTCTTGTTAAAATATTGAAAATTAAAACACCACCGACAGAAACAGTCTCGTGCCTTTTGCATTTAAATCTTTATCACAAGCAATCCCACGGGTCTTAATGAACTTTGTTTTTCTGCCTCCATAAAAGTGAATATATATATTGTTTTCCTTGTTTATCTAAAAGTGCACTTTTTCTTGTTTTAAACCTAGCCAAAAACCCATGTGTTGCGTGTGAAATAGTTTTAATTAGTATACATTTATTGTGAAATGACTGCATTTCCGTGTCAATCCATGTTCATTTTACCGCGAACAATGCGCTTTCACTTTTATTCAGCGCCTGCAGCACAGCAAAAATAGACGCTGTACGTAACCGATCGCTGCACTGCTGCAGACGCACCGCTCCTTGAACGCACGGACGGACCGCAACCTTGTGCAGTATGAACGCTGGAATCCATCAACATGGGTGGTTAAAAAAAAAAAAAAAACGCAATACGCACTGCAGACGGAGTTTGTGTGAAACGGGTGTTATAACGTAACACCAGAGCTAGGGCTGGGCGATATGGAGCAAAAAATATCTCTCGATATATTTTGCTATATCTCGATATACGATATATATCTCGGTATCTTTACAGGAAAAATAACCCCCCAAAAGCTACTGTAAAAACAAATATGCCAAATATTACATGTTTAGGGCCCTATGAAAAGTTTTATTTTTTTCTTCACCATATGTTTTATTGTGACCTAATTCTGTGTTTAAGCAAGTGTAATTATTTAAATGCATAAAAAGAACTTAATTTGTTACATTTAAAATAGCCTTATGTGAAATGTTTTTTCCCCTCTGAAATTCTGTGCATTCACATTTTTCTGGTTATCAAATAAAGACAAAAAACATTAATTTATCTTTTAATTATTGAAAATGAAGCAAACTTTATTTTTTGGTAAACAAAGGGGATTCACTATTCAAAATAATACATGGAAGAAATGTTGTGTGATTATTCCTTAAATTATGTTCGTTTCATTTTAATAGTAGTAGGCTTTCTACATTCTGCTTAAAAATAGGCTACTAATAGATTTCTGGCAAATACTTTTATTTTGACGGGTTTACCTTAACAGTTCTGTGCATGTGATACTACAGTCTATGATGTGATATGATGCTAGTTTTACTCAAATCAAACGGCCAGATGCTCATGAAGTGACTCTCAGTGCAGTTCTGGAAATGTTGTTCATGTGTTCACGTCTTTATTTAGTGAGAGGACAGAAGCTGAATTCACCGGAGCGTCACGCGCGCTTCCGGGTGTGTTATAAAACAAAGACGCGCTTCTGCACCATTCATTAACACAGACAGGCAGAAAATGCAAGATTCATATTTAAATAGACTTTTCCGGCTTAATATTTGTAGATATTAGTCCATATCGCGATTTGTTGTGAGTGCAATGACCTACTTTTGATAATTCATTTAAAATTTGACAAATTTCGTGACATTCCACGTTATACTGTAAATTCCGTTTTTATGACTGGATTCCGCGATTCCGTCCGTGTTTTCTGCATCGCGGAAATCATAGGACCCTACAGTAGACATCTGCCTGCTGTTCGCCCGACGCCTTAAAACCGATGTATCTCCATATAATGGAGCCAGTTGTCTTTTTTTAATACTAGTTCTGCAGCCTCCGGGTGGGTAGCGGACGCCGCCATGTTTATGAGATAGCACGCGAGGGGAGGGGGAACAAAATCAAGGAGGCGGGGGGCGAGCACAGCACAGAGAAGACAAACAAGCAAAGTGGCAGAATCAGAATTAAATCTAAACAATATATCGATATATACGATATGTCAAAATCCATATCGTGTTTAAAAAATATCTCGATATATTTTAAATATCGAGATATCGCCCACCCCTAACCAGAGCACTACTGTGTTGATCCTCACCACAACTCGCAGTCGCTGCTTAGAAGTGCAACATTGTAAAGGGTCCGTCTGAAACAGTTCGAAGCATAACGTTCATTCCGAACGTTGAGTAATTAAATACATTGGTATGGTGGTATATTAAAAATTAATCGTAACGAAAATATACACCGGTTTTCGGTATGAACCGGTATACAGCCCAGCACTAAGCTGAATGAATAGAAGCTTTAACTGCTTTCATTGATTCAACGTCACTAATAAACACACGACTATGAAAATATACAGTAGTGGCAAAAAGTTTTGAGAGTTACATAAATATTGGAAATTGGAAAAGTTGCTGCTTAAGTTTTTATAATAGCAATTTGCATATACTCCAGAATGTTATGAAGAGTGATCAGAGTAATAGCATAGTCCTTCTTTGCCATGAAAATTAACTTAATCCCAAAAAAACCTTTCCACTGCATTTCATTGCTGTCATTAAAGGACCTGCTGAGATCAGTTCAGTAATTGTCTTGTTAACTCAGGTGAGAATGTTGACGAGCACAAGGCTGGAGATCATTATGTCAGGCTGATTGGGTTAGAATGGCAGACTTGACATGTTAAAAGGAGCGTGATTCTTGAAATCATTGTTCTTCCATTGTTAACCATGGTGACCTGCAAAGAAATGCGTGCAGCCATCATTGCGTTGCATAAAAATGGCTTCACAGGCAAGGATATTGTGGCTACTAAGATTGCACCTAAATCAACAATTTATAGGATCATCAAGAACTTCAAGGAAAGAGGTTCAATTCTTGTAAAGAAGGCTTCAGGGCGTCCAAGAAAGTCCAGCAAGCGCCAGGATTAGGGCTGTAGCTATCGAATATTTTAGTAATCGAGTATTCTACCAAAAATTCTATCGATTAATCGAGTAATCGGATAAAATGTGTTTTTGCTTAATTAAAGTGCAATATTAATTATGCAAGAGAAAATAAGACTCCTGGGTCTCTTAAAATGAACAACTAAGTTTCCTTTTTTTTTGGGAAATTTTTTATTTTTTTAAATGCATAGAATGCAATGCATACATCAAAATAAACATTTAATTATTACCCTTTGTTTCTCTGTCTGTACTTGTACAATGTAGGGCTGGGATAAACGATTATTTTTTTAAACGATTAATCTAGCGATTATTTTCTCGATGCGTCGATTAATCTAACGATTAATTTTTCCCGGACCGATTCGATTTCGATTATCTCCCCATTAACTGACTACTAACAATTTATACATGTTGATTTACATATCTGAATGAAAAAAACATGAATTCCTTAACATTGCAATATACGTTTATTGCGCTTAAAATTACAAAATAAAAGACTGACTAAGAATGCATTACTTTGCACTTGTATAGAGATAGCATTCAATAAAACCTTGAAGCCTTCAAAACACATAGCTTACTGAAACAAGCTTACTGAAAAAAAGTTCTTCTTTCAGATGAAAATAACAACAACTTGATGTCTAGCATTCAATAAAAAAGGTCACCCAAAATACTAGTTTAGAGCAATTGAAAGAATACAGTAACCAATGTAAACTTGAGGGCTTTAAGCTAATACAGAGTGCTTTTCAAAAAAAAAAAAAAAATTAACAGTGGGAGCCAGCAGCCTGTCATGGAGAAAAAAAAAATCTCTGAATGCTCCACGTGAAACGCTCCGCGTTCCGCCCTTTTTCTATCGTGTCTAATGAGGGAGGGAGAGAGAGGGCGCGAGAGAGAGAGAGCAAGACAGCGCTCGTGTAGTTTGAAGACTGTGAGTGCGCGAGAGCGCGTGAAAGTTTGGAGTTTTTCTATCGTGTTTAATGATTTTGATTCATATGCACGAGGGAGAGAGAGAGCAAGAAGCGCTCGTGTTGTTTGAAGACTGCGCGCGCGCAGCGGGGCTCTCTCTCGTACGCGCCCTGTCAGGCGCAGCAGTCATTCTATTCTACATCACTCACCGATCATATAAGGCTTTGACAACCGCCAAAAAAAAAGATCAATGCAGAAAAACCCCTGGATTGGTTATATAACGTTGGACAGAATGTTGATCCGGCCATCGCGTGTATTCAGCGCACATAAGGTTTAACGTTTTGCAAACGTTTTTTAGAGAAATAAAAACAGGTCGACGAATCGATGCGCATATTTTGCGTCGACGTATTTTTTGCGTCGACGTCATCGATGACCTCGACGCGTTGTCCCAGCCCTAGTACAATGACAATAAAGTTGACAGATGAATTAAGTGCATTTAAGTGCCATTCAGTTGGGGTTTTAAATAAAGCATTTCCTGAGATGCACATTAAACACATAAAACATTAATTTATCTTTTAATTATTGAAAATTAACTTAACTTTTTGGTAAACAAAGGGGATTTACTATAAAAAAACATGGAAGAAATGTTGTGTGATTAAACCTTAAAAAAGAGGTTTTGATTTTTTTTTTTTTTGTAGTAAGCTATGTACATTCTGCTGAACAATAGTCTTTAACCGGACTTTTATTTTGACGGGTTGACGTACCTTTACAGTTCTATGTATGTGATGTGACGCTAGTTTTACTCAAATCAAATGATCAAATGCTCATGAAGTGACTGTCAGAGAAGTTCCGGAGATGTGGTTCATGTGTTCACGTCTTATTTACTGAGACAGCAGATGCTGAAATCACCGGAGCGTCACGCGCGCTTCAGTGTGTGTTGATAAAGGAAGTCGCACTTCTGTTCCATTCATTAACACAGACACACAAAACATGCATGATTCATATTTAAACAGATTGTTCCGGCTTAATATTTACAAATGTTAGTCCATATCGTGATTTGATGTAAGTGCAATGACCTATTTTTGATTAATTCATTCAAAATTTGGCAAATTCCGTGCCATTCCGCGTTAAACTGTAAATTCCTTTTTTATGACTGGATTCCGCGATTCCCTCCACATTTTCTGCATCGCGGAAATCATAGGGCCCTAGTTGTGGTATGCCAGCTCTATCTTGCAATGGACATATGCCACAACGTTCTCTTTACGTTTGCCCGCGCCCTCAAATCAAAACACTGCTGACTCCTTGCAGTATGAGATTTCAGACTCAGCGCTTGTGTCTCCTTCCGCTTTGTGGGTGACGTAAACGCGTTGTGCCACATAAAAAAAAAATAATTGCGAAAGAACCTGACGTGAGATTTAAAATAAATTAAAAGAGGCTTTGAGGCAGAGGAATTTGCCTCGATCATTTTTTGTAATCGAGTTACTCGAGGAATCGTTTCAGCCCTAGCCAGGATTGTCTCCTAAAAAGGATTCAGCTGCGGGATCGGAGTGCCACCAGTGCAGAGCTTGCTCAGGAATGGCAGCAGGCAGGTGTGAGCACATCTGCACGCACAGTGAGGCCAAGACTTCTGGAAGATGGCCTGGTGTCAAGAAGGGCAGCAAAGAAGCCACTTCTCTCCAAAAAAAACATCAGGAACAGATTGATCTTCTGCAGAAAGTATAGTGAATGGACTGCTGAGGACTGGGGCAAAGTCATATTCTCCGATGAAGCCCCTTTCCAATTGTTTGGGGCATCTGGAAAAAGGCTTGTCTGGAGAAGAAAAGGTGAGCGCTACCATCAGTCCTGTGTCATGCCAACAGTAAAGCATCCTGACACCATTCATGTGTGGGGTTGCTTCTCATCCAAGGGAGTGGGCTCACTCACAATTCTGCCCAAAAACACAGCCATGAATAAAGAATGGTACCAAAACACCCTCCGACAGCAACTTCTTCCAACAATCCAACAACAGTTTGGTGAAGAACAATGCATTTTCCAGCAAGATGGAGCACTGTGCCATAAGGCAAAAGTGATAACCAAGTGGCTCGGGGACCAGAATGTTGAAATTGGGTCCATGGCCTGGAAACTTCCCAGATCTTAATCCCATTGAGAACTTGTGGTCAATCCTCAAGAGGCGGGTGGACAAACAAAAACCCACTAATTCTGACAAACTCCAAGAAGTGATTATGAAAGAATGGGTTGCTATCAGTCAGGATTTGGCCCAGAAGTTGATTGAGAGCATGCACAGTCGAATTGCAGAGGTCCTGAAAAAGAAGGGCCAACACTGCAAATACTGACTCTTTGCATAAATGTCATGTAATTGTCGATAAAAGCCTTTGAAACGTATGAAGTGCTTGTAATTATATTTCAGTAAATCACAGAAACAACTGAAACAAAGATCTAAATCTCACAGAAGGATTTATTTAAAACGCATAAAAATCGCAGAATAATTTTATAATCGCATTATGAACGAGGTTTTGCATACCTTGTCAGTGAACTATGGCTCAGTGTAGTAGGCTAAATGCTGCACGTGATGGAGATTTACTACTAATCACAAAACCGGCTTTAATGACAAGATGCGCATGACAATCACATTTGATTAATCTTGCAGACCTAATAGTATTATTAGCCTGATAATAATAATAATCGTCTTGCTATCATCAAAGAAATCCACAGGTGATATCTCTGACTACCATCGATACACGATACTATCGTCTATTGGCACAACCCTACAGGCCTGTAATTACAATGGTTTAGATAATCACTGAAAAATACAGAGAAGCAGAATTTAAACGACCATGTCATGACATCCTCAGTAGTAGGGCTGCACGATATATCTAAATTATCGAAATATCGCAAATGTAAATATTGCGATATGCATATTGCAATGGCGTGCCATATCTGAATCATTTTAATAATATGCTACTTAAATCAAAATGTTGCTAAAGGTCAAAGTTTTAGTTTGACGCATATAGCAGAGAATTGCTTGACGTTAAAAAGTTGTGCAATCTTTGCGATCTCGTCTTGCTGTCTGACTCGCATCTTGTGCACACGCTTCAGGTGTATCTCACACAGCGTATCTTCAGTTCTGCCACACACGTGCAAAGCCCGCCCACACCCACACACACTTGAGTTGATTCAGCTTTCACATCTCCTGCGAGTCTATGGTTTGAACAGACACATACACACTATATTAATTTTGACAGGCATGATCTAGTCTTAGTCTTTATCTTGAGACGAAAATGCTTAATAGTCTTTGTCACATTTGAGACATAGTTTCAGTTTTAGCCTAGTTTTAGTCGACAAAAAGTCATAACATTTTTGTCAACTTTTAATCATTACTTTTAGTCATTATTTTAGTCAAACTGCAGTTAACTATTTATTTTGATATCTATTTTATATGTAGTTTTCAAACAAAAATAGTAATTGGATGTGTATCATTATACTGGATCCAGATTTAAAGGCACAGCAGCCTATAAATATGTGCTGCTGAATATGTCACTAATGTTAATCAAACAAAAAAAAACAGCTATAACAAAGAATAATTATTTTAAAGTTAATTCAAACAGTGAACAAAAAGCAGTGTTATTTTACACTTAATTACTACATTTCTGTACCTGAATACTACTGTTTATTTTTAGAGCTAAAACAACTAATCGATTTAATTGATTAAAATCGATTAAAATAGTTGTCAACTAATTTAGTCATCGATTAGTTGCTAAACAACTTTTATTTGCCCTAAGCGGCTCATTTTGTGCATATTTTAAATCTGTGATGACCGAAGTGTGGCAGTAATGAGCCACCGCACGTTTCAATCAGCCAGCACAGCAGGAGAAGTAGCGAATAGCCAATAGCTGGCCTCGTTTTATATCACGTGCTTCCCGAACTGCGTCTGCAGCATTCAGCTAGATGGTGGAGACAGACGGCAGTGGAGTAAGCTTGAGAAAGAAAAAGAAAAAAGCAGAAGATAAAACTAATCGAACGAAGTCATCCAAAGTGTGGGAGAACTTTACTTTGAGCCTTCAAAAAAAGAAGAGTAACCTGTAAACTCTGCACTACTAAACTGTTAAAGCCGCAATATGTAATTTTTCTGCTTTAAAAATAGCAGATATCACTATATCTATGTTATATATATTTTTTAGTTGTGTACTTACATTATCCCAACAGTTTCCATGAACTTTCAAATCCGGAGAAAATTATAGTTTAATTAGAAGACACGGCACGTTTCTAACTTCCTGCGGAACCGCCAAATACAAAGGTGAACAGAAGCAAAGACGAGACAAAGAAGAAAAAGTAGGAGCTAGCCTTGATCGAGACTATTATATTTTATATTTATATTGTTTATATTCGTATTTATACCTCAATCAATAACTTAGTTATGGATCATGATTATGCTTTGCCTGCACGTTCTGTGAAGCGCAAACGTACGGGTGAAATAAATGACCTGAGAAGGTTTTGGGACAAGAGAAGAAACAAGACACGGGTAAATATTGGAGTTGCATTTCCAAGATAGAGAGAGCTTCGTGACAAGCTGAAACTACAGAGAAATGCTTGCATTCTAATAAACAGGTATGCATCCATTCAGCTAACTATATCTATCCGTATATTTTGTGAAACGATGATGTCTTGTGTAAAACGCAGATGGACTAGCTCTCATGTAGAGTATAATGTAAATCTACATATGTTCTATATCTAGCTGGATAAAGTAGCTTCAAATGCAGTTCACTATCTTGTTCGATATCATAGTATAAACATAATTATAATTATTAACGAAAGGCAACTGTGTTTTTTTTAACATGTATTACTACTAGCTAGATGGAATATTGATTTGATAGGGATCTGATAATTCATATATCTCTCCGTTCGAAAATACGTGATTGTCAAAATACTAAGGCCGGTGACACACTGGCTGCATGGCGCCTCTGCTGCGTGCCAGACTGTTTTTATACAATCTATGGTGCCAGAAGCCTGGCGGCTGCCTCGCATTTTCTGTGTCTTTACACACCAGAACCGTGCCTGACGTGGCGCGGCGCGCTGCTGCTGCTGTAGGTGACACAGAGGGAGACCGCTGACAGACCAGGCTCTTGTCTTCATGACAACAATATCTATACTTCATGTTGAGCATAAATATAAAGCCTACTGATAAAGGACACCGTCAACAGTATTGACGGCAAAATCGACTATGTTTCACAGGTGCAATATTTGAAAATCGATAATTATTTATTTATTTAAATTACATTTATATCTGAATTTGTCAACCTATAGACTTTCAAACATCAAAATGTCATGAATTAATATGTATTTGTGTACAAAATTACATAAACATATTTTTCTATTATATTTTGCCTGGAAACGCTTCCAACACGTGCGCGTGTCGCGTGAAAAATAGGCGTCGGTTTTATTTCTAGCATGCACGCGTTTTCTGCGTGGCTCGAGCCGCGCCTGAGATGCGCGTCTCACGCAGGCAGTCTGCAAGCTCTAACCTATTTACATGGGAGCCGAATTAAAAACTGACACGCCACGCAGCTGAGACTAGGGCTAGGACAACGCGTCGAGGTCATCGATGACGTCGACGCAAAATATGCGCATCGATTTGTCGACCTGTTTTTATTTCTCTAAAAAAGTTTGCAAAACGTTTACCTTATGTGCGCTGAATATACGCGATGGCCGGATCAACATTCTGTCCAACGTTATATAACCAATCCAGGGGTTTTTCTGCATTGATCTTTTTTTTTGGCGGCTGTCAAAGCCTTATTTGATCGGTGAGTGATGTATAATAGAATGACTGCTGCGCCTGACAGGGCGCGTACGTGCGAGAGCCCCGGCTGTGCGCGCGCACTCATAGTCTTCAAACAACACGAGCGCTTCTTGCTCTCTCTCTCCCTCGTGCATATTAATCAAAATCATTAAACACGATAGAAAAAGGGTGAAACACCCAAGTTTCACGCACGCTCGCGCACTCACAGTCTTCAAACTACACGAGCGCTGTCTTGCTCGCTCGCTCTCTCTCTCTCTCTCTCTCTCTCTCTCTCTCTCTCTCCCTCGTGCATATTAACCAAAATCATTAGACACGATAGAAAAAGGGCGTAACGCCAAAGTTTCACGTGGAGCATTCAGAGATTTTTTTTTTCTACATGACAGGCTGCTGGCTCCCACTGTTAATTTTTATTTTTTATTTTTTTGGAAAAGCACTCTCTGTATTAGCTTAAAGCCCTAAAGTTTACATTGGTTACTGTATTCTTTCAATTGCTCTAAACAAGTATTTTGGGTGAACTCTTTTATTGAATGCTAGACATCAAGTTGTTGTTATTTTCATCTGAAAGAAGAACTTTTTTTCAGTAAGCTTGTTTCAGTAAGCTATGTGTTTTCAAGGCTTCAAGGTTTTATTGAATGCTATCTCTATACAAGTGCAAAGTAATGCATTCTTAGTCAGTCTTTTATTTTGTAATTTTAAGAGCAATAAACGTATATTGCAATGTTAAGGAATTCATGTTTTTTTCATTCAGATATGTAAATCAACATGTATAAATTGTTAGTAGTCAGTTAATGGGGAGATAATCGAAATCGAATCGGCCTGTAAAAATTAATCGTTAGATTAATCGATGCATCGGAAAAAATAATCGCTAGAATAATCGCTTAAAAAATAATCGTTTATCCCAGCCCTAGCTGAGACGCTTGCGCCACGCATCCAGTGTCGCCGGCCTCAGTTAAAATGAGTGAGGAATGTGGGGAGTGACAGAGCGCGTGTTCCAATGAACAACAACTCCCATGAGCCAACGCTCTTTCCCGACATCAAAGTACGTCTTATGTTATTATTTTGATTGAGTGACCCCTGGTGGCCAAAAATCCCATACTGTACGTTTAAGACTTTTATTTGTACAGATTCTCCAGTACAATGTTGTTTGCAAATGTTTAGTCGTAAAAGCTAATAACATTGCTTTTTAACGGTCAACATGTTAATTTACAAACATGTTCTGTGATCAGTTTGTCATTTACAAGTTCATAATTCAGTCTTGCAGCCTAATTGTGACTGAATGAGAGAGGTAAATGTGTAAATGTATTTGAAATGCACTTTTTTTCTAAGTATTCACTGCTCTTTTTCACACAGCAGGTTTTGTGTGTGTGTCAATTTTTTTTTTTTTTTCTTGACAACCTTCTGATGGATTTTACTTTAAAATGTGAGTTCCATTCATGCCACTGGCACTTTATTCGAAGGATTGTTTACAATTTCACAGCATAAGCTATAAAGCTGTTTCCCAGGTATAAGTTGTGTGTTTACAGGAAAAAAAATAATAAAATGCAATGTACTGCAAATTTATTCTGTTTTATTCTTATTCTTCGTGAAAATATTTTCTGAAAGATTCCTTAAGCTTTGTTTGTGATGTTAAACTACTTTAGGAGCTCTAAGGACTGCCATGGTGAAAACATTATTTGAAATCTCTTTGTGAAATTTGCTAGAGTATGGGTCAGTGTTTTGATTGCAGAAGAGTTTGACAAAGGATTACTAACACATAATAAAACAAAACTCCAGGTATATTTTTGATGAGGATATGACCATGCAAAATGGTTAATATCTCTAAAAAGTCTATGTTGAATGATAAAGACCCTATGTTAATAATTTAATTGGGAAAAATGGGCAAAACTAAAGTAAGTACATAAAGATTAATCGATTAATCGTAAAAATAATCGACAGATTAATCGATTATCAAAATAACCATTAGTTGCAGCACTATTTATTTTATCTATGCTTGTAAATTGTGTATTTGTTCTTTATTGTATGTTCACATTGATGTTAAAATGAAATTTTCTGATTTGTGACATTACTCTCTATGTACTGCTAAAACACTGCTGGTCACTTTCATAAGTTGTAGTGATTCTTTCTTTTCCAAGACAGAATGATAAACAAATTGGTTTTTACATTTTAAAATTATAATTTAAATTGATTTTTCACACTTTAAGCAAAATCGCATTGCATTTTTAACAAAGAATTGCATATCACATTTTTCTTCAATATTGCACAGACCTACTCCGTAGGCTTGCCAATCCCAGCAGCATTACATGTGATGTGCACCGGACCTCTTTTCCCCTTTAAACTGAATGTTTCAACAGCAAGGACAGCAGGAAACAATGCCAGGAATGTGAATGATATGCAAAGAGCAAGAAGAGCTCTTTATCCTCCATCTCATTCCTTCTTTGCTTTTGACGGTTTTATTGAAATGGGACCTATAACGACAGTAATGTAGCTCTTTCAGTCTTTGCCATGCAAAACATTAACAGCTGCTGAGGGAATCCAATTCAAGCAGACCCAATTTACCAGTGCCACTATATTTGTTGCTTCAACTAACAATTTAATATGAGAGTGTGCTATGGGACTTCTTCAACACTAACTGGAATCTTTGAAAATTAGATTAGGGTCAAAAAAGCGAGTTCAGGCCACAAAGAGCGTAATGAGCTCTTGCAATTTTATAGCTTTCGTATATATACCGTTTTGTACCAATCTGAGCTGTAACATATAATCCTGGCCATTTAAGCATGTAAACAGGTTGAATCAAAAACAATGACAAGATGTTATTGATCCACCATCTTGAAATCTACATTTTAACACATCAAACATCAGAGCTTTTAGTTGCCATGGTGAAAGCATTACTGATCCCCATTGGCAATGAAATGCATTATGACCTCTTCTCTGCAGACACACGTCCAGTGAGCAAACCAAACTCGCCACACCACCTCCATCCCAGTCATCACAGACTGCCTGTTGGAACTCCACAAACACACAATTATCCTGCGTTATTTCAGCCAAATGTTTGAAGGGGTCTCTAGCAACTGTGTGCAGCTGAACCACACAACTGAGACAAAAACAGTCCAGTAGTGATTATCCATTAATGCTATAAAAAGACCAACGCTGAGCACTAAAACGAGAGCATGTGATTAAGACAAAGAATAAAACAAAGAAATCCAGCATCATCTGCTGTATTCTGGTCTTCACTGTTTGTTTATCAGTATAAAGATAATGAGAGATATTCAACAAAGACCTAGACTATATAACTGAACCGAATGTTGATTCTTTAGTTTAAAGACAGATGGCAAAAGGAAACATCCTTCTTTGTGGAATTGTGCAAGCTGATAAAGACAGCCGGCCAATGTAGCTTGAACTAAAAATCACTTTTCTCATTCCCTTGAAGGAATTGCCATGATTACCATCGCACTAAATTAGAAGGATTTCTAAAGTGACTGCTGAAAATTCAACTATGCCGACACAGGAATAAAGTACATTTTAAAAATATATTCAAATAGAAAGCTGGTATTTTATCCTGCATCATCATCTTTACTGTTTTTTGATCAAACAAATGCAGACTTTATGAGAATTAAGGGATCTTTACACAGCTGACTGCTCTATGCCTGCTTAAAATGCTGCATTAAAGCCAAACTAAATTATGCCTGCTCAGACACACCTTAGCTCCCAGTGACAAAGTATGCAGTTGTAATTGGTGTGCGAACCCATTTAAGCCACCTCCAAGCAGCATTACGGAGTCTGTGTAAAGACACCTAAATGCCACTTTGGATGCACTTCCGTGCCATCTTTGCAATGTAAATTTGGCATAAGAGACTTTAATGTTACCAGCATTATGCTGTTCAGTGAATCCAATCCACAACATGCTTGCAATCATCAGCAACCATCCATGAAGCCTGTCAAACTAGAGAGGGAAGTGTACAGCAAACTTGGCACAATCTCTTAAAACCATAACGATTAGAGAACGTCCAAAGCACACAAGGTTCCACATTTATTCAAAGCATTCACACCTTGATAAGCAACATGCACACGCTTGCCTTTTCAAAATGTTTACATCTGCATGCAAGATGCTGTTAGTTATGCAGTGAGCAGTCATTACATTAATGCATTAATTGCTGCCTACATCGTTGGGCTGGAAAGAAGCCCACATTTACTGCAATGAAAGTACACATCATGTCAGATCATCACAGAGTCCAAATCTTCAGGTCGTCCCTTATGACATCATGTTTTATATACAAACGAGCTTAATAACTGTCAAAACCCTCTGTTATGTTTCATAACCTTGAAGTAAACGAACAAATATGCGGTCCAGGTCGAGCCATCATCAACAAAGTTGTTTGACTATTTTGAAGCTCGTTTGAATACTAAACAGATTACTAGTTATCGATTATATCTTACTCCAAATATGCTGTCTAGGTAGAAAGTTCACTAGGTTTTGAAACACAACCATCATTGACCTTATTCTCAACCGGTATGCAGCCAAAACGACCATTTGAATTATTATTTTTTTGTATTTACCCAAAAGGAATTGCACACGGCAAGGTCAGCCTTAAATACAACATGTACATAAGATTAAATAGAGGTATGTGTTGACACGGGCGTTAGCCAACTGTTGCTAGCTCAACATGACATTGATGAAACGACGTGTTGAGTCGCCGACAACATTAGGTTACACCACTAACGAACCGCGAAAACTACAAACCGGAGCGGGATCATCATTTCGTGTATATAGCGATAACGTTCACAGAATACACAACCGTGGTGCTGTCGACATATTCACGACTAAAGGAGAAAAAACAAGCTGAAGTATTTCTCCAACGGCCGCGTCCGCCATTTTGAGACACGGAGAAACGGAGGCGCAAAAATTACAGCTACAACACTTCGACAGGCGATTTTTATCTAACACAACCGAAAAAAGAGACACACATGAGCTGTTCTTACCCTACAGATTCAGCACTGAATGTTATTCCTCAGAAGACGCTGGTAAGGAACTAAATAAGTGTTATTTTCGAGTTGAAAAGGGGGGCTGAAGTCTCGGGGTCTGCCTCCTTGCAGAGCCGCATTCGCTTCTAATCTACGGCACGTGAACGCGCATAGGCTGACTTCAGCAGGCGGAGGCGCGCACGCCCTTCAATCTTGCACCCTCCTTTCAAATACTGTGGGCGTTTCTTCAATAAATATTCACCTAGTATCGCAGATAACTACAAAAACGGACCGTTAAAAATAATTTCTCAGACGAGGCACATCAATGACTTTAATCTGGGTACAATCACATCGCGTGACCTCTGTTTGTGAGAGTCTCAGCTAGTCAAAGCAATGCTCATGTCAGGTGCACAAGCCAGTTTACATTTTTCAGGCCTTTCAGCAAAATACTTCTGTCTATTGGTTGTTATAGTCTTCAAGTTTATACACATAACTTAAAACTACTGTTCCTCTAAAACTTTAGACAATGAGTACATCTGTTTACTCTTTGAAAACAAAGTGTAAATGTTCTTTTAAGACACAGTATAGACAATATTTTAAATTAATATAATCACATGTTGTTTTCTAGTTTCTTTATTCATTTTAATAAAAAAAAGATACTTGAACCAAAAATAATTAGACTGTTTAGAAGAATTTACATTAAGGTACCACTCATTAAAGAAACCAAAACAAGACACACAAATGGCATGACAATTATTTTGTGTCAAAAACCGGATAATCACAAAAAAATAAAAAAAATAAAGTAGTAAGAAAGAAAGAAATCTACAGATATACAAAGTGATATGTTTGTTCAACACCAGATGACATTGAGACTAACACTGTATATTGCTTTGTGTATATATTAGAGCAAAAGGGTGTCTTAATTGTGATATTTAACTACGAGTGTTTAAATGGGCAAAATTACTTTTTTAAATGTCCAATCGCTTTTCTTTTTCCTGACAATTTAAAAATTAAAAAAAAAATTTTTTACACAGAAACATTCCCATTGGCGATTAAACTGTAATTTGAAGAATAGTAGGAAGACATTCAAGACACTTCAAATTAAACATTATAATCCAAAAAGAAAAAGGAACAAAAATAACTATTTTATTTCTGTCTTTGCTGTCAACAAAACCCAAACCTTTCTAAACAAAATACTACACATCTAGATTACATCAAATTGGTTTGTCATGCAAGCAACTTATTGAAATCTTGAACTGACATGTTCCTTTGCTACATAACATGAACACATCACAGATTTAGTGAACATTATTAATTACGAAAATGACTTTTTGTGGTAAAATTTTGTTTGTTCACTATGAGATGTGCAATATGAAAGCTTGAATATATTCATTCAAGATCATATTTAACATGCTTAACTGCAGATTGGTTGTCATTTTTAATATACCAAAGCCCAGGAGAAACCTAATGTTAAGTGCCTGGCTCAAGGACAAACTAGAGACAGGATTTCTTTCATTGACCCTTCAGTTCAAAGGTCACGCTTACTTGACATTGAACTTGTGATGCATCTGTTATTTAACCACTAAGCTACCACCAGCATATTAGGGATATTCCTAACAAGTTACTAGATATCCTGTTGGTAAATACTTAAGATCGTATTGAACTCCATTTTCATTGTTTTGTTTTGATTCAAACCCAGTTCATATTTTTTCTAACGCAATACATCAAAAATCGAGTTTATGTCCATTTTCAATGTGTTAATATATTGACTACAGCACACCCATGTGGCACCTAAGAGTACTGAAGTAGATATTGAAGGACTTCGGTCCAACATCCAAGCTTTCTCATTGCAAAATCCATCAAGAAATGATTAAGCAGATATGAAAGAAATACAGTTGCCCAATCTTATGATTTATATAAGCATAAATAGGCTCAAATCTCACACATAATTACATATTCTTGTTAAATATAAATATCACTTACCAGTAACATCAATTTTCCCCCACCAATTTGAATAGATAAACCAATTTTTAAAAATGTTTGTTTTGGTTTTATAGGGAAATACAGCCAGGCTAGCAGTTTTGTTGAATCCATGAGCATAATCCAAGGTGCACTTAGTTCCAGCATATTGCTTCATACAGTTTGAGCACAACATTTGCAGGACACACACAAAGCACGTACACAAGCAAACAAACACATCATCCTTGATCTTTTTTTTGGTAAGTTAAAGCAAAGCAGCCCATCTTATTTCTCTTTTGAGGGTCCTATATGAGACCATACAAAAACCTGGCACTGGAAAGTGCAAAAAAAATACAGCTAGAGAAGAGCAAATCCCGAGTCTCACGAGTTCCTGAACCTTGTGCTAAAATATTCTGGAGAAAATACCAATCAGATCTTGAAAACCACAATATTAGTAGCACATTTTCACCATCATCATCCTAACAGGTTGCAAGAGTCCATCTGTTATTGATGATGATGTATAAAAATATCATCATGATATTGTTCTGTTGCAGCAGCTTTAGAGGAATCCTCTGAATGCATTTCTGCGCTAGTATGGACAACCATAAAGAGACATACATACATACATAAACGCACACACACTTTTAAAGTGAAAAAGAGTTAACACAACAGTCTCAAATCAGTATTTCAATCAAAATGAATCAAGTGCATGTCTAACCCCAATGACAAAGCTTTACACAGCTTCCCAATGTATTTCTATAAAACGGACATGGCTTAAATTAACTTTTACATGAAAGATCAAATGGCTTCTCATGTTCTTTTACAAAAAGATTCCTTGTTTTACAGACATCACTGATCTAAAATGATTGGTTGAGAAATGGCATCTGTAAAGTTGCATCAATACGGTTTTGTCTAAAGGCAGCAGCCATTGCGAGCACAGAAAAAACGTATGGGACACAATACTAACATCGGGTCCTGAGACTAGACCTTTAGAGTCTACATTCTTAAGCCCAAGATTCTTGTATGTCTATCTCTGTTGAACGGTGAACATCTCTCTTCTGGTGCGCAGTGTAGAAATCACCTGAGTTTCGGATAGCGAGGTGTGTTATTAGGATCTCTCAACACACGTGGGTTGGTTTAGGACGGATTGTGGTTATCTTGGGCTCAGATTAGAAGAAAAGAGATGGGGATGATGGATGGATGTATGGATGGATAAGGCTCTGGCATAAAATGTCATGGTCATCCTTGTTCATCTGCAGCCTCGTCTGTGCAAACTCACATTCTATCTGCTTCTTCTGGTAGTCCTCGAGGAGGCGTGTCGTTGAATTGCACATGTAAAACTGCTTTTATTCTCTTTATAGCTACAAACTACACTGTACATTTTTCTGTACTGTCACCTGTTCCTGGTTCTCCCCTCCCTATTATATTCAAAGTGAATTGTTTAGATTAAACAGCTCAGTTCTCAGGTCCACAGGTTCAAACAGATGGCTGCTGCATCGTTTCCTCCTGCATGGATGGAGTTGTTAATCATCCACAGGCAGCTTGTCATCCAGCTCTAACTGACCAGCCTGCTGTTCCTCGATTTTCCCAGAATTCTGCATCAGCTGCCGTCTCTGCACCTCAGCCTTTAGATTCTCCAGGTCCTTTTGGCTGTGTGAAGAATCAATAGCGTGAATTTAGTTTTTCACAACTTATAGCCGAATTAGACCATAATTGTAATATATAAACACACACACACACACACACATCTATTTATATCTATATATAGATCGATAGATCAATTATTTCACTCAATCGCAAAAAGTTGTCAAATTATAAGAATTACGAAAATATTTGTTAACCAGGCAATAAAAAAAAAAAAAAAAGTAAAGAAATTTTATATATTAATATTATAATTAACGGTTGATGAAAAAAATACCACTGCAATATATTTATTAACAAAGTTGGAAAACGTGTACGTACAGAAGAATAGAATTAACAGAAGAGAAAAATCATATTATTTGTAGGTATATAAAGTATTAACCACATATATTATTCATAAATCAGGCTTGTATTTTTATATAAACACTATTTTGTCTTTAATTGCAAGAGTTTGTAAGACATTACAGGCAGACTAAACTATTTATGCAATATGCCATGCTATATCTTTTATATTATACTACATACAAAATCTAATATAATCATATATATATATTATATATTTTTTTTTTTAAGTAGCTAATTCTTTATTATCTATACTTCTATTTATTTAGTAATCAAGGACAAGTTAATTCACATATCGTGTTTTAGTTATACTGGTGAATATTTTGTTTACTAATTTAAAGGGGGGGGGGGTGGTCTAGTTGAAGTTTCAAAGGTTTTCTAATAAAATGACATACCATGCCAATCCTGGTAAAATGTAAACATTCAGTTAAAGAACTGACATGACAAAATATTTAACCAAAAGACAAAAACTATGACTCTGGCTAAAACCAAATGGTGTAAACGGTTGCCCACCTGAGGGGAATAAAAATGATGCCATTGATGATATTAAGCTGTTCCAGAACACTGGTCATGCTTGGTGCTGTAAACTACAGAGACAAACAACGTAAGCCATCAAAAAACATCCTGGCAAAATCATGTGACAACATTTTCGGGACAGCTGAGGAGTGACTGACCTTGAGAGGCATTATGCTAGCGTTGGATCCGTTCTTGTAGATCTCATTCATGGTTCTCTGTAGAGCCACAGCCTGCTGCGTGAGGTACTTCAGGTACTCAGAGCTCTCCTTCGTCTTCTCATGAGCTTCACCAACCTTAAACACAAGTACATTGTGTTTGCATTAACACTTATTATGATACTATTCTTTACGTGAGTGTACTACAACCTCATTATTAAAATCAGTCTTGTATTTATATATAAAGCCTTTGTATTTGTATATTTCATGGGTAAAATCCAGTCATTTCAATGGCACTACATGCAATCAGAAACTTTGTGTGAGGGATTTCGCATGGGGTTCAAGTTGGTCACATGAATTTTGTACCTGGTTCTTGTATATGGTGTAACCCTCCTTCTCATGCTGCAGGGCAGAGCGGAACTCAGCCTTGCTCTCATATACTCTGGCCACCAGGTGATGACTGTAGAACAACAGAGGTGAATGTTACTTCTTATTTTGACTGCATATGACACCAATGATTAGTGTGTAGTCAGGCATATGTACCTGAGAGCTACTTTCAGGGATCGTGGCCCATGGTATTTGGAGTTGATGGCCAGGGCATTTTCCAGGAACCGCAGAGACAGGTCATACTCCATCACACCATGAAGCACCAGGCCAATATTGCTCTACGTCAGAGAGAAAGATCACAGTGACAGATTGGCTTTGCTCCACAAACCTCAACTTAAGTGACTAGAGGAATTCAATTTCCTCTCGTCAGCCTTTCAGGGTTTACATCAATGTGACAGTCAGGAATACTCAGATATATAGTGTTCAGTTCATTGCAAAACTAAGGATGAGAATGGGTTCTGCACCAAAGGCTTACATCGAGCAGAGCCATTTCTGGATGGTCCTCCCCACACACCACAAGCAGGAGGTAGCGAGCGCGGTACAGCAGTTTCAGGGCAGTAGACAGCTGGCCATTAGCAAAGCAGTACAGAGCTAAGTGCATCTGTGGAGAAGATATACAGTTCAAAGAAGTTCATTTAGTATTTTCATTTGTAGTTTATAGTAGAATATTTGTACATTTACTAAGCAGGCAGCAGAAAATTATGTAGATGCTTACATATTCTTGAATAGTGTTGGGGTTTTCAATACCCAGCACTCTCTCACTCATCAGGACAGCCTTCTGCTGATTGCTCAGAGCCTTGAAAAGAGAGGGAAAAATCTTGTGATGAAATAAACGGAAGTGTGGAAATTATAGTGAGGAGAAAAAAAGATGTTGGCTGATTTTCTTTCGCACGCATTTCAAAATAATTAAATGTAGTTTGTTTTAAAGTTTTGTGGTAATATGCTTTACTTTGTTAGCAACTAATATCAAGGATATATTTATTTGATCAAAACATACAGTCAAATATACAGTAAAACAGTAATACTGTAAAATATTGTTGTCATTTGAAATAACAGGTTTCTATTTGAATATATTTTAAGAATGTAATTTATTCCTATGATGTATAACTGAATTTTCAGCATCATTACTCCAGTCTTCAGTGTCACATGATCGTTCAGACATTATTCTAATATGCTGATTTGCTACTCAAGAAACATTAATTATTATTAATGTTTGTTGAAAACAGTTGTGCTGCTTAATATTTTTGTGGAAGCGGTCACTTTTTTTTTTAAATTCTTTGAATACAAAGAGAAGAAAACAGCATTTAGAAAAAGGAAATTTGAAAAGGAAATCATTATAAATGTCAATTTATAAATTATCATTATAAATTGTAACATTATAAATGTCTTTACTATCACTTGTAATCAATCAATTTCTGTGCTGTATAAAAAAATAAAAAGCTTACTGGCACAATAGCAAATATTCGTCAAACCAATAATTTAACTAAAGCATAAGGATCAAAAGGTTTTAAAAATAATTAGAAACAAATTTAGATGTACCTCAGGATGATCACCCATGATGTAGTTGAGTCGGGCCAGAAGGCGCAGACAGGCACAGATCTCCACATGCATGGCTCCATACACATTGTTGAAGAGGTTCAAGGCCTCGTTGATGAGCTCACAGCCCTCCTTTAGGAAGCCTTTGAACAGAGCACGCATCAATCAGCATTCCAAAGTCATCCTATGTGAAAATTCATTGATAGGGATGTGTTTTATTGTACCTTGCTGAACCTTGGCCTGCCCGCTTTGGAAGAAATGGAAGGCATCAGAGGCTTTGGGGTTGACGTGTTTAACGATGGGGAAGATGTTCAGGATGTCTTCTTCGGTGAAGGCCGGCTTATGGCGGCTGTCGAAGTTGTACTCCTTTATCAAAATCTGCAGGAGAAGCACAAAGGAAAGCCTTGTCACTACAGACCTTACGAAGCACTTCAGTGACGAGTAGCGGCATCAATAAGAGCACTACCTGAACACCCGTCTTGATTGATATCTCCCTCAACAGGGTAATCTTCTGCAAGCTGTACTTCTCCACTGCCTGGTCCACACTTTCACTGTTAAACATAAAAGCATTAGTCCCTGGACACACCAGGTTAAAGAAATGCAGGAGCTTGTTTGAACTGGTTCTCACCATTGTAGACTGAAGTGATAGTAGCTCTGTGCCTCAGAGGTAATGTTCTTCCACAGCTCACTAGGAGTCAGACTGGCCCATGCTGTGTTGTCCCCTCCGCCAGGGACCCTGTTACGTCTCTTACGGCTCTTTCTGCGGGACACCAGCTCATCCGCAGGAAGGTGAGCCACGGCCTCTGGGAAAGAGCTCAAGAGGCAGTTTAGGAAGTGGCTCACGGCAGCGGATAAAGCAGAGAGCTCCACACCCTGCAAATTACAAGCACAAATGTTAATGCCTCTATTAAAACGATCAACAGCTACCAAAAAAGTAAAAGTAACAAAGGTATTACCAATGTTTTCTTTTTGGAAATTTCTATCCACCAATCTAAATAATACCATGGTAAATACAATAGATGTGGGAATATGGGACTTTCCATAGTAAGGTACTCTTAGTTTGGGTCAGTAAGAAATAAAATAATTTTTTAATCACCAAGGATGCATTAAATTGACCAAAAGCTATAGTAAACATTTAAAATAAATAAATAAATATATATATATATATATATATATATATATATATGACTGAATGTTTATTTTGAAAGTCTTCTGAAGCCATAGGATAGCTTTGTAAAAGAAACAAACCCCTATTATATATATATATAAACGATTCCTCGAGTAACTCGATTACAGAAAATGATCGAGGCAAATTCCTCTGCCTCGAAGCCTCTTTTAATTTATTTTAAATCTCACGTCAGGTTCTTTGGCAATGATTTTTTTTTAATGTGACAACGCGTTTACGTCACTCACAAAGCGGAAGGAGACACAAGCGCTGCGTCCGAAATCACATACTGCAAGGAGTCAGCAGTGTTTTGATTTGAGGGCGCGGGCAAACGTGAAGAGAACGTCGTGGCGTGTGTCCATTGCAAGATAGAGCTGGCATACCACAACTAGGGCCCTATGATTTCTGCGATGCAGAAAACGCGGAGGGAATCGCGGAATCCAGTCATAAAAACGGATTTTACAGTTTAACGCGGAATGGCAAGGAATTTGCCAAATTTTGAATGAATTCATCAAAAATAGGTCATTGCACTTACATCAAATCACGATATGTACTAATATCTGTAAATATTAAAGCCGGAATAGTCTGTTTAAATATGAATCTTGCATGTTCTGCGTGTCTATGTTAATGAATGGAGCAGAAGCGCGTCTTCATTAAACTCACGGAAGCGCGCGTGACGCTCGCGGTGAATTCAGCGTCTGCTGTCTCTCTAAATAAGGACCTGAACACATGAACAACATCTCCAGAACTGCTCTGACAGTCACTTCATGAGCATTTGACCGTTTGATTTGAGTAAAACTAGCGTCACATCACATACACAGAACTGTAAAGGTACGCCGACCCGTCAAAATAAAAGTCCGTTTAAAGACTGTTGTTCAGCAGAATGTACATAGCCCACTACTAAAAAAAAACAATTATTTTTTTAAGTTTTAATCACACAACATTTCTTCCATGTTTCTTCCAATTAATGTTTTATGTGTTTAATGTGCATCTCAGAAAATGCTTTATTTAAAACCCCAACTGAATGGCACTTAAATGCACTTAATTCATCTGTCAACTTTATTGTCATTGTTCACAGTATTAATACAGTACAGTAATAATTAAATGTTTATTTTTGATGTATGCATTGCATTCTATGCATTTAAAAAATAAAAATTTTCTAAAAAAGGAAACTTTTTTATTAAAAAGGAAAGTTGTTTATTTTAAGAGATCCAGGAGTCTTATTTTCTCTTGCATAATTAATATTGCACTTTAATAAAGCAAAAACACATTTTATCCGATTACTCGATTAATCAATGGAATTTTTGGTAGAATACTCGATTACTAAAATATTCGATAGCTATAGCCCTAATATATATATATATATATATATATATATATATATATATATATATATATATATATATATATATATTAGTGCTGTCAATCGATTAAAAACTACTAGATTAATCACACATTTTTTCTGTGATTAATCGCAATTAATCGCAATAAAAAAAAGAAATGTTTTTGTACGTTTTTAATATATTTTTTTATGTAATAATTTCACAGTTAAATTTAAATACTTGTTTAAATGACATCTTTTTATGAATGAAGGCCAGTATTACTGATATTAATACAGCTAATGATTTTTTTTTTTTTTTACATTTATTATTAGGCTTCAAAAATATAACAGTTTTTAATTTAAGTAAACTTAAAACAATGCTAACATAAACCCATAATAAATGTCATGTTTACTCCTGCCCTTCCTCTCTTAACAGTTAGGAAATATACAGAAATTTAATAAAGTTATCAAAGTTATATGCAGTCTGCACTGCATAAACTATAAATTAAATAGTTAATCCTTATTAAAGCTACAAAAAAAGTTATTTAGTCAAGAGCAGCGAGTCATTTTCTCTGTTCCCTTTGTTCTTTAACTTTACTGACAGGAAGCTTTATTGGCTGCTGTCCCTTTAAGAGCAGACAGACACGCGGATCTCAACGTTTATATACTGTCTGGATCTCGCCTCATTCTCTCACAACTCTTTTTGTTCATTTTAGACTTTATATAAATCATTTAAGATTGCTCTTATGAGGATAATCGACAAAACTGGCACTTTGGGATGTTTATTGTTAGTTCAAGCGCTTAAGAGAACTGGATTCTGGCGCCCTGTCTATGCATTGTGTCTGTGTGTGTCTGTGTGTGTGTGTGTGTGTGTGTGTGTGTGTGTGTGTGTGTGTGTGTGTGTGTGTGTACACGTGTGTATGTGTCACATAAGGGCATTCACAGACAGCGCATTCTCTTTTGTCTTGCCGCGCTTGAAATGTTTAAAAGCATTTAAATGAATAAGAGCGTGATCATATAATGTAAAGCTAGCCAACGGATGGCAGAAAATACAGATGCTGCGTTAATTGCGTTAAATATTTTGACACGTTAAACCAGACAAAAATTAATCGCATGCGTTAACGCGTTAACGTTGACAGCACTAATATATATATATATATATATATTTCATAAGAATGTTGTTTTTTTTTAACTATAAATAATAATAGTTAAATTTAAAAAATATATATATTCTTAATTGTAACAAGTACACTATATCACTGTTTTTACTGTATTTTTGATTAAATGTAGTCTTGGTGAGCATAAGAAGCTTCTTTCAAAAACAAAAACAAAAATCTTACTGACCCTAAACTTTTGATTGATTGATTGTGTGTATGTACCACTGCATTACTGTCAATGTACCTCAGTAGTAACTTACCTGAAGATATGTTTTGAAAATATGCTTTGCACATCTGGTGATCAGCTCGCCGATCCCAATTCTCTACATGTACAAACACAACAAATTAAATGCATAGTCTTCATTATAATGTTTATATATATATATATATATATATATATATATATATATATATATATATATATATATATATATATATATATATATATATACAGTACAGACCAAAAGTTTGGAAACATTTTTGGTCTGTACTGTATATATATATATATATATATATATATATAGAATTATTTATTTATTTATTTTTTTTAATTTTTTTTGTAATTTATAAATGGATTCTTTACTTACATAGATATGTTCAAGTTGTGCTTTTGCAGGCATGTTGTCCACAAACTCCAGCACATTTCCAAGATAACGCACATTAATGCCACGCTGATGAAGGGTATCTGTCATCATTGCTCCATCCATAGGCAAAGAGCTGTGATCTAAACAGTCTTTTACCTAAATTTAAATATTTATTGAAAAGTTGGTTCTATTATCATATTTTTGTAGCCGTCGTTTTATAATAGCGATAAACCACAAGGCAGTGCATTAGAATAATTCTACCACAGCCTCTCAAGATTGTTACATTTTACATTTTCTAAAAATTAATAAACTTATGTGAGAAGGCAGGTTTTGCTTGGTGACTCACAAAAGAGGGGATCCGGCAGGACACTAGGAACGCTGCAGCATCTTTGAGAAGCTGCTTCTGTTTCTGGATGTCATCAGGGAAGCGTATGCCTGTAAGCGACGGATGAGGTCATGTGACCAACACTGCCTATATTGTCAAAAAGGCAAATCACAATCCACATACAAAATATAATATATATCATACCTGGAGAGAAGATATCTGGGTTGAAGCGGATGTCGAACGAGGTGTTGCTGATGGAGCCCACAGCTTTACAGGCGTTGAGGACCACCTCTCGACTTTTGGGGTCTGTGGAAATGTTCCACAAAATGTCAAAATGTATTCTAGCGAACAACTATAAAATAACCACCAGTCCACCACCATAATAGTAGAATGTATAATAATAAAAAAAAACACACAATAAACTAACAATAAAATATCAAAATGATTGATAATCATGATATGGTGTTTGGCTGAGTCAGGGGTTTGCAAACTTGGTCCAGGGAACAGTTACTAATAATAAACAATACTTATAATATTAACAATAACAATTATAATAATTATTATTATTGGTAACTAGTTCAAATAAAAAGTAAAATATGAAAATATTTATTTTAAACAAATATTATTTATATTTTATTTTAATATGTTATTGATAAAAAAATATATAATACAAATAACAATATTAAAAATGTCTATTTGTGCTCCATTTATACTGAGAGAAAGTTAAAATTATGAAGAGAAAAAAATTAAATAATTTCATATTTTCGAGTTTTACACATTAAAAAGTTAGAAAATTCCTGGGTTTAACTATTAATTATTATTAAAACCTAAAGTCCCCAACCGGTTGAATCAGATTATCACAAAGCCAATCTCGTAAAAGTCAGGTCTCCTTCAATGAGCCTCAGAGAGAACAGGGGCAAACAGCACAGAGGAGAGATGCACCGAAAGAACACAGTTAAGAATTAAAAATACAACAGCAGGACATCTAATGAGTTGATGACAGAACTCAGATGGCGCTAAGATAAAAAAAAAAGCAAAAAAAAAAAATTGTGTGCATGTCTCTGCCAGCTCTTGCTCTCGTTTCCTCTCATGCTCTTTTTAGTCGCTCACAGGACGTACCAATATCGGATCCATCTTCTGCTGCAAAGGTCTCGGCCAGCTCTTTAGCCTGGGCAAGTCCAGGAATATTTTCATCAGCTTCCTTACCCTCCAAGGGACTATCACACCCTCCATTCTGCCTCTCTGCAGCTAAAGGCCCATGAGTAAAATTGGTGTTTGTCTTAGGAATCCCGGATTTCAGATCTGCTGGGGCTTCCTGGTTTTCAGGAACAGACTTTTCAGACATAGTGGTTGCCTTCAAGTCATCAGGGGTCAGAGTGGATTCAGAAGATGTTGACATGCTGTCAGGAACCTGCTCAGATGCTTCAAGAGCCTGAGGTTTGCTTTCAGACTCCGCGTCTGCAGGGCTCGTGTTATGCAAGGCTGCAGTCTTGTCTTTGTTGGCTTTCTGCTGCATTAGCTGGAGCGCTGCCATCTTCATGAAGAGGAGATATCTGAGGCACAAGACAGAAGGATGACAAACTAGCCTTCAGGACTTTCAGAGAAGATTAATATAATTTAAGAGAAGTGATAGTTACTACTAACAATAATTAGTAGTAGTAGTTTTTATTAGTAGTAACTAAACAAAAACAAAACTAAAATACATGTAAATATTTGTTTTAAATATATATTTAAATTGTTTATTATTTACATATACATGTTATGTTAATTTGTGTAATAATTACAAATAATAACAATTATGTTAGAATAATAATTTAAATACATTAAAATAAATAAATAATTGTAATAATAAAATTAATAAAAACATTAACTACCTAAAGCTGGTCTTGATTAGCTTTTCTGTCTAGGTAATATTATTATTATTATTATTTATTAATAAAGAAGTAAACATTTAATTATGTAAATATTTATTTTAAATAAATATTATATACATGTAATAATTACAAAAAATACAAATATTAACAATAATTAAAAGTAATACTAATAGCATTAACAATAACAAGTAGTAACAGTAGAAATGGTAAGTACAAAAGTAAAATATACAAACATTTATTTTACGTTTACATTTGTAATATTTACTAATAGAAAATTACAAATAATATTAACAAAAATTATGAAAATAAAATGAATAATTACAATTATTATTACTATTATTTTTAGTGTTATACAAAAATATTTCAGATATACATCTCGTAATCAACAACAACCTTATGAAGTGCAAAAATCTGAGACAGACCTTGACTAGTTTTGTAAACACATTGCCCTCCTATATATTCAAAGACCTACTTGTGATTGACAGCTATGATAACATCCTAAAATGTGGGTTTGTTTCTTTTACAAAGCTATCATATGGCTTAAGAAGACTTTCAATAAACAGATTCAGTCATATAAACTACTTATATTGCGTCTTTTTGGAACCTGAAATCCACTTCTAGTTAATCCTTCGTTAGACAACAAAAGGGAGAGTAACTTTACTCAGATTCGAATGAGATCGTTTACCAAGTAGCAGGAACTCACCTGTGCTCTACAAAGGCCTCAATGAGCTCCTGACGCAAGCAGGCCAGGCGATGGCGATGCTGGCGGGGGAAACCCAGCTTCTGGCTCTCGGGGGCGAGCTCTTCGCCCTCCACCGGGAGGAAATTGAGGTCAGGTGGGAAGGTGCGCAAAAGGTCCAGGATGTAATGGCGGCCATCGTTGCCAATGATACCCTTGCACTCCACAGAGGAGCAAAGCTCTACAGCGGTATCTTTCTCATTGAGCACAGTGTGGCGCTGCACCTTCAGCGGGCGGCTGGTCTTCTCCAGAAGCTCCAGATACTTGGGGTGGGAGACTACGGTCTTACCGAAGTCAATGGAGCCATAGATGACGCTCTGCTCCTGTTCCCGCTCCAAGATGCCAGGAATGATGGACTGTGCTGTTACACGGTAACCTCTGTAGTCCACCACCACCGTGCCCAGGGTGTAGAGCCCCTCCACGTCCACGGCACTGTATGCCCTCACCCCATTCAGGTCGTTGGTGGGGGCAGCGTGGGCAGCAGCGTCTCCGCCCAGCTCTCTGTAGTGGTCACGTACATCAAAACCCAAGCTGAAGAAAATGTTGTTCCAGATAAACATCTGCATGCGCGTCTCTTCTCCAGGGTTGATCGCCATTACATTGCCATCGATCACCGCCATTGCACCACGCGTCGCCGCACCGGCAAAGTCACTATGAACCTGAGAAACAGAAGTGAGTTTGTGAGCTTCACATTGCTGATCAAATGAAACCGTAATTGTTCTGAAGCCAGTGTTGGTATGTTCACCTTGAATATGGCTCGTTCTCGCAGCAGGCGCTCAGGGAGGTTCTTACGAGAAAGTTCTCTGGTTGTCTGGAGCTCCTCGTTCCAGTCTCTAGTCTATCACATAACACAAAGAAACTTTAATAGCACTATTTAAAAAACTAAGTCCACTGAAAATTGAAGAAAGAATTACTTTAGGACATACTTGGCCAGGTATATGCTCCTCGTAACCCAGACGGGAGGTGTAGGCATCCTCTGCTCTCACACAGTCCATGGCATGATCAATCTGTGGTGCAGTCCAGCTGTACACTTGGAAGGGAGTGGCTATTCTCTCAAATGGATGTCTTTGAACCCTGATACAAGATCCACAATAATTATCAATAAAATAAAATGATACGACAACAGAATTAAGGCTAGAATAAGTCTCTAAAACGGTCACACACAAAAATTTAGGCAGTATTTATTTAAATATTGAACAATAAGTATTTAAATTAATAAATTATTTTTTTTATTCAAACAATCGAACTCTAATTTAAAAGCTAAAAACATTCAATTAAGATTTAAACTGAATGCATATTTATTTTTTCCCCCTCAGCTGTTTTTTTTTTTTTTTTTTTTTGGATGAACATACAGTTCTTGAAACATCCGGAATTACAAAATACATTTAAAACAAATACTCCCAGTTTCTGCTAATAACAAATTCTGAAAGCCAGCAGCTTTGTTATTATTATTACAAAAAAGTAAGTTGGCATACTGCTGCTCCTAGATATCCTTTTATCTAAATATGTATCAATAATAATAGTGTATTACCTCTTCTTTTGCAGAGCGGTGAAGTTCTTCTTGAAGGCAGCACTAATCTGGCTCAGTAGCTCCACTAGAGAGTGGCTGAGGAAGCTGGGGCTGGCTGGCTTGGGGTTGAAGGTATAAGTAGTGGACCTGCAATGAGTATTTTCATGTTATGACCAACTGCAGAAACGGCTAGTATTACATTGCTGTACTATTCTGAGATTTGCTAAACATTACATTTAAGAGCTTTGTTAAATTATTACTGTTTTTACAATTTAACTTTAAGTGAGCATTTGACTAGTAGTCTAACAGCAAAGGTAATCCAAGTGCGAAAACAGAATAAGCATTTTAATACACAAGAACAAACGGCAAATATTCAATATTGATTGATCATTTTTTAAATGCTATTTATGCTATCAGTTTAAATGTTCTCATACAAAAATAGCTTACAATGAAATGCCACACTGACCAGTGAGAGTGAAGTATTCTAGAAAGCATTACAGAGTGCAATAGTGGCCGTCCATTTTTTCAGCGACCATGGTTTTGAACTTTTTTCCCAATCATTTTTCAGAAAAACATTTGTAAAAAGTTCAAGAATTATAAACCATAAACCAAACCATCCAGCGACAGGATTAATCAACATTATAATTGAAAAGCAGTCAAATGGTACACAGGGTATTTGCAATTAATTGATTTTCAAAAAATGATCAAATAAATGTAAATCTACTGATTTAAAAAATCTAAATTTATTTAAAATTTAAAATTTAAATTTATTGCAAAAAACAAGAGCATATAGCTAATGTAGTTTTTCATGAGGAATTTCACTGTTAAACATGATTATTATACTATTGCATTGAAACAATGCAGACTAACAGTTTCAACCGTATATTAACAACCTAGCTCACAGTAGGGCAGTCTTTAAAGCTTAATAATTTATAATTAAAAATCAATTCCCTACTGAGCAAACTGAACGGGATTTTTATTTCCAGAAATGGTACGCTCTATCACTGACCACAGAATGCCAGCCTGAGGAATCAGAATGAAGTGCTTTAGAAAGCAGTGCAATCACATACTGATTGAGGTAGAATCCACGGGTGGAGGCAGTGATGCTGACGTGTCTGTCCTCAACAGTCACAACGTACAGATACATGAGGTCTCCGTGCATCTTCCTGTTGCCAGGTGGTGGGTTCCAGCCGCTCATGGTCAAGACCTTCAGGCACTGCATTGGCTGCAGACAGAGGACCAGATGAAAGTAAACAAAAGCAAGACATCATTAAAGACTCAAAATCTGTAATCTGCCCTCACCTTCCAGTCTTTGTTCTGTGGCTGAAGTGGAACTAAAGGACGCTCTTTGCTGCCTGGCAGAATGTGTTCAGGCGGTGTGCAATCAATCTGCTCAAGTTCAGTGCCTTTCTTTTTGCGTTTTCCAGTATCTGCATAGGTAAGAACAAACAGGTCAATTATACTAGTCATCAACCTGCCAGAAACAACTTTAGACCTCTTTATCTTCCGGTCACAGACCTCCAAGGTCTCCATCTGTGAAGACACTGAGGAACGAGAGGGAGTTGCAGTCCACTCCATTATAAGCGTCTGATGGATCTAGGCTCTTCAGAAGGTCTCTGATGTGACGGACATGAATGCGAGCTTCACGTACTGTGTAGGGCTCTACAGGAAGAAAACAAAAACATTAAATGCTCAGTACCTTCAACGGAGACCTATATATGAGATTAGGGATGACCATTTTCGATCGTGGTTTAAATGAACAATAAATTAATCGATTAATCATTAACCATAATACTGCAAAATGATTTTTTAATTGCAGTGGCATATATTCACCAGCCTGACAAGATGTGCAAATGCTACTCAAAACGCCAGCATCCTCACCCAAATAAAATGGGCTTTTAGTCTAAATAAAAGGCTGGTAGTAGAATTGTAAAATGAATAGATGCGATTATGATTATTTGATAAAATGGTTTCATCGTGCCTGTTGTTGTATTTTAAAACACAGTCCCAATGTTTGCAATTGACATTATAGCCATTTAAAATAAAACCCAAAAGGCATGTGGGGCTGTTCCTCGTGCTCAGTGAACCTCTTCTGCTGCTGCTCACATGAAACATGTTTATGTGAATATTATGACACAGGGTAGAAAAGCTTTCTTTATAAGAGAAATAATTGGTAAGCAGGCAAATGCTAGATCGTGATCATGCTTTTGGCTTCATGCCTTTCGAGCCCATACATTTAGATTAAACCATACGTGGCTTTGTGTTTTCGTTTTGCATGTCACGAATCTCTACAAATTTAATAACATTTATTGTTTCTTTACCTTCTTGCTCTCTTGCCATTCACTTTTAATCCCTGTTTTCTATGAAAGCCCGTATTTGCCACTGAATTAAAAAAAAAAAAATAGTAATTGCAACTTTTTATCTCGCAATTCACACTTTTTTTCTCAGAATTGCGTGATACAAACTAACAATACTGACTTTTTTTCAGATATAAAGTCAGTATTACGAGATATAAACTCGCAGTTGCAAGTTATAAAGTCCGTATTACAAGTTTAAATTAACTCGCAATTCTGAGAAAAATATAATTGTGCTTTATATCTCGCAAGCGTGGCTTTTTTCTCAGAACTGCGAGATATGAAATATCTTATTGACAATTGATCAATTGTCAATTACTCGTTGACATCCCTACTAGAGATGGAAGGTGTTGAATTATACCTTCGACCACTTTGAGAAGGGAGGCTTCCTGCAGGCCTTCAATGGACTTGAGCTCGGCAAAGTTATCGAGCACATTCCCGTCGAGCTGCAAGGAGAAGCAGGTGCGGTGGCAGGTGTCCTCACGGTCCATCAGAACTTGGTGGATCTCTTGCACCATCTCTTGTGGTGACACCTGAGCAGGAACCACAGATTTTGTTATAATATTGTGTGACAAATGACTCCGTGTAATGAGAAGTTAGTGCAAAATCAAGACTCACCTGAAGGTCAAAGGGTTCAGTTCCTGGTGCTTGGATCTTCACAGTGAAGCCAGTGTCTTGAATTACAATCACTTCCTGTTCGTTAGCATCCTCTGCGTCGGCACTGCCGTCCTGCTTGGAGTCGGCCTCCTCAGCCTGATCGTGACTTGCTACCCCATTCATCACTGCGGTGTCACCACGGTGCCCTGTGGGTAGAAAAAAAAATAAAGCTTCATAAAACAGTTTCAAACTGGCCAGTGGTTTGAATCAGACTCACTTGGTCAGTTAATTACTCACAGCAGTTACTGAGCTTAAGAGTAATTTATGGCTGACTTTAAAAAAAAGATTCCTGGATCTGAAATGGTTAATTTGAGTAATTTTGTTGAACCCAAAGCACTGATTAATTGGTCTGTACAGTCAAAATTAAACATTCCAATACAGTGCTGTTAGAGTTAACTAAACATAAAAATGTTCAGCCCTCTACTCATATACAGACCTCACTAATCACTTATAAGCTTGTCATTTAGCAGATGCTGCTTCGCTTGAATGAGTTGCTAAAAGGCAAGTGGATTTTTACAACTAGGTCAGTTTCTGAAGGCCTGTGACACTTCACACACTGGACACAATACAGCTCCCAGTGCAATGCCAAGCTGCCATGGAGATCTCCAGGATAACAGTTTATGTCCTGGGTCTCGGGGGGGAAATCATTCCCGTCAAGCTCTCCGAATGAATGCTGCTGGACCAGAGCTGGTGCAATATCATCTGACTCAATTATCTGAGGAGGTCCCATCTGCCTTACTGATTGATTCACACACACAGATCTGCTGAGGCTGCAATTTTGGCTACACACTGAATTGAATAAGAAGACAAAGAATTGAAATTCCTGCCAAGGCAGGCATGTTTTCAGAGGCCACAGCTGTCTCGGCTGTAACTCTCAGCTAAAATACACTGTTTGCTTTAGACAACTGCAACATGGCCTTGGCTCTCCTCAATGTTCACGGCTATAGCAACAAGCAGCTGGTCTCACACTACAGACACCGAGGACCACAGGGGAGGCAGACCAAATAGATTTCACAACAGAGGCCCCATACAGAATAACTTAAAAGCATGATTTAAGTATTATACACTTATGTCTAAGAGTAAATGGCATGTAATGCATAACTTGTCATCGTGTAAAAGGAATGTGGAGGTTGAGCTTCCCTTAGACTCAGTCAGACAGCAGCCATCATTAGTTTAAAGTGAAACTGACTGTGTTTCTTCAGACCTAGCGGCACCATATTCTTATCTTGCTCTAAATTGAATGTTTAAACAGATCTCCCCCAAATCCAATGACGAGCATTAGGTCAGGTGGTGAATGTCTATTGGTTAAGTAATGCAGCTGTTATTTACTGCAGGGGAATTCTGTAAATGGTGCACTCAAGTATACAAGCATTTTGACCACAAACAAGAACAAAACAAAAATGTATCTAATACATATCAAAATGAGAAAAATTTCAAATATTGTCACAGATTTTGTTGTGAATCTTTTTTTTTTTTAAAGTCTGTATAGTTATATTAATATTTCCTTCTCTTTTTTCCATTTTTTGCACATTAAACAAATGTCTTAAATATGTTTAAGTTAACTATTATATAGGGATGCACGATAAATATCGCCCGATATTTAATGCACATCTTGTCAGTAATGGCAGTTCTGTAATCAGCGATAAATCTCTACACGTGCAGATTTTTGAATCTGAAGGCTGGAGGATCAGATGAAACCAGTTTACATTAGACTATACTGATATGTGAATCTCCCTATGACACTAAAGCAGAGCATGTTCTAAGACTTTACTCCAACCTTTATCCTTTAAGCCCATTGCAATCTATAAGTGTGTGAACACGGTGTGAATTTAATACATGAGCATGCATCACACATGTGACTGCTGCAGAAGTTCAGAACAGTTTAGAATAAAAATGAAACCCCAACGATTAATTTGCAACCCCATGCAGGTAAATGATTCAGTGTTCAGGACAGAGTTATATTACACTATTACACACTTAACTAGGCGAACTTATTGTTTTCCCTACGATAAAGTGAATTTTATCAATGATAAAAGGCAAGTGCAAAGTCCCATTCTGAAAACAATAATGCTTCAACACACTCTGTAAAATGAAGCAAACTTGGCCGTTAAACCTTTAGTCATGCACAACAAGAGACACCTGCCAAACTTTATCACAACTGAGATCATGGTGGCCTTAAGCTGTGCAAAAGATAAAAAAAAAAAATTGTTTTACTGCCAGCTATGATTACACAGAATCATGCAAAAAATACACTGTAAAGAATTAAGAGTTGTAAATAAAATAGATTACTGTGGTATATTTGACAAGAAAACACTATTACTACTATAAAAATGTTACTTGCTGTTCCTTTGTTTGTATTGAACTGTTTGTAAATTTACTAGCAATTTACGAGTAAATATTGTTTCTACACCAAGTGTAGGACAGATAAAAACTAGTAAAATTTAGCTGATGTGATCTCAACATAGCTGCCCTCATGCAAACCCAATCATTTTATTATATATAAAATAAAAGTACTATTATAATTAACAACAGTACTACTACTATAGTTAAGTACTATTCATATCAGTGCAAAACGTTTTTGAATGAGAGCATCCTCAAAAACATCTGATAATGAAAAAAGTGGAATGTGAAGCTGAACAAAGCTTGCAGATTGGCAATAAAAATTACAGTATAATTGCTGTGCAAAGCAAAAACGGTCTAACCAGTTTTCTAAATAGCCTTATTAAACATGTATTACGTATGTAAGTTAATCATAATGCAAATGCATACAAATCATGACAAACACAAAAAAAGACATCTACTTTCACAGCTCATGAAGAGATCCCATCAGTCAAAATAAGACATCATCTCGAGCATCAAAATCCAACATATTAAACACAGTCAAAGGCTGTCAGAGAGTGACCCATTCCACATAATGCCAGTCAGTCTCTTCCAAGGTCTCCTTACATTTTACACGAATTGCAGCAGCTCGCGAACTGACAGTGCACAAAAACACCCTGCTATATGCTCTAAAACGGATCTAATGACAGCTTGTAGCTCGAAAATGATTCGCAAATTACAGGATCACTCCTACGTGGTAGACAAACTGTGTAATCCCAGCAATTACCAAATAGATCCCTCTATATTTAACTGGTAGCAATAACCTTTTATCGGCATGCATGCACCGTGACTTTCCATGTGTAGCTACTTCCTCTTTCCGGTCGAGGAGCGCAACACTTTTCCTGAATGAAAACAAGAGGGGTGCCCATTGACAAGCGTGCGTTTAAACAAGCCATTCATTACTACTAGGGTATTTTTTTTAAGTAAAATTTTTAAACATTTCGATATAATAGGCTCTTTTGGGCATTTAAACTATTAAATCCAGAGTAACCTACAGATCAGAGTGTAGTAAAAGCACGCTCTCCCTATCTCGCTCAATAGTTCCGTCCTTCCTAAAGGTGACCTTCAGTTCATTGGTGCTCACGCGCGCGGTTACAGAACATGTGAGTCAGGATATCACACACAGCTAGGCTACTCACAGCACTTTACACTGTTGATAATGAAAGTTACCCTGTAAATAAACAAATAAAACGTCCCAGTTGATCTCTAACGTTCAAGTTTCAGAGCTTTATGTGCTTGTTGAATCATTTGTCCCAGATCTGCACTTGTTTAATTTGCATTTTTTATTTTATTCAAACATAATATTTAAATTGATTGTAGTATTGCTTCATGTCATTGGAAATTAGGCTACAGTCCTAAATGACTGAAAAGGCTGAACTGAGACACATGAAATTACAATAAAAAACTTTTTCATTTTATTTTTGTCACTGCTATGTGTGTATCCATGCAAAATAATAATGCATTAGTAAACAAACATCTGCTTACATTCACCTTTGCTATAGTTTACCTTCATATTACCACACATTAATATTAAAATCACACAAAAACATTTGACAGGATTGCTTCAACCACTACAAGATGATTTAAATATTTATCCAGTAATAACGAATGACTGAAAAAAAATCAGAAAGAGGAGCCTAATCACACCACTAACAAAGCATGGACCTTTATAAATTAGCATTGTATTTATTTCAATTTTAGCTTGATAACCTGCCTTCTTTTAGAAATTAATCTACCAAGAAATACCATATGAATGGGTTTATCTACTTCATCTACAGCCAAGCACCACGACAAGATCCAGATCAAGAAAGTGCATTAGGCAAGACATATAAATTAATGGCCTGTACAAGACTGTAAGCTCGCTGAAGGCAGCAACTTCCCTTTCAGACACATAACTAACTTAATGGTGTTTATGGGTGTTCAGCAGACACCCCTGCAGCACTTTGCATGTTTATGTCCTTTCATCCCTACTTCACTTTGACCTCTATCCATCAAGTCATACAGCAGACCTCAACCCTGATTTACTCTAAACTGCAATGGGCTTTTGTTAAAATACATCAGGATCAGTAAGAGCAGTGACTTCTGCATGCTACAGTGTAAATGATTGTAATAAAGCTCTCTTACCGCAGGCACAAGGATCCTTCGAGGCTGTCTTGCTGGTGTCTTTACTGTTTGCTATCTCGCCTTCCCGGGGAAGATCAACGGGGTTGCAGCTCGGAACTGATGCTGGGATGTCATCCGTCTTGCTAACCATGATTCGCTTCCCAGAAAACGTTTTGGTTTCAGAGTTGAGCAACCGTCAGTCCGTTGCTGGGGGCTGTGATAAGGGTCTGTTGAATGGCCTTCTCCGTCAGACGGGATGGCTGCCTGCTTACATGCAAAGATATTACAAAAACAACTCAACTTGCAAAGGACAGTTCTCAGCCTGGCTGTCACACGTGGTTTCTCCTCCTCTTGACCTGCTTGCCTTTGTGTTTGTCCCACCCACCACGGCTACGGCAACCCGATAGCTCCATTTGGAGAAGCGCGTTTTACTGACTCGGTTTAACCTAACGTTGGATTTTTAATATTTCTTCATTTAACACAGTTTATTTAAAATATGTTACGTGAACCAGATTAGAAATTCCTCGCTGTGCATACAAGGATTTTAATAAATATGGTAAGTCCGACTCACTTCGAGCAATTATTTTCAAAGATCCGGTTTAAAATGATTCGTAATCATTTTTTACAAAAATGTTACAAATAATTGTATATTTCAAAACTCATTTTAAAATATTAAATGACATACCTATATATCATTCAAGTGAATTGAGTTTGTGGAAGCGGTAATTGCATTTTTATTTATTTTATTTAATTTTTAACCATATTGTATTTGGAATGTCGTTGAATGACAAAAATTAGATTAATTTTGTTAATTTTGATTGTAAGTAAATCCTTTTTAAATGTATGTGCATGATGATAAAAGCTCAGTATTTTTATTTATTTATTTATTTATTTTTTTTACTAAGAGTAAACAGACCTGAAAATTTGGTAGAATGATAAGAGACTTTAATTTTCTGGAAGATGACTGAAAAGATCCATCTTTGTTCATTTGTACATTTTCTCCCAAATTTGATTGGTAAGCCTTGCTTTATTAATTATTTATTCACAGTTTATTTAGCTTTTCATGTTTAATAATTTTAAAAAAATCCTGTTCCTGAAATATGGAATATTATAACTTTGATATTAAGTCATATATAGGAACATATATGTTTATTACAAAATAGTAAAAAAAAGTATATTTTGGTTTGTTGCAACTATGATTCAGTCATTTTGGAAATATATTGGCTCAAAATGTTTAACAAAACTGTATATATAAAAAAACTTTTTTAACTGAAAAAAATTGTAGGTGTAGAATGTACTTGGAAAATAATTCACTCAGAAATTTCTAGTATATTTCACAAATAAATAGAGAAGCAGTAAGTGACACTTTGTTAAACATTTTGAAGTACAAACACTATTAGTCTTTTCTTGTGAAACATCTATAATCTTTGTCTTATTTACAACTTTTTTTTTTACAGTATATGTTTAAAACTCATGAAATTGAGTCATGAACATACCGGTACAGTATTTCCAGTATGTTTTCTGCTATTTGGTTATAAAACTTCCTTTTGAGTATGGGTTTACATATCAGAGTGATTCAATTTTTTCCCACTGAAATATTGTATAGGACACAATTGTAGGGTTGAGGAAATCAATAACATCAGCAACAATACATTATTCTCTAAATTCAATGATGTTGACATGTTGACTAACCACAAACAAGGACTGACAAGTGATTTAATAAACCCCTTTAATCATATAATATAGAGTAAACAGTGGATTATTTATTGCGACACTTTATTGTTGCACAATTGTCTGTGGGTCGTCAGAGATTTGTATTACTGTGTACATTTCAAAACTTTCCAAATGTTTGTGAAACAGGACACTGATGTCTGGTATTGGCCGAACATGCACATACAGTGTGTTAACTTTATTGTAGTTTCCAAATGAAAATTAGTTCAAAACACTTGTCTCATTTCTCTCCTTTAAAAACAAGACAACAGAATAGTGGTTTAAAAACCTTTACCACGTAACAGTCAGTTTAAGGGAAGACAGGTTTTTCCATACTTAAGAAAAAAAAAGCCAAATAAAATTAACATAAGACCCTTATTTTTCTCATGGAATGGGGACTACAAAATAACATCAAAAAAGAGGAAACGACTTTGCATGTACTGTATCTACGGATAATTGTTTCAAATTCACCACAATGTTCAAAAATGTATATTGTAAATATGATTATGTAGAAGTCATCTTGTGAGGCAGTATTGCTTATCTCTTTAACATCACAATAATAAAGCACTTAAGAACAATTAAGCATTTCATAAGCAAAAGTATTCCAAGATGAATCATTAAACTGACAACAGAAATCTATTCATTAACTAGTGGTTGTGGTTATATGATGTATCACACATTCTAACTCAACATACCTGAATTCTAAATCCTCATTTCTACACTGATACAATACAAAAACTGGTTATAGGCCTTTTAAATAGCATCGGGCATATGCGTATACATTTACAAAATAAGGTTTCAGACCCTGAGTGAAGCAAATATCACTTTGTTAGGGCTGTGTCAAATTAGACACAATTTTAAGATGAAAGGAAAACATTTTATGCATTCAGTAACAATGCCTGCGAGGGCTGCTTTTCATATTTGAATTTTTAACAACATTATATTCAATATTCAAAGCAGAATTATCATTTGATCTAATAAACTAAGAGAAATACCACATATACAATTGTTAGTATCTTTAAAAAAGTTTGTAAATAGGTGCTGTTACTAAATATTTTACTGTCGCGTTAGTTTGCAAAATTATGTTTCTTGTCACAGGCTAACAACCAGGAATATTGTCTTTAGCCCTGTGGCACTATGGTCCTCTATGGTATAACCTACTTATTAGGCCCCCTTATTAAAGGAATAGTTCACCCAAAAATATGAGAAAAATCTAGCATTACTTCACTTGCTCACCAATGGATCCTCTGCAGTGAATGAGTGATGGACGTTAATTGATGGGCTGGATTCATGTGGATCACTTGTGGATTATTGTGATGTTTGTTTGGATGCTCATTCTGACGGCACCCATTCACTGCAGAGAATCCATTGGTGAGAAAGTGATGCAATGCTAAATTTCTCCCAATCCATTCTGATGAAGAAACAAACTCATCTACACCTTGGATTGCCTGAGGTTGAGAACAATATCAGCAAATGTACACTTTTGAGAGAACTATTCCTTTAAACGTGTCTGTTAGTTATCAAGAAAGATAATGTTGCCCGTCACTCCCATCCAATCCATTTCCATGGACTGACCCTCTCTTAGTTACACATCAAAGACCAGAAATGAAGTCTTGATTTGTACACACACAACTTCTAATCTTGCATATTATGAATTTACAAGCTTAAGCTTTTGCGATCCAAACACTTAATATGTTTGCGATATGTATCACATTGCTATAAGTCATCAAATCACCAAAGCTCCTGGTATATGCACACACAGCTGGCCACGTAGAATTATAAAACAAACAGCATTCTGATTCTAATGGCACATATGCAAACATGTTATCTGCAACATCAGACCAAAGCATCACAGCATAAGCATCTTAAAACTAATCCGTCCTTCGGGCATCACTGGCTCATTTAATGATGGCAGAACAATGGAGCGTTGACCCTTGAGCCCACTCTCTTCTAATCAACAAACCCACACACACATAAACACACTATACACCAGATATAGCACTTAAGCAAATGATTCAGGTTGTATAGATCTCATCTGACTAAACGAGTATTTAGGTGATAAAATCTCCATCGCATCTGGAGGGCTGAAAGAGTGCACTTGTGGTGACACCAGACAGACAACCTGATCATTCAGAAATATCTGAGATGAGTTATTCCACAACAAGGGCACACAGCTTTAAAACCAGCTAAACAAAGACTGAACAGCAGTAACAAGTTGACAAGGACACTGACTTCAGCCTTTTCTGCACATCCTGAGTCTGCAGCAAGTAAACAGCAGTGTCGTGCTTTCACACTGACAGCACTTTGGCAGCTCGAAAATTGATTTCTGGGTAACTAAATTGCTTTTTTCTTTAATAAAGTCTAAAACATTTGAAATGGTTATTGAAAGTTTGCAGTTGAGTATTATTACTTTAAATGAAGAGGTGACTGCATTTACATCCAAATGGTAATTTGCATGAAACCAAAACACCTTTGAAGTGTAGATGTTCTGATTCAGATTTACTGAACATAAACAATGCCAGACATCTTTTATAAATAAAAACATTACTATGTTGTTTTATAAATGCCTATACTGCTAAATATTGCGTCAATAAATATATTTATCCTGCATTTTATACATGTTTTGTGCTGTGTGATCTGGCATGAACATGTTTTGTATCTGGATCTAAACTACATTGCATTTACACCTTAATTTGAATGCGTGTCTAGTGTGATCAGGGTTCCAATCACACTTACACACACAAAATGCAAATCAGTTCCCTTTTCTAATGGGATCTTGTTGAAAATGCCAAAAGCCCGAAATTTGAGGCAAAGCGATGCTTGAAGTGACAATCTCAATTCTTGAATTATCAAATACACAATCTCAGAGGTGTGCAGATGTCCAAGAGATATTAAGCAGATTAAGTATATGAGAAAGAAAATGAATGAAAATGAATTTCTTTCTTTTTTTCTTTTTTTGTTTGTTTTTATTTTGGTAAATGCATGTTATATAGAGTGAATTTTTCTCAAGACTTTTTTTTTTTTTTTAATGACAGACTTCTCTCTGGTGACATATACATGACTTTTCCATTCATTTTGTCCACTTAAATGCCATCTATCCAAAAATATTTGAGTGCAACACCCACAATTTACAATCCAATCAGCAACCGATCACTAGAACCAAGTCCCCGCCCTAAATTCTTTTCTATTTCAATAACCCATTACACTAGGTTAGCTTATTTGTCCCCTATCTATACCTGTCTCTTGCAGAGTGAAATTTATTTTGACTAGAAATTGTATCAGTGACAACAGATATTATAGTATAAAAAGAACAGCAGTTAATGTATGAGAAGCACAAATGTCAGTGTGAATGCTGTAACCTGTTAATATAGCCAGAGAACAAACTACACACCGCAGATACAGGACGCATAAAACAGGCCTTATGAAGCACTTCATGTTCGTGTACTGAGGCCATAAGGGTAATTTTTGATTACAAAAATGCTTTACATCAACATAAACATGAGTCGATTTTGGTTCAACAAGAACGTAAGCAAAAATCTCTCCTCAGTCTAATGATCACCGCATGTGCAAACTGTAAAAAAAGCAAACCGTATTGCAAATATAAACATTTCTGTCAAAGTCATAATGCAAAGGTTCTCCCAAGGGGCTCAAGGTGCAATTCAGGTTGAAATATCATAAAAACAAGCAGGTTGAACGGTAAAAGAAACGCTCATTCAGAGTTGTTCTCTGTGGTGGATGCAGTGGTCGCAGTGGCTTTAGCTACTGTTGTTGCCAGTCTGCTTACAGAAGCTCCCTGATCTAGCTCTTCTGACTCCTCCCCCTCTGCCTCCTGCAGGGCATGTCTGTGTGGTGGGCGGAGCCGGGATCTGTGTCTGTAGGGGTAGAAGAAGAGGGCAGGGTCAGGCATGGCCATAGGCTCCTCGGGGCCCATCACCCTCTCGCGGGGCACGCACTCCCTGGCACGTTCGGTGTGGAAGTTTGAGGAAGGCCGGCTTGAGCTCCGCCGTTTGGGTTTGATGGTGGTCTGGCTACTGGCACTGGCCTGAGGCGAAGGGTGGATGATAGGCTTGTCCACACCAGACTGGGCCGGCCTCCTGTGCTGCCTCTGCTGATGAAGTTTCTGCTTGGCTGAATGCAGCTGGAAGGACAGGTATGCAGCCACCTCTGTCTGCTTCTGCAGCTCGGTGTTGAGCACAGTGGTCCTGTGGCTGCGGTTTTTTAATTCCTCCAGGAAACGGCGCTCCTTTTCCTTCAGACTGGCGCGGAGAGAACCCACTATGACAGACTTCTGACTCAGCTCCCATCGCAGATCACTCTGGATCTCCTGCTGCTCCTGCAGATGCTCCTCGACCTCCCGACAGCGGGCTTCCAGCTGCTCCTCTTCCTCCTTCACCTCTGGAAGACATATAGAACAGAATGTGATTCAGTGCGAAACAGTGAGGCAATGAACCACAAACATGGTCTGTAAGTTTAAGCACTGTTTATTATACAACTTTCAGAAGGTTGATTTTTACAGCCTTCTGAAATGATAGACATGACATGATTGTTTCACGTTCGTCTTGAACAACTTAAATTGTCTTTGCAAGCCCCAAGGAAATTTATCAACATCAACACACAATCATAAAGACATTTTTAATAAAAGTATATTATATTGTATCAATAAAATATTGTACAAATATATCACAATGCATAAATATATATATATATACATTCTTGTGATCTGTAAATCTTAAATTGAGAAATCAATGTTTTATCCACATTATCGAGTTATCTACATTATCAAATATTCTACAATGTGAAATGTGAAATTGTTGAACTGTAAATTGCCGGCAAAAAAAAAAAAAATTCAAACGTGTGTAATATGTGTGATTAAAACATTTGGCATATATACTTTTAAAAACTTTTGACCCTGCCTATAGCAACTACAGCTCAAGAAGACTCACACTCCGGTCACGTACCAGGTCCAATCAGTTACAGGAAGAGTTTTAAACTGAAGAGGTACAATATACCAAGTTACACCCTTGACGTTGCGAGTTGGCTGCCTGCACGAAGAAAAATTCCTTCTGCCTCAGAAGGAGTCCACCTCGGCGACAATCCCTGGGCGTCCTTGGCTGGTACAACACCAGCCGAAAACATCCTGGACCAGTGGAGACATTCTGCAATGGGGGCCAACATGCTTTCCTACCTGTTTCCCATGACTTCTTCAATCACCCTTGATTGTCCCTGTGAAAACCACGTCCACTGAGAGTCCAGTATATAGACAATCCGTGGATATCCCTACCTGTTATGCCCCATTTGCAGATGTCTTCTGCCTGAAGTAAACCTCCAAGTTACCACCTCATTGACCATGGGATTGTGCCATCAACCTGGAACCGGGTAAGTCAGTTCCCCCTTGGATGTCCCCTATCCCCTATCCATACCTGAACAGAAGGCCATGGAGGGGTACATACAGTATATGAGGCTCTCAAGCAAGGTTACATCCATCCTTCCACTTCTCCTGCTGCTTCCAGTTTCTACTTCGTGGCAAAAAGGATGGATGCTTGCATCCTTACATTGACTACCGGGCACTCAACAAGATCACCATAAAGTTCCAATATCATCTTCCCCTCGCCCCAGCTGCTTTGGAGCAACTTTGGGGAGCCTCCGTTTACACCAAGTTGGACCTCCGAAGCACTCACAATCTCATTTGGAAACATGAGGGGGACGAGTGGAAGCCTGCCTTCATAACTCCAGCTGGACATTATGAGTTATGCTGTATGGGCTGATCAACAACCCTTCTGTATTCCAGAATTTCATGAACAAGGTACTCTGGGACTTCCTGAACTGATTTGTGATCATGTAACTTGACGACAATCATCAACAGGCCTTACACCATTCCAATGTATACTTGGCTACCACCCCCCATTGTTTCTGTGGACAGGTGAACCATCGGAGGTACCTTTAGTCTGCGCCCACCTTGTCCCAAAAACATCGGTCCATTCATAATCCTGTCATATATGAAGTCAAGCTCCCCTCACAGTATAAGATTCTTCCAGTCTTTCATGTTGCCCTGATAAAACTCTGAGAGAAATTCTGGACTCCCAACGCTGTGGTGGCCGTTTGAAACATCTGGTTGACTTGGAGAATTATGGCCTAGAGGAAAGATGCTGGGTACCTCGAGATGACATTCTAGATCCAGCTCTTCTCACAGAATTTCATCAATTCCATCCATTCCAGATGTAGTCCAGCTCCTAGAAAATGGCGTAGGCCACCACGACATCAAGGTCCTCGGTCTGCTGGAGCGTACCATGTAAAGGGTAGTAATGTCACAGATCAACCAGACTCTCTCACCTCCACTACCCAGAGCTCCCAATATTAACTACCTGCACCTGTCAACAATTACAATGTTATCAGCACACTATTTAAGCAAAGACCTCAGCCTCAGTCAGCGTCTGGCCTTGAACTAGGAAATACTCACTTACCTGGTCTCTGTGCTTACCTGTGAAGATTCCTGGTACTCCTACATATGTTATCAAAGATATCTCCAGTTACTATTTACCTGTGGGTACCATTGTTGAGGTGTGTGCTTCTCCGTCTCTATTGTCTCCATCTGTAAGACTGTTCTATTCATCAATACTCTGCTCATTCGGTTTATGTTTACTATACTCCCCTGTTTTCTCCTGATCTCACCCTGTGTCCAAATAAAGTTGTTTCTGGATTCATATACCCTCTGTTCAGTGTATATTTCCTGTCAGTGTAGTGAGTTCAAGCCTTAAGTAGGGGAATCAAACCCCCTATAATTCACATGTAGACTTTAGCCCATGTTTTACATGCAGCATAAAGTATCATGTATACTCTCCCTTGTGATTTGAAACAGGCATAAATAATATGAAAAAGCCCTCTATCTAAAATCAGATTTAGCTGTAAAACCAAATTCCTAACTAATCTGCGATCCAAAAGGTAAGTGGATGTGGGAGAGGAAAGTAGACAAAAGGCTCTTCTGTGCCCAAGGATTACAGAACTCACTGACCAAATCCAAACCAACTAATCTCAACTCTGGTCTGGCTACTGGCATGGTGTGCCATCTGTTCAGGGTTATCAGACACATTAAATGTCTAGGACAAGACCTCCCTAAGCATGCTTAACTACTGTGCCCTCAAATCATAAAGCAAATGTGAAGTAAATAATTGTATTCTCTTTAGAAAGTCATTTTGGAAAAAGGTTTCTGCTAAATTAATAAATGTAAACCTGCACTATTAACAAATCTTAAGTCACTCTCATATAACTGTAAATTCCATGTATCTGACACTATATACTGTAAATTATGAGTGTGAAAATGTCATAGAATTAGTTCGAAGCATGGAAGAGCAGCCAGTGTTTAACATGTAGGCTAATTTAACTATAATTAAACAAATGAAGGATAAAACAGGTATTTTCCAGTTGAAAGCGTCTTTACCCTCACATTAATGTAAAGTCTTTCAGATAAAATGACAGGTTAAGTAGACCAAAAAAATGTTATAGGAATCAGTGTCAGACATTGTACACCTGATCCACATGAACCTGATGACCTTTTGCTGTGAGCTCAACATCTTTCCCTATTTTTTATCTTTTTTTGTCTTGCTTGTGTTTTTTTAAATGTATTTTTTTATTGCAGTATACTAGCACATTTGTTTGTCCAGACTGTCCTGATTTCACAGCCAGCCTATCAGTCCAACCCCATGCATCCAGACTGAGATGAACTCATTATGGGACTATAGAACTTGCCGTGTTATCTGATCCCTAAATCTGATCTCTCCACTGTTCTTTATTGAGTTAACTTTTTGCTGCCTCTGAACCTTTTAATAAATGTGTAATGAAACTGAGACATCGAAAACAATCAGTTGACAAAGGAATTTGGGCAGATAAGAAGTGATAGACATAAAAAAAGATAAGTATTGTTCATTTAAAGGGTTAGTTCAGCCAAAAATCAATATTATGTCATTAATGACTCACCCTCATGTCATTCCAAACCAGTGAGACCTCCGTTCATCTTCGGAACACAGTTTAAGATATTTTAGATTTAGTCCGAGAGCTTTCTGTCCCTTCATTGAAACTGTGAGCTCAGTATACTTTCCATGTCCAGAAAGGTAAGAAAAACATCCTCAAAGTAGTCCATGTGACATCAGAGGGTCAGTTAGAATTTTTTGAGAACGAGTCAATCTTTCGTTCGTTATCTGGCTCGGCTCGGTGTTCATCTTCAGTTCTCTCTTCACAGCAGTTCAGTGTAGTGTTTGAGTAAATGAATTACTCCGGGATATTGGTTTGTTTGAACTCAGAGAGAGTTTAAGCCACATTAAACAAGTTAACAGCTTAAGTCATTTGTGGATTAATGCTTATTGGAGACGATTCGGTGAACTGGTTCAAGAAGAACCGGTTAAATCGAATGATTCGTTCACGAACCGGAAATGACAAACTGCTTTGTTTTGAAATCGCTCACAACAGCCACGGAAGAGAACACAATGCTGAATAAAGTCATAGTTTTTGCTATTTTTGGACCAAAATGTATTTTCAATGCTTCAAAAAATTCTAACTGACCCTCTGATGTCACATGGGCTACTTTGATGATGTTTTTCTTACCTTTCTGGACATGGAAAGTCCTGCACTGATGGGGGCTAATCCCCCCAATAATTAGAAATCACTAAACCATTTTCTCAAATATTGCCTAATCGAGAGAGAAAGAGAGAGAGAGAGAGAGAGAGAGAGAGAAAAATGGAAGTTGCATGTATTCGAGTCTGTGCGTTTATCTTTTTAGAACGAGTTTACTTAAAAACAGCGATTGTATCCTCTCGTCGCTGGAAAATATAATGTAGCGATTCAGTATTTAAACTGTATTTAATGAAAGTCGCGGGCAGCGTTGACAAGTTTATTTTCTCCTGGATGTGTGAGCTGCACGATTTCCGATGTGTGTGTGTGTGTCAGTCAGCAGCTCATTAATACAGAACGATAATTAAAGGCTCTAATGTACACCAGCACACCTGTATATGTGTGTATTGTAAGAGCTAGACGACGAATGATGACGTGTGACGGCATAGTAGTGGTATCCCAATCCTTAGGGGAATATTTTCTCCCCTACCCCTTGACCCTCTGTTTCAAGGGACAAGGGGAAGGGGTAGGCGGAGGGGTAGGGGAAGGGGATATAAAGGGTGTATAAAATAGAATCGGGATTGGGCCTAAATCTCCCACTAGAGCAGTCTCTGGAACAATGCAGAGACATAATTCATTCTGTTATATGATTTTAAAATAAACATTGCAGAATTCTAGGAACTTTATCATCATGAAATTAAATATTGGGGTATAATTTATACATAATTTTGTGTGCTATCTGGGTCACGGTATCTGAGAGGACCATGCATGGTCGTTCAAAGCACGTTCAGTATGAGCGCTACACACAGGGTTTTAATATATGGGGTGAATATATAAATATTACATAGAAATATATAAAATTATATTTTTTCCTACTTCTCCAGATACAGACAGGCCCGGTTCCAGAATCAAAACACTAAGGGGGCTTCTGAAATAAGTGAGATTACTGTATTCTTAATGTACATCTCTTCTGACATATTTTTGCCCTGTCCATTGAGTGTATGGTATAATCACTAAACAGTGTACCTTATTTTAGTTTATCGCTATTTCCAAAAGTTCCGTAATAATCAATGAAGCGCTACCTGCTCAGTGAACTTGTTATTTAAATAGTTTTTAGATAGTGTTATAATGAGAGACTCCCGAGCGTGCACCACTGATCAAAACTGTAGTGTTTTGAGCGGTGAATTGATTCTAACGAAAATGCCTCAGCTTAGCCATTGTGTTCAAGAAATAAACAGAAATGTCAGTGATTGTTCAATGCTACAAAAACACGCTGAAAATAGAAACCTTTGAAGCTCTCCAAAGTTTAAACACAAATACACACTGGATCGCCTGGAAAATATGTTTTGCCAGTATATCCTATTTTTACAGCTTCAACTGAGGTGCTCTTGCTTTCATTTCGTTCACCCTAACTGGCCCTGGATACATTTAAATGCAACGAAATATGTAATAATGTAATGTTTTTAGGCGTGAACAAATATGAAGATCACAAAAATATCTAAGCCAAATGTTTTCATAAAGCAATACAAATATTTTTTTTTCTTTCCTATTCTCAGTTTTCTTGTGCTATTCCTCTCTGTCTCCTTGCCCAACTTTGTCTCAGCAAAAAAACAAGCTGTAATTGGACACCCCCACTGGGAACATGCAGCAAGAGTAGACGAAAATGCAGGCAGGATCAATTTGTGGGAGGATGAGGCTGCGTCAGGCCGGAGGAGAGAGGGATGACCTGCAGAACGGAGAGGAGTCGTCTCCTGCTTGTACATTGTGTGGCCTTTTAATGTACGATAGGTTTGCATTTTGGATCAATTATTATCACATTAATAAGACATGGTCATTGAAAACACTATATATGCATTGGATCTAATCACTAGGATTTAGCTCATTATATGGAATATATGTAACAACAAAAGAAGTGTCTAGTGGATAATTTTATTTATTATTAGTTTGCCAAAGTCTTTCAAATGTGATCTAGTAACAAACATCAATATCTACTTGCACATAACCTTAATACTAGATACTGGTGTATTAAGCAGAGCTACAGCTGTTGTTCTTGTTGCTGTGTACTGAACTAAACACCTGTACTAAAAATACAAAAACTCCTTTCACAAACACATGAAAATAAAACAAGATTTTTTTGGACTGCAACAGAGCTCACCTGCTTCCCTCCGGCCTGGGGGCTTCATGTTGAGTTCCTGTGTAAGTTCTGTAAGCAACACACAGATACACTGTTATTTCTGAGCCTTTTTTTTACATTTTAAAAATGATACATTCCAGAATCTTTATAGATCATGTCATAAGTTCTAAATTAGAATTTATTTGATTTGATTTAGCATTTATATGATTCAATTAATTGTTTAGTGCATAAAATGTCCCACCCTACATTTATTATTTCATTTGGTGTTCATAATAAGTGTTTATATTCGGACTATTTTAGATTGCTTCAGGGGTACCGCGGCGGAGTAACCCAGTACCTTTGTGATTCTTCATAGACATAAACCGAGAGAAGTAGCTCCGGCTACAATGTCCTTCCGCAACACGCAAGCAGTTCTGTTTGTTAACCGCTAGAGCGTCAAAAGTTACCGACTGCAGCTTTAAATTGTAATACAGTACTATTTTTAACATAGTGTTGACAATATAAATGTTGAGTATGATTTTAAACACATTTTAAAAACAGTTTTGAATGGTAGTGTATATGTCAAAGGGTTGCAAATGAAAAACTGATTTCCTGAGAAACTGAGAAAGCTTTAAACTAGCATGATTGGTTGCTCTACAGGGCAAAAGAGCAAAGAGATGAATATGCAGTGTGCTGGTCTTTCTGCGCTAGCTGGCTCAGCACATTTCCAGCGATGTTCAGGTAGAAAGGCCGTGTCCTATATTACTGAGAGTATAAACACAACCCTGCACTGACAGGAAGATATTGACCCATGGTTCATTCTGTGGAGCCTGTGCAACTAAGCAAAGTAACGTAACCCTGCTCTCCTCTGCACTGGATCTGTGCATCTAGGGCATGGCAACACAATTCATTTGCATGCTAACCTTATATTTGGAATGACATCCAATTAGATGTGATTTATGATAAATGAAATGTTTCTCAATTCAGTTATGTGCGTTGTTTCTTGTGTGTACAACTACTCAAAATCAAACGCAGGAGGCTGTACTGTGAATAATCATGACACAAACCTGTACAGCGTTTCTGGAGGGACAGGATCTCCAGATGTAGTCCATGCAGCAGAGACAGTTGCTCGTGTCTAAGGAACACAATGCTCCTCTCCACACTGTCCACCTGCTGCTCCAGCGAGACCCCCTGTAAGCCCTTCACCACACGAAACACAGGGATATTTTATAGTATATTTGTTAGTTGTCTAGGTAATTGATTAGCTCCACCCCTTTGTTATCTTGTTAACCTGTGTGTATATATACCCCGGTGTTAGCCGTAGACTTTGTCAGTTGTTGTCTTTGCTATGTTGTAGCGTGTTTTCCTTTGCCATGTTCTCCCTGTGTTCTTGTTTCCTTTTTATGCCCTGGATAGATTACCTCTTGTTTTATTAAACCTCACACTGCTAGCATTGGGATCCTGCCTTTCCTCTTCCATGCATCCACCTGCTACAGTTTCAGTCATGTAAAGGTATGAACAAAACAATTAATAAAAGACGTAATGTTATATTTACCTCAAGAAAGTTGACCAATGTTCATAGTTTGTTAGTTAGCTAGAAAAAACACTAGAAAGGAGCTTATTTGCTTAACCTGGGGCCCATTCTTCGTACGTCGCTTATTACATCCGAGATCAAATGACACATCCAAGATGATATCATCGTGCTAATCATGATCCGGCTAATTGGGTTCTTCGAACACACCTGTTGTGTATGATTAGTTTTGCTGGATTGAGTTATCTGAGATAATTGCGCGTTCATGTGTTGGCTAAAAAGGGGATATGTATCGATACTCGAAACCATGATCAGCAGTGCAGCGATTGGCTGGTGGCAAGACGGCAATGTAATGACGTCATATAATTTAAAATGACACCCGACGAAAAACTTGACAAATTTCTGGACTTTTATAAGGAAACAGCCAAGCAAACAAAACTACATAAATGTTATAATAGATACATGAAACAGATAATAGATGCATGTTTTTATTTTATTAGAATTTTTTTCATGATTCCCAATTATTTATATTCGCAATTTATAATAGTTGTACAGTCTTTACATTTTTATTTCAGTGTAGAAATTATCTATTCATTTCATTTTATATTTGGACAGATTTGTTACGTGACAGCATTAATGAAAGTTTCTTAAGGGTCAATATCATGTTATCTGCATCTCCTGCACTCCATCAAGCCACTCTTATAATAGCAGTCATCACTCAAAATAATGCACCACTCTATTATCTGTATAGCATGTGTGTAAGACTCTAATACAATTATGAAGTAATAATTTTATGACAAATAAATATTTCAGTGAGTTAAACTGGCTGTGTCTATAGTAGGCTGTTATGGACTACACAGCATTTTTATATTATTTTTAAATAATTTTTTGAATGATTATTATTTTATATTATTGTCCCTGGATCAGTACGATACACTTGTAATTAAGTAGCGGTGGTAGCAGACATATTTTGAGTATCAGTTCTGGTTGAAAAGAAGCGATCTAATCCTGTTTACATGAAATAAGCCTGCTCCCGAGCAGGTTTAAGCTTACGGACCTGTTGCTATGACAGCAGCTCCGGGATGAGCTTCGAAGAACCAAATGATCCAAGATCACGCCAAATCGTCAACATTCAAATCCAGCTAACTGAGTTAGCGACGTATGAAGAACGGGCCCCAGTTCATTATTCATGAATGCCATCGGTCATGTCGACAAGTTCTTATGAAAAAATACCATGTGTGAATTATGATAATAATATTGTGATATTTTCTGAGATGGTTATCATACAGTGAAAATATTATACTGTTATAACCACTGCTCTATACATGTCATATCATATTTTCACTGTATGAAAACCATCTCAGAAAATATCACAATTTCACAGTGTCACAGTATATGGTATCATACAATGTAATTTGATATTGATAAATTTGTAAATATTTCAGGTGCACGTCAGATTTTCTAGGTAAAAATCCATTAGTGGAAAAAAATTCTGTAAACTATGGGAACCCTCTCATTTGGTACATAAATATAATATTACTATTACAATTATGAAAATAATACCTAAAACATATTACATTCATTTTATACTTATCATATTTACTAATTATATATAGGCTACTATATTCACACTCAAATAAATATGCTGTACAGCATACAGTACAAACATTTACATTGCACACAAGGTCAACAAAATACAAACAAACAAAATGGCAATAAAAGTGACAAAATGTGACTGAAATTGAAACGGTGATGCAAAGATTCTGCTTTTATTGATGTATTTGTTTGTTTGTTTTGTTTAATTTTACAGTATCTAATAATATATTCCAATAACCATATTATATTATTTTAGGTATATGTCGGTTATACAAATAGTCACATAAACTGTTGAGTTGATGCTAATTTCAATTTATAGGTAACAGTATGACTCAATAGAGAATTTATTTTAATAAATTCTTTACATTTCAGAATTTTACATCAAAGATCAAAGAAAAATGCACTTAAATAAAAAATATATTTAAAAAAAACGTTTTTTTTTTGCATATAGTTCTATTGACAATTCATTGTTTTGACAGTAACATTGATGCATTCATAATACATATTTTCCACTTAATAAAACCAGTTATTTTGGTTATTTAACACATTTTAGGTATCTTTACAATATATATATATATATATATATATATATATATATATATATACTTACAAATTATATACATTTTATCATTTTCACAATATTCTTTAAAACAATTGTTTTTTTTATGGATAATTTGATCATTCGGTTTCAACATGATCTTAAGGGATAAAATGTTAAACGAAACTTCTGACCGTTATTGTGCTTACTATAAACACTCACAGATGTGAAACAGACACGTGTAATACTACTACATCATACTGTAAAACATTTAAATGTAGCTAAGTAAGCTCCTGATTAGTCACTCTTTCCCATATAACATGGCCATAAAAGCCTTTGATATAACACTGCGCATATTATCCAACACTCACCGTATTTTCCATTCTCGTGGCTTATATTATTGGTATCCAACAGATGATATAAGGTTATAATGAAGAGAATGAACGTGCTCCTTCACTTCCACATCTCTGCCCTTCAAAGAACCGACCCATGAACATATAGGATGACGACATCTTTAAAAAAGATCAATACGCATCTCAAAGGGAGACTTAAAGACGGATCTGCCCCAGAATACCGGGAGAGGTTTCGCGAGAAAGACGAGATTTCAATCCTTCGTTCTCTTGGCCAACGTGCAGTTGTTGTATCACGCAATGTCACGATCGATTAAAGTGATCCCGACGTTTAGCAGGCACAAGAGTGCTCGTGCGTCCTGCGTCTGCTGAATGGCATCATCCTCATCATCGCGATGACAGCCGGCAGGAAGCGGTTCCTTTAGTACCAGAGCAATGATGCGACTGATGAAGAAACATCGATGCTCCGAGCTCTCCACTGCACATCCCATTTATAGATCCCATCTCAAACGTGCATCTCAATCGCAGATTCAGCTAAGGTGCCTCATGTATTACAAATAAACTGAGCTGAAGTACAGCTGAATTATAGAACGTTTAGTTCCAGTCCTCGAATTTGATTGGCCGAGCGTCGTTCCAAGAATATTTAATTAGCATATGGACCGTTCTCTGTTTGTATAACTCGAACCAAGAGTATGTGTTTTGACTTGATTTATTTTAAGTTGATTTTTTATTTTATTTTTAGATTGTTGTTATGTATTATATGCATTTTTCTAGCCTTGTACTGTACGTGAGCAATGCGGAGTGAAAGCGGAGTGAAGTTAATCTGGAGCAAGGAGTGTTTGATGTTTGTCTCGAGCCACAATATCTGGAAGCGCTCTCTATATTCCCTCATTTAACTATTTACTATTCCCCTATATAGCAGATGTAGTTAAATCCACGACATGTGAAAGGAGTCATAATCAGGGGCGTTGCACAAGATCCAGGGCCCTATGCAGTCCTGATGGGATTTTCTGGACCTTGACAGTGTATTTACTTGGACAGTCACAAGAAGGGGCGCTGCACAAGATCCCGGGCCCTATGCAAAGGCAGTCCCCCCGCTTGAAAATATATATTCCAGACTTTTCAAGGGCCCTCTCTTCCTTTGGGGCCCTGGTAATCAGTACTGGTCACAAGCCTCCCGGTTTTCATCCAAAATATATTAAATTGTGCTCTGAAGACAAACAAAGCTTTTATGGGTTTGGAACGACATGGAAGTAAGAGATTAATGACAAAATGTTAAATTTTGGGTGGAGTGTTGCTGTAGCTCAATTGGTAGAGCATTGCGCTATCAAGCGCAAGGTTGGGGGTTCGATTCCCCGGGAAAACATGATAGGTAAAAATGTATAGCCTGAATGCACTGTAAGTCGCTTTGGATAAAAGCGTCTGCTAAATGCATACATTTAATTTAATATAATTTCAATTTAAGTCAGGTACACTCTCAGAAATAAAGCTACAACAGCTGTCACTAAGGCGGTAACATTACCTTTTCAAAAGGTACATATTTATACCTAAAGGGTCCTATTGGTACCTTAAAGGTACATATTAGTACTTAAAATGTATATTAGAACCCAATAGGTACAAAAGTGTACCTTTTGTAAAGGTACTGCCCCAGTGACAAGTTTTGTACCCTTATTTCTGAGAGTGTAGCTAGGAACACAAAGTCATAGGTAGCTTAATGTTATTGGTGATGACAAAATAACATATTTACATATCATTAGTGTCGGACAGAAACGTAAACCGGCCCAAAAGCACTACCATTTTCAGGAAATGTAAAAACACTTAAAAAAAACGAACATAAAAATAATAAACATTACATCAAGAGTTGGTATTGGGTTTATGTATAATCAGACACTAAATGTGCCTTTATAATATTAACATTTTATGAAAATCAAGCTCCGGTGGAGTAACGAGGTGTTTGACCAGTGAGTGATGGCAAGATTTGTTTTGGTTGTCCTTTGAACGGCCCTTTTTGTAAAACCACAAACAGACTTAAAGATGACCAATGGCATTGATTTAAAATAATAATAATAATAATAATGAAATATAATATAGACACTTTTATAATTTTTAAAGGCACACCTGAAAACCTGTCAGGGCACAATGGTCGGGAAACACTGCTTTAGAGCAAACCTAAATATAGACTAAATTGTACCCCAATTTTTGTCTAAAACATTATGTGATCTGAAAAAATAATAAACCGTAAAAAACAAAAGTGTAGCTACACAAGTTGTTTAATGTTATATAAATCGAAGTATTATCAAGTATTATTCAATATAAAGTATATTCCCAACTTTTCAAAACAATAACCTCAAATAAAGTATTAATAACATTTTATTTCACAATTTACAATATAAAGGTCATATACAAATTACTTTGATATTAATTACAAAACAATTAATCCAAACAAAAATAAAAATGCTATAGACATTTTAGATACAATTGTTTAAAACTTAAAATGATTAGACTAGCTAAAACAGCAAGGGTAAAAAAATAAAGTGAGCGAATGGAAAATACCAATTTCCTTTAATTTTGCTCCCTTGGATGTTGGCACATATCTTTTTCCAGCTGTGATTTTTTTTATTTCGGCTTTGGAAAACACTGCAACACTATGCTCAAAAATAAAAATCAGATCCACAATCCAACACTTGCTTATCTTTCACCAAACACAGTACAGAATTGCACTCTCAAGTGAAGAACAACCGCATTGCTAAAATGATCTTTAAAAAGTCACATCGGTTTTCTCTCAAAAACAAAAATGTATACCCCATATACACTGAGATACCAGTTACCTCACTAAGGAAGCAAATATACAAGCACAGTCTCAATATGAAGCTGCCAACAAACCTCAAAAGTTTTGCCATTTCAGTGCACATTTTTCTATTTTTCACTTGCTTGCTAAAAGTCATTTTAATTTCAATGCGAGTAGCTTTTTTTCCCTTAGTTATTTATCCCTCCTTCAAACAGTAAAAATAAGGCAGGAGTACACCAGATTAAAATGCAATTAAACATCATGAATAAAAAATAGTTTTGTGGCACAAGTCGGTGATGCTACATGTGGTTTCAGAGTGTAAACTTTCCCGCCAGACAGACAAGCCACTAATGCCCAATCAAATTAGAATTAGAATTCAGTCTACAATCTCAATGGCACAGAGTACATAAAGCAGCTAAATAAATGCCTTGACTTTAGTACACCTGACCAGGACCTTTGTTTACCACCAACAAAATCACAACATATTTTTCCATCATTCATTTTGTTCTCAAAAGCTACCTTTTTTTTTTTTTTGCAATTTGCCTCCAACCATTACAATCAATGACATGAAGTACAAATAAATTACAAAAAATTCAAAATTAAACAAAAATAAACAAAATTACAAACTTTTATTTTTTTTAAAAAGGTTCATCGTATTTAAATCAAAATTAGTTCCGCTTTAATCATCGCCTCTTTTATTAAATAATAGCATAATCGCACATGAGGTCACTGTTGTGTACGTGTGTAGTGCCACCTATAGGCATGATTTGTGCAACAACGATCCTGTCAGATCTCAAACCCCACATGTATTGTTCAGTTGTAATGACATGTAATGAGCAGGAGTGTTTCAATCCTGATAGCTGTTGTGAAGACTCCAGCATCAAGATTCTGATTCTCCACTTAAAGGGTAACAGATCAACTGAGAATAGTGGTATTCATCCACAAGGTAAAACTACAGTCATGTTTACCCCAACCTTGCAGAATACAGTACTTCCTGTTCATGGTCACTTCATTAATTATTTCTAGTCAGTACAGAGAATTTAAACTAAAAACAAGCTGTAATGGAATTCCATCAGTTCACCAAAAAATGAAATACCAGTCATCGAATCTATAATAGGGCTTCAAAAGACTTCAAATATATCAAATGGGCAACTGTTACATGACTTTTATGATGATGTTAGAACTTGACAGCCCAAGTAGCAATACACTTTCATTACTTTGTATGAAATAGAGCAGCAAGAACAAAATGTCTCCAGTTGTGTTCCACAGAAGAGCTTTTTCATTTGCATGAACTGTCCATTTATAAACCGTATAGAATTAGGATGCTACTGCTACAAGCTCATGAGGTAGCAGCTGTAGGTGTTAGAGGCTAGAAAACAGTTTTAGCTTAGGTTTTAATAAATAAACCAAGCTCTCAAATCTCAACATAAGCATATGATTAGATTAAAAGAAGCAGATCAAGTTCATTTGAACTTATTACATTATAACATAAGTTTTGAGCCATTGGATATATCATGCATGTGTATTTAAGCATCAAGTTGCATGTATAAACATATGTCGTCCATTATTTTACACATCTGTAAACCTGACAACAGCCATCATAAAAAGCTTAGCACAGCTTGAGGTCTACGTGAGTTTAAGTAAAGGTGCCTAGAACTTCGGTCTAGTTGACAATCAGGTGTTGCAGGAATGAAGTCAGCGCGTTGAAAAAGACATTTTCCCCAAAGTGAGGGAATGGTGACGATGAGCGGATTTGGTTGGAACTGAAACTAGAGTGAGAGGAGTCCGCTTCCTACATTTCTTTTTCCTTCTCTTTGCTCACCTCCTTCTCACGGCTAGACTTCATGAAGTCACTTCTCATCAGACGGTAAAACAGCACAATGTTCATGGCAGTCATGATGGCCAGACCCACGCTGCCGATGGTGTAGCTGACCAAGGGGATGAGGTCACGATTCAGCACCAGCCAGCGGGTCATCCAGGCCAGAGTGTTGATACGAAACACTACATAGGTGCCCAGGTTTATCATGCTGTTGACTCGGTAAAATGTACTTTTGGCCAAGCTGGCCATGCGGAGCACTTGCCTCAGGTGCAGAAAGATTGAATTGATCTCCACCAACAGAGCCACCACTGCAAAACCCACATACCTATAGGTCAACACCGAGATCCCGAAACAGGTGATCACCTGCAAACAAAAGAAATTGAGATGCTTTATTAACAGCAATGCACTAAACATTTGCCATGGAAAACTTTCAAGTAATAGTTCATTCCAAAACAATTTTAAACATTAAAAATCTAAATATGATTATGTTTAAAACCTATTTTAAACATTGGATTCAATATTCCATTTGTTTCCAGAATTTTTGGTTGCATTTCCACAGCTGCCCATGAATTTTAAGTTCACTACATAGATTACATTATTTATCCAACTTATTACAAACATTACCTTCAACAAACAATTAATTATTCATCGTAACATGATTTTTTAAAAGCATTTTTAAAGATGTTGTTTGACATGTTCATTCATCTGTAGGAAGTCATTAGGTTTAAATAGGCCAATTAAATCATACACAGACTAATGTGCTTAATTTCAGCAGCAACTCTTTCGTCTTCTCAACATTAATCTGCTGGGAGGCAAAAAGAAAACAAATGAGCTTGTGTTCTGTATCATCTGACTACAGGCTGAGGACAGGAATACAAAGGCTCCGTTGATCAATCCTAAACGCAACATGACAACAACCAAAGCCATCACCATGAGTGACACGAATCCAGCTGGAGATCTACAGTTCAAACAAACCCTAGTAAAAGCTTTGGTCAAGATTACTAACAGAGCAATCGTGATTGCGACCTTGATTTTGGAAGTGTAAGCATTTATAATAATCCTTATAAAGAGTCCTAAACCAAACCAACAAGCTCTGAGAACTCCCAGAAAAAAAAAAAAAAAAAGTTGATTTAAAGCACAGAAGTATGTAAACATTGTGACTATGTGACATCTTTTAAAAAGATAAACTAAAAAGATAAAAATATTTACTTTTGTATAAAATGTACATTGATAAAGTAACTTATGAAAAATTTAGAAAATCTTTTTATTTTTATTTTTATAAATTTTCATCCAAAAGAAAAATGTAAAACGTTTTTCTAATCTTCCACTAGGTGGCAGTCTATGCCTAACATTACAAAAACATTATGAAAAGTGTGCATATATTAATCTGAACTATTAAGCAATCAAAAGCTCCTACTTACACTTATTAATGCAAAACTAATATGGAGCATTTAGATTTCAAATTCATTAAGACATTTTCCTCTTGGTATCTCATTTCCATGAATCCCTAACCAAAAGGCAGTCAAATATAAAAACAAATCAAAACCATGAGAAACTTAAAGAACTATTAACTACTAACTTCTGTAATTTATACAGTTTTATTAAAGTTTATGAAACATGTACAATGGCAAATCCTCTACCAGAACCATTAACTCCTTTGGTAACAGGACATGATTCACTGGTTGCCCAGATGAGTCTGCAATGCAACCCTGTTCACATGACACCCGGCTGGTCCTTGTGGTGAGGAATGTCACAGCAGGACCGCCAGTGCCTCTCTCAGTAGGCATGAAGCAGGCAAGTAATGTATAATGGCTTTTAAAAGCTTAAAATTCAAACATCTCTTTATAGCAATATGTGGCATGTATGCGCCATTCATAAAGCAAAGCATGACAGAAGCTGACCATGCATTCTGCTATGTGGACCGTAAACACAGAGTTTGCTTTACAGTGTCTAAAAGTGGTCTGCAGTCAGATCACTGACTAAAAACGGTTACAACTGAAAACTGTTGGTTTAGCAGGACTGTTAGCTCGGTGAACATGATTTATGTAAATCATATAAAGACGCATGATTACCACATAAGATTTGTGTCCTCAGTCTCATGACTGAGAGGATGTTGACCTTTGTCTTTGCCTTGGTGAGGTCAACATCTCCACTTACACAACTGAATAAATCTTTGAACATCACAAACAAACCCGTTATCTTTAGGAGACCCTATCTCTCCTTAAGGTGACAAGAACACCATAAGGAAGTGATCAAAGCCTGATGAGAATAAGTGGATGAATAGATTTCATATTACTAAATGAAAGTGAAATGCAAACAAGACGGTCATCTACACTAAATGAGGTCAACAGGTGTTACAAAAGACATCAAAAACAAAAACTCAATATTGTACCATTTGTAATATTTGAATGTCAAGTGTAATAAAGAGATAAAACACTCTTCAACTTCCTTCTCGGCCTTAAAAAGAAAATAATCATTGACAGAAAAAGAGCAAAGTCTTCATGTCATATACATCACATAACATGATGCTTTATGTGAACAGTTGTGTCCCTGCAGCTCCTGGTTGAACATAGCGCTCACGACGGCATAGGGTCCATTCTCAGTGAACACATATACTGATTAAATGTATATTTTATTGTAAATGTATAGTACACTTCTATCCAGTAAGGATGTTTTAAATTGATGTGATAGATTTAAATTGACATTAAGGATTTATAATGCTACATAAGTTTAAATAAATGCTGTCCGTTTAAAATTTCTATTCATCAAAGCAGCCTTTAATAAGTGATATTATAACAGTAGTGCATATAATGGCTTTGAACCTTTACAAGATGCTTGAATAAATATGATAAGAAAATTATCACAAAAGTAGCACAAGATACTTTTACACTTGAAATCAAACTAAACAACTTCTTATAAAGCTGCTTTCAAATCTATACAAATAAATGACTTCACAAAAAACAATCCACTTCAACGTACTGCTGCAGACACCAACAGAACAATCAACGTGAATATGAATTAGCCAGATTATTCTCGTAATCCATCTGCAGTCATGCGAAATAATCTTATTCACTCACACACACAAAGCCCAATAAAGTTGGTAAGCCAAAGCGTAGGAGCAATAAAAAAAGCACATGCAGATCACATCTGAATTTTTTTCAATACTATTGTGCATAAAAAGTACTACTGATCCAATAACAACAGTCACACACAAAAAAAAAAACTACATGGGAGACATACAAATGGCATTTGGCACGGGACCAAAAAGGCTCCTCCTGAGGAACTGGATGGGGGGGGGGGGGATACAGCAGTACCAGTCTCAAACCAGTTAAACAGGTGAAACTCATTCAGAACAATTTGCCAGCAGGCCTAGTTGATCAGCATGTGATAAATACTGAAGCTCAGTGAGAAATAGAGTGCAGATGCCAATGGCTTCAGACCACATGAGGTGATGAAAGAAGAACAGACAAGTGCACTAACAAGAGATGACACATGCTTTGTTGAAGATAAACATGAACACACACACATATATATTTACCAAAAAAAAATGTATTCTGTCATTTTTACGATGATTTAAGAATAAAAACACCATAAAAGAGGACCATCCAAATTGTGCACAATTTACATTACTTATAAAAGATTGTGTTGAAAGGATTTAATTCAGCAAGAATGCATTAAACTGATTGAAAGTAATAGTAAATACATTTATAACATTAACCTAAACCTAATAATAACCAAAATAATGACTAACCTAACTCAAATTTGTTTGTTCCTCACACAAGGTGATCATATAAATGGTGAGAAAACAGGAGAACTGTGTCTTTAAGTGTTTTTTTTTATATAAACAAATACAGTGCAGCGGGTCTGTAAGGCAGATCCTCCAGATTCCAATCCCAGTCTAAGAACAGACACAAACACAGAAAGCAGAGCCACCCATTTAAAGGCATCTGAGAGCGAGGAGGGGCCAGAGGGTGTGAGAGAGAGTGAAACTGGGCTGGGACATGAAGCTGAAGGTGGAGTGGGTATGTGGAAATATAGCCATATGAAATAAAGGTTGAGAGACGTGAACTCAACGGGTGTGGCACAGTTTAACAGATAAAAGATGGATGAATATGTGAGTGTGTGTTTATGAGTCCAACATTCTCATGAATCATTGATGATTTTTAAGATTGTGAGATGAGGGTTGAGCTGGGACAATCTTGAACATTCACAGTATTTTCGCAATGAATTTGTCATTAAACAACATCATGAATATTACAACGATTTTAATTTATTTACCCATTAAGTTTCCTAAAAAAGGTTGTCGTTTGACTAGTTTCACAATTCTGCTTGGTCCTGTAACTATGAGAGCATTAATTGAAACAATCTTTTCAGATGAACTCTGATTCAGCTGCATCATTTTAAAAATGCCCCCATGTGAGATATTGTACTTAACTAATTAAACATATTCAGTTGCAACGGTTAAAATTTTTTTCCTCCCCGACAAACTGACAAACAATTAGCAACAATTCTACACAACCTACTGGAAATAGGTCTATTTAATCTCCACAATCTAAGACGCCAAGAAAAAGCACTAATCTTTTGTGGCCGGAGGAAAATGGGTCAATAAATTGATTTAATAAAGTTCTAGAAATAGATACTGTGAATGCAAATGGATAATTGGAATGGAAATAAAGACTATAAAGTGTAGGAGATACTGACACTCTTATACCCATCCCTCTTGTAAATGATAATGATGAGCTTTGTGGAGATGTTTACTCAGTCATAGTCAGGACAAAGTCCACATCCTCACCCTGACAAGACAGGTTAAACATGACATGACCCTGAGGAAGGCAGGTTTGGGTCAGTAAAACCCCATAAATCCCTGGTCATAGAATAACAGGACCCAAAAAATAAATAGAAACACAACTGTTTAAACTTTTGGGATTGGTTTGGGATTTTCTTTTAAAAGGTAAAAAAAAAAAAAAAATTGATCAAAAGTTAAGTAAAAACAGACATATTGTGAAATATGATTGCAATGCAAAATATTTTTTTACTTACACAACCCTCTTAATTTGCGAGTAAATCACTCACATATATGACATATGCCCCGTTTCCACCGCAGGAACTTTACCCAGGAACTAGGGACTTTCGCCTGGTACTCTGTGTGTTTCCACCGCAGGAACCAGGAACTAAATAAAGTTCCGGATAAAAAAAATGCCCCTCAGAAAGTCCCTGCTGGCGAGGTGGTACTTTTTCCAAAGTTTCGGAACTTTTTGGGGCGGGACTTGGGCACTAAACATCCTGATTGGTTGAGTTCACGCAGCATTGGTTGAGTTCAACCACCATTTATTCGGATCAACATTTTTAAAATATTACTGTTATTGTGTCATGAAATGTAATTTAAAAAGTATTTCAGGTGAGAATGTAGTTGTTTAAAACTCAAATCTGTGGTTTATTTATAAAGACAGCGCCTATTTTCGCCGATCTCAGAGACGGTCAGCTCCACGCAATCAGCGAGAGCTCAGTGATCATCTATCCGCCGAGAAGCAGCCTCACCTCGGCTAGACCTTCTGATGTGTGCCGCTGGCTCGGATTTCTCTTTAGTGGTTAAACAAAATATAATTCAGCTGCGGGGTAAATCTAACAGGTTTTCTTTGGTCTGTATTCAATTTATCTATATGTTAAAATGAAAATAAAAAAGGCAAATTTATATAATATTTCGTTTCATTGTTATGGCTGTGTATGTATATATATATATATATATATATATATATATATATATATATATATATATATATATATATACACATCCCTGAACTAAGTACATTTCTGCAGCTGTTCTTATGTTAAAATGAAAACGAAAGGATGCAGTGGTATTTGATATCCTATTTCTTTTTATTGTAAAAATACAGAGAGGAAAATTGCAGTAGCCATGGTCAGCTGACTGAAGTTATCAAGTACACTGCTGTTTACAGATTTACCGGACTTGTTCGTCGCAGACATCACACTCCTGAGACGAATGCACAAAGTCTGAATTACCGAGGAGGATGCACATCCAAAATCAGCGTACTTTGTATTGAGAAACGCACGCAGAGCTACGTCACCAGTCTATTTGCCTAATCTTCCCGGTACTTTACACCGCGGTGGAAACGCAGAAAGCAACAGGTCTGGGGGGAAAAAAGTTCCTGGGAAAAAAGGTTCCTGGTACAAATGTTCCGGTTAATTTCGGTGGAAACACGGCTTAAATCTTCATTCTGGCGACTAAATGATGTCTAATATTAGCCAATGGCTACTAAATTCTCAGCTTTTACTCGCCAGTGTGTGAGTTGGAGGCTAAGTAGGCCTATAAGTTTAGCACAGATATATTTTCACTCGCGAACACTCAGACTCTGGCTGAGGGCTTCAGAGTTTCACTCTCAGTCAAACAATCTGTGATATTTCTCAGTTCATCTCAAGGGATGCGCAGCGCACCTGTGTTTAATGTAGCCTACCGTAAACACTAGTGTGAAGGCGCACATCGCCATCTCGTTCTCGCTCTCTCACACACACACACACACAGAGAGTGAAAAAGAGAGAGTGAGTGAGTGAATTGACTCGCTACATTTAAACAATATTCTTTGTTGTATTTTCCGGTCAAATTAACGGCAATCCTATGGAATTCTTCAGCTTTTAAGAACAGCCGCGTTTTCAGGTAGTGGGTAGTGGGATTGCAAACGACAATCTCACTGGCTGGCGCTCACCTATTATCATACCCATTTTGATTTCAGCAAATCAGTTCTAGCTAAAGCACAAAACCTGATTTATATTCATGAATCCAGCAGCTCATTAACCCTTGATGGTAAAGCTGAATTTTTAGCATCATTACTCCAGTCTTCATTGTAACATGATCCTTCAGAAATCATTCTAATATGCTGCTTTGGAAATATTTAGTATTATCAGTGTTGAAAACAGCTGTACCGCTTTAATTTTTAATTTTAATTGGAAAAAATTAATTTTTGGAAACCACAATACGTTTTGTCAAGAGTCTTCAGTTGACAAAGCGTAAAAGTATTTGAATTAATACAGAAATTTCGTGCTAGTAAAAATATAAATGTGACTTTTGAACAATTTAATGCGGACAATTTAAACCACAAGCTCACCATGCCGACAGCCCAGGGAGGAGCCAAGATGTTGATGGCGTGACTGCCGACATCTGGGAGCCGACGGATGGATTTTTCCAGTCTCCAGTAATTCACCTCGATCCAGAACTGAGACTTCAGGGTCTTGTCATTGTGTGTGCAGGTGACAGACGAGATGACAGAAACTTTCCGTAAAAGTAAGAAAATCAAGGCTCGGCTGTGAATTTCACAGCGGAGTTCATTTTAGGTCTGGTAATCTGTCACCGATTGTTGCGAGGAAGACATAAGATGAAGAGTAATGTTCCAACACAAAGTTTAACGAGAGTAATCCAAATAACAGGCACACAGGCAGGGCAACACACACTTAACATGATGGTGACTGGACAATGAGTGACTGAAAAGGAACAACAGATTTTATTCATGTTTTGAGTGGTCCACTTTGGCCTAAATGTCTGCCATTCTTTTTATTTTATATTTTGCAACCTTATAAAGCTTTGTTTTTAAAATAGGAAAATAAGTTTGGCTTGTACTGCTCACACAACTTGCAAAATAGTAAAACTAACATGACAAAGGTTTTTGATAAAATTGCGAATTTTGATATATTTTTGCCATATTGCCGACCCCTAATTCATCATTTGGGAGCCATGCATAGCATCATGCATACACACATGCACAACACAGTTTCCATGGCAACAACATGTACTATGGCAGATAGCTCCAGATCCACTAGTAACTCAGACTCAAGGAATTGAAACGCTCTGAATCAAACAAGACCGTTCGCCTTCAGCCCTAAATCTCAGTAAGGTATACACCGAACCTGCCACAACCAAGTGTTTCTAGGTTGGCAGCATTCTTTTGTTTGCTATCGTCACTCACATCATGGTGAAGTTCACCTACATCTTCAACTACAGTGGAAAAATAAACAAATCAGATGAAGCTACTTCATACTTCAAGGAAGTTCCATTCAAAAAAATAAACAGGAGGTTCTCAGAATATAAATGGCATGTCTATTTTTTTGGCTGCTGGGAAGACTTATTTACAAGTGGGTTGTTTTTGCCCAGACAGCATGATGTTCTGGAAGGTTTGTTTAAGTAAGCACAAATACAGGTCTCTCATGATGTGGGAATTCTTCAGAGAGAACCCAGGGGCTTTAAGGTCTACAGGTTATAGAGGAAATTTCAAAGGGGTTTGCATTCAACGGGATGTCGTCTATAAGAGTCCTGGAGCATGAAAATGTGGACCAGATGCCTCTGCTTCTGTCTGGAAAATGCTGAATGCATGCTGCAAGAAGAGGAGGGATCCAGCAGCTACAAATACACTACAGAGCTCTGGAGCCAAAAGTGGTTCCCTCGCTCGTACACATTCTTTCCCTTTCATTCCTCCGCTGCCTCTTATTCTTTCCACTTCCCTTCCAACAGAACAGAGCTTGCTATTAACCTCTGACCTACTGTAAATGTATGCACTCTCCATTATCATTTGCTCAATAACTGAAGCCACACTGTGTATTAGATATCACTAATGTTGGTGAGCAAGCAATTGGTTAATAATTTTTAACAATTGTTACAATAAGATTTTACAAGAAATATTTTACAATGAAATTAGTCATTTGCAAAACATCTACCAGGTAAAGGCATAAGGGCAAAAAAAGAATAATAATAATAGAAAATATAACCGAATCAAATAATCAGATTAATTTCAGGTTCATTCTTAGGAGATGTTTACCATATACATCCAAACGTTGTATGGTTTCAGACATCAAAGAGGTCTGTCTGAATGCTTTTGGTTGTAATGGTGGTGCTTTAAAGTGATAAAAACATCAGAAAAGCAAAACTAGTTTGTTGAAACTTCCCTACTGTGTAGTTGCAATTATAACTGCATCACCATCCAATAAGGTACATAAAAGTGTAGAGGGACTTCTTACTACAATGGACTTGTTTACCACTTATGTTACTGACAACTTTATCCAGAGTACAGCTTCTTGAACAAGTCAGGGAAAGCCACAGGTTTTACACAGCAGAGCTGGATTATCAGGTTCTACAGAAAATGCAGAGGGCTGTAATTGAGTTTCCTGGCATGGAACCACTCAACTGCATCACTTTAGCGATTGAGTCAAATCTGTCAGTGAGCAAATACAATCACCTCAGGCTTTCTATGGATAAGTGAACAAACAATCACCCTTCCCAGACACTTGCCAAACCATCGGACTATTCCATTGTTTTGTATTTTTCCACTGATTGCATATCTGCATGCATGGTATGAATGACCACTAATAATGAATGAGACTTGAAGGCTTTAATTAGCAAACTCAATTCTTATAAACGAATGGGGGATGAGAGACATTTGCTTTCTGCAGCACCATTTCTGAGAGACCGGTTTAAAGGAGGGTTGTGGTAGTCCAAATACCAAAAATGTTATTGGGTCAGTGTGATGTTTTCCACAGAACCACCTCTGGAAACTTCAGCATGCGCAAAAGTGACAGCCAAGCAACCATTTTTAAGTTGTCACTTCTTACTATTCTGATATTTGAGAACACCAGTGTTTTTCCACTTCAACTGAATTACTATTTTTCCATACACGCACTTCCTCTTCACCTCAAATCAGACTTGATTTTATGTACTCTACCTTTCAAAAGTTTGAGATCAGTAAGGCTTTTTTTTTTTGCCAAGTGTTTTTTATTTTATACTGTATATTCAGCAAGATTGTTTTGAAAGAAATATTTTTATTCAGCAAGATACCTTACTTCATTGATCAAAAGCGACAGTAAAGACATTACAAATATATTAAGCAGCACAACTGTTTAACATTGATAACAGTAAATGTTTCTTGAACATCAAATCAACGAATTAAAAAGATTTCTGAAGGACATGTGACTGAAGATTGGAGTAATGCTTGCTGAAAACCCCGTTTTAACAATTCACAAGTTATTTTGTATTGTAATATTATACAATAGAACTGTTTTTGCTGTATTTTTGATCAAATAAAGATACCTTGGAGAGCATATGAGCCTTCTTTCAAAACCATTTTTCAAAATCTTACAGATTTATGAACTTTTCTAATGGTAGTGTGTATAATTAATGCATTAAATTTGAAGGTAAAATTACACATAGTCTGGATAGGGTGGGGCAAGACGTCCACACTGATCTTGAGCACATGATCTAAAGCTCCAATGATCTTTTAATTCCAAAAAAGAAGGCTTTCAACAGTTCAACATTTCGCCTGTAGACATTTTGATTCATGGAAAATAAAACATCATAATGGCATTTTTGGTGTGGCAAGACAGACGTTCAGTCCAACCTGATCCAGCAACAAAAAAGGTCTTTGTTGACAGGCTGCATTCCATTCAAACTAAGCAATCTAAAACAACGCTCCTCTTATTATTACAGTTTGGCTCATGATGAACAGTGGGGAAGGATGGGACAGGGTGGAGATGAGGGCGTCTGCCCGATTCTCACAGTACCATTAATAATCTGGCAGCATGTCCCCTTCAGCCACTTCACTGAATGAGATCTCAAGAAAAGGAGGGAACAACAGCAACAACAGAACCACAGAATGAAGCTGGCTACTTTACCAAGTGGTTATGCCACAGAACCCCAAAAGAACCAAAGCTCAGAAAACCTGCTGAACTCAATGCAAGTGTTTGGACAACGTCCTTCCTCATCCATTGCAACACAGCAGGATACACTGGCTGTGATAATTAATGCAAATGATTTTTTCAAAAGGCCTCGCTATAGACTTGTTTGTATTCTGTATCTCATCTATTCCACAAACATGGCAAAGACAAGGTGGTCAGACAGGTTGGCTATTTGAGCACACTGAAGAGGTGCAGAATCAGGTCTGTGTAGTTTTATTAGATGGATGAGTAATACAGAAACCTCTTCTGGAATGAAGTTACTGTTTACCATTAGAACCACCTTCACAACTAGCCAGTGGCTTTCTTTTCATTCTTATCATTTGTTGTCATATTATTTTATGACGTTATCTTCATGAAAATTAAGCACTATTATCATACAAATTCTCATATCTGTAAGGCAAAAAGCAATGATATATTAATTTAGTTATAAAGGTACTTAAAAATGAAGGTAGTATTTGTTGAACTGTTTACTTATGATGATTAAAAATACAAGTGAGAATCTGGAGGAAAATGTGCTTAATTGTCAAGAAAATTTTAATGGTCCTAAAAACAGGCTTTAAATTTGGGCGAATTTCATGATTTATCTATACAACAGCGAAGCGGATGAGTTTCAAAATAAATCAGAATTTGTATGTACCATGCTTTGTGTCTACTCACCACAACATGGTGGAAAAGGAGCTCCCATGAATGACTGATCTTCTGGTTGATAACCATATCAAAGAAGTCATATATAAAATAACCTGAAGCACAAAAATGCATATTAACACTATATTTGTCAAACAATGGACATGAATCATTCAACAGGTTTTTCAAGCAACAGATCCCATGACTACAATTGTGTTGGTAACCAAGATATTTCCAGAGAGCTATTTATATCCACCTCCAAATATGAGGGTCTCCATGGAGACTGCATTTTAGAGCAGATCAACAGCAAATGAAGCTCAATATAGGAGACCTCATTAATATAAATGTACTGATTAGCATTTTCATTATACACACCCGTTTACCAATTCCATTTGTTTAGCTCACATTACACTGATAGCAGTGTTTATTTTCTAAAACAAGCCTTAACATAGATAGATATTTTACTGAAAAAATAAAATACTCATTAAGATTTTTTTTTCCTGTAAGATGAATGCATGAATTCGGTCCTTCATGTTTTGTCTATTGAAGCACATTGGAATCAAGTTTACTTCAGACGTTTAAGCAAGACTGGCGGATGTACATGTCAAACCCATATGCCTTGCAGTGAAGTTTTTATGGACATATATTATGCAGAGATAACATTTTCTGTAAAAAAAAATGCTATAAATTGTAAAAGTATAACAATTTAAAGTAAAGGCCCATTCACAAAGAGTCATGTGACTTGGGGGTAGCACACGTGCATGTGACAGATCATAAAGCCAACCATTCATTCTGCTGCTACAGTTAACATTTCTGCCAAATGCATGTGGGTTTCCTCGAAGTATTCAAAATATCTCTGGCATTTTGAATGGGAATTATCTACTTTTTAGTTGAAATAAACATTGCAATCAACTGTGCAACATTTAAGAGCGATGTTAAATGAAAGCACAATACACAAATAGAGCTAATAATCCAAGAGGGACAACATGCAGTCGGTTTCTATGATGCTGGATGTTTGCAGTAAGTTTCATGTCACAGTCTTATTACTGCAATGCTTATTATCAGGTGCAATGTTGCACCTGACAGAGAGGAGTGCTTGGTAACACATGGACATCCCGCTTTATGGATAGCATCATAACACGCTTTTATAATAAAGATTTATACTCACCGATTGATACAGATACCAAGGCGTGAGAGAAAACGGAGTGTGTTTCTATCAAATCCTCAGCCATCTGGGGATGCATGCAAAAACTACAAAAGCAGACGTTTTATAATCAGGGAATGGCGTTTAAAATGAAAATGCACCACATGTGTGAAAATGCTGGGTGTTTAGCACAAATCACAAACGTTCATATCTTCAATTTACATGAACCACTGGGGTAAACGTGTGTCGTCTACGTGCATCTTATCAATTACCATGTGTCTGTTAAACTACATCCGTTAATAGCTGAGAAGATCCTACAGTCTGATAAAATTCTCAAGCACCCGATAAAGGCATCAAACAGACGGTGCATACAGGAACATATTCCCTATACACAAGTGGGGGAATTCTGGCACTCACCAAAGCACAGACCACACTCCAGTTAGGAGGCTGTGTACGAAAGACGTGGAGATGTTTTTCCATTTCCAAACGTTCCTCTGTGCTGTTTCGGGGATGGGAAGTTTGCCGATTCCATAGTTTACTAATTTGAAAAAGCCTACCGAGGATCCAGTGGTCAAAATCACTGAATTCAACTCCATATTTTAAGCGCGCGCTTCTGTCTCGTTGTCACTACCCGAATCTGTCGCGCGCGTCTAGAGCTACCAGTTACGCGTTTTATCTGTTATTTAATCAAAAAATACATCCCGGTTGTTTGTATTTATTTCATTTTCACTTTCAGTGATCCAAACATATAAGACTGGGTCGTCACCGTAGGTAAAGTCCTTGTATAATTAAAAATTGCTCGATTATTCTATCTTTGTTAATTAAAAAAAAACTATGCTTTTTGCTTCAGTGCTCAGTTTTCTCGGTCCGATGTAAAGCTTAGAAGACAGTGATGGTGGCTCAATCACGAGTGGCAACAAATAAAAAGTAGCTAATGTGTGTGTTACAAAATCCTGACGCTTGTGTAACTTTTTCGCTTTTTCATTGACCAAACAAGAGAATCCCCGCCCACTCATCGAGAGGCGCGGTTGTAAAAGTTGAACTATGGGAGATGTAGTATTATTCAGGGATTTCGTAACTTGCATTTTAAAAAAGAAAGAAAGAAAGAAAGAAAGAAAGAAAGAAAGAAAGAAGCGTTCGGCTGACGCTTAGATTTTATTTTTGATGTGCCATTGAGCTTCTCCAGCCTCTTCATTATTCCATTAGTCTAAAATAAAATAATTCTACTTACCAGTATTTTACATGACTTTTAATTGTAATATTTACAACATAATAATAATAATAATAATAATAATAATAATAATAATAATAATAATAATAATTAACACCAGTAGGGTTCCGCTCAAATGTTATGTTTATTTATTGTTCTTCATCTAAAAAATAATTGCAGAAGATATCGGGTTTGCAGCTCGTTCGTGTTACTCAACGAGTCTGTCAATATTTAATTAAATAAACAATTTCAATAATGTTTAAAAATGTCTTTTCCACAAAAAATATGTATATATATATATTTGAGATGTGATGGACATGGAACTTCTGAATTCGTATGTGATGCATATGTGTTCACAATCACATTTGGAACAGTGGAAAAATTACTCAACTGAAAAGTGTTTTAATGGAGTTTAATCTCACGAACGACACCTGGACCCTTTAGGCGTCGAGCGACATCTCGTGGTTTTCTTTATGTAAGATATGTTGTAGCCGTTGCACAATATTTCACTCACACAGCCTATTATAAATATCACAATTTGAATACAGATTCAATGAGTTAAAGGGCTAGTTCACCCCCAAATTAAAAAGATTCAATCATTTATTTACTCTATAAACCTGTATGATTTTATTTCTTCTGTAGAGCATAAAATGTATATGATATTTCAAGAAACGTCTCAATGTTATTTGGCTATTTATTTATTTTTGTCACTTCAATGGGAGTCCATGGTAATCAAAACTATTTTGTTACCAACCTTCTTAAAAATATCTGATTTTGTGTTCTGTATGATGTAGAATGACATGAATGTTAAAATACATCACATAAATATTGTATAATATTATCAAACTTATTTTACTAGACATTTAGTCACTGAAAAGATTCACTTTAATGATTAGTATTAACAAATAGGCTACTACTTCTACTACTGCTAATGAATGCTACACTTCTATATATATAACACACTATACCCCTTACAATGCATCCATAACTATTATGAATTTTGAATTTGATCTTTGGCTGATGTGATGTGTGATGACATCACAGAGATGATGTGGTAGAGTCGGATTTGCAGGATGGACAGTGATTTTAGTTTTGATGAGCAACTGCCTCTGGATAAAGCTGGTATCCATGGATCACTGAGGAAACAAAACCAGATCATATGATTTCAATAGCTCCGCATTTGTTTTATTGGATTAATAAACAAGTGTACAGTTCCATGTTTTTTGTTAATGAAGCTGTTCTGCTGTAGATCCCTCTAGTCTAGTCAATGAATACTGAAATTGAAAAGGCATGGAAATGCATGGAATTGAAATGTGGACTTAAAAAAGGGTGTGTTTCTTTTATTTCTTTCATTTATTTTCCTGGGATAATTCCAGGGATCACATGCATTGTATTTGTGGACTTTAACAATAATTTGTCCCTCAAAGGTAAAGTCTGTTAACACAGAGGCTAAAACCCTGACTTTCAAGGACGGCACTAGCCAACACTATGACAAGCTCCTGATTTCTACAGGTGGCAGGTTAGATCATAGTTTGTTTTTATATAAATGTCTCATAAAATGCTTAGCACCATATGTAGTGATAGATATGCTGACTTTTATCTGGATGCAGTGTCCCATGTTGAATTCTGTACTTTAGTTTAGAGCCAGACCTCTGCAATGTCCTAGTGTTGAAAATGTGAAATTGCTAGAGAGATATAAGGAGGCCACAGAAATCTATCAAATGAGTGTCGGCAAACAAGGATGTCATCGTTGGAACTTAATTTATAGATAAACAGAAAACAAATAAAAATAAGTATTCTTTCATGAACACTTAGTTGATGGCAATATTGCAAAATTATGTTTATCAATCAGGAATGAAGGTAGCAGCTTATCTGTCTGACAAGGCAGTCAGTGTCAGTCTTTCCAGTGATTGGAAAGTCCTTGGTGAATGGTGAAGTCCTTCCAGCAGATGTTGTAATTTTGGGCATTAGTATGTACAACAGTTTCCACAAAGCAGCTTTGTTGTTTTCACTGAAACAAAGACATTCATTTCTAACAGTTACATATTCCTTTCTAAGGTGTCATTCCAAACTCTGAATTCCTTAAAGACACATCTGTGGAAAATTGATTCACGCAGTGCTGTTATTGTTGACACGGTAACAGCCTTCATATCACATAGAGCAGACACTTTAATTATAAAATATACCAGTTTTTATGACACCTGTGTTTTGCAGTTCATGAAAACCAATATTCCTGATGTCTTTGCTTCTGGAGATGTAGTGTCTTTTTCATTTCTTTTGGTTGGACATAAGAGAATCAATACTGGACACTGGGAATTGGCGCAAGCTTACGGTACCACATGATATAATAATAAGAGTCTGAATGTTAATAAATACAAAAAGTTTGGGATCAGTAAGGTTTTTTTTTTTAAAGAATTACTCTCAATATATTTATCCAGCAAAAACACATTAAATTGATCAGGACATTTAAATTGTTTCCAAATAATTCTGCTGTTCTTTCTATTCATCAAGATTCCTGTAGTGAACAGTAGTGTGTGTGGTGATGTGTCAAATATGTGGTTGCGGTCCCCCACAGGAAGAATCTCAGGCTTAAGCATGCTGAACAGGTTGAGATAAATACTGTGCCATACTTCTGGATCATGCTGTTGGGAAAAAGTATCCGATATACAGGTGATCATTCCAAGATAGATCTCCCTATGGAGAAGGATACACTGAAATTGTCTTCAAAGGAAGCACAGAGGAAATAATTTTTTTGGCATTTTATATCAAGTAAGCTAAAAGTTTATGAAGAAGCCTTAAAAGTACAATTAGTACAAATAAATGTTTTATATCTTGAAATTGGGATCCCTCTTATTTCAACGCTGTTTGTATCATAATCCAGAGATGAAGAGGTTGCTGCAGCTGCCAGCTTGAACTTTGACCCTGCTGTCGCAAGGTTGGCGGAAATCTTATTGATGGGAAAGAGGATCACTAAGACTCGGGTACATTGAGTATCCATAAGTTACAATCCCTCAACTCATTGTATCCATAAGGTGGAACTAAGAATTGAAAAGCAATTATTGTATTTATTTGCATGCATTTCAAAAGTGAAGCCCTCCGTAGGACATAATATTGGAATTTATTCTGATTACACAGATTTGATGACCTCAGCTGGTTGCAGCTCCCATGAAAGTGCTTTGGCAACACTTACCTCCATGACATCATTGATAACAGTTTGTCCATCTGTCATTATATTTGACTGACTGACCTATAGCTTATTTTCAGTAATAAAGACAGACTGGTTCTGCTTTGTCTTCCAAATAAGCTTTTCCACATAAATGTTGTTTTTGTCCCGAAAGGAATACACAGTAGTCATGCATTTGTTGTTAGAAACAGCTGAAGCACTTGGATGTCATCAGTGACTAAATAATGTGTGATAAGTTGTGCCAGCAGAAAATAATTTCTTCTTCAATGCCTATATATACAGATGTGGCCAAGATTTTATGTTGCAGTATCTGCAAAATGATAATTATTTGACCAAAATAAGAGTAAAATCAAAATATATTTTATTTAGTACTGACCTGAATACGATATTTCATATAAAATATGTTTACATAAGAAAATAATAGTTGACTAATAGAAGACCCACTTGGATGATCCAAAGCTGTTTTTTTTTTGTAATAGTTGTTCATGACTCCCTTGTTTGACCTGAACAGATAAACTGCCTGCAGTTCTTCAGAAAAATCCTTAGGGTCCCACAAATTATTATTTTTTTTTTTTCTGTTTTCCAGCATCTGTTGCATATTAGAAGAACCTTTTCCAACAATGTCTGTATGATTTTGAGATGCACATTTTCACCCTGAGGACAATTGAGGTACTCACATGCAACTTACAAAAAGTTCAAATGCTCACTGATGCTCCAGAAGAAAATGCTGACATAAATACTTAAAACACATACACACACACACACACACACACACACACACACACACACACAAACTGTAATGCACATTAAGCAAATAATCCTAAGTAGATCATTTGTTTCTTTGACAATTGTATTTGATGATTCACTGCAACGTCAAAATGGACAGATAATAAATATTTTCCGAAAAGCTGTAGACAACACAAGGATTTACATCTACTGAGGTGTCAAAGTTGTTTTTTTAAACACACAAGTAATAATGATGATGCAAACAATAATGTCAGTTTAATTTATCATATTTAAAAAGTGTATTACTCTTATTCTACACTTTTTGAAATTAAAAATATTTTAATTTCTTATTAATTTCATAAATAATACATGTGGTCAATTATACCAAAGTTAAAATTAAAATAATTACTCAAGCATACAAATCTGGGTAAAACATTAGTGCATTATGTGCATTATGTTATTATGCTTATGTTATTTATATAAAGATTTGCTACTTATTCTGACGATTACAGTGATGTGTAGCCTAATATATTGCGTACTGAATAATACATGATGTACAGTTCACTGTGAGGACGGCAGTCTGGAGGCAGTGTTCTGCTCAGCGGTCAGTTCCCCGGATGAAGGTTGAGCGTGAATATGGCGCAGAGAGTACGAGCAGCGCGCGCGCTCGTGAGGGTTTCTGTCTGATACGCGCACTTAGCCCGCTTAAGCTAACTTTACACTCAAGAAACTTCACCGACCCTATGAAGTGTATTTCTCAGCGGTCACACATCTCACTACAGGTAAGACGTCTTTAAAGCGATTTGTATTACAAACGTGAGTTGTTTGTATGCCAGCGCTGGTTGTTTTTGTGTCAGCCTGTAGTTTCGGTGAGATTGTTCGTCGTGCTAATTTAGCTAATTCTTCACAGCTAGCTTAGAAGCTTAGGCTACTCACTGTCAAAACGTAAATTTTTGTCATCAAAGATAGTAACTAGAAAGTTACTCCGTTTTTAATGTCATTTAAGTGTTTATGTGTTTTCAGGTTTAGAAGGCAATGATTGACCGTAGTTCGCAATATTAATGTAACGTTACCATTATCCCAGCCTCTTTTTTCCACTCGAGGTGCTCCTGAATTGCTATCTGGAAGGGTAGTTATTATCCATTATATCAGAGTAAGAACGTGCCTAAAACTACTTAAAAGTTTGGGAGAAGTGTTCATGCGTTACTGGTGGAGTTAATAGAGCAGCCAGTCACATAAAACACCAAAGAAGTGACTCAAATGAATAAGAGTCGCTGTTCTGTTCGAGCTTGTTGATTCTTCCAAATGTGGCAGCGATTTTTAACGTAACTGATAAGAAGTTGTGATGCTGATACTGTCCATACAGTAAGCAAGCATTCTTTTGTTTGTTTTAACGTTACATAAAATCAGCCAACGTTTTTTCTCTGTGCTTTAGTAGTGTAATGTTGAGTATGGATAGTTCTGAGTCGGCAGTACATGGTTGCACCTGTAGTATCGATTGACTGTTGAGTGTTTGTATGGTATGATGATGTATGACTTTCTCTTATAAGTGATGTAAAACAATTGTTTAATGATTCATCAATATATTCAGAGCTCTTGTAGTTTTTATCGTGTGGGTAAAACCTATAATACAATGATGATTGAGAGATGATAAACTAATGTGTCATATTTGATACTCACATTTTAATGTGTTTTTCTGCAAGATGATGTATGGATTGAATAGTCAAGTAAACCATAGTTGCTTCCGTCCAGTAAGTGGTCATCTTGAAATATAGCTATATATATATATATATATATATATATATATATATATATATATATATATATATATATATATATATATATATATATATATATATATATATATATATAAATATATATATATATATAATGGTGTACTTTATAAATATCATTAAGGATTACATAGCAAAAAGATGAAGAATAAGATTCTAAAAAGGTGACATAATTATTTTTATATTTCATATTTTTATTTTTATAGCCTTTTACATTCTAAAACTGATAAACTATCAGACAACAGAAGGCAAGTAGTAGATTGTGTAAAACAGGTTTTTAAGCAAAAGTTTTGATCATGCTGATAATTTAGAGGCCTAGTATGGTAAATAAAGCTTAATAGGATTAATTGTGCTCTTTTCTGACTAATGGTAGAAACTACCTTCTAGTATATGTCACTTTTAGTTTATCCGTGATTGTGTGCGCAGCATGAAATATTGGAATGCTGCCTTTTATCTTTGTGTCGATGAACTACTATAAAGAGTGATAAGACATTGTCACAAGTTACTCAGTTGGTGATGGGGTTGCCATTTAGTATTTCTTGTACCTTTCTCGTACCTTTCCTCATTGGTTGAAGTTTCACTTTCTTTATGCCCGAACTTTCAGCTGCTGTGGGTTTGTCAGGTTATGTGTGCTTCCAGGAGGTGTGATGGGAGATTCAGACAGGGGTGCAGTCTGTACCGGGCACTCCAAACATTCCTTAAATATTTCAGTGCTGGACCGGGTCCCTCATAATGTGCAGTCTTCCATGCTCCTGCTTACTTAAGCCAAGCATTTGACTTTGTCTTTCAAAGGCAGAGTTTAAATATGTCACTGTTAATTCAGTTTACAAGCAAATGTGGTATTAAATGTTATGTTCTATAGAGCCCGACCGATATGGATTTTTGGGGGCCGATGCCGATATTAACTCGAAAAGAGCCGATTTATAAGCCGATATTTTGATTTTAAAAATAATCTGGATATTAAACCCATTTCCTATAAACTGCACTTACACAACATTCAATAGCAAAATATCTGCCTGTTCTATGTATGTGGGCTGTATAAACCATTTTCCAGAAGGGATTATGTTAAAAAAAAGCCTTAGATTACAGTCTCAATGACTAAACAATTGCACATCAAAAGTATATATTTTTTAATGATCAAAAAACAGTCTGGTTTTAAACATTTAACACTTTTACTTTCTTCCAGTTGAAGCTGGTTTTAACACTCTGTGTGTGTACTGTAAATAAATTATAATACTAAAGTTAAAGTATTTGCAGAAGTAGTCCCACACTTTGCTGCTACAGCATTCACCTTTTTCAGCCATCTGTAGGCAGAAAGAGAGACATAGAAAGAATAAGCATGTGTATTAATAATATCACCATGTATCATTACTCATGTCATCATTAGAATTATAATAATAATAAACTGGGATCTCCTACATAGGCAAAAATGAGAAATATATATATTTATTTGTCAAGCAATAGGCATTACCTACTTATATCTGTAAAACTGCTTTGAAACAATATGTAAAAAAAAAAAAAAAAGCGCTTGTTCAGCTCACATTTATTTACATGTCCCCTCTGGTTTAATCATTTCTGACGCACCTACTGTAGTTACTGTAACGACACTATATTTGCTCTCACAGACACATTCACAACAGACCCGTATATCTTCTCCTCTTCTCTTTGTGCAGTCTGAATCAAAACATTGTCTTGCCTACTATTACCGGAAGATTACGGAATCAATTCGAAGTTGAATGGTTAACGTTAGTGTCATGAACACACCGCTGTCAATTTTGAGAAGAACCACCTTCAAACAAGTTACTAGCAAGCATTTAAGGGGCCTGCTAAAAAGGAAGCTATATTAGCGTTAGAGTAACGTAACCAGCCTGAATTCACCAAATTGTTCTCTGGACCTGAGGGTAGCCTCTTCTTCCTTGCTTCTCTCTTAATTCTCATCAGCAGGACTAGCGCTATCGCTCGCTTCTTACAAAGGGACAGATACATGTTTGCTGCTGACCGAAAGGAGGAACAACAGACTATGAAAGAGCTCCCGCTAAACGTTTTTAAAACTCCGCCTACGCCATAGCGCAGCGCAAATCGCGTTGTATCTGAAGGGCAACGCTGAACCCAGCGGCAAGCGCCGTGCATACTGCGTCCTGTGTGAAAGGCCCAATTACGCGGTCATTATGTGGGAAACACACCGCAATAGAAAAAGAATAAGTTAAACGCTAACGTTATAGTTTGACCTCCTTTTAACGTTCGCGCTCTTCCACTGATAAACATGGTATTAGCTTTGTGGCTTATCTAATATAGCAATGAATTAGCGGCTGTAAGTGATGTTACAGAATATTTAGAAGTGATAATGATAGGACCGTTAGCTAGAACTACCACACAGTTTTTATATACAGGGTATGAACTAAATCTGCAATCATTTCACAGGACGAACGACAGACTCACCGTCAAAACAGTACATCTCCGTGGCTTGGCTGATCGCTTTCTTCTGTAGTGGACTTCTGGCGCTGTTGTTAACTCTGGAGCTGCAGAGCTCCCTCTGGTGGGCACACTATGCAACACTCATAACATGAGTGGAGCATGAGACTCTGTTTCTCATGTTTCATCGGCCGTTATAAATGCTGATGCCGATTTAAATGCAATTAGCTTATATCGGCCAATAATATCGGCCGGCCGATATATCGGTCAGGCTCTAGTGTTATACTTATTTGGTATATTTGCGGTTTTAAACTTCATTTTGCCGAATGTGTTGCTTCTGAATGACAATTACCCTGAAGCTGATTTTTTTTATTTTTTTATGAAAAGCATCTGTATGAGTTTTTGTAGGCTATTGTAGGTGAGTTCTGTAATGAATTTCAGGTCTGTTCCATGAAAATTGCTGAACAACTAGCATACTGTAACTGAGTTTAGACTGTCGGTTATTGTTGAAGCATCAATGTACGTTGTTCAGTGGTGCATTACCTAATTGCTCGTCAGCTGCCTGCAAAGTGATGCCACTGTTAACCTTGCCTGCGTTTGGTGAGTCCCTTTACTGAACACTATACTGTTGTCTTTGGTGTGGTGATGTGTAATCCGTTCCATCAGAAAGCCCTCTATCAAACTTGGACCTGCAGTCAAGTGCACATAAAGACTTTGTGTATATAGCACTTGCAAAGCATTGTGGGATGTTATCACATTGGAGTTCGGCTGCTGCTTTTATTGTTGCACAATGAGTGAATAACAAATAATGGTTGTTGGCCAACAAGAAAAGTGATGTTGTTTTTGCTGCATTATGCATGTGTTAACTAAAATATTCAAAAGAAGACGTGTTGTTTCTGATGAATGGGCTGAAGTATAAAAATATCCATGTCTATTCAAAGTGAGAACTGTTAACTTCTCTGAGACCACTATTGTGTGGTTGCAAAATTTTATTGATTTTGTTCAGAAATGAGACAAACCTTAGTTTTACTGGGAAAACTTTGTTGGAAAGAAAATAAATTGCATTAATTTTCTCTTCTTGTTTAAATCACAGCATTTAAGTGGACAGAAACGGCAGGCTCTGTAAACATTGGGTTGGTCTGATAAGAAGACCTCTAATGACAGAGTTACTAGTTCCAAGGTCAAGCTTTATTTGCAGTGCTCTCTACTGGGCTTGTAAAAACAAACTGCATGCCCGTTTCTGCTAAGCTAGCTTTATCCTACAAGTACAAACTTTTACAAAAAAAAATCAATCTATAATCTACAAAGTCTTTAGGCTGTTTTGAGAGGTCAGTATTTCTGCTTATTAAAAGCCAATCCGCAGAGACTGTCTTCCTGGCCAGGACCCATCTCAGCAGCGCTGACCACAGAGATGTCTTTCTCACGGTTCACCAGTGCATAATGGTATGTGGCTGGAATGCCAGACTCAACCAGGAAGTGTTTGACTTTTCAAGTTCAACTGCTTTACACTTCTTAATGTCATACACAAAGCCTGATTGATTAGTTTTTTTTAGCACTCTTTTGTGAACATTTCAAATCTCTTGTGGGCTGATGCCACTGATGGTTATAGAACAGGTAGTGTTCATGTGAAGGTGATTCATTTACACTGATTGTATGAGAAGACTTACAAATAAGGAATTGCATTTGTCTTTATGTATGTGTATAAAGCAGATGTTTAGCTGTATATCTCTCATAGAGTGCCTGTTTTTGTCACTAATGCTTCATCTTCACCTGTTCCAAATGAAAAAAACTCACAGGTGCAAGCTAACAGCCTAAGTTTTACTCCTCCTGTCTGCCATGCAAAATTAAGCTGTGTTTGAAAGCACTTCCTTTTACCTTATTGAGTGTCTGCCATTTTATATTTTTATATTATGCTCAGCATAATGCCAAATATCTTTCAGAAGAAAGTTAAAAGAAAGTTAAATTAAATGGATAGAGAGAAATCATATTTTATCATTTTAGCATCATGATACTGAGGACTGGAGTAATGGCTTTTGAAAATGAAGTTTTGTCATCAAAAGAATAAATTTCATTTTAAAACGTATTTAAAATAAACAGAAAATGTTTATTTTAAATTGTTAAAACTATTTCACAATACTTATGTTGGTGTTATCTACATATTTTTTTGTAGTTCTCTGACTAATGGTTTTTAAAACATTTGTCAGAACGAGGAATTACCATTTTGTGACCACCCATGCAACCACAAAACTGAAAATGTATGCATGTTACAAAGTGAGGTTATTACTAATAATAACTCCATGGTGCATAGTATTCAGTCAGTCATTTAATATTCAAACATCAATGTCTGAATTTTCTCGCTTATTTTATGTTTACTCCTCCCTATCAGCATTCAGTTACTGATCTGTCATCGTTCTGTCATTGAAACACAGTAAGTTGCTACAGCATAAGTAAGCAATGTCATATTTGACATCACTCCATTAGCCCAGTCCTTTGTGGTAGTACTTGTCAAATGTGAGTTATGACTGCTCATCACTGTGTTGTAAGTATTTCCTTTGCACTGCTTGTGCAGTCTTTTTTCCCCTAGTTAATGTATGTCTGCTTCCGGAAACTAGTTTGAATATTTTCCAGTTCTGCAACTTTTGTTTGAGTACTTCACTCGCTCTGAATGTTTTCATTACCCTCAGTGTTGGAAATCAGCCCTTCATAAAACATTCACACCATTTCTAAGACACCTAAAGCTTTGACCTTGTGCCCAAGTTAACATCTTTACAAAAGATCAGGTTACACTTCAAATGCTTCAAAACTTTTGAAAAATGGCTCTTGCTGTTACATCGTCCCAAGAAGCAGCTGAGTTTTCCCAGACTCAACCTGTCAAGTGTGGGAGGGGGTTTCGGCCCACTCATTTCAGAGTCCAGTATTTGGCTTCTGGGAGTGTCTCTGATACCCATGGAGAGAATGGGCTGGGCAAAAGCAGAGAAAAGTGGAAGAATGGAAAACTGGACAGCTTTTTCAATTGCATAAAGAGACGGAAAAGGTGAAAGACCTGACATTTAAAATCCAGCAGCTGCCTTTATCTGTCTTCCATGTTTTGTGAATGAACAATGTGTTAATTGGGATCTCAAGTTTTCAGTCAACAATAAGAATTGGACGTAAATTTTATAATTGTGGTTCCTTGTCTGTGCTTGTGAGGTGTGAAACCATCATTTAAATCAATGCTAATAATGTTAACCTAAAATGTCTCTTCAATCAGAGGTGTCATGAGTTACTCGTACTCTGATTTGTCTGATTTTTAGTACCCATTTCTTTCGATGTACACTACCAATACACTATGCATTTTTTAAATGTATGATGTTTGTACAATGTAAAATGTAATTTACTCCAGTCAGTAATAATATTTGTCTTTTCCTGTTTCTAGGTCTGATGCTTTGCTGCAGCCATGTTCAGCAAGAAGAAAAAGCAACGGATTCAGATCTCGGCCCCCTCCAACTTTGAGCATCGTGTCCACACTGATTTTGATGAGCAGGAGCAGAAGTTTGTGGGGCTTCCACGGCAGTGGCAGAGCCTCATTGAGGACACAGCCAGAAGGCCCAAACCTTTCATCGACGCCACAGTCATCACTACTGTAGAGCCACGCAAGGTCAGAGGGAGGGAGTCGGCATGTGTGTTTGGTCTAGGTCTTTAGTTTTTGTATTTTACTTTTGGTGAGTTAAAGCAGCAAGTTTTAGATTTACCGTGAGAAATTCTTGCTGATGTTTACTAGTAGGGTTGGTAATTGAGAAGTGGTTCCATTATTAAAAAACAAAAACAAAAAACAATAATTAATTTCCTATTTGCATTGCACAGGCAATTGTACGGGGTCGTAAGATCGGTGACGATGGCTCTCTCACATGGCTTTTGGATGAGTTTGAGACCATGTCGGTGATCCGCTCAAACTCGCTGCGGAGAGACAGTCCACCAACGCAACCACGCCGAGACTCTGGATCATTGGGAGGGGGCTATGAGAACGGAGAACACTCCCAATATAGACACCCTGATCGATATGGAGACAGCAAAGAGAGGTGCACAGATGACATCTCTTACTCCATCTAAATTTTTGGTTTCCAAAGACTTCAATGGCAATATTGACAGTGAGACTTTTTTTATGTATGTAGGGAGAAACCACGTGAGGAGCACCCAGGTGCTGATCCCAGACAGTCTCAGCACCCAGCACGTTCATCCAGAGAGGACAGCCGACCTCACCAGCAGCCTCGTGGTCAGGAACCAAACAGACACAAAGAGCCTGACTGGTCAGGAGGGCCAGCCGCACCGCCCCAGCACAGGGAACACGAACGAGACCGAGAGCCACGTGATTATCGTGATCAGGTGGTGAGGCGAGAGGGGGCCAACGATAAGAGGCCCAAATCTAGCTACATCGGGAGGGACAGCAGCCCACAATCACCCCGTGAGAAGAGACCACTATCTGGGCCAAATATTCGCACCCCTAACTTACCTGTTACAGAGGGAGTGATAAAGACTGCACAGCAGTCCTGTCGACCTTTCAACACATACCCACGATCCGAAAGTGACGCAGGGAGGAGCCCCAGTGGTCAGGTACACAGAAATCAAATGAAATCTACTACATTGTTTCTAAAATATAAGCTTCTTTTTTTAAATCTGTATAGTAGGGTTGGGCTGCAAAGTGTTGTGCATTTTATTATATAATAATTTAATTGTATAATAATTGTTTTTTTATATAATAAAATGTAATTTATATTCTAAACAAATGTACATTTGTATAAAAATTACACTATATATTCATTACATATGATGTATTACATTTTTTTTTTTTAACGGGACATTCTGCCAATCTCATGTTAATCTTGAGTACCTATAGAGTAGTATTGCATCTTTCTTTTTAAAAAGAGTTAAAGAGTCAAGCTTTTGCATAGCAATCGACTGCAAGCTCTGACATTGATATAGATTAAAACGGGAACAAAAACTTAAATTCTATTTAATTTGTTTAAAAACATTCTTCACCAAAATGCCGGGAAGAAACAAACACGCTTGCACAACTCCGTTTCTGTCCCTGGAGAAACAAACTGCATGCACTGTTCCCTTAACGCGGAGTTCTTTGGTAAAATGTACAAGGCTCTTCCCTCACAACCAAAAACACACTTCTTTAGTGACATAATGTTTGTTCGACTTGACGCAGTGCTGTGCAGGCTGATCAGCAGTGTTGGGTGTAAAGCGTTATGTAAGTGTTGTTGTGATTAAATTGAATGCAGCGTCTTTAACCCTCTGCACCCCAGGGCCTTCACTTTCAGTTTTTCCTGATTCACAAATCAATCAAATCTAAAAAGGGCCTACTTTTATTTGTGTACACAATAACAAAATATTGTGCTTTTGCAAAATAAACAAAACAAACGGTGCACTTTCTGCCATCTAGGTCTCCTTGAGCAACTATCTACATGTCGGAAACTCAGCGAAATTTGACACAGAGACATTAGAAATTTGTCTATAGAAAGCTAGTCTACTTTTAAATGAACAAATTAAAATAGAAATCGAATATTCTCTTATTATGTAATCTGTATGAAACTAAAGCCGTTACTGAACATCTTGCCAAACTGAAATATATTGTTTAACTTAAGCTTTTCTGTTATTCGGATTTTGTTATTCATAGTATTTATAATTAACCAAAGAAGTTTAAATTTTTTATAAAAGTTTAAATATTAGTTGTTTTAAAGCAAAAGGGCTAAACTATTGTGTTTGACTCAAATTGAACGAATAAAGAGTTTAATTTCTAAATGAAGGTTTATAAGGATTTTAAGATGTAGCCTAATTAGCAATTTGAATAATTAAGTTACTTATTGAGTAAATACTTTTAACCTTAGCTGAAACTTCTTCATCTTCATGGAGAACGCGGCTCACGATTGCAGAAAAATCCTTTGTAGCGCTGCCGACGACTTCCTAAACCTAAATGAAGCAATTCTCTTGCTCTCACTCTTTTGGGAGAAGTGCCCATACAAGGAATTCCACCCTTTATGATGTCATACAGAGCCATACTCAAAAAAAACTTATACGAACCCTGAAGGCGTGTTTTTGGCACAGAAATACTCTGTCATAGGTCCAACTTATTTTTTTTAAACTTTGGCCTTGTTTAGCATTAGAATCATACAATTTAACAGTGTAAATAAGTCAGAATACTTGAAATAGCAAATTTATATAGTATAAATATATATAATATTTTGTTTTATTTTTTCAAAATATATTCTTACGTTTGTTATGCAGGATTTAAAACCAGGAAAATCTCATGAGCCTCCCCACCACAATGGCCCATCTACTGGGGCTGTCCGTAGTGGAAACAGCAGCGGTAAAAGGGGTTCTCAGGGGCCGCACAGAGCAGAGCCCCAGCATCACGCCTCCAACCCAGCCTTAGGCCCCGAGCCCCCTCACAGCCAGCAGATGCCCCCAATACCAAAACCGTCAGCCCCAGCTGCACCCCCACAGCAGAGGGAGCCGCAGCGGGTCTCCCACGAGCAGTTCCGTGCTGCCCTGCAGATGGTGGTTGACCCTGGGGACCCACGCACATTTCTGGACCACTACATCAAGATCGGTGAAGGTTCCACCGGCATTGTTTGTATTGCTACAGTGAAGACCACAGGCAAGCTGGTGGCTGTAAAGAAGATGGATCTGCGAAAACAGCAGCGACGAGAATTGCTGTTTAACGAGGTGGGTGCTATCCACAGGAGATTACAGTATTATGATTGGTTGTTCAGAAAGGTGTTTCTGTGTGATATGTAGCACATGGGAGCTTAAGGCTGAAATTCCAATCAACGACAGGAAAGCGAAAATGCTTCTTCAGTGAAACCCTGTTTATAGATGCATAAAGGAATTGTGTGAAAATTATAACTGCTGGTTGATTTTCTCCCACAGAATCTTTCCTTGTCCACTTAATGAGATTTTTATTAAAAGAAACCTTTTGCTGGCTTTGTTTCTTGTTTCTAAGGTGGTGATCATGCGAGACTATCACCATGAGAACGTGGTGGAGATGTACAACAGTTACTTAGTAGGGGATGAACTCTGGGTTGTCATGGAGTTCCTTGAGGGTGGAGCTTTGACTGACATAGTCACACATACCAGGCAAGTATTCCTTAGAAGTCCAGTCACTAATTATTTTTTCAGTTGCTTTCAGTTTTGTTCTTAATCATATGTACTTTCAGGTTCTCTTGGAAATAAATAATTGTATTTAGTTTTTGCTTTTTTTTTTTTTTTATCTGCACATTTCTTTGTATTCCCTTTTTTACTCACACACTCACACACACACACACCTTTGTTTTTGTGAAAAGTGGGGACATCCCATAGGCGTAATGGTTTTTTATACTGAACAAACTGTATATTATATGGCCCTACACCAACCCTACCCCTAAACCTAACCCTCACAGGAAACTTTGTGCATTTTTACTTTCTCAAAAAAACTTATTCTGTATGATTTATAAGCGTTTTGAAAAATGGGGACATGGGTTATGTCCTCGTAAGTCACCCTCTCCTTGTAATACCTGTGTCATACCCATGTCATTATACAGAGTTGTGTCCTGATATGTCACAAAAACAAGAGCACACATGCACACACTTTTTTTTTTTTTTTTTTAAAGAAGTCTTTTAATTTTTTCTTTTTTTCCCAGTACACCTAACAAGCCACTAACATGAAAATATGATCAACCTTAAGCACCACTCTTCTCTAGGAATTAGTGCTGTCAAAATGATCACTTTAACGCAGGCGATTAATTTTTTCAGTTTACCGCATTTAAAAATATTTAAAAACGACAATACCCGGATATATCGGGCAAAAAAAAAATACAGAGATATGATTTTTTTTGTCCATATCGCCCGGTCCTACTCTGCACCCACAAATGCAGTGGTGCCCGCTGTAGCCCGTGTCATTTCATATGAAAGCGCAAAATAAACTACGAGCATACATTGTCATAGATGTTGTCATGTAAGTAATGAAGTTACTAGAAAGGTGATTAAAGCTGGCTTAAAATTGTGCATGTCAGTATTTCTTATAAGTTACATTTAAAAGGGTCCTATTATGTGTTCACTTTTTCAACTTTAGTTAGTCTTTAATGTTGCTATTTGACCATAAAAAGATCTGCAAAGTTACAAAGCCAAAGACCACTTCAAAAGGAGATATTTTATTTAACAGAAATCACTTTTCAAAAACCACAACAAACGACTCTAATGATACATTTGTTAAATTTGAAATAAATTTGTTTAAAGCCCATTCACCTGTTATTGAGCAGTAGTCCAGTGCCACTAGGTGGCAGGATATCATAGAAATCCAATTTGGTATGTCATTCGTCTGTATGATCATTTTATCAGCCTATAAAGATTTCATTCAAGGTTTAACATTTTTACCTTTATTTTATTTGTTTTTTTTTTTTCAGGATGAATGAAGAACAGATTGCCACCGTTTGTCTGTCTGTTCTGAAAGCTCTCTCAGTCCTTCACTCCCAGGGAGTCATTCACAGAGACATTAAGAGTGATTCCATTCTTCTCACCCATGATGGCAGGGTAAGTCCCTCACTGCTCTTAAAGGAAAACCGTTAAGTCAGATGATAACTAGTTCTTTGGTCCTACTGTATGCAGAGCTGAAGCTTTACAAGTCATGTTTTGACTTGTGTAATGAGCTCAGAAAACAGCCTTACTCACTGCCATAGTGTTGATGTTTAAACAGGTTTTTGTCAGACCTGTTCTTTTGTGTTCTCAGACCTGCATGTTCACTCGTGTGAGAAGATGATCTAAATGTGTCATCAAGTCAGCAGTTTACTAAAGCAGAATTAAATTGACCAAGTGCTGAAATCTAAACAACATAATAATTTACTTGAAAACTTGACTTAAGAAACTCAAACCTGGTAAACCCTGGTTTAAAAAAAAGAAATCATTGTTCATGATACATATGAGTGTGTGTTTTTTTTTTTGGGTAGCCACATGCTTCACTATGCATTTACAGAAATATAACCATGCAATTTCCTGCCATGATACAATTTTTTTATGATGCTGAAACAGTCAGTGGTTTGTTAGAAGGGGTCTGTACTTCATTTTGTGGTTGATAAAGGGGGGAAGTTCTTTCAGCCACCCTAAGCTGTTTCTCGGCAGGGGCTGATTGTCTGTGTTTGTGTGTGTGACCTTACATGTTTAATTTCCTCTTGCAATTTTTCTGACACTACTTCTCATGCAGTATCCCAGAGGCACATCATTTCTTGCATAGTCAAAATATTGCACAAGCTTTCACTGAAAATTAAGCGATTATTTGTGATTTTCAAACAGGCCTTTTTTTTTCACTTTCGCATGTTCTTTTGCAGTATAATTTCATGCAACCGTGAATGTTTTGGAGCACATGCGATCTGCAGAGAGCACTTGCAATAGCAATGATCTTGCTGTGCATGGGAATTATTACGTGCTTTTCTCAATTAAAAAGCTATCTTAGTGAATTATTAATGGTTTGGCTTAAAATGCATCTTAACAGACCTGCCATTGTCTCTTTTGTTGTTAATATTAATCTAACCAGTTTGGAAAAACACCAGCAGTTTATTATTACACTTAAGAGGAATAATGGCCTGTGGATGCATAATAATGCAATCCCACCCTATGAAAAAAGAAGGCTAAATAAAAGTCCTCATTTGTTTGGCAACTTATATAACTTTTCTCTTTCTTTTGGTGTTTTCTCTGTTGTCATTTGCAGGTGAAGCTGTCCGACTTTGGCTTTTGTGCCCAGGTCTCTAAAGAGGTGGAGCGCAGGAAGTCTCTTGTAGGAACACCCTATTGGATGGCCCCTGAGCTCATCTCAAGACTCCCATATGGACCAGAGGCAAGTCACATCCCTCTTTATTACATATGTTGCATCAGAGTCTTACACACTCGCTAATATTTGATGTAATGGTGGAGTATTATTTACATTGTCATCTGGCTCAGAGAATCGATAAGCATGGCCAGAATGCGGCTCCAATAGCCAAGACTATTACTTGACTCCATTTGATACCTCTGATTACTTTCAAACAGTCCCGTGCTTATTTGTGTTTATTCTCTGTATTCTGAAGACAGTAAAAATGGTTTTATTTACAATGCGTTCTATTCACACGTTTCTGTTAAGCTTATGAAAACTGAAATTTGTTTTAGCCTACCTAATTTAGTAGATTTAATGCGGGTGCTGTCTCAATGTTAATCGGCTTGGGTACGGAATAGTATTCGTGCTGCTGTCAAATAAAGAGTTGGGTGTTCTGTTAAGTACTGGGGGTGGGGGTTTACCAAACAGGACCCATGCAGGAGTCTGTTGCATTAATGCTGACGTCACTGCAACTCACACAATTAAAACTGTTTTTACAGGTGGATATTTGGTCACTTGGCATTATGGTCATTGAAATGGTGGATGGAGAGCCGCCATACTTCAACGAACCTCCGCTCAAGGCCATGAAGATGATCCGAGATAATTTGCCACCTAAGCTCAAAAACCTCCACAAAGTAAACACGTGTCCTCTTGCTTAACCATCTGGGAAAATGCATGTTAATGTTTAAACCAGTGTGTACTGACCAGATTAAGCATGTTTGACACCGCCGATTACAATGTTGTTCTGTATCCATAGGTTTCGCCACTTCTCAAGGGATTCTTGGACCGCTTGCTTGTGCGAGATCCTCCCCAGAGGGCCACAGCTCAAGAGCTGCTAAAGCATCCCTTCCTGGGTAAAGCGGGCCCTCCCTCTTGCATTGTTCCCCTCATGAGACAAAACCGCATGAGATGAGAAGAGAAATCTGGGTGGGATCTGTCAGACCCCTTGAGTTTAAAGCAAAGACCCAGATGCAAAGATGAAGTCTGTTCTCTGCACAGTTTTAAACATCTAAAATGATTGTACAGGTCAAGACTTTTCGGAGAAAAGACCAATGATTCTACGGACATTTGGAGTTTTTTTTTTCTCCCCCAGATATTTTTACCACTGTTTTATTACACTATGAAATACACCATATTTGGTGACATGAAATAGACATGATTAGATCCTTCACAGTGTTCTGCTGGAAGAGGTTTCCCTTTCCGACTAATTCAGTAACACGAGAACATGTGTTCTCTCAGAGGTTTAATGCTTGATCTCTAAGACTTTGCTTTTGGGTGAACCAAACAGGAGGTTTAGACATTATAAAAATTAACCACTTGGAGATTCTAATCCTTTCCAAACAAGGCTTTTTTTTTTTCCTTTCCTTCCCCCCTCTGCACTTCTTTTGCACCATGGCCACACTACTCAGTCCATTTTCAACAGGAAAACAACTACTGAAGAAAACCTTTTAAAAAAGAAAATATGAAACTTTAGGCTCCTGTTACAACACTAAGCAATGGTAAACACTGGAGGTGGGTTTTTTCAGACCATTTTTAATTTTGATTTAATGAACAGAGTTATATTGATTTTGTTTTTATATTCCGTTTTGAGTGACAGTGTGATGTGTAAAACTCTGTTCTGAGATTGAGCTGCACTCCAATATGAAACGTTCTCCTTTGATGCATTGTTCCACTTTATGTAATGAAGGGGGAAGGGTTGGGTGTATGTTTTTTTTTTTTTTTTTTCCTCTTCCAAAACTTTCACCTTGGCACCGCACCACATTAGCTGAGGAGATTAAGATGTTTTCAGTGTAGGGCAGAGGGTTCCTTTCATGTGTCGCCCAAATCCTCCAACTAAGTAGCTTACATCTCTGAAGTATTGTGGCCTTTCTCTGAAGGATTCATTGTGGATGGTCTTGCTGGAGGGATGTTGAACTATACAAATGTATAGCTGAGCTTTACATATGCTCTATTTTATGAGAGCTCGTTCAAAGGAAGTGGACCATGTATAGATCCCCACACACTGAAATGTAGGCCAGAATGCATCTGTTCCTCGTGTAATTGGTCATTTACACTACTGCGTTTTGTTATAAGAGCACCATGACGTTCAAGGATTAAGAGAAGAGTAGTGAAACAACCAAAGGCTGATTGAGATTGTGAAGGCTTATAATACTAATTAGTCCAAGTACACTACATCACATCATGCAAAAGGGCTTGTTTATCTTTATATGAAAATTCTGTCATATATTCACCCTCATGACCTGTACAACCTTTTTTCTTCAAGATGACATCTTATGCATATAGGTTTGACACGGTATGAGGGTGTTTTTTTGGGTGAACTATCCTGTATCTTTTGTAAGTCACAAAGATCCAGGACCAAAGTGGATGGAAATGATGAAGAAAAAAAAGTCTGTTTAAAAATTATTCCGATTTGTTGTAGTGACTTATGAATACTAGCTAATCATTTATGAGAGTCAAGTGAATGCATGTTTGTGAGAAGATCAAGGTCGCATTTACATTCTGTAATTCACAAATTGAAGAAGAGTTGTAGAGATTAATCCTAAACTGATGTGGTAGATTATGTATATATCTGGAGTTTTTCTAAAAAAAAAATTATTTTGCCGAGGGCCTAAACTGTAACACTGCAAATATAACTCTAATTGTAGATGGGAAGGTTTGAGAAAATTAATGACAGTCATTGACAAACATAATTAATTTAAAAACACTACTAGAATGTTAGTTTGTTTTTTCCACCAGGAAATGTTTTTAATGGCTTTTCTTTACATACTGGAGTTGCGTTACTTTTTCAGGAGGTGAAACATAATGAAACGATGACAATCAGGCATTAGAGCAAAGAATGTAAATGCATTAAAATGTATATTCCGAGATTAATAATTAATGAAATTGAGAGAATAGTGTTTATATGCTCACATTTCTCTGTGAAATATTGTAGACATTGTAGATAGTTGTTTAAGATCCTCAGTGCACTGAAGCAACAGGTTAACAATCCTACTAACAAAGAAAAACCACCTTAATGCAGAACTGAAAGTGAAGACATTCTGTTTAGGCAATAGATGTTCCACAGTATGCTACTTGATTTGTGACCAGCCACACTTCTTCTTTTTTTGATACATCTGCAAATGTTTAATGACTTGACTGTTTAGGAAGAGGATACCTCCTATGACCACAAGCCTTATTTAAATGGATGTGTGAATGGATATTGCTGTACAGTGAGAAAAATGGCATAATGCATGGACTTTCTCAAAAGACTGATCCAGTGAACATGTTGAAGAGCTTTCAGAAATGACTTTTCTATTTTCTGAATCACATTACAAGGGCTGATCAGAGAATGATCCCTAATGTGGTAAGGTAATGAACCTTTTTTTTTTTTTTTTCTCGATTATGTTCCTCGATGCTCACGATCAGTACTGCAAATGCTCTCTGGAAGGGTACATTGTATTATATAATATGTCTTTCATTTGTTTTCTCACCGAGTCTCAGTCTTAGATTGTCACTGCATTAAAACTAACGGATCGCTCATATTCTGCTTTTGACTTATTTTAAGCCAGATAGGTTCCTAAATAATCTTGCACTGTACTTTAAATTTGTCATCATAATTTCCTTTTTCCATCATGTAGATAGTTTTAAAGAAACGTGTTTTAAAGGTGGAGTAGAAGCATGAACTTTGTGCTCACTGCTGGCATTCTGTCATCATCCTGATGTTCCCCCATGTTTGACACTCGGGTTTGGACTAATCCTCTTCAGCATCTATTTGAAACTGCTACTGACAAGCCTGTGTTTTTTTTTTTTTTGTGAAGTGTAAAATGGTTCATACTTGTTCTGTTGTTTTCTCCTTTTATTTCAAAGTATTGTCATTTTGGTGGACAGCTGATGTCAGAGTTCCCTCTATAATATGTGAATTTTTACTGGTGGTAAAATTTACTCTTTTTTTTTATTTTTCTTCCAAATACAGTTTTTAAACATCATCTGTCGGCTCCTTCATTTCACTCTTGAAGACAGATGTGATAGTATGATTTTACTCTTGACATAAACAGAAGGATGACGAACAGAACGGTTTCATATAGACACAGGATGTGTCATAATCATGGTTGACGTGAAGTTTCTAAGATCGTGTGAACTGGGAAAGTACATCCAGTGAACTCCGATGCATTTTATTAAATTATATATCATGTTTAATAACAATATTTTATAATTTAAAAACTATAAGCAGAAGCTGCTTGTTCATATTTTATTAAATTAGAAATATATTGTAATTTAGCAAATAAAACATCTACAGAATAGATCGAAAAAGAGATAAGGTTGAACACCCCCGCTGTACAACATTAGATATTTAAATGCGCTCTAGTTAGATGCAGTCTAGTTAGGGTGCTCATAAGCTTTTGAGAGACAGCCACCATCACTGCATATTTTCGCTCACAGGCGATGCATCCACCCTGTGTTTTATAACTTCTGCTTAGTTTCTGTTTTCTGCCTCTTCCTCAGATTTTAAGCCAAATGGGGAAGCGAGTGCGCTTTAGGTGCGGTCGTAAAAAAATATTTGTATAAATAATAATAACACAGTACTGCTCTTCCACGAATTGCTTTCAGTTTCCAGAACATATGATAACCATAGACTGTATAAAGATGATAACCAATGTGGGCAGTCCGTTGTCATCGCTGTGGGCAAGGCTTTTGAGAACGCGCAGGCCGGCGACCAATCAGAGCTCGAGCTGCACATTATAACTCAGCTGTGCGGTGAGTCATATGACAGCTGCTCTGGAATAGACGCACTTGTTGAATCAGGTCCTATTTACCCGGGGGTAACAGCTTGTGTGCCAAGTCGTCTGAAATCTTTGACGGCTCCCTCGTGAATGAAAACACACGAAAGAACGCACTGGGCTTGATCGATTTTATAACCTCACATCACCGCGAGCTGCATTGCCAGGTGAGTTTCGTTTTGGATCAGACTTTGACATACAATAGGATGCAACAATAGAGCTTTTGTGCACCTGTCTTCCTTTTCTCAAACCTACAGTAAGCGTATGAATAGTGTTATTGAATCACACATGGGTTTTGTGCACTGTTAACGAACAGAATCAGCATTGTAGATTAATGGCTTGGTTAGCAGAGCAGAAGACTCAAAGATCAGTTCTCTTTTATCGGATGTGTCAGTGATGTTTCATATCCATCATACCCATAACTATGCTGTTAAAATGCCAGTTAAAAAAAAAACGTTTTAATATAGCACAGCAATTTCACATTTCAACTACATTCTTTTTTTTACTCTACAGTCACTACTGTGTACACTTTTCCAAAAATGTAAAAAAGATTATTGCAGTGTTTTAAAATAAAATACCATTTCAGTGTTTCTACTCCAATATTTCATGTTTAATTCAATGTGTTATTTGTGTCAAATTTACTAGCAACTTCTAAGTGAAAATAGTTTTTCAACAATTTGTGACTGTTTGCAGATTGCAAAAATCATTTTGTCATTTTGTGTGGTAAAATGTGTTCCATAACCAATATAACATATACAGAGGCTTTTTCATTTTTCTTTTCTAATTTCAACAACAGAATAAGCAAAATAAATAAATTCATAATAAATTATATTGAGATTGTACGAACTGCATTCTAAACAATAACATTCATGCCATTTATTTTTTCTGCAAATCTAAATTTAGCTTCTTTTTTTTTCATTGAATTTAATTTATTTAGTTGCTTTGCATTTATTGATCGCTCCAATACTGACGATCTGAGAATCGATCAAACAGATAATTGGTCTAGTTTGGGGTACATAGGTCATGACAGTAGATCATGAAACACATACACTATATTCTCCCTATGAACAGAATACGTAATGCACAATACAACTTGCAGTATGCAGTTCACATAATTCTTGTGCAAAATACCCACTGCTGACACTCACATCAGTGTTCCACAGTTTAATGATGTATTTAGTAAAGAAGGTTTCCACCCACGTTGTGGTCTGTTTTGTGCCAAGCTTACATGTGAAAATGTCAGGCTGCCAAGAAGGGACAATCCTGCATGTTACACAGATGACTATACCACTGCAGAAATCAAAGCAAGTGTGCAGCGCTCGTGCTCCTGGAGATATTTTGTGTACAACTTGCTCAACTTTGAGGCAAAACTGCCAGTCATTTTTAGACCACTATCGACTGACACCCTGACATTTAACGCCACCTTTGGTATGGGAAATTACACTCTGGGTTGTGTTATTCTAGGGTCACAGGCTGGGTGTGGTGTGTGCCAGCTGTAGCAAAGCCAACTGTAAATGCATCCCTTCTTTTTTTGTGCAACCACACCAACATGTGGTCAATGGTGTAAACACCCTGTTAGTCACACATGTAATGCACTTAAAAATGCATCTCTGAATGATGCTTTGAATGCAGTAGATGTAAGACTCAGACCTGTGCATCTGTTCAGTAATGGTAACTGCTGATATGTGAATAGCTACAGGTTCCTGAGCTCTGTCTTTGTGTTTGTGTGTTGTGTCAGCAGGACCAAGTGTTTTGATGTCTGCACAGCGATTGTCTCTCTGGCCATGTGTGCGTACTGCCCTGAGCTGCGGGGTTCTCTTGCTGGCTGCTCTGCCAGACTTCACCACAGGTATGAAGATTTCCTTTCAGCAGCCCACATCTTCCTCTTCCAGATAACAAGCCACTAGCTTCCTCTGAAAGCTGATAGTAAAGATTGTCAAATGATCAGTTTTGCAATAATCCGTTATGAAACTTTGTACGCCAATCAGTCTTGTTCAAAAATAACACTTTTACGGTGAGCATGTTTTTATTTTCTGAATTTAAATTAATTTAGTTATTTTTGGGGAGTCAGAATGTCAGTGTGACACAACTTTCTTCATCATAATGAAGGAAAAAAATACAATGAGTACATGTAGGGGTAAAATTTGACCTTATCAGGGTCATTTCTAATTTATCTTTCTCATTTCAAGGCAAGAATTGCTCCCACCCGATTGTAGAAGAACATGGAGGTTTCCGCTGTGAACCCTCTCCCTGTCACGGTTTCCCTCACAAGACCACCATTCACTTTTTCTGCGAGCCTGGCTACATTCTACCCAAAGGCCACCATAGGTCAAAGTGTGAGCATGGGAAATGGCATCGCAAAGCGCCTGTCTGCGTGCACCGTCCAGGTAAGAAAAAAGAAGAAATGTTAATGCACTTGACACCTTGATACATCCACTGCAATTTAGCCATTTACCATCATTTGAAGCAAGAGACGTATGCAGACTTTCATCTTGTATCAGTTGTCCATTAGTTCTGTATTCTGAATGAAGAAAATGTGCTGAAAGAAGGCATAACAAAAGAAGAACCATTAATAAATGACCTAAATAAGCCCCAGGCGCCCGGTAGTGAAGTAAACTGCTAAACTAAAGAGGGGAAAAACCATGATTCTCCATTCAGCACCCTCACTTCCTTGTCTGAGCTGAAACGTGTCACGAGAGGAAACCATCAGCTTGAGCAGGAAGTCGGCAAAGACACCAAACTAACCAGTGTGAATTTTTTTTTTCTTTCTTTTTCTTTCTGTGATGCACATAAAACCTTCGGAAACATTTGCATCATAGAATCCAAATCAAAGGATGTTATCCTCACTCAACCACTTCCAGAAACTTACCTGGCATCCGGCCTTGATTTGTACGTCAGTTTGTTTTCAAGCTCTTTGGCGGATGTCTTAAAATGGTTTGTGTGTGTTTTTTTTTTTTCTTTAACAGAGGGTAAACCCGAACAACCAGAAAAAAAAGTCAACTCTGTCCAAAGTGTGGCTACGACTGCTATTGGAGTGTCCATCTTCCTTCTCACCACAACGGCCTGTTTGGTCATCAAATCCCGTCTATTCTCCTGTCGAACGCAATGGTATGTCTTCCACTCTTTATTGTTATCATCCAAAAAAAAAAGTAAATGCACATGATAATTGTGAGATATAAACTTGTAATTGCAAGTAAATTATTAATGGGTAATTATAACAAATTATTATTATTATTATTATTTTTTTTTTTCTACTCAACAAGCTTTTTTTTGCAGTTATAAAGGCATATCTCACAATTAATAATTTGAGAATTGAGTTCATATCTGGCAATACTGCCTTTTTTCTCTCTGAATTAATGAGATCTAAACTCAGAATTGCAAAAATTAAAAAAGTAAAACATTTGTGGCAGAAATAATCTTCCATAGAAGTCTGGAGTAATGGCTACCAAATTTGGAAATATATTTAAATAGAAAAATCAATTACCAATCAGTTTTTTTTTTTTTTTGACTAAAGAAATGCAGCCTCGATGACCACAAGTGAATTCTTTCAAAAACATACTTCTTACAAAACCAGCCCCAAGTGTTTGAACCATAATGCATATCAACATCATTAACCCTTGTGCATTTTTCATCAGGCATTCTTCGGATCAGTTGGACCTTGTTGTCGATGGCTTACCTGTATCTCTTCCCACATACGAGGAGGCAATCTATGACAGTTGGGGCCAGCGACTCCCGTCGTTCTGTGGACCTGCTCAGCTCCTGCTGACCCAGGACGCATCCGAACACAGTCCACTGACTTCGCTCATTCACCCCGATTCCAATCGTTGCAATGACACAGCCAATCAAAGCACAGATACTCCACCGCCTCCTTACGAAGAGGTCCAATCACGATCCAGAGACACTGAGAACGACAGGGACGAACAGGCTTTGCAAAGCGCACTTTCTGTTGATAAAAACAACTAATTACTGGACTTTGATGAACTCACCCTTAGCCTTTTGATTATTCATGTCCTTGCACAGGAGTCCTTGTGACTTTTCCTTCTGCCTTTGCTTCTGGATTCATCCTTTCTTTGGCTTAAAATATCAGTGAAAAACTGGTGTAGATGTTTCGCAATGACCTTATTGGTCAGATATGTTTGGTTTTCCTAGGTAACGTGCTGCAATATTGATTATGTTAAATGTTTTCAATGACCAGCTGGAGATGTGGCTACCCTCCGTGAGGGGAAACGAGGTCTTTTAAGGGGACTTTTTTGATTGATGAATGTTGTTTATTTAATGATACAGCCATTTCTGTAAGAATGAGGTGCTGTGGAGTTGCATTTTTCAGGGTTATGACTCAAGATAATAAAGTTTCTCAGAGAATTTAGATTGATTGAATGTAAGGCGAAGATTGAGATTGTGCCTGTTGACTGATGGATGTAGTATATATGATTTTATTGTTAAATATTGCATTAACATATAGAATAGGGAAACAGACTTGAAGTGTGCTCGCTGAACGGACATTGAATGTTTCGTTTTTTTGGCATTTTATGATATGTAAAATTTACATCCTGTACATAATTCTGCAGAATTAGTGTGTGTGTGTGTAAAAGTAATAATAATAATACACTTTTAAAACTTTATGAACTGAATGTTTGCTATTAAAAATGATTTGAAATCTTTCTAGGGTTTGTGAGTGGTGTTTCACACATATATTAAGATATGGCTAATACTGAAACTCGGTAAAACTAATTTTTTGAGTGGGTAATAATGAGCTCTATTACAGTGTCAAGCTTGTTAACAGTTGTGTTTTCTCTAGTTTGAGCAGTGAGATCAATAGTGGATTAAAAGTCATGACCCATAGGATATCATGGGGATTTTATTATATAGAAACAGAAAGTAACAGCATGCCTACGCATTTACATTTGACCTACATAGAGCCTCTGTGATTAAACTTGAAATCATGTAAATGCTGAACTGGTTTCCTGATTCTACACTAACAGATGGCAAATCTTCAAATTAGTTAAAGTAAAACCAGCTAACTAGCTAGTTCAGTTATTACAATATGGAGCAACCTGAGGTAAAAACGTATTCTCGCCCACTTTACGACTTTTGTACTCCCTCTGATAAGAATTTTTTTTTACCTTGTTGCGACTGACAGCAGGCCTTGTCCCCATCTTGAGGTCAAAAACTGTACTGCACACACGTGCGAGGAAAACACCGAATGTTTTTGTGTTTATTAATCTTCATTAGAGACTGTTGGAATGTAATATACTCTTTACTACATAAGTAAAATAACACCGCTATCTTTAACGTATTGACCACATGGTTTATACCAGTTTTGCAGAGGAAAAGTATTGAATGGAAAGCATTTGATGATTCTTGATGTCCATTAATATAGTTCATAATTAAAAGTTCATATTAGACTGTTGTCCGTGGTGACTGATGCAAAACATTGCACTATGCTTTTTAATGTAAAAAAAAATTGTAATTTTTTAGACAGGTATATGTGGCTAGTGCGTTAGCTTTTGTTTAAAAAGGATTTAAAGATGGCCTACTTTTAAACGAAAAAAAAGGGAAAGAGAGAGATCCTACATTCCCCCAGGTGCCAGAGTTACATGTTTTAGTTCGGTGAACTGTCCCTTACAAACAATAATCTATTTAGACAGATATTATTCAATTAATATTTTGTACAAAAAAAAGCTTTTAAATCAAGAGACTTTTTTTTAATGAGGAAATGTGATTTTGGATGTTTTTAAGTGTGTATGTTTAAGGAAAAGCACACAACACTTATGTATTGCATTTACAATGGTTTATTTCTTTACCAGTCAATACAAGGTATAAGTACATTGGAAATAAATGATGCAAAAATACACAGTAATATACACAAAAAGTCTAAGATATCTGAAGAATGTTATCCATATGAAAAAGGCATGTGTCTTATTGGACACTATTTGAATAAGGCCCCTTGATTCATGTCCGTACTAGCTACAGAAATCAAGGGAATACATCGGATTCACAGTCAACTGAAAAAAAAAAGCAAAAGCACCACACTTTATCCTGTATGCCACAATTACAAAACTGCCTCTGCTGCATAAAAGGTGGTCTAGAAACATAGACGAACAACAAAACTAAAAGCGATCGCTTACTGCAAACGCTTTCATCCAACTGATTAGCACATTTGTCATGTTAGCATCACATTTTAGGATTCAAAAAGACATCAGACAAGGTTTTCAGTCAATACGACTGCAGCGTCAACACCATAGCCTCTTTGAAAACCATTACAGATCATTCAACATTGGAAGTGACAAGGACAGAAAACAGTAATATTTGTGATTCAACACCAAAGACACAAGTATAGATTGACTTACAAGTCATAATTGCAAAAGTATATAAAATGCTTTATAAAAAGACGATCACCAATAGATTATTTGTTGCGTTTGTCAGCTATGGCCTCAGTGAATAAGCTATGAACTCAAAAGCATGATCACATCCACTCAAAGTCAGCCCTTTTCTGCTCTAACCCCTGATTCTAGACAGAACCGCTGTAAGAAATCCTCACATCAAGCTTCTTTCAGATAAACTTAGTTAAATGAATTTAAGTTTGAAGTTGAGATTATAGGTTTAGATTAAGGCTAGAAGTGATAGAACATGTTAACACTATTTCTAACATATTCTGACCAGTTTCTCTTCGATTTCAAACACGCTTTGGCCACATTTGTGCTTTGGACAACCTCGGACTGAACGCAAAAAAAAACAAGGGGACATCATAGCACCATTATTTTTTTTAGAAATGTCGTAATCTACTGAATGACAAATCTGCTGAGAACTCATTACCAATCACTATATTATACTAATTCTACTAGCTGACTACTCTTGGTTATAGTATTTGGGCAAAAACAACAACAAAAAAAATTTATATAAATGGACAGAGTGTTTAAGTCAATTGTATTGTGCGTAAAAGGTCACTCTCTGAAATACATGTTATGTTGATACATGTGGAGCTTGAGAAGGGGTTTTCGTAGCCCTCTTTAATGACGGTCAGATTGCTTTGATAATTGTCATGTAATTGCTGATGACTCGTCCACATTGTATTCAAGTAAGGGAGGGCATTGCTGCAGCAATGTGCCTCATTAAGTCAGGCGGGCGTGACAGGAAGCTGTCCCTCATGAGAGCTGTTAATGATCAAATTAAAGTTAATTTATAAAAGCTTGCTCATTAAGTTTTATTCAACAGGACAGGATTGTTAAAAATAGGTAGTGTACCTGCCTCATCACACAATGCCTGTGCTCCACCCAGCAACGGGTCCCTGTCGGTCAAGAGTTGACTTCGCTTTTGAGGTGGCGCTTCAAATTCTTCCGAACCATCATCAGACAAGGTTTTCTGAAAAGATTACAAATATATCACATATCGTCTATACAGAGTTTTTTGTGTGAATAAAGTTTAAAAAGTGGGGGTCCAAAAATAAACTAGAATTTGTCCTTACCAGTAATGTGTGCCTGAGCAGAAGCTGTTCCTCTATGGAGCCGCTCTTAGGTTTCTTCTCCCATTTGGCAGCCAGAATGGGAATGTCATCTTCCTCCTCATCTTCCAAACATCTGTTGTGGAGAAAAGACATTAAATGTGTGTATTATACACTAATGTTCAAAAGTCTGGGGTTAGATTTTTTATTTTGATAGAAACTTTTATTCAGCATGGATACATTGCATTCATCAAAAATGACAGCAAGCACATTTGTGACCCTGGACCAAAAACCTGTCTGTAGTCGCTAGGGTATATTTTTTGCAATAGACAAAAAAAAAAAACATTGTATGGGTCAAAATGTTTTCTTTTATGCCAAAAATCATTAGGATATTAAGTAAAGATCATGTTCAATGAAGATATTTTGTAAATTTCCTACTGTAAATTAATTAACTTAATTTTTGATTAGTAATATGCATCGCTAAGAACTTCATTTGGATCGCGGGAATAAATTACATTTCAAAATAGATTCAAATAGAAAACAGATATTTTAGTGTGTAAATTTATTTTTACAATATTACTGTATTTTTCATTAAATAAAGAGACATAAGAGACTTCCTGTAAAACATTAAAAATATCCTACCAGTCCCAAACTTCGGAACAATGTTTTCATATTTTAAACAATCAAGCCATTTTGAAGAAACTAAATATGCTGAAATCATCATGACTCTTACCGTTTCCTTGAAGTGTTGGTCAGCATATCTAAAGGTGCAGCCATTTCACTCTGGGGCAGGAAGCTCAACTGGAAGTCATCGTCCATGGAGATATATGGAGCTAACATGTCCAAATCAAGCTCACCTATAGCCTGTCAGAGAATGAAAGTGTTAAACACCCATGATTTATCTTCTGGGATGTTTTAGACATGTTTTAAAGAGATCTAAAAACCAGTTTGAGAAATACCTCGGACTGTTCTTTCAGAGTTATGCTCTCCTCGGGTTTGAGGGCGAAGAACTTCTCCACCCCTTCCATCTCCATGGGCATCTCTTCAGCGGGGCTCTGAAACAGACCCTTAAACGTCAGATAAACCATTCAAACCATCAAAAATCCCCAGACAAACAAAGAAAAACTCTCATACACACCGCAGCGGGTGGAGAATTGGTGGGCCTGTCGAATATTGGAGAAAGGAGCTGGCGGAGTTCAGGCGTACAGAGGTCCTGAGGGCTTTCTGGGAGAGTGTTGGGACTAGGTGGAGAGCAGAAGGACAACTCCACACAATCTGTGAATAATATAAAGGACTATTAGGATGACATACTTTGTGCAAGAATACACAACCAAATCAGTTTTAGAGGGCCATTAGCAAACATTCTCATGCTGTAGAAAAGCATGATTGTTAGCACCTTTTAGAGAAATGATCGTGTCTCCAGAATGAGGTGCCAGCTGCAGTAACTCTTCTGGGTTGTCCTTCATCTGGAGGAAGAGCGCTGCAGTGTCGCTCTCCACCTCCATGTTTGAGTCCTTCTTCTCCTCCTCCTCCTCCTCCAGCACGCTCAGCTTCTCAGCTCTGGGCTCTGGCTTCTCACAGGTCTGTTCCAGTGAGAACACAACATCTGCCTCTTCCACACCACTGCCAGAGAAACATCATTCACACCAGGGTTATTTTTGTTTACTGAAATTGAAACCATTTGTTGTTTAAACTAGAAAAATAAAAACTATACTGACATAAAATAGACAACAAAATTACAAACAAAATGCCATTCAAAATATTATTATAAACTATAATAGTATATTGAATTATCCTAAAATACTAGAAACATATTATACCAAGTCTGATTGAGGTACCTGAGGATAAAGTTGAGGCAGACCACAGCCTCGGGTTGAGAGGTCCTGCTGTTGTAGAGGACAGTGGCTTGAGTCTCAGTCCAGACAAATCCTCCATTCTTAGCCAGGAAGCGGTAATGGCTGGTGCACACCTGGCCCTTGGAGAACACTGCAAGCAAGGAAAAGATGAGGAAGAGTTTAGAAGTTGGTCTTTTCTTTATTCTATAAAGAAAACTTAAGAACACAACATTATCTTTGACATTGTCACAGAATTGTAGAAAATGAAGTTGATCATTGGGAGGGGTTACAGTTAAGACTAACTGTATTGTGAAAAAACTAGGTTTGATTATGTCACAGAAATTAATGAAAACAAACTTGAACTTACAGATGTGTAAACTCCTGGTTACATGATCAAAATCAAGGGCATGATAAAACTCATAGGCAGACCGGCCAATCAGATCATCGGGTTGGTATCCAACAAGCTCAGTGACTCTGTAAACACAAAGCAGTCAATCAGTATATCAAGTCTCATAATTTGAATACATATTTAAATACAAAACCAGTCTCCTTTGAATATTTTAGCTGAACCAGTTTTATATATTGCTACTCTTGCATCACTTTGGTCGATTGATTGACACAGCGATGTCACATGAACAACTAATCTGCAATTTGTCAATGCTAACAAATGACCATGGTATAAGCTGGCTAATGCATGGCTAGCCATGAATTAAAGCATTTTAATTTGCATCATGTCAGATGACTCTTGACCTGAAAGCTGAATGTTCAACAGCAGTGAAGGAACCACTATATTTATTTCATATGAATTTGCATCCTTTTTAAAAGCGGTTTATGGAAATCTCCAGTATAAAATGTGATTGGTGTATTTAATCCCAAAACTGAGATACTATAAATATATTGTGCCCTAAGTGGAAGCCAAGAGAAAAACCCTGGAAACCTGAGTCACATGCTTTCTCACAACATGAATAAAATTTGTCTTCAGCTGTCACACATAAGCATTTCAAAAACATTTTAACATGCTCCTTTAGGTTTGCGGATAGAGGGAGTAATGTTCGATTCATTTTTAAATGTGTGGGTAGTGCAATGCTACACAGAGAAACTCAGCTGACCCGCTGCTATCAGACACTACGCTGTCATGAGATTTATTTGAACTTTTACAAAACATCCAAATATGTGCTGTGTACTTCCGAGTGATTATGCATGAGAATATATTATTGCATTTAAATACATCTTACCGTCCGTCACATTGTGTGAAAGTCAGGTCCATGTTATGGCGTGTGAGGAAAGTGCGGCTGTCTAGTGGGAATTCAACGCTGGAGGGGTGAGGAATGGGTTCGCACAGCAAAGTCAGGAAGCTGCCAGCAGGGGGCGAGTTCTCATCATCGCCACTGAACGTCTGCATGTGTCCTGTGCAATGAAGGACCTGGGAGAACAAATGGGAAAAAATGCTATTTAATGGAATTTTAATCGTAAAATGACCAACTTATAAAATATAATAAATATTTTTTTTTAAATCTCACAAAACCCAAACAGTTGTGTACATATATTCAGAGTTCAGACGGTTTCTAACCTAATCAAAGTTTCATACTGACGGTTTGGACATTTCTCAACAAAATACAGATGACCAAGATGAAAACACAACACTGTGGAACATGACGTACAAAACAAGCGGTCAAGCTAAAAAAGTGCCTCCTGTCTTGGCACGGTTTGTGGTTGGATCTCTGCCTTCAGTATATTTGTGTCCTGTTTTATGCACTCATGGGACTTGACCCCATAGCTACACAAAGAGCTGGACTGATGTGAAGCGGTAATGCTGATACAGTCCTGCATACCCCATAGAGCAATCTACACCCACTTAAGATGAGCTAACAGGTGTTGCGTGTGAAAATAGCTAAAGGAAGTTCAACACCAGTACTGATTAAACCTTGTCACGCCATTACATTTTTCTAAAAAAAACCTAAAAAGCAGTGTTCATTGACAATGGCACATCTGTGAATTTAAATGCCGCTAGGATTTTTTATGCCCACTTTCTTTCTATAGTTTCCTGTCTAAAACACATTTAATAGTCTATACATAAAATAATAACCTATTTTTATATAGTATTAATAGCATGTGTACCTTCCAGTTTGCAGACTTGATATTAACTGTTCTTCCTGTGTGGGTGAGTGTGCTCTTAATCCGAAGGAAAAAATTATGCTCAGTCAACTTCTCTGTCTTTTTCTTTGAAACACCTAAGGATGAAAAAAAACAAGAGAGACATTCTCCTTGTCAGTCCACACAGAATATGAGACTTCAAGAACCTCAATACAGTAGGTCGGCAGCTACAATTCAGTGAAAAGAAATCTTTTATTACCAGGTCTTGTGGTGAGAATGTCTCGCAATTCTTCTTGGTCACAGGGATGAACAAATTCATACACGCTCTGTCCAAGCAGCTCCAGCTGTACAACACCACATCAGGACAAACAAAAGATAACTTCAAAACAATATCATGACACTAAAGATAGTATTAAACAATTTTTTTTTTAATTTATTTAGTACATTCATTTATACAAATTATGTCATACATGTTACCAACTTTTCTGCATTTTTTATTTTTTTATTTTAAATGTAGTATATCCTTTAAAACACTGTTTTGAACATGCATTGGACTGTCTCACATGAATAAAATCACTAGAACATTCTTCAGCATTTATGAACTCTGTACATGCAATTCAAAGAGTGAATGGGTCATGTGTATGAGATTTCATGCGTTTTCCATCAAACCGCCCACTATCATCCTTTAAATGCTTTTACTGTAACAATTGTGTTTTTAGTTGCCTAAATTATTACATAGATAAATTAGATAGATAGATAGATAGATAGATCCCCAGTTTCATATCTGTTGGATTTTTATATTTATTTATTTTATTATTGCATTACTCAAATACTCATTACATTGTAACTCTCTTTTTTTAGATTATAGCACAACACATTAGACTGAATGTTTCCCTTCAGAAACAGATCTGTTTTAAGGGCCTTAGTCACACATGTAATATGAACCCTGTGCCTCACACCACAGCGGAGGAATCCAAAGTGACACTATTCCTGGGCAACATGCTGCTAAACTGCAGCCAACTCGTCTGATATTCTTAACTTTGTGAAATTCACATGGTGCTGGTTTCAAGTAGTACTTCAATATGGGGCAAAACTTACCTGTGTCATGCCGATGTATTTGCTGACACTCTCTGAGAGGAAGACCAAGTCCCCCTCCTCAGTCATCACCAGAATAAAGCCTGCCAGTGCCTGCTGATAAAAGGCATCAGTGGGATTCTCAGTTTCTTCAGTCTGTGTTTTGGTTGGCCCTGCTGGAAGTGACAAAAATTAAATATTAACATTAGTAAATAATATCCAAATACGTTTTTGAACATACTCCTATAGAAGTTGTACACACTATCATTCAAAAGTTTGGGGTCAGTAAGATTTTTACCCTAAAACAGTTCAAAACTTTAATTCAGCAAGCATGCACAAACATACTGTGGTCAGCACAAACCAGGTTTATTCTAGTTGAATGTTAACCCAAGTTTAATGCAGTCTGGCCTGGATTTTCTCTTCTCTTGTGCAATATTGCAAAAGATGGATTTGCTCCAAAATACTGCAAACATCCCTCAACCTACAGCTTGATTTCAGCAGAACCCACCTGATTGGATCAAACGGTTCATGCGCAGATAGCTGAGTGTCACCCTCATGATGGCAGCTTTATCCAGGTGGGAGGCGATACGTCGTGGAAGGGGTAGTGAGTGGGCCAGTTCGTAAAACACCTCAGTCTCCTGGCTCCTCCTACTGCGCGCTGCGTCACGTGAACGCACCTTCCGCTGCTCCAAGCTGGGCCTAAACAAGAAAAACAAACTTATTTAAATGACCAAACTCAGAATATCTAACCCTTAAACAAAGCTAAAAAAAGAAAAACTTTTCGCAATGTCATTTTTTAAATTTGTAGTTTCCACTGTTCTTCATACAAAGACAGAAATACTGAAAACATTCTGGTCTCTCCATCTCTTACATCTTGTTCTCTGTTTCTCCTCAATAAAACTGTCCCAGCTGTAATTGGTGGGTTCTGGTGCTCTGTGTATCCTAGTCTTGCTAGAGAGTGGGCCTCAGATAAACTTTTCCCTCACTCTGTGCTTTTCACTGACGCTCCCCTCCTCCACTGGCCTTATGTAGACAAGCCTGTCCCATGGCCCTCCCCCACGCTTCCTATCGACAGAGTCCCTCCCAGCTCTCAGTCTCTGACCTCCTTTGTGCTTTGAACAGGACTGAACTCTGCCGACACTGACATTCCAAAATGACCCATCAAACAGTTGCCAAAAAACTCTCAGCATATACTTTTTTTTTTTTTTTTAAGCATAGTCCAACATTTCCTTTAGATATACAGTGCTGGATTAACATTTCTACTGTCAGAATATAATTAGCTCTCCTATCGAGATCAATAGTGTTATTGTATTTCATGGAGCAGTAAACAGGACAGATATGCTGCACAGCGTGTCTGCACAAGTTGGGCTCCAGCCACACGTTTTCACTTGGCACGTAGTCTGTGGTCAGTCAAGTTAGGTTCTGTACACTTTGTTAAAGAAAAACATTCCCATCCCAAATCAAGCTTGCATGACATGTAGTGTACTAAAAAAATAAAATAAAATGCTCGTGAAAATGAAGCATTGAAGAACAGATCCAGTAATTTGGTCAGTCATAACGCCATTTCTCAGAAATATTTCGCTAACTTCAAACATAAAACTAATTAGTGAACATTCAAATGAAGGGTAAAGTCCTAAAAGAGAACAATCAAATGGAAATCTGCCAAAGCTAACATGATTTTAGACATCTATAAACTTTACAAGCTGTTAATATTTTACAGGTCTTTATTTTACACACAAAACAGGATTCAGATGATGATCCTTGTACAATCAGTCAATGCAAGTTTTAGGTCAGAACAAAAAAAATTTCTGAGACAAGCGGAAGCAAAACCCAGCATTCAATTTCAAAATGTATTTGAAATAGAAATCTTTTGTAACACTTTGCTGTCATTTTTGACCAATTTATTGCATACATGCTGAATTAAAAAAGTAAGTTTGTTTTTTTTGCAAAACCGATGCCAAAGTTTTCACTGACAGTGTAACAATGTAAACATGACATCTTAATGACTTTGAAAGCAATGCACGCAGTCTCGTGCCAAAGCTGCTGTAAATCAATGCAGGAACACTGTGTCCTTCAGCTACGTCACAACAGTCACGCCCAACCCTTGTGCTGTTTGTATGGTTGGGGATTTACTGTGAGTGTTATTATGCATTCTGGTAAAGTGTCAACACCCAATATCAGTGTAGGTGGAACTAGAAGTGCAGTACAACCCATCCCAGCCTGTTCAAAACAACTCCTCTGAACCTCATGGGATAAAGATGGCACAAGAAGCTTAGTGGAGAGGAATGTTTGTGTCAAATGTTATACTGATTGATATGAAGCCAGTGGTACATCAGCATATGAAGCTGTATGACTTGTTATAGAGACTGATGCACAGTGAAAATGTCACCTTATGAATTCACTGACTATTTTACAACACTTAGCCTTTCCTTTAAAAGTAAAAAATTACTCATCCTTGCAAAGCAACAATATCAATGTGTCCAACTGTCCATACCATGTGCCCATATGTGAAACAGTCTTTGCTTTCTCACATGTGACCCTGGACCACAAAACCATTTAAAACATTTTTAGATGTATGCATAATCGGAAAGCTGAATAAATAAGCATTCCATTGATGTATGGTGTATGTTTGGATCGGACAATATTTGGCATAGATACAACTACCGTTTTCTTCGGACTATAAGTCGCACCTGAGTATAAGTCGCATCAGTCCAAAAATACGTCATGAGGAAAAAAACATATATAAGTCACACTGTACTATAAGTTGCATTTATTTAGAACCAAGCACCAAGAGAAAACATTACGGTCTACAGCCGCAAGAGGGCGCTCAATGTCTTCAGTGTAGACTACAGGAGCACTGAGCAGCATAGAGCGCCCTCTCGCAGGACCAGCTAAACTATGAAAAAAAAAGTGCGACTTATAGTCCGGAAAATATGGTATTTAAAAAGTCTGGAATCTGAGGGTGCAAAAAATAAATACAAATAATGAGAAAATCTCTTTTAAAGCCATACCAAATGAAGTTCTTAGCAATGCATATTACCAATCAAAAATTAAGTTAATATATTTACCGTAGGAAATTTACAAAATATCTTCATGGAACATGATCTTTACTTAATATCCTCATGCTTTTTGGCATAAAAAAAAAATCTATAATTTTAACCAATATAATGTTTTTTTGTCAACTGCTAAAAATATACCTCAGCGATTTATGGTTTTGTGGTCCAGGGTCACATATTGGTTGTTTCAGGAACACAATGTTCTCTTTGCAGACTTGTGGTTTATATGCAGTATGCCCATATGTGAAACCGTCTTTGCTTTTTCATATTGATTGTTTCAGGAACACAACGTTCTCTTTGCAAACTTGAGGGTGGATATGCAGTAAATTTGCATCACATTAACTTTTTCGTCAATCATCAACCCTGTGGTTTTAGTCAAGCATGTGAGACGAATGCTATGGGATGTTTGTTTTCTATATGACAGATTCTTTGACTCTTGTGTGCTTCTGAAGCACTGGGACTCCTTCCAACTGCTCTAAAGCTGAGGCACATGCAGTTCCTTTGAGTGAGCAGCGAGAGAGTGAGGGTGTGCGAGAGGTTCGGCTAAGTTCATTTGCACGGTGGTGGGAGGGGGAGACAATGGGAGCTCTGCCAAGAGTAAGGTTGAACACAGGCAGTAGTCGCTGCTATATCAAGACAGCAGAGAACAAAATGTTCTCTGGCCTATTTACTTCATTCTGAAAGTGTGTACTTCATTTCCTTCAGATGTGTGGGTTGATACAAAATACTTTTAGGAAGCTGGCATGTCTTGTGGTGTGTGGTGCATTACTCATAATTTAAAAAGCATTTGGATCATTCTTTTAGAAATAGTATAAATGTAGCTTTCATGAAATGAAAGTTTAACATTTAAACTAAGCCGTTGTTAATGCAACAATTATTGTGCACATGTAAAAACATGTTTTTTTTGTAATTAATTGGTGAACACATTAAGTACATTGTGCCCAACAACTGATGCAAATACAAAGTAGTTATAGAATATTTTTACTTTCAAAAATGCTTTTGCCTCTCTGTAGGGCCAGTATTATTTAATTTAAGAAAAAAAGAAAAGAAATAATGACCAGTTGCATGTTGTAAGACACACAATTTTCTTTAAATATTCATATCTACCAAAATATGTTAATTCAATAGTTTACAGACGAAATATGTTTTTTAAAACAATGAAACAAAGTTAGTTTATTATTCTGCAATGTCAAAAACTTAAGGAACATCATGTTTCGTGTAAAAAGAGGAACAACATAAGTTGTTTTGGCAAAAGACAAACCTTGTATTTTATGCCAATCCGATGAAATATACTTTTTCAGGAATTATTTAACTAGTATCATTTATAGGGTCTCACTAATATCCTATATTCACCCTTTGTGTGACCTTACTTCTGTAAAAGTACTTTTTATCATATCTCATTTATCAGCCCACTAAATATGAAAGTGTCCATTAGATCTTAATGAAACAATAATACTGCTCATGACAAATTATACAAGATTATAGTCTTTTAGAACAAAGGTGCCATTACAGGACTCTTATCATTCTTCTGACTGTGTAAACTGAACCTAAGAACACTGTCTTCGCTTAAAGCTGTTTTATTGACCATGTGCTCCTTAAGACCACTCTCGGAGGTATTTTGTTTTCTGAAGACGTTACTGAAGCTCAGCTGGTACAAAATCATCACTCTTAATAGATCAATGTCTATGATTCATTGTTTTAAATTGTGTATTTGGTAGCAGTGTACAATAAAACCGATAGCCTATTGTCTTCACAAAAAATATAATAATATATCAAATCTAAAACAATCACTCCGAACAAAAAAAATAAAAACCCTCTCAATAGCTCATTTCATGATCAAAATGAAAAAGAAAACACGGAACCATTACTATAACCGACTGCACGCTCATAAGGCCACACGCCTACATCGACTGGAAGATTTGGTTTCCTCTATTTTATAGCTTATTATTAATCCCACACGTTTTAACTCAAATAAAAATGCTCCAGGAAAACAATTGCCTTACCTTTTCATCACTGAGTTGACCATCTCTCGAATTAAATAAGTGAAATCCGAGTTTTGAGTTTTGTATGTGTAACGCTTGAATAGACCTCAAACGCAACCGTCGTCTGAACTGTAGCTTGTTTATCTCTCGGCTCTAAAGGGGCTCGACTGGATAATCTTTGTAGAGGGCTGAGTGTCAAAATAAAAGTCACGGCGGGCATTGTCAATCATTATAAACCAAAATAATAATCTCTGCTGTGTCTGAATCTATGGTCTGAATCCAGCATTGGTTAAACACACATAATATACTGTGGTTTTTAAACACATATTCGCTGCAGAGTTTTTTTTAAATGCAATAAAACCACAATCTATCTATCTATCTATCTATCTATCTATCTATCTATCTATCTATCTATCTATCTATCTATCTATCTATACATATTATATATATATATATATATATATATATATATATATATATATATATATATATATATATATATATATATATATATATATATATATATCGATAGATTTAGATTTAAATAAAGACACACACACACACACACACACACACACACACACACACACACACTTATATATATATATATGTGCGTGTGTGTGTGTATGTATGTATATATGTATTATATATATTCTCTCTTTCTCGCTTGCTCTTTTCAGTTCAGTCAGTTCAATAATAACAACAATAAAAAAAGAATAAAAAAATAAACTACATTTCCCTTTGTTTCCTCGAGAATAGTACACAAACAATATCCGGGTCAGAGGAGGCGAATTTCCGCGCCTTTTCGTAGTCGGGATGGATGAGAGGGTTAAACAACCAGCAATATTTACACCTTATAATCACATTATGGACTAAATTAAACTTTAATAAACTTGTTTCGGATGCGGACGATTTGGTGACACAAGATAACGTCTAAATATGTTGCTCCCGTCTGATGTCGCCAGACTTGTGCTGGGTAAGGTCTCTCTTGTTCTGTACTCTCTAGGAGAAGCTAGCGAGCTAATACTCGCTTCCTAATCACAGTATTTCTGATTATGTGGTTTGTCTCCAGAACTTCTGGGTAGTTGTAAATATTTAGACCATTACGAAACTGAAAATGCCAGAAAATCGTGTCGTTGTGAGCTCAGGCAGTGCGAGGCTGTGATGTGTCAAACTGCTGAGATGATCGATAACAGAATTGGCTGATTACGTTATTCTCCTGTTCTCAAATGAAGATATTTAAATGTGAATAACTTTTAGGCTACCTGCAGCAAGAAGGGCTCACTGCTACAAGCCGAGCCTTCATCTATGAGAGTCCAAACCTGAAGGAGTATGCGGAGCACAGCTCAGGGGACGGGCTCATCCCTGCCTGTGTGTTTGTATGTGTCGAGTTCATGATTGATAACACGGTGGTAAACATCAATACATTACTGGAGTGTGTTAAGAAGATCAGTTTACTAAATACCAATTTTGCTATTGTTGGTTATTCCTCTTTTCCAGTCTCTTTTTGGAAAAAACCTGATCACGATTTTGAATGAATACGTTGCTATTAAAGCAAAAGGTGAGAGCCCTTAAAAGTCAATAAAATGTTGTGAGATACACAGTGAATCTGTTTCCGCTTTAACAGGTTTCTTTCGTTTTTTTCTGCAGAAACAAGTCAAGAAACTCAAATCCCAGCTGTCATGACATCATTATGGAAAAAGCTTGACTTCACACTGAACCAAATCAAGTGAATGAGTATTTGTTTTCATTGTCACACTAAACTTTTTTTTTTTCTTTTTAAATGTACTATCTCCTTTTTAAAATATTCCTGTATTGTCCACAGGTCTCTGCAGAATTCTCCTGCAGTGCAACTGAATCAGCGACGTGAGTTCTGATTTGAATTATTGAAATTAACCAAATGTAACAGATATATAGCACAGATATAATGTATATGGCATGAAATGTAAAAATAAGTACATGCACAATTCACATACAATACTGTTCAAAAGATTAGGGTCAGTAAGACTAATGTTCATTGTCACCATGGCTGCATTTATTTGATAAAGAAAAAAAAGAAATATACAATTTAAAATGAACTTTTGTCTTTTTTTTATTGTGATTGCAATGCTAGATTTATTTTTGATTGATTTTTTTTTGTATGTAGAAACCATGTTTTTTATTCTTTGATGAATAGAAAGTTTAGAATTAGAGAATATATTTGAAAAAGAAAACTTTTGTATCATTAGAACTGTCACTGTCACTTTTGATAAATTTTAATGCATCCTTGCTGAATAAAATTATTAATTTATTTAAAAAAAAACATACAGAACATAAAATATTTGAACAGTAGTGTAATTTATTCATTTCTTTTTTTCTGTCTTTAAGTTCGCACTATGAATGGCATTCAAAATATGAGACGTCAGCAGAGACCCTTGTTGGCATCACAGTCTCCCATCACTGGGCACCCGCCCCTGACTCCAGCACTCCAGTGTGTCCCCAGCACTTTCTCCACCCCTCAAGGCATGCTGGGACATTCCACCCCAGTGTCTTACACTTCCCAGCATACCAGACCTTCCACTCTCTGCCTTAGTCAGCCAGGTGAGTCCTGAAAAACATGTTTAAATCACACATTTGATTGAGATTTGTAAGTACACCCTTTACATTTTGCCATCTTACATCTTTATAGAAGAGTCACCATTGCAGATACTGGTCCCTGATAATAGACTGAATCCAGGTCCTTTGTCTCCAGCCCGCAGGAAATGGTAAGCTGAAAGTGGTGATAACACCAGAAGTATGTTACGGCTTCGCTCTTTCTGCCTTTTCCAGATCAATCTGTAACAATAATTTATTTTTAAAGTGAACCTCTGTTTTCTGCTGCAGTGACTCGCCGAGGCGGAGAGGAGGTGGTCAGTTGTGTGCCAGCGGGACCAACAGGGCCACCTTAGTGTCCAGCACACTCGTTGTGGAATCTCAAAATGAAGAAACTGTGACAGAGAACTTATCCGTGAGACTGATTCATTCATGTTTAATTTTTAATGTTTAAAAAGTTTCTATTTACTTTTGCGTAATTGAAGATCATATGTTTACTTTTATTTTTTAACAGCACATAGTTATAGAAAATGCCAGAGAAAAAATTCTCAATGATAGATCCTTGCAAGAAAAACTTGCTGAAAACATCAACAAAATCTTGGCGAGGTAAATGCTAAAATATGGGCAAGAAACAACATCAAATAACACAAAAATAACATTGAGATCTTACTAAACACGTTGTTTTATGACTTTAACAGTGATAATAGTCCTCAGACATCAAAAGCTGCCTGCAGTGCTGTGGAACAAGAGCAGTCCATTGATGAAATCCTGGGCCTACAGGTGTCTGAATGCACATCTTTTACTATTTTCTTTTTTTATGTTGACAGCCATATCAGGCCTTAACCTGCAAAAAAAAATGTTCTAGGGGGAAATTCATATGACAGATGATGCAATCCAAGACATATTGGCACAGACAGAGTCAGACCCAGCATTTCAGGCACTGTTTGACCTCTTCGACTGTGGTAGGTTTGAGCAATTGATTAATCAGAAAATCTATTTCTGTTATAAAAGTGATTCTTTTTTTTTTTTTTTTTTTTTAAATATGTCTCACTGATAACCTTTCATCTCATTTGAAGGGAAAGGTAAAACGGCTGAATGCAGTGAGCAGGCTGATGGGAGCTTCAGTACTAGTGCACAAGAGAGTGATGAGACTGGGCATGTGGACAGCGCCTCTGAAACAGGTAGGATGGATCGGTTTGATGTCATAAAGCAGCACAGGGATTTTCCTGTGTATACATTTTATTATATGCACTATAGTTAAAAATTTTGGTTTTTAAAGAACTTTCCTATGATCTGCATAGCTGCATTTATTTGATAAAAAAACAGTAACACAATAATACTATGAAATACTTTTACAATTTAAAATAGCCTATATTCTATTATAATATATTTTAAAATGTATTAAAAATGTATAAAAATATTTGTTAGAAATTATTATTTCCATCAGAAATCATTGTAATATGTGGATTTGATGCTCAAGAAACATTTCTTATTATTCTCAATGTTGAAAACAATGTTTATACTGTTGACTGTGTTTTACATTTGTTTCAAAATTCTTTAATGCATAGAAAGTTCAAAAGAACAGTTTTCATTTGAAATAGAAAACTTTTGTAACATTTTAAATGTATTCATTGCCACTCTTGATCAGTTTATTTCATCCTTGCTTAATACAGATATGATCTTTTAAAAGCCTTATTCACCCCAAACTAGACGATATATCAACTGTTGTATGATTTTATTCATTATTTTAAGCCACCGGACAGGAGGATTCCACATCAGGAGGAGAAAGTGGTGCACCAAATATAAGCACCCAGTCTGAGTCAAAAAGCATAAAGAAATCTTCCAGCCTTTGTAATGCAACAAAGTCTGCTTCCACAGCTCCACAGCCACGTATTGTAACTAAACAAACTGGACGAGGATCCACAACCTCCAAAAGAGGGCTAGTCAGGACTAGAGTTTCATCCAGTAATAAACAATCCAGAGGTGCCACTTCAACTTCTCTAAGGTTGAACGATAAAGCGGATTCACGTCCACCTGACCAAACTGTATCAAGCTCTTCGTTGACAGAGGAAGGAGTTGGCATGGAGATAGATGAACCAGAAAATGAAACCTCTGAGAGCGTACATATTCAGCTAGTTCCTCTGGAGAGCTTGCATGCAAACGAAACATTACATGAAAATAAAAGTAGTCAAGTTCCCATTTCGACATCGCAAACTACATACACTACTGAAACCTCAAATAATGCATCTGTGAATGAACCAGGACAGAATGAGGATATAGGAACCTCTTTATCCATTCAAAGTGAGGCTGTGCCCTCACTTTGCTTACCTCGACCTGACACATCCACCAAAATGGCTTCTCCGCCCCCTTCAAACAAGACGCCTTTAACTCCTTCCTTCATTCAAACTCAGTCCAACACTGTCAGAAGCAATCTCCCTGCATCAGGTGCTTCATCTATTGCCACTACGCCGAGCATTTCTGATGCTCCGGCCAGGGAGCCTGATCCCAATAAGATCGTGTCTCTGAAAATCATCATCAGTGATGAGCAGGATGAGGTCTCAACTGATGCGGCACTGAACCAGGCAGTTTCCAGCATCACCAGTGACAATATCCCCACCATCTTCCTGTCTTCCCCTGCTAAATCACCTGCCAAGACTTTGCCTGCAACCTCTGCAGTCATAACAGCAGAGGAAACTGCTCAGGCCGTGAGCTGCTTACAGGGGACGGAGGGTGTTGGATCATTCAGAACACCTACAAGGAGTGCACAAAGTAGCGGACAGCCTGCGCTGGGACGTCCAGCAGGTCAGGAAACCGGCTTCATTCAGCTGTTGCAAGCTCATCCTACCTTTGGGCCTTCAAGCAGCTATTTTGTTGTAACCGAACCGGGTACTGCTGAGCAGCGGTCAAATGTTGTGCTGTTTCCAAGTAATGTGCCTCAAGGGGCCGTGTCTTCAATACCGCATGTGGTAACGACTCCACCTCGCCAGAGGACTGTGGTGTCCATGGGAGCAAATGTCTCTCAGACCTATTCACCAGGTGAGTGTAGAGTTAGTGTGTTTATATAAGACACTTTATACTTATATTTGGTTTACATATTTCTATGTTTGCAGACTTAAGGCTTCGTGTTTGAAATTCCAATCATTTTTTTTAGGCTCCACATTTATTATATCCTCCCCAGTTCAACCCATGTTACAAAATGTGATGCTTCCAGTGTCTGTGATGGGGCAGAATACTGGAAAACTCACAGTCCTTCCCAATCAGGTTAGTAACTTTGAAGCATACAGGTTTTGTCGAAGTCTTTTGACAGATTAATACTTTTAATCAATATATGATTACTACTCCTTTTTTTTCTCTCTCTCTGTACAGATGTTGACTTTGCCATGTTCAGCAACTGTAAGGCAGCCTGCAAAAGTTATTTCTCAACAGAAATTGGCACCCAAGGAAAACACTGACATGGGTAAGACATTTTTCATTTACATGTTTTTTTATTTAATTTATGTAATTATATCTTTATTATATAACTTATTCTGCAGCACAGATGTTTTCACAATTAATTTATATACTTGATATATTTGTTGTACTTAAATGTATACACACACACAGACAAATATAAGCCATGTGTTACATACAGTATTTATATATAAAATATATTTATATATATATATATATATATATATATCAGGGTAATTGTATTAGAATTACCTTTTTATATACATTTGGGGTTAGTCGTGACCTAATGGTTATAGAGTCAGACTTTAAATTATGACTTTCTTTTTTCAAAATGTCATTTAAGTTTGGACTAGACTCCTAAATTAGCATTAGATTAGATTCCTTTAGCATGAGTTGAAATTAATTAACAGGTTAAAGGTTTTTGTAACGCATGTTTGTGGATTATACGTCCCTATAATGATTTGTTTACTGATTTTCAGGCAAAACTAGCACGTCTGGTTCTGGTAAAGTGCTTCCCCAGGCCTCTGAGCAACAAAAGAGCGCAAGTGCAACAAGCCCTAGCCATCGGCGGATACTTTGCTTTGACGTCACACCTGAAACCACTGCAGCAGGCCAGAATTCTTTACAGACAAGCACACTCACATCCTCTGCTGTCACTTCCTCCTCTGCTCAGCAGGTTCAGAAAGAAAACACACAGACTGAACCGAAACAGCCTTTAGTTTCTGACCCTTGCAAGAGAAGAATAGAAACAGTTAGGTTGCCAGAAATAAATCCCAAACCGGTTATAAAGGACTCTGAAAAAGTCACCATATTTCACCAACAAAAAGAAGCCCCAAAAAGCAAAGTGAATGAAAAGGGACTAGATATAATAGTTGTATCAAGTACCAAGTCTTCCAACAAAGCTGCCATAGAGCCAGAGGCTGTCATTAGACCAGAATCACTGAAAAAATCACAAGCATCACAGAAAGAAGATGGCGGCGTTGTTTCAAAATCACCGGCTCAAGGGCCAAAGCAGAAACCAGCAGGCAACACAAAGGAAGACTCACAAGAAGCCCCTGAAAAGGAGGAGTTAAAACCAGCAGAAAGATCCTCAGAAAAGACTTCCTTACAGAACTCTCCAGGCGTCACTGCAAATAAAGAAAATGAGCTGGAGAGCTGTCAGACATCCGCACGCCCTGCTGAGGATCTAGCACCTTCTACAGCTAAATCAAGCAGTTCCAGTAAAATTTTATGCAAGACGAGCCCTCTAACTAAACAGGCTGTTGAGATGCTGCAGGACATACAAGGCCAGGCTCCTGTGGCCACTCCACCAAAGAGACAGTTGGCTGGATGTCCAGACCTCCCGCTCCCAAGAACACCTGGACCAGGACGTGCACAGGACGAGCTGACGGATGGATCGAGAACCCCGTCCCGACAGAGGCTCAGGAGGGAGGGTGAAAGCACGCCGAGGCTTCTCCCCATTCCCGCCACCCCCGATATCCCCTCCTGCAGTCCTGCCAGCGAAGCAGGGAGTGAGAACAGCATCAACATGGCAGCCCACACTCTCATGATCCTGTCACGCGCCGCCAGGACGGGAGGTCCTCTAAAAGACAGTCTGCGTCAAGAGGAGGTCAGTGATGGGAAATCTGCCACTTCTAAAGGAAAGAAACGAAAACAAATTGAACTGAGCCCTCCTGCAAAGAAAGAGCTACTGCTTTCCAGCTCCTCGAGCAATAAAAAGAAATCAAAGGTGAGCTGAGATTTTATTGGTTATTTTAACAGTAAAGATTGACCACACCTTAACCTAGTGACCTATTTTTAAATAAATACAGGTATATGTGTGTGTGTATTTATATATACATAATAAATATGCACAGTGCATACAAACACACATATATATATATATATATATATATTTATATATATATATTTATATTTATAAATATGCTCAAATCTGAATCATGTCACTTGTGCAAGTGGCTTAATGCAATTGCCACAAAAAAGAAGCTTCTCAAGACCAGTTATTTATTCCAATGTATTTATACCATTAATTTAGTATGTGTTCTGGGTAGATAACAGTAGACAGCAGGTTAGCTGACGGTAGCCCAATTAGAGAAGTCTGACTCATTTTTCCCTATCTGTGTACCTCAGCATGCGTCATCTGATATGTTGACATTGTTCGGCTGAATTCCTTTTGATTTTTCAGAAACAGAAGAAGCTGCTGGACTCCTTTCCTGAAGACTTGGATGTAGATAAATTCCTGTCATCCCTGCACTATGATGAGTAATGACGCTGGGGACGAGCCGTGCCGCTTGCCACCATTTCAGGGACATAACAAGCCATGTGTGATACTGAGAGTGATAAAACAGATCTGTTCTGAATAGCTGCTTTTTTTTAACATCCAGAATGTGAGATATTGTACATACACACCATATTAGCCTAATAATCTTATTTGTACAGTAAAGATGTTCTTATACAGGCCTAGATTAAGCACTCTTCAAAACAAACAAGAAAATAATTTAAGACTAAACTGTCATTTTTGACTACATATGTGAAAGATTGTCAGTTGAGCTGCTCCTTTGCAACAGCTGTTATTTAGCTCATTGTCATTTTTATGGACTTACATTAACTGCACCATGTGACTACATTTCTGTGAATATTTTCAAGAGAGATGATTTCATTTGTACAGCCTCTAGGTGGTATTCTTCCTTTACAGTATGGATATAAGTTAAACGTTGTTTTTTGTCCTTTAGATGGTTTATTATATGATGTATTTTAATAAATCAATATTTGATTGAATCTTTTTTAAAATGATTCTGTGTTACTGTCCAACTATGGCATATTTATTTGGAATAGACCGGCAGCAATTGCATATGCCAAGCTTGACTAAACCACTATAAATTTCCTTTGATAATAATGTGTTTTGAGCAGCAAATCAGCATGATTTCTAAAGGATCATCTGACAGTGAAGACTGAAATTCAGCTTTGCCACCACAGGAATAAATTACATTTACAAAATACAAAAGTTATTTTAAATTTTAATATTATTTCCCCATGTTACTGTTTTTACTGTATTTGTAATCAAATAAATAAACAAATGATCTTATATACTGTTACTCAACATGTTTTGGTGAACCAATTCAATGCACTTATGTATGATATGTATTGTGGGTTGTGAGGTAAAATGGGGATGAAATCAGGGTAAGCAAGGTCCTGTAAGCCCTGGAGGCAACAATAAATCATTTTCTTAGCAGTTTAACATTCTCTGTACTCATATAAGCTTATTATTTGATAGCTAATCCAAACTATGTAGGTCAACAAGCCAGATCAGATCATATATCAGAGATGCCAATCACGCCATGTCTTAGTGCTTTTACATTAGTTGTTCCATTTGCCCATTTCTCTCATGACTTCCAGGTTAGCACTGCATTAATGTATTTTCCTCAATGTAGTTCAGTTTTAGTATAAATTGAAATGTAAATAAAAAATGAAATGGCAGCATAATACTTTAGACACCCATGAACTGAAAGTGAAGTGGAAATAAGAATTGTTTTGCTAATAATCTCACATACACTCTTATATATAGATTCTTTTTTTTTCTTTGGGGAACCAAGTGGGGTTTTTTTTCTTGAAAATTTCTTGAAAAACTTGAAATCTTTATTTTGAACTGTACGTTATTCAGTAGACTACAGTTTATTAATAATGTTCAAAATGATTTTAAAAGCATGTTTTTGTAAGTGCATTTCATTTTTAAAGCATTATAATGCAAGCACAAATATGAAGTGATGGTTTTCAAAGATACTGAATATATGTCTATAATGTAAATGTATTCATTCACTGACGATTATGTAAACACATGAAAGATTCAAATAACCCTTGATGCCCTACAACTAAACTTCTTTATGCTATGAGATACAGTAGTCATTCACACATTTTCTTCCTGTATTTTTTGTGAACAGTTCTTCTCATTTTTCAACTCTTAGCAGCCAAAATCAAGCATTGGTGTTCATAATGTGTAGCAAACTTCTTTTCAGATGTCTGAAGATAAGTGCCTTTGATCTGCAAAAGAGATGAAGGCGTCCTGTTGTATTATTAAATACATTATGCCATCCGAGAGTTTTAATAAGTTATGCAAAGTTAGATATTTTATATTATCACACTTCAATATTATGGCATTATGAAAATCAATTTCCATGAGGAAAAGAAAAATTAAAAGGTAATTTTGTGAAATGAAGTCATGGTTGTATGAAATACTTGTAATTGTGATAGATAAAGTTACTGATAAATTTACATAGTCACAATTAGAAGATATAAAGGCACAATTGTCAGATATAAAGTTGTAATTATAAGAAACTAAAATATAAAATCAAAATTATAAAGTTGCAATTATGAGAAAAACTCAACTGAGATCTAAAGTTGCAACTATGAAAAATAACGTTTCTTGCGATTATGTACAAAAATCACACAGACAGAAGATGAGTTTAAATACTCAAGCTCCTGTTCTGTTCTCTCCTTTTTGCTTTCGAATGGATTGAAAAATAGCTTCTACAGTAGTTACAGCATCAAAAGTCAGATCGGGATTACATGTGTCATTGAATGACACAGGGAAATATGAACCACTGTACCAGGGGTTGCTGGGATAGCTCCAGCTGAATCTCGGAGATGGATAGGGCCTTTTGTCCCTTGGCCTTGTTGGACAGAAAAAAAAACAGACATGTGATCTCTCATATAAATGAGCAAAATGAACACTGCCTCTGTTCCTACAATATACAATTTCACAGTTATAGACTGTGAAACATGATTTGTTTCACCAAAGAGTGTGTTGATGTTCATGATATGTTCTCTGGAGAACAGACTGTGTTTTTCTATCCTTGTATGTTGGCTACATCACCGACTCTGGGTTTTGTGAGTGTTTCAAACCAAGTGCATGGCCAAACTCATGTGCAGCTACCACATAAAGTACAGGTGAAACCCTGAAGTAAAAAGAGAACTTTTTAGTACCAAGTGTAGTCCTATATTATTATATATAGCTTATAGCTCGCTTAAAATGTCTCTGTGGCATCTCTTATTTTCTGCTATGGTTTCACAATACAAAGCCGAAAGCCAATAATCCACAGATTGCATTACATTTCTTTTTTTGCTTTCAAATGACTTCATTACACAACTCCCAACCGCTCACACTTGCAAAAGACAACCCTGGTTATCATTGAGGCAATCATGTGGTTAATTCTGTTGAACAGTAATTGCATTGTTTTAGGATTCATAAGAACCGCTAGGAGATCAAATATATAGAGAGGTGAAGAGGACATACGATGAAGTCTGTGTTCACTGTGAGTGGTCTTGATCTGAGAATCAAGGTTATTACCAAATTATGTAACCAAAACAGGATTTAAATGAATGTCTTTATTTGCTTTTCCACTTTTCCCATTTTGGTATGGATCTTACCAATACAATTAGTATGCTACACACTCCTGGATGAAAAAGCATTTGCTCAACTTGCAGCGCAGTTACATAATTTAAACTATTCAGAGAGTGCCAGTGGGACTAGAGAGCTCTGTACGCCATCTTTGTGTCAAGTCATGTGACACATAAACCATTGGCCTTCTCACCAACAGACGGGGCTATAGAGTCAGAAACGCATCCAAACATCACAAAAGCCTTCTGACCCAGTTAAAGAGATAGTTCACCCAAAAACACCCTTATGTCATTGCAAAACTCTATGACTTTCTTCTGTGGAACATAAAATAAGATATTTTTAGAAATGTCTCTTTGAAATGGAAGTCAACGGTCACTAAAACTGACTAGATTCCAACATTCTTCAAAAAATGCCTATTTTTCTGAGTAAATAATGACAGCATTTTAAAAGCCTAACATCAGAAAAAGTAATATCTAAGCAGGAAACTAATGCTGTATTGTGACTAAAACATTCCACATTCAATCAAAGTCATCTTTACATATGTTTATTTTTTTTTTAAATGTCGAACTAGTCCTTCTGCTGAAAATGACAGTGCTCTTTCTGGAAAAATATGTCTTTCTGCCTTCCCTTTTGAACGCAATACCCACATAGCAAAGTCTAATGAACAACTGATGGAAAGAATCAAGTCCCTGCCCAACATTGTTTCTTTTCTGTTAGACTTACACGTCTTCCATTTAAAGTGAAAAAAAAAGTGAAGTGACATTCAGCCAAGTATGGTGACCCATACTCAGAATTTGTGCTCTGCATTTAACCCATCCGAAATGCACACACACAGAGCAGTGAACACACACACACACACACACTGTGAGCACACACCCGGAGCAGTGGGCAGCCATTTATGCTGCGGCGCCCGGGGAGCAGTTGGGGGTTCGATGCCTTGCTCAAGGGTACCTAAGTCGTGGTATTGAAGGTGGAGAGAGAACTGTACATGCACTCCCCCCACCCACAATTCCTGCCAGCCCAGGACTCGAACTCACAACCTTTCGATTGGGAGTCCGACTCTCTAACCATTAGGCCACGACTTCCCCACCATGGAAATTTCATTTCCATTTCGCGAACTTTTATTTACCAGTATGTTAACAACAATAATAGACAACACAACACTCAAGATACACAATGTGTAAAAGTCCAAACTTAATGGAGGATAACTGAAATAAAATGATTAACCTTTATCACTGAATTGTCACGAAATTGAAGTACCAGAGAGAAATGGTCTTTTTGAAATATTGTGGACAAAAGTTATCCTTAGCTTCATAAAAAGGGCCAATTACTGCATGAGCGCCACCAGATTGTCCAGATATTCCAACAGAGTTTGTAAGATTTCTAGTGTTCACCAGTCTTGTCCATTAGTTTGAGTTCTCTTCATTGCTGAAGTTAGACCGCAGTGCACATTCCTGTCTCCTGCTCTGGCTGCTCTTCCTCTTCCTCCGGCCAACCCTTAGAATCCTCCACAGGATGATGTCTGGAGCACACATGTTACCTCTCATAAGTCTACATCTTTGGGAAAGTAACAGAATAAATGGTTTGTGCAGCATGAAGAACTTGGTAGTGTGCTCTTACCACCCACATTCTCATAGTCTTGCTGGTTATCGTGCCAGTTGAAGATTGACAGTGGCGATAGAGGCGTGTATGGAGCACAGACAGGGCGAAGAGCACCTAGAGGAATCCCAGAGCGCCTGCTGCCCACACAGCCTCATCTGTACGTTGTATGGGTATCCTCTCGCCCCTAAGCTGCCCTCCTAAATGAGGAAACTTTGAATCTGGGACTCCACACTGTCCAAGCTCCACTCATTCAGATCCAGACATCTGCGCCATTCTGTCTTAATGCTATATTTCTTACCTTCTGTTATAGTTTTCTTATGTTTATTTTTTTTTGTCTATTTGGTATTTATGTCTTTCAGTCACATTATTCTGTGGAAATTGCTTCTCAATTGTCTTTGTCTTGTCTCCAGGTTCCTTAGAGTCCTTTGCTGAACTGAGAGATTGTGTTACAGTTAGCTCCGAGAAGGAGGCCATCTCTTGTATTATTTGGTGGTAGTGTGTCTATATGGTTCAGTTTTGCGCTCTCTGTATTGTTAAGTTCATCTGGTTTGACGTCATCTTTCAGTTCCACTTCTTCCAGGGATTGTTTGACGACCATCATGCTCTTCCTGGTTCTCCCTCCGGTCCTCTGTACCTCAGTGAGACTGAGAGTCTCCATGCAGCAGTGTTTAAGAGACTTACAGCTGAAGAAGAATGTCAGCATAGAAGGATATCGTTAGCATTTATATTTACAAATCATTCTTGACTGATAATATTGGTCAGTGTAATGCACTTTCTTCACCTTTAATCTCTCCACTTTGGACATCTCTTGACTGGTGTTCACTGGTTTGTCCACAGGTGCTGGTTTGGTCAAATATAAACTGTACTTTTCTCTTTGGCTTGTACTAGCTTGACTAATATTAGAGGAAATGGAAAGCAGCCATTCACAAACCCTAAATGTGATGCGTGACCTCTCTAGTGAGCGACCCTAAGACCACCGCTAAAGGCTTTGAGAAAGATAACAGTAATGAAATATTGGTCTGAATTGGTGCTTTTTACATGCATAAAAATAACTGGTAACATTTTACAGATTGGCTCAATTTGTTACTTATAGTTAATGCATTAGGTGTTGTTAACTAATTAATATACATACAACAATGCTAATTTTGACATACATTACAATTCAAAGGTTAAGGGTGAGTGATTTATTCAAAGTAATTAATACTTGTATGCATAAATTACAGTTTCCACACAAAAAATTATGTTTTCAAAATTGATAAGAAATGTTTCTTGAGCACCAAATTAGCATTTTAGATTGATCTCTGAAGATCATGTGACACTGAAAACTAGAGTAATGGCTCCTGAAGATTCAGCTTTATATTGATCTCTGAAGATCATGTGACACTGAAAACTAGAGTAATGGCTCCTGAAGATTCAGCTTTATATATATATATATATATATAGGATTATAAAATAAATATAAAAAGGAAAAAATATTCAAATAGAAAATACTTATAACATTTCAAAATTTTCTATGTATTTTTTTTTCAAATAAATGCAGCTTTGGTAAGCACAAGACTTCTTTCATAATTTTTAATTTTTTAACATTAATGCTTTAATAAACCCCAACCTTTTGAACAGTAGTTATACTAATAGTATTTTTTTAAGTTTAAATTTTTATACAATTGCAAAAGTGTATAAACAATAACACTAGATTAACAAAATCTATCAAATGTTTATTGTTACTAAATTATAATGGTTTAATGTTAGCTAACTGAACTTTAAAATGTTCCCAATAAATCTGACCCTAAATGTAAACTATATTTATTTGATGTCAGTCAGCCAATTAAATCAATCCATATGAAAGGTTGCCTTCTCTTTCCACAACTACTGTGAACAGACAGTCATCCAGAGACTGATTTAAAGACCTGTGTTACATGAGCTCCTGTTGTGAATGCTGACAGCGTGACTCATTCTGTGTTGGCTGAGCCAGGGGTGAGGTGTGAGGATGTAATGAGACAGACATGACTGAGCCAACCCCACAAAACTCCTGAGCTTCCGCTGAGAAACACGGGTGATACAGAAACACCAGCGTTCCATTATGTCATAAACAACACGTGCAGAGCGTATTAAATTATCTTCAGTTACAGGTTTAGCAATATAAATAATGTGATTTTGCTTTATTTGAGGTTTGTAGCCAGAGCTGAGGGGGGCAGTAAAGATACTCTCCACTCTCTGCTTAAACAGGCCGGTAAGGACCACTGAGAAAAACAATGAGCTATTAAGTTATAATTTAAATGAATAAACAACACACATTTAAGTAGCGTTGGAAATTCCTATTGAGTTACACTCGGTTCCGTTAACAGTTTGCGCACGGTGCATTCTTCTGCCGATGCGAAATGTGCTAAATTTAAAACTTAACATCAGAATCAGAATGAGCTTTATTGCCCGGTATGTATGTATTTACACATACATGGAATTTGTTTTAAAAACAGAAGCTTTCACAGTGCAACAGAATGACAGTGACAACAAAACATAGATAATAATAATAATAAAAAAATTGAACAATTAGGAATAACAATATACAAATTTACAATTGTATGTGCAGGTATATTACAATACAGTTTTATATGTACAGGTAAATTATGTGCAAATTTGAAGTGTAGACTTATTGTGTGTGTTAGATAAATAAGTCTATGTGTGTACAAATAGTGTTGTCTGTTCCACAGTTATTGTCAAGTGTTCATTAGATGGATTGTCTGAGGGAAGAAACTGTTCCTATGTCTGGTCGTTCTAGTGCTCAGAGCTCTGAAGTGTCGACCAGATGGCAACAGTACAAAGAGAAAGTGTGCTGGTCGTGAAGGGTCCAGAGTGATTTTACTAGCCCTTTTGCTCACTCTGGAGAAGTACAGTTCTTGAAGAGAAGAGAGGGTTGTACCAATGAGTCGCTCAGCAGGTCGGACTACCCTCTGTAGTCTTCTGAGGCTAGATTTGGTAGCTGAGGTGAACCAGACAGATACTGCAGCGGACGAATTCAATGATGGCGGAGTAGAACTGTTTCAGCAACTCCAGTGGCATGTTGAACTTCCTCCGCTGGTGAAGGAAGTACAACCTCTGCTGGGCCTTTTTTTTACAATGGAGTCAGTGTGAATGTCCCACTTCAGGTCCTGAGAGATGGTGGTGCCCAGGAACCTGAATGACTCCACTGTCATTACAGTGCTGTTCATGATGGTGAGTGGGAGTGGGGATGGGGTAGGGGGGTTTCTGAAGGGGTTTCTCCTATAGGGAAGTCTTGGTCTAGTGGTAAGAGAGTTTGACCCCTAACCCTAAGGTTGTGGGTTTGAGTCTCGGGCCGGCAATACCATGACTGAAGTGCCCTTGAGCAAGGCACCGAACCCCCAACTTCTCCCAGGGCTCCGCAACATAAATGGTCACTGATCTGGGTGTGTGTTCATGGTGTGTGCGCACTTTGGATGGGTTAAATGAAGAGCACAAATTGGGTCATCATACTTGGCTGCATGTCACATCACTCACTCACTCACTTGAGGTCCATGATCATCTCCACAGTTTTGAGCATGTTGAGCTCCAGGTTGATAAGACTGCACCAGACAGCCAGCACCTTAACCTCCTGTCTGTAGGCAGACTCGTCACCATCCTGAATGAACTTTAGATGTGCAGTCGTCGCTCCAGTGCTGGTTATACGGGTTTTCCCAGCCTCACTAGCTGCTGCCTGTCTGTCAGGAAGCTATTGATCCACTGACAGATGGAGGTGGGCACAGAGAGCTGAGTTAGTTTGGGCATGAGAAGGTTTGGGATGATCGTGTTAAAGGCTGAGCTTAAGTCCACAAACAGGATCCTCACATAAGTCCCTGGTCTGTCTAGATGTTGCAGAACATGATGCTGTCCCATGTTAAGTCTTGCTTGCCAGTTTTCAGTTTTCATTGGCCAAGGCCCGCCCATGAGGCCATTTGACCGATATGTCGAACAACCAATCACAGTTCGTTTCGTTCATCATCATGTTTCGCAGCGTGGAAATGTCACAATGACGGACCGATGTGTAAAACTCTCTGATGTATTTTAAAGATTCTATTTCGTAAACTTTAAATATTTCACATACTTTTGAAAATACAGTGTTTAGTTGATCCTGATAAGCGCTGTTTGTCAAAGTTGTAAACATGGGGGCTTTCTTCTTTCGTGATGGGGTTTGGCGCCACGATATCTTTGTTTCCAGGCGGAACGTTAAAGAACGCGACACACACGTCTTCCACGCCCCAAAATGTGACGCTGAACTAAACTGTGATTGGTTGTTTGACATGCTGGTCAAACGGACTGATAGGTGGGATTTAGCCACTGAATGCTGCCATAGATTCCAGACCTACAGCCGTCAGTCTGAAGGTCTGGCTATGCGAGACTAGTGTTCATGCGTCTTCAGGGGATACACACACATAGGGGATACACTTGGCTCGCAAGGATCCAAATCATTTTCACCTTTCTGACTCCTTGACATCATCTGCCAAATTTACATCTAGGAAGTGTTAAATTTGTGAAAAAAAATAAATAAATAAAAGTTCAAAATTTCCCCGGAAAATGAGAACTTGTAATTTAAGTGCTTTTCCTTGTGGACAACCAATTTACATGTATTTTTTATAATAATTTCTGATAAAGAGCTTAATAATGCATTAATAAAATGCTTTACAATATATGTACCAAAATTTTTTAGAATTTAGAACAGTTTGGCAACTGTAGAAAGCTTCAAACTCAGTATTTTTTGTCTTCTGCTGTGAAGTGCTACACAAACCTGTAGTCAAAATTTTTTTAGAACTACATTTCAAAAGATGGGCAATTATAATACATAAACAACAATAATAATAAAATAAATGATTGTTTGGGTTAGGAAAAAAACCCTCTTAAACCAGATAAAAATGCACTGATGCATTACCGCAAAAAGCAGACATCAAATTGTCAATATAAATCAATATTATAAAGAAAAATTCTTTAAAATTAGATCTATAATCCCAGCTGACATAAATAGCTTGCAACCATCCAGCTGCTGGTAAACATAATTCTATAAATAAAAAGTCAGACGTGATGTACTAAATTCGCTTTTATTACAGCGGATCCTCTGACCAGTGTTCCTCCATCAACACAACAGTAATTACAGAACAGAAAAAATAGGTCATTCATCTCTAGACTTTAGTTTTCTCTGATTCATGAATACTTTAATACAGTTCCAAGCCATTTATTCAGTATTTTTAAACTTTTTGTATAATCTTTTTAGACATTTAATAACATGATACACGATCTATACATTTTGATACAGGTTACATGAGTTATAGTGGTGATGCTGAGCCAGAGGACAATGGATGCGTGTGAAACGGCACACTATCATACTACTTTTCAAAAAGAATTCAGTATGCAGTACGTTAGTATGCCATTTCGACCACAGCAAATGAATACTGATGCTCTTTACAAGAAATGTAGCCCTTCCCCGTAGACCAATCCCTCTCTATCGCTCCCCGTTTAATTTCTTTGTAGTGTTGGCGATAGGAGTGGCCGGGTTCATCAGAACTAAAATAACCATCACTCTTCATAGCCTGTCAACAGGAGAGGAGACAATGCAGTAGTGACCGTGCTTGGCAGCTGTGGGATGGCACAGTGTTTGACCAGAGGTTGAACCTCCATTATTTAGAAAATAAGTTTGCATTTCGATCTAGTATTTCTCATATATCAGTATTACTTGCATATCCCCTAAATTCAGTCAGTAGGACAGTTTATAACTAGGATAAAATAAAAAAAATAAATCTGTGACAGGTACGACACACAATTACGAGTAATGCCAACCAAATTAAAACAGCCCTCAACCAATATTAAAAAACCAAACAAATAAAACTGATCAGTTGTTGGTTACAATATATCAAAATGACCTATGGGAGGATTCAAAATAGAAACATTTGCCTCTTTTCTGTGCCTTTTATAGCTCTTATTCTGCACTTTCGTATGAATGGAGGGAACAGAATAAAGGCTGTTAGAATACAGAGGACCTGAAACATTCCTGTGAACCACAGACAGATTTTCTAATACAAATGGAAACACAAAGTGTGCAGAGGTGACGTGGAAACACACACTACTCCCTGAAGTTCAACCCGAGGCTCCTTGTACACAGGCCAGAAACCCCTTTAAAAGCGCAAGGTACATAGTTTACAATTCTTAATAGATTTCTTTTAAAACCTGTCAATACGCGGAGAATCTTGATGGGGTGGGGGGTGGGGGGGGGGTGGGGGGGCACGTGTGCCGCCATCAAATTAGTTCTATGTAATTTAAATCTATATTTTAAACCAAATATACAATATGAATACTCTCCCCAGACAATGACTCTAGAGTTTACACGTCATAATCGCTTCTTTCACATTAGAGCCGCATTCATTTGGTAATAAAGGTCACACAAGACCTTTTGGGATATTAAGGAAAGGTCCTGCTCGGAGAGTTTTGTTTTCACCAATGATTGCACAATGGAAACAGAAGGGGGGAGGGTAACTTTGTACTCCATCAGAAGTGTTAAAACATGAGTAAAAAATTTCACAAGAATGAGTCAGTCAGCGTGACTCCTGCAGTCAAAGTGATGTAAAGCAAACCAACTAGATAAACTCGCTTGGAAAAACAAAGAGTTAGCTTGTAAAATTCCCCCAAGAAAGTGCATTCAGGCATCCGTGCATTGAAACTCTGGATCCAGGTGGAGTTTGGCGTGGAGTGATGGCATGAGTGAGGGCAGGCAGGGGCATCGGCAGCACAGCTCATATCCTCACAATACTGGGCACTGACACCTGCGATACGGGCGGCACAGAGGACAGAGAAAAGAGGACAGGGAAAAGAGCCCTGCATGTTTAAGATAAAGTTCTACTCATGGACTAGGTCATCACAGTCACTTATAACAGCCAACAATTGAAGGAGAAAATACCTTATTTGGGGCAGCTATTGGTTTAATAAAATACATGTCCTTGACACTACCAGTCAAACATGGACACACCTGACTGAATGTAAGTGTGCTAACAAGGATGCACCTCATGAACTTGGCTGAGAGAATTTGGCCGTTAACTTTCCCAAAGATCATGTAATATTGAAGAGATGAGATTGATTTAAGCAAAAATGGTAAAGCTGGTAAATTTGATTCATGTCTGAATCTTTTAGATTGAATGGATTAAAACTCAATATCAGTCAGTCGTCAGTCATCACACACACACACGCACGCACGCACGCACACACACACACAAACACACAAACACACCTCCGCTTGTCATTTATCCAATGTTTTTGTAAACTTAAATGTAGGTAAATATAATTACTTCTATGGATTTTTATGTAATATTTCCTTGAATACATGTAGTGAAAAGCTGTGTGGGAAAATGCCATTGTTTTTTAGCTTGATATATATATATATATATATATATATATATATTTTAATACATAAAGCATTCCGAATCTACTTGGCAAAAGCTGTTTGTTTTAAATAAGGCTACACTCTAACACACAACTATTCAGTTGAGGTCAGTAATATTTTTAAAGAAATAATTTTTTTTTCAGCAAGGACACATCAAATTGATTAAAAGTGACAGTAAAGACATTTATAGTGTTATACACTATAAGTTTCATTTGAATTTTCTATTCAACAAATAATCCTGAATTGTTTTTAGCATGATTTTCACAAAAACACGAACCAGCATAACTGTGTTCATCATTGATGATAATGAGAACTCAAACCAGCATTCAGAATTATTTCTGAAGGATCATGTGACACTGACGACTTGAGTAATGGTTGCTTAAAATCGGCTTTGCCATCACAGGAATGAATTATGTTTTAAAATATATTAAAATAGAAAACAGTGATTGTAAATTATAAGAGCATAAGAAACTTTTTTATATTATTAAAAAAATCTTTCTGACCCCTGTCTTTTAAATGGTAGTGTAAATATACTTGATGTACTATTATTTAAAGTATGATAAAATAAAATAGTTATCAAAAATAAGCAGTAGATGTTTCCAAACGTTTGACTGGTAATGAATAAGCATGAAACAGTGAACAGACCGTTTGCTATTTAGTGTGGAGGTCATGAGACCAAATCAGTGTCACATAAGAAAGCCTGCTGTCATGACCTACAGGAAGAAGAAGAAGAAGAAAAGTACGTCGTTCAAGCTCCTTACAATTCATTACATTCCCAGAGTGTCAAAAACACGACACAAACCTGATGGAGGACAGAGTACATTCAACCAGTTTCTGCATTAATTTCATTGGATAAATCATAACAGTACTTTACTAAAACCACTGGCGAGTTCATATCTACCACTTCCTTAAAATGACCTCAAGAATCTTTTAAAAGAGTAACAGAAAACATACTGGACATCCGCCATCACACACTACAGTTTACGGCTCTATTAGTCATTTCCATAGTTGAGAACGCTTGTAAATATATCTCTCAAAACACAACACTCTACATAAAAGTGCTTCTGCTTGGCAGCTATTCAAAGGCACCTCAAAAGTATATTAACATAAGAGTTTACATTACATAGTGGGATAATATAAGCTCATCTTTATGTGTACAACCAAATATATTCACACCAACACTCACTTTTCGTAAAATGGACCCATATTGTCACTTCATTAGCTTGGGGAACATGATTAAACTAAATTTCTGAGTGTTTTTTCAGCTACATAAAAAACATTCATCTTGGCATGTCTCTACTCAGTAATAAACCATTAACACATTCAAGGCACTGAACATATCTGATATCTTTAAGCTGGCATTGCACAGTCAAAACATCACATACAATAAATAATCAAGAAAGCACCACATCTATATGTGTCTGGACACCTGATCCAGGTGAAAGCTGGCTGACCTAATAAAATGAAGGGTGTATCAAAAGGCTAAGAAAACTGGAGACAGGTTTTCTGGCCATGATTAGGTTGCTTAATGCAAGTAAAGACTAAATAAAAAGTATGCTGGAGATATGAACAGATTTGTGGTTGCTTGCACTGTTTACAACTCTGCAAAAACACACTGCTTGGGCAAGACAGCCCCATTGACCTTTATCCGCCAAGTAAACAAGTAACCAAAAAGTCTGTAAGATCAAGTTTTAGACCTAATGAAATGTGTTTTTATATACAATCATTTCCGTAGAAATACAGTACTTACAGTACTCTGCAAAGGAATTGTCCAACTTAAAAATCTGACAACTAAAACACTTTCACTTCGAATCGACAGATTGGCCAGCTCTCTTCCCAACTCAGACATCACATATACTGCACACACTCAATCCAGCTCAATTTCTTTATTTTATTAAAATCCAAATAGTTTTTCCTAAGAGCATGACAGCAGGCTGACAGCTTAGATAGTTTACTTAAACGATCATTACGGATTTCTATGCATATCTTAAGAATTATGGCCAACATCTCCTTTTAACATCCTTTTGGCTTATGAATCCACACGTTAAGTGGAATAAAGCTAAATTAATAAACATCTATTTTTATATATATATATCTTTCTCAATAACATTTAGCATTAAATGAATCTCATCGAGTGAGCTTTAAATCAGACTAGTGTTTTTGACTCTAGCTCTGCATGACTTTCAAACAAGCTTAATGCAAAGTTAGAATGTCTTTTGACCTGAGTGGTATTTACTATCTTTTACAAGCATGTCTGCATGTAGGAAAATGAAATGTGAAAGCGAAAGAAAAGAAAAGAAAAGAGGGACTGAGGGAGATGGGTAGATGAGTGCAGTTAACTCTGCTCTCTGTGCCAGTCTTTAGTGTGGACCAGTGCGTTCCCCTACCCTGTGTGTGTTTGTGTGTGCAGGGTTGGCACAAACGCACTGGTGTCTATGTATAGGACAGGTGCGAGCCGTTGGATATCTGAGATGTGATGCTGGTGCTCCTACTCATGCCCTGCTCCGTGCGCCCCACTGAGGTGGTCCTCCTAAGAGCCTGAGGGCTGTTCCGCATCCCCACGCTGCTTTTTGGCATGGCCCCTTGGGGGCCCGAGGAGGAGTGGGTCCACGGTGGAAGCCCACCTCCTGGGATGGCTTGGCCCCAGCCCTGCTGGCCCTGTGCTCCTCCCGGACTGGAGTGGTAGTGGTGGCTCGCTCCTGAACCAGTGCTGCTGCCCCACTGTTTCCCCTGAGAGCCATCCGAGTGATGCTGATGGGGGATCCAACTGCCCGGGGCCCCAGGGAAGCTGTGGCTGAGGCCCTCAGGAGAGATGTTAGCCAACACCATGTTGCTAAATCCTAAGCGCATGCTCTCGGAGTCGAAGGCCTCAATTTCTCTGGCCTGGCGCTCCAGTAGGCTACGGATCCGCTCTGTGCGCTCGTTCTGTAAGGTCAACATCTCCTCTTCAATCTGTGGGACACAGCAAAGGACACGCATTCAAGTTTAATTATTAATACGGTTTTAAAAAATGTTTAATGAACAGTGGCCCCAAAAAGCATTTGGACACTTACGACATGACTAAATATGAAATATTAAATCATAGGTTTTGAAAGATTACACTATCAATTTACAGTTTAACATTAACAGTTTTAAAAGTACAACCCGAATTCCGGAAAAGTTGGGACGTTTTTTAAATTTTAATAAAATGAAAACTAAAGGAATTTCAAATCACATGAGCCAATATTTTATTCACAATAGAACATAGATAACGTAGCAAATGTTTAAACTGAGAAATTTTACACTTTTATCCACTTAATTAGCTCATTTAAAATTTAATGCCTGCTACAGGTCTCAAAAAAGTTGGCACGGGGGCAACAAATGGCTAAAAAAGCAAGCAGTTTTGAAAAGATTCAGCTGGGAGAACATCTAGTGATTAATTAAGTTAATTGATATCAGGTCTGTAACATGATTAGCTATAAAAGCTTTGTCTTAGAGAAGCAGAGTCTCTCAGAAGTAAAGATGGGCAGAGGCTCTCCAATCTGTGAAAGAAAAAAATTGTGGAAAACTTTAAAAACAATGTTCCTCAACCTCAAATTGCAAAGGCTTTGCAAATCTCATCATCTACAGTGCATAACATCATCAAAAGATTCAGAGAAACTGGAGAAATCTCTGTGCGTAAGGGACAAGGCCGGAGACCTTTATTGGATGCCCGTAGTCTTCGGGCTCTCAGACGACACTGCATCACTCATCGGCATGATTGTGTCAATGACATTACTAAATGGGCCCAGGAATACTTTCAGAAACCACTGTCGGTAAACACAATCCGCCGTGCCATCAGCAGATGCCAACTAAAGCTCTATCATGCAAAAAGGAAGCCATATGTGAACATGGTCCAGAAGCGCCGTCGTGTCCTGTGGGCCAAGGCTCATTTAAAATGGACTATTTCAAAGTGGAATAGTGTTTTATGGTCAGACGAGTCCAAATTTGACATTCTTGTTGGAAATCACGGACGCCGTGTCCTCCGGGCTAAAGAGGAGGGAGACCTTCCAGCATGTTATCAGCGTTCAGTTCAAAAGCCAGCATCTCTGATGGTATGGGGGTGCATAAGTGCATACGGTATGGGCAGCTTGCATGTTTTGGAAGGCTCTGTGAATGCTGAAAGGTATATAAAGGTTTTAGAGCAACATATGCTTCCCTCCAAACAACGTCTATTTCAGGGAAGGCCTTGTTTATTTCAGCAGGACAATGCAAAACCACATACTGCAGCTATAACAACAGCATGGCTTCGTCGTAGAAGAGTCTGGGTGCTAACCTGGCCTGCCTGCAGTCCAGATCTTTCACCTATAGAGAACATTTGGCGCATCATTAAACGAAAAATACGTCAAAGACGACCACGAACTCTTCAGCAGCTGGAAATCTATATAAGGCAAGAATGGGACCAAATTCCAACAGCAAAACTCCATCAACTCATAGCCTCAATGCCCAGACGTCTTCAAACTGTTTTGAAAAGAAAAGGAGATGCTACACCATGGTAAACATGCCCCGTCCCAACTATTTTGAGACCTGTAGCAGAAATCAAAATTGAAATGAGCTCATTTTGTGCATAAAATTGTAAACTTTCTCAGTTTAAACATTTGCTATGTTATCTATGTTCTATTGTGAATAAAATATTGGCTCATGTGATTTGAAAGTCTTTTAGTTTTCATTTTATTAAAATTTAAAAAACGTCCCAACTTTTCCGGAATTCGGGTTGTAAAAAAAATAAAAAAATAAAGTAAAATAGCTGCGCTGTCTGTTTAAATAGATCATCACTTGAGTCTTTTGTTTAGGCTAATTTTATTTCATTTAATATATATATATTTTTTATTTTAATTATTATTATTATTGTTTTTATCCTACTCATGACCACAAATGGCAATACGAAATCTGACATTTACAAAAGCATAATTGAACAAAGGTTTTTGGTAATTAATTTAAAGTAATTTATACATAAAAAAAAAAAAAAACAAAGATGAAAGTGACTGTGTTTAAGTGACCTTAGTCTCAAGTAGGGCTCTCCGGAGGGACACTCTCTGCTCCAGTTCCTTTCTCTCTCGCTCCTGCTGGGCGTCTGTCTGCATCTTGATCTTACTCTGATATGCATTCAACAACTCCAGCTCCTGCTGCAGCTGCATCCGCAGCACCTGACACTCCGCCTCCTGCGCCTCGTCTAGACGCAACTGAGAGATCATCTATATTAGTTGATCAGGAATTGATGGGAAACAGTTTTAACGTATTGTTTTCAGTCTGGTACTCACAGCTTGTGTGGAGAGCATGTTGTTGATGGTGTGGTCGTACTGTTCCGCGAGGATGGCTAGTTTCCTGGTTTGCTCTTCCTTCAGTCGTTTCAGCATGGTCTTGTGTTCAGGTTTTGGGATGCTTTCCAGCAGTTGGTTTCGCAGGGCTTTGTACTGCCGGGTCTGGGTTTTACATGCATCCTGGAACTGTTTCTTTATCTGGAGCTCTTTGGACTGTCAGAGACAAAATAAAATAAACATCAGTAAACTAAACTATTAAGGAAAAAATGAAGTAATTAGCAAAACATTTGTCACGTATGCAAGTGATTTACATTATTGAATAGGGTTGTTATTTCTAGCTCTGTTCAAAGCCAAAAACTGGAAACTAAAAATGTCCTAATTTAGATTTGTGAGTTTGTGTACATGCTAACCTCTCTCATGAGATCTTGCTCCACGTTGTGACATGCAATGAGAATTTGCAGTTTGAATCTGCAAGGATTTGCAACCTACAACCTTGAAACTGGAAAACTAGAGTGACATTACCTTGAGGCTCTTGGGCTGCTGTCGGACCTCCATGACGTGTTTGCGTCTGAGCTCCCTCTCCCTGCGCTTGTTGTATTCCAGCTGGTTGGTGAGCTCTGTCTGGTGCTGCAGGCGGATCTGCTCTGCACGCATCTTCTGAATGTTGCTCAGGTGTCTGAACTCCAGCTCCTGCATAGACTCATGGTGTCGAAGCAGCATGGCGTGCTCTAGATCCCTCTGTGTTTGACGCTTATTCAGCTCCTGAGAACAGAAAAATGTCAGACTAAATAATGTCACTTATTCAACCCTCTAAGCCAGCGGGTCTCAATTCCACTCCTCGCGCCCCCCTGCTCTGCACATTTGTATGTCTCTCTTATCTGTTCAGACGTTTGTTCTATTTGAACGCAAGTGCCCTGCGAAGTGGACATCACAGGATATTCCACCATGATTCCAGTTCGAAGCGAACGTATATGTTCCATTCAAAGTGCATGAAAGTGTGCGAGACGTGAATTTAAATTGTATTTATTAACAGAGGTATATGATGTCACACGTATCTGTGTGAAGATGTTGCGCAGTGCAAATCCATGAATTAATGTTCCAAAGTGACGTAAATTTCAACAGATTTCCCCTGCTCAGGGAGTAAGGAGCAATGAATACTGTGTAGAGACCATGTCAATGGCTTCTGCATGTTTTTAAAGACCGAATAATTAAAAATGAGCTCCATTATTTTGACTGAAAAAAAACAACAACATCATTTACAAGTAGCTTGTCAGTTCTGCGTGGTATGTAAGACTCTCTCACTCTCTATCTCTCTCTCTGTTAAGCAACGGCAAGTTGGGCACCTAAACACTAGAGTTTATGGTGCATTTCCATTGAGATGAATTGGAATAGTGAGTTTTACAGATGGAGTGGGAAACTCTCAAGAGCTCAGTCAGTGTTCAAACCAGTTAAGGTGAGTAAAATTATTAATGGTAACCTTATACTTTAACTCGAGACACTGGCGAATTAAATCTAACAATTTATTAGCCAATGGCTAATGATCAACATTACTGAATCGCCTAGGATGAACATTTATTCACATATGCAAGTGATTTACATGATTGTATAGGGTTGTTCTTTCTGGCTCTGTTTAAAGCCAAACGCTGGAAACTCAAAAAGTCCTAATTTAGATTTGTGAGTGTGTGTACATGCAAGCTCTCTCTGTCTGCTAACCTCTCTCATGAGATCTTGCTCCACGTTGTGACGTGCAATGAGAATTCGCCGTTTGAACCTGCGGCACTCAAGCTCCAGATACTGCCGCTGACGGCGGAGTAGGTTGGCCTCCTCCTCTGCCTGGAAGTGCTGGATATTCTCCTTCTGCTTGGACAGCCACTCCTGCTTCTCCTTCTTTGGTGTGGACTGGTTCTCATTAAGCTCCTGCAATGAAAAAGTGCAATAAATGGGAATGTGTTACGGAATATAATGAGGATGAGTGTAAGGCTGTACAGAGTGGCTTCCTGACCTCTTTGAGTTGTTCCTTGCGCAGCTTGTACTCGCGTTTCTGAGACTCCAGGAAGCTGTTGAGCTCCTTCTTCTGCTGGCTCTGAATGTGCTGCAGGAATTTCTTTTCATCGTTGGCAAAAGTCTTGGCCTGGAAAGCAGAATGATCCATCATAAACAGATGATTCTGACTTTTCAATGTCTTTCAATGATCTTTCACATTAATTATTAATGTTGTTTCATTACACCTTTAACTCTTTTATGATTTGGTTTGTATGATAATGTTACAGTACATCTTTCTCCATGGTGCATTGGTGCTTCTTGATGAGTTTGTCCATCTCGGCAGCAAAGCTGCTCCTCTGGTTCTCCAGCTCTTTGTCTAGCTTGAGTCTGTGCTCGTCCATCTCGCCCTTCAGCTTGTTCTCAAGGGCCAGAAGGTGTTTCTGATGCTGTCTGCGCATTCGTTTGTAGCCAGACATCTGCTCGCGCACCTCAGAGTCCTGCTCATGTTCTTGAATCTGACGCGTCACCTAGGACGCACAATGACAAGCTTTTATCAAGAAGCCAGCTTTTATCCCTCAAGTGCTGTACAAAACAGTGAACTATTGAACTTGAAGAGATCAGAGAGCAAACAGACTCCCTGACTCTGTTCCTGGGTGGTAATCTGGCTCTCACCAGGGAGGCTGTGCGGATGGTGGCAAAGTGCTCTCGATTCCGGTACTGACGCCGTGGTGTCTGTGCTGGGGGAGACTGGGGCTCTGTGGGCTGTTTCTGAGCCTCAGTTTCTTCCTGGTATCTCTCTTCCTCCTTCAGACAAATTAAGCATGTTAATACCATAAAACAAAACAAATAGGTCATGCATGATATGTTCAGTGTGGACATTCAAAGGGCAGTTACAAAGATTAACTTCAGGCATTTTAGTACAAAACTTTGACTATTTGAACTTGAACCTTAACTATCAATATGCAGTGTCATGTAGCCTTTGACTAAAATGCAAAAGATCTAGTCCGTGATGCAATTTATTCCGCTAAAATCTGCCCAATTAAGCTGTTATTTCCAACCTTTAGACAGGAAGAGACTCTCTGATTGACATGTAAAGCAACCAACCACAGTTTGTTTTATTTTTACTTGCTTTTTAGTGGCACGTAAATCTGCAATATATATCATAAATACAGACCAGTGTGAAAAGAGTAATCATCAATTTAAATAATCATGTGAAAAAACGCACATCCAAAAAATAAGTAGTACAGTTTTTTTACAGACATATGTGAAAAAGCCAGCCAATCAGATTAGAGCTTTGTGGTTTGGAGTTTTGTGTGCAATATGCACCAGGCGTTTAGTGAACAGAGTGTCATATGAGACTGATCAACAGTGACATACATAATACATGCCATTTTGCATACAATACAAAGCAAGTCACTTTGGTAGAGAAAAAATGTGAATGTAAATACAGTAAACATGCACAAACCGGTTTGACGTGAATAATGGAGATGTTGGGTATAATGGTTTGGTCTTTCTCCATCAGGTCCACCTCGCTCTTGTTATCATCGGTGGCGTCTGTGGCATCAGGCAGGCTGTTAACCGAGCTGCTCTGTGAGCTCGCACTGATGGACATGCTAGGGATGGACTGGTTACTGCCCACACTGTTCACTGTGCCCGTGCGGCCAGCAATGTGCTCCACTTCCTACAACACATTACATGAATGGAAACACGTGTTAAGGCCATGCGTTTCTATAAACCAGGACAAATCATAACTTCCTCCCTTGGCAGGAAGACTGTAAAACACATTTGGCAGAGCACCAAGGGTCTAACAAGGTCGAGATATGGTATTACAATAACTGACCTCCTCGTCATCTGGGACCTCTACCGCAGGGCCATTGTGCGCCTCCTGAAAGAGGATCTTTTTCATCTTGCGGTACTGCAGGTTGTCCAGCTCTCTCACAGCATCTTTGGTGCGCTGAATCAGGTCAATAAGCACCGACTCCGGCCGCTCACGCTGGACAAAGGCATGCTGCACACAGAAAGAGAAGGATATGATGACCAATATAAAAGGATCACATGGCTTTAAAAGAAACTGAGTGTTTCATTCAAAAAAACATTTCAAAAACATTTAAAAAAAAATGTATCATGGTTTCGCAGCACAGTTGTTTTCAACATTTACAATAAGACTTAATTTCAGATATTTGCACGCACACACACACACACACACAAAATAATACAACAAATAGAACTTAAAACGATTTTTTAAGAAGAAAACATTACATTTTTTGTTGTTTTATTATTGTTATATTAATATGTTTTACATTTTTAATATTAATCTGAACTACTACCTAAAACAGGCCGGCAAAATTTTTTTTGTTGGTTAGGCTTAGCATTACAAACTCCCTTGTGCCACATATGCGAAAAAAACATAAAATCAACAAACAACAAAAAAAAAAACATCAGAAAGCCAGAGCTTTCAGAATAACAGCTAAAGGCATCAAAGTGTGGTGAAGACAGAAAAAAAATCACATTGAATTCTAACAGTGTCCCTAAGCATTGCAGAAGAATCTTCAAAAGAGAACTCACTGAACTCCATCCATCTGTTTGAAAAGTGAACTTTCTTTAACTTACTTTCAGCAGTTCTTCAGAGTTGGGTCTATCTTGGGGCAACTTCTGTAAGCAGGAGTCCACGAAGTTTCTGAAGTAGTCCGTCCTGGGAAAGGAAAGAGCGAGAGGATTTCAAACAATACAGCTTAGAGTTGAGAAAGGTTAATGAACATGAGAGAAAAGCCTTCACTCACCATTCACTGGACTGCAGGGTTGGACTCTCATTCTGCGCGATGTGGTATAAGGCACTCATTGCATTCATGTTGAAGAGCGGAGGTTTCCTTTCAGCTATAGGAGAAAAAAAGACCATCAGAAAAACAGACTTGGCACCTGATCACAAAAAATTAAGTCTATATGTATCCGATTTCATCTCACCTAATTCAATACAGGTTATTCCTAGAGACCAGATGTCAACCTTTCCCTCATACTGACCCTCATCCATGGCCAGGATCACCTCTGGGGCCATCCTGAGATAGAAGAAACACCAAGATTTTGGTGTTATGTAACATATTCGGCTTAAAATCTGATTAACTCAACCAATACTCAGGCTCTCCTGACATGACCAGCAGACTTGCCTATGAATAAGTAATTTATATAGTCTGATAAGGCCTATGAAGCTTATAACCATTGAAAGTATTGAAGTTTAATGGACAACTCACCAATAAGGAGTCCCCACAAATGAATTAGCAGGTGCGGCGATTGAAGCAGAACCGAAATCTGCCAACTTCACCTGTCCAGGCTCTGTGAGCAGGATGTTCCCGGCCTTAATATCCCTGTCAAACAGCCAGGAATGAGGGTAAACTTGCACAAATGAACCACACATTGCCCTGCTTTATATGGCTGAAAAAGTCAATATTCAAAGGATTGTGACATTATGTGTAGCTACAGACTAAAATATTGACAAGGGGAAATTAACCTGCAAATATTTGCTTTTTCAGTGATCAATTGATTGGTATATTATCCATTCACAAAATAAACAGTTCTGTGAATCTGAAGTAGCCTAAATATAATATATATAATTTGTTTAAATCAGGGTTGGTACTAAGAAAACTCAAACAACTAACATGAGAACTCACCTGTGAATCATGTTGTGGGAGTGAAGATACGCCAACCCCTGCAAAGCACCATGAGTAATCGCTGCTATTTCCATCTCTTGTAAAGGTTTTTTGTGTACTGTGGGTAAAACAAATTGGTTTCTAGATGTCTCTCTGAAGATAAACAAATACTTTTCTGTTTGTAACTGGAGGCTGTATATGGAGTATACATATCTTTGTGGGTAATCAGTGCATTAAGCAAGCATCAAAACATCCAAACTTACCCTCGAGGAGATCTGAGGCAGACCCCAGACAGTACTCCATAACCAGCTAGAGAGACAGACACATTTCAGCAAGTAGTCCACACATATAGAAAATATACATCACATCATAGATTGTTCTGATAAAGGTACGTGATCTGATAGCTGCTAGCAGGGTTAGGTTTCTTACCCATGCTGTGTGCTCTCGCAGGTAGCATCCTTTATACTCTATGCTGTTTGGGTGCTTTATCCTCTGAAGGAATTTCACCTCCTTTATTATATCCTGCCATTTCTGAAAAAAAAAAACAATGCATGTGAAACGCATAACTATGCAATGCACTTAAAAAAAAAACAGTCAATAGAGCCAGAGAAAAGATCTGGTGGAATCTGTGTTTGACAATTTGCACTTTGTCAGTAGATCACCTGCAGAACTTTCTACTCCCATTAGCGCTTTTATGGCATCAAATTTGCCCTATTTAATAAATCTGGCCCTAAACCTTTAATCCATTTATTGGTGAACAGAAAAAGACATTATGTATCCAAGCACTGATTAAATAATAAGTCATGGAATACATGCATAGGTTACAGTCTAGAGGGAGAAACAATCATTTATAATCTCCCTTAACTTAAACAGAAAGAACAACATAAGAGAATTAGCATTTATTTTCACCTCATTGGACTGTTTTCCACTATATGACATTTTCTTGATGGCCACCACCTCTGAGGTCCGCAAATCCCGTGCCTGTTATAATACGTAAATTCATTATTTAGTAGAATGATTATGACTTCATTGTTTCTTCACAACCTAAAATACATTTCCAGAGCTTCAAATATGCAAAAGCACTTACAAAGTATACTGCGCCGAAGCTGCCATGACCGATCTCTCTCAGGTCTGAGAAGAGTTTTTCAGGGTCATCTTTATAAAAGAGATCTGCGATCTCGGGGTCCTTCAGACTCCCTGCACGAGCAGCGTTGGGCATGCTGGGAGGGGGCGGGGCCGCAACCACCAGTCACTATCTGGGTCTGCGACACGACAGCCCCCAATGATGGCTCATCTGCAAGACTGTGGCCTCATAAGGACCAAAACCTGACAGAGAGAAAGAATCATTAGTATTGCATTGGAAGAAAATAGAAATTAAATCAGAAAACTTAGGGGTTTTTTTCAAGTAGAGTTTGATTAACAAATTTTCAATGGAGACTTGAGATGTTGTACTCCATTCCATTGAATATGTACACATCCACACTCCTGTGCTATGAATTATCTTAACAGAAAGGAGGAATCATAAAAGTTCTCTTCACAAGACAACTCTATGAGAAACCACATGCTTAAACTGCTGTTTGCAGCAAAATAGCCCAGGCTGATGCATCGGGTTTGCACATTACAGCAGCTGTGGTCAGTGAGTTCCTCTTTTGAGTTTCAGAGAGTGGGAGAGAGGATGTGTGTGCGTGTGCAGGAGACAACCAGGAGTTGCAGTCATAACATCAATGACTCTCCCATTTTTACAAACACAGAGAGAGTCAAACTCTAGAATGACTCCACAGCCCTCTGCTTCCTCCTCCAGCCTGCTGCTCTGTTTAAATTGATTCCTAAAGCAACTGTATTAAATTTCTTCAGTTTTGTTGTTTTATTAACATTAAAATATTAGTTCACCCAAAAATTCTGCCAAAAATTCTGTCAAAAGTGTTTTATATTTATACCACTATTTACTCACTCAAAAGTGATTTTAAACCTGAATGAGTTTCTTTCTTCTTCTGAACATAACTGCTATTTTGAGTAACGTGGAAAACCAAACAGTTGCTGGTCCACAGTGACTTCCATAGAATTTTTTGCTACTATCAAATTCAATGTGGACCAGCAACTGTTTGGTTACCCACATTCTTCAAAGTATCTTCTTTTGTGTTCAGCACAAGAAAGAAATTAAAACAGGTTTGGGACAACGTGACAGTGAGTAAATAATGACGGAAATTTAATTTTAGGGTGATCTATCCCTTGACAGTAATGACAGCAGGCTGCATGTTTAATAGGACTACTGTCCCTTTAAGACCTGCACGCATCTAATATACAGACAGGTTTTCTGTCAGTTGTTTACTTTCATTTTAGACATAATCAACTGAGTCTACGTGTAAACCTTGTGTGTTTTGACAGTATTAGCGCAAAAGATAACTTAGTTCAATAATCAGGCGCTGTTTGACAGGCTTTAGTGCACACGCTTCAGGTGTATGCGGCGCTCTGAAAAAGCACAGGTCAGACCAGCGCGTGAATTAAACATTTAAAAGCACATGCAGATAATGAGAGAGTTACTCTACCAGAGTTAACACTGCTGTGACTGCATGTGGCGATGTACAATATACGATGGAGGCACCAGAACTGCAGATGATAGAGTGTGCGCTGTAGCACGATACTACGATATTTCTTCAAAAACAGATCGTGGAGACATTTTTATCGTCCACGGTCTAAAATCATCATATCGCACACCCCTAATGTCAAGCCATCCCCAAAACAACAGACCAAGTCATGCATTTTCACTTTCAGTGTTGTCTCAATGAATCAATTCAAAACTCAAAACGGATTTAATGGTTCTGATTCACCACTTGACAAGCCTCCACAAGACATGAACAGATTCTATGAAAATATATTTCATAAATATATTTATGTGTGTGCGTGTGTATATATATAGAAATCACTGATTAATCATATATATATATATATAAAAAAAAAATCACTAACAATTTAAAAATACCTATCCAACCATAAACTTTTGATTGGTAGTGTGTATACACACACACACACACACGGTATTGGGAAAAACTTGACTAATAGAGTACTCCAACTGATTTTGTATAAGAGCCTAGAAGTAAATCACAATTTAAAAATGGAAATCAATATCTCTGTTAAAGAGGATTATGATGTATATAAAAGAGGCAGAAACATCCAACTTCATGTGACGCAGGTGGGGTGATTTATTGGTGGGAGGCTGTTGTTAATAAGCGTCAGAGCAGTCAAGCACACTCTGGCCAAACTCAGGAGATGGATTGCTTCCAGCACTCGCTCCCATCTGAAGCCCAGCAACAATTAGCACATCAGTTACCATGGCAACAGCATCTCTGAGCCAATGGCCAAGAGGCTGCAAACTATCCTATCTAAACACACTCTCGAACGATGTTTATCTGCTTACGTGCATGACTGACTAACTTACAGAGCAATATAATAAGAGACATCATGACACCTGGTCCACAGGCGAACTGAATCATTCCAGATAGACACACCTTGTAACGAATTTCTTCAGCTCCACTGCATCAGTTACTAACATCCGTCACTATTCCAAATGCAAACCCTGGGAGTCCATGGTTAGCCAGACTTCAGGACTGACACACAGGGCAGAGTGAACAGCTAAAATCTACACTTAAAACGGAGTATGCCATCGTCATCATAAACCACTGTCATTATATACGTTGGTTTTAGACTAGGAGTGGTCGACTCGTACATAAGGTTGGACTGGGATGCACAACATGGACTTCACATACTAATAACCATCATTTTGTTTTAAATTTTGTTGAACACAAAAAACTTATTCTGAATGGTATGTTTGCATACAGTGGAAATCAATCGGGTTCAAAATCCTAAACAGGTTTTGACACAAATTTCATGATTCGATTTTAGGGCTGCTCCGATCACGATCGGCCGATCGTTATGCGCATCTCGTCAGTAAAGCCGGTTATCTAATCAGCGGTAAATTCCCTCAGGTGCGTGATTTCACATAGAGCAGCTGTTACTACACAGAGCCGTTGTTAACTGAGAAGATGCGCAAATCCACTTCATTTTCAGCGTTTATTTGTGCATCTTCTCTTCTTACTATTTTAATAATCGATTTTAATCGATTAAATCGATTAGTTGTTTCAGCTCTACAAATATGATTAAAAGATAAATATGCAACAAAACTACAGAATGTCAGATTTTATTATTAGATCTTTTGACATGTTTTGCCAAATAAAAAGGACATCACTTTTAGAGTTCATCCCACTTTTTGATGTGCGCATAAGTATTGGAACGGTTGAGTTTAAGGCAGATGTAAAAGATTTAAATATTTAATTGCAGATCCCTTGCATGCAATTAGAGCAGTGAGTCTGCAACCCATAGACATCACCAGACTCTTGATCTTATGCTTTGAAATGTTTTTCTCCAGGCTTAAATGCAGCCAATTCCAACGGTTGCTTGTTTTTGGGAGTTTCTGTCTTTAGTCTCCTCTTCAGCTGGTGAAATTAACGTTCAATCGGATTTAAATCTGGAGATTGACTTGGACAATCTATGAGTTTACATTTCTTTGCCCTGATAAAGTCCCTGACTGAACTGGCAGGGTGTTTTGGGTCATTGTCATGATCCAATATGAAGTGCTTTCTAATAAGTTTGGTGGCATTTTCTTGAATATTGGTAGCCAAGATGATTTTTTACTCTTCCAAATTCATTCTGCTACAGTCATCATTAAAAGCAAGAGGTCCTGTTCTAGAGACAGCCATGCATGCCCATGCCATGACACCACCTCCACCAAGTTTTACAGATGTTGTTTGCTTTTTTTCGCACACTTTCCAATCACTTAGATAAAGGTTCATCTTTGTCTCATCGGTCCATCAACTCAGTTCCAAAACTCTACTGGCTCACATTTGTGAAGAATCTTGTCTTTCTATTTTTGATGCTGATCAGAGGTTTGCATCTTGCGGTGTAGCTTCTGTAATTCTGTGTCAAATTCTCCTGCGGACTGTAGATTGACCCCAGCTTTCTGGAAGTTGTTGGTGATTTTAAAAACATGTATTTCAGTTCATTTTCACAGCTTTTATGATTTGTCTGTCATCAACTACTGTTGTTCTTCTCAGACGATCAGGTCGTCGTTGGCTGCTGATGTCGCCGGTAGTTTCCAAACTCTTGATTTCTTTATGCCCTTTGTTTTTCCTATAGTTCTAATTGACTTCCTCTTTTCTTTTAGTATCCAAATTGCTTGCCTGTGAGGCAACTGTTCCAAATTATATATTATATAGCATATTTTTTAAACTTATTTAAATATAAAATGTATGTTTATTTGCAACGGTTATGTACGGAAGTTCTAAGCGGCCATGCATTATAATTTTTTTTCCTTTTTGTTTTCTCGTTATAACGACTTAATTTTCTCATTTTCTTGACATAACGAAAGTTGTTTTCTTGTTATAATGATTTATTTTCTCGTTATCTCAACATAAAGAAAGTTTTTTTCTCGTTATAACGACATGACAGTTTTACTGTTGCTATAGTAACGAACTCAACTTTGACAGGCATCTGATGGACAACCATGCAGGCGCTCTTACTGTAGCATATATTTCAGCAAATTTTGCTTCACCTAGGTAATAACGTCTACAATACTGTACATAAATAAAGGCTGATCAGTCACTGTTGATTTTTCCAGAGACAGTACACCAAACGTTTTGTTTTTGTAATTAACATGTTTAAATGGCAACACCGCAAACACAGACGGAGTGCCTTCAGAAGGATGCAGAACTATTCTAAGATCTTGAGCTGCTTGGATTAAACTCACTTTTAATTTTTCCATTTATTTGAAATAAAATTATATATAATTTGTAATTTTTATTAGTCATTATATTAGGGCTGCAACTAACGATTATTTTGATAATCGATTAATCTGTCGATTATTTTTACGATTAATCGATTAATCGGTTTATGTACTTATATTTTAGTTTTCCCCATTTTTTCCCCAAGTAAATTATTAATAAATGGTCTTTATCCTTCAGCATAGATTTTTAAGAGATTTTAACCATTTTGCACTGTCATATCCTAAACAAAAATATACCTGGAGTTGTTTTATTGTGTTAGTAATCCTTTGTCGAACTCTTCTGCAATCAGAACACTGACCTATACTCTAGCAAATTTCACAAGGAGATTTAAAATAATGTTTTCACCATGGCAGTCCTTAGAGCTCCTAAAGTAGTTTAACATCCCAAACAAAGCTTATTAAGGAATCTTTCAGAACATATTTTCACGAAGAATAAGGATAAAACAGAATAAAATTGCAGTGCATTGTATTTTATTATTTACTGGGAAACAGCATTATAGCTTTTGCTGTGAAATTGTAAACAATCCTTCGAATAAAGTGCCAATGGCATGAAACCTGAATGGAACTCACAATTTAAAGTAAAATCCATCAGAAGGTTGTCCAGAAAAAAAAAAATTGGACAGTCACACACAAAAAACCTGCTGTGTGAAAAAGAGCAGTGAATACTTAGAAAAAAAGTGCATTTCAAATATCTTTAAACATTTACCTCTCTCATTCAGTCATAATTAGGCTGCACGACTGAATTTTGAACTGGTAAACGACAAACTGATCACAGAACATGTTTGTAAAGCTTTAAATGTTAACTGTTAAAAAGCAATGTTATCAGCTTTTACGACTAAACATTTGCAAACAACATTGTACTGGAGAATCTGCACAAATAAAAGTCTTAGGGGCCGTTCACATATCGTGCCTAAAAACGCGTGGCGCTTTCTCCTTCTTTCCAAAGCGCTCGGGCAGAAGCGCCCCTGAGGCGTCTGCCTTTGCTAAGCAACCATGACGTGCTCTCTCCTTGAAGACGCGGAAATTTCAGCAAAGGATAAATGGATTTGCAGCTCAAAAAATCACTTGCAGTAGCTCTGCTACTAAATTTATTTCAAAATGGAAATCCATATACAACTATGATCAGCTGTTCCTTTCATCTTGACTGAGCTTTTAACGTTGTTACGGGAAAGGATGAAGCTGATTGGTTAGTTCTTGTCACATGACCCACGATGCGCTTGCAGCATTCTGAAAAGTTGAGATGTTTTTAACTCGATGCGGTGCGGTGTTGGAAATAACGAACTTGAGCGCGCAAAAGACGCGATATGTGAACGTCCCCTTAAACAGTTCAGTAGTGCAGAGTTTACAGGTTACTCTTCTTTTTTGAAGGCTCAAAGTAAAGTACTCCCAGTCTCCCACATCCCGCTAAATGCTGCAGAGACGCTGTTCGGGAAGCACGTGACATAAAACGAGGCCAGCTATTGGCTATTCGCTACTTCTCCGTCTGTACTGGCTGAGTAAAACCTCCGATGGCTCATTACTGCCACACTTTGGTCACCGCAGATTTGAAATATGCACGAAATGAGCCGCTTACGGCAAATAAAAGTTATTTAGCAACGAATCGATGACTAAATTAGTTGACAACTATTTTAATAATCGATTTTTATCGATTAAATCGATTCGTTGTTTCAGCTCTACATTATATGCTGTGGCAGATATCATGTGTGTTACAAGCTTCTGTTTGAAAAGATCGTTCATGTGCAGTGTATGTGTGTGTGTGCAGAAAAAAAACGATTACAACATTATAGAACAAAACTGAATTAAATTAGCCTATGCATTTTACATATACATCACATTTCTCATCAATATGGTTAACAATAAAGATTAATAATAAGGAAAAAAAGCACATCACAAATAGCCTACATCGTTAAATCCTGTTTAAAACCTAATCATGTGCCTAAAAGAAGCACAAATAAAGATATAGGTGCAAACAGAATACAGTGACGTAAACCTTGGTTTTGATAAGTAGTTATTTTATGACCCAGAATGCGTTGGTGAAACTCATGCATCTAGCAAGAACTTAATACACAAAATAATCATGTTGATTAAAGCATTTAACATTTATGTATTAATTAAATGTCAGTAATGAACAAGACTGCACAAATTATAGTGATCACGAGGAAGGTCCGCGTACAGTAAAGTGGACAGTGTACAACACCCCATCAGTTATACTCAGGTCTATAGTGCCACCTGCTGTTTTGTAGCTTTTTAGAGAAAATTAAGTCGTTATAACGAGAAAACGGCTTTCGTTATGTCGAGATAACGAGAAAATTAAGTCGTTATAACGAGAAAACAAAAAGGAAAAAAATTATAAACATACATACAAACATTATAAACTGGAACATGCCAGCTGAAGATAATGAGGAAATTATGTCGTTCCTTTTGCAAAGTGCATTCCTAACGACTACTTAATGGCAACACATGCCCTATTCACTCCAAAGTCCCCACTCCAAGGGGATAGGGATGATCACTTCCATTTGGAATTTGCCCAGGACCTAGTACCGGCGCATCCCTAGACTGTAAAGCAGCTCTACAGAAGACAATAGTTTCATCATTCAGCTTAATTCAGTTCAAGTTCTGTTCTCATCTGATAGCGTTAGTGCAGTCAAATCAAAATCATTAGTGAATATTAAGTGTCTTGTAAACCACATTGAAATATTAGCATTAACACATAAAACATTGAAATGTTTTTCTCTTTTTTTTATTAAATATCTTCAAGTCATCATGATGGTTAGGAAAATTATGAAGGTGAGTACATTTCAATGATGGGTGAAGTTGTCCTGTTAATGGATGATAACACTAAATTTAACTTTAAAAACTCTTATTAATACCAATGTTATGCAACAGTTATGCAAGCGGCCTTTCATTCCCACTGTGTGCTTTATTAGTAAACACCATCAAACTTTAGCCACATAGGAATGACCTCATTTTAAAATAGTGCTTTGTTTGTTGCTGGAGTTGGTTGGGTTTGGGCCACTGCTCCCCCCTCAGAGCTGCTCAGATGATCGGCTGCACAGACACAATGCTGAGAGCTCAGGGCTGATGTCTCGGTCACAAGACCAGCCTCCCACCACACCAGCTGCCTCACAATCTCTGCCCACACACACCAGTCAAGCCACTCGAACCACACCATCCCATTCACCTTTACACACGCATAAGCACTATAGATGCAGACACACTAACTTTATCTATATCTTTATCTATCATGCACTATTTAGAATGTCAGGGGTTTTGAAAGGTTGTTGATATGATTCTTTAGGGTCTTAATGAAAAGCCTATAACATACTTTGGTTAAAATTTCTCAATGGTAGTCTAGAGCAGACTGTAAACTTAAGCCGCGAAACTTGCTAACTAGCATATATTAGGAAAGGCAATTTGCCGAGATTCATTAAAAAACCCTGTACTTACTTCTTCTGTAGATGAAGCTGAATTACGAATGATTTACGCGAACTTAAACACATTTAGGCATAGTGTTGTCAAAAGACCCGGTACTTCGGTACCAAGTAGGTACAAAAAAAAAATGTATGTGACGGTACCAGGTTTCTTTAAGTACCGGTAGTACCGAGGTCCCGTTCAAACCCGGTTCAGCGCTATGATTTCCGCGAAGCAGAAAACGAGGACGGAATCTCAAAATCCAGTCATGAAAATGAAACTTACATTTTAATATGGACAGTCATGGAATTTGTCAAAGTTAGCATAAATTCAAATCTCCATATGGACCAGTATCTGTAAATGTTAAGCCGCAAAAGTTGTTTGAAATATGAATCCGTGTTCTGCGCGTCTCTGTGTGAATTAATGAATGGCAGAGATGTGCGGGTTTGTTTACTACATAGACTGAAGCGCATGACGCTTGCATTAATTTCAGCATCTGAGCTTCAGAGTTCTCTGGCCGGTGACGTGGCGTCGCTGCTGCATGCCAGAAGCGTCCCAGAAGCGTGGCGGATGCTTTGCTTTCTGTGTCTTTACACACCAGAAGCGTCTGTAGGTGACATAGAGGGAGACCGCCGACAGACCAGGCTCTTGTCTTCATGACAACAATATCAACTTTTTTTTTTTTTACACACCTACACCTACTGATAAAGGACACCGTCAACAGTATTCACGGCAAAATAGACTATGTTTGACAGGTGCAATATTTAAAAATCGATAATTATTTATTTATTTTTAAAATTACATTTATATCTGAATTTGTCAACCTACAGACTTTCAAATATCAAAATGTCATGAATTAATATGTATTTGTGTACAAAATGACATATAAACAAATTTTCCTATTATACTTTGCCTGGAAACGCGGTAAAAATAGGCGTCGGTTCTAATTCTAGCATGCACGTGTTTTCGCAAGCTCTAACCTGTTAACATGGGAGCCGAATTAAAAACCGACACGCCACGCGGCCTCTCTCCATCAAGCGATCTGAACTTTTCAGTTCATCTCAATGGACGCACAGTGCACCTGTATTTGATGCTCTGTAAACTCTTTGTGAAGGCGCACGACTCACCGTTGCTTTACTGATAACACTGTTTCTCACACATGCAAAGAGAGAGAGAGAGCGAGAGTCTTACCACGCTGAATCGACACGCTATATGTAAACTATTCTTTTTCACCAGTCAAAATAATGGAGTTCATATAGAATTATTCATATTTATTTTCGAACAAGCAGAAGACATACCGGTTTCTCCGGTAGTGGGCGGAGCTAATGCACAAATGGCAATTTTATTGGCTGGCGCTGATCTCTTACTGTCCCTGTTTTGATTTCAGCAAATCATTTTGACCGAACGCAGACAACGTGATTAATATTCATGAACTCAGCAGCTCATCAATTCATAGTGCATTGTATATACATTAGTATGATAGTAGAATTAGTAGTAGTATTGTCTTTTAATAATAATTAATATGATCTATTACTATTTTTTTACAGAAACCCTCAATGACCAAAAACATCTTAAGCATCACCACCAGTCTTAAGTTCAGTCAAAATGACAAATATGCATTCATTAGGCCTAAAAGTTAATTTTTACATAAAGGCATTGTGCTAGAAATATTACTATTATTTAGTAAAATGTATGTGATACTGCTACTACTGTTGAAAAAAAAATTATAAAACTTTATTTTTTAAAGAAATAAATCACAATATTTCTTCCATGTTTTCATTTTAATAGAAAATCCCCTTTATTTACCAAAAATAAAATGTGTTTAAATTTCATAAATTAAAAGACAAATTAAATTTGGGTGAAACTTGTTTACTGTTTTTCATAATTATATAACTTGTAGAAAAACTTTAAACACAGTTGTAAATAAGTATAAAGAATGGCATTGGTTTTATTTTTAGTGCTAAAAAGTTATTTTTATTTTTAATTAGCATATTTTTGTGTTTTGCTTTGGTACCGAAATTGGTACCGAGAACCATGGATTTTCACTGGTATCGGTACCGAATACTGAAATTTTGGTACCGTGACAACACTATTTAGGCAGATCGGGGGGATCGGGGAAAGTGGATTTTAAAAAAGGGATTTAAAATAAAAACTACGGGTGGATTTTTATCATTATAGGGTGGATGTGTACACACACTTCCAACACACATTTATGTTCAAACAACAACAAAAGTGTATTTTGCATCCGATGACCGCTTTAAATATATTTGTTTATATTACCCATAAACACTTATGTTTTTTTTAAAGTGTAATAGTAATGTAAATAAGCCCTCCATCACTTTAATGAAGTAATTAAAATGTTTATGATCACATGAGCCTGGGTGGCACATTCTTGGGATTCATTTGGAAACTGAGATCCTTTATTTGAGATGATAACTTTGATTTGGAGCCATTTAAACAACTTTATATATTTACATATATTTTGTTTTAAATATTGAAATTCAAAATGGAATGAAAAAGCATCAATTTAAAATAATATTTACAAAAATGTAAAAATACATTAATATTTGCTTAATATTTTGTAGAAAACATGATGCATTTTTTCAGGATACTATGATGAAAATAATTTCTTTTAAATATAAATATTTTGTAACAATATGAAAGTCTTTACTGTAGTGTTTGATCAATTTAAGGTATAATGCTGAATTTTTTTTTTTTTTTTAATCTTACTGACCCAAAACTTTTGAATGTTAGTGTACATATTAAGTCTTTTATATGTAAATGGTCTTTTAAATGAATGCTTTCATTCTAGTTTAAGTCTACCTTGATTCAAATTCATTAACATGGAATTTTAAAAAGCAGGGAAGCAAAGCAATCATGCTAACTGCCAGATGCTTAGCATGTGACACAAACTGTTAGGGCAGGACTTCGAAAGACAGAAAGGAATGACACCCCATCATGCCGTTCAACAGACACACACAGAAAGAATGTGGCGGGACAGGACGACACAACAGCAGGGCAGGAACTGCCTACATGATGTGGCTTTCTTTCTCCCAATTTCTCTATTTCCTGTTCACTCAGCTCATGTGCTAATGGCATTTCAAATCTCCCATCAACCATTTCAGTGCTAATCAGCTCATATAGTCAACATCAACATTCTTAACGCCTTCACTCATTTCCTTCAGACTTTATCTAATTTTCCAACGAACAGACAAGTTCAAACAAATCTACTAAATTCAAAGCAAAGCTGAGCCACACAAATGGAGAAATGCTGAGTTGCTATTCAGGAATGTGCGAAAAAGCTGAAAAACAGAACTGTAACTGCCACCGGAAACATGTAAAACTCAAGGAAATAGCTATATCTGTCCAAAAACCCACTTGTTTATGTATAATACTATCAAATCATTATCATTTCAGTGACATTTTCAAACTGTAGGTATTCCGATTACTGTCCTACACCAAATAACTGGGTCTACAAACACTGTCCAGTTACAAATGACATGAAAGAATTCATCAAGATATCAAAGAACTTACCCCTCTCCTTAAACAAGCATCAAAACATCCTTTAAACTCAGATTAGGAGGAATGTCTAGGAAACTCCTCCATTGGAGAAGGGAGTTCCCTTCATTTGCCAGACAAATAGCAGCGCAACTCTGACCCAGTCCTTCCCAGGGCAGAGCTTTAGAGATGCTGTCCCGCTTTGTATTTATAAACGCTGAGTATGACCTTGCGAGTGATTAGGCCCTGCGTCCTAGCTGCACCTGTGGAGATCACTTCATTTGAAAATAGTACCATGGGCATTATTTAACAGACCATTCGAGCTGCTAAATATCTGATATTATTGTTTTTTGCAAGCAACAAAAATATTTTACAGTTTTACACATGAATAGACTCCCTTACAAAATAGGTTTTTTTTTTAATGTAAAAAAAAAAAAAATTATATATATATATATATATATATATATATATATATATATATATATATAGTTTTGGCTTTTGGCTAAGCCCTTGATGCATCTTTAGAATTCCTGTAAAAAGTCTGTTTATAATTATTGTTTCTTCTATAACTTTAGCTTCTATAACAATAAGGCAAAAAAAAAAAAATACAGATGTCTTTATGATATACTTCCATGGAACAGGCCAAATGATAATGTTGAACACATGACAAAACAATTAATCAGAATCCAGTATTCAACTGCTGCAAGTACTATGACTAACAATTTCAGTTATATAACATTTCATAATAATAATAATAATAATATAAACAAAAATATTTCTTTGTGGATCATCAATAATACAATTTATTAATATTACATACAAAACAAATTATAAGTGCATTTAAATATTACAACTAACAACTTCAGCTATATTAATATAAAACTCAATACATTATTATATATATATATGATTAAAGCCTAATATTTCATTATTTAAATAAAAACAAATATATTCCTTTGTGACAAATATATATATATATATATATATATATATATATATATATATATATATATAGATATTCCTTTGAAACATTATTTGTTTTGTGTATGTGTGTGTGCAGTCCAAACAATGGTTACTGTCTGAATGACTGGGCAAGCAATAATAAAAATAAATTACCTACTTAATTAAAAAAACTAATTATAATTGAAATAATAATCAAGGACGACAAAAATTCAAAGCTGGTCAGCAAAACTACGTAGATCTGACTGTGCGAGAACAGCTACAGATTTGGGAAATTTCATTCAGTTATAATCCTGCAAGAGAGAGGGATGCATGGAACGCATCAAAACTGATAGACCAAACTTGTGTTAGTCACTCGATGACATCAATGATAATCAGAGGTCTGATATCAGATGAATGTGGGAGTGGAGACCCCGAGGGCTCAGTGGAATGGATGTTGAGCAGAGGGAGGACAGAGGCCCAGATTTAAGAGGCAGCAATGAGGTCAGAGAAAGACAATCACGGTGGAGAAAGCAGGCAGTGTCTCTTAACAACAGAGGCACTATTCAGCCTCTAGTTCTCATACCATCAGTTTGCATGTTTATGAGAAATGCAAAGCCATAAACAAATGCAGCAGAGCTTCACTGCATTACAATCAGAGCAGCCATTTCCACTGTGACAGGGCAAAGTCAGCATACGGACATCAATCTACAGGTAGGACAGCAGGAAATACTATACAACACCAGCAGAGGCAATAAAGCAATGATAATGTTTATGAATCATCAGATCTATAACAATAAAGGCAGCATCCCATTGACAGATAGCCATTATTGAAATGTCTAAATGTAAACAGTAGGTCCATCCATCACGATCATTCAGTCTGTACATCTCAACTGTACAAATACATCTAATTAAACTGCTGTTTACACAGATACAAAAGCAAAGTCTACAAAGCCTGGATGATCAACTGCACTTTAAAGGAACAGCATGTTCGTTTTTAAGCATTTCAGATCAAAATGAATCAACATATCTTAATATATATGACATAATTAAACGTAATGGACAATATACACAAGGTGACATCCATATTACACACTGATCACACACCCCAGAGGTAAAATCCTAGCATACACATGTGCATTTCTATATGATGAATTTGAAGATGATCTGGTAACAGTTTCATCACCTGCAGTCAAACTCATGACTTGGGTGGAAACTAATAAACTTAGATCAACACAACATTTGCGTTTTATGTTAATTCACTGGAATGGACTACAATAAACAGGAAAATGTTTACTTAAGTTATTCTGTTGTGTTAAAAAGCAAAAAGTGTTTATTTTGATATGAACTTAAGTTAGCAGAAGAGCTAACAGCTCACTTACCCTTACAACAGGCCAGGATGAGCAGCCAGCCCGAGAAAACTCCTCCGACCACAACAACAACAAACCAAGTGGACAGAAAACACGCCTGCCGACCACAAATCAGTCCCGACAAACTTATCGATCGCTGTCAAGCATGAATGTCATCTGGAGAAACTACTCAACCCCGGTGCTGGTTAACGGTGGCCCAGCAGCTCTTCACTCTCCCGGGCTGCTGCTGCGGTTAAAGATGGCGTCCGAGACAGATCCACTCCCTCACGGCTTAAAAACAGAGATAAACACGCTCCGTTTACACACCGACGGCGAGACCACACCTCAGCCTCGGTCCGAAATGCTCAAGGCTGTTGTTGGTTTTTTAACACCCGTGTGTTTGTGCTGTGAGGTGAGGATCATGGTGTGGCGGTGGCTGTGATTTTTCCCTCTCTGCCCTCCTCTAGTGATGTCCAATTCGCCGAGGAATCATTCTTTTGAACCGAATCTTCCTAATGATTCGCTCGAGCTGATTCGTAAAAGCGAGAATCCAACCAGGATGTGAAATATTATACTAAAGTTTCGTTTTTTATTTATTCCCTAAAAGCTGTCTTAAACACAAGATGTTGGGTCTTTTAGTAGTAAAGTTACATATTTTTAAATACAGTACGTTTTAATATGGTTTTCAAGCAACTTCTCGCTTATTTTTTTACTATAGCAATGCTACGTCGGTCGATATTTTAGTTAATTAAAGAAAACAAACATGCATTCTGTAATGAATACGAAACTAAAAATACTGATTAAAAAGTGTCATTTTACTAAAATTTAGTTTACCACGAAATCGTTATGGCGACTAATTTTTTTTTTTTTTTAGCCGGTTCATGAAGCGAACCGATTCGCTAAGTTGAATTGGACCATCGCTGCCCTCCTCCTCTCGTCCGGCTTCCTGGAACGAGTTCCTCCCTCCAAATGTGGGAAACTCCCACCGGCCCCAAGAGACAGAGCATTAACCCCCCTATAATAAACAGCTATTTAAATAAATATGTACTTTATCAGTATTTAATACTTTGTTTACTGGGGCTACCTGAAACTAGGAGGAAAGCCATAAGCTCTGTCATGGACACGCATTATTATTTTTTTAAAGAAATATTAAGATATCCCAATCTAATCCATTGCCATTTTAATTGCAGCAGTTATGTAGAGGTAAAACACAGATAAAATCAGAGGAAAATGTAATGAAACGTGATTCCTTGAAAAAAGTGGCTGCAGCAAAGCAATTTCAGCATTATGATTGTTGGAATTTCTTGAGTAATACATTTTTTAAAAGTGCATCACATTAAGTTATCAGTTTAACATATGTTAGAATCTTGGAAATATGTTTTGGAGATTTACCAGTTATGATGATTATGAGGCTCTTTATGCTAAACTGACGCTGTAAAGAACTAACATCATATGATGCTGCTGCTGATGATGTCTCCTCAAAAAATGTAAATTTTCCTGATGATTTTTTTTCTGTGTGATTGAAGTATGAAGTTTGAAAACCCACCAGCACTCACACAGATGGACTTGAAGATAACTAGGACAAGCAGAGCAGAAGTCATAAAAATCAAATGAAAAGGATTACAGCTTGCCTCTTTTGTAAGCATAATCTCAGGCTTATACACTATACATTTCACCACAGTTTGAACCTAAAAATGTACAGAGCTGTAGGTATTCTTGGTATTGCTTAATATTGGTAATCATCATTGTTATGGATCACTAAGAGGTTAAAGCTGATCCCTGGGCAAAATTATTACAGTGATGTCAACAAGCCTGCAAGCAACCAATTGGTGAACGGAGCAGAGAACTAGAGCTCTGGGTTGGTTCTGAATCAGCCATGTCTGCCAGCCAATGAGAACGCAGATATGCTGTCACTGTATCCAGGCGAATAGAGGGTTATGAGACTTATGGAGCCTTTTTTATGAATGGGATTTAAAGAGCCATGCTTCATCCTGTTGATGTCATTATAGAGACACTGGTGTGTTATAATTTAAAAATAAAACAGCAAAGAAATTCTATAACCTAAATGATCCATTTGACAACCCACTTACACTCTACATGAACTCTCTGTGTTTGTCATATGTTTAGAGAAAATCTATTTTTTTTTGTGTGCTGGGAATGATTTATAATTTCCTCAATATAAATTAATCTGTTTTTGAAATGGCTATGACTATGAATCGAGGACACATAATTAGTTTTCTTGTTTTATGGTATTTATACAAAATAATACAACCCGAATTCCGGAAAAGTTGGGACGTTTTTTAAATTTTAATAAAATGAAAACTAAAAGACTTTCAAATCACATGAGCCAATATTTTATTCACAATAGAACATAGATAACACAGCAAATGTTTAAACTGAGAAAGTTTACAATTTTATGCACAAAATGAGCTAATTTCAATTTTGATTTCTGCTACAGGTCTCAAAATAGTTGGGACGGGGCATGTTTACCATGGTGTAGCATCTCCTTTTCTTTTCAAAACAGTTTGAAGACGTCTGGGCATTGAGGCTATGAGTTGCTGGAGTTTTGCTGTTGGAATTTGGTCCCATTCTTGCCTTATATAGATTTCCAGCTGCTGAAGAGTTCGTGGTCGTCTTTGACGCATTTTTCGTTTAATGATGCGCCAAATGTTCTCTATAGGTGAAAGATCTGGACTGCAGGCAGTCCAGGTTAGCACCCGGACTCTTCTACGACGAAGCCATGCTGTTGTTATAGCTGCAGTATGTGGTTTTGCATTGTCCTGCTGAAATAAACAAGGCCTTCCCTGAAATAGACGTTGTTTGGAGGGAAGCATATGTTGCTCTAAAACCTTTATATACCTTTCTGCATTCACAGAGCCTTCCAAAACATGCAAGCTGCCCATACCGTATGCACTTATGCACCCCCATACCATCAGAGATGCTGGCTTTTGAACTGAACGCTGATAACATGCTGGAAGGTCTCCCTCCTCTTTAGCCCGGAGGACACGGCGTCCGTGATTTCCAACAAGAATGTCACATTTGGACTCGTCTGACCATAAAACACTATTCCACTTTGAAATAGTCCATTTTAAATGAGCCTTGGCCCACAGGACACGACGGCGCTTCTGGACCATGTTCACATATGGCTTCCTTTTTGCATGATAGAGCTTTAGTTGGCATCTGCTGATGGCACGGCGGATTGTGTTTACCGACAGTGGTTTCTGAAAGTATTCCTGGGCCCATTTAGTAATGTCATTGACACAATCATGCCGATGAGTGATGCAGTGTCGTCTGAGAGCCCGAAGACCACGGGCATCCAATAAAGGTGTCCGGCCTTGTCCCTTACGCACAGAGATTTCTCCAGTTTCTCTGAATCTTTTGATGATGTTATGCACTGTAGATGATGAGATTTGCAAAGCCTTTGCAATTTGACGTTGAGGAACATTGTTTTTAAAGTTTTCCACAATTTCTTTACGCAGTCTTTCACAGATTGGAGAGCCTCTGCCCATCTTTACTTCTGAGAGACTCTGCTTCTCTAAGACAAAGCTTTTATAGCTAATCATGTTACAGACCTGATATCAATTAACTTAATTAATCACTAGATGTTCTCCCAGCTGAATCTTTTCAAAACTGCTTGCTTTTTTAGCCATTTGTTGCCCCCGTGCCAACTTTTTTGAGACCTGTAGCAGGCATTAAATTTTAAATGAGCTAATTAAGTGGATAAAAGTGTAAAATTTCTCAGTTTAAACATTTGCTACGTTATCTATGTTCTATTGTGAATAAAATATTGGCTCATGTGATTTGAAATTCCTTTAGTTTTCATTTTATTAAAATTTAAAAAACGTCCCAACTTTTCCGGAATTCGGGTTGTACAATTTAAGAGCATCATTCAGGAACCATGCTGAAATGAAATTCCTCAAGAAAAAAAAAAAGAAAGAAAAAAACATGAGACAAGCTGTCCTAAATAGATGGTAATGAGAAATTAATGTGCGCTTTATACCTCCCAGGATTTCCTGAGAAAAAGGGATGTACATGTACTGTAAAATCCAGCTCACAGTCTTTTTTTTTTTACATGGTTTTGTGCCTTTTATTTTAGGGTAATGGAATGAGAATAAAGAAGGGATCAGGATGCTGGACTCAAACCAGCATGTGCATGAACTTGTGCACTGCCCACTGCACCACAGCTCTGACAGCTTACAGAAATAACGTGTGCATCTATGTTTGTCTATTAAGAAATAAAAAAGCTAGACATATCCCGTTAAATTTTTTTAAAGATTTCATACTAATAAAAAAAATATACATTGAAATACTACCATAATGCATACAAACAATACTTTACAAGCAATTTACAATATAAATCATATATTAACAAACAAAAACAGTAATGCTTTCCCACCATATTATTGCACTGTTATAAAAATGACTTTATAATGCTAAGAATCTTAGTAGTCCTAAAAATAGGCGTCACCTCCAAAATTTGTGGGATTAAAAATAATAATTTTGGTGAATTGTATAAAGAAAGATTAACCTCCCTGCGTCTCTTGTATTTATGGGAGGGGGGGGGGGGGTGATGCGGCTGATCAACAGTAGGTGGCACGCGCGCACTTTATTATTCAGTGGCGATTCTGCAGAAGGAAAGTCAGGCGCGTGGATATGGCGTCATTAAAGTTTACATGTGCGGCACATGACAGAAAATGGCTGCAGGAGACGAGCAGCAGCAGGCGCACAGACCTGGAGCTTATAAGCAGAAAAACAAACTGCACAAGCATGGAAAACACCGAACTAAAGGCGAGATCGGACGGGAGAACAAAGGTATGTCTGACGAGTTTATAAATAAATAACGTTAATGTTACACACGAGCGATCCGTCAAGTGGGCAGTGCCTGTCTTACTGAACACGTGTTTAAAGACCCGAGAGGTGATCAGTGAGACTTAATATTGAAGTTTTTCTATGCATGCAGTGCATACTTTACCCCTGCTGACAAAAACAGCTTTTGTCAGCCTAAGATGCTTGATGGTCTTAACTAAATTAAACTGGTCTCTCAGTCCGAGCAGCTCAGAAGTGCCAAAGCCTCTAAAAAAAACCCAGCAAACCATCTTAGTCTGGTTTAAGTTTTTTTTTCTCCTACGAGTGGCTCATGTAGACTCTATTCATGCTTAGAAAAATCATGTGATGTGCTGACCAAATCTGTGCCATAATCATTATGAAGTGTATTTGTGTATTAATGAAAAGTGCAACAAGGTAAACATGACTCCTAATAAATTTAAGGTAGGGTTGCTGTCATGGCTCTCACCAAGAGACAGAGAAGAGAGATCAGGAAAGTGGACCGCAGGAACAAAGCCAACCAGCTGCGGCGCAACAAAAAAGACTTGGTAAAGTATACTTTAAAGTCTTTTACATGGTTTACAGACTGGTCATTAGCTGACTTACTCATCGCCTTTTGGGTGTTGATGACGATGGCAGGTGCTGACAGAGAAAAGGAGGCTGGGCAGCAGGGATGGACCCCCTCATCTGGTTGTAGTCATAGCCCTTCATGCAGGAGTGGATGCTGGAGCCGTCACAAAAATACTGAGAGGTGAAGGAGTTGGTGGTGTCGTGCATAAAGATCAAGGAGTCACTGGGGCAAAGGACAGTTTCGGTCTTGTTCTCCCCCGCTTTAAACAGAGATTCATTTTCTACAGGCCAGACACAGGTAAATAAATGCTAATGATGCACGGTGGAATTTCTAACATCTGACACTATACTGCTTTTACTTCAGTCTTCAGTGCCACGTGATCCTACAGAAATCATTCTAATATGCTTATTGGGTGCTATAGAAACATTTCTTATTCTTATCAATGTAGAAAACACTTGCGCTGCACGGGATTCTTTGATGAATAGGAAATTAAAAAAGATCAGCATTTATTTGAAATGGGAATCTTTATAACGTTATAAAAGTCCTTACTGACACTTTTGATCAATTTAATGAAAATTATTATTGCCCTCCAAATTTTGAACAGTAGAAGTATGAACTTACTAACATTTTTGTGAAATGATTTGCCTGAAAATGTGCTTGTTTAGGAATCCACTATATATATATATATATATATATATATATATAAAAAATATATATATAAAATATATATGCACTATTTGGTACTAATAGTATCAGCTGATACTAGAGATTTTTTATTAATATTTCATTTGATGGTTTCAGTCGATATTGTTCAGTCCTCTCCTAATTGTTCATGCTTGTTTCCCCTATATTTAAATTTAGATCACATTTGTTGTTGTCTTGTTATAGTTTAATAACACTGTTTGATGTAGTCTTTAGCAAATATAAAGATACATTTAGTTTTAAATCGTTGCTTTAATTTAAGCAAAGTAGTATAGATATCTATACATTTTTTGTACAGATATCAGTGTTATATTTTTCTCTATCTTTCAAGTGTGGCTTAAGAAGGTACATACTTTTTGGGGCTATGATTAAAGGCTGTAAAAATCTAGTTTTGACTCATTCCAGCTGACTTGCATTCACTCCTGGATGTGGCAAAGATTGCAGACAGTTTGGTGTTTGTCTTGGAGTCCACTGAAGGTTGGGACAGCTATGGAGACTACTGCCTGTCCTGTCTCTTTACCCAGGGCTTGCCAAGTCATGGTAAGATTGTTTCTAGAGTTTAGCCGTCATTATGCACAGATTTTTAATAGAATGTCACAATCGGCCAACCAGAATCAATTCTTCTTTCTCTTTGCACGGCAGCACTGGTGTGTCAGGGAGTGGCTGATCTAGCGGTGAAGAAACGCACTGAGTCTCGGAGATCGCTCTCCCGTTTGGTAGAGTCTCATTTCCCAGAACCGCGTCTCTTCCCTGTGGACAGTCCTGTGGATGCCATGTTATTGCTGAGGCACCTGTCAGCACAGAAACAGAGACGGCTGGGCTTCCGCTCTCGCCGCTCACACCTGCTGGCTCAGAGAGCCACATATCTACCGAACACCAGCCAGGATGGGACAGGGGGCTTAGCCACAGGGTTAGGGGCCCTCAGTGTGTCAGGATATATTCGAGGCTGTCCTCTGCAAGTCAACAGACTGGTGCATATCACAGGTCATGGAGACTTTCAGCTCAGCCAGATCGATGCTCCTGCAGATCCTCTACCCATAGTGACAGCAGCTCCTCGCCCGGTGAAGCCAGGACGAGATGTAGCGATGACGGTTAGAGGCTATGTTTTTTTATTTGAGAGATATTATAAAAATTTATTGTAATTATTAGTTCATCATTTCATGTAAGATGATTTGTGATTTATCTATGTGCAATTTGTTTATGCATTTATTCACGTTTCATTAATTCCAAGTTCAGCACTATATCCAAACAGGCGCAGCAAGCGATAAAAGCAGTGGTTCTCTAACTTTTTGATTCCAAGGCTACAACAATATTTGAAGCCCACTGCCTCCTTATAATGAAAGCTTAATGATGCCCTTAATAATACTAGTCCCCTTAATTATTGGGTTAACAATTAATTAGAAATGTTAATTATTACTGGTGTGAAGAATTAATAATCATTATGTTAAAAAGTGATTTGTTCACAATTTCTACCCGATGAGATATTTTAGATTCATTATAAAAATGCCTATGGTATTTACATGAGTGTTTCAGGTCTAGAAATCACACTTTTATAATTAATTTAAATTTGATATATATGTTTGAGAAACACTGAATAAAATCCTACAGTGAAAACTCGTTGCTCTAAGATCCTGTTCCATACAACTCTTAAAAATCAAAGTTTTTCCTTGTACGTGTTCTATAGGATGGTGGTGATGGAAATGTGAAAGGGGACGTTCGGGTGTTGATGAAAGCAGACCCTGAGAAGAGGGAGAGCCTGCAGGCGGAGGCAGAAGTGGACCCCATGGATGGGGAGCAGACGTGGCCCACAGAAGCAGAGCTGGAGGAGGCAGAAGGTACTACCCTGTTCACACCAGGTGTATTATTGTTTATTAAAACTATTGAAAACATTTTGTTAATTGAACTAAAATATAAATATCGGATGATAAACTTTAAATGAAAATTATAAATATTGTCTTCGTAACTAACTGATATAAGTTTGTTGAAACTCTAAGATTCTCTTGATGGACAATACTGATATTTAGCTTACTGTTGATGTGACCTATTCGTTTATTATTTAGAGGCAAGAAAGAAAAGGAGAGTGATGAAGGTACCAAAGGGGACCTCTGACTACCAGGCCTCATGGATCATCGATGATGCTGAGCAGGAGGAGGATGATAATGACAGTGACAGCTGGGATGATGATGATGATGATAATGAAGATGGAATGATGGAGGATGAAATGGATGGTGATAATGAATCTCAGGTGAGTTTTTGTTATTTTGACACAGGCCAGTCCCGTGTTTTTGATGAAGCATTTCCTTAAGAAAAGCGTTTCCTCTGCCATAACCATATACCTGGAAACAGGAAGCTATTATTGGTGGTCAGCAAAAATAAATCACACTGCAACTGTAAACAAGCATGTGTGTATATATGAGGGATGTGATTTTATTTTATTTTTTTATACTAAAACAGATTTTCAGACTTTTTTTTTGTCCTGATATGCATGATTCAAATTAATGCATAAATTGGAGGTGAATTTTTTTTATTTTGTTATTATTATTATTATGTAGTCATGGGATGGGGGGGTGGCATGTTTTCATTGTTTTTTTTTTTTTCTTAGCTGGTCGCATGTCTGATTGTTGGTATCTTTTTATTCTATATGAACAATTACACCACCTCCTTGAGAAGAAAGCAGGTTTTATTTATGTTTGTTGCTATGGCAGCTTGCGAGCCGACAGCAGAATTGACCAATCAGGAGCGAGCTTGGCAAAAGTGGGTTAAACCCAAGTGCATCTAACTGCCCGATAATGATTGAATGTCTAAATAAAATCAGAAGGATGAGATGGAGGGGTGGGCATGGCACGGCGCGGGCGGAACAGTGCATACGTGACTCTGCGCTCTGGTGTAGAGGCACTGTTTGTTTTCTCAATGTCTGCTGCTTGGCCTTAGTGCCAGGCATCTCCACGCAACAATAGTGTTTGGAGAGGGAGTCTCGAGAGAAGCCTTCTGTCTTCCTGCTCTTTGGACAGAACTTCCTGTCGAGACTCACGGAGGGGGGCGGTCATTTATTTATACCAGCTGGGCTTGAAAGAACAAGGGGAAGCTTGAGATGTGTGGAAGCTCTGGTCCATTTATTTTCTTTAATCATAATTAGCATGCGTTTGAAGTCCTGGGGCGCACCAAAGGAGACTTTTTTATGCAAGATGTTAACAATAGGGAAGTGGTACTACAGATGATTACAGAGATTATTTTTATTACTGCACCTGCGATTGTTCTACAGGTTGACCCCACAGGGGGGTTGATGCACCCCAGTGGTATGTCTTGTCCTTTTCCCCATCTCAGTCACTCGGCTGTCTTTTTAGTGGACTTCAAAGAAATGGCATCTTTTGTTTGGGTTTGCTAGACTCTGGATGTATGTCTAGAGTAATGTTTTTACATGCTTTTCTTCCTCTCTAAGGACGCTGGGTCTGAATGCGCTTCTGAAGGAGATGATGACGAAGAAGAAGAAGAAGAGGAGATCAGTTCCACCGGACACACCGGAGCCGAGCAAAGTTATGATGAAGGCATGGACGAGGCCGAGGAAGGAGAGGGGCTGAGGAGATACAGAGAGGCACGTGCTAATGAGATGTTCCCTGATGAAGTCGACACTCCGCTAGACGTCCCAGCCAAGACACGGTAAGATCCAGGACCATTCCAGCCATGTACCTGTTTGAAATTAAGCAAAGTAGGGCTGTGCTATTAATCGAAATTGTAATAAAATCACGATTTGAGCGTGCACGATTTCTAAATTGCTTTGTAGCACGATTTTCCGCGGCTCCGACCTCCCGCAGCATGCTATCCCAACCAATCGGAATGCAGCGCACCTAAGTGGAGTGCGAGAAAAGGAACAGACTGGGCATATGCCTAACTCCAGGTTCACACACACTGTGTGTGATGCATATTTTTTTCGAGCCCATGTTAACGAATCAGAACGTTCACATTGCATGCGGTAAATGAGGTGAACAGAAAAGATTAGAAATAGAAAGGTTCGAAAAGATTGAATATCTAGCATAGAGAGAGTTGTGAGTGCACAAGACACAGGTTGAGCGAGAGGAGACATGTTTTAAGTGCGCGCACTCTCTCCGGATGAGGGCAGCGTGTATCTGAGCACGCGTGTCTGGTTTTGTAACCGAGCAAAGTAGTGTTGTCACGGTACCAAAATTTCAGTATTCGGTATTCGATACCAGTGAAAATCCACGGTTCTCGGTACCAATTTCGGTACCAAAGCAAAACACAAAAATATGCTAATTAAAAAAATAATAACTTTTTATCACTAAAAGTAAAACCAATGCCATTCTTTATACTTATTTACAATTGTGTTTAAAGTTTTTCTACAAGTTATATAATTATGAAAAACAGTAAACAAGTTTCACCCAAATTTAATTTGTCTTTTAATTTATGAAATTTAAACACATTTTATTTTTGGATTTGCTATTAAAATGAAAACATGGAAGAAATATTGTGATTTATTTCTTTAAAAAATAAAGTTTTATAAATTTTTTCAACAGTAGTAGCAGTATCACATACATTTTACTAAATAATAGTAATATTTCTAGCACAATGCCTTTATGTAAAAATTAACTTTTAGGCCTAATGATTGCATATGTAATTTTAACTGAACTTAAGACTGGTGGTGATGCTTAAGATGTTTTTGGTCATTGAGGGTTTCTGTAAAAAAATAGTAATAGATCATATTAATTATTATTAAAAGATAATACTACTACTAATTCTACTATCATACTAATGTATATACAATGCACTATGAATTGATGAGCTGCTGGGTTCATGAATATTAATCACGTTGTCTGCGTTCGGTCAAACTGATTTGCTGAAATCAAAACAGGGACAGTAAGAGATCAGCGCCAGCCAATGAAATTGCCATTTGCGCATTAGCTCCGCCCACTACCGGAGAAACCGGTAAGTCTTCTGCTTGTTCGAAAATGAATATGAATAATTCTAAATGAACTCTATTATTTTGACAGGAGAAGACAACAAAGAATAGTTTACATATAGCGTGTCGATTCAGCGTGGTAAGACTCTCGCTCTCTCTCTCTCTCTTTGCATGTGTGAGAAACAGTGTTATCAGTAAAGTGACGGTGAGTCGTGCGCCTTCACAAAGAGTTTACAGAGCATCAAATACAGGTGCGCTGTGCGTCCATTGAGATGAACTGAAAAGTTCAGATCACTTGATGGAGAGAGAACTCTGAAGCTCAGATGCTGAAATTAATGCAAGCGCCATGTGCTTCAGTCTATGTAGTAAACAAACCCGCACGTCTCTGCCATTCATTAATTCACACAGAGACGCGCAGAACACGGATTCATATTTCAAACAACTTTTGCGGCTTAACTTACAGATACTGGTCCATATGGAGATTTGATTTTATTAATTTATGCTAACTTTGACAAATTCCATGACTGTCCATATTAAAATGTAAGTTTAATTTTCATGACTGGATTTTGAGATTCCGTCCTCGTTTTTTGCTTCGCGGAAATCATAGCGCTGAACCGGGTTTGAACGGGACCTCGGTACTACCGGTACTTAAAGAAATCTGGTACCGTCACATTTAAATTTTTTTAGTACTGACTTGGTACCGAAGTACCGGGTCTTTTGACTACACTAGAGTAGAGCTGAAACAACGAATCGATTTAATCGATTAAAATCGATTATTAAAATAGTTGTCAACTAATTTAGTCATCGATTCGTTGCTAAATAACTTTTATTTGCCGTAAGCGGCTCATTTCGTGCATATTTCAAATCTGCGGTGACCAAAGTGTGGCAGTAATGAGCAACCGGAGGTTTTACTCAGCCAGTACAACAGGAGAAGTAGCGAATAGCCAATAGCTGGCCTCGTTTTGTCACGTGCTTCCCGAACAGCGTCTCTGCAGCATTCAGCAGGATGTGGGAGTATTACTTTGAGCCTTCAAAAAAGAAGAGTAACCTGTAAACTCTGCACTACGGAACTGTTTAAGGGGACGTTCACATATCGCGTCTTTTGCGCGCTCAAGTTCGTTATTTCCAACACCGCATCGAGTTAAAACATTTCAACTTTTCAGAATGCAGCAAGCGCACCGCGGGTCATGTGACAAGAACTAACCAATCAGCTTCATCCTTTCCCGTAACAACGTTAAAAGCTCAGTCAAGATGAAAGGAACAGCTGATCATAGTTGTATATGGATTTCCATTTCGAAATAAATTTAGTAGCAGAGCTACTGCAAGCGATTTTTTGAGCTGCAAATCCATTTATCCTTTGCTGAAATTTCCGCGTCTTCAAGGAGAGAGCACGTCATGGTTGCTTATCAAAGGCAGACGCCTCAGGGGCGCAACTGCACGAGCGCTTTGGAAAGGAGGAGAAAGTGGCGCGCCTAGCGTTTTCCACGCGTTTTTAGGCACGATATGTGAACGGCCCCTAAGACTTTCATTTGTGCAGATTCTCCAGTACAATGTTGTTTGCAAATGTTTAGTCGTAAAAGCTGATAACATTGCTTTTTAACAGTTAACATTTAAAGCTTTACAAACATGTTCTGTGATCAGTTTGTCGTTTACCAGTTCAAAATTCAGTCGTGCAGCCTAATTATGACTGAATGAGAGAGATAAATGTTTAAAGATATTTGAAATACACTTTTTTTCTAAGTATTCACTGCTCTTTTTCACACAGCAGGGTTTTTGTGTGTGTCCAATTTTTTTTCTGGACAACCTTCTGATGGATTTTACTTTAAATTGTGAGTTCCATTCAGGTTTCATGCCATTGGCACTTTTTTCGAAGGATTGTTTACAATTTCACAGCAAAAGCTATAAAGCTGTTTTCCAGTAAATAATAAAATACAATTCACTGCAATTTTATTCTGTTTTATCCTTATTCTTCGTGAAAATATGTTCTGAAAGATTCCTTAATAAGCTTTGTCCGGGATGTTAAACTACTTTAGGAGCTCTAAGGACTGCCATGGTGAAAACATTTGATATCTCCTTGTGAAATTTGCTAGAGTATGGGTCAGTGTTCTGATTGCAGAAGAGTTCGACAAAGGATTACTAACACAGTAAAACAACTCCAGGTATATTTTTAATGAGGATATGACAATGCAAAATGGTTAAAATCTCTTAAAAATCTATGCTGAAGGATAAAGACCATTTATTAATAATTTACTTGGGGGAAAATGGAAAAAACTAAAATATAAGCACATAAACCGATTAATCGATTAATCGTAAAAATAATCGACAGATTAATCGATTATCAAAATAATCGTTAGTTGCAGCCCTACACGAGAGCAAAGGAAATCTGCGTGCGAGCGGATTTATATTTATAAATATATTTCAACACGAGGCAGCACTACAATGAGCTCTATGACCAATGCATGGCAAAAAAAAAAAAAAAACCCTGGACAGATTTTATATTTATTTATTTTTTTGCCATATGTCTAGACATTTTGTTTGACATCTTAGTGATTATTTTGACCTATGTCTGTTCTAGAAACTTTTTGATAAAGCTCTCAATGGTTTTCTTTTGAAAATGTTTCAAATAAGACTGTAAAGCATGTCTTTGTGTGTCACAAAATTGATAAAAAAAATCTTGATAGGTTTTTTTTGTCCATATCGCACAGCCCTAAAGGAAAGTTCACACAAAAATTTTAATCATCTTATTTTATTTGCGGAACTCAAACATTTGTTATAAATGAGATTTACTGTACCATACAGTAATGTCATTTAGAGGTGAGCAGATATTACAATTTGCCATTACCAATAATTTTTTTAGATATTTTCACGTTATGGCCCGTATTAAAATTCAGTACTATTTGGTTAAAATAAATGAAAAAAATAATATTTAATTAATATATCACAATATTTTAATGTTTACTATGAAATGGATTTCTGCTGTTATTAAATATAAGCATAAATAGTGTAGATAAAATGAGTATTAGATGATGTTAAAGGGGATCTTAATGTTACAAATAGTTTAAATAAGTGCACATGATCAAATAACGAGTATCGGTTGATGTGATGAATAATAAAAAATAAAAATGACTCCCAACTATATTGTTTATCCCTAAATATGGCACTACATTACCATTCAAAAGTTTGGGGTCAGTTTTTCAAGTTTTTTTTTTTTTTTTACGCCCACCAAAGCTACATTTGTTTGATCAAAAATATTAAACCGTAATATTGTTAAGTATGAATGCAATTGAATATAACTTTTTTCTTGAATTTCAAGCAGTCATTACTCCATTCTTCAGTGTCAAAATGATCCTTAAGAAATAATTCTAATATGCTGATTTGATGCACATGAAACATTTCTTATCAGTCTTGTGCTGCAAACCTTTTGTAACATTATAAGTGTCTTTACTGTCACTTTTGATCAATTTAAAGTATCCTTGCTAAATAAAGTATCAATTTCTTAAAAAAAACTAATTGAACTATTAGCAAACGCAAGGTTCCTACTCTGCTCATTACTCTGTTGTGTGTGTCCAGGTTCCAGAAGTTCAGAGGTCTGAAGAGTTTCCGTTCCTCCCCGTGGGACCCCCTGGAGAATCTGCCTCCCGATTACTCGCGCATCTATCAGTTCCAGAACTTTGAGCGCATGCGTCGCCGAATACAAGCAGATGCCGCTAACGAGGAGGAGGGAGCAATGGTTTGTTTGGTGGGGGGGTGAAAAGAGTGTTGGTTAGAAAGTTCTCACAAATGTAACAGACATTTAGGCTTTGTCCCAGAAACATTGGTGTTTGACTGTATACACCTTTTATTACTGCAGGTAGGCTGGTATGTGACGCTTCATATTTTGGACGTTCCTCCCTCAGTAATGGAGAGCTTCCAAACCGGCAAACCATTAGTTCTGGTGTCGCTGCTACCACATGAACAGAAGGTACTTACAGCTTAGAGGATTCTTGAAGAGAATTTTTTTTTATAACTGATTACTAATAAATAATATAATGTTAAAATTTCCCAAAGGTTTAAATTTGCTAGCAATGTTTCAGTTTTGAAGTACTCCGTTTAAATGCATTCTTTCACTAGTAATTGTAGTCAGGATTGAGATAACTGTCTGTTTTCTGCAGATGTCAGTGATGCATATGTTGGTGCGGCAGCACCCGAGCAACACAGAACCGATTAAGTCTAAAGAAGACCTGGTGTTTCAGTGCGGTTTCAGACGCTTCAGAGCTTCAGCCATCTTTTCACAGCACACTTCTGGTAATAACAGCCTATAGAGATCATCACATTCTTCATATTTAAAGGTCTTTCTTTATAGGATTGTCAAGTCCAGGGCTATGGTTGATTTGTGTTTGAATGTGTGTCATGTTTCAGGCTCAGAGTAACAAGATTTTTATTTTTGGGTGAACTATCCTTTTATCCTCTGTTCACATGATGTATCTGACAGGTTTAAGTCCCAATAAATGCCTTTAGTGATATTAAATCTTTTTTTTCTGTTTCCAGCTGATAAACACAAGATGGAGCGGTTTCTGCGTTCTGATGCTCCTACAGTGATGTCTGTCTATGCCCCCATTACCTTCCCTACCACCGGCGTTCTGGTCTTCAAACAGAGAGATAACGGTGGGGAGAATCGTACAAAAGATTTGAAATCAAAAAGAGAACTGCCTTCACCAGTACAGCATGTGGTACATATTTTTCTTTTTCTCTTTACCACAGGTATGCAGGACCTGGTGGCCACAGGTACTCTTTTGAGCTGTGATCCTCGGCGTGTGGTGTTGAAGAGAATCGTGCTGAGCGGACACCCTTTCAAAATCAACCGGCGCTCTGCTGTGGTCCGTTACATGTTCTTTAACAGAGGTGGGAAGGAAGGCATTAGTCATTTCCTGTTTACCTTTAGGTGTGTGCGAGTGTGTGTGCGCGTGTGCATGTGTGCGTGTGTGCGTGTGTGTAGAATGCTAACAATGATTGAGTCTAACACAAAGAATTTCTCTTGCAGATGATATTCTGTGGTTTAAGCCAGTAGAACTACGTACAAAATGGGGACGAAGAGGACACATCAAGGAAGCATTAGGTAAAAACAAAATATTAATTATGGAGAAAAACATTTAATGAACTTAACATTTACTAGTGTTTTTAGAAGTAAGACAGCTCAAAGATTTTAATCCATATTCAACATTCATTATTGTTGTTATTATTATTAATGTATTGTTATTAGTAATCCACAACGATGAAATAATATTATTAAAATTAAGTTTAATAATAAATTGTCATTTGTCATATTTTTTTTTGTACAAATAATGACAAAATAATTTGCTGTATTTAATTAAGCTTATTAATGTTAATAATAGCAGTAGTAGTAGTAGTAGTTTAGTAATTTTATTATTAATTATAAAATAATTATTATCAGAAATAAAATAAAAATCTGAAATATATTGATTTGTTTTCAAATACATTTATCTTGCCATAAAAATAGCCATACATGCTGATATGGCAGTAAAAGTAAAAACATAAATACAAAATTAATCAGTATTGTTCATAAATAATATTTTTTAGTTTAAACCTTGATTGGGCAGAAACTATACAGACTTTTATTAGGACTTTGAATTATTGTAACAGAATGTACTAGCTGGTCTAGTTTTAAATTATGGGAGAAAAAGGAAAAAGTACATTCTTTAAAAATGTGGAATGTTCTGTACCACGGTCTCAAAGTATGTTATGACTCACTTGTGTCTGTGTGCTTTCGCAGGTACTCACGGCCACATGAAGTGTGTATTTGACAGTCAGATGCGCTCTCAGGACACGGTGCTGATGAACCTGTATAAGAGGGTGTTTCCGCACTGGACCTATGACCCTTATGTCCCCGCCCCTCTACCCTGGGTCAAGAGAGAGCCACCACCGGCCCTCTGTGACATTGACATGGAGTAGAGGCAGGAAGTTACGAACTGAAAACAATGGAAGCATAACATGACACGGACTGCTTATGTCACAAGATACTCAGATACTGATTCTCTGTACTTCAATTGACAATTAAATGTCTATATATAATTTCTGTGCTTGTTTTAGTGTTCGTAAAGCATTTTCCATAAAAAGGTCCCAAAGTGGCCACTAGATGGCAAACAAGTATTAGGGTTACCACAGAGTAAGCGTTTTAACATCAAGTGTTAAATGCCTTTTTGAGGCAATTTGACAAGTCTGGGATGTTTTAAACTAAAGATTACAAACTTAATGGCATTTCTTGCTAGCCTCAGGTTGACAACCTGTGAAATAGTTTCTCAAACAGAAAATGTTTGTTATTAGTCGCTAAACAAAATGCAGTGTTGTGGAGTAGCACAGGAAAAAAAAATGTGAACAACTAAATTTCAGCCTAAACCCAAAGTGAGAGCATTTTGTGATTTTTATGAGGGAGGCAGTGATGAAAACCCACATCTTAACTCTCATTGTAAACTCATTGCAATCTTTTATTTTTCATCATTTAGCTCTGAACCAAACCTTATGCTGGAATGTTACTCCCTCAAGTATATCCACAACAACTGCGCCTCATACTGTCCTCTGGCTTCCATTGTTCAGAATCGCTGGCACCGGTGAGGGATGATTGTCGCTGGTGAGCGAATGCATAGTGACCATAATTTACACTGCAATGCTGCCATATGCAGATGACAGTGAGTTTCTATGGGCCTTTATGACACAGATGGAGCATGTATGTGTGCTGTCTGCACTGTTATTCTCCTTAATTCCTACAGACTCTTCCACCACTCCCTCTCCCTGGTGGTTCCCTGACCTGAAGCCCCCTTTTCACCACTATCTACACTCTCTCACACAGGGAGTGTGACCCTCCGTTGTTTTCTTGCCGGATCCCTAAATGTTTTACAGTTCTCTCTCTCTCTCTCTGTGCTCCCTCCCCTCACTCTTTTGCTCTTCTGAGAAACAATGATTTATGAATTGTAATATTTATCATAAAACAGTGCTCTTGCATGCTTGCAGTTACATGATTCATCTCCAGGCTCCACACCGCAGACGCATGCCAATATGTCTGGGAAAAGAGAAGGTGAAGCTTTGGGCTCAAAAAACACAATGTGATCCAAGAAACGGGGTATCAAAAGTTTAATATGTACATTTTTATCCTGCGCTGTGAATTTGATTATGGTGGAAAAACTCAAATAATTATAAAACAATCGCACTAGGGTAATACTTATTTATTGCCTAGGGGTGCACTAGAAGCGCTGGACGGTTAAGTTGAGGCACTCCATTTATTTTCTTGTTCATTTTTTAAGCCGTAGTGCACCGGGGGCATTGAGCGGGGATGTGTTAAACACATCTTGTTTAAAGCTGAATGGGGTGTGGTATGCCTGGCCAAATGTTCATGATCTAGAGAGGAAATCTAATCCTCCCACGCTGGAGATTGTCCTTAAAGGAATATTCTGCGTTCCAAACAGAGTTAAGCTCAATCGACAGCATTTGTGGCATAACGTTGACTAACACAAAAATGAATCTAGACTCCTCATTACAAATGCAAAAATCTGGGTCACAGTGTAAGTGTATGGGATGTAAAAATTTGAAGGGCGTTTTTAGAGTTTTCATTATATTGTCATGGCAAATTTTTTATAAATTTTTTTTTTTTATTCATTTAAATTTAAGTTCCACTAATAAATTGGCCCCACTGTCTCACTATTTGATTTAATGCAAAAAAAGTGCAGCTTAAAATTTTATGAAAAAGATTAGTTCTATTAGAACTTGAGCTATAAAGCTGTTCTCATCATTTTCAAGGTTGTTATAGGGTTATGTTATGATGGCAATTCCTGTATTTAAATACAAAAAAAATTGGCCCTCTGTAATTCCTTATTGTAGGAGGGCCTCACCATAACCTTCATTTCAGATTTTTTTTTTTTTTAAAGAAAACAAGGAACATGTCAAAAATAATAAATATACATGGTAATCAACATTATGCCACAAATCCTGTCGACTGAGCTTCACTTTATATTGACCCCAGAATATTCCTTTCAAAACATGCGTGGAATGCAACTGTCGAGTTTTTCCTCCACTCGATCCCTTCTGCAGAAACGTCTGCTTGGGTTTAACGTGGAAATGTTGAATTGAGTCTCGGCTGATTGAAAGCGAAATGTTTGTGACTGTGAGGGACAAACTACACGGAGGTATATTGGACAGCGCTCACATGAGCATGTGATTGGTTTTTACCACAGTCAGAAGGAGTTAACGCTGGTGGCTTGGGGCCGCTTGGACCAGGAATGTCCTGTGGTTCCCAGCTCCTTGCCACCACACACAGCTGGATCCCGCTGAAGACATAATGGGTGAAAGGTTTTTCCATTGGAAGAAGAGAGAATGAAAAAATAGAGGGAGATGGATTGCAGATAGATGGAAGAGATAAGATGAGAGAACCACTGAGTGTTTAAATTGAATGTAAAACAGAGTATAATTTAAGTGCCTCTGAGTTGGGAAAACAAGAATAAGCAAATATGTTTGAGAGTAGGAGGTGGGGGATGGGGATGGGGATGGGGATGGAGGGGAGTGAGAAGGAGATGGAGAGCAAGAGTGGCTGGCGTTTATGGATAGCAGATGTGGCGCTGTGGGATTTTGGCAGAGGCCAGTGGTGCCTGAGTCCTGCGCTGGCTGGGTGGCACCAGGGTGAGAGCGAGGTCAGCTCACCGCAGCACACAGCCCATAAAACATCGCAAGAGAGACGCTCACACAGAGAGGGCCACAGCCTGGGATGGCGATATGGCACAGAAGATTGACAAACACTTACACCGCACATAGAGAACCCTTCAAATCTACTGGAGCAACCGGTTCAGATAACTCATCTTCTAGCTGAATGTTTAAAGACCGCAATGAAAAATATAGAAAACAATGAAATCATGGTTTAATAAGGGCTTAAATCATATTTACATGCCATTTCTTTGTCAAACTGTATTGCAAAAATAATTGCGGAATCCAAATACTATCTGGAGGTACATCCTTTAAAACTCACGTTTTTGAACATAGACTTTATAGTGCACCAAACTTAAATTTGTATAATTCATGAATGAAAACATTTTGTAACATGATATTGATGAACCGTTTACATGGTAATGCAATGTCTGATTTTAAAATGGGTTTTAAAGGATGAATTTTGAGATTTTAAGTTTTCAGTCGATATATAATTTCCGATGATTTCTAAAATGTGAAGGCAACGAAGTCATCTTTTTTTTTAAGGCCAAAACTCCTGTTATAATGTAGATTTTTGAGGGTGCACTCTTGTCATAAATTAACCTATTACCTTTCCTACACAATTTTTAACAAAAACATTGGTAAAATATATATTCGGGAGTCTTAGACCTTTCCAGCAATATAGTTTGTCAAGATTTAATTGTAATATAGTGAAGTAAATGTAGGCGTCCCATATACGGGACGGGGTGAAAGTTAAAGGGTTAATATAATGAAGGTGTCTAGTTTGAATACACTCTGGTATCATGCAAAATACTATAAAAAGGCATTTAATTGGCTTAGGCAACTTTTTATAGGTACTCAGTTCAGTGCCTGATTAGAAATGTCAAAAATGGGCTTCATGACCTGTTTATTTTTAATCACAAAAATATGTTCTTTCTTCTTTTGAATACCACATTACCAAAGCTAAAATGTATAAATGAAACATTTCCCTTAGGGTTTTCAGTTAGCAAGCTAACAGTTTACCTTAGCATTTTAAAATGATAATCAAACTTAACAGCTTACCCTGCTAGCTTAGCATTATTTAAGAAAAGCTATTTTGAAATGTTAGACAGGGTTGCCAACTCTCACGCATCTGGCTCACCTGGGCTGCATTTATTTGATCAAAAATACAGTAAAATTTTGAAATACACTCACTGGCCACTTTATTAGGTACACCTTGCTTGAACTGGGTTTGCCCTTTTGTCTTCAGAACTGCCTTAATTGTTCGTAGATTCAACAAGGTGTAGGAAATATTCCTCAGAGATTTTGGTCCATATTGACATGATAGCATCACGAAGTTTCTGCAGATTTGTCGGCTGCACATCATGGATGAATCTTCTGTTCCACCAAAGTTGCTGTGAACACCATTTGAGTAAAGTGAACTCATTGTCATTTTCAAGAAACCAGTCTGAGATGATTTGAGATTTGTGACATGGTGCATTATCCTGCTGGAAGTAGCCATCAGAAGATGGGTACACTGTATTCATAAAGGGATGGACATGGTCAGGAACAATACTCAGGTAGGCTGTGGCATTTAAAATCTGCTCAATTGGTCCTAAGAGGCCCAATTTAAGTGTGCCAAGGAAATATCCCCCACACCATTACACTACCACCATCAGCCTGAACAATTGAGACAAGGCAGGATGGATCCAGGCTTTCATGTTCTTTACGCCAAATTCTGACCATACTGAATGTCGCAGTTTTTTCCAATTTTCTATTGTCAAATTTTGGTGAGCCTGTGTGAATTGTAGCCTCTGTTTCCTGTTCTTAGCTGACAGGAGTGGCACCCGGTGTGGTCTTTTGCTGATGTAGCCCATCTGCTTCCGGATTCGAGGTGTTGTGCATTCAGAGATGGAATTTTGCATACCTTGGTTGTAACGAGTTGTTATTTGAGTTACTGTTGCCTTTCTATCATCTCTAACCAGTCTGCCCATTCTCCTCTGACCTTTGACATCAACAAGACACACAACTGCCGGTCACTGGATATTTTCTCTTTTTCGGACAATTCTATGTAAACCCAAGAGATGGTTGTTTGTCAAAATCCTCAGCAGATTTTGAAATACTCAGACCAGGCCGTCTGGCACCAACAACCATTTCAAGTTCAAAGTAATTTAAATCCCATTTCTTCCCCATTCTGATTCTCGGTTTTAACTTTAACAAGTTGTCTTCATCACATCTATATGACTAAATGCATTGAGTTGCTGTCATGTGATTGGCTGATTAGCAATTTGTGTTACCAAGCAATTGAACAGGTGTATATAAAAAAAATATATATATATGAAAGTGACGTGACATACGGCCAAGTATGGTGACCCATACTCAGAATTCGTGCTCTGCTTTTAACCCATACAATGTGCACACACACACAGCAGTGAACACACACCCAGAGCAGTGGGCAGCCTTTTATGCTGCGGCGCCCGGGGAGCAGTTGGGGGTTCGATGCCTTGCTCAAGGGCACCTGCCGGCCCGAGACTCGAACACACAACCCTTCGATTGCATGTCCGATAACCATTAGGCCACATCTTGCCCTTACCTACCTCATATGTGTACCTAATAAAGTGGCTGGTGAGTGTATTATTACAATTCAAAATAACTCTCTTGTATTAATGTTTTTTAAAGTGTAATTTATTCATGAGATGGCAATTTCAGCAGGCATTACATCATTCTTCAGTGTCACATGATCCTTCAGAAATCATCTGATTTGCTGCTCAAGAAACATTTCAAATGATTATCAATGGTGAAAATAGCTGTGCTTCTTCTTCTTATTATTATTATTTTCAGGATTTTTTGATGAATAAAAGTTCAAAAGAACAGTATTTATTTTAAACAGATTTTTTGTAGCATACATGTATTTATAATTAATGCCACCTTGATGAATTATTAATTATTAGTATTACTTTTAAAAAATTATAAAAAAAACTAAAACTTTTGAATGGTATAGTGTATACTATTCCAAATTCAGCCAGAGTTTTAAAAGCCACTGATTTTCCTGCGATTGAAAATCAACCCCACTTCATCTCTGATAGAAGAAAGTAAAACAACAAAATGTTCAAAATAAACAGAAATGTTAGATCAGTTTCCTGCTAGTAAATCTGAGCAGAAATAAGAGAAGCGCTCCTTTTACCCTTTTTTTTTTTCTTTTATTTCTTATTAGGCGCCCTTTTCTCACCACATCTAGTCGTCTCGACCGTAACATCTCAAAATTCCTCAGTAAAATCAAACATCCTGTCATTTTCTATACACTCGCTCTCCCTTTATCTCTCTCAGTCTCTCTGGCTGTCTTGTTCCCCCTTCCTCTCCCCTTACCCTGGTCCTGACTCCCTGGTTTCCTGGGGCCTGGCCAAGGCGTGTGTCCCTGAAGGAGCCAGTGAGGAGATGGAGAGAGGGGGCAGAGCAGGGGCTGAGAGACAGGCTCCAAAACCACAGCTGCGGCAGCCCTTCCTCGTCTTCCTCTCTCTTGTCCTCTCTCTCACTTCACTTGAGTTTGCGAGGAGCTGGCCTGGCACCCACCCCAGCTCTGCCATTAATCAGAGGAGAGGGGTAGTGTGTGTTTGTGCTGATAGAGAACTGGCTGGAACGGGGGTGGTATGGAGACCAGGACCTCCTAACAAAGCCGCGGAGTTCACCCAGCGAGCGAAGAGGGGAGGGAGTCTGACAGACAACACGCCTGGTGCGCAGATCGTGACTCTTTGACGAGAGAGAGAGATGAATATGAGATAGATGTGGAGAAGTTAGATGTGTTTAGGTGAGGCGTGAGGGCGTGCGAGGGAATAGGTTAGCGGAAATGGACCTGGGGTCCACTGAGGAGGAAGAGAGAAGATCCAAGATTCTGTCTATCATTGCATATAAACATGGAAAATCTCATGGTTCAATGGAAACAGCTGTACAATGTGCACTTTTGTCTCATTAAGGCAACTCAGTGAAAAGAGTTGGCCACAGTGCATTATGCTTATGGTTAATGCATATCCCAGATACCGCTGCCCAAGGTCTCGGTGCAGTATTGTACCACACAAATCAAAGCTGCTATACAGGATGAAATTAAATACAGTACTTGTCAAATGTTTGGACGCACCTGACTGAATTTATGTTCCTCGTGAAACTTTTAGTCTTAAGGCTTGTGCTTAATATTTGTGTAAATAAATATCAATTATGCCTTTGCACTCATTTATTTGATAAACTAAAATTTTAATTATTATTATTGTAAATATATGAGTTGGAATGGATTGTGCAGGAAAGCAGCCAACAAGTGCTCAGCATACATGGAAGCTAGCATCCCATGATGCACCTCATGAAGCTGGTTAAGAGAATGAATGGAATGTGCAGATTCCAGGGAGTCTTTTATTCTGGAATCTAAAGACTACAGAAAAATTAAAGGATTATTGTCTAAAAAGTACTATCAATAATAATAATAAAGATTATTAAATTAAGATAAAAGTTGAACCGACCATCTCGTCCTCTTTACTAGTTATAGCATGAAATAAACATGGATGAACATCAAAAGGTATCTATTTTCAACCGTGGAAAGATGTCCATACACACTATTTCTCAAGTTCACCTACTCTTCTGTCTGGTTTGTTTGTCGGACAAAATCTGAATTTTGTTTGGTCAGAACGCCGGTCAATCAAAGTCCCAGCGAAGGGCAAGTTATTCATTTTGGTGACAACACTATTATTCTAAGAGGTGGAAAAGCAGCTATAGTTCAAAATAAGAAAATCTGCAGGTGTGTCTAAACTTTGGATTTGATAGCTATTCATGTTGAAACTACCTTCTAACCTATGGTTCTCTCCAACAGGATGTTGGAAAGTGCTGGAGGCAGATTCGCTCCAACTAAGAGTGCAGCATTAGGAACGGATTTACATAGGCTATATATATATAATGCCTTTTTGATTAGACATGATAGGTGCCCTAGTTGTTGTACTAGACTGATTGTACCTCCGAGTACATTTTGCACATATTCGATTGGACAATGTGAAAATGTGACTGGTAAATGAGGGTAGACATTCTCTACTACAGCATAGGGACAGGTCCCAAAAGGAAAACGGTTCACAGAAAGTCCACAAGCCCACCTCCCCCATTCTTTCCCTGATTATCCAGGTGGGAGTGGAATATAAAAAACCGCACAAAGCACTTCCAACCTGCTCTCCCCCCTCACCGGGCCTCCCTTCATGCCTGTCTGCTGACATCACCGTGCGGAGACCTGGCAGTCTGATCGCTCTCCTCTGCTCTATCCTTCCCTTCAGCTCGGCTTCCTGCCCCCATGATGTCACGCACCATATGGTTTTCAGCGAGAATCAAGCCGGAAAAGAGATTTAGTTGGAAGAGAGGAGAGAAAAGGAGGAGGTTCGGCATAGGGCGTGTGCATAGGCCACAGAAAACAAAAGGCTGCTCTTCCCCTGTATTTGTGTGCGTGGACTGGCTCTGAGGGGCTAATGAGGAGAATTTAGAGACCAGAGACCACTGAGAAGCCACCCATGTGCTCCACAGATGGTGATGATAGTTTGCTCAAACACCAAGACGACCAGTGACCGCTGGAGCCAACATGTTGCTTGCATCCCTCAGGCCGGGGTGGCACAGTGACCCTGGTACCACTGACACATAGACCACTGAGTCAGGTTAAGCCCAAAGTATTCACCTTATTTTTAACATAAGAATGGACACGTCTATTTGTAACTCTTTGTTATTTGTAACTTATCTGTAACGTGCAAGGCCTCTGGTGTTATTTACAAACAGTTCATTATGATGCTTGATGTTCCAAACTGGTATTTTAGTTCATTATTAAAGTCATAAATACTACATTTACAGTAATAATAAACCGTAATTTACCTATTGCGGGTAATCAATTAGAAAAGTCGCACATTCAAAATAAATAAATAAATAAAATAGCTTACTTCTGCATTGAAACAAATTATACAAAGAATTATAAATAAATAAAAATACAAATAAGGTGGATCTGCCCAGGTACATCAAGATGGAAAAAAATAAACTGATGAGATGGAACAAAAAAAAAAAAAAACTAAGACGGCAACAACAATAGATGCCGTGTGAACAAGCATGTGTCTGAAGGAATCAAGTGATACACTCAACTCTAGTTTAAGTCCCTATTGTCATGTGAGTACCAGCGTCAGCTTACTGTACTTTACTGTCATTATTATTGTTATTAACCTATTGTGGCTAATCATTTGAAAGTATCGCACAATAAAAAATGTGATACTGCAGTTGCATTGCTTTATGACCATTTACAAATCCTCTTCCGTGGCCCTATGGGATAGTAAAGTGTCCACTGGATGTGGCGAATCTTGCTGAAAATATTAGGCTATCCATGAACTTTTTGCCTACTGTTTTATGAATTCAGACATACTACTCTATTCACAAACTGTTTTTGTTTACTATATAGAAGAGAAGTATGCAATTTTGGATGCAGCTCATACTTTGAAAGGCTGTGCGTTAGGCTGTATGCATACGTTAAGCATATGCATTAAATCTGAAGTATACTGGGCTTTACTCTCAAACGTGTGTTGCTGTACAAAAGTGTGTGCTGAAAAGTTAGAATGACATCTGGTAACAATAGAGACATGCTCAATGAAGGTATTTTAAGGAAGTCACACCATCGGCCCTCGCAGACTCTAAAAAGAGCAGTTGATTTGTGCGAGTGGTGCACACGCCTTTCCCTCCAACGCAAGCTTTTGAATCACAACATGCCCAGTTCAAACCCACACTCATTTTATACCAATCAATCACGACATCTTCTCATTTAGCTTTCATCCCCTGAAAACGGCAACTCTGCCAGCGGAGGATGCATCCTCGTGTTGGCCAGGAGGTTCATAAAAGGCAGAGGACGCAAATGACCTGTCTCTGTGTGCCTGTCCACTAAAACTGTCTCGCAGCGTCTCATTAGAGTGAATTAGGAGAGGGTGTGTGTAAATGTTGGGCCTGGCGCTCAATTTCTGGTTATCTTGCATGTGGTAAATTGAGTGGTTGTACCCGCAAAGATAGAAACAGTGCTCATCACGCTGCCATAGAAAGAATGCTCGGGTTGGGTGTCTGGCCAAGGGTGCGAGGCAACAAACAGCTCAGCCACTAAAACTAAATAGCTGTTCCCATGGTACGTTATTCTGACTCAAGGATGCGTTATGAAGCCAGTGCCACAGGGTTTTTGACAATCAGGGGTCTCAAACTCAGAAAAACCTAAAAATAAGCCGCCACAAATGTAAATTGTAGTGTGTAAAATACATTATTTCAGCTTTCATATTTTATACTAGTGGAAAATTGTTATGTGTAACAAAGTATTTGCTACAAAAAAAATAAAAAAATAAATATATATATATATATATAATTATGAGAAAATGAGGGTTTGTAAAATAACTTTTTTCATTTATAATTTTATAATATAATTCATAATTTTAAATGATTATTTATTTATAAATGTATTGATTTACATTAATATTTTTATTGAGTATTATTCTGTAGTATTAATACATTTTATAGAATTATATATGAAATATTTTGTTAAATTGTTATAATTATATGATCAATCATTATACATTTTTGTTATTACCAATTATTATTTATTAATGTATTGGTTTATATTTAGTTATTTATTTATTCATTTATAGTTATTCATTTATTTTCTAGTTCATATATATTATTATTTGTGTATTCATTTTTTATTGTTATATTTATATATTATTGTTTATTTTCTATAAATTACTTTATTGATTTACATACATAGGTTTTATTTGTTTGTTTATTAATCATTCATTCTTATTATTTATATAATTATATATAAATTCTTTATTTAATTTCTATATAATGATTTATAATTTTATAAATGTTTATTTATTTATTTTAACTACATATTATGATTTATCTATTCAAGATGATTTATTGTTATTTGTTACATCTCACAGTGATGCTGTGAAAATGTTGCCTTTAGGCTTCGCAGGAGGTAATCTAAATGTAGGCCTCATGCTTGAAAACAAGAACGTTATAATAACATGAGTGGAATGCTAATTGTCATTCCTTATGCATACTTACACTCAATGCTTCAGTCCCAAGTCAGTCTCACAGAGCCACTTACAGACCAGTATCACTCATGCACACGGCCAATAAAGTTTAACACGCAGCACATAAACATCCCACTTGTTAAAACTAAATTTGTTCAGCTCTCTTGCAGTCTTTCCATCTCTTGCATACACATACCTGTCACACTTTTTCACACAGTCACATATTTCGGAAATACACATGTGCACATACAAATAAACCAAAGTAGGTGTGTTATTGAAGAGGTGCTGGCTGAATGTTAAGTGTCAGTGGTTGTGTTAGTGTGCTCTGCGATCCAGTGGCAGGCCTGGTTAACGTTTATAGCACAGCTTTCATTCACTTAATCACTGTAAACACCAGGCATTCACCTGTTGTTGGCTCATTAGGAATTCAGATCAGCTTCTAATAGAGGTTACAGTTCGTCTTCACTTGCTGAGATCTTTAAATTCACGTCCTCTTGCCAATTTGTTTCTAAATTCTTCACTTTAACATACATTCAAACCTAAATTCACATTTTGCTTGTCCACACACTGGGCCTCATTCATGAAACACAAGTAGAGTGAGTTTGTTTGTAAATCATTCAGAAAGTCTTCCTTATGTGAATTGAATGAGACAATTTACGTAGGAGTGGTTTAGTGAACAATTAGAAATTCGTTCTGCTCATGTTGCATGAAAGAGACCCAATGTGTCCTAAAGAAAGTGAAAGAGCTGAGGATGGCAAATCTAATGAGCAAGTAAACAAACAATAAACATAACTGAGCCAAATGACTTTGGTGTCACATGAGTCAAGGTCAGAGAGTAACAGGGGTCAAATTAAGCAATTATATTTAACAACTTAGCTATTTCGAGCAAATAATACCTATTGTTTCTGTTTAACATATGGGCAGAGAATTTTATACCAACATTAAAAGTGAACTGAAAAACAGCCAGGTGCTGTTTACACCCTGATCTGTCCTATGTCTAGCTCTGGCTATCTCTGGTTTTTGAGGTTATCACAAGTTCATCATGAGAAACTGGAAGTGAAAGACAATACGTTCTCCTCAGTAAAGCCAGACTGCTATGACTTTGACCATTAAAATTAAAAAGCAGCATCTTGAACAGAACTGCAGTCATTTCAGGAGAGAGACGGGGAAACAGATGTCAGTCAGCTGTTAGAGTAATTCAAAGGCCTGAGGGGCAGACTGTGACATGAAAAGACTTCTGCCAGGTGAATGCCCGATGAAGATCCACTTTCATCTCAGCAATCCACAACAAACGGGAAGCCACAAAGTGATAGCAAAAATAATGACAAAACATGACACCATGGGAATATCTGTCTGAAATCCATTAGTCAGACCGACAGTGTGTAGTTGCCATGTTTCTCTTAAGAAATAGAAAGCACTTAATGACTGGTTAATAAACTCTGACTGTTTAAACTGTGTTCAACAAGATTATGCATTAATATAGGCCTTCTAAAACATAAAATACTCTCTCTATTTTAAAACAAAATACCCCCCCCCCCCCAAAAAAAAGAATAGGAGAAATTATCCATGTGGTTACAACACATAACAAAAACAAATTCTGATGCATAGCAAAATAATAATAATAATAAAAATAAATGAATAAAAATGGAAATTAAGTGGCATAATTTCTGACCTAACATTAAGCTCTTGTTTTTGTTAGATGGGTGTAACTAAAAAGCAAAAATACTTATTGATGATAAAACCAGCAGCAATGTGGAGTGGAGAAATCGAGGAATAAAAAAGGGCTACAAAACTCAGTGCTTTATAGTGCCGACTTGCTGATAGCAAAATTAAACATTTAAAATAAAAATAAAAAAATGATGAAGTTAATGGAGATTAATACATTAAACAATCAACCTGGACATGTTAATTTCACATTAGTTCTGTTTCGTTCCTGTGTTTAATTTCAAATACTTATTTACTTAAATTTTAAATTCTACCACGATTAGTTACACCCATCTAACAAAAACAAGAGCTTAATGTTAGGTCTCGTGCGCTCTGCCGTCGGCACTGTAATGTGCGACACCAGGTGTCGCTGCACGCGCTGCCTGCGCTGCTTCTGGAGACGAACGCCAATCAGAGTCCATCCAGAATCTCAAGCGTCTGGTCCAGTCTAACACGAGGAGAGAGAGAGAGCAGGGGAGAGGGGTAAAAGACAAGGGACAACGCGGAAGAATCTGGGAACACCGGGAATAGTTGACCATTTAAAGAGGAATTTAGACGATTGAGGCTCCGTGGACATTGGAATCCCGTATGGGGGAAGTCAAGATCGGCAGGAGCATCAGACATGAATCCGAGGTGAGATTGTGTTAATGCATGTAGCGCGTGAGTTACCTGCTGCGTATTCAGGTGTGCGCAGTGAGCGCCTGCCAACATACTTACCTGATAGTTTATCATAATTGGCGCTCGTGCTGAAGGCATGTCTGGACAGCTTGAGATGTGACTTATTGCACTTTTTAGTCGAATATTTAATACCACTTATTATGCATCTAAATATAAAAAAAATTTCCTAAAATGTTTTCATCCTGAACTTTGATATCAAACAAGACAAAACAAAATAACTACCAGAATAACTCTTACAGATTTAATTTCGTCTGTGAATAGCTGTGAAAAACAAAACCGATCCATAGCCAAAACACTCTTAAAAATAAAGGTTCTTCAGTAGTTCCTAAGTTCAGAAATGAACCCCCACCTTATAAGAAAACGCTAGTTCTTGTATTAAATATTGTTATTTGCAGATTAAAAAGTTATTTATTTGACATTATAGGTTCTTTAGGTCAGTGTATTGATTTCTGTTTTTTAAAGCAAAAAAAAGAGAAGAAGATCTAATTCAAACTTTCATTAGGAGTGCACATTAAACTGCGGTCGCTGCAATAAGCCATGACAAACTGACGATTTTAATGTATAGAATAATCTTATTTAAGCCTTAATTTTCAAAATAAACCATTAACTTGATTAAGGAAGATGACATATAGGCCTATCTTTTACTGAAACTTACAAAAATCCCAATGGTGTTGTGGAATGCAGACTATGCATCATTTCTGCACCTTTTCTGTCTAAAAATATAAGGATAAATGTTAGTGTAAAAGTAAGCAATTGCGTCATTATTTTCAAACTTTTAATTTGAAAACAGTTGTATGGAAAACATTAGCCTACAATTATAATGTTAAGTTTGCAACTAATTGTATGATATTAGATCATTGCTTACATCTAAGTTTCTGTACAAAAATAAAATAAATAATAATAATAATAATAATAAGGTAGCCTACTGAGATATATCCTGTTATTTTCATTTACTTAAAGGTTCTTCCAAGAATATTAAATTAAAAACGAGGTAGTTTTTGTTGTGCAACCAACTGTATTAAATTAATTACATTTTAAATAAGATCAGTTTTATGCAAAAGGTAACCAGTATTTGATTGTAAGCATTCACAGGTACAGACAGGGATGTGCAGATCCAATATTTATTTTCCATTACATTATAATGAATACTATACAGAAGTTATGGTCACCATCATCTGCATTGAAGCAGTCAGCACTCAAAAACAGCTACTCCGTAACGTACGCTATGTTGTGATATACAATAAAACGCCTGTCTCTTTAAGACTAAGCGTCGATGTGTTGAGAAGTTCAAGTTGGGGTCACTGTAAGTTCTTGCCCTCGACTTTACCTTTTAGTTTTACTGTAGACTGACATCAGCCGAGGCGCTAAAACACTCGCGAAGCCCAAAAGCCCATGATCATCTCCAGCCGCGTTATTACGTCCATGCAAAAATAGTCAAGGATATTACAAAACATACAAAAAACGAGGAAAACGTATTCAGGAGTACACACGTATTTTTATTGGAGGAGTGAGTGAGTGAGTGAGTGAGCGAGAGAGATAGAGGGAGGAGAGAGAGAAAGAGAGAGAGAGCAAGAGGGAGGGTGAGCAACACGAAATTCATTGCAATTAATAATAAAAAAGAGTTGGCAGTCGTGCTCGGAAAACTGGCATGGTTTTTGGGAGGCTGGCAGTTCAAAGTTGAAACGTCAGAAATGACTCCAAAAGACTGTTGAGATGATCATTGAGGGAGACTTAGATCGGATGGCAGAAGAGATCGGGCATCCAGGTAACGTTCAATGCTCTTAACATTTAATTAGCCTATAACCTCTTTATCAACACTTTATTTATCTAGATAGACATAATAATAATCCGAACTGTTGAATCTTATTAATTTTTTTTGAGGGGGATCATTTGCTGTTGGAAAAGTTTTAAAAATGAAGACCCGATTGTTTGCCTTTCTCTCTCTCTCTCTCTCTCTCTCTCTCTTTTTTGTTGTTGCACATTTAAGTATTATATACTGCTGTAGCTACTGTTTCAACACGATTATTTTCAAAATGCAAATACATATATGATGCAGAAATTAAGTTTTAAAAAATTTAGAAACAGTAAAGTTTGTGTGTGTGTGTGTGTGTGTGTGAAAAAGGGACTTCATTATAAATAGTCAATTTTGAAATCGCATTATGAGTCCAAAAGTGTTGCAGTAGGTTGTGTGATTTCGTATGGCGGTGCGGTCATCACAGTGACGGGGCTCTCAGCCTTAATTCAGCATTCAAGGGAGTCTATTTCACATGCTATTGAGTTGACTTTAAAGAGAATTATTAGATTTTAAAGAAAGATATGTTGTGTGTTGCATGCAAATGCAGTCTGAACGTAAATGAACAATTATAGTCTTTTAAAGGATACTCTGTTTAAACATTTCCACACGTTTACAAGACGAGCTCTAAATAATGTAAGTTCTTCATAGAAAACTAAAGGATTTAATGGACGGACATAATTACACAGTTTGTGCTTTATAAAGCGTCAAACTATTTTTTTATAAGACCACAAATATGTAAAATTAAGAAGTAATATTATGGCATTATATTTATTGTATATTATAGGCCTAATTGTTATTTTTCGCTTTGATTTAGAATTTTAATTAAAAGTGTTCCATGCTCATAACGACACTGTGTGAATCATTTGCCTAGAAATCAATTATTATCAACTGTAGGTTATCTTTCTTTACTATATCCTATCCAAAATATTATTGTGGTAGACTACAGAACATTAAAACAGATATAGCTAGATGTTGTGATATGTGGCTAGAATATTTTTCTGTCTCATCTCTGACCATGGAGGCCACATATAGGCTAGGGGATGGTGAGCTGTCCTCCTAGTGGTATTAATGAATGAATATTCAGAGCTGCGTGTGCTGAGGAGCGCGCGAGAGAATATGAGCGCAGAGCGCAATAAGACGAGCTGTGGAAGAGGAAGCTGTAAGGCATGATATGCGCTTAACTCTTCCCTTCAAATTATATGCAAAATGATCGATAAACCTCAGGTGTTTTGCCGTTTGACTTTAAAACACTTAACCAGACACGATCCAAGACCACCGCACGTTTCATGATGCCAGTAAGATTTGCGCAGGTTTTACCTTTCATTCACAAAAAAAAATCACGTCTTGGGAAATAGTAAAACTTGAAAACTAAGTTGCAGGGAATACTTTTAAAGCACTTTAAATTACATCAATTAAAAACTTAAAAAAAAAAAATTAAGACATTTTTATTTTAGTTTGATTTCTCGCACACATGTCAGTGACTGAATGACAACTTTATTCTGCAATTAAACAAGGTCAACTTTTATTAAATTATACACATAGCCTAATATAACTTGTCTATATAGGCTATGTTTCCCATTTTTGTGTCATTCTTCATCCTCAAAAATAAAACAAAATTCAGCCAATTTAAAAGACATGCATGCTTTGTGACTGATTGACTGTTTATTCCTTTATTCTACATTAGACTCCGTTTAAAGGGAGGACGCTTTTGCGGTAAAAAGATGACAGACCGAGCGCGGACAGAGAGAGAGAGAGAGAGAGAGAGAGAGAGAGAGAGAGAGAGAGGGAGGAAGTCTTAATATGAGCAGACCCCTGCCTCACCACTTAACAAGCAAAATGACAACAGAGACAAAACACAGGGCTAATGAATACCAAAGGACCAGTCCAGTCCTGTATACCAAATATAGCAAATAGACCAAGCTGTCGCGTGCGCCAAACAATTGACGTTTTATTGAGTATTGATAGCTTTTATCGTTTAATTCCAATGAGTTCTCCATATTAACTGTATATAGTTTATTCAGTCAAATATATATATATATATATTACATTAGTTAAATAATGTGACTTTAAGTGTTTTTAAAGGTTGAATCAAAACTCATATCTATATTTCATGATGAGTTGTCTATAATATTTCAAGAACTAATTAACTAAATGTTTCGGTCATTACATGAGCTCAACTTCGCTCAAATTCTCGGATTCTCTTATAGACGAATAATGTAAATCCACAGGATGACAGGCTTGAGAGGATGTGAAGTACAAACAGCCGTTTTAAAACATTTAGACTACGTCTGTCATCACTTGCTTTAAATCTGAACGCGTTGAACGTCTGACAGAATAAAGGAAATATTTTCTCCCTGCATTTTGACAAAATCAGTTGTTGTCTGACTAGAGTGATTTTTTTTCTTTTCCTTTTATTATAAAAAAATTCAGGTGAAGGCTCAACCACAGATCTTAGTTTCATTCCGTCCTGTATGCTTATATTCTTTAAATTTTCCTTCTATTTTATCATTTTTGTGCTTCTTGAAAGCAGCACATTTGACAGTACGGCACGAATCGCTATAAATCATGCGCTCATACATTATGTGCTGCTTTCTCAATGGAAAAACCACGAGCCAAAAATGGCCCTTCAGCTTAAAATACACCTGTCAGTGATGAGACATGTCCGTGGGCAGCAGGGGAGGAGATTAGAGTTAGGCTACACAACTTCAGTGCTTTTCAGACAGAGGCTGAAGACTGATGCGGACTGAGAGGAAATGCTGCGGGTGGTGTTTGTTTGGTTGAGATGCTCCATTGCTAAGGTAACAGGAAATTAATAACATGCCAACTGTTTGATTCTGTGCGTTAGTGAAAGTGAAACCTCTTTATATAATTACAAATGATTCAATTATATAATCGTTATTAATCTATAAATGACGCTCGTTTGGAAATAAAACGGAACACACGATTTATGATTAGGAAAATTGTATTGAATAACCTGTAACTCAAAAGTGTTCAGGCTGACATGAAGGGGGAAGGTACAGGTGCACTGCAGACCATAAATGACCAACTGCAGGCAATATTTCCACAAAAGCCAAATGTTCCAAAACCATTTAAAACCATCACTTCTGATTTTAGGCATCACCTGGATCTGTGCTAATATATATCTTTTTCTAAACAAATGTGTAGGCCTAAATGTTTTAGCACCGGGCTAAATTAATAGTTTCGACACAAAAATGTACACAGATAATTGTTTTCTAGATATATGTATACAGTAATTAATTTTTTCTTCAGTTCTGTCCATGTATGGTTTCTTTGCCTCAACAACTGTGTCTAGTTCTTCTATTGAAGAAGCCAGAATGACAAGCGCGTCTTCATGCTTCTGTACAGTGAGTTTATATTAAAGTGAGTCAGAGACGCAGCTTTTTATGTACATCACATTTTACTGTATTCATTTTAATGATGAGGAGTAGTAGAAACCAGAATGTTAGTGTGAAAAACCAGGGTAGGCATTATGGGGGGTTGGGAAGATCTGACCCCCTAATTATAACTTGGGTTCTTAATACATTTAAATTTTAATTAAATTAAATTAAATTTATTTATTAAAAAAATGTATTTGTCTACTACCTTTGTATTTCTATTTTTTTAGTTCTACACACACAAATTATAATACTGTAATCATTGTCACACACACACACACACACACACACACACACACACACACACACACACACACACACACACACACACACACACACACACACAAATTCTTGCGTTTTAATGTCTTAAATTCCAGTGGACGAATCTAACCAGAATAAGACCAGTCTAACTATAAAGTTACTGGCAGAAATGTATTTAAAAAGTAAACCCCTGAAAGTCATTGAATAATTCACATTGTGTAAAACAAAGTTGTTTTTTTTTTGGCAGCTGTGTGGTTAAGTATTATTCATGTTAGGAGCTGTGGTTGGGAAGAGTTGCATTGTTGGATTTAAGGGCTAATTAAATGGAAGCTTAAGACTACAAACTACAGTATTCATCTAAGAGGATTATTTTATACAATGAAATAAACAATGAGAAGAGGAACTGATGTTGGGATGACTCTATTTATTTAGCTTCTTGTTTCCCATCAGCAAAACCATCCCCTGTGGGACCCTAACTATCCGTTTTATATAATATACAGACAATCCTCATGTAGCAGGGTTTAAACAATATTTTCTGGTAAATTTGTAACGTTTATTATGTTTGCATGACAGGAACCATTGCATTCATCTTAGAATTTAAACTTGGCATTGTTATTGGAAAGTTTATTTAGTAATTTGTAGGCATCCTCTGACAAGTGATCTTTCGAAAATGGTTTCATTTTTAACTCACACTTCTATACAGCAGAGTGTCCTGTCATGAATTTGTTGCATTTTTTTGTCCCCACTAGTTTATGCCTGCTGTTCATCACATGTGCAAAACCTTCATTCTGACTTTGTTTAAAACTCCACACACCACCTCTGGAATTCTTTATCAGGAAGAGAGCAATATGAAAACATGTTTATACTGGCATTTTCCTTTTTTTCATTTTTTTTCTTAACTGCACTTCATTGTAAGTTTTAAACGTGGGTTTGTATCTTGATAATAACAAAACCATCACAGTCCCACTCAGTCAACTATAGCTCACTTTTATGGAGTCCTTAGGATGCTTGTTGTATTAAAGGAGAAGCTGAATTGTTTGCCCTCAATCCCCTACATGGAGTATTAAAAAATACCAAAGAGTAAATGAAGAATTATATTAAGGTTCAAGTAAATGCACACAAGCTTAAGTGCTCCTTTTTATGTCAAGTGCTGCCAGTCAAGTTTTACAAGACAGTCCAACACAAACAGATGTGTCAGTAACAAGTGTTATCTCAAAAGACAGCTATTTTAAAAAAATGGTAATAAGCCATTTATATGGCCATTTATACCACAGTACTCAAATAAGTATGCAAAATCCAGCTGGTTTTAATCAACTTCTAAATGTGATAATTTACATTTGTCTGCAACAACTTTCTGGCTTCTGCTTAATTGTTCCATGTCTCTTCTGTTTCAGGTATTGGTCTGAAGTCGATGCTGGATGCCATGGAAGTCCAAAGTCATGCTAAGCACCTCCTCTTGCAGTTGAACACACAACGTACCAAAGGCTTCTTGTGTGATGTTATCATCGTGGTGCAGAATGCCTTGTTCCGTGCTCACAAGAACATCCTGGCAGCCAGTAGCCTCTACCTTAAGTCTCTTGTTGTTCATGACAACCTCATCAATCTGGACCATGAGATGGTCAGTCCAGGTGTGTTTAGAGTCATTCTTGACTATATCTACACAGGACGCTTAAGTGAAGGTGACCCCACCTCTCCATCTGAGCCAAATATAGGAGCAGTGTTGGCGGCTGCAAGTTATCTGCAGCTGCTGGATCTGGTGACTCTATGCAAGAAGAAGCTGAAAAGAAATGGGAAGTACCATTTACGTCCCAACCCTGGGTTTTTACCTTACAAGATAAACTCCAGTGGCATGGGAGGAGGAAGGATTCGAATATCTACCCCTGTCATCCATTCCTGCTACCCTGGAGGAGTAGTTAGCACCCCTCGACCTACACCATTAGAGGACCTGGCCCCCCTCTCACTGGCCCCTCATGCTGGAGAACTTTATGCACCAGCTCCCACCCAGGGCCCACCACCTTACCCCCCAGCTAAGACATCCCTGTCGCCTCAGTCAGGTCTGCACCCGAATGAAAGGAGCTGCTCATCCGTCTATGGACTTGACCTGTCCAAGAAAAGTCCAAGTTCCCAGTCCCAGCTTCCTTCTGGTCAAGCCCATTCAATCTCCTCACTCCACCCAGAAGAGGAGGCAGAGGGGGAGCTAGATCAAAGAACTAGCCCCCTGCTTAGTCACAACGATGGCACCAGAAAAATGGAGACAGCTCATCATTTGGGGTCTCTCACCCCACATCCTTTCCCTCTACCCAACCATCCCCTTGCACCCCATCCTCCCCACCTTCACCATTCTCAGGGCCAAGAAATGTACCCTTGCCCTCCCAGCCCAGAACCCATGGAGGACTCCAGAGAACAAGGCAGAGATGGGTCCAACATCTATCGTTGGGTGAAGAATGAACCTTCCAACCCAGAGGATGAAGATGAAGAAGACGAAGAGGATGAGAGTGGAGGAATCGGTGAGCAGGATAAAGAGAGACACCAGAACATGAATCACCAAAAGAACAGGGAGGAAAAGCTGAACATGAATGAGCGGGGCTATGACAGAGGGACCTGCGATGATGGAGAGGATGAGAATGGGACTGGCAGCGAAGAGACAGGGAGCAGTGAGGGTCGTCCATCTCCCCCTGTTCCTGGTGGAAGATATCATATGCCATACGAGCCAGAAAGTTTCGGAGATAACTTGTATGTGTGCATCCCCTGTGACAAAGGCTTCCCCAGCTCAGAGCAGCTCAATGCACATGTGGAAACTCATACAGAGGAGGAGCTTAACAATGGGAGTGAGCTGGACAACAACAGCAACACCAAACTTACCAATGCCCATGGACCTAGAAGCTTGAATAGCTCTAGTGGCCTTCACAGTCCTTTCCTAGATAGCAAGACGCAAAACCTCCATTCCATTGGCTTCGGGGAGATAATAAGACCATATCGCTGTTCGTCCTGTGACAAGTCTTACAAAGATCCTGCCACCCTGAGGCAACATGAGAAAACCCACTGGCTTACACGCCCATACCCCTGTAGCATCTGTGGCAAAAAGTTCACCCAACGTGGTACCATGACACGCCACATGCGGAGCCATTTGGGCCTAAAACCCTTTGCCTGTGATGCCTGCGGCATGCGCTTTACGCGACAGTACCGTCTGACAGAACACATGCGCATCCACTCTGGAGAGAAGCCTTATGAGTGCCAAGTGTGCGGTGGCAAATTTGCTCAGCAACGCAACCTCATCAGTCACATGAAGATGCACAACAGTGGAACAGGTGGCGGAGGAGTAACTCCTGATGGCAATCTTAAGATAGACTTCTCTGAGGGGATTTATCCCCTGAGCAAGTACACAGCTGAGCATCTGGGTCTGAAGCAGGAGAAAACCTCAGACCTTCTTACAGCCTCTCAGCACCTGCTGGTTGACGCTAAAGTCATGGAGAGCCTCTACCCACTGTCAAAGCTGGCTGTGGAACACCTCGGCCTTAACCACAACAAGATGGACGTCCTGAACCAGCCACTGCCACCCACTTCCCAGCAGCTCTCGGCAGAGTCCCGCACCATTGACTGCTACTCTCCCAGCTAGATGGGGGAACCACTAACTATATTTTCCAAAGAGACATCACTGTATACGATTCACAGTATTCAACTCTCACCTCATCTTCATTTGAACCTGCACCTCAAAGAGTGGAGGCCAGAAAGTGTTGGCCATAAAAATGCACACAAACTGTTTAATTCTGAACGTGCCTTTCTAAGCAGATTTTTGCAGTATGTGCGTTTCTTATAATTACTTTCCTACAAGGAGGAAACTGCTTTATTTATAATCTGTTTTGACCGTTGGACACTCAGAAAATGCAGTATTTATATAAAAACAACTTATTTTTTGTTCAATCACCGAGCCAGACAACCAGTTGAAAACCAAAAAGAGATTGTTTTTATTTATTTTTCTTTACATTTAAATTTTTTTTTTTAATGTTGTTGGAAAAGCCAAAGAGAAAATGTCAAATGTTACAGAAGATCGTTGCAATCGTACCCTAAACCTGTGTTATAAGTATTATTGGTGTATATAGAATGAAAAAGCACATATGAACAATAATCAGGGCTTCTGACCAGAATGGAGAGGGAAATCTGGACGAAAGAAAAAGCCAAATCTTTGGGATTTTATTATAATTTGAGGACTTTTATAGACTATTTTTTTGGAGTACTGGATCACCTGTATCTGATTTTCCAGCTTTGTGAATGGCCCAGTTTTTTTCCATACTAAAGGGAGGAACTAACTGAAGAGTGTGTTTGTTCCAGGACTTAGGTAAAGTGATCTAAGATTTTCTCTGCATTGATGTAGTTATTCCCTTTAGTACCATTTATATTTTTTTTGTTACCTTCAGGTGTATGGTCTCGAGCTATTTAGTGTCTTTGTTCCCTTTCCTGTCCTCCAATGCCAAGTGCCTTTAGCTTATTGAAAAAGTAGCAAGTACTGCCCTGTGATCTCACAACTGGAATATCTTTGTGCATATTCCAATCACGATATAACAATCCATGTCCATGTGTTACGGTCCATCTGGTACCATCTGAATATGAGGAGCTAACATAATGTTAGATTTTATGCCAGATGACCAGGCCCTGGGTGGTGCCTTTGAAAATGCAGTAATATTTACAGCACATTACTGTATCGCAGTCAATCCTTTGAACGATTCTCTGCATAAATAGTTGTATAATAGTTCCAATGAAGGCACTTTTGTGCATATAAACCAAACAGTGACATTGTCACAACAAGTGATTGTTTCGGCAACACCTTCAAGATCTTTGCTCATGTGAAATGTTTGAGAGAGCCTCATCAACCCTATTAGAGTGCAGTTCATTTCAGGCTAATATGACAGCTTTAACCCCACGGTGCCTCACACACACTAACATCCGCTAATGTGACAACCATCTGAACATGAGGAGCAGGGCTCTCTCTCTCTGATACTGTGAGCACAGATAGCAGCAGCTGGTCCACTCAGGGCAAGCCCTGTGAAATCTCCAATTTGAGAAGACTATCCACACTTGTCTGTCCCACTAATGTAAGATTTTATGCCAGTTGACCAGGCCCTGTGATCTGAAAGTACACCCTAATCCCCCAGCTACCCCTCTAATGTACCATAAGCTGCATTTACAACAATCAATCCTTCAAGTAACATAAAACACAGGGTTGTGTTGCCTCTAAATAAATTGTTTTACAGTAAATGTAAATGTTCTGATGAGATACGGCAGCCCGCTGTTTTTATTCCAAAGACCATGCTGACATTTTGTCTTTTTCTCTGCCAGACCTTGTGAAACAGTTAACCACTAGTTAATTGCAACCTCAGTTGGTGAATGTGAAAACTTAAACCATGAATGCACTGTGAAAGAACTAGTGAATCTTAAAGCTGAACATGTAATTTGGGACAGCTTTCCTGGGCTTTACTCTGTCACATGTTAACTATTCAAAGTGTTTATTTAAATTTTTTTTTGGTCAAACCGAACTCTCTTAATCAAAGCAAAAAGACATTGGTGCTTACCTCAGAACTAAGCCAATCATAATGTGGGTTACATAATGCTTTAATAATAGTTTAATACAAAAACACACAAATGATCTCTCTGTATTGTACATTAAAATTCAAGCACACTTTCTGAAGGGATCTTATTGTTTTTAAAACTGTGGTTATTTCATAATGTAAAAAATGCATTTTTTTTCCTGAAATGATTATTTGATTGTTTTTTTGTTTTTTTGTGGTTAGCCTATGCAACTGTCTGCTATTTTTACATTACAGAAAATACTGTAGTTACACAATGAAATGGGAAATGACTTAATTATCATGAAAGGCAAATTTGTAAATTAAAATTATTTCTTGATAAAAAATCAGCATGTTTTCTCAGTACACTTGAAGGTACTTGAAATTTTACAGCATAGTTTGAAACTCACGCATGAACTAAAAGAAATGCCAGACAGCAAGTCCGATTACTGTTAACTTTATGCTGTATAAAAAATGTTGTGTGTTTATCAATAATTCGCTGCAATGATAAACACTTGGCCGAGTTGGTAAGGAGGAAAGCATAGTTTCTGAAGTTGATTGACCCATTTGTTCTGGGCGGGCCAGCAGAAACTTTAGCTGACCTTTTTGCCGGGAGGCAGGATTAGACTCCAAGTGAGGTTTTGTATACATGTACTATTAAACCACACGCATGAGACCAGCTTGTTTGGGGCGAGACAGATGCTGAAATTTCCCAACACTCTTAAGTGGACAGCCGAGATTCAGAAATTCCTCTCAACTTAATTTTGCAAACACATGAAAACAGTCTGGGGACAGCGGTTTGCTTGTATCCAAATGAAACCCAGAGTGTAAACGGAATACAAATCTTCTGACTCGAGGCATAGAACAATATTACAACTATCATAACAATTAAAAAATTAACCGCAGACATATTAGTATGGGCTGAGGAGATGTGACAGGCTGTGTGAAGTGGATTTCAGTGGTGGGAAAATAAATCTCACACTCCCCTTCTCCACCATTCATTAGCTCGCTCTCATTGAAAATCTATCGCTCTCTCTTTCCTGCTATCCCACTTGGGTTCCAAAAGCATAGAGAAAATAAAATGAACAGAGCAGGTTTGTCGGGTGGACTGCAGCCATTATGGAAAAGTAGACTGGAAACCTCCATCAATGATTTGTGCTCCTCAAAGATGTATCTTAAAGGAATATTCTGGGTAAAAAAAAAAAAGGCTCAATCCACAGTACAATCCATATTGATATAATGTTGATTACTAGTTTTTGACTTGTCAATACTTTTCTTTCAAATAAAAAGCACAAATAAAAAAATGAAAAGTAAATGGGGCAAATCTGTACATTTTTTAATTACTCACTGTTTCCACAGTAAAGCCACAAGATTTAAACAATATGCGTGTTAAAATTATTTTAAAATGAAATCTGAAATTTTGAAAAATCAATTACTAAACGTATCTGTATTAAGCTATATTTGAACTTTGTGGTTATTTTACAACTTTGTGTTGCTTAACAAAATGTTTTTTTGTTTCTTTTTATTTATTTATTGTTATTATTGAAGAAGAAAAAAAAAATATATATGTATATATATATATATATATATATATATATATATATATATATATATATATATATATATATATATATATATATATATATATATATGTTGGTGGATATATATTTTTTTTCAATTGGTAAATGCTGCCAATTAAGCTCAACATATATTGACATGTATTGAACCCATAATGACCTTTTAACAATCTTCTGTATCTTTCTTTAAAATTGGATGGAGGTGGTCATTAAGACACTGGTCACCATTTTTGACCTGGGCCCTGCAAAGACAAACAAAACTTGAGATATGGAGAAAGAAAATGTGGAACAATATACTCTGAGTCTGACCATGCTTCATAAATGTCTCCAAGGGAAATATTCCTCTCAGTTTCAGGAAACCAAAGCTATAGAAGGGACCAATATACTCTTAGAACATTTAGAACACGATCTAATGTTTTAATTAATCAAAAACAGAATGAAGAATTTCTGTTGTGGATTCACAAGAGGTCTGCTTAAATTCAGGAAGGACGTTGGTAGCATAAATGTCAGTTCTGCATATCCTCTCTCAGAGATAATCTCCACAGGTTCTTAGAAATGCTTATCGATAAACTAGCGTCACTCACTTCCTTCATACAGCTGGAGCTCTGAACATTTTGCAACTTTTACCCTAATTTTTCTCTTCCAGATTTAACATAATTTGTTCATCTTGACTCATTTTTTAGCAATCTGCAATGAGTCATCTGGGGGCATGTGGAATGATTGTGGGATGTCTTGACCCACAATGCACCTGTCCATCTGTCGTCTCATTGTTTGATAGGGAGTGAGGGCGTTTTGATATGATTTCACATTCATCTGTTTCAGATCGCCATTTTTGTGGCTTGATGTTTGAATCATGACTTCAGTCACTATCCTTTCTCAGTTCTCTTCTGATTCGTGCCACTCCTTCCTTCTTCCCACTCAATCTCCTCCCTTCATTCACTACACTCTTTCCCAATCTCAGCTCTTATAGCCTGACCCACAATGCTGAGCTCTTGCCCACACCTCTGATGAAGTGGCGTCCAGCTGTTTTCATGCTGAAGAAGACAGATGTCTAAATGTTTATGTGAATAACTACTTTCTTTTTCTTCATGCCCCAATCAAGTTCCAGAGTGAGGTTAAAAGCCTATGCTCATATCCTCTGCGGGGTAACAAGGGCTTTATAAACATTATCTGACAAAATAACTATAAATATATACCAAAGACACAGATAAAAGAGGAACTTTGTGATTAAAGAAAGCTGACCTTATAAAAGGGAACTTTGCATACTCATACAAGACTTGCCAGTAAGGCCAACATGTTAAGGATTGAACAATTTCAGCTTGTTCCCATAGATATTCATGCCTCCTACTGAATCTGAAAGAGGGGGAATCTCAATACGGCACATTAAAACAGAAAGAAAGAAGGAAAGGTTCTGTAATTATATTAATAGTTCAACTTACAATCATATATCGCTCAATGACATGATCTGATGATTGTCTGGATCTATTATAGTTATCAAAAAATACAATAGAAAGGTATTTTTATACAGACAGTAACCTCAGTGCTGTTTTTTTATCCTTTTGAATTTTGTTCTTAATTCATTTGAGTGAAAAAAGTAATTATTTTCTATGAACTAGGCATTTCTTGGCATTTCTATCTGGAGACTGTAGTCTAAAAAATAAAAATACAATAATAATAATTATATTATTGTACAATAATTATACAATAATAAGGGGTTCTGTCATAATAATAATAATAATAATGCAATAATTTTCAGTTTTTTTATAGCAGCTTTAAAAGTTGTTTTTTTCAAAATGTGCTTTGCTACATTAAATCAAAATGTAAACAAATTCAATGATAAGAACATGAAGAAGAACAGAATAGGAAATTACTGTGAATTTGGGTTTTATTTTGTTATGCATATTTAAGTAGAAGCTAAAAAAATGCTTTCAAATGTATTTAAGGTGTAAGGAAAATATTTTTAGTACTTTTTACTTGATAGAGGCACCTTTATAATGTTAGATTTGTAAAATCTTTCTTCTTTTCATAATCTCAGACGTGATTATTTGTCATGGACCCATGCACTTTAAGAACTCATTTGGGCTGAAATGCTTCTTTATGTTGGTTCTTACATGGATTTTTCATAAGCGCACAAAGCATGCAGGAATAACTTTTATGACATGTCATTTTCTATCAGCATGTGGGACTGATTTTAGAAACAACTCCGTCTTCTTATGTTCCTGACCTCACAATGGATCACTAAACAGCAAGCAGAGAAACATATCTGAGAGCGTCAAGTTTAAGTTGTTTTCTCGGAGTGGCATTGGCACTGGATCACATTGCGACACTTATACTCTAGCTATCAGTATTCTTTTACAAGGCCCTAAAATGATCACCTCATCTCAGTGTGACAGGAACAGCCTGTCTTTGTGCCGGCAGTGAGCTTCAGCAGCTACCAGCGTTTCCTTCTGCATGTTTAGATTGGAGCGCAACTTAAACTCTGGAAGCAGAGACCCGAACCAGTGAAAGTCCAGGCCACACAGTCTTGAGCTCTGTTTGCATTTATCATCCTCGAGAAGGTATGCTAAAAAATTCTGTAGAGCGCAACCAAACATGTAAACAAAAGAGAACGTCCGTAAAGCACCTGCCTGATAGGACCGTGCTGCTGTAATCATGCTTGACCACACACGCTTGCAGCTGGATGACAGTCAGCCCTGTCCCTCTCTCTGTTCCAGATTAGGTTAGATTTAATTAACCTGCTCCTTTTGGAGTGTTGCTTTGAGTTTAAAAAGCCATTACTAAAACCCAGCCAGGGTTACTGACGAGATGGAGCAAGAAAGAGACCATCCAGAAGAGGCTTGTTACTCTTAAGCTGCAGTATGTAGTATGATGAGGACTAAAAAAGTGGGGTGATGTCGTGGTAAAGAACATAAAAAAGGGCCAGTACATTAACCAGACACCACCCAAACACTTAAAACAATTGTAGGTATTCAGAAGAACAAAAAACAGTGTGAACAGTGTAAAAAAAGACTCAACCACCCAGCTCACTGTGAATGTTCCCATTACTCTCCAGCCAAGTCATACACCAGCAGGTCTGTTTTGATATCACTGATCACCACTACTTCTTGTTCTGAACTTGTTTCAAATATAACACAATTGAATATGCCACTTTAAAGTGCTTTCTTGCTAGATTTACATGAAAAAAAAACAACAACAACCAAACAAACAAATAAAATAAAAAACCATTTGAGCAGTAAATTTTTAAATTTTGTTGTCGATAGTTTTCCTTTGTCCTTTTTTCTTTAATCGAAATGATTTTACTGAAATGAATGTATTTATTGCATGTCAAATGTTTTATAGGATTTTTGTATAAAATTAATTTGTGGGATATAAAAATGTTGTTCTTTAATTTCAAAATTGTAATGAATGACTTTGATTAGGCTTTTAATTGTTTTAAAAGCCATTGTGAAAAGGTCATTTTTTCATTTAATATCTGAATCAACTTGGCAATAAAATAACTCACTGAAAGTTCATGATGTTTTTATGACCTATCTATCTATCTGTCTGTCAGTCTGTCTCTCTGTAACCTTAAAATGAGTAATATGGATTTCTTTGAATTTCAGTCCATATTTAATGTAGTTTCTATGCAAAATATTAGTTCAAATGTAAATAATTTATTATAATGCAGACATATATATATATACATTATATACATTACATTATTATCAGAAACTGTATCATTTCTGTTAATGGTGATGTGGGTCATCAGCCTGTGTTTGTATTGGCTGTGATTGGCTTGTGTTGAACGTGAAGACGAGTCAGATACTCCCATCTGAACTAGAGTGCAGCTAACCAGCTGAGTTCAGTCCAGAAGAAAGACGAGAGAAATTGTGAATGAATCTCATAACTTACAAAAGATCCACATTCTTCATATCATTTACTCTGTCAGCTGGAGTCAATGCAGAAATCCTCCCAGAACACATCTGAAAACACCTTGAAACCAACAACTCCTTAATACTACAGACAAACACTTGATCATCTCTCGGTTAACATTTTGACAGCGCTGGAGAACATATTTCTTGGAAATATCAGCAACGTAATCACATCCAGGACTTATTGAGATGTGGAGGGGTGGGGGGTGGTGGTGGCAATAACACAGTCCAATTTATAGATCTGTAATGAAGTCACAAAAAGTTTATAAAAACAAGTAAGGGCAGACAGGAGGAGCGGTTCCAGGAGTTTCAGCAGAATAAATGTAACTCTTCAGAACTGTGATCTGAGACGCCATCTGTTAAAGGTTTGCAGCCAAGACCCTGAACTTTAAGGGCTTCAACGTGTTAAGGCAAATTACAATGAGCTCTGATTTGTACTCTTTACACTGATGAATTCAATCTGCATACTTAAGAGAGTTAGTCACCTTTGAAAGAACCATTTATGCGACTGGCAAAACATATATTTACATTAAACACAGATGTTTTCTGATTTAAAAAAAGCAGTTTTGATAACCCTTGCGTACCACGTCATGCCTTCATGCGAGAGGAACGGATATAATTTCCTTCTTTATTAGGGCTGTTAATTTTTTACATTTAATTGTTGAGTAATTACTGAAATACAACATTATTTTTTATTTAATTCAGTTAATTTAATACAATCAATTATAAAAATCCAACAAACAATATGTTGACTTCTGAGGCCATTTTCTTTCTATTTATAATGTAACGTCTTTTTAAAACAAAAACTCATCATTTTAGAAATATATGAATTCAATTTTATATATATATATAAAAATGTATATCTTTATGAAAAAAAATTATCAAGATTTTAGACATTTTAATTGAATTGAATTGAATTGAATTGAATTGAATTTAATTTAACCCAACAAAAAATATATTGGCATGCATATATATTTAATTATATTGTATATAGGAATTATATTATAAAAAAATCTATCTCTATCTAATATAATTTATGTGAATATAATTTTATAATATAATTTTTATCACACACATGTATAATTAAATTTATATAAAATAAAATGTTTTAATCATTTTTAATTACAAACATTTGTTGATATATTTTACATTTAATTACTTATATTCATTAATTTAATTAAAATATGTGTAATTTTATATATTACTTTTTTTTAAGAGGATCTTGCTAGTGATTGCATTCTGTTTCCCCACATTCTTTCTCATATTTAACAAAAATAATGTTTTTGCTAACAGAGCCACTCTGAAGGGCTACGGATCAGAGTGCCCAGGCTAGATTCTCTGGCATATCGCCCTTGCCTCCTGCCACTGGGTGTCATCGCAACTCAAATGCCAGAGTTCTGAAGTACCTGGTGTCATGTAATGATTGGTGCCCCGTGCCCATGTCAGATAATGTCATAGGGCACAGAGTTCTGTCTGAACTTAGCAGTGCATACAACACACAGTAAACAAACCCCGACATCAGCATATTAACATATCTGTAAAAAAGACAATCGCATGAACTTTATATTCATACTGACAACAAATATTTGTGTCTATTTTATTGTTAAATAATTTTTTTCAGGAAGACATAGAGACACACATCTGCAGGTTTTGTGTTCTCTTAGCCCACTGGAGGAACTGTCCTTGGACTAGTATGGCGTTTGAGGGTAAAGGGTGTATTGTGCTGATAGAATCACATCTCACACAGCAAGAACCTGGGCTGAATAAACTCTGCCAACACAGCATGCTCCACAAAACAGCCCAAAGATGCTTGCAGACAGAAACAGGGTGTGTGCATTGCACTTTCCACAAACACGCTCTCAAACACTCCTTCAGAAAATTTGGACTGTCAACCATACATGATATTATTATTATTATTTTTTTTGCAACCATGTTCTAGTAAATATTAAATAACCTTTAAGATTTTAAAAACAATTTATTAAAAATAATAAAATGAAAAAAAAAAAGTTTGTAGCTACTGATAAACCTTATTTGGCATAGAGGAAACATTAGTTTGGTAATGATTTTCTTTTTTTTAACTCGGTAACAGGTTTGAATGGTTGACATCAAAACACAGCAATATACAAATGCAAATTGAGAAAAATCTCAGGCAAACTTGATATGCATTGTTCCAGCTCCAAGTTGCCGGTCTCCTCTCTTCCCAATTCTCTTTAAGTTTTCACAGTGTGCTTTTCCTCCCCGGGAGCTGGAAAATTAATCTCTCCGTGTTTTCATTTGAAGAAAACCTCACACTCTCTGATTGTAATGTATTAGCGGTGCTTCTCACCGCTGACTCTCTCTTGGCCAAGCCATCATGCACACAGCAGCCTATGCCATAAAGAGGAAGACAGAGGGGGTTGAGGATGAAAAGAATGAGTTGGTAACTGAGAAAAGAGGAGTTGAGTGTGGTAATGAAAAAGATGCAGTATGGTTGCAAAAATGGTTTGCTAATGTTGCACCACGGTGTGCACTACCACATTTGTGCATGTAACCACAATAACTAACTTACAGCAGTGGTTGATTACATAAGTTGCAAATGAAAATGTTATTGTATAGTATTATAGTACACTTATTTTTTTTGATGTAGAAACAATTTTGACTCAGAAACTGATAGTAAATTTCACAATTTGTAAAGAAACCGCATTCACCGCATTCACCGCATTCACCGATTCACATTACATTAAAAATAGAATTTTGAATTAGAAAGAATGAAAAAGTATTTCCTTTATTGTATTTACAATTTCTTCTTTATATATATATATATATATATATATATATATATATATATATATATATTTTCCCCTAAATGTTTTAGTTTGTCTTTTATATATATATCATAAGAGAAATTTCAGAGAACATTTAAAAGTGTTCCTGTGGCTCAAGTAGAGCATTGTGTTAGCAGCGCAAGGTTGTGGGTTTGATTCCCAGGGAACACGTTAGCTAAAAAATGTTAGCCTGAATGCACTGTAAGTTGCTAGCGTGTGCTAAATGCATAAATAATAACAGTAACATTCCCATATATATATGTTTTTTATAATTATGACATGACCGCAGCAGTCAAACATGTCAGTCTAATGGTACTTTACAAAGAAGAACAATGGAAAAGCAGCAAATGTTCTTTGTTAACAGGTCCTTATATAGTTATATAGCATTTTTTTTAACTACCTAAAAGCTGTTGGCTTGGTTGTGAAGTCATTTCTGGCATCTTTAGCAGTCATGCAAAGCAGAGGGATTCCCGTTCTGTACAACTCGCGGTTGCTACACACCATTTAAAATTATGCATGCAACTTTTATGACCTAATGCAAGTTTAGAGAGAACATTGGATATTTGAATTCTCACAACGTAGGACCATTTTGAACATTTATATAAAATGGTGACACGTTCAAAGAAATATTGCCTTAAATTCTTATACAAATACATAGATTTGAATCTAAAAATCTTGATGTTAATTTAAACAATGGACATGTTTTGCATAAACTGCTCAAACACAATTTATAAGGTGTTAAAAAACATAAACAAGGTTTGTAGCTACAGAGTAAACACCCACATGTGCCACACAAAGCAACATATGCAATCAATGTGTGTGTGTGTTTTTTTAAAGAGTAAAGGGTGGAAGTGTGAATGTGTGAGTTGTGTAAACTTCCAGCGCCACTTCCGGTCTTATGACTGACAAACATCTGTGGGTACCTACCCATACAGAACCACCCATCCTGTGAAATTACCAGAGGAGTTGTGTCAAAACAACTGAGAGATTGTGTTTTTGAACACTTACTGCATTATCATGCGCAAACACACTGTTACCTCTTTTCTTTTTCAACACAGAATGTTCACACAGAGTTGCACACAGATAATTAAGAAGAACGAGAGAGAAGAGTGTATAAGTAATGCTGCAGCACTGAGATGCACACGAATTATGAGGTCGGAGTTGCAAAGCAGATTGTACATGTCCAGACTGTGGTGTATTGAGGGGCCTGAGGCCAGTAAACCTATGGGAGCCCCTGCTTGAGAGTACAGAGAATACACACACACACACACACACACACACACACACACACACACACACACACACACACACACACACACACACACACACACACACACACACACACACACACACACACACACACACACCTTTACTAGGCCACATTCAGATCTCTACTTTCACATTGCTCATGCTTGGAGTGGAATGAGTGAGCTTGTATAAGAATGTATAATCATTTTACTATAAAGAATATATGTGAAAGTGCTGGTGCATACATATGTATTGAGGAGAAGTAGGACTTTGGTACTGTTAGATTAGCCAGGATCGGGTCAGAGACGGTCAGTGAAGTGCAGTGATCTCAGAGTGTGTGAAGTTAGTGCGGGACTATCATCTCCTCTATCAGTTTCTCTACCCCTATCTGTGCTGGAAAGGTGTTGGTGTATCTGCAAAGAAATGTGCGAAAGCTCTCGACTCGGGTGTTATTCTTTAGGCAACATAGTCACACATTTTTAAGAAACGCACCCATCCGTTCGCCACATTACAATGGCACGGAACAAGGTAGAATGTGGACGTGGGTGATAGAGGGCCCTTTGAAAGAGGAAGAAAGTACATTTTAAGAAGTATCTGATCATGACCTTAAAGAACAAATTTGGTATAATGTGTTATGATAAGATAATTTTCAGTTATTATGAGAAACATTTTTTGTTACTTGCACAAAAAGTTAGCTGGCAGTCATTTAGCTTAGAACATAAAGTGATTAAAATAAACAGAAAGTGATTTTTTTGAATAGAAAACCTGGCCACACTTTACTTTAAGATAAAATTGTCACTATTAACAATCAATTAATTATGACATTTGCCTTAATAAACTCCTCATTTGTTGCTTATTACTGTAATAGTTAGGTATTGGGAAGGATTAGGGATGTAGAATATGGTCATGCAGTATATGTGCTTTATAAGTGCTAACAAACAGCCAGTATATTTTATTAGGCATGCTAATAAGCAATTAGGTAAAAGTGAGAATTGGTCCTTATACTAAAGAATTCCCAAAAATCCTACTGACTGTAAAAAGGCAGCACAATTATTGTAATATAAACATTTTACATTTCATTCAAAATGTCAATAATAAAAGAAAAATAGATATTTTTTAAGTTAAGAATTTTTTTTATTTTTTTTTAAGTGTCCCAGTGGACTGAAAAGAAGAAGAATCACACATGAACGATCATACTGATCTCTATTTGTGAGATTGTGAAATTTATGTTATCTTACAAAGATCCGACAAAGTCGGGTGCGGTGCTGAAATATCTCATGGAGGAGTGTGATTTTCGATAACAGCATATTTGAGCTGTACATTTCTTTTATATTAGTAATTTGGGGACATGTTGACTTCAGAACATCGGTCAGCAGAACCGATGGTAAAATGATCACAGACAAGAACGTGTGTCTCTGTGAACATGTATCATAAAGGAGGAAGAGGGAGTGTGTGTTTGGTGGAAATGGAGATTAGAGCTTTCATTAGTAATACTAACTGTCCTGTGTTTGGGTGAACGGAGAGCGATGAGCTTCACTGTGGATTCAATCTCAGCAGATAATGTAGAGGATGACTCTACAGACTTTTAAATGAAATAAAATGTTGCTCTGTTCTAAAATTGTTTCAAATGTGTCTCAAATCTGTTGAATAATCAATACACATTCACTTTCTCTCTTTCTTCTTTGAAACCAAAGGGAGATTCCTTCCTCTACAGGAGCCATGTGAATGACCATGTGCCAGCTGTGGCTCGATCATTTCTTTCTCTTTCATTCTCAAAAATGTTTTTCTCTCACTTCTCCGTTCCCAGTATCACGTCAGTCTTTTGATTCATGCAACTCAGGAAAAACAGCACAAAGTAGTTCTACATGACTCTCTCTCATTAAATCTGAATGTCCGGCTCATTAACAGTGTCTGTGTTACAGAGTACAGCTGAGAGATGGATAGAAAGCACAGAAAGCAGACAGACAGTGCCAGTCAAAGTGAGAGACAATTCATAATTCAGTAAGGATGAGAAACCATGTGAACTGTCATGTGAACTTTTTTTTTGTGCAAAATAAATACACGTGGGGTGAGGAAAGCTTGTGGTTACATTGTTAAAATATCTTTAAAATGGAAAAGCCATTGCAACAACATAGTGAGGTCTAACTGTTATACCAAAGTGCTTCTGTAGCTCCAACAAAAAGTGAAACATGGCACTAGCAATCATTAGTTTCCCAGAAAACATACTGATAAAACATACTGATAAAACAGACATTTACATTTATCCAGATAATGGATAAATGTACACCTTTCATGCATATTTATTATACATACTATGTATACTTTGTTAAATATAAACATATATGTAACAACATGCAATATTTACATATATTAAACATATATACATTTTTATAAATATACATATATAAAGCAATGAAATAACACTAAAAATAGAATTAGAAAAAAAGTTGACTTATCCCTCACTTTGTAAAACATGTCTACAATGGCCATGGCTGTTCCAAATGTATAACCACAATGCTTGTTTTTGTGGAGTGTTATTGTTAGCAATTTGCAGTAGTAACCAAAAGTAGGCCTCAGACTCTGTTGATGGAGTCTAATCTAAAATATTCCTTAAATATTCCTTAAAATCCTACAATCCTAGATTGTTCTCTATTATATCTACATGTGTCTGTGTATGTGTGTGTGTGTTTGTCCGCTCATCTCTCTGCCCCAGATTACTGGCAGCAGCCCCAATGTCTGTGCTAAAAGTCACGTCGCGAAGAGAGAGAGATGTGGAGAGAAACAGGGGGAGCTTGAAACAGGGGGCGTGAGAGGGCACGGGGTGCAAGACACAGGAAGTGGAGAAAGATGAAGAGACCAGAGACAATGAGATGTACAAGGGTGCTGAGGCAGAGGAAGGGAGAGAAGGAAACGCAAGCAGAGAAGAGAGAAGAACAGAGAAGAGAAGGAGAGGGAGAGGAGGAACGTGGGAAGAGCAGGAGGGTCCAGGGCGTGTGTGTGTGTATGTGTGTGTGTGTGTGTCTGGCACTCGCAGGCGGAGAGATAGCTTGGGTCAGGCTGGCCGGACGTGTGTGTTTGTGTTTGGCTGAAGAGGGATGTGAATCTAAGAAAGCCCTCTTTGGCTAAAGCAGAGAGTTGGAACGCAGCCATCGGTAAGATGGACACGAACGCACACATTATACAGTCAAGAACGTCTCCCTCAGAAACAAACAGTTGCAGCTTAAAAGTATCAGAGTGACCGGCTAACATCGTGGTTTGGGGTACAAACACGACGCTGGAATGATAACAGCTGACTGTTTTTGACAGATGCAGGAAAGTCAAAATGCTCAAGGTTACAGCAGTATCCCAAAACAGGATGAGCCCTGCTTAAGTTTAGCCCGCTATCTAGGGAGCTCTTGAGCAGTGATGCCCTCTGTGTGGCACCAGGAAGTAAGCAGACGCGTATCCTGAAGTACTGATGTGAGTGACTCAGTCGTGACCTATTTATAAAAATCATTTAGACGGAACAACGTAAACGTGTTCTGCAGGATGACGGTGGCACATTCTGAAAATGTCAACTTTTCTCTCAGACCCCTGCTGTCGGAGAATTCCTACATTCTAAGAGTCACTTCCTGTCCCCATATTCCAGTGCACAGTGTCCTCACGACCACAGGCGCGCTACAGTCCCCCCTTCTGTACTGTACTCTAGAGAGGTCACCGGTTGAGGAGCAGGGAGAAGGAGTCATTATGGCAGGGGACACAGAGGTGCTGCATTACATGAGGAAGGTGCTGCTCCACATTGTTTCCAGTCTGAAAGGCTGGACTGTCACACCCAGGGTGAGGAGGAGCACTAAGAGACTAAAATTAGAAAGAAAATACCAAACATTCTTATGAGGACTTGTGTTTGTTCCTGTGATTATGGATACATGAATGCTCCAATATGCTATTATGCAATATCACCATTCAAAAATTTGAGGTGACTATGATTTTTAAAAACTTTTATACAGTAAGGATGTTGTATAAAAGGTACTAAATTGGCAAAAAGGACTGTAGAGCTGTATTCATAAAGGACTGTGTTCATCCATGAATCCTGGAAAAAAAACAAAAAAACAAATCAGCATATCAGAATAATTTCTTCTCACAGAAGTAATGGCTGCTGAAAATTCTGATTTGCATCACAGGAATAAATTAAATTTTAAATTGTAATTAGGGTTATTATCGTTATCTAAAACTTATATCATAAAAAAACTTATAAAATAAAATACATTTCAACTAAAAATAATATATATATATATATATATATACAGTATTTTATAAACATGTATGTATATTTCAGCATTTTTCTTTTCATTTTGTTTAAACTGAAATACCAAAATAAATAAAACTACTAAATAATAAAAAAAAAAAAAAAAAAAATATATATATATATATATATATATATATATAAATAAAATATAAACCATAATATTAACAAAAACTAAAGCAGTATATTATTAATAATAAAATAACACTGATTGTAATTATATTTCACATTACTACTGTTTTTACTGTATTTCTGACAAAAAAAAAGTTAAATAAAAACTGCACTGTAGCTCAGTTAGAAAAGTTTGGAGTTTGGAGTCTCAGTTCTGGCAAGAGCCTGTCCAATCTGGCAGTTTAAGGGTTAAGTCCCCCTGCACTGGGCCAGAATGTCTTGGCCATTTCCTGTGGGCTGCCCAACCCTGACCTGCTGGCCCAGGCCCGGCTGCACTCACACGTAGACAGTTGACCCATGCATCCTGTCAGACAGTGACACCCCGCGACTCCTCACAAACTTACATAAAAACATGTGCATTAAGTGTCTCCATAAGTTTTCCTGAAATAGAATGCTCCCTGCATGGGATAACGTGATTCATCTAATCTAAGGGTATATGGGCAGTATTACACTAATAGCATCACACAGACCAGGTCAGCAAGAAGTCTTTTACCTCTCCTTGGCCACATATGAGTGTCTATAGTATTCTGGACAGGCGGAGTAGACGCACTTGTTCCTGTACATCCATGGCCATCTGTGTGCGAGCCCAAACGGAAGATGTCAGGAAGCTAGGCCAGAGGCCAGAGGCCAGAACAATGAAGGTGCACCATTCTATTTTACTGTACAGGACTGACTGTTACAATTTTCCTCTCGCAAGAATGTACATGTGTGTGTGGTGGTCTGGTTTGTCCATCAAGCCCGTGCCGCTGTGTCCCTGTGTTTCCCAGTGGCATGGTGTGCATCGTACGTGTCGAGGGTTGCATCTCGCATGTTGCGTGTGGCGGGATCTGCCGCATTTCCAGCCTTTGCTTGTACTCTAATGTCATGCTCTGTGGGGGGCTCGAGCAGACTGCCGTGGGGGGCGGACACTAAATTTAACGCAACCCAACTCATTACAGTAGGATTAGACTGTAAAAGACCCAGTTCATGGAGAACCTCTCTCTTTCATTAAAGATGTTTAGCGTGCATACGACTGAGCTCCAGATGGATCACATGTAGTGATCACATGTAGTGATCATTATAGTTAAAAATTAGTTATACAATTTAATTTAATTCATTTTAATCCTCCTTCAGTTTTTTCAATGCAATTCCAGATCTTGTTTCCCACCTGAACTCAAATTTAGGAAGTGAACTTATGAAATGATCAGTTCAGTTCTAACTAGGTGCACAACCCTGATGTACACATTAACATAATTACTGTATCTCCCCTAAATTTTAATTCATTGCTATGAATTAAGGCCTTCAGTGCATTAGGTTCAGGGCAGCGTGTTTAAGTCTCTGATTCCACTGGCGTGTTTACTGGCTTCACATATTAACACTCCTGCTAAAGCAGCAAGGGGTAGCCTTTGGCTAACAACTATAACAGAAGCGATATTTTCATCTGATGTGCCACATTTTCTATTTCAAGATGGTTTAAAGATGACCTAATTTACTGTCCCCAAATGATGGCTGATCAATTCTCAGTCCTGTTCTGCAAAATCAGAGGTCATTTCCAAGTATTCCTCAAAAAAGCATAAACATTTCACAAACACCTCTTTTACCCAAGCATTTGGACTGTACTTGTTGGTTCACTCTTTTTTTTTTTGCTAGTAAAACCCTCCACATTTCTCGTCTGCAACCCATATGAGTCATTCATTTAAACGTTTACTGTAGCAGGCTGGTCCCTTTGATGAACCAGTCCAGATAATATGTTGCAATTACCAGGCCAGGACCAACCTGTGTGAATAAAACATGTCAAGTGTAAATCTAGCTCCGTGTTCTAGATGACACCCGGCCCTGGAGTCACCCTGTGTGTAATTAGAACCAAATGCTGGGGTGTGTGAGTGGATGCATGAGTGTTTGCACTCGCTCTCTCCTCTCAATCTCTAATCAAAGAGCCCCTTCAGGATGGAGTGAGAGCTCAGAGGCCGTTCATAAATCAGGACCGCCTGGAAGGACCTGAACAGGCAAGCAGTAACAACTATATGGATACGACTATGCCAAGTCTATGTTCTCTGGGATGTTCCACTCCACTGAAATCATGAGATCAGACTTGATTGCGTTGACTTTTCGAAGAAGGCACAGTCTGGTGTCATTGATCCTCTCATTTGGAACCATCCAGAGATGAATTGGAAGCCATCATGACACCTTTCCATTCCTTGTCCACCTTTTACTTAAAAGATCCTGGGAACAAATTCAGACTTCCCCTTGACATCTCTCCATCTTCCTCTCTTTCTATTGCTGTCTTGGTTCTCTTTTGCTCCATTCTCTCTGGAGTCCTTTTCTGTTTCAGGCCGTCATCCCCTGTTGGACGTTGCCTCTCCTTCTCTCCCACATCTGGACAGACAGCTGCGGCTGGACGGGTTTCAGCACTATAGGGGTGGGGGTGGTCATTCGGAACAAGAGGGTGGGGGAAGCTATCCATTGCAAAGCCCAGGGCACTGTCAAAAAAATAAAGCTTTAAAAAAATAAAGGACTTCACATATACACACATGCAGTGTACAGCCAAAAGAGTAAGAAGTAAAAAAAAAAGTTAAACCAATTCTCTTCTGTCCCTCTCGGTCTATCTATCAATGTGTCTCCCTACACATCATTAAAGTGCATTAAAGAGGGCCTAAATGAAGAAAGGAAAGGAGAGAAGAAAAACTGAGTGAGAAAAAAGGAAACCTGGAAGAGGTTGGTGAGTATAATGATGATTTCAATGTCTTATTTATATATCTGTTTGTCTATCTGTAATTAATAAAACCTTCATATTCATCCGGAAGAAGGAAGCGGGAACCGGCGGACAATCAAATAACATTTTAATACCAAAAATAAACACAAAACAGCGCACCAGCCCCTCACGGACGACTGGTGCGCTCAAATAAAAACATAAACACAACTAAAAGCCCAGGCCTGGTCCTCTCTCGTCCTTCACTGTCGTCGCTCCATTTTTATATCCTTCCATCTCCTACGTGGGACTCGAGACCGGCAGTGGGTCGCAGGTGTCACTGATTTCCCAATCATTGCCGGCCTCCCTCCTTGTTCCCACGTCCCTCGGCCCCGCCCCACTCGCCACACTATCCCTCCATTGATTCCTATCTATCTATCTATCTATCTATCTATCTATCTATCTATCTATCTATCTATCTATCTATCTATCTATCTATCCATCCATCCATCCATCCATCCATCCATCCATCCATCCATCCATCCATCCATCCATCCAACCCATCTAAAATATATAAAAATTAGATATAAGCATTTCTTTGAATTTCATGTTTATTTTTTTTGGCCCCATACAAATAAACTAATGAAAACAATTTAATTGCATTTCTACATGCTGTTTGCTACCTAAAATTAAATTCAGGAATTCAGTTAGAATCTGAAAGGCATTCTCATTCAGTTCTGACTGGCGCACAAGCCTGATTTCCACAGCTTAAATATATTAATCTTTTTAACCCAAGCATTTACTTAAGAATCCAGAAAAGGGGAAGACAGGCACAGCATTAGGAAGAAAAATACTAAGAGAGTAGACTGGAATAACATACTTCACAGTCTCACGGTCATTGTTTTACATACTAAGAGGTGAGCTTTATCACCCCTTCGTCTTTATGTGTGCTGCATTAATGATACATGCCCTCTTCTTTGCAGAGGAGCTGTTATTTTGATATAGATGTTTGCCTTGACGTCACAGCTGTGCGGCCGACAGTTCTAAGTGAGTCCAAGTCATTGTGTGGGAAAGTGCAGGATGTGTGCACTGGCTATAAGTTGCACCTCCCTGTTGTGCCAGGATGACGGTAAAGAGGTCTTTTGTTTCAATTAATGCTCTGTGGTCCACTTTCTCCATTCTGACGAAAGGTTGTGACCTCTGCCAGAGTTCACACGGGGACAACCCAGACAGACCTCATCTTGACTAGCAGACATGAAGCGGGTGGGGAGCCTGCATGAATATGGAAAAGATTTCTCTCAAAGTTTTGCATTTTCCAACTCATTTTGTGGAACGCAGAGACAACTAGACACTGGGAAGGGAGATTGTAGAATAGGCCCAGGAAGTCAGAAAGGGAAGTGAGCCAGTCAGAGAGAGAGAGGGCTGTGTGAGAGAATGGTTAAGTTTGAAATGGCATACTTATTATTGAACCCTGTATACTGCATTTTAATTTTCAAAATAGTGAGTAGAAGCATTAATCATCGTATATTCGATCATCGAATACATGCAACCAGAGTTTTCTGAATGTGCATGCTCTGTACATTCAGCATGTATTAAATTTTTGCACTAAATAAGAAACTTCCCTGGCCTGTTGTTTCACACTTGAATAAGAAACAGATGAGCCAGAACAACAGTAAAGTACTGGAAATGGCAACAACGATAGAAATCTATGCTGACAATGACTATTTGACTTACTGAATAGATTTAAGATTCTAGCTATAGGAATTCAGACATTATTAATGATCATCAGTTCTTTTGATTTTGGCATTATTAACAAAATTTACATCACTTTTCTGCCAGGTTAATTAAACAAATGCATCGTATACTTACAGTACATGATTAATCAGACATATAGGCCTACATTAATGTTAGAAAATTAGACTAAAATTAATGTTGACATGACAAACATGAAACAAATTTAAAGGATATTTTCATCAAAAGACTGTATTGCTAAATTGCTGTTACGTTACCTCATTACACTGGAGATGAAGGGTACCTAATTATCATCTTTAAAAGGTTATTTTGCCTCTTTAAAGGAAATTTTGTGTAAAAATGTCTTAAGTCAAGTCATGTATTTGTATAGCACTTTTAACAATAAACATAATTTCAAAGCAAATTTAAATTTACAGTTGTACTGTGATGTCAGTAATGCTTTAGTGGTTTTTAGGGCTGGCTGATATAAAATTATGATACAATTGACCCTTGTAACTGATCTTAGCATTCATTATTTGAAGAAATTATAATTTTTTTTTTTTTATCTGTAATAATTTCCATTTTATTCATCACACTGGAAATGGAAGGTCAAGTGCAATGCTTTATGTGATATATCATTCTGTTTAATGTCCGCGTTTGCAGTTTACACTGTAAACGTAGTAAGTCATTCCCTGGAAACAAATCTTCTGCATACTTTGTCAAGTATACACACTACATACTGCACCAATAGCAAGACTAGTATGCTTGCATGTTATTCGGAACATAGCATATGTTTCTGTGGAACCCGGGGGGAGAGTTAGAGTGGGTGTGTGCGTGTTTATGTAAGGAGAGGCAGAGAGTGTGCTGTTGGCAGGGCTTGGGAAGGTGAACCCAGGCTTCTCTCTGTACAGGAAGCCCTTGATTAGTGCTAACGAGAATTGCAGGCCGTATTAATGCAACCACACACCTCTCCTTACCTCTTGCCATCTGCAGCACCACCACTCTCTGCCAGACACTATAAACCCACGCACACACACAGACACACACACACACACACACACACACACACACACACACACACACACACACACACACATTCAGATCGCACATTCCCACTGTCCATCCCACAATAAACAGACAACAATCGACAACACGCTCAGGTATAATTCAGATACTCAAGTGCATACAATCCATAACTTTCAGAACAAAAGCTTCTGGGTCAATCCCACAAACCCCATTGCATTATGGGCCATATGTGGTGTTGACCCCCATAGATGAGGTGCTGAACACCGTTTGCATGGAGAATATCTGGATGGGGATCAAAGTATGTGAGAAGATGAAGATGAAGAAACGGTCTGTGAAACACACACACACGCACACACACACGCACACACACACACACACACACACACACACACACACACACACACACACACACACACACACACACACACACACACACACACACACACACACACACATTATTAACTATTCCTGCAGATGGTAGAGTGGGGTGTTCTCACACACTGAGACATGGACCTTCACATATTCTCCTCACACTCCCACCCACACATCAACATGTGTTTCACATTCAGATTCAGGCCATGTGGAAATCTCTAGCCACCTCTCTCTGCTTCACACACACATACACACCTATACATGAATTTTAATAAAGGATGGTGTGTCAACTTAAAAGAGATTTTTTAAACTGGATAATCACTACTGTACTCTACCACACACATCTGTATGGGCACAGGATGAAATGATAGTAACGAGTGAAACACAGACGTACATAAAAGTACCGAAAAGACTACACAGGTGAGATTAAGGTAAATCAGTCTAATCTTACAGCCGTTTAATTGCTTTTTCATAGTTTCTTGTCTAATTGATAGTACAGTGAATATTGGACTAGACTGCACTAATATTTATTATTTTATTTAATGAAATATAAATGTATTGATATTTTTATTTTAGTTTTCCAATAATATCTAAAAGATGAACACAGAGGATGCACTGATTTGAAAATGCTGGTCAAAACAATAAATGACCAGTATAATAACATAATTTACCAGTATTAAAATTCTTTAATATTTTGTCTAAATAAATGACTATATACACACTTCCTTAATTCATGTTTCTGGTAAACACAATTCATTGATCAGCCTCATTCCAAAGAACAGTAATGTAATATTTAGTAATATAATATTTTACTCCGCCTGAAGTGACTCATCTTTGATTGACAAGTCCTATTTTCCTCATATAAAGACCACTTCCACAATCCAGTTAATTCTGACTAATAAAATCAAGTCCAGCCATATTTTTCCTACATTGAATATCTTGTTTCACTCAGATATATGGCATTTCAGAGGTAAATCGGATTGTGAATGCTGTTTCCTGTTGACTTTAGGGCCTGATGGTGGAGCTGACTTTGTAACAGATGTAGCTATTTGGTCCTTGTCATGCTGCCTAACATCAACCATAATCTTCTTCCAAAGGTTTTCAGTTCGGCATCAGCTGACAAACTCCCCACATCTTGAACAGTTTGGGCATACATTTCTCTATCATTGACAGACTCTACGTGCAAATGTGCTAATGTTATGGGAAATAGAGAGTGTAAACGTATGTGTATGTATCTTTCTAAATGTGGTCGGTGCAAACATGTGTCTGCTTGAGAATGAGGTCACATGTCTGAGTAAATGAGCATGTGTTTCCCTGTGCGTGCTGTATTTAATGCATGATTTAGTGTGTGTGGGCAGTATGAGTGGACGGTGGGCAGACAGCAGTGTGTGTGTGTGTGTGTGTGTGTGTGAGCCCCTGAGGGGGGCAGACTGAAAGAATGAGCTGAGAGTAATCTGAAAGGAGATGAGATGAGGAAAAAACAAGGCATGGACAGCATTATATCTCTAATTATATAAGAAGAGACAAATGGAGTGAGTGGAGAGTGAGAGTGTGTCTCACTCTGGTTTATCCAGATGGAAAGCTCTGCAACCCAGACAGCGCTCTGATGTCACCCCCTGTTTTCCTGGCCTGCCCAATAACTCCTGCACTTCCTGTCCCCAGTGCAGTGATGTCACACGACAGCTGGGGATGTCACGTCCACTTGCCCGGCCACCCCAGCACCCTCTCTCTCTCTCTCTCTCTCTCTCTCTCTCTCTCTCTCTCTCACTCTTTCTTCCATTCCTCAATCAGTTTAATTCTTCTGAGACAAGAGACTGTTACAGAAGCACGTACCACAAACACACACATGCACGCATACTCTAGGGTTGACCTCAATTGAATTAAGAATGGCAATTTGACTACTGAATTTTACAATTACTGAATTTGAACTGAGTAGTAAAGTAACAAACAGGATACAGAACTGTAATTTGAACTTGGATGCAAGGAAATTGAATTAATTAATGGAATGAAATTCCAAGTAAGGACTTTCAAATAATTATTAAATCAACATTAATTATTATTTTTTTAATTAAATGCCCACACATATGAAACACCACAAACATGATATTAATGAATAAAAAAATAATTTAATTGAAATGACAGAGAATTTAATTGAAATAGAAATTCAAACATTTATTTACATAATAGAAATATACTATCATAATTGAAATAAAATTATGAATTCATTTAATGGATCATAGAACAAGAGAGATGATTTCCCAGAGTGCTTTTATTTACCTTTAATGCTTCAATGCTTCCAATTCAGATCTTATTTAAATTAAATTCAAATCCAATTTGTGATTTGAAAAAGGTTACTTTTTTAAATTCTGAACTGGTCACAATCCGACACACACACACACACACACACACACACACACACACACACACACACACACACACACACACACACACACACACACACACACACACACCTGGAGGAAAAAGAAAAACTACATACTTGAACACTTATGAAAACTCTCAAATAATGTACATGCATGCATGCTAAACTGCATAAAAACATGCACATACATGCATAAAATATAACGTAACATATTTACTGAGGTTTAGTAGTTAAAAGCCAAACAAATTACCAGAATTATCCGTCGATGAGGGTATTTCTGTCATTTTCAGTTTATTCTGTGTATGGCGGCCTGATTAAACATCTGTGATGGACTTGAGCACACAATAGCTGCAGTATCTGTCCTTGCTGTATATACTGTCTCAGTCACACAATATGAGGCTCTTTTTAATGGCTTTCAAATGCTCCTTCAGTTCTACCAGAGAGCATGACTGGGCCTGTCTCTCTCTGAGTTTGATCAGAAGTGGCATGTTTGCTTTGCTCATTAGAGCTTAATCACAGTGAGCTCCTCACTGCTGGGACTGAGGCAAGTCTATGAGTTTTGGACTGAGATAGAGATTGGATTGGCACTGAGACAAAAGTGAGACTGGCATTGTGATCGAAATGAGACCGGCACAGAAAGATGAGACTAGCATCGAGACAGAGATGAGACTGTAGCACAGAAAGATGAGAAGAATGACACTTGATGGAAGCTGAGGGAGAACCAATAACTCCTGTATGTTACCTCACTGTCACAGTCTCTAACATTCATCTAAATCCTCATGTACTTCTCCAAATTCCATCACCGCATTTACTGACTTACCAGCTCTTTTATTTATAAACAAATCACCTGCAACCAGAGTATGTACAAACCATGGACCACACTCCTGTTCCTGTCCCGCCTGCCTCACCTCATAATTGTTCAGCAGACTGTGACAAAATAACTAGGAGAGACTCCTTAGAAACAGCTGTCTCCTGATCTGATGTTAAACATCAATATGATTTCCAGCTCCTCGCTCAACTCTCACACTCTCACAACCCCATTCATTCACCATCATCTCTTAGCCACACATAATTCACTCCAAAAACCATTCATTCTCCTGCTGAAAGAATGAGAGAGGTGGGAGGAGAGAGCGCTGAGGACAAAAGGGGTGTGTTTGTCCATGTGTGTGTATTCAAAACGGATTGAAGGAAAGAACATGCAAAGGTGGAGGGGTATGGGCTTGGTGCCCCCCACCTAGATGCACTGTACATGCAGGACAGCAGGACGTCCCTCGTGGAAAATGAATACCCTGATCTCCTTCTCCTAACTCTTCCCCAGCCCTGAACCCACCCTGTCCCCTGCTGGCCACTGTCCTTACCCAAACACACACTCAGTGACACTTTCTCTCTCTCTCTCGCACACAAAGGTTTACAAACACATGCTGATGGCAAGGCAAGGCAAGGCAAGGTAGGTTTATTTATATAGCACATTTCGTACACAACTCAAAGTGCTTTACATAAAAAAAGGAAAATAATTATAATAAAATAGTAAAATACTCACAAAAATAAAACAAGGAATTTAAAAACTTTGAAAATGATTTAAATATACATAATATTTGCATAAAATACAGTGCAATTCATAAAGTACAAAATGTAAAAAATCAGGTTGGACATCACACAGTGCTCATTCAATAAATGTACAGCTAAACAGATGAGTTTTGAGTCTAGATTTAAAAGTGGCTAGTGCACATCTGATCTCTTCTGGAAGCTGATTCCAACTGTGGGCGGCATAATAGCTAAAAGCAGACTCCCCTTGTTTTGTGTGAACTTGGTATTTCTAACTGACTCGATCCTAATGATCTGAGTGGTCTCTTAGGTTTATAATCAGTGAACATATCTGCTATGTATTTTGGCCCTAGGCCATTGAGTGAATTTTAAATGAGTAAAAGTACTTTAAAATCAATCCTAAATGTAACTGGAAGCCAGTGTAAAGACCCGAGGACTGGTGTGATATGCTCAGATTTTCTGGTTCTAGTCAGAATCCTGGCAGCAGCGTTCTGGATGAGCTGCAGCTGTCTAATGGTCTTCTTTGGAAGGCCGGTGAGGAGCCCATTACAATAGTCCACCCTGCTGGTGATAAAGGCATGAACAAGTTTCTCCAAGTCTTGACTGCAAACAAAACATCTAATTCTTAAAATGTTTTTTAGATGATAGTATGCTGATTTAGTTACTGCTTTGACATACATACTGAAACTGATTTTTAGTTGTTAGACCCCTAGAGTCAAGGTATGCATTCACCTCGAGAACTGACTTCAGTTTTTTCCTTGTTTAACTGTTAATTCAACTGTTAATTTCATCAATCCATTGGCAGAGGGAGTCAATGGTGCTGTAGTCATTTGGAGATAAGATTAGGTAAATCTGGATATCATCAGCATAGCTGTGATAGGCAATTTGGTTCTTTCTCATTATTTGACTTAGTGGGAGCATATACAGGCTAAACAAGAGCGGTGCAAGAAGGGGTTTAACAAGTGCAGTTTTCAGCGAGTTTGGAAAAGTCCCAGAAAGAAGTGAAGCGTTCACCACTTCTAAGAGATCTGCTTCTAAACAATTTAGCACACTTTTTAAAAAAAGATTTGGGAAGTGTGTCAAGATAGCAGGTTAACCGTTTTAAGTTCTTCCAAAATTTTTCTATCCATTGCTTCGAAAATAGACAGTATTTTCTTTTTGATAATGTGGTCGAATCTGTCTGACTTCTGCATAACTTGAGGATGTGCTAATCACCTTCCTGATATTAATGATCTTCTCAGAAAAGAAGGAAGCAAACTCATTGCATTTGCTGTCGGAGAGCATTTCACTGGAAATCTGACTTAGGGGGTTTGTCAGTCTCTCAACACTACCAAAAAGAGTGTTGTTTAAGATTTGCCATTTATAATTTGCTTGATTTATGCTTCCAGTGCTTTTTTGTCAAATCCTGTCCTCTGTATAAATCCCTTTAACAGCCTGAGAGCTGTGGACCTCCAAAAACCACTGTCAATGAGATAGGAGAAGCCAGAGATGACTAAGCTTGTGTGTTTATGCACAGCCTCTGGCCTCCTATACTGCTCTGTCAGCTTTCTTCTATTCTGCCAGTAGATTACCACACTGATGATCAACACGGGTGAAACTAAACAATAGCTGGCTGACCGTCGTGTTTCTCCTGTTTTATGTGATACGTATGTAACAGTAAACCCCTCTGATCTCATAATGATACCCAACACCCCAATCATCGGTAGAGTGCCGGACCTGTGTGCCACACCACTAAAGCTCTAAAGCAGCAGTGCGGGTCAGGGCTAACAGAGAGAGATGTGTTATCAGCTGCTAAGAGTCCTGCTGCCCTAGCTGTGCTGGGACTGACTGTGGATTGGATCGGATCAGTGCTCTGAAATATACACACAGAGCAATTGGTGCAATGGAGTCTGGAAAACAAAGAACCTATTTACAGAGATCTGTGTGAGGAAGAGCATGTGACTTATGTAACACCTGTTTTCAGCAGACATGAAATATATAGATGATCATGCTGTATTCAGTCTAATTTAAAGAGTTTTTCCTTGTGATTTTGATTGTGAGGTGAGACCAGCTCTAGGGTTGAGATAAAGATGAGACTAAAATGGAAATGGGACTGAAAAAAAAATAAAAGACAGTTGAGAGTTAAGACTGGCACTGAGATAAAGATGATACAGTCAGAAATGAGACTAATTAGAATAGGTCTGAAACAGAAAATAGACCAGTATTATCATCTAGAAAAATAATAATAATGCAAATAAACAAATAAATAAAATGAAAACTAAACGAAAGTATTTCTGTTAACTGAAAATAAATAAATTAATCATAAATAAAAAATGACTTTTTGTGAAATGACTTAGTTTTTGATATATAGTATATACATTTTTACATACCTGCTTTAAATCTATTCGAATTCCCTAAATTACTAAAACTAAAAGAAAAGAAAACATGAAACTACAAACTTAAACTAGCAATAATAGTGACAACTCTGGTAAAATAAACTAAATTGAAAACAAATTAGAAACACTTGCATTAAATGTCCCAAAAAAAAAAAAAAGAAAAAAGAAAAAAAGGAAAAAGAATGCCATTAAATATTTTTTTATTTTATGAATTTGCACTTACATGTTGGCAGCACCATTGAAATATTAAAAGCTGAATCATCTGAAACTAAAACACTGTAAAAATGTACCTAAAATTAGTTACAATTACAGTGAAAACTGGTATATACATATCTACATATATATAACAAAACTCTTGCATTACAATGCCATAAAATGTAAAGCTATTAAACATTTTTAAATTAAATAATTGAGTGGATTAATTTAGGCAGCCCTACTGAAAAATTTTAATCAACTGAAACTAGAAAACTTAATTAACAATGATACTTAAAAACCAGTGTAAAATTAACTAAATTGAAATAAGTGTCTCGTGTACAAGAGCAAATGTTTTCTTTTAACATCTTTCTTTATGGTATCAATAGGAATTTCTGTAGTGTAAACACTGAGGCCCTGTCCCAAATCGGACCCTAAACCCTTGCGGTCTTCCTCTGAGTCCACACTTTTGTGATGTAATGCCACTTTTATTGTCGGGTAGAAGTCTGCTGCGGAGCTCACCCTAGTGTGGACTTGGCAGAAGTGCGCATCAAGGGTGTATAGCGACTGCAAAGGGGGTGCTCGCGAGGTGACTCATGGAGGTCAGAGGAAGATGTCAGGTTCTTATTGAATTACACTCTGAGCAGGCAGGGAGAGTGCGGGGCTGTCAGATGGGACAGAGAGCTCTCTGTGCCATGCTCTCCAGACAGGAAACTGCCAGTCTCTTTCAGATTAAGGCTGCTTCCTCTCTCTGCTCTCTGCTCTCTGCTCTCACCTCTCCACGACCCACAGACCTTGTGACCAGGGGCGAAAATCTCATCTAAATGTTGGGGGGGACAATAAACATAACATTTCTCACGAGCAAGTTTTGAAGGGGACACCAATAAAACAGGCAGGATTGTACTTAAGGATATGTGTACAGAGAGGAAAGCCTTACTATTGCATGGAGAACGTTCCATTATCCTTCTTCTCAAAGTTTCTTTCTGGTTCAATGAAAAAGCTGACTAAATTGACCAAAACATCCTGCAAAACATTTTATTTTTTTTCAATGTTTTTGAAGTTGTTTACAAAATCAAGCCACCAAAATACAATGGAATTTGAACTTAACTTCAAATTTTTTTTATTTGTATAGCACATTTAATAGCAATGTTGTTGCTTCACAGTTATAATTAAAACATGCATATATAAAAACATTTGCCATGCCTAGCAAAATGAAGGCATACACACTCTTACACATAGGCTACATCCTCACACAACTGTATAGTGAGATCGGTATAGAAGTAAAAGAGAGGGGAGAAAACAAAAAATAATTATTTATTACGTCAATGACTGATTTGTTCAAAAAGTGGATTCATTCAGTAAGGAAACACCTCCTCATTGTGTTTCTCAAAATCAGTGCTGTTACTGCTGTAGATTAGTTTTCAACTTTTTTCGTTGGTGAAATAGAGCTAAAACAGGCAATATGGTGCCTAAAATGCACTTAATATTAACTTATTGTTTATTCAATTTTTATACAAATCTAAATCACATTTGTTATGCTAATATCTGGAGAACAACTGCACTCTTATTGTGATGTTATATTAGATTGACTATATTAAATGAAGTAGAAACCGACTAAATCATAGTGAACGCGGGAAAATCTAAATGCGCACCCGCGCTAATCTAATCTAACGTACAAGACTGTGTGTATGTCGGTGGTGAGGTGAGATGAAAATGGGAGCAGGCAGTGGACCAAAGCAATTTGAGGCAAAGCAGGGAGAACTCGAGATGTTTAAAACTTTTTTTGTTGTTGTTGCTCCGTTTGCATTTGTATTGTTTTACTACTTACACAATTAGTTTAACTATATATCATTATATTATTTACAATACACATATTTCAATTATATTTTATGGGGGGACAACCCTCAGATAGGGGGGGTCCGGACCCCCCCGACCCCCCCGCGATTTCCGCCTATGCTTGTCACCTTCACTCTGAAGAAGAATGGCATGGGTCCAGCGGGCATAAAAATCCCACTGGCACACACTGACACTAAAAACAGTTACATTCTTGCCTTTCGGAGTGATACCTAAATCTGATTCAGAAACAGTATGGGCACTGCTCTGGAATGCATCGCTAAAACATTCAACAAACATAGAGAGGGAGAGAGATTGTGAATTAAAATGTCAATACTCTATCCATATACAGAGAACTCCCCAGATTCCTGCTCACTATTTCTCTCCCAAACAAATAGTGGCAGTAATTTTAGTTTTATGAGCAGTAATGTGAAGCACCTGTAACCACACTGAAGCACTATACACACACACACAAACATAAACATGCACATACATATACAAACACAAAGACAAACAACAACAAACACAGATTTACATACACTTTTGGCTGTACAGTAGGAAAACAAAGCAGTATAATCACTGTTTGCTAGCGTTCTGCCATACCTAGAGAAAGAGTTTAGTCATATGTGAGTTGTATGACTTCTCTCTTCAACATTATATTTAAACTCAATTTGACAAATCTTTTGCTCATTTACAACATTAGAGTTTTTCTTCATCTGCAATTAATATTAGGCTTTTAAGTTATTGAAGTAATTTTAAATATTTTTTATTTAATGAATTTTTTGTTTACATTCATTACAACTTTCTTAGTTTAAAATGTTATTTCAATTAACAATAATATTCAGTAAAATAACTAATATAATAATAATAAATTACAATTAATAATAGATTTTTTTTACAATATCTCAATAATAATCATCCTCATCATAATAATAACTTAAATATAAAAAAAAACACTTTTTTCCATTACTGATATTTTTAATTGATATTAATATTAAATGATTATTTGCAATATTGTTTTTTTGTTATCAATTTAATTTTAATTTTTTTGTCATGGTAATAAAGCAGACTGCAATGTATTTCAAATGTTGTATTAAATTAAACAATTATATGAAAATAATGAAATTATTATTGCAATTATTTCTACTATTAATACTATTGGTAGTAGTAGTATTAACTACAACAACGACAACAACAACATAATAATAATAATAATAATAATAATAATAATAATAATAGACAATACTTTTAATGATATAAAATATTTTGCATGGTTGATACTTATTTTTAAATAATAATAATAATAATAATATATATATATATATATATATATATATATATATATATATATATATATATATATATATATATATATATATATATATATATATATATATATATAATACTAAATATATATATATATATATAATACTAAATATATTTGTTAATATTAATTAAAATGATTTCAGTCATTGTCATTCATTACTTGGACAACTGTTTTTAAAAAAAATCTAAACTAGGCCTGTTAGACCTTATTTCACAAAAGTCTTATTTTACTGGAAAACAGGTGGTAAACTGATTTTGTCTGTATTGTTTGCACAGTCATCTTGCGATTCGGATGCTAAAACGACATTGTGCATAAATAAATGACACTATCGGTGAGTGCAGTTCATTCTTAGTAAATTCCCCCCAGAGTGAGTAAAAGCAGAATAATAAACAGCTGGTGTGTGGGGACATGACCTTACCTCATGACTTACTAGTGAGAGCACTGGGAGAGCCATGCTGCCGGTCACAAGGGAGTAGGAGTGAGAGGAACTCGAGAAGACACACCCATCACTGCCTCCACCTCAGTACAAACAAGCCCTCGTCTTACCCTCCTCAGAACCTCCTATCACCTCAATCTGTTATTAGATAGAAACTGCACATCAGCAAATGTCCAATAAGATAACTACGGAGAACCAGGAAGTTATGGACGATAACCATCTCCATATGAGTCCAGCGTTTCTACGCAGGCTCGTGTGCACATTTGCAACATTTCCTGTGATAACCTGCGTTTGATTTAACCTGCGCAGATGCATTTCTGAGATCCTGCAACGAAACTAGCTGAGGTGGTGAAGTGCCAAAAACACAGCCACAATAATTATTTACAGAGCCCTGCTTGGTGTAATTGTTTTAGTCAGGGCTATTTCTTTCTGTAAAGCTGTTGGCCAATGTGTTATTTCCTGTGCATTTTTTTTTGACTTTGTTACAACAGGTAACAGCAATCAAAATATTTAACAACCCTGCTTTAATGCACTTACAGAAGAGTAAATAAAAGCATGTGAAATATCACAGCCTTTGTTTAACGAAACGTATATCACTGGTGTTAAACTGAGGGTTGGTTTCCTTTCATCTCGCGGTGTGGGCGGACTGCTGTCCTATATTAAGGCCACATGTAATGCCCAGCACTCTGCCTACAATAAAAACAGTGGTTTATTTGGCACAGTGAGAGCTCTTTTAGATTGGGTTTCAGGGTCATGAGCCTTCCATTACCCGTAGGGTTAACTGGGTGTTAGGTTAGTACCAGTAAGCCTGTTTAACCCCACCTTGTTCTCTCACACAAATGATGATATGAAAACACAGGCATACACATTTGTTTGTTCTATCATAGAAGGATCTTTATTTTTATTAACTTTACCAAATTATTTTATGATGAACTAATGATATTTGTAGCCACAACACTCAAACATACTGTAACCTCACAGAAAACGTTCTTCATTGAAATTTTGTATGCCATTTGTATCTTTTTTATTTTTATTTTTTAAGTCGGTTCTATACTAATTATTTTAAAATAGCTGAAAAAATATTTAAAACTATTTATTTTTTATTTATTTTTTATTTGATGGTACTACATTTAGTAGAATATTATTAAGGAACCAGAACCTAAAACGTATGCATATGCATATACTATACATAAAGAATATACAGTACAGTTCAAAAGTTTGGGGTCCGTTAGATTTTATTTTTGTTTTTGAAAGAAGTCTCTAATGCTCATCCAGGCTGCATTTATTTGATCAAAAATAATATTATCAACAGAAATAATAATGACAGTAATATTGTGAAATTTAAATACAATTTTAAATCATTCTTTTCTACTTTCATACATTTAAAATGTATTCCTGTGATGGCAAAACTACATTTTCAGCTGCCATTACTCCAGTCTTTAGTGTCACATTAATCCATCCGAAATCATTCAAATACACTGATTTAGTGCTAAAAAAAGACTAATAAGATTTCTGATTATTATCAATTATAAAAACAGTTGTACTGCTTAACATTTCTGTGGAAGATACATTTTTTTTCAGGATTCTTAGTTGAATAGAATACATTTTATGTATTTATTATATGTATTTACTGTCACTTTTGATCAATTTAATGCATCCTTGCTGAACAGAAGTATTATCAGCCAAAATATGTCCCATCGAAATGTACTAGCACACCTTTCCTCAACAAGCTGCACAATTTGAGTTATCAATTTGAAATATCATCAAGGTCTATTATTATTTATATTTACTGCTACTAACCATTGACTGCTGCATGTCGATTGACTTGCCATCTCAGTGAACACATAATCATCATAAAAAGCCACTGACCACAGTTATGCTTCTACATTATAACCCAAAAACAGACTGAGACTATTAAAGCTAAGTTTGAAATAAAGGAGCAGGATGAGACAAAAACTGTCAGAGAAGCTATTCACTACTAGAACACATTAGTGTGGGAACCACAAGATCCGTTGAGGCAGAAACTAAAATGACAGTAGGAGAGGGGAGAGGCACTAATGAAAATTACTTTTCACACGTTCGTGCATGGTGGAAATCTAGAGTAATAACTAAAAAGGGGTCATAAAGTCATACAAGGAGGTGGTGCTCTAATATAGCAGCCAGTTAACACAGACTTCCTCTGATCAGTTGATTTTGAGTCATCTGCCTCTCACCCGAAAGGATTCTTTCATCTGCATGTCCCACCTGGGCCAGGCCCTGGGGTAAATGTGTGGATATAGGTGTCTCTCTCTCCAGGTCTCATAAAAAAAACAAAAAACTCCTATCTGATCCATCTCCAGAGAAGAACAAGTTTAGTCAGCTGAGCGAATGCTTGGGGCAGCAGACTACCTTTGAAATACAAATGAGCAGGTATATTTTCAGAAACACAAGCATTCATTCACTGGGTTGAAAGTGAGAGGAAGACATTCCACTGACATAATAAAAGGAATAAAAACAAATTAGTCATATTAGTGGAAATGCTGATAAATTGCACCAGTAATTACTATAACATGTTTTGCTCTAATAACATTTCAGATGGATGCCGGGGCTCCTGTAAAGTGTTTAATAGTCACAATGAAGCCAGCGATCGGTGTGGGAGGCACATGAATGCAAATGTGTACAGTAGCTGATAAACTCTGAAAATGAGACCTTGCACGCACCTGTTTGCTGTTCAAAAACACTTAAATCACTTTAAATGGATCTCGATGCTGCTTTGAGGTGAACTGATATGATCTAGATGGGGGGAAAAGCCAAAGGCTGGAGGGTGTGGGGATGTCCCTACTTTACCCCTTTCTCTTTGTTCACTAAGCCAGAGTTGTTTAATCAGAGACTGTTGCTGACAATAATGCATGCCCACCCATGTAGCAGCACAAAGTCACACACATGCACTGCCAGCCTGGCTGCGGATCACTGTTAGCTATGGTCTGATTTATTAGGACCTCCTTTGGATTTACAGTGACTCTTCTTTATGACTAAACAGTGGGTGGGGGGTCGTGGAGCCAGGCGGAGAAGACTGTCAGCTCACCCACGGCAAATGACACACTCGCTGCCAACAGGCACAACTCATCCTCCCACTGAGCTCTGTGTTTGTCTCCCTAACATACAAACAGATGTACGTATATCTGTGACTGGCACTAGTTTAGCGCCATAGCCATGCTCGAACAAAAGTGCTAAATGTCCTTGTTTTAGATAACAAATCAAACCCTTTACCCACGTCTTTGTCATCAAACCAGATATATTAGCATCAGGTAAAATCTACATTTTTTTTAAGGTATTTCTTTCGAATAAGTTCTAATTTTGTAACCATTAAAATGTGTGTTCTACATAGTATGATATCTTTTTTTTTTTTAGAAAATCCAAGGTTGTCAGGGCTTTAATATGCAGTTGCTAAGGTGTCCTGAGTGGTTTTTAGTGTGTTGCTATGTGTATGCCAAGGCATTCTTAGTGGTTTTTGAATGTAAGTGTTGCTTAGCAGCTTCTAGGGTGTTCTGAGTGGTTGCAAATCAGCTGCTTACAGTCAAAAGAGCAAACTCTCAATGATATTCTGGTGTCTATATCAGCCGCAACCTTAAAACCACCTGCCTAATATCATGCAGGTCCCCCTTGTCCTCCTGCCCAAACAGGCAGGGACTCAACAAGACCTCTGAATGTGTCCTGCGGTGTCTGGCACCAAGACATTAGCAGCAGATCCTTTAAGTCCTTGAACTCCTTGCACTCTTTGTCATATTCCTTAAACCATTCCTGAACAATTTTTGCAGAGTGGCAGGGTGCATTATCTTGCTGAAAGAGGCCACTGCCATCTGGGAACACCATTGTCATGAAAGGGTGTACGTGGTCTGCAACAATCTTTAGGTAGGTGGTACGTGTCAAAGGAATACCTACATAAATGCCAGGACCCAAGGTTTCCCAACAGAACAATGTCCAGATCATACCCCAGGTATGCACACCCACCCAGAAACCATGATTCATCAGACCAGGCAACCTTCTGCCATTGCTCCATGGTCTAGTTCCAATGCTCACATGCCCATTGAGAGGGGTACTGCAGCCCCAAATGCAGCAAACTACGATGATAGAATGTTTTATCTATTGTATTTCTATCACTGACAGGCACAGCATTACGTTTTTCACCATCGAATCTTCACTTTCAGTGCTGAGAAGTGTTGAAAAAAGAAACCTCGTATGGGAGGCTAGCCTCCCTTCTGGTGCAGTATATCAACCAATCATCAGAGACGTAAATTACGTGCTGTTAGTTTGAACATCTTGCGCTGCGCTGATAATGTACCAAGTACTTATGATGAGTAGCGATACTGAATATTTGATCGCCAACAGATTTACCAAGCTGTCATTTAAACAGTATTAAAAAAAAAGGGACGCCTAAAAAAACACGTCTAAGCTGGATATAGGCTACACTAGTCAGTTTAATTAAATAGCACACCAGGCAGCTCTCTTTTAACACAGACTTTTAAGAAGGCATGGATGTTTGCTTCAAGTGATAGGCCAGGTAAGTGAAATTATATTATTTTGTTGTATGTGTCATTTTCTTTACGTTTTCTGACTAAAAGCAACCAAATGCCATTTTAACCAAGTGGTTAAGCAAATAATAATAATAATATTAATAAAAATAATAATAATTGGCACTGCCACTGCCTTGCACCACTTTTGGTAGGTACCAGAAACACTCCACAAGACTTGCCGTTTTGGTGATGCTCTCACCCAGCCTTCTAGCCAGAACGATTTGACCCTTGTCAAAGTCACTCAGATCTTTCCTAGTTGCTATCATGTTGTGCTGCACCTGATTATGATGTGGTGTAATTGTGATAAGTGTACGTATGCCAGAGCTCTGGTGCAGTAGTTTCCACAGGTCATCCAGTTTTCAGTCTTGCCTGCAACATGACTCTTTCACTTTCATTTCCTGTCTCTCTCTGCTGTGTCTATCCAGAATGTCTTAAAAAAAGAAGATAATTATGTTCACAACACAAATGGATCTTATGTCCTAAATGATGTACTACACGAAAATGCGTGTGCTGAGAGGAGAAAAGGACCAGAGCAGTGATACCAGATAGCCCTGTTCACTGGGGACGTACAGATGGAAATAGATCCTTGGCCAGCCACTTTATGACTTTTTCTTATGCCCCTTCAGCAGAGAGAGAAAAAAGGTCTCTCCCTCTTCTCTCTTTCACCCTTTTTCAGATTCACATAAAGTCTTAGATATATGATGATTTATGGGAGAGGAAGAGAAAGAAATGGAGAAAAGGGAGGGGGTGCAGTGGCAAGGGGGTTCAAACATGATGCAAACCATTTGGAGGAGAGAGAGGAGGCTGCCAGCACAGCCTGCTCTGTTTAAACCGGGGAGGAAGTGACCGTATATACAGCATGCCATCAACCTCGCTCTCCCCTTGAACGCACACACACTATCAGTGCTGAGTTCAGTCGCTGGCCATTGGCTGCGGAGTGTGTTTGTTATTGTTATATTGTGTTTTTTTACATCACCGCTGAGGCCACCACTGCCATTATTATTGTTGTTCTTATTATTACAATCTATGAGACTTGGGGGCAAACACGAGGGCAAGGATAAAGGAACACAAGGAGATGAGGGAGACGAAGAAGTAGTAGATGGGACTGAAAAAATACAAGACGGAGCACAAGGGAGGATAAGAGGTCAGCGTTTTCCCTTAACACCCGTCCATGACTTAATCTTATAGAGCTCTGAGACGAAGACCTTCACAGGGACACGACCACGCTACGACGGGAAGGATGAGAGACGGGAAGAAAAAGGATGGGCAGATTAAAAAAACACTTTTTACCATTATACTAAACAATATTTAGACTGGTAAAAGGTGTTCAGAAGGCACTTTTAGTGCAGAGAAAGAATTTTTCTTATTCCTTAATTTATTTCACATTGTACCAATAGTTACTGATGCATATTCAACTGCTTTTCATCTGTCCGCACCAGTCCTGTCTTACTTGTTTTCCTATCAACACAAAACATGAAAAAAGATCAAAACTATTTTTAAGGAGCCCTGGATCCAAATCCTGTAAAAAAAAAAAAAAAAAAAAAAAAAAAAAAAGGTGATTTAATTTAATTTCCCCACTTGGCTTCAGACCACAAATCTTGTCATTTTGAAGATTTTTGTCACTATATCTAAACATCACACTAAATGTGCTAAATTGTTGTGGCTAAAAAGTAAATATGCATGCTTCAACATACTGGTCCCATACAAGAGATGCAAGTTCAAATCTGACCTGGCCTTGCATCCTGATCCCATTCTCTCTCTCTCTCTCTCTCTCTCTCTCTCTCTCCCAATTTCCTGTTCTTTCTCAGTAAAAAGTGGCAAAAAGACCAGAAAGAAATGTACTGGATTGCTTGCATTAGATATTCACACAGACCTCAATACAGCAGCATAACAAACTAAACAAATTATTTAAAAATATATATTACCAGGTTGCGTGTTGCTAAACAGTGTCCAGAGTATTCTGAATGGCTGCTAAGCAGTTGTTTATATAAGAAACAGCAAACTTTCAAGTCTGTATGATGTTACGATGCCTTTATATCACTTTTTTATATTAACCATCAAATTACAATTAAACTTGATTACTGCATAAAGCAGGGATATCCAGACTTTTTTGTCAGCTGAACCCATCTGACTGAAAATATTTTCTTGAAATATCTTTTGAGATTTTTAAGATAATATATTTATAATTTAACAACACATTTGCATGTTCATTGATTGTTACAATTTTTAAATTAATTTATTGCTTTTTTATGACATAATTAGCTTTTCATCAATGCACAAACCCCAGCTTGGGAAATGCTAATATACAACCCGAATTCCGGAAAAGTTGGGACGTTTTTTAAATTTTAATAAAATGAAAACTAAAGGAATTTCAAATCACATGAGCCAATATTTTATTCACAATAGAACATAGATAACGTAGCAAATGTTTAAACTGAGAAATTTTACACTTTTATCCACTTAATTAGCTCATTTAAAATTTAATGCCTGCTACAGGTCTCAAAAAAGTTGGCACGGGGGCAACAAATGGCTAAAAAAGCAAGCAGTTTTGAAAAGATTCAGCTGGGAGAACATCTAGTGATTAATTAAGTTAATTGATATCAGGTCTGTAACATGATTAGCTATAAAAGCTTTGTCTTAGAGAAGCAGAGTCTCTCAGAAGTAAAGATGGGCAGAGGCTCTCCAATCTGTGAAAGACTGCGTAAAAATTTTTTGGAAAACTTTAAAAACAATGTTCCTCAACGTCAAATTGCAAGGGCTTTGCAAATCTCATCATCTACAGTGCATAACATCATCAACAGATTCAGAGAAACTGGAGAAATCTCTGTGCGTAAGGGACAAGGCCGGAGACCTTTATTGGAAGCCCGTGGTCTTCGGGCTCTCAGACGACACTGCATCACTCATCGGCATGATTGTGTCAATGACATTACTAAATGGGCCCAGGAATACTTTCAGAAACCACTGTCGGTAAACACAATCCGCCGTGCCATCAGCAGATGCCAACTAAAGCTCTATCATGCAAAAAGGAAGCCATATGTGAACATGGTCCAGAAGCGCCGTTGTGTCCTGTGGGCCAAGGCTCATTTAAAATGGACTATTTCCAAGTGGAATAGTGTTTTATGGTCAGACGAGTCCAAATGTGACATTCTTGTTGGAAATCACGGACGCCGTGTCCTCCGGGCTAAAGAGGAGGGAGACCTTCCAGCATGTTATCAGCGTTCAGTTCAAAAGCCAGCATCTCTGATGGTATGGGGGTGCATAAGTGCATACGGTATGGGCAGCTTGCATGTTTTGAAAGGCTCTGTGAATGCTGAAAGGTATATAAAGGTTTTAGAGCAACATATGCTTCCCTCCAAACAACGTCTATTTCAGGGAAGGCCTTGTTTATTTCAGCAGGACAATGCAAAACCACATACTGCAGCTATAACAACAGCATGGCTTCGTCGTAGAAGAGTCTGGGTGCTAACCTGGCCTGCCTGCAGTCCAGATCTTTCACCTATAGAGAACATTTGGCGCATCATTAAACGAAAAATACGTCAAAGACGACCACGAACTCTTCAGCAGCTGGAAATCTATATAAGGCAAGAATGGGACCAAATTCCAACAGCAAAACTCCAGCAACTCATAGCCTCAATGCCCAGATGTCTTCAAACTGTTTTGAAAAGAAAAGGAGATGCTACACCATGGTAAACATGCCCCGTCCCAACTATTTTGAGACCTGTAGCAGAAATCAAAATTGAAATGAGCTCATTTTGTGCATAAAATTGTAAACTTTCTCAGTTTAAACATTTGCTATGTTATCTATGTTCTATTGTGAATAAAATATTGGCTCATGTGATTTGAAAGTCTTTTAGTTTTCATTTTATTAAAATTTAAAAAACGTCCCAACTTTTCCGGAATTCGGGTTGTAAAGTAATAGCACAACTCTCCACAACAAGATGGATAATTTGAGGAATCATTCAGATTTGGCTATAGGCATCAGAGTTTAATACTTGAAGTTTAAATCAAGACGAGCCTTAGCAAGCATAATTAATAATAATAAAGCATTTAAAAATCAGCTGAATAAATTGTTGGCACTTCTGAATACCTCAAAAGATGACTTTATGAAGGATGTTAAGTATCGCAGAACATCGGCAGGTGAACCAACCCTTGGGCTCCTTCTGTGGAAATCGACTTTAATTAATTGGCATCTCTTTTCCAGAAACAGGCAAAAATCCATTCATGATGAATGTTCAGGTGCTGATAGCAGGCTCTGGCAGTGGGTCTTGTATAATATGGTGAGACTGGAGTTGGTATGCTTCACCCATCATACCCCTGAACGCCGACTTTGCAGAGTCAGCTGGTTTTACTCCACAGCTGGTGGGAACGGGGAGGGTCTGCGAGCAAAGACACACAGTGCACTTTTTCTGGGAGAAAGAGCCTGGCAGAGAAGCACGTAAAGTACCGGAAAACAGCTCAAGAATGTTTTATGATATGCAGAGAGTCCCGACATGCTGGCTGGATGTTGGGCAGGATTAGATTACAGAGAGGACGTGTGATTGATGGACCGCTCTCCTAGCGAGCTGGCACTTACAACAGGGTTAGCCAACCACTCACACTGCCACATGTACAGAAACTCACTGCCAGACGCACACACACAGACTCCCAGGTCATATCTTCCCACCCACACACACTTTTACCCTCCTGCTTCCAAGGTTTCTGGCAAAGGGAGTCACATGCACACGGTAAAGGGATGCAGAGGCTCATCTGATTTCACAGAAGCAGCATTCAGAGGAGGCCAGGGTGGCACTGGGGATCAGTCATTTGTTTGTGAGTTTAGCTGGACTGATCTGGTATAGCCTATGTTTTTAATAACTGGTTGTGCTGTACATTTTTTGATTTACTAAAAAGAGATGAATTTTAAGAGTCCTTTGTAGGTGAATCGGACTACATTAGTTACACTTTACATATTTGATTCAATAAAAAATATATTTGTTTGCAAATCAAGCTACTTCTGTCAAACTGTATGCTTTTGATTCATTAAAAATAATGTGCTCATAAGAGTCATTATTCATGAATCAAACTGCTCAAATTGTAGAAAAGCAATTGGAGGAGGCCAGGGTGGCACTGGGGATCAGTTACTACACAGCAGGATTCAGCCTGATCCTGATTAACCAAGCTAACATAAACACGCGCTCTCCGAAATTCTTTTGTACGTAAAAAGATTACACATTTACTTGAACAAATATGAACATCCACGTACTGTACGTATAAGTGTGTGCGAAAGAGTGGAGTGTCAACAGACATCTGCACGAGAGCATCTGTTGGAGTGCGCGTGCATCACCGCCTGCATGTGCGTGTGTGAAAACGGCTGTGCGCGATGGATCTTGTGCATGCACGTGTGTGTGTGTTTGTGTGTGGCTGGGCTTCAAGATTGTGTCGAGGGGACGTGTGTAATGAATGTGCCCGAGCGCGAGGGCCCGAAAGATATATCACAGGCAGAGGGAGAGCAGAGAAAGTGCATCGGCGAGGGAAGGGGGGCAGAGAGAAGGATAGATTGGTGAGGGGAAAAAAAGGAGGTTGTTGAGTTGGGGGTGTTGGTGGGGGGGGGGGGGGGGGTACTGGTTTCTCCTGGGTCCTGCTATGTTTCCCATTATGTAAGCCATGGTCACCGGCAGCATGCCAGCAGGCAAAATAAAAGAGTCTCTCTGGCTTGGCACGACTCATATTTTCCTATCCTCGGCGCGGGGTCAGAGAGGGGTCAGGCAGCTGGATGGGGCACTGGGGGGATTGTGGGGTCTGGGCTGGCCTCCAAAACCCAAAAGACCCAGGGTTCAAGTACCAGCTGAAAGCAATCAGGGGGAAATCTGGGAGTGCCACAGCTGCTCCGCGCGGTGCTGTTCTGTGGCTCAACTCTCTCTCTTGTCTTTCCTTCTTCCTTTTCTTTCTCTCCCTTTATCACTCTCAATTGTTTTTCCCCTTGTCTTGCTCTCCCTCAGCCCACACAAAAGGCAAAAACAGCAAACTTTTAACATGAAGCCAGCCATGTGCATATGCAAGAGTTTGTGCTTGTGTGTATTTGAGGTCAGGAGGAAAACAAAACGGAAAAGAAAAACAGCACTACAGTCTGCCTAAACCAAATTGAATGGTACAGTGTGTGTATGTCTGACAAACTATTATGTTTGAGGGGGATGTGTGCTTGCTGTCAGACACCGTAATAGCGTTAAAGCCTTCTAATGGCTTTCTGAAAGACTGCAGAAAACATCCACTACTGTAAATTTAATTACTGAAGTGTGTGTCTGGTTGCTTGTAATGAGCTAACCTCATCCACACTGAAATCAGGTGTCACTTTGAGAATATAAATTTTTGATATTGAATGCAAAATTAGAGTTCTAGGTATCAATATACATTACCCAATTTTATGTGATTCAAATTCACATAAGCTCTTTATGTGAATTCAAATTCATTCTGGTATTTTTCAGTTATAGTACTGATTCAAACAGGCACCTCACCTTTTTGAACCATTCAGCTCCAAAAGAGTCAATAACTTTAGGAAACAAGCTACTCTGGTTATACACTGGTCAGCCTGCAGCTGATTCTAATCAATTTTTTATTGGTTATGTCAATCACAGTGTGACTGCCAATAATAACCTCCAACCTCCAACCTTAACCTTAACAACCATCCATGATATTTCTAAACTAAATCTGTGAAGCTTTAACTTTTCTTGACAGGTGACAGAGTAGACCAATGAACTCGAGGTGGGTGCTTAACTGGTTTGGGGAAAAAAATCTTACTGGTCATATTGTACATTTTGATTATTTAAAAGGACTCTGAAAAAAGTTATTCAAGCAGTACTTCATTCAATTATTAATTTGTCTTTCAATTAAATGTACAATTATTTGTATTCTTTTTCAAGTAATTAATTTTTAGTTCAAAACATTGATAAATATAAATATTTTTTCATTTTCAAGCAGGCACTTGAGGGTGCTCTGGAAAGCACTTTCGAGGAGCGGGCACTGGAGGGCACTCTGGAAGAAGCTTATAAAGAGAGCACTGGAGTGAGCTTTGGGGCTGGAAGGCTTGCCGCATTAATCTCCGTTGGGCTTGCCATATTAATGTTCTTTGGGCTTGCCACATTAACGTCCTTTTGGGTTGCCACATTAATGTCCTTTTGGCTTGCCATATGAGCAACCGGCGGGTTTGGGTGAGCCGTCGATGGCGGCAGGCTGGTTCTGGCTCAGGACCGGACACTCCCCAGGTCCATGGGGCGATGGTAGTTGGACCCAAGCCAGAACAGCTGATTCAGGACTGCATCATCCAACGCTGTCGCCGCGGCGATCTTGCAGAGCTCCACGGTGCACTCATAGAAGGGGAAATCTTGACGGGATATGGCGAGTACATGGGCAGCGATTTCCATGCTGCGTGGGAAAAAAACAGGAAACAAACAAACAAAAAAAACTTAAAAAAAAATGGGAAAAAGAAAGATGAGGAGAAGGGGCGCTGCTGTTCTGTCAAGCTTCTTTTGAGCAGGGAACGAGGAGACAAGGAATTCTTAAAATAACACAGAATTTTTTGCTCCAAACACATAGGGTACTCTGGGAACACAGAATGACATTCAAGACTGGATACCAAAGACAGGGAAACACAGGGCCTAAGTACTAGAACTAAATGAGGAGTAAACTACAGTAGATAATAAAGACACATGGCTGGGGACTAATAAACTAATGACAAGGACAGGAACAGGAAATCCAAATATGGTAACAAGAGGGAGGGAATCACAAGACAGAGTATGACAGATACACACCAGTAAATTTCAAGCCATTTTTATAAAAGTTATCTAAATTTCCTAATTCAACTCAGGCCTAGTCCTGGCTTAAGCTAAGCCCTGTCTGTGAAATCCTGTCTCTATGTTCAAGCATGGAAGTTATACAAGAACAAAACAATGTCGTTGTTCACATCAGGCATGTACATACATTTAAATTACTTAAATTATGCAATAAAATGTACACTTATGCCACCTCACAGCAAAACTCCAAAGCAGCAGTATGTCATGTGGGTTAACTGAGACCTGTTCTGAGGAGGATCACTTTATTGACAGGCACACTGCACAATTAAATGCAAACCCTTAAGTCAGATGCCCTTATAAAGACTGTAACTTTAATATTTGCGTTTCGACATCAAACCGATTTGCAAACGACAGGCTTGACATCACCCACATCACTACTTATTTTTACAGTAAAACAGGTATGTATAACTGCATTCATCCCATGTTGTATTTGCCATGATTACAAGATTCCAACTTGGAAAAAGAATTCATGTCCTTGTAGAACTCATAATTACTATCTGTAATCTGGGAAGTTTCTGAGAGCTTCTACTATCATATGACTGTACCTGACTGCGCAGATTAATTTAGGCATGGATAGTGTTGCCATTGACATGAGCTGTTCCCAGTCCAAGGACATGAACAGCTCTAGAACATGGTGTGAATGATCTTGAGTATTTGACAACAGCATTATCTAACTGACTTGATAATGTCTTCATTGATCTTTTTCTCCCTCTGTTAGGATGCAGCTGACAAGACAGACTCCAGTAAGAATTCTCAGCTTTGGTCAAGCAAGTGCACATCTAACCCATCTAGAGTGAGAATCATCTTGGAAGAAAACTTTGATGAACCGACCAATATCAGGCCTTCCATGTCCATTTTTTTAGACTGATTTATGTCCTGCACCTAAACTAAGTGTTTGAAAAGCACTTTATATTTTATTCAGCATGTAATGCTCAACCTCGGTAAAGGCGAGTTAGCACCTAAAATTCAGAGAGGAATAAAACCAAATAGATTTGATGTCATTTGTTGTGATTCTGAGATAAACTGATTTATGTTAGTTTGTTAAACTAGTTTTTTCATGTTTTATGGGGGAAATGTTTTCATATAAAAAAGTCATGTTTTGTTTTGTTTTGTTTTTTAAATTAACATTTGGAATTGAATTGCATGAATGTTCCTTTATTTGTTTGCTTTCCCCCAAAATTTTTTCTAGTTTAACAAATTTGGAAAAATAAGACAACTGATAAAGATTTAATTTTGAATTTACACAAAAAGAAATTCCTTTCATGCAATAAAAAAAAAAATGATTTACATCTATATTTTTTTTACTTGAGCCAATGAAAATTAAATAACTTGCCCTAAACAATATTTTTTGTGTCTATGAAAACTATATAAAAAATCTCTTAAATGAGAATTTTTGTCTGGATTAAATCTATATTTTTTGTATGGCTCAAAAATAGAATTTAAATTAATTGACATTCTTCAACAAGGAAAATATACATAAACATAGAAAATATTGTATTGGGCAAGTTATTTATTTTTCATTGGCTCAAGTAAAAAAAAAAGACCCGCCTCACAAGAGTAATTTGTTTGTGACTGGTTGAGTATGCTTTTGCTTTACTAAAAAAAAACATTGGCTTATGAGAGTCATTTGTTTGTGAATCAAGCTACACTGATAACGCTGTATGTTTTTGATTCACTAAAAAGAACCGGCTCAAAAGAGTCATTTGTTCATGATTTGAGCTTTACTGATCATGATGTATGTTTTTGATTCATTAAAAGAGCATGCTAATAAGAATCATTTGCTCATGAATCAGACTACAGTGACTGTGTCATATTTTTGTTTTTGCATGCAGGCAGCGAGGATAGAAAAACATGTCAAGTCAAGTCAAGTCGAGTCACCTTTATTTATATAGCGCTTTAAACAAAATACATTGAGTCAAAGCAACTGAACAACAATGTCTTGCCATTCATTTATCATGTTCAATACACACTGCAAACTCTCATTCACAACTCGGGTGAAATGATTACTTTCGCCATGGTGCTGCAGACAGATTCAGAGGGAGTGTCTCAGGAGTGTTTTCGTTGTGTCTCTCATTTGTACTATTGATGCGTTGTAAAGGAGCGTTAACACTTACAGGTATTTGCAGTGACAATGCAAGTTAAACTCATTCATTTTTAACAACAGTCGGTGTTTGGAACACCTACTAACAGCCAAAACTACAGTGATTTGGCAAGAATTCAGCAATAACTTCCCTGTCAGTGTGAAAGGGGGTCATGAGCCCTCTACTTAGTCTAACTAAGCATTTACCCAGACGTGACCTCTCTGCTGGCCAACTGGGGTCAATTACACGCGCACCCTCTCACAAACACCTCTCACTAATCATTAACTCACACTTTCAGCGTTAAGGGGTTGACAGTGACCGATGTGTAAACCTTGGAGTTGCTGTGACCTCTAAAAGAGCGCAGCGCCGTTAATCCCACTGTAGGATAGGAGAGCTGTGATCCGACACGGAAAGTGACCACAGCAGTGCTGAGTGGAGTGAAAGTTGAGTGGGCCATGACAGAATTCACATGTAATGAATCCCAAAGCGTACCCACGTAGTAATTTAGCGGAGACAGATGCAAGTTCTAGCAAGCGGCCAAGCAGACAGCATCGCCCCACATACATGAAGAGAGAAACCACTGTTATCAAGAATTATGAGCAATATTCAATATTAATACTAACAACGTGGGGAAAAAATCTCATAAACAATTCACAGTTATTTAGTCATATTTATTAAGATGAATAAAATTCATTAAAAGAACAATCAGATATACATGTCACAGAAGGTAGAAACTAATGTCAAAGTTACGTTTTCGATAGATTTAGGTCCAATTTAAATGAGTTCCATGTCTTGTTGCATTGTTTATATGAATGAATTAATTAATCATGAAACCCTTGAATGATTCAACGTTCAAGATTCAATATCAGAACACTGATTTTTTTTTTTTTTTTTTGTATAAACTGACAAGTCAGTAGACTCGTTTAATAATTCATCTAAAGTAAGACTTTATAATTAGGTAGGTTTTGATTTACCTGATCACATGTGTTTCTAGGGTGTTTATTTAAGATATGTCCTTGCATTTAAACAGCTGGATGAAGCACAATGGAATAAAAAAAGAATGCAGAGGTTCTGACGTGTTTTCAAAAGTTTTTACTGTAGGCTGTATTAAAAATTTAATGCTTTTGGTTTGAGATGCAATGCAAGAGCCAATGATTAAAAGCGAGAAGAAATTGTATTTATAATATATAAGCATTCCTTTAAAGGGGTCATGTGCTGCTGCTAAAAAGAAAATTATTTGATGTGATGAAATGTGTCTATGCGGTTTAAGGTTCAAAAAACGCATTATTTTCCACATACTATAAATTATTGTTTCTCCTCTATGCCACGCCTTCTGAAACACATTGATTTTTACAAGACTCATCGGTCTGAAAAAACGAGGTGTGCCCTGATTGGCCAGCTATCTAAGGTTTGATGGGCCGAATACCTCAAGCGTGTGATGGAAATGTTATGCACCTTAACATATTGTTATTCCCTGTCTGGTCGGAGTGACGAGACATAAACATGTTTAACGCATAAAACCATTAAAAACATAATATAAATATGATTTATAGTCGTGTCCTCTTTTGGAAGGCCAAACAAAGTAGTTTCGCTTTCACAGTGAAACACACAGTGTCTATCAACATGGCAGAAGCGGCAACAACAATACTACAACGAGAATGAAAGGTACGCATTATTTTTTGCGTGAACATCTGGGCGGTGTTAAGGAAATCTTCCATATAGTGACGTAGATATGTGGGGTTGTGTTAGAACGAGCCATTTTAGGGGGGTGTGGACGAGTCTTAACTTTCATAAAGAATATCTCTTTGGATTTGAGACTTTAGTCTTTGCAATTTCTTTATTCACCAAGAGCTTGTAACACTCCAAAGAGAAAGGAAAAATTGAAATCACATATGACCCCTTTAAATGTATCAAGAGTAACAGTAAATCACATTGTTACGTTCTATTTAATTACATTGTAGAAACCCATTTCTAACAAAATGTGGTTCTTTATGAGTTGTTCTATTCATCAAATAATCATAAAAAGAAAAATCACAGTTTTCACAAAAATATATGAACTGTTTTCAATGCTGACAATAAGAAGATTTCTTAAGTGCTAGGATTATGATTATGTGACACTGAAGACTGGAGTGCTGAAAATTCAGCTTTGCTGCAATAAGAATAAATTACATTTTAAAATATAATAAAAAAGAACACATTTATTTTTACATTTAGCTGACGCTTTTATCCAAAGCGACTTACAATTGCTATATATGTCAGAGGTCGCATGCCTCTGGAGCAAATAAGGGTTAAGTGTCTTGCTCAGGGACACATTGGTGTCTCACAGTGGGTTCAAACCCGGGTCTCTCACACCAAAGGCATGTGTCTTATCCACTGCGCCAACACCACCCCATTTTACAATTTTTAATTGTAAAAACATTTCACAATATTTCTGTTTGACTGTATTAACTGACTAGGTTGAGGGGAAAGAATGGTGTGTTTGAGAGGAAGATGGGAACAAGACAGTAAAAGAAAGCAGAGCGATATGCTAGTTATCAAGGGGATGAGAGCGTGGGGTAGAAAAAACAAAGGAAGTCATACAGACAGAGCCAGTGAGAATCAGACACAAATGGCTGAGGTGACACACACACACACTGTCTGTATTCCCAGTATCTCTGCATGTGTGTGTGTGTGCATGAGTGAATGTGTCAGGCTGGCAACAATGCAGGCAAGGCTGAAGCAGGAAGTGTGTTGGGGATAAGGCAGCCATGTGGCAGGATGTTATGGATTTCTAATTAGAGCAATTCATCTGTCAGCGATGCTAAGCTTTCAATGCAGCTTTCACTGGCAGCCCTAGCAGACCCTCCTCAATACTCCTGCACTGACCACACGCTCCACAGCTGCTGTTACACCTATCACAGCCTATGACTAATACACTCAATCAGTGTGCAAATTACACAATGCATTTCAGGGGGGTCCACTTTCTGCTGTAATTTTGGGGTGCAATCTGTTGAGGTTCATCTCATGCAACCAAAGTTGTCTTTGGCACCCTTTACACAGCTAGCAAAAAGTCAACTATCTTTAAGACTTTTTAAAGAAAACATTAAGGGGTGAATTAGCTAAACACCTGTGCCACTTTCATGCAAAAAATATCTTATTAACTTGCCACTCAAAGTCCAATTTAAACATCTAACTGCGCTGAAATTAAAGGGAGAAAATGAACATTTTGTCATCATTTACTCACCCTGATGTTATTCCAAACCGCTAAGATTTTCTTTGAACACAAATGAAAATATTCTAATGAATGTTTGTAACCAAACCTTAATTTCCATAGTATGAGAAAAAATACTATGGAAGTCAATGACTACCAGCACTCTGTATAACTTGTAATGTAACTTTAGTGGATAACTGAAACCTTTTAACTTTAACGCAATACCTTTCAAAAGTTTGGGGTCAGTAATATTTTTCAATGAATAGTTTTTAAAAATTAATTTAAAAGATCTATGGAACAAGGTTACATTAAGTTGATCAAAAGTGACAGTAAGGACATTTACAATGTTATAAAATATTTCTGTCAAATAAATGCTGTTCTTTTTAACTTTTTATACATCAAGAAATCCTGAAAAACGTATCATGGTTTACACACACACACACACACACACACACACACACACACACACACACACACACACACACACACACACACACACACACACACACACACACACACACACACACAAATACTAATTAAGGGGGTGAGACCCCACCACACCCCTCAATAATTTATTTCCTTCACTGTGATCATTTCATATGCACATGTGTTCATAATGGACTGGAGTGTCTGCGTGTAAGACGTTGTGTTTCTCATGTTCTAGCTCACTTCGGTTGAGTTAAACAGGCTCTGACAGGTATTGTTCCTCACACACACATTGTTTTCATATTCATCCAATGCTTGAACGGTATTTTAATCAAACACCGTGTTGTTGGAACTCAAAGCAGTGAATGTGTTTGCTGTAATCATTCACTTATCGATCAATGTCACGTACTGATTTCATTACGTCTCTCTCTCTCTCTTTCTGGAGTTGACCGAGGAGCTTCAATTACTAAACACTCTCTTATTCTGCCAAACAGCATGCCAAGCTATTGTATTACGCCTAGGAAACTGCATCATTCTGATATATAGAAGCAGACAATCATATCAAACACATAACTGATCTGGGATGTGTGTGTGTGATTGTGTACAAAGATACATTTATACTTGGATGTGTGTATTTCTTTGAGTGTGTATATAGGGTTTATGTAGCCAAAAAACAACAAATCAAAACACTTGAATTAATCAAATAAAATAAAATATGTGTGTGTGTGTGTATATATATATATATATATATATATATATATATATATATATATATATATATATATATATATATATATATATATATATACTAAATGTGTATTTTAGAATAAGTAAATATCATATTAAAAAAATCCTATTCATATTAGTTTTTTTTCTGTTGTTGTTTTTTAAGAACTTTTGACAAAAGATGAAGACAATGTCTTTTTGCTAATTTTGTAGGTGAATGGGAACACAATTTTACTAAACAATTAGCTATATCTGACAAAAACTCCCCTTTGAGATGTACAGGAACTTGCTTCAAGGAAAAATGATTCATACTGTAAATTTTTTTTATTTAAAAAAAAAAAAAAAGAGAAGGGTTAAGATTTGGTTTAATCTGTTGTCTAAAAGTACAGATTTTGCTTATGCTGTTCAACAAAAACAAACCACCAACACTATATCTAGTAAAGTTCTTCTGATTAAACTTGATTGATCTGAAATCATTTTTCAAATTCGTTTTCTCTGAATCTGAGTGTAACTAACCTAAACTGGTCTGTCACAAAAGAGTTTCTAATCTAAGAGACCCAAGCTAACTCAGTTTTGATTTATGTGTAGTTAATACATCTTTCTTTTGTAGGACTGTACACTACATCCCCTTTTAAATTACAAGCTGAACGTGTGAGTATGTGCAACAACAATCTGCTTAAGTCAGAGTTCGGAGAATCTCAAGAACCCTCCATTCAGATAAATAGAGGGATGCTATATGTAATGGAAAAGAGTGGAATGTCTGCAAGTGAAATACTCTTGTCTCTTTCTGTTTCTTTCTTCTCAGTCATCTTCTCCGATGCATTCCAGCCCGGAGCAGAGCAAAGCGCGGTACAAGGAGAAGAAGAGAGGGAGGCTGTGCGAGGCTGGGAACACAGAGCAGCGGCCGGAGGGATGTTTAGATAGGTGCAGGCTGCCACTAGGAAGTCCAGGCTCCAATGTAAACATGCAGCCACACAGCCCAGCACTTACGACTGTGGGAGAAACTTGCCCCCAGCCGCCTGAAAGAGAGAGACAGAGGGAGGATGGGTACACGGCCACTTTCAAATCCTTGAGGAGTATATACACAGCTGACTAGCCGCTCTATAGCAATTTCCTCCCTCTCTCACTCTCTCTCCTCTCTTTCGCTCTCCACAGGCTGGGCTCTAGAGGCCAGAAGTAATAAGCATATCTAGATGTGATCTCACTAACAAACAAACACACTTCTGCACACACACTCTCACTCGCTCCCACACACACGACACACCCTCCCACACGGGTCACAATCTCTTCAAACATGTCATTTCGATGAGAGTTAGGAAGGGGAACGCAGCTGTAATTCCAGTTAATTTACACAATCACTACATAAGTGCATCAGAAGGGCAGCAACACACAGTGATGCTTTAAAAGAGAAAGGAACTTCATGATATACAGATGGGAACAAAACTAAACAACTCCAGATTTATTAAGAAAAATGACAGTCTTATTCGGAAGAAAAATGCTTAAACCAGATCCAGCCAGCCAAATTTAGCAGATCTTTCTAGTAACCAGTAAATTTTTGCATTTCACAGGAATACATTTTTTTCAAGAGAAAAAAAAAATCATTCATATATAAAATAATCTAAATATGAAATAGAAATTGTATACATAAATAAATAGAGATGGAGAATGAGCCACAACAACATTTATAACCTGTCTATTTGAGTCAGATCAGTTTAAGAGATCCGATTTCACTAATTTGTCAGTTATTTGTAGATATGTGTATGGATCAGTCCATGAGGAATAGCATCTGAAACATAACATACGTACAGCGACCCCAAAAACTAGTTGAATACTTATCAAGCCACACTTAAAATGTATAAATGTCACTGCATTAAATATTGTAAGTTATTTATTTTAAGACAGACACTTAAAATAAGTGTGCACTTTTCAAGCAAAACATTTCACAAAAAGGCTTTAAAGGATAAGACAAAAGATAAACTTCAAATGAAGACAAAGTGTTTGCATACTTTCTGGTTTTCAAACTTAGAGGAAGATTTCCATATTTAATGTTTCTGCCAGGACACCTGGGTGAACCTGAGGGCCAAGCTGGATAAAAATACTAGCAACAATTGTATTTATTTAAATGTCACTTTGTATTTAATGCAGTGGCATTAATACATTTTAAGCGTGGCTTAAAGTTCATCTACAAATTAAATTGGAAGTCATTTTACTCACCCAGTGCTGATACAGTGAAAGCCAATAGAGTCCAAAACAACATTGGATCCACTGACTTTTGTTTTATGGACAAATAACAAATTTTCTTCTTTTGTGTTCTGCAGAAAAAAGAAAGTAATACAGACTTGGAATTACATAAGTAATAAGAATTTTTGGATGAAGTCTGCCTTTAAGTGTCCAAATATATTTTAGGATCAGTGTATGGTGGCAAGCATCGTTTCTAGTACTATAGGTCTGTAATCTCTAAATGTTTATGAAGGTACAGTATAGCAGATTATCGTACAGTTATATCATGGAGAGTACTGACGTGATGTATGTTTCTGGTTGTGATGGGTTCTGTAGAGCAGGCCTGCAGACACTCAGGCAGTTTGTCTTCTAGACAAGTTTGCGCAGACACCTCTAATTCGGGTAAAGATGGAAAAAGACCAGCCAATGCATGTTTAGTCTGTTCAGCAGTGATAAGTCCCATAAGCAACAAGTGTGTAAAGAGAAGGACTGTCATCATGCATCTCTTTTACACGGCACTTAGAAAGACACAGAGAGATTTTTTTGTTGCCCTGTCCTGCAAGTCTTTAGTGAAAAGCACTATTAAGACTATAAACAGTGTTGTGGCAAATTCAGCATCCCTTTCATCAGTTTATCTCTGTTATTTTATATTTTATATAAAAAAAGATGTATTTCAGAATTTAGAATTTTATAAAAAAAAAACAGAAAACATAGAAAAATACAATATATATATATATATATATATATATACATATATATATATATATATATATATACATATATATATATATATATACATATATATATATACACATATACATATATATACATATATACATCAAATATATTCAATAATATATTTAATAATAAATATATTTATAGAAAATATAATTACATAAAATAGTTTGAAGTTTTTAATTGTAGAGCTATGTATATGTGTAAACAAAGTAGTGGAACGGGACGTTGATACTTTTTTGACCAGAACAATCGCTGCCTTCATACCCTGTTCACCCTGAGGCGCTGGTCAGATCCATAATGCAGCCCTGATTCTGTCATATAAAGTAATTAAAAGACAAAAAATAAAATAACAGAAAACGAGCAAGAGTGAGAAAGTCTCATTATTCGACACTGCCATTCCTGTTGCCCAACACACAATGCAATAAAACCTAGATGACACACTGGCCATATGGAGAAAGAATGGACCCACCCGAGCACATGGACACACAAGCAGGCCTTGACACATCTCTGCCAGTAAACACGCACACATCCAGCTCTTGCTGGAACAGCACCATGAGACAACGGCAAAGCTCATGAGCAGCACCAACACCAACAGCGGGACACATGCAAACAAACTGTGATAAACAAAAGATTGCAGTTTTACTGTCATCAGCCAGAGATCCTCAACATTATTGGTTCACATGAAGTGTGAAAATGACACAGAAGCGATAAGCGAATGCCCCACATACTAATAAAACACTTATTTTTGTTACTCCCATACACATACTTGCGCACATAAAATGTCAATTTCAAAACGGGGACATGGGCTGAATATGAGAGCCAGCACATCTACAACGTCTCAGCTTGGTGTGGCGATCGGTTATACGTATTTCCCCAGAAAAACTCATTGAGGTTGAGTTTACATGCACACCAACAGGTTCTTCCTTTGACACACTTTCTCTATGTTGTAGTTTTGCAAAAATGGCCTGTGGTTTCAATGTGTGTGAATGTGGGAGCAGTTCAGTTCCCGAACTTGATCTCTGATCAGACAGTCACACCTTAAAAAAAAATCCATATTTCACATTTATTTAAGATGTGGTTTTAGAGGACTGTCAGCCATAGCTGACACATTCTGATTAATAATGCCTCACTAAAAGCAGACCGCTTCCAGGAACATTTTTCAGAGATTCCAAATCAAGGTTAGAGATTTTAGCCTGTAAGAATGGGTTTTACAGATTTGATGGCTGGAATGCTTAACTGCAGTCCTATCACTTTTTCGATCCAATCAGTTTGCTTTTTCATGTTTCGATCATTGCTGAAGCTTTTATCATGGTACACGGTATTATCATAATATTGAAAAAAAAAAAAAAAAAAATATATATATATATTTTTGTCATTCCATAACAGCTTAATAACATTTAAACAAAATGGCACAATGCATTTTATATTTATATAAAGAACAATAGGAAACACTTTACAATAAGGTCTCATTAGTTAACCTTAGCTCATGTTAGCTCAGGTCCATTAAATAATACAGTTACAACTTTTGACTTTCATAACATGTTATTAAATGTTGGAAATAACTGCTTCTGCTTAATGACTGCTTCAGAAAAAAATTGAACTGGCATTATGTTAACTAATGAATTAACTAATGCTGAACAATGGAGCCATAATGTAAAAGTGTGACCGAAAAAAAAAGAATCAAAACATTTTCAAATAATATCAAGGGGATGTTGTAGTCCAGATTAAAATGTAAGTTTTCAAATACATGAAACATTCATTTTCCCCCTCATTTTTTTCATTCACTTGTGCCATTTTCTCTTCTTTTTCAATTTTACTTTTCCTAAATTGTGACTTGATGAATAAAATGAAATGTTTTCAAAACTTTAAGAATCTGATACCCTACTGATGGTTATGATGGGGTTGGGGGTGAACCTTCTTGTTTACTGTTTTCCTAAATATTATACATTTTATATTCTTAATATTCATACAATATTGCAATATCTTGTTTTCTAGTGAGACTAGGTAAGAAATAATTGGGAAATCATTTTATATTGAGTTGTCCCTGGCTGCATGCAAAAACAAACATACAACATGACCAGTTTATATAATAAATTAATATATATATATATATATATATATATATATATATATATATATATATATATAGTACAGACCAAAAGTTTGGAAACATTACTATTTTTAATGTTTTTGAAAGAAGTTTCTTCTGCTCATCAAGCCTGCATTTATTTGATCAAAAATACAGAATTTTTTTTTAATATTGTGATTTTAAATAATTGTTTTTAAATTAATTATACATTAAATTATCATTTATTTCTGTGACGAAAAGCTGAATTTTTAGGATCATTATCACATGATCCTTTAGAAATCATTCTAATATGATGATTCATTATCAAAGTTGGAAACAGTTCTGCTGCTTAATATTTTTTCAGAACGTGATACTTTTTTAGGATACTTTGATGAATAAAAAGTAAAAAAAAAAAAAAAAAAAAGAAGCTATGTTTTTAGAATATAAATATTTTGTAATAACAATATACACTACTGGTCAGTAATTTGGGGTCAGTAATCTTTTTTTCTTTTTTTTTAAAAAATAAAATCAATACTTTTATTCAGCAAGGATGTGTTAAATTGATAAAAAGTGATAGTAAAGAAAATATATTAGAATATATATTATTAGAATTTTTTATTTTATTTTGAATAAATGCAGTTCTTTTTAACCTTTTATTCATCAAATATATTAGACAGCAGAACTGTTTACACCACTTATAATAAATCAGAATATTAGAATGATTTCTAAATGATCATGTGATAGACTGGATGTTACATGTGATACTGAAGGCTGGAGTAATGATGCTGAAAATTCAGCTTTGCATCACAGGAATAAATTATTTTTTTTAAGTATATTCAAATAGACAACTATTATTTTAAGTTGTAATAATATTTCACAATATTACAGTTTTTTCCATATTTTTGATCAAATAAATGCAGGTTTGATGAACAGAAGAAACTTCTTTCAAAAACATTAAAAATAGTAATGTTTCCAAACTTTTGGTCTGCACTGTATATACTGGTCATGTTTGTTTTTGCATGCATATATGTATACATATATATATATATATATATATATATATATATATATATATATATTTTTTTTTTTTTTTACTGAAAACATATCAGAAGGAAATCAGTTGTTTTATTTTTACCTATAAGTGTAAAATCCGGGTCATGCCCCGACCACAAAACCAATGTTCATATCTCCATCTCTGCAAGTTACTGGAACCCCATGAAAATCACAGCCGCAGAAATGCACATGAGCAGTATACAGTGATTCACATCGTATGGTGTGACAGTTTCACACTTCACAGGTTTACTGTAAATGCAATTTGTGTTCTAAAAAAGTAGGAGACTTGGTTATAAAATATGGTCAGTCGTGCAAATATCCAAACAATGTCTTAACATAACTATATTCAGGAATCTAAAAAAGGACCGACAACTGTAATCTGTTACTGTGTGAACAGGCTATATCCACTCTTTTTCTGATCAGCTGGTCAATCACAGCGATTTCATGTATTCCTGGAAAAACATCTTTGTAACAACAAACCAAATTTTAGGGCAAGCCTTCCAATAGGGTCAAAAATGGGATGCATGATACATTGGTATCATATTGGTTATATATAAGTATCATTTAATATATTTAGTTGTACATGCTAAATTCCTGTTTTTACCGTTAGATTACCTTTTCCATCTTTTAACACTCAGTTCAAGTTCATCTTTAAATAAATACACTAATAATGTAAAAACATTGCTCAATGTAATCTTTAACTAAATCTCAAAATGAATATCCATTTTCATATTACATATTATAATTTTGTGATATTTAAATTACATTTCTAGCATTCAAAATGATTGATTTTAATGTTAACCTCATTGTAAAGTATTACCAAAAGTTCATTATTGACCATATCATAAAAATAATAAGTAATCTGTATCTGCCAGAATTTAAATATCGGTGCATCCCTAGTAAAAACTACATTTATTTAACAGGAATTGTCTTCCAGGACCAACAATCCATTTTCATGTTACACAAAAAAACATGTACAGTGTTGCAAAAATCACCTAGATGACAACATGCATGTTTTATTTTAGATTAATCAATAAACACTACCAGCTTTAGATCATACTAGTTGAATAGCTTTCACCTGCTATTTTAAGTATGCTGGTCCACAAGGTACACCAGCATAAAACAGCCTTGACCTGCCTAAACTGTCTTTTAAACAGGCATTAATGACAGAGTATCTGGAGATCTTTCAAAGTTGAATTGCTCCATGTTGGGAGACATCTGTCTGCATGCATCACCCTCTTTGGAGTCTGTGGATAAAGACCCAGAATCCTCCTGCACTGTATAATTGTCAATTTCAGAAGACAAGTATCATCCTTGTAAACACACTTCTGCCACATCGTTCAACAAATGACCAACTAGTCAAGAACACTTAACTTTTAAAAAATATGTGTATTCACGTAACACTTACAGACAGACATACACACTAAACGCTTTCACACAAAAGCCACTCACATAAAAACACACCTTGCATAAATTCATGTAAATGCAATAAATGTGTTCCCCTGCATTATAAACACATCGCTCGGCCTGGAGAGGCTTCAGATGGAGCAGTCGTGTAGTGACATACGAGCGTGTCCTGCGACACAGAGAGACTCCATCCTCCATCAACACACATTAACGTGCTGCCTACGCACACTTCTGCGCCGAGTACGCCATGCTGAAACTAGCCAGGTCCTGCTGGTTTACAATCCGTCAAACTCTGCAGACTGGCCCTGGTTCTCATGTTCTACTTTATAAGAATACACAGCACACACACGCACAGAAACAAACTTTAGGTGTGTGAAGGTGAAGGGCCGAGGCCGAGGCCTCGCTCATTAACAAAAATCTGGAAGTGTTTTAATTTAATAGAGTAAATTCATTCTCATGACCTCAAAGTAAATGAAGAAAACACCCCACTCAATAGCTTGGTGTGTCCTGTGTTGATGTGTTTACCATTTGAAACTTGGCCAAGACATGTCAAAGGGATTGTGACTTGTATGTTGCAAGCAGTATTATAGAGATATACTGTCACATTCGAATAAAGGACAGGAAGCAGTTGCAAGTAAATTATGTTTATTAGAGAAGTATTGCCAGGCTGGGTTGATGGTGGGTGACGCAGGGACCTCGATGGCAGCACAGACTGGTGAGGAGGTGATTGAGAGCGCAGGTGGGTGATGGTGAGGGATCCGTATGATGACTGGTAATTCCAATAGCGACCGAACAGGAACAAGACACAAACGTAGCTGAGCAGATGGAACACAGACAAGAATCACGGAGGACCTCAAACAACGATCTGACAAACAAGAGACGAAAGACAATGCATTAAGTAGGCTGATGGAATGAGCTGCAGCTGCCCACATGAAACAATCAACATGACGTAACATGAGACGAGCAGGAAACGGTGCATTCTTGAACCGTGACAGTACCCCTCCTCCTAAAGACGCCTCCTGGCGTCCCCAGACTCCCTTACCTGTCGATTGTAATCATCGATAAGAGAGTGATCCAGGATGTCTCTAGCAGGCACCCAAATTCTCTCCTCCGGACCGTAACCCTCCCAGTCCACCAAGTACTGAAATCCATGTCCCCTCCGTCTTGAGTCCAGAATACGATTGACTACATAAGTAGGTTCCCCATCTACGAGTCGCGGCGGGGGGGGGTGTGGGGAGGAGGGGGACCGGGGCAGGCGGATTTATCGGAAAATGAAATACAGACTTTATTTTAGATACATGAAAGGCGGGATGAATTCTCCTGTACGCTGGAGGAAGTTTAAGGCGGACTTCCACCGGACTAATGATCTTGGTGACAGTGAACGGGCCAATAAATTTGGGAGCCAGTTTATTAGAGATGGAACGGAGAGGAATGTTCTTGGTAGAAAGCCACACTTTTTGACCCACGACGAATACGAGAGGCCTAGACCGGTGGCGGTCGGCTTTAGCCTTGGTGCGCGCCCCAACTTGGAGTAGAGTCTTGCGGGCTCTAGTCCAAGTACGGTGACACCTCTGGACAAAGGCGTGAACGGAGGGGACCGCTACTTGGATTCCAGACTGGGAAAAATTGGTGGCTGGTATCCTACACTACACTCAAACGGAGATAGGCCCATAGCTGATATTGGTAATGTATTGTGGGCGTACTCCACCATTGACAGTTGTTGGCTCCAGGAGGAAGGATTCTTGGAGACCAAACATCACAACACCCTTTACAAATCTTGGTTGGCCCTCTCGGTTTGACCATTGCTCTGGGGATGAAACCCTGAGGACAGACTTACAGTCGCTCCCAGTAATCTACAAAATTCACGCCAAAATTTGGACACAAATTGGGGTCCTCTGTCGGAGACCACGTCTGTCGGGAGGCCATGTAAACGAAAGACGTGATCTACGACGGTCAACGCGGTCTCCTTGGCTGAGGGTAATTTGGGCAAGGGAATAAAGTGGGCCGCCTTCGAGAACCTGTCCAGCACGGTCAAAACTACCGTGTTGCCCTGGGAGGGCGGTAATAAAATCTAGTGCGATATGGGACCAGGGTCTCGAAGGGACCGGCAGCGGTTGAAGTAACCCATCACGGTGTCGATTGGAAGTCTTACCAGTGGCGCAAACCGAGCAAGCCAAAACAAAACTGTGAATGGTGCGAGCCATAAGTGGCCACCAGAATCATTGCTTGACCAAAAATTTAGTACGGTTAACTCCTGGATGACAAGCCACATTAGAGCAATGCCCCCACTGAATGACGTTGGACCGTAATCCCTCCGGCACAAATAATCGATTCGGTGGGCACCCGGGCGGAGGAGTTACCCCTTCTAAGGCCGTCTTGACCTTCGATTCGACCTCCCATGTGAGTGTGGAGACCACTAATGTCTCAGGTAAAATACACTCGGGGATAGACGGGCATTCGGAACGGTCAAAAATGCGCGACAAAGAATCGGGTTTGATGTTCTTGGAACCCGGGCCGTACGAGAGAGTAAAATCAAAAAGTCCAAAAAAAAAAGTGCCCACTGAGCCTGCCTGGAGTTCAACCTTTTGGAAGTACTAATGTATTCTAAATTCTTGTGGTCGGTCCATACTATAAAAGGAACCCCCGAGCCTTCTAACTAGTGGCGCCATTCCTCCAATGCCATCTTGACTGCCAACAATTCTCAGTTACCAATATCATAATTGCGTTCGGCAGGGGATAATCGATATGAAAAAAACGCGCACGAGTGCATCTTGTCGTCTCAGGGAGAACGTTGGGATAACACCGCACCTACCCCCACCTCCGACGCGTCGACCTCCACCACAAACTGACGTGATGGATCAGGGGTGATTAGGATAGGGGCTGAAAAGAAGCAGCTCTTCAGTTTGGCAAACACAGCCTCGGCTGTGTCTGACCACCTGAACGTAGTTTTGAGGGAGGTCAAGGCGGTCAGAGGTGCGGCTATTTGACTGAAGTTGCGAATAAAAGGCCGGTAGAAGTTGGCGAACCCCAGAAACCTCTGAAGGGCCTTACAGGAATCTGGACTTGGCCACTCTACCACAGCCTTAACCTTCTCAGGATCCATGCATATTCCCGCAGTCGACATGATATACCCAAGAAACGGAACAGACTGTGCATGAAAAGCGCATTTCTCCGCCTTGACAAAAAGCCCATTCTCTAGCAATCTCTGAAGCACTCGTCGAATGTGCTGCACGTGTTCCTGGAGAGAAGAGGAAAAAATCAATATGTCGTCCAGGTAGACATATATGAATTGATCGATCATATCTCGCAGCACGTCGTTGACGAATGCCTGGAATTCATTCCATTCACCCCTCCCTGATACGGACCAAATGATAAGCATTACGTAAGTCCAATTTCGTGAAGATCGACGCTCCCTGCAACCTCTCGAAGGCTGAAGACATCAACGGCAAAGGGTAAGTATTCTTTACTGTGATGTTGTTCAGTCCCCGGTAATCAATACAAGGTCGCAGCGATCCGTCTTTCTTCCCCACAAAAAAGAACCCCGCCCTGCTGGAGATGAGGAAGGGCGGATGAACTTCGAAGCTAGAGAATCAGAAATATATTTCTCCATAGCCTCCTTTTCTGGGACAGAAAGTGAATATAATTTGCCTTTAGGCGGAGACTTACCTGACAGTAAATCTATGGCACAGTCATAGGGACGATGCGGAGGGAGAGAAGCAGCACGAGACTTACTGAACTCTTCCTTCAGGTGGAGGTACTCCGCAGGCACATTAGACAAATCCACCGCTTGCTCCTGAAACACAGACATAGAAACAGACGGACAAGCAGACACTAGACAAGACTCATGACACTTGTTACTCCAGGCCAGGATGGAATGCAATTGCCAGTCTATTTTGGGGTTGTGACGGAGGAGCCTGGGATGACCAAGTACTATGGGTGCAAGGGGAGAGTCAAGGATGTAGAATGAGATGATTTCTGAGTGGTTGCCTGATGTGATGAGGGTAATGTTTTCAGTGATGTGTGAGATGACCGGCAGTCTCTGTCCATTGAGGGCGTGAACCGTGATCTGGTGAGTGAGGGGTCTGAGGGGAATTTGAAGTCTGCGTGCGAGTGCATAGTCCATGAAATTACCTTCAGCCCCAGAGTCCAGAAGTGCTTGACAGTCGTGAAGTCGTGCTGACCATCTTAGCCTTACCGGGAGGAGCGTAGATGATGATGAGGTCTTCTCGGCGGAGATCCCACCCGATAGTAGCCTCATACTTACTACTGGGCTTGGTCTTTTACCGGACAGATGTAGGCATGATGACCGGTCCCCCCGCAGTAGAGGCACAGACCCAGGGACCTCCGCCTCTCCTTCTCCTCCCAGGAAAGCCGAGCTCGCCCTACCTACATGGGCTCGTGATCGTAGGAGGGCTGGCTGCGTCCCCCCCGCTCACTAGAACATCTGTATGGGCTCTCGGTGTGGGATTGGGTAGGTTACGTCGTTCTACTCATGTTAGTCGTGCATCTACCCTCAGTGCCAGCTCAATGAGCCCATTGAGTGAAGTCGGAAGGTCCAGGGCGTAGATCTCCCTCTGGACGCGGTCAGCCAGCCCATGCAGGAACATGTCCCACTGCGCCTCCTCATTCCATTGACACTCCACCGCCAGGGTGCGGAACTCGATAGAAAAGTCTGAAACTGATTTCTCTCCTTGACGTAATTCGTCTAGCTTCCTAGCTGCCTCTCTCCCAGCGACGGCTCGATCAAAGACCCGCTTCATCTCAGCGGAGAGTGTCTGGAACTAGGCGCAGCATGGATCTTGATTCTCCCACACCGCCGTTCCCCATAATGCCGCCCTCCCAGTGAGCAGTGTCAACACTAACGCCACCTTGGCTTGTTCGTTGGAGAAGGTCCTGGGTTGAAGAGAGAAGTGCATATCGCATCGTGTTAGGAAAGCTCTACAGAAATTCGGCTCACCCGAGTAGGTTTCCGGAATAGGAAGGCGTGGTTCCGGCTGGGTGGGGGTCTCCGATGGTGTGGGAGGAACGGGCGGTGTGAGCGGCACAGTGGGGGCTCGCAGAAGCTGTAATTGCTGGGTGAGCTCAGACACCTGCGCCACCAAAACCTGAACAGCGCGACCAGTGTCGTTAAGATTCCGTTCCTGGGAGTACATCCTTCGAGCACTGGCGCTGAGGAACTCTTCCAACGCCGATGATGGGTTACTCGCTGCTTCCATGGGTGGTCAGATCGTTCAGTCACGTTCGAATAAAGGACAGGAAGCAGTTGCAAGTAAATTATGTTTATTAGAGAAGTATTGCCAGGCGGGGGTTGATGGTGGGTGACGCAGGGACCTCGATGGCAGCACAGACTGGTGAGGAGGTGATTGAGTGCGCAGGTGGGAGATGGTGAGGGATCCGTATGATGACTGGTAATTCCAATAGCGACCGAACAGGAACAAGACACAAACATAGCTGAGCATATGGAACACAGACAAGAATCACGGAGGATCTCAAACAACGATCTGACAAACAAGAGACGATAGACAGGGCATTAAGTAAGCTGGTGGAATGAGCTGCAGCTGCCGCTGATCAGATGATATACTTGTATATACTCAGATGATATACCGTGACATATACTTGTTCTAGAGATCATTTGAATGTAGAGTTGTTGTTGATGACTTTAGGTTGCATTAATGGTTTTTGAAGATCTACATTCTACCACTGAAGTGAACAGAACACTGTGGTTAATAACAGCACCACTACTGAATCTACTGTGAGAAATGTACAAGATGAACAGTGAAGTCTAGACTCCGGTTCTTTTTAATGAATCTGTAACATACAGTGGGGCGTATGTAATACAATTCCTTGACAAATTATTCTGATCTGTCTTAAATAATGACTGGTACCTTATAAAAATACATATTTTTTATATTAAACATTTTTAATTTATATATATATACTATATATGGACTATAAGTGTTGCACATCATTTGTAAAATAAAAAAATAGCACTATTTCTAAAAACCTCCTTCAAAGCTAATAACATTATCATGAGTTGAAACATTGTATGGGATATATCACCCAAAGGTAAAAATTATTTCAGAATTTACTCATCCTAACCTATATGAATTTTTGTTTTTATTTTTTTGGGGCAGAACAAAAGATATTTTGAAGAATGTTGGCAACCAAACAGTTCTGGTGACCATTTCTTGGAATATTCTCGAAATATGTATTAAAATATCTTCAAAATATCACAGAAGTAGTAAATTAATTTAGGATTGGAAGGATATGAGGTGAGTACAGACAGAACAGGGTGGGATGATAACAGAATTTCATTTTTTGGATGAGCTATCCCATTAAGGAATCAGATTTGTTAAGATGAATTAGAATCAGAACTGGAATTGTTCAATTACTTACGATTCCCATTTCTAATAAAAGTCAAGAAAAACACTGTAAAACTGCAAAAGACTGAACAATTCAATAGTCAGTATTTGGGAGTACATTACAGTGCATGCATAATAATTATGCACACAATGTAGCAAACAAAAGGCTTCAAAGATAACTCACATGGACCAAAAGCCACTTTGCCCAAGGAGATGTTTTGGGGTTTATTGTGGAACTCACTTTGTCCTGAACCTGAACCATCAAGAATAGACAATAGAAAAATCCATACATAGTCATGTGGAGATTTTAAACAGAGTGGCATCTTGAGAGCAAGCACACAATAATAAGGAGGTAGAACAGGACTGAGAAAAAGGGAGTGGAAGATCAGAAGAATGAGGAGGCTTTTCACTGAATATTGTGGGTGGAAAATCCCTTTCTGTTCTCAGACTTGGGCTGAAGAGTGCCGTGGGACGCTCTGTCCTGCTGGAAGGGTGAAAGACAGAGAAAGAGAGGTTGCAGCCATGTCTGAAACTCACACCCTCTCTGCGGACGTATCATTATGAGTGTTTGGGCAGTCTGAAAGCGTGTGGCCATGCATGTGGAGCTCAGCGTCTGAAAGCCATTGCTTACTGCGAAGAAGTGCAGAGGGGGGCGGCGGTGGGAGTGCAGGTGGCTTATTCCTGAGCACTGCCAAGAAAACAGAATACCCTGGGGTAGGAGAAAATAATGAGAAAGGGAGGATGGGATGAAGGTTGATTTAGGCAGTGTCGTTTTTTTTTCGGTATTGATTTGGAAGGGGCTTTGGGTTACATTGCAGCATGCTTTGCCTTCTACTTGAACCGGGGTGTGACTTGTAGTGAAGCCCAAATGACTTAATTCATTCTTCTAATCCTCTACACGATGCACTTTCAGACCTCAGAGGCACAGGGCTGTGCCCGTTCCCTAAGCTAGAGAAGATCCGAGCCAAGATCCAATCGTTTTTGATAACAACACATGCCCTTCTTCTCGATCGCACAAACATCTTCCCAAGTTCACCCTCCCAGCTTAGGCCACATTCTGTGAGCTGTTCAAAGAAGTTTTTCTCACTAACACAATCTGCACCAAGAGAGAGCAGGGCTGCATTTATCAAACCCTGACACATCCAAATGCCTCTATTTGCATTAGTGTGAGTTGGCCGATAAGCAACAGAGAGAAAATATTTGTAAATACTTGCCCCATGGGATTTTGACTGGACAAATGAAAGATAACATAAAATGAGCTGCAAAAAAATTATTTTCTTTCTCAGTATTTTCTTGTTTTCCATTACATATAAGCTTGTTTCCATCACAGGATAAAAAAGGTAATTGCAACCTTTTTAGGAAAAAGTCAGAATTGAAAGATATAAATTTGGAATTCTGTGAGATTTAACTTGTGAGATTAGTTTATATATAAAGCGGCAACAATGTGTTTTATTTTTTGTGTTATTCACACCGAGATATCCACAAAATCCCAGAAAAAGTTCACCAGGTGACAAAAAATGCATCATCAGGTGGACTTTTGACACATCCAGGTTTTGGATGAAAACTACAGATCGTACTTCCACATCTTTGTATGCCCACCCCTTTAAGCATTGTCACTTATTTTAACACATTTTTCACAAAACAAGACTTAATATATTAAGTAATTTTCCTTCACAAGTAAATAGATTATGATTTAAGAGTTTTTAGATATTTGTAATGGAAAACAAGAAAAAAATTCTAAGTTAGAATATATATATATATATATATATATATATATATATGTATATATATGTATATATATGTATATATATATATATATATATATATATATATATATATGTATATGTATATATATATATATATATATATATTGCATTGTGTGACAGAGATATGTCTGAGCCATTAATCCCAAAATCCCAAAATCCTGTAGTCCAACAGTCAGATTAAACTGGCCGCACCTAATAGCTGAAGCCTTTTGGAAGACCCCATATTTCAATTGCCGTTTAGATGACCTCAGCTCAACAAGGAGGATGTCAGCCTACACCTGAACTCAAATGACACACGCAGATGCACAGGGAGCCTTTAAACTTGGCCCTGCATAGTAGGAAGGAATCTAGAGGAGCACAAAGAGGAGGAGGAGCAGAGAGGAGGAGGGAAGGGGTGGGGTAATCTTTCCTATGGGTGCTGTGCGATTCAGCCTGTATGACAGCCGAAAATGTGGAACACATTAACGGAAGTGACAGAGTCGGGACATAGATAAAAACAAACACATAAATCCCCATAGACTGACAAACAGACACTCCGCCAGACAAACAGGCACCCCTGTGCCCTATCTCCAATGTTTCTCTCTCTCTTTGCTATGTTCTGAATCCTAGTAAAAGGCCTACACAGGCAGATTTTTAAGGCGTTGTAGATGTGTAGCGGATGTTTCAAAAGCCATGCTACTTTATTATACTATATTTTGGTCAAATTTTAATGTACTGTAGCCATAGACTGTATAAAAACATGGACGTAATGTCCGTGATGTCACCCATAGGTTTCCGAAGAGCGTTTTTGAAGCCAAAAGTGGGCGGAGTCAGCTGTCACCATCTTGGCAGTGTGTCATTCCCAGCTAATCGAAAATGGTCAAAAAGGCGGGAGCTGGTTGCTGAAACCACGCCCACCGAGCTCGACTCCGGCAACCACAGCGCCAACCCACCTGTCACTCAAGTGGCCACGCCCTTAATTATGCAAAACTTTAAGGCTTAATATAATTTAAACGGATGAGTCATAAAATAAATTGCCTCACCTCACAGTTGTCATGAAAGGCAAAATGAGCTACTATATGTATACCAAAATTGTTTTTTTGAACCAGGCTGTAAACATGTTTTTTTTTTTTTGATGTAAAATTGGGTATTTTAACATGGGGAGTCTATGGGGATTGACTCCCTTTTGCAGCCAGCCTCTAGCGGCCAGTTGACGAATTACAGTTTAAATAACTTCCGTATGGGCTTCACGACTGTAGCATAGCAATGCTATATTCTTCTTAACTTTCAAATATTAAAAAATAAAAATACAAATATTAAGCAGCACAACTGTTTTTAACATTGATAATAATAATAATAAAACATCAGCACAAGCACAAAATCAGCATATTAGAATGATTCCATTACAGGAATAAATTACATTTAAAAATGATTTACAGTAATTTTGTTTAAATAAATTCAGCCTTGGTGAGCATATGATGGTATCATTAATTGGTTTCATCAATTGATTTCATCATGTGTGTGTGTGTATTGAGTATTTAAAAATAATTTAAAACAAAATAAGCAGAGAAAAGGCAAGTGCGCTTTTCATAAAATTCGTTGGGTCCTGCACATGCAAAATGTTCAAAATCAAGGGTCCATTTCAGTTATGATGCTAACATAGAAGACAGTTCCCTTTATAGGCAGCTCACATCTCATATCCCTGCCTAACAGTGATGCGCGGGTCAATGTATTAATAACCCGCACCCGACCGACGTTTTCAACTAACACGCCCACAACTCGGACCGCAAAAAAAGGAAAAGAAAATATTGTACCCGACCCGCTTCCTGACCCCCATTTTTTAAAAGTAGTAAATGCTCATCATAGCGTCATTGGGCCATAGACGTAGGAACTAGGCAAAAAAAGAAAAAAGAAAATATCCTTAATATATTCTAATTTTGTCAATTATTATAAAAAAAAATAGTCGTTAAGCTCATAATTTGTTCTGAAATAGTCTAGTCTGGCTATGTCTATATTGATGTTTCTGTTCAGCAGACAGTGAGGTTAGGGTTTGTTCCGATCAGAGCTCGTGAGTGGAGAGCGCATTTCTCCATATATTACGCTCTGCTCACTCATTCCGTGGGGTCTCGCTCAACCCAGAATGGCCTGCTGGTTCGAAAATATGCAAGGAGACATTTAATTGTTAAGTAATAAACTGGTGTTTTCTGTGTCGCTGCAAAGATGAAGTTGCCACGCCAGAGAGAAATGCACATTTCATATGGATTACATCATCAGAGAGTAGCCTATTTATTTTGGTTTTAATATTTTCGTTTAAAAGTAGACATTTCAAGCTTTCTGTCATATATAGCCTATATTTCTCAAATCTGTGATGCACAAGCTGAGTTTCGGCGTCCTCCAGTTCACATGCAATGCAAGTGATCGTGCCAGTGCCTCATTACTTTGTCTGATATATATTTGCTTCTTATTTATAAAATACGGGCAATTGATTGATAAAACATTGATCAAAATTAAGATACAATTTATACAAAATGAAAATCTTTTAAAAAGAGTTTTCTATAAAACAAAACTTAATGAAGTCGTCAAAATCATGTTTTACCAAAAACAGCGTCTTCACCTTTTCTCTTGCCGCCTCCATCTCTACCTGCAGACTGAGCTCGTGCGTCATCTTCGCGGCAGTTATTCAGCCACTAAAGTGTAGGCCTATGTATTTCAAAATTGTGTCTAGTACTATATTAATTACAAAGGTTTGATTGGCATCTTTATTTCAAACGACCCGACCGACCGCGACCCGAACATCTTTAAAAATATTTTTGGATGACTCGTAACCGTGGGCAACTGCGGGTGACCGCAGGCACCCGCTCATTTTGGATCAACCCGCGCATCACTGCTGCCTAACACTCTCTTCTTCACTCATTCATTTATCTTTCCCAGTTGCTTTTATGACCACAGCTGGGTTTATCAGTCTGTGAGATCTTCCCTCTGTTGTCATCTCTTGTCTCTGTGGTGAGATCTTTCGTTCTTTCTCACCCTCTTGGTGGGGGCCTTTGGCCTTGCTCTTGGTCAGGGGCCCAAAGAGACGCAGAGAAAGTATTTGCCCCATCACAAGGCCCCTGCCTCTCTCCTCCTCTTGCTGCGTCTTGGCCACGCTATAAAGTTTAGCGAGCGCTTGGTGTGGGTGTTGTGTCTCATGGTGAATTATGGGTACTGAAGCCAGGGGACACCAGAAAGAGTTAGATGGGTGTGCAGCTGGAAGCAGGATGAAAGAGAAGGAGAGAGTGATGGGAGAAGAAAGAGAGGGCAATATAAACGTTCGTAATGCCAAGTGCTGATGTGTTTGTTTTCCATCACTGTTGTTTTCTGGGCAATGAGGAGGGAAAAAATAATATTAAAAAAACAAATAACGAATGTGATTTATGACATACGGTACATTCATGAGCAAAAGAAGAGCAATAACTTCATTATGAAAATGGGTTTAATTATCTCATAACAACCCACTTGGAGGATGGCTATTTTGATTGACTATTTATCATAAAGGATAATGCAGACTTCTGGGCTGTTGGTTAATATACTGCACTTTTTATTATTCACATTTGTTTTTGAGCTGAAAAACATATAATGTCTATTGGTCATATTTAACACTGTTTGAGGAAGTGAGTACAGTATGTGGGTGAGAATGTAAATACGTAAAAAAAAAAAAATTAAACCAGTTTAGATAGATAGAGATAGATAATACAATACATATCTTTACCTCTACACTCTTCATTGATACAGTGGGTAATTCATGATGAATTATAATCTAAAATATAAATGTATATATTTTATAATGTATAGATGTAATTCAAATTATTAAATGATCAAAAAAGAATTAGGACAAAATAAGAACATGCAAAAATATTAACATGGACAAATTAAAGTCCATGGTAGCAGACAGATTTAAAGTGGTCAGTATCAGACTCACAAAGAACACCTGTTTTACATCTTATAAAACCTTACCATGTCTAATAATACTCATATTATACGATTTAGTATAAATGTCATAAATATTATAAAAGTACACATATTTACATTTTCCATATCAAATCCACTACTACTACTTTAGTTTCTACTACTACTACAAAAAAGTCAATATAAAGACCAATACATTGAAAAAGGTTTGTTCTTTTAAATTTTTTTTTTGTATCAACTTGCATCTCATTCAAAATAAAAAAAATTGTGTCTTCACGCTATATTTTCAATAAGCAATTGTACTGTGGCTGGCCTATGAAAGTGCAAAATGTCTTTATAAGGTAAAAATACCAGTCCTTTGTGCATATGCATCACATGGTTTGATTCACTGTCACAGTCCTACATTAAATTGTTATGCTTGATGCAGTCAGACGCAGCAGAGTGTCAGGCATTTTCACTGCACTGTGTCAGTTTAAAAAAACAGCAGAGCTTAGTGGGAGTGACGGAGATGGAAAGAGGAGGGAAGAGATGACCAGAGACAGGGGAAGAGAAGTGAGATACGGACAGGGCCTCAACCAGACACATACAAACTCACCCTAGGCCTGACCTGCAGCTCATCTTATGAATGGAAGGAAACCGTTTCCTAAAAAAGAAGCTTTTGAAAGCATGAGTAACACCAATAATACAATCACTCCTCCTTCTAGACCTACTACAAGAGGAAGGGATGAGGTAACAAATGAAAGAAAAGGAACAAGAGAAAGAAAAGAGAGAGAACAACAGAGGTTTATTTTATTAGCCCTTAATAAATATCTGACAGATTTCCTCAGGAAATATTGTAGATCACATGTAAAATAGTTTAAGACTGATGTCAACTACAGCAACATATGAAATCTATTACTGTGAAGCCACAGCAGGCACAGAGTGAGAGAGAAAGAGCTGTGCTAAATGTCATGGCGAAAAAAAAAAAATCTCATTGCCTTTCCAAATTCTTCGAGAGGTAAAAAAGTCAGCCAAGACACAAAATCAGGGGGAAAAAAATGAGAAGGGAAAAAAGAACAGAAATGTACACACACATACATACACACACACACACACAAATGCTGAGCTCCACATCCTGTTGGGGTTGAGGCCAATGCTTTGGAGAGTGCCCAGACTCTGCTGCCAGCTCTGGGGAAGGATGGAAGATGGAGAGCCGACTGGGACTGGGGGAGCGGGGGGTTAAAGTGCCCGGAGAACAATACCAGCTGCAGGGAGGCAGGGGGAGGACGTAAACCCTCCTCCTCATCCTGAAGAACCAGAAACTTGACAAAGCAATCTGCCTCCTTATTACAAGTTTATCCTCGTGGCATCCTCCTCACATCTGGGCCAGAGGGCAGCATGGCATACTATTTAGCTAACAGCCTAGTCTATCTGGACCAAAATAATCTGATCTACCAGCACAATCTTTTTGGTGAAACTGGTTCACCAAGTACTATAATTTTTGCTGGTTAAACTAGTAAAAAAATGGTGTGGCACCATCTCACCAGATGTTGGCCAGACCAGTCTTAGCCAGACCAGTCATATCTATCTAATGTAAAATGTGTAAAAACTCTCAGACAACCCTAGCGAACCATACCAAACAACAAACTGATCTGTGATTGCTTGACATGTGATTCAGATGGCTACTTCTGTATAAGTGTCCATTTCTTATTGAGAATAATCCGAAGAACTGTAAAATAAGAACTTTTTGCCCTCTACTAAAGGTCTGGCTATGTTATGCACAGAGATTTTTGAGTTTATTGCACATTTCCTTTTCATTACAATCAGCATCCCGAAAGCCAATAAAATGTAATAATCCAAACGGTTTAGATTTAATCTGGTTAATGAACAGCACGGTTCTCGAATAAAGCAAATGTTTAGGCAGATTTAAGTGGTCAAAAAGTCAAAAGCAGGTTAACCCACACTGACGCGCACACACAAAGTCTTGGTTCCTTGTTTTGCATGGCAAGAGGAACTAACTCTGCCCTACTGGTGCCAGTATGTCTCAGTGTGGCACACGGTCTCTGCTCAAAGTGAAATCACAGGCCAGTACCCACAAACCAACCAGCCCTGAACTAATAACCATTGAACAACACACACACATACTCAACATCGAACAACCACACATAAAAAGAAGGAGGTAGCACCATGGAAAATGAGAAGTAGTGAGGTTTCTGCTTTTTCTGCAGTATTTCCTTCTTATTGTCATCACCTCAGAAGAGGGCACGTTGAGTTCAGCTGGGGCACTGTAGGGTAGTGGGCGGAGAACTACAGATATGAGCCAGCCACAAACACCACAGCAGAGGTGATGGTTTCACTAAACGTTCTGAGTGTCAGCAAGTCGGCCTTGCAACTGATAAGCCTGAATGTGCGTGCAAAGTATGTATTTGTTTGTGTGCATGCCATAATAAATGGTGCAAGAGTATGCAGTTTATGTGAGATCTATATAGTTGCAGTGCAGAAGGGTATAAAACATTTTGTGGGTCCCAATTAAAAGGGGACTGACCCAGCACAAGAGACTGACAGGGAGAATGGTGCCAGAGCCTAAACAGGCCCTTATATGGAGTCCTTGGGTTGTTTTGTCTCCTTCTTCAATCCCTTGTGCTAGTAACCATTGCACATTTTGAGGGAAAAGATGATCTTTCCAAGACCTCCTATTTACATATTTGCAAGACTATTTTCTGGCAAGCTTGTGGTCAGTATAGCCACTAGACAGGGTCATAAGCATTCTTTATTCAAATCTACCAAATTGCTTCACCTTCCGTGACCAAATTCTACCCTCAGTGGGAGAAACCAATGAAATTTAGTATGTCAAAACAATTAAAGATGTGCAAAACTAGCCTACATATTTCATAGTAAGCCTGAATAACTAATATCTAAAAGCCCTGCAAAATTAGGCAGTTTGTGCTCTTGCATTTAAAGAAAAAAAGAAAAAAAGAAAAAAAAAAGATTTAGGCGTGCAAGACTTTGTCACTGAGAAAACACCCTGAAGGGTACAACTTAATACCCTATCTACCTCTATAAGGGGCATAAAAATACTTGTCATAGAAGTGATAGCACCATTAATAGTACTACTATTAGCCTTTTAGGGGTGAATAAGTTACAAACAGGGTCGTCCTTAGGGGGGTGCAACTGGTGCGGTCAAAATGGGCCCTGCAGCAAATGGACCGAAGGGGACACACCCCTCTCCGGAACGTGAACACGAATGGACCGAGGGGAAGACCCCCCCCCCCCCCCCCCAAACCCTTGGCTCCACATCAGCTAAGGGCGGCCCTGGTTACAAAGACAATCTTTAAGGGTAGTGCCCCAGTGACAAGCTGTTGTACCTCTTAAATTAACATTTGCACATTATTTCTGAGAGTCTAGATGCTATGGGATGGAACAGACTAAAGAGGAGTTTTTAAAATTGCAAAACTTAAAGTTCCAACACTCATTAAACATACTTTAAAAACTCTGCAGGATTGGCCACACCTGGTATAAAAATATCGAAACTACTAAAAATAAATATCTAAATCCATTCCCACACATGACTGTTGATCACCGCCTTTCTTTGAATAAGCCCAAACACGATAAACAGTCATGTGGATTTTGTGGGTTGTGCTGTGAGTGTTTCAGGAATGATCTCTTACTGACTTTAACCAAATCGCAATGCATGGGAAAGAGTTGTTCCTCACCCCATTTATCTCTGGGCAAGGGCCTAAGGTAGAGCCCTGAGGAACCCCGGTGAGCCCTGCAGCCCAGCCTCCCTTCATCCCCTCAAATTCCATGAGCACAGCGCCATGTTGCTCTTGGCAGAACCCTGCAGGCTGTCCCTCCGTGCCTGAAAACCAGCACTCCCCCCACCATCCCCTCGGCCAAGGTGCACATTTCTCACATTTTCTATGTGCTCTCAGCGAACAGCACACTGGGAGTGCATTAGCCAGCTTTGCACTGATAAACCGCGGGTTGGGACAGTTATGTCCATTTCTACTTGTATCCTTCCCCTCCATGGTGGTTTACAAACCTTTCGCACTGGCTGACACATGGCCACAACTGACAGGTGTGACTCTTGATGTCTTAATCAGGGAGTGATCAGAGAGCTGTAGCAGAAGGAGAGGAAATAGTAAAGTTGTCTCAAAGCCAACTTGCTGCTCATGGTCCGGTAAAGATACTAAAGATACAAGTTCACACAAAAACCTACTGACACACAACAGCAACATTCTTCAAACAACAATATAAGTCACTATGTCAAAGTTTATGTGAAGTAAAAAAGAAAAAAGTGTGTTTGTATTACATCTGTTTGTGTGGTCATTAAACGGGACTCAGGGTGACCAGAAATCAGACCTCCATTTGTTTCCAACAAGAGAGAATTGATGTTTAACCCTGATCCCACACACTGGGATCTTTGGCAGGAGCAGAAGATTTATATTTATTAAATCTTAATTTAAACTTTATTCCCTCATTGAGTTTTGGGTTTGGGCATTTATACATAAATGAAAGCAAATAAAAAAAAGGATGATGAGAGACAGAGAAAATGAGGAGAGGAGAGAAAAAAAAACAGAGAAAAGAGAAAAAGCACGGTTTGTCTCCTGGGTGCCCTTCTTGCTTGCCATCCCATTTCCTATGCATCTGGTCTGTGTTTGTGTGCAAGAGAAAAGGGGGAGAGAGGGAGTTAGTGCCGTCTGGGGCCGATTAATAACCAGTGATTTATAGGAACTTTTATAGAATAATACAATAAAAATGTGTGTGTACTTGGTGTGTGTGTGTGTGTGTGTGTGTGTGTGAGAGAGAGTTCAACCGTGCATGTGCGACTGTGTGTATGTTTGTGTGTGTGTGCATGAGCAAGAGGCAGCAAGCACACAATGGTTTTCTAATTCTGGGGAATCAAAAACAAATTATCAAGAAAAAAAACAGATCCAGCTCAGGGTAAATTGGGCACAGATGGACAAAGAGAGGCAGGAAATCAAGAGAGGGAGAGAGAATGCAAGACTTAGTGAGAGAAAGAGAAAGACGTGAATAAAAGGAGGACAGTGGGGTACCACAGAACAGGGACGTAACAGAGAGAATAAAGAGGAGGTGGAACAGGGTGAGAAGGAGGTGAGAGAGAGGACAAGGGCACAGAGGGGAGAAGAGGAGGAAGAGAGAGAGGGATTGTGGGAGGAGAGCGATCAGGGTTCCCATGCCCTGTGAAGAGGAAATGGGCTTCGGAGGGGACAGACTGCATGTGATATTGAAGAAGGGTGTAAGAGTGAATTGATGAATTCAAGCCGTGTGATTTAAGGCATCAATAATTTCTGCTGCACAAAACGTGGGATAAAGTACAAACAGAAATTAATTCTTATGCTTAGAGGTTGTGAAATGTTCAGTGACGGGAACTTCAAATAACTTTTACATTCGTTTTATTAGACTTAATGTAGCATGATTTGAGCACTTGTCCTTTCCTCATCCACATGTGTGCTTTTCATTTAAATCCATCTCTCAGTACATTTGACACTCAGGGTCTGTTAGAATCAGTTAAACATGAGCAGTGTTCACGAGCAGTGGATTTGGTTAAGGGAAAACACGGACAACCAATTAGACCGGCTGAGTTATGAGAGGTTCAGGGCTCTGGATTCTGGGAAAGAGAGGCAGGTACAGCTGCAACATGAGAGGAAGTGCTGCTTGTGTCCTGTCAAGCGGGAGGTTAACTCTAGCCCAGAGAAGCCCACAGAGGGCTTGTGATAAGCAAATAGTAATATGAATGACTTCCTGTGATGAGGTCTGGACTGTGGCATCTGTCAGAGAGGATCTGCCGCCTTTGTATGTGGAGTGCAGACCACCGCAGCCCACTCTGCATACATTCACACGCACACTCACGGCCCTACCCAGAAACTCCCTGGTGACACTGATCTGAATAACATGCATTAGATCTCACAGAGCTGGCCCCTGGGCACTGCCACCCACATAAACAGTCCTGCTGTCTCCCAGCATGCTTCACTCCCACAGTCAGGAGGAGGGGAGGGGGGCGTTGATATTGGCAGCAGCTCTGTGATGGCCCCACACTGGAAACTTCATCAGTGAATCATGCTCAGCTCCACTGTGCACAAAGAGAAAGGATAGCAATGAACTTCCTCCCTATCTCTCTTTCACAAACACAACACACACACACACACACACACACACACACACACACACACACACACACACACACACACACAATCTGGTGTCTTAAAGGGGAAAAAATACCACTGCTTACTCACTCTTGTACTCTCTCAAGTTCTCTCTTTCTCACACTCTGATATTCTCAACTGTTAGAAGAGACTCAGTGAAAGCTGAATGCTGACACAATGAAAACGATCACGTCTGAAGATGGGAACCAACACAGCATGCGTGAATGAAAAAAAAAAGATGAAAAAAAAACACTTCTAAATGTCACTTGCTTGTATGAAAGTTAAAGGTATTGTTTATCCAAAAATGAAAATTCTATCACTATTTATGCACCCTTGTGTTATTTCAAACCTGTCACTATTTTCAATGTAACGAGAAAAAAAACCTAAAAGAACCATTAAAGTATTTACATTCCCAGTCTTCTAAAGTGGTTTGTGAAATAAGCAGAAAGTTAGGAGTTTGAGGCAAAAGTCATAGTTATTGGAAATATGTTTTCCCTAAACTAAAAAGTTACCAAAAGTTGTAATAATAGATTGATTGAAATTTCATTTTATTCTGACTTTAAGTCAAATGAACCAACTATACGAAGCTTTTGCGTCCTTTTTGCTCATAAATTTTTTTTTAAAAATGAACAGAACAAACTACCATAATTTCTCTATTCTGTTGCTCAGAACGGGCAAGTAAACAAAGACATGATTAAAAATTTTTATTTCTTCAAGACAATCAGAAATACCACAAATATGATTAAAATAGTGGCAATATTTCAGCAAAAAGCTTGGAGATCAGAATATTGCACAGGGCACAACAGCAAAAACATGCTTCCTGCCACTCTATAAATACAAATGTGAGCCGAGAATGCAGTTTTCTCACGGTTGTATTCTGAGCTGAGTGTTTACAGAACAAGCTAGGTTGCAAACATGTGTGTATATGTGAGAGTGGCTCAATGCAGGTAGTTGGGTGCTGTGTGGTACGTGTTTAAAGACGGCCGTGTACGTGCCGACCTGCCTGTGTTGGAGTGTGTGAGTCTGCTGGTGCGGTTGGCCCAATAAGTACGTGACCGCAGAACATCATAAGACTTTGAGAGAGAGAGAGAGATAGAAAGACAGAATGATAAAAAGAAAAGAGAAATAGTGAAAACAGCAGCACAGGATCCGGCGTGTGGCGCACAATTGAGCGTGGGTACAACATGCATCCCATAAACCCACACACAGGTTTCACTTCCCCCTGAAGAGGCAGCAAGTTCACACTTTATACACCAGGTGAAAAGTTCACACGGAGGTCAGAGCCCAGCCGTGCGCAAACACGAAAGACTAGATTGCGTCACACTCAGAAAGAAACCTTATTTGACGCATAATAATTGCACATGTAGACAATTTAATTTCTGTGTTTCCTTAAATGAATTGGATTGACTGGAACTGAATTGAATTAAGGGGCCTGCTGAAACAAGGGAAAAGAGACTTCAAGCGTAAATGACTGGGAACAGAAGTCATCGATTAAAACAGTGATAAGACATGGCATTATTTTTTGTATTAAATGTGTCTGTGCGGCATTTAAAGAGAACTTTGAAATAAAATTAAAAAATAGGAATGAAAAATCAAACAACCTCTTTGGTGGGCCAGAGAGGAAAATGTTCATATCAAGAATCTACCATTTAAATGTTATTACTGTGTGTGTGTGTCGGAGCGGCGCTCAGAGCAAGAGCAGCAGAAGGCAGCTGGGTTTGAGGGTGAGGGGGGTTGAATCTTTCTCATGGCCTCTCGGCCCGCGCTGGCCTTAAATTCAGTTCTATTGGTCGGAGGAGCTCAGGGACACAGTAACCACCACACACCCGAGACAGCAGCCACACAGGCATTCAGACACGCTGGAGGATATGAAGTTAGAGAGAGAGAGAGAGAGAGAGAGAGAGAGAGAGAGAGAGAGAGAGAGAGAGAGACGTTGATTGTCAATGTACAGTGTTAAATGAAAGTGTCAGTAACTCATGCACCAGTCAGCCAGTAGAGCGCTGAAGCATGGAGGTCCACTGCAGAGACAGACTCAGTGCCAGGCTGTTCTGCTAGTAAGAGTCTGCTCTCTGCTGGTGGAGATCAACACTGACAAGGCGATATTCTGAGCTCATTCAAGCAGCTTCTAAAATTTTTGAATCTTATATGACTTGATGTTAGCATTACAACAAAAAGGTAAATATTATATAGCCGTAATGACTTCAGCATGAATTTGAAAGGCTGTGGTTCTGCATAGTAATACACAAGGCCGATTTATCACCCGATACTTGGTCTTCCTGAAACTATATTGCACTGGTTGATTATGGTGCCAGCTTGACCTAACAGAAGTGGCAGCTTCAAAATCTACCAGCAGGATTCTAAATATTTTCTGTTTTAAAAAAATATCTTTTAATTTCAGATATTAATTCATAAAATTGTGTACATTTAATTCGTCATCACTCAAAGTACACTTATGCTTAATTTCACATTGAGTAATCAGGGCAATTTTATAATGTACAGTGCCATGCTTTTTTTCTGGCTTTATTTACAAGATAGTATAGAGTAAATAGGAAAGTAGGTATGCCTATCCTCATAGGATGGTAAACACTTTCTATTTTTAAAAACAATGTTAAATAATCAATTAAATTATTCTATTCATAATTTAATATATAAAGTAATACATTTTGTATACATTTATTTTGTTATCACTAATTATAATTATCCTGTATAGTTAACAATGAGTCAGTATCACAAAATGAGCCCTGTAACAGTATTGTATCACAATGAAGGAGTTTGTTTTGTGCAAATTACTGTCTAAACATACATTATAAAGCAATAAACTGAGATAGATTTTTGATTTGAGTTTATTATCTGAGAAGAAAGTGAAAGAAAATGTGACAAAAAAGTGCATAAAATAATTGCCAAAGCCAACAGTGAAACAGAATGGTCAATAGAGAATACAAAATATTTGACCAAAGAATAGCTGATCAATCAGAATCAAATGCATGCTTAGTAAATATCTCAGCATTATATCAGATTATGGCCATCCTACCCTCTAAATATTGGCATTAAACCTTTGAAAAACCACCCCAAATTTTTTTTTTCAATCAAAAACCTAATAGCAAAAAAAAATAAAATAAAAAAATAAAAAAAACAAAACAAAGAAAAAAGATTTAAGAAAAAGGTTAGGCTAATGTCCACTCTAACACCTATTTTCCTATCTACTCTATACTGTTCTAAAAAATAAAGCCAGAAGAACATACATATAAAAAGGTAAAGCACCATTAAAATAAAAGTATGGTACGTTCTAAAATTCGCTCCAATTACTCAATGTGAAATGAGGCATAAGTGTGCTTCTCAGTAGTATATCTTGAGTCTGATGGAAGGAAGCGGAGTCTCTGGGTGCTGTTTGAGCTCTGTTTAATGATCAGACCACTCTCATGCTCCTCATCAGTGTCAGGCTTTCTGTATATAAACCATGGAGAAGCAGTGGGCACTGAACCTTTGCCAAAAGCAGTGAAGTTTTACAAGACAGTAGTCAGGTGTGCCGGCGATCCAGAAATGACTAATAGCTGCCCCAGTGAATGTGGTCCTCAAAGATAAATACAGGTTTTTAATGGCTGTGATCCAGAACGTATGATTACAGTGCATAAGTGCTCTGGCTGGGTACAGTAGCACCTACTCATCAGCCATAAATCACCTCAAGTACTAACAAAGAGATAAGAGTGTTTCTCCATATTATACACACATATAAGTGGGATGTATATATAAGCCCTTTGTTAATAATGAGCAGGATTTTTATCAAACGAATCACCTGCTAATTCCTGTAATGGGACTCTTGCAGCCCAACAAAACTCTTTTGTACATATATATGTTTAAATATACATTGTCATATGAACAACCAGCTAGTAGCCTAAATAGACTGATGTAAGTTTCATAAACTAGAGTTTTAACATACTAACACATTAACGAAAAATGACTCGCGATTCAGTGAGAGAGTCTATTGGAGTAATCGCTGTGAGATGATCATAAGAGTAAGTCTGACTCGTACAGGGAAATGGAACAAATTTGAAGTGGTTGTGTCACGAAATTTTTCACTAACTTGTTAAAACAACCTGTTCATTAGAGTTATTTGCTAGTTAATTGGACTTCACAGTGTGCGCTGTTTTTATTGTCTTTATGAGAAGCATCTGATTACATATTGCATAGAAGTAAATTCCCCCAGCAGAGTTCAGAGCTCATTATAATGTGAGAAAAGGACGGCACACTGGTTCCGTCTCAACCTTAGAAATCAGCAACCACATCCAGACGCATGCACGTCATTCCATTGCCCTTTCTAAGAAAACCTCACTGAACACAGCTGAGGACACCACACACCTCAAAAAGCATATCGGCTTTGTTCTACCAGAACAGTTCCCACACAGGAGCTGTGTGTGCGCGCATGTGGCAAGCGCTGACGGGTGGCGGTAACCAAGGCAACAGAGTGATGATAACTCCCTTCCCACCGATACCAATCTCTCTTGCTTTCACCTCCAGCAGTTGGAGTGAGTCATGATGATGCATTCACCGTTTCCTGTGCAGAAACTCTCTCTGACCTCCAGTCAGACTTTCTTTTCCTGTTTCTGTTAAATATGGTGTTATATTTTTGTCATTTTGGGCACTGGGTAAAATTTTTTTTTTCTCCAATGAATTTATGGCAATATTGATTCTTAAAAGTCCCTCTTAAAAATCAATCTGCTCGTCCTATCAATGTTAAATGCATTTTAATGAAACTGCATAGTCTGGGCCCTGTTAATTTGTAAAATTTATATTTTCATAATGTACTAAATTAGGAGTTTCTTCATCGAATCTACAGTGCCAGCAGTCTTACTGAATGCAATGCATCCAAACCCAAAAATAACAGCAATATTTTTTTTTTTCTATTGCGTTGTCCTTGAGGACTGCATGCAGAAACAAACAGTGTGACCAGTGTAGTTCGATCCACACACAAGTGACTCTTATGAGCCGGTTCTTTTTTAGTGTGTCAAATACATACAGTGCAAAAATAATGCTTTTTGTTAGCTGGTTCTTTTAATGAATAGTTAAAAAAATTATTCTTACACATTTTGAAATACAGCTACCAAAAACGAATTAGAATTGAATCGGAATCCAAACCTTGGAGTTTGGAAAATGTGTAAATATAAGCTGTCCAGCTGAATCAGAATCGGAAAGCTTTTGAATCATGCCTGAGAGGGGAAATCTGAAAAATCTCCCTAATGAACTTAAAGACCAAAAAGAGAGGCTAATTGGAATTGAATCAGAATCGGAAGCTTTTGAATCATGCCTGAAAGGGGAAATCAGAAAAATCTCCCTAATTAACTTAAAGACCAAAAAGAGAGGCTAATTGGAATTTATGTAATGTTACAATTATTAAGTGACAAACAGTGATGTGACTCTGTACATAAAAAACAAGAACAAAAAAACATGAGCTTGTGAAAGTCTTTTTTTATGGAAGAAAAATCTATGCATTGTTGCTGAATACTTAGTTTTGAAGGATGAGAACATCTCTACTTGGCCATTGTGTGTATTTTCAGGTCTTTATTCTCTGGGAAGTCTGTGGTAGAAAATAACATCAGGGGATGCCCTGCATGACAATAAGATAAAGACATGCGCAGACAAACAAGTCACACTGGAGGGGGTGTGAGACAGTGTTACAATGTTTTATGTAGATGACTTATTGCATTTGATTCATACTGTACATTGGTCTTAGAATGGAGGATCCAGGCCTGGTCTACCTAGTAGGGGTCTAAAAACTTTTCTGGCAAAGGGCCTCTTTTCTGAGAGCAAAGCGTAGCAAAGACCCATAATACATATTGTATAAGACTTAGTATTGTATTCTAAGCCTGCTCTATAATAACCTGCATATACAGTATAGCCATATTAATGCATTCAAAAACTCAACTATTCAGAGACCTCACTGCCGACTGCCTATGACACTCTTCTGACATTTGAATGCAGTCAGGGCTAAGCAGCAAACATGGGTTTTCACATCTCATGATACGATCTGTCACTCTTTTTGGGCAAAAACAACCAGCCACAGTTCTCAGTTTCTCTGATAAAGGAACAGAAAGTGGACCATGATGTACACTAGCGGTGAATGAGATACTGGTTAATTTTACTATTAATACTATTGCACCAGAGCTTTGCAGAACTTTGTCTTCCTTCAGATGATACAGAGTTTACACATATAGACAAGGCTTCATGCAGAATAAGTGATGAGCAAGTGCAAGTGTCTTTTGAAGCATTTTGTAACATCATAAACTTCAGAAGATCAGATCAAAATATTTTTTTATTTATTTGTTTGTTATGAATCATATCTCAGGGTTGCCAGGTCTGCATAACAAAACAAACCCAACTGGAAGAAAACAGCTCGCAAAAGTAGCCTAGTTCTGCGGAAAAACCACAGGTGTTTGCCAAAGTGACATCAATATCAGTATTGCACCATAGTGGCAAACACAGATGTGACAGACTGCCATATTCACATAGACACACACACTCAGATATTCACTTCCCTTGTGCAAAATTATTTGCATTCTCTCTCTCTCTCTCTACACACACAAACATTCATACATAATAGTTATAATTTAAAATATGTATATATATTATTTTTTCAGTCTGGACTCAGTAAACATTTAAAATGGTAAAACATGGCCACTTTCTTTTCAACAAACTTTCAATTGTAACCGGTCTGTACACAAATCGCTCTCTACAATAAAGACCATTTAATTTTTAAATAATATTTAGCATTAACTATTGGATTTATTAACTATTGACTATATTAGATATAACGAGAAATATATTACATAACATGAACAAGTATTTTCAGAATATTATTAAGAATTTTTTTTTTTTCATTTCCTGACTTAAATCATCAGAAATATCTGTTGTGTATTTTATTTTCCTTATAAAAGTCAATGTGCTTGAACAAAAGCTTATTTAATTATATTAAAAGCAAATGAAAATTCTATTTTTAAATCTAATTGGCCTACTATTTCATTTCTTGTGAACTGCAACCATATCTCTTGAATCAACTCATAATTTCAATAACTCAGAAGTGGAAACAAAAAGGCAACGAGAGTTAATTATATAAAAATGATACTTGTTTTCTTAAAATATATGATTTTCACTGCGACTGCTCCAAAACGAAAAGAGCGGCACTGCCTCTTTAGGTTATATCATTTGGCTCCAAGTGTTCATATATCTTCTTAAAGAGTGCCGTGACATTTACTGCAGGAAGAAGGCCTTCCAAAGGTTTGAGGGTATAGTAGAGTGTGAGTGGGAATTGGTACACCGCATTGGAACCAGGTTTTTTCACTTTGACAAAACCCAAAGGGTTACATGGAGACAAACATTCTGCTAGAAGACAGTTCTTAATACACTAATCACTCTATTAAGGCAAAGCAAACATGAATCTTTATTAAAAGTGATGACTTTAAGTGATGACTAAGGATATGGAGTTCAGTTTCATATCCAATGTGTTTTCATGTGATAAAACAGACAGCATTCAAGCGCATAAAATGTCTTTAGTGCGAGACTTCAATTCAGTTGATCCGATCTAAAGAGAATGCTTATTGTTGGTATAGTGACTGTTAAAACACTGATCATGCATGCCTTCATCTGTCTATAGCTGTTGAGAGTCTGCTGAAAGGACAAATATATTTCAACATGCAAACCGCAGATCTCAAACAAACTTCTACATCCTCTAAACCAGAAGTTTTAGTTCAATGTGGTGAGAAGAACAAGAGACAAATAGGAACAATAAACAGGGTAGATGTCTGAAATAAGTTGATACGTGCATAAAATATGTTTCCCTGAATATTTTTAGATCAGCGCACTTTCCATGAGAAATATCTTTTGAACTGAAATCAGGTTAATTCTGTCTAAGTTGAAACAGGATGAACAGAGATAATTGGTTTCATCAGCTGGCAGCTGGTGCATTTTCAGTTCAGTTTCGTCACAAAGTTACATTTGTAAACTGGCATTTAAATGAACTCAAAGGATGAGAAAGGTGTGTGGATCTCAAACACACAGATACACTTGTTTGAGCTGATGTTTTTTGAGAAACACCTTTGCAAACACAGTATCATGGCACTTACATGAAGAACATTTTACATATATAGCAGTCCCAAATAGTAACTTATAATGCATGAATTGATTTACATTTGATAACAAAACAAGTGGCATTGAAATAAAGAAATACAGCACAATATATTAAGTCTGTTAGATTTGACAGGGCTTAAGGCAAGTAAAATGCATGCAGAATGTAAAAAAAAAAAAAAAATGTATGTCTGTTCATATGCTGTCGTGTTTCCACGTTCCATAGCATGAGTCTGGTTTGCAAACAGTTCTTTTTCAATTTTCAATCATAAAGTTTCACAAAACAACCTTCAACGTGCTGGTGAATTAGAGGTTTGAATCAAACTTAAGCCCCATTCACACCAAGAACGATAACTATAAAGACAACAATAAAGATAACGATATTAGTTTCCACACCGATGGAGGTTATCGTCTGTTTAGTCTAAGCACGTGCTAATCTGCCACTTTAAATTCTCTACCTGTCAATGTTTGTATCGTTCAACAGCCTGAAAAAAATCTATATGAAATTGATTACAGCGATATCGGTTCTCTGTGGTGTGGACTTTGTTGTTCTTTAATACTGAGAACGATTTTTAGAACTATATCTTTAGCATTATATTTAGTTATTGTTCTTGGTGTGAACGGGCCTTTACCCCATAAACTTAGAGTCCTGAGCATTTTTTAAGCAATGTTCAATTGAAAAAAAAAAAGGAAAAAAAAAAGAAATATATACATGCAGTGAATATTGAATTTATTGAAAGGATAGCGATCCAGTGTATTACATTACACATACAGTAAAATCACCAGAAACCACTATTTTTGAAGTAAATGTCAAAATAAGTGAAGCAAGGAAAACATAATTTGCGAACATTATTTAAAAATAAAATTTAGAGATGGATATGCATGGGTTCAAATACTTTTTGTAGTCACTATGTGTCTATGGACTGTTTAAAGGACATTTTACAATCAGTAAACATGAGTGATCACATCAGCTGAGAAAGGTCGAGGGGTTAAGTCAAGGCACAGAGTCTAAACATCCCATGGATGAACTGAAACTTGAAGATCACAACACCACAGAAGGAAGCAGGGATAGGTCACGACCTCTGGGTCAGCTGAGTCGCACTGTATGTGAATGACAGAAAAATATATCAGAAACCCCCACCCTACATGATGTGCTTGTTTGGCTTCCTCCTCACTCTTGGTTCCTTGTCTACAGGGGAAGCAGTCAGTGCCAGGGTGCAAAGTTTAATGAGTTGGTCTCGACCGAACTCACCACATTCCCACCGTCGTTCAGCCGAGGGACGTGACTCTAGCCACGCTGGAGCTACAGCCAAACCACAGCTCACTTAAGGTCACACACAAAAACTCTCATGCTTCATTCTCTTTCCATACATATATCTGTCATTTTGACCAGCATGAGTTGAGAGTGTCCCCTTTCAAAATCAGCTCTGTGTTGGCTAACAATGACCTAACAAATCGAGTGAATAGACAATACAAAAACAATTAACATGCAAACAGAACCAATTCTGTAATATTTAGCCATATTGTGTAAAATAAATTAATATCATAAAATAATGTCACAAAAAAAATCACACTTTTAGAATAAGCCTTTCGATAACACTTTAGAATAGGTAACACTTGTTAACTATTAACTATGACATTTCTCTCAATAAATTCTTAATTTGCTGCTTATTAATGGTTAGTAAGGTAGTTTGTTAGGTTTAGGCATTGGGTAAGATTAGGGATGTACAATAAGATCAAGTAGAATAAGGCATTAATATGTTCTTAATTAGCACTAATACATGGCTAATATTATAGTAATATGCATGCTAATAAGCAACTAACAGGTGTTACCTATTCTAAAGTGTTTCCAGGCTTTCTTATATATCCAGGTTTTTCAAGACAATGGGAATGTAGTGGGCCCCTGGACCGCTGATTGAGAACCACTGTGTTAAAAGAATAGTTCAACAAAATAATAAAAATCATAATAATAATAACTTTAATTTGTCATATGAAGAAAATCTTGTTAAATAGTCATATGAATAAACTTTTGGGTTTTGGTTTTGTCAATTTTTGAAAAAATGTAAATAAATAAATGTTTAGTAACAGCATATGGTTTTAGAACAAAATGAGGATGAACAAATGATGACAGAACTTGGATTTTGGGTAAACTTTTCCTTTAAATCAAGCAGCGTTCTCTCAGGGTCTATCAGAAGGTGGGCATCTGCTGAATCATAAACAGTCAAGCATGAATGCTGACCCCTGCTGCATCATGAATGTACCCCCACAGTATGACTCAGATGATGCTGTTAATAAACTGATGGGTCTCAAGGGCCAAGACTGCTCACTTCTTTCGCAGGACCAATCCCACGCTTGGATCTCTCACCTTACTACACCCGCAGAACTGCAACCCAGTGGGTCAGACTCAAACGAAACCGGAGTCTGAACTGCCAGTCCAGCTACTATGGCCAAAAGAAAATGACAATAATGTTGGATAAATGTGGCAGCAGTATGACTCTCAAATAGCTGGAATTACATTAATTTGACAAAGGCCAAGCAACGGTTTTCTCAGCCAACTCCAGACTTCAGATTTATAAGAGCGCACATGAGGAACATTTGCGGCTGTGCATGCATGATTTACACACAATTAGTGGTGACTAATATAAGCTTGCAAATTATTATACATGCTTATTAATATCAGCTTTGCTGAGGCCAACATCTAAAACTGATTATCTGCATTTGATCAGTATGAGATGGGCCATGTGTTTAATGGTACATTGGCATATGCTCCCAGTTTCATCTATGGGCTTTTTGATGTGTGACTGTCAGCCATTTGCAGTTTGGATCATTACATTAAATTATAATATATTTGACATGTAATTGTTCCCAATCCCTATTAAAATTGCCTGTACTACCCTCTCCACAGTGATCTACAGGTTCTCCAATGGCAGACATATTAATTTTCATCAAATGAGAAACATCACACTTGCTTCTTTATTAGCCAAGTATGCAGTTAGCGCCCTTCATGACCTCTTTTTACCAGAGGTGTGTGGGTTGCAGTCGCAGTAAATGAGTCAATAAGGGGGAAAAACTCTTATGGACGAGCTTAAATGTCTCAAAAAGGACTTCCTTTCCATTTCCCGCTCTTACACCACCATCTTGTGGCGCCGAATGACATTACGCTGAGAAGAACTTCTGTTGAACGACAAAAACGTTGGAAAACAAAAACCAACAATCATTTGAATAAGAGACTCTGTAGTATGGTCAGTTTTGGCCACATTATAAAATACTAGTGGACAATAAACTTAATAAACGTTACGTTCCTGTTTAGTGTTGTATTTCCACGTGCAAATAGGCTACCATTTTTAATGAATCATCTTTCAGAAGACTTTGATCACTCAAATGGAATATTTTTTCTTCTATTTAATTAAACATCGATAGAAAAGAACATAAAATGTGTCTAAATCATCACAGATCAGTGATTAGATCAGTGGTCAGATTTTTTTTTTTTACTTAGTGCCGCATTTTAGTATCTAATGGTCAGAAATAGAACTGTTCAGTCATGATGTAGCCTAAGGGACCATCACGTTTTGTTGTAGGCTACAACATAAATTAGGCAGCTCACAGTCATTTGCTACCTCAAAATTGAATTTTTAAGAATTGTGTATACCTACTTAATTTTTGTGACAAATCTGTAGGTAAATGTTAAATTATACTGTAATGTTTTTAAATAAAAACAACAAAAGTCTAGAGAATGTCCCTGTTAACTACAGTAAGTAAACATGTTGTTTAATGAGTTGCTAATATGCTAAACGTACTACAACAGTTGTTAGATTTGTCAAGCATGTAAACCAGGGGTCTCCAAACTCGGTCCTTGAGGGTTGATGTCCTGCAGAGTATAGCTCCAACTTGCCTCAACACACCTGCCTTGAAATTTTTAGTTTGCTAAGTAAGACCTTGATTAGCAGGCTCAGATAGCTCAGGACCGATTTTGGAGACATATCCTTTTGATAACACATCCTTTTGATAGTTTATTTAGCAATATGGTAGCAACGCACAATTTATATATAGAATAGAGTGATCCACAGGCCTTATTTTGTGTGGTTCACTTGAAAACTGCCATTATAAAATCCCATAGAAAATTCATAGAGGAACCCAAAATACAAATCATCTTATATGTTTATCTTCTGTGTTTTCTGGATTTATTCTCTAAAATGTGTGTTTTATAATACTCAATTATAATACCTAATTAATTAAATCTAACATGAACCTCATATCAATTTAAACATAAAATTTTACATTTTTCCTCATACACTTAAATGTTGTCAAAGGTCAGCAGTTATATATTTCACTGAAACAAAATAAACCAGTTATTCCAGGGACTGCAGCATAGCCAAAATTTAACATTTTTTATTTCTGTCTGTGGCACATAGATGTTACCTGGACATTCACATCTCCACTTGTGAATACTTGTCAACATAATACAGCATGGACAATTCATCGCTGAGCACTGTGGGGTTTTTCCCAGCACCTGAAAATTCTTGAAACATCCAAAAAAAAAGTCTTATTAACTCCCAGTTTACAGCTGTCCTCAGTCTTCCCTTTAGAATAAATTTTCATTAAAAATGCTTTAAAGATGCTACTTTACTGAATTACTTATGCCATAATAATGGGGTTTTACAAAGATGCAAAAAGGTATTTTATGTAAAAACGTATTACTCCTTATATTGTTGTTTAAAAAAGACTTTTATTCTTATTCCTACCTGTCAGAACATACACATTTTTCCTTATGTCCAATTATCAATACATCAGCTCACAACAAAAAAGATAAAGATAATTTTGATTAGAAATATGCAATAGAAAGAAAATTGTCATCTTTTTTCATCTTTGCACAGGTTAGACATGGATACAATACAGTGATGTGTAGTGTGTGATAAAGGAAGGAAAGAGGATGAGTCACTCCTGTCAGTCATTAGTTCTTTGGGGACAGCAGCAGCACAATCAGAGTGAGTGTGTGTGTATGTGTGTGTGTGTGTGTGTGTGTGTGTGTGTGCTCTTGTTTTTGTGACATATCAGGACACAGCTCCGTATAATGACATGGGTATGACACAGGTATTACAAGGAGAGGGTGACTTATGAGGACATAACACATGTCCCCATTTTTCAAAACGCTTATAAATCATACAGAATTAGTTTTTTTGAGAAAGTAAAAATGCACAAAGTTTCCTGTGAGGGTTAGGTGTAGGGGTAGGGTTGGTAACCTTTACGCCTATGGGATGTCCCCACTTTTCACAAAAACAAACATGTGTGTGTGTGTGTGTGTTTTAGAGGCGGAAAAAGAAATTTAAGATGCAGGGATGCACAGCTGATCAGGGACCCAAACAGATTTCCTAATTTTAGAAAGCAAAAAGTCTTTGTGACAAATAATATGTGAATAATAAAATATTACAAAATAATACAACATATTAATACTTAAATGTGATTTGAAACAAGCATCAGGGTGTCAGGAGTTTAGATTACAACTGCAGTTTGAAATCAAGATGAGCTGCATTAATATTAATTCTGACCCATACAAACTAGCCTACAGAGTAGCAATAGAATGAATTCTGGAATAACTTTAAAGATGTAAAGCTCTCCTCCATTATTCAAAGTCTGATCCAAATACCGTATTTTCCGGACTATAAGTCACACTTTTTTTCATAGTTTGGCTGGTCCTGTGACTTATAGTCAGGTGCGACTTATTTATCAAAATTAATTTGACATGAACCAAGAGAAATGAACCAAGAGAAAACATTACCTTCTCCAGCCACCAGAGGGCGCTCTATGCTGCTCAGTGCTCCTGTAGTCTACCATTGAAAACATAGAGCGCCCTCTCGCGGCTGGAGACGGTAATGTTTTCTCTTGGTTCTTGGTTCTAAATAAATGCGACTTATAGTCCAGTGCGAGAGAAGCGGCAGGTTTAGAGCAACATTAAACATTTGTGGCATGACAAAAATTCTGTGCATTGGGTGTTTTATCATGCCATGGCCATGGGCCTCTCATTTGGAGGATTGATATGCCATATAATGTCAGAAGCAGAATCAAACAGGCACTGGTATATCTTCTCTGCCTACGTAAGAAAACGGCTGTTCTAGCACATTTATGACTCACAAACCTGCCGCTGCATTCAGAGACTTCAGCATGCGTAAACCCACAACGCACCAGCATTTCCAGCCAATAGGGTTAGAGAAAAAGAAATCTATCTATCCAGCTATGAATTCTGAATAATGGAAGAGCTTGACTTTTTCAGAGTTTCTTCAAAGTATTTATATTATAAGCAATATAAAGTTTAAGACTACTTTAATACCTAATTCCCAAAATTTGAAACTTTAAACAGGCTATTTAAATATCAATATGCAACTTTTAATATATATATATAAATATATGTAACAGTAAGGACTACTTTTATAATACCTATTGTAGTCCCTGATTTCTTAGATCTGACATGCATGAACCCTATATCCATTTAAACATATGTAAATATAAATGTATATATATATATTTACTGATAAAAGTAATATGCTGTTGCTGTATATAAATTAATATAGTATGACATATGATAAAGCAAATACAATTTTTCATTTGTAGTATTTGTCTTTGTAAGTCTGGTATCCAGCATCACTTAAAATCAAAACCAAGAGAATTTGCTCTCAGTAGTAAAGTTTAATGAATATTTATGACGCGCAGCTTTAAAACACAGCCCTTTTGAATTGTTTTGCTGGAGCAGATCTGAGTGAATCGAGATGATAAAAGGGGTTTTCATGGTGGAGTAAGTCTCGTTACTCCGTGGTGCTTTTCCCGGACCTGTTCCTCTACGCTGGCCCCTGGAGAACACGTTAAGATGAAAAACTGATGCATTTCCCTGAAGCCTGAGCTGTGCCTTTGCATCTTCCTCTGTTTTATGCTCCTTAACATTTTTTAATGTATTTTTTTTAGAGCACATCGCCAGTGACACATTCCGTCAAGGCTTTTTTAATTTAAATTTTTGTAATTTAACCAGAGTAGCATTTAAACTCATTTTATAGTTATAAATCATTATCGAGTCAATGTGCTTTAATGCATGCTACCATTTCACCACTCACTAAATGAGTGAGTCAGTCTGAAGGTTTTTGTAGTCAGGCAATGAGTCATTAGAACATTTTTTTTCCTTTTTTCGAGAGAGACAAGAAACAAGCCAATAACACCTACACCACCCAAGGATGACATCATTTCCAGAATATCTTTGCTCAGAAAACATAAGTTATGAAAAACTTGAATCTGAATTAAGGGCCATAAGTCACAGGAAGATGTATGTCACTTGGGGAGGCACCTGCAATGTGTTTTCATATATAAATGGGGACACATGGCTGTTTATCTACTCAAGTGTCTCGCTGTGCATGAGAATATCCACCAGGCGTTGTAGAATCTGAAACCAATAGATGGATTTCCAATGGTAAGTACAGCTAAAAGATATACTGTAGATTTTGTTCTGTTAGGAATAAATAAGGTTTCTAATATCAACACACTGTAAATGGAACATTTTGATGCTGCAGAAGTTCAAACTTTAGGAATCTCAAAATATTTAGGTGCTTATGATTTATTTATATGCAAAAATAGTTAATGTCTCTGTAGTGAAGTGGCATAATGTTAATTGATACAAAAAAATTACTTTGTCCCTTTTTTTCTTAAAAATATTTGGGTTACATTGAGGCACTTACAGTTGAGGTGAATGGGAACAATCCTTAAATGTTTAAAAACTCACTGTTTCAATGGTATAGTGAAAAAATGTAAATTATATGTATGTTAGCAGGATTTTAGTGTCAATGTATATCAAATTTTACAACTTTATCGCCACAACATCATCATTAAACTTAAAACCAATTTATCAACTTTACAGCTCAAATAATACACAATTTTAACAGAAGAATTAACATGCTTTTAGATAATTATAAGCTTCATATTTCTGCATTTAAATAATTCAAAACTGGATCCATTTACTTCTATTGTACAGTGGGTATAGAAAAAAATCATACCCCTTTTAAAAGATTACATTATGTTTCTTTGCAGCCTGAAATAAAGACACAGTTTTTGTTTTATCCAGCTGTATTTCCTCAGTGCAACTTATAACATCTAAGTGAATGATATAACAGCATTATGTCTATAAAAAAAAAAGAGAAAAAACACAATCAATGATTTGGAAAAAAAAGTATCACCCCCTAGTTCACTTCAAAATGAAAATGATGTCATTAATTACTCACCCTCATGTCATTCCAAACCTACGTTCATCTTTGGAACACAAATTAAGATATTTTTTATGAAATCGGAGAGCTATCTGACCCTCCATAAGAGCTATCTGCCATTTGTGTGCCATTGAGAAAGTGTTTCTAGAACATAAAAGGCTCTTTCAACATCAATTATAGTCACAAAATGTATATACACCAGTCTTGTTTATTTTCCCCCTCCTTTTTTTAATGTCAAAGAGGACACAACTAATGTAGTTTTCATCATTGTAGTTTGCTTAAAACCCAGCAATCTTTAGTCCCCATTTCCTTCAGTCTTCACAGATCTCTTCAAAGATGAGTCTCCCGTAGCTGCGAACTGATCATGTTAGAAAACAAGGCAGAAACGCAGCGTGAGCTATGCAAACTTATGAGAGTGCCATTAATAAAAGATCTGAAGCAATCTGAAGCACTCTGAAGCAATCACAGTCATGCTGATCAAGAGGCAAGTATTGATTCCAGCCATCTCAAGCGGGGCATAATTAGTCTCTTGAATTAAATATGAAATAGTATTACGTCACTGAGAGCTCCTCTGAGGCTAACCTCCATCCCTCCTGATCTCCCTCACTTTGCCCCAGTCACTGCCATACTTAAACAGCATGTTCCCTTGTCTTAGTCTCTATACCCACTCTCTTTGTGTCTTTTGTGGGTTCCTGTCTCCAAAAGCACCCTCAGCAGGCTTTCCCGGTTCTCCACCATGCAGCAACAGCGTCTGTCAGAGAGGCTCCACGGGGCTCAGCATCCACCTGCAGAGTTCTGCCTCCTCTTCCCATACCAGTCAGTCATCAGTATTCTCTCTCCATCTCTTCCTCTCATGCTCTGTCGTTCCCCCTCTTTCACTTCTCCTCAGACGTGGCATAAATTGAGCCGCACTGAGGCATTCCTCTGACAGATATCTGGTGCAGATATCACAAAAAATTCAAAGGCTTTATAAATGCCTAGAAGTCTATCATTAAGAAGTGGAAGGTATTTGGTTCAACACAGACCTGTCCTGGATCAGGACATCGCTCCAAACAGAAATCTAAACATATCTTCACTGCGGAATAAGAAGGAATACTCAATTTGACTTCTGGCTGCAATGACTAATCAGGATGACCAGGGTGACAGAAACAAGAAATCATTTAACAATCTGGTTTTGAAAGCTCCTAAAAAATCATTTTTGTGTTTTGATATTGGTTTTATTTCATTTTTGCTTTTTTGTAAAATATATTTCATTTAGAAGTTGCCTATATAGCCTACAGTATGAATGTATTATTTTCAAATTAAAAAAATGTTTCAACATGTATGTTGCACTACACACTGATTTTCATTTGACGGACAAAAGTTATTCAGTTTTTCTTTTCTTCTTTTTTTTCTCTTTTCAATACTTAATAAATAATAATAAATAGCCTAATAAATTATCCCCACCCACTGTATACTAAATTCAGAAATTTTTTCCAATAGTTGGAGACCTACAACAAGACTTTCTTTCTTTTTACAATCTCTATACAGATACACTACTTTTGTTTTGTTCTACTAAGACACAAAACATACCTAAATTAAATTTAGTTCATCTTATAATATGTACTGATTCACTATACAGATACGCTGCTGTATAACCTGCATTGGACAACTGTTAAGGAGACTCCAAACCTGTGTGCCTTTTTTTTTCTTCAGTGTGACATAAAAGAATATATTTTGAGAAATGTCTGTGTGTTTTGTCAATATATTGGAAGACAATAGTCACCTAGAATGTTTGGTTACCAGTATTCTTCAAAATATATTTCTTGTATTTCACAAAAGAAAGAAATAGGTTTGGACCGACACGAGGGTGAGTGATTGATTACAGAATGTAAAATTTCTAGGTAAAAAAAAACCTTTAAGAAAGGTTTTTTTCAGATGTCTTAATCACACTATGTTAGCGCTGCGGCGATTCGTGAATAATTGAAATAAAAAGAATATTCTCCATATCTTTGGACCCGAGTCGTGAAGGACTTTACGCATTTTCTGTGATCCTCTCTATCCAGCGCGCGCAGCTCGCTGACTGCATGTCCTCGGTGACGTCATACAGCACGTCCGAACGCGTTGCTGCTGATGTTTTTCAATGAATGAGATCCCCCTCCCATCCGCATTACTATCACTACAGGCTGTCTATAAATTCCGAACATGGGAGAACCCGTTCAATTTCACATGCGTGAGTGGATACATCCAGCGCAAGACGTTACACTTGCCATTCAGCATCATTTCCCACGAATTATGTACTGAAGCTGATAGTTAACGCTTTGGTGATACCAGCTGAGAAGTTTCTTGAGCTGAATTTGGACTGCTTTAATACGAGGTAAGTGACATTTTTGGCAATAAATGCTGGACATTACAAGGCTAAAATAAAACAAAAACAATTATTCTTAATAATGTTTTGTAAAATTAATTTTGTATATAGCCGAATATTGAAACATATCAGTACTACTGTGGCGTGACATGGTCTTTCCAGTTATATTTCGTGGATGTAAGCGACTGAAAGTTACTGCAGTGTGACTCACTTTTGCGCACATGTGGAGTGATAGATCAGAAACTAGGGAGTATCGGAAAGTCAAAGTTTTATTGTCATCGTTTTATTGACTATCCCATTGTTAAGCTTTACATTTAAAAAAAGCGTTTGAACAAGACAATTAAAACAACTTGCAATCAGTTTCATATTTTTTTAAATGATGCTACTAGTATAGGACTATTGTCTTCCATTCATGATGGATGTATTAAATATATTTGTTACAGTCGTTATGTACAAATTCGATAAAAAAATAAAAAAACATTTCAAGGTTGTGCGCTTTGGATGTTATACTAAACGTGAATAAAAACCTGTGATAGAAATTTATGTGGCAGCTATATCTGATAAATGTCATATTTCAGCTATTATTGTATTTGCAAGTGTCCTAGCATCTCTAGACATATAAAACGCCCATATTTGGCCGCTACTACAGACTTATTTGACAATAAACGCAAACGAGCATTAAAAGCGGATTGTTTCAAAATGTGAAATGCTTACATATAATATTAAATGCACCAAGATTAAGCGCTTAAATCTCAAACGCTTTCATATTACGCATGCATGCGTCCAGCTGTTCGACATGATTCATGTTATCTAACACTTGCCACTTGCCATTTCCGAACCACACGCTTCCGTTGAGGGGAAAAAGACGAGCCTATGCCTCTATGCCTCTCTCCAGTATCCTAATTTTGAATATACAATATCGTGACGTAATTTCAGATGAAGTCAATCCTGCGTCATTCCTGCGCACACGCCGACGATTTGCAACAGACAGACAGGATCAGAGACAGCGCGCTTGATGCGCATGCGCAGCCCTCCAACTAGAGCCCCACTAGGGGTCGCAATGCGGGGGGCAAGGGGTTTCTGAGGGGGTGGGAACAACGTGGACAGCATCTTCACACGAGCTTTGCAGAATAATTCGACTTCGAAATCACTCTTGCCATTATCTCTTCACAGACATCGTCAATCTAAATCAACTGGAGACCACCTGGCTATTCCTGACTAATTAAATGGACTTAATTCAATCAAACAGATTTCAGCTATTATTATTATTACTACTAAAACGATTACAAATCTAAAAGGCCCATTGTTTTCTGCCAACTAGCAATGTCTTTGGAAAGTCCTATTTGTTAGCACCACTATATCTCATCTCCGAAACGAAAACATGTTATATGATTTGACAGTACCTACAATCAATGATGGAAAATAAAGGCCACTTATAAAACTTCATAGAGATAGTCACTGAGCATTGCATAAACAGAAATACTGAGTAACACAACAGGAAAAGAGATACTATACAATGACTACAGGTTCACACCAAGCGGCACCTTTAAGCGACACTTTAGTTTTTCCTCTCGGCTCCAGCGGCAGTCAGTTTATGATGTCACTTCACATTACATCAACAGCATGGACGTCAGAGCATGTTACTGAATTAGGCTTGCATAACCCCCTACCATCATAACTACAAACAGCTAATATCCTGGGAGAGAGTCAATCCGATAATCTCCACTGCCATCGATACAGAGTTGTGGAAGCGAGCCATGCCATTATGTACTCTCGTGGTGTCATTCCGGGCAGGAAAACTGCTTTCCTATTTATAGCTGCCATCTGAGATGCTTTCTTATTGTTTAGAGAGATTTTTAGGCAGCTAGCTCTTTTGTGTATAAAAAAGAAAAGAAAAAAAAGCCTCTTAAAATGTATTCATTTTAACACGTTTTAAAGATGTTTTCATTTATTTTTAAGGCTCAGAAAAAAACAAGACATAATAGTAAATGCATGGAAATAATAGCACACATCACAGGTCAGTGCATCAATACCTTGGCTCTAGACTGCTTACTGCTAAATGTGCCTGAAAGTACAGTAACAGTCTACAGTCATGGCTACTGACGTCTGGCAACCATCCACAGACCATTCAACTGCAGAAAGAATACAGAGAACCTTGTAAAGTCCTCGTGGGCCTGGTTAGTACAGCTTTAAGAGCGCTGAGCAGAAATCTGTGTCATCTACCCTGGAAACCCCTGTGCTGAATATGTGGGCTGTGTCGTAGCCAGCTAGCCAATCAGGTTAGCTCGTCTACAGTTTCCATTGCAAACCCTTCTTTCCTCTCTTGCTGTCTCCATGGCGACCGTGGCATTAGATTGTTACTGTAGCAACAGCACTTCTGGTAACAGTCTACAGCCATGGTCGCTAGGGGACAGAAACTTCAGCATCTCACTCATCCATTCTCTAAATGTTTTATAAGCCACAGACTGTCTCAGTCTTGATACAAATGTATTTTTATTATTATTATTTTTTTAAATTGATGTTATTTTATGTTTTTTATTTTATTATCATTATTATTTTTTAATGTATTTTATTAATGCATTACTAAATTCACACCAGGGTAATTTATACATTATTTATTTATTACTAGATATAGACATATTTTAAATTAACTAGCTTTGATAAATGGAAATGTATGTACCAGTTTGCAAACACTACACACTAAAAGTATAAACAAAATTTTTTTTTTGGTGATATGAAAATACTTATTTCTGAGTGCATATTAAGGTAGTACCCCATTCTCGGTCCTCATTACCATGTAATGTAATATTGCATTACGCTATTTATATTAATTTACTATTTGTATTAATAACTTTAAATTCCATCACTTAATAAAAATCTGCTGAATTATATTTTTCAGGCCTTTGGTGTCCTATTTTCATCATACTTAAAGATGCCCTAAATTTAATTTAACATACAGTATTAATTAGGATGGGTAGTGTGAGAACTGGGACACAGACAGTGTGATCACTTGAGCTTTCATCTTCTGCCTGTGCTATATTTTGCTGTATATTTAGCTGCAGTAAAATATATGTTAACTCAAACTCCAAACATTAACTCCTTAGATCTGGCCACATATTTTTTTTTAAGTTCTGGAAACCACAGCACACATTTATTTACTCTGAGTTTAGATATTTAGAGTGTCTAAATAAAATACTATTTGTTTGTCAGTTGATAAATGGAAAAGTGCAAGAGGAAATTGGATTCTGGTCCTGAAAAGAGACTGTCCTGAAAAAAAAAAACGGTGTGTTTGTTTAGGGCTAGAAGTAAAATCTGTGGGACAGTGGCTTTCCAGGAGCAGAGCTGAGTTGCCTGTTCCTGTGTGTTGGTCAAAGATTATGGACGTAACTATATATGATGCATTGAGAATTAGTTTAAATCTGGCCAATTATCAGGCCGCTACTTCTACTAAAATAGTATTAAAATGACAATATTATACAATATTACATACTGTATATCGGGCTCTCACTTATTATAATAATATTGGTCATAACCACGTTATCTGAATATTTATTGTCTATTCTTTTTTTCATATGAACAATGTAAATATTATTTGTAATGCGATGCAATTGAGTCATATGTTTTTGTAAGAACTATAGTACAATGTATAAAATACATGGTTATAATAAATAAAGTATTTTCACAAAATAATTTCTCTATTGTTAATGACAGATTAAGTGATTAGGTAAGTGGTATATAAATAATAATGACTCTCTCTCTCTCTCTCTCTCTCTCTCTCTCTCTCACACACACACACACACACACACACACACACACACACACACACACACACACACACACACACACACACACACACACACACAATCATACGCTATTTACTGAGACTCTCCATAGACGTACTTAAAAAAAAAAAAATTATATTGAGCTAATCAAATGTTCTATCCCCTAAACATAGCCTGCATATAGAGATAAACCAAATGGAAGACTGTTTAGTATGTTTTTAAACCATTTGGATTATGAGAACACAATTGTTTTGAACCATGTATACAAGCACACACACAAACACACATTCACATCAGAGCTATTTTTAAATGTGTTTTATGAATAAATGTGAATCATCTTACAACATTAAATAGCTTTTCAGTAAAAAAAAAAAGAAGAAACATTTTGGTCTAATTAATTTCACTGTTTTGCATTTAACTACATCATTGTAATTGGTTTTGATATGTATTCTCTGTTAACTTAAGTCATTTAATTAAAGTCAGTCAGATATAGTACGTTCCTGTAAATCTGCTTATTAAGTCTGGAGTGAACGGCCATAGGCTTTTCCATTAATATATTATAGACCCAGCAAAGGCATTTCAGTGAATTAAAAATTAATGAATATGGTTTGATATTACTAAATTTACTTATTCTATGCCCTTGGAGGAACAATTAATTTAAGTAGATTTAGATGTGGTTATATTTTCTCAGATGAGTTGATATAATTAAAATTTTTATATATTTTAAATATATATTTTATATTAAATTATACAAAGTGCATTTGCAACTTTCTCACAGGCGTTTTCTACTTAAGTGAGCCAAAATTAATGTCATGTTTTTTGTCTGTATAGAGTACTTTTCCTCATGCAGATACAGTCATCATCACGTGTCGACGAACAGATTTTCAAAGTATTTCTAAAGTAGTAGAAATCACGATCAAACAGGGATGCTCTAATTGGACTGTCCTTAAAACCAAAGAGCTCTAGGAACGATTGTTAATAGAAATACACAATTTACCAAGTTGGTATCTCCAACAACGACGCATAGCCGGTAATAATGCAAAGAAAGATGCTAGAGGAAAGAAAAAGCCAGCGGTGGTAAAACTCAATTGTGGTAATGTAGGATTGTGTAGAGGTGTTTTTGGCCTTGTCATACAGGACAGACTGACTTCCCACACATAATTACTCATCTCCTTTCAACACTTGATATTTCTCCCTGACTTTCACAGTTAATTTTCATCCATCTTCTTTTTTGTACATCTCCAACTTCCTTCATTTCAGTTCTATATGATTCACATCAGCTGATTAGTTTCTCTGAAAGTAGAACCCGAGGGTTCCGCTTACAAAATCCAATCTCACATTTTATTTCACTCCACTGTCATTTTGGTCACTTTTAGTCCTCTTACTAGATCAGGTATAATTTGCTTTCCCTTAAGAAAAAAAGAAAACAAAGTTTCAGAAATTACAGCACTTTGTATTTTGCTGTTCATAACTGTACATAGCCCTATAACGAACTAAGGCCTAGATTTAATATACCAACCTACAGCAACTACATCACCAACCTTAAAATACCTGTTGTAAAATGATGAACTAAAGATAATCAAGACTGACACATGTAAGATGCAAATCAAGTCTTCCTTCTGATTAAATAACACTGCAAATAATGATTCTCAGTGGAATCCTTTATTGCCAAGGACATGGCTTCATCTGGTTCCAGGAAAGTGGTCTTAATGGTTTAACGGATAATCTAATGAGCCTGGAGTGCAGATAAAGTGAGATGAATTGGGCTAATCTGCGGTGAATATGGAGTGGAGCTGATGTTCAGCGGGTCTGTGGTCAGGTGGTCGGCAGGTAAGGAGTGTGTCTAGGGGCACCTACTGAGCACACAAAAATAAACCCATTTGCTTCTGTTCCTTGTGGCCACTGCATCACGTCTGATAGAGATGGTTAGAGCCCAGTCAATAGATCCATTTTGTCCTTGTTTGTGGCTGGGTGAAGTGTGTGAAGATGAGTATACAATTAGGACATCAATGGTATACAAAAGAGGGAAATTGAGAAAATGGAAGCGTGCAAGAAAATAAAGCTCAGAAACTTGAGACAGAGGTGACTCAGTGTTTCCTGTAGCAGGGAGATAAACACTTTTCCAGGCACTTGATGAAAGCGGCCCGCTCCTGCTCAAATCCGATCAGAACAGAGACAAAAGCTCAGATACAGATGCACTCAAACACACACACTGCACCAGTGCTCGAATTGAGTCAAGTCTTATGGGGGGTCCCCAAGTTTTTTTGGGCGGGGGGTTGGTAAGTCTCGCAATATAAACTTTATAAAAAATATACAATATATTTGATCATAATATGCGTAATAATGCATAAATATATACTATTTATTAAAAACGCTTAAATTCACACATATATATATATATATATATATATATATATATATATCTTCTTTTAAATTACTTACTTGAGTAATATGGATTTAGAGGGTGACAAAGCAGCAGACTCAAAAGGGCAGCTATGGCAAATATACCAGGGCACTACATTTAAGGCACTTGAACACCCGTAAAAGCAAGTGACTTCAAAATACATTGAAATGTCTCAAAAACAGTAGAAAATAATCAGATGGCTTCCAGTCTCACTGGATGGTATCACTGTCAGATTCAACAGTGGCACAGGGATAATTATTTCATAATGTCTCCGAAAGCAGTGAAAAGAGAGCAGTCAGTCATTTTATTTTTCACACCCGACGCAGAAGTATAAATTGGCCTTTAGGCGGGACGTTTACATTTTAAAGAGACATGACAACTAGCCTATAAACACACTTAAAATAAATTATTGTAAATAATCAATTCACGATATTTACTGTATCCTTTGCATGCATTTATTTTGATTTGTCATTATTATTTTTACTAAAATAAAAATATCCGAGGGACCCCCCTAATTCTATTTTTTACTTCTTATGGGGGGTCCCTAATACCTTATGGGGGGTCCCGGATCCCCCCAGCCCCCCCTCAATTCGAGCACTGCACTGCACAATAAAACACACTGCCAAGATATATGGGTTTTAATAGGCTGGAACGAAAAAAAAAAAAAAAAAAACATTATTTTATATGAGTCACAGCTTTTATAAAAACCATAATTTTTCCATTGTTACACTTACTGTCACACTGTTGGCAATTTACAATCAACAGTGTGACGTATTCCTAACAGCTAGAGCTAAGTACTAGGAATGCATAAAAAACTGGTGAGGTGGTTTTATTGCTATTCTGACATTTCAATGTTATCACTCTAAGTAAAATCTGCCAATGTTTTTACAGTTTTTCTCAGTCACTTTGATACATTTCTCAGATCAGAATTGAAATTCTCAAAACTACCTGTTCAATTCTCACATCATTGTGTCACTTGTGCACATCAAAAAAGCAGTTTCTCATTTCTTTGAACAAGTTGCAAATGCTTTGGTACATCCATGCAAATGATTATGTACAATTCTCTGCTGTTTCCTACATTATCAGTTGCTAATGTCATGTTGCTCAAAATGTATTATATAGTTTTCTGTGCAATAGTCTTACCCCCCAAAACATCGGGTCTTTAGTTCATCGTATAAGTCATTAAATGCAAAATGGTTAATCTAGTTGTCATAAACTGCCAAGCACACTTTTTTTTTTTTTTTTACACATTATTATTAGACTTTTTGTCAATTTGGCATGAATTGTGCAAGTGAATATTTACTAATGAGGAGAATGTAGATGATAAACCAATGATAAACCATTTATCTGAAATAGCTCAAAGGTTCATCTCATGAATCTTCAGTTGGAAAGCTTATACTTTATAGATGGAGGACAACACAAGAGTTACACATTCTGACAATTGACTTATTTTCATCTTTGTGCCCATATTTCTTTTTCCTTTTCTATATCACAATGACATTGTAAAGGTTTTTTTTTTGGCCAGACCACTAGTAAAAGTGTAACTGGGAATTCTATCCAGTCTCTTTCAATCAATATCCCACATACAGTAATGCATACATTTGTACTTTTGAAATGGATATATGGCATACATAAGCATATTGCATACTGTTCAATACAGTAACTATCATCCAAAATGTTGCCATAGTTTACATCATAACATCCCTCTAGAGTACACTGTTATATTGACAACATGACTAAGCAATTTGACTGTCTTATCCGTAAACTATGTCACAAGGACTTGTCATTCTGATGGCACTGAAATGTTCATTGACACAGATATTTATTTTTGAGAGATGAACTAAGGATTTTGAGCAAGAGACTGGCTTTTGCAGGTAATCCATGGTGTTTTGCTATTTGTACGAGTTGTTTTGAGAAATGCACTTACTGTTTTGCAAATTGTGAGTTTGATTCGAGAAATGTACCAAAGCGACTGAGAAAAACTGTAATATAGTATCAATTGAATATACTAATTAAAGTAATTAAATACTTGATTTTAATAAAATGTTTAATCAGAGTTTGTAATATTTTCTTATATTTATCATTTAAATAAACTACTATTACTACTACGATGTCTGCTATACTAATAATACAAATTTATATATTTACATGTTGTTTTCTAAATATATTAAAAACAGTTAAGCCAATCAATTAACAATAATAGTCTATTATTACTATATTAATATTTCCAAGTGAATATAAACAGGCATTTAGTTTCTACATTCATTATAATTTCCATTTAAATAAACTAAGTTAATAATAATGATGATAATAATAGTTAAGTTATACATTCTCTCTCTCTCTCTCTCTCTCTCTCTCTCTCTCTCTCGATATATATATATATATATATATATATATATATATATATATGGGAATGAATGTATAGAGAGAGAATGTATAACTTAATTATTAATACTATTAACTTGGTTTATTATAAAATATTGGAAAATATAATTAAGAATGTAGAAATGTAGAAACTAAATGCCTTTATGTAGTTAGTGTATTGGCTTAAATGTCCATATTGGCGCATCCCTAAAAAGTAGCATGATATTACCATGTTTATTTGCATATGTAACTTTATTGGTGTATATACATTCCATAATATATGAATATGCTGCTCATTTAGTACCATAGATTGTTTCAAAGTATCATAATCATCGAAAACCTTCACTAGACCATGGTGCCACCATAATACTTTTATATCGGTGGAGTCATCCTACAAACATAATAAACATCTGAAGGTAAAACATGATGAACAATACATGTAAAGAACCCCTCCCCCCAAAGAACTAAATTTAAAAAAGAAGATAGTTTGTGCTTATTTACTCAAGAAGGCTTGTCTTCTGAGGAACAGGTGCACATATGGTAAATATCATGAGATTCTTGATGAACTTTTGTTCCTCATGAGCTCAGCATACATGCACTGGCAGAGAGACAGAGAAATCCGAGCATCACTCAGCTCTTTCTGTCAGTTCTCGTGCCCTTCCCATGAGACAGAAAATGAATGCCTACACCCATAGAAATGTGTGTGTGTGTGTGTGTGTGTGTCGAGGTGAGACAACTTCATCACATCTGGAAGTGATTGCCACACCAGCAACTACATCACACTGGGTTCTCATTTACTGCCATGCAAAACAAAGCAAAAATTCACCAACAACAAACAGCATTGGCTGAGCCATCAGGTAACACTCTCTGATTGATCAGTCAGACAGCATCACCTAGTGGACACTGATAAATAGTAATACCTTAACCTGAAGAAATACTGATATGCTTATTTAATACACAAGTTATCAAATAAAATGCAAATAAAATCTATAAACTGATACAATAAAGTATGACCAGGCCTGCCTGCAAACTCACCAAAAATGTCACTGATAACTGCAGAACTTGCTACTACTAAAAATAATAACAAATATAGCAAGAGTGAAAATAACAATAATTCCTTTTAATTCATTTGAATTGATTCAAACTAATATTTTATTCAATACATTATTTATATTTTACTTTTTAAAAATAAATGATCATTATCATTACTATTAAAATAATAACTAATAAATAATAAAACATACTCCTAATTATATTTCTAATAATTATTATTACATACATTTTTGACATATTTATAGTAATAACCACTATTGATATGACACTTATTATTATAAAAAAAAGCAACCAATAAATATTAAACATAATTATTTCTAATTATATTCCTAATAATTATTATTCCATAAAACAACAATAAAAAAAGAGTAAATCCTTCCATGTGTAATCTATTTACAAATATGTTATTTTGATTTTTGATTTTTTTTTTTTAAGACAGATGCAACAAAAATCCCATTTTATTCAGTGCATCCTTTCTTAGAAAAAAATAAAATAAAATAAAATAATAAAGGAGACTGATTACAAGATAAGACAACTAAAGGGGCCTGACAGAGGCCTGTGCTGCTAATCTTAAACAGAGTCAGCATCTTCAGTGCCAGATTCACAGGAACATGGCAGCTTTCCTGGACACAGATCATGTTTAGTCTCAGTCTATAAAAGATTACTGTGAATAATTACTACTGACAGCCAAAGTTCATCCAAGACTCTGCCTATTCTGCTTTAGGGGAAATTGGCTCCATGTGTTTCAGTTGATCGCTGATCCAAACTGGATTTTATTGTTCAGTGATTACAAAAGACCAAACATATACTGGCATTCATACAGCAGCAGTTAATCAAAGTCTGACAGCAAACTGTAAACATTTCGTTTTATTTTGCGCGTAACTAAAACATATACTGTACAAACATTCAAAGGGCTCCTTTTTGTTGGAGAACCTCTCATCCCAGCATAAAGGGAAATAAAAAAGTCAGAGTTGAAATTTAGAATGAGTATTATCTTTCTTTGCAGAAGAATAATTCTGAACATGCTTTCCTTTCCTGCTGTAATTTTGAAAGGATGAAGGTCACTTATGCAAAGTGGCTGGCAGCTCCTTTCTAAGTGAGGGACAAGATGATTATGTTTAACTAAAGCCACCCACACGCTGCAAGACGAAACATTGTGCATTCAGGGTCAGCACTTTTTCAACGGATTATCTCTGACTCACACACACCAGTGACATGTCAGCGCCCAAAACAGTCACTCACACATACACACTTTCTCATATTTTTGTCTTCCTCTCATACATAGACTTGTTCTTTCTCTCTCCCTTGCATATTTTTGCATCTCTCTCACTCATTAAGTGTGTTGGGCTGAGATGTCCACAGTGAGATCTGATTGGCTCACATGTCTTCTGAAGATGTCCACAATGATCTGTGATTGGCCGAGCTCAGGGCCGCATTTATTCCATCTGGCAGCCATAGGAGTCGCTCTGCTCACAGCCACAGCTCCTCACCTACTGACCGGCATCTGAACCTGCCTTCTGTGAGAAGACAAAGAGATTACTGTGAACACAAGCAAATTACAAACCTGAAGATCGTTGTCCTGTGCAGATTTAAAAACTCAAGGTTTCTTGTTTCTCTTGTATTGTGCACTTTACACAACTAATCAATCACACACTAAGAGCAGCTTTTTCTCCTTTGTGTCTAAAACTATGATCTAGAAATGCTAAGCTGATTCTGGGTAATGAGGAGAAACAACATCAAAGATGAGTTTGTGGTTATTTTTGCACAGATGTTCAAAGATTCGTACAATAAATGTCATAATTTATCTGTCACTAATTATGGCAGGTTTAAAACACACATACACTCATATTTTATAAATGTGACCCTGGACCACAAAATATAGGGCAATTTTTCGAAATAAAGATTAGTACATAATCTGAAAGATGAATAAAAAAGCTTTCCATTGATGTATGGTTTGTTAGGATAGGACAATATTTGTCTATTTGAATATCTGGAATCTGATGGTGCAAATCAAGAAAATCGCCTTTAAAGTTGTCCAAATGAAGTTCTTAGCAATGCATATTAATAATCAAAAATTAAGGTTTAATATATTTACAGTAGGAAATTTACAACATATCTTCATGGAGCATGATCTTTACTTAATAACCTAATGATTTTTGGCATAAAAGAAAAATCAATAATTTTGACGCATAAAATGTATTTTTGGCTATTGCTACAAATATACCCCAGCGACAAAACTGGTTTTTGAGGTCCAGGGTCACATACAAATAAATAAAACTACCATTTGTTTAAAAAAAAAAAAAAAAAAAAAAAAAAAAATTTATATATATATATATATATATATATATATATACATACAGGTATGTGTGTAAACTTTAGAACAGTACTCTAAAATAAATAAATGAATAGTTCCTTAATATTATTTAAAAATAAATTTTCAATTGAAATGGGATTTATTACTGTTAATAACATTGTTTTGTGATGCTGAATAAGTCCTATTAACCCTTACCCTTCAATATTTGAAGAAATATTTCACACATGCTGCTGCTACTCACTGATGAGCCCTACAGGCCTTAAGAAACTAATAACACCAAACATCACTCCCGCGAGTACATGTTCACATTTGATGTGATGTGTTTTAGCACAAGAACAGATGCCCAGATTCTCTGTTAGCACTTCATCACTTGGTGGCACTGTGATTTAATTTTCATTTCAGCAGAAGTCAATGTCAGGGATTATTTATTAAACTCAAACATACAGCATGTAGATGCAACTATGCAAATAAAGATGATTATTATAATATTTTTTAATACTAGTTAACTCTATGCATCTACATACACATTTAATCGGCATTACAGAAACTAATTTTAATGTACGTGCTGGTGAATCTGCACATATTACACTTTTTATTTCAATAATCTCAACATACACACATCTGCATGGGTTTGTGTGAAGGTCTTTTCGGTTGGTTGTCTGGGTGATTAGGGGTCCAGACACCCAGGCTCTGATTGGAATAGAAGTCCATATTATACACCTCCTGCCATCCCACCTGCAGCAGAGCTACTGCTGCCTGAATGAGAGAGGGATTACTTTTTAATTAAAGACATCACACTGCAGCCTTAAACACTGTAGCTGCAAGCCAGAGAAACAGACAGAATCTTGCGAAAACAACATGACAGGGCTGCCAGCAGCTGACAGGTCGATACACACATCAGCTATGAGCACAATCGGATATCAGGGGAGCTCTATTCAAACACGCATTCATGTCTAAGAGGGAAGTCACCTGACTCTCATACTGCATACGATCTCCTGGATGGCTCTATGTATTACAGATGCACAAAGATCCCACTGGTGAAATGCACAGAGTGGAGCCTCTGAGTCGAGGTGAGATCCATGCTGTTCCATGCACAGAAAAATGCAGATGAATATATTAGTGGGCCTCCAGAGAAATGCCTTGAAATTCCTTGTGCATGTGGCTACATTACATAAACTCCGGCAGGATCTCACCCGTCAGACTGAGCTGCTTATATGAATAATCAATGAGCTGTGTTCTTCTCCACCCGTGGGCACATATACCCACTTCACAAGTGAGATGTGTTGTAACGTACGACTCTAATACCATGGGAGAAATGACAAACGCCCCCGCCTCTGGTGAAGGACTGTCTCTCTCTGCTGACAATACTACACCTCACAAACAAACGCTTCTTCATAAATCTCTTCTAAATACCCTTCAAAGCTTAATACTACAGTCACTTGCTTTTATTGACCGGAAAAGAGACAGTCGAGAAGTTCTTGTCTAAATGTTTTATAGTGAAAATTGAGGATTCTGAAATATAGCAGGCTATCTATTTAATAATATAGACTCTTATTAACAATACATGGCAATTTTATAAAATAAAAAAAACATTCTAAAGAGAGATTTCAGAACAAAACTGTTAGAGTCTTGACCAAAGGCTGGACAGATATTCTCACACTTTATTATTAAAGCGATAGTTCACCCCAAAATGAAAATTATCCCATGATTTACTCACTCGCAAGCCATCCTAGGTGTACATGACTTTCTTCTTATAGAGGAATACAATCAGAGTTATATTTAAAAATACTATAAACAAAACGTGGTTCTCATGAGACTATATTCCCACAGAGCAGTGTGGAGCACTTTTTATGATGCATGGAAACACTTTTTTGGGCTTCAAAATTTCAAAATTAAATTTACTGCCATTATAAAGCTAGGAAAAGAGAGGATATTTTTTAATTGTAGAACAGTAATTCAAAAAAAAAAAAAAAAAAAAAACAATGGAAGGAATTAAGTAGAGGCCAAAAAATAAATACATTATGTCACTATTTATTTTGTATAGAAAACAAAAAAAAGTTAAGAATTTTAAACACAAATGTATAAAAAAAATTATAAATGCATATTAAAAGAAATATAATAAATAATATAATTGTCACAAATCGGTCAGGCTCTTCACCCAACCAATCACAGCGCACTCCCTCACCTAAGTATTGATCACCGGCACATGTTCACAGTTCACTCACCCAACAACCACCATATTTAAGCACACAGTGGAATATCGTCTGTCATAGTTACCTGCATTGACTCCTTTAACTTACCCCTTGACTTCCCTCTTCTCCAGCGAGATTCTCCTCTCCTCCGTGTGACTTCAGCGTACCTCCAACCAAGCCTTCCTCTCCTACATCTTCTCTGAGGTGTGTGCATCCATTCAGCCGCCCTGCTCACCCATTCTCTGTAAGAAGATAACTATCATCTATCCATCTCTCTAATACCCATATCCTACCCAACTAAGGATTCACCCATCTAAGGATTCCCCATCTGCCACACTCATTACCAGTTTCAATAAACTTCTGTATATCACTAACCTTCTGTTCTCAAGTCCGTTTGTTACAATAATAATAACAAAACATGTTTTATGTGTTAAATACATTTACCAGTATATCCACATATACTATAAACAATATAATAATAATGTATGGACCAAAACCTCAAGAACAAATAAAAAAAAAGATTTTGGCTATAACTTAAAAAATATTCAAAATTATTAAATGACATTATATTACAGTTTTTCTCGATTGGTGTGGCTCATTTCTTGAAACCGAGATGACGTTCTCAAAACCATAAGGTCATTTGGCCAAACAGTCTTACAGTTCTGCTCAACATTATAGCTCACTAGCAAAATCAAATATCTTTCCCCAAACTCTTCTTCCATGCTTCAAAAGCAGATTCCTTTCCCATATAAAAGGTCAGTACAGTCAAAATAGCACAGATCCTTCTCAATTGCCTTGGCACATGTGCATTCATTTAGTGCTTTTGTCAAAATAACCTGGATGGTTTAGCACAACACCATGGATCCCCTGCAAAAGCTCATATCTCTCCCAAAACAGTTTATCCATGTGTCAAAACTAAATATCCTTCTCATATAAATAGTCAATGCCCCCAAAATGCATTATACCTTTGGCATTGTTTAAGCACTGCAAGTCAAAATGCTTAGACGTTTTGTCACTGAGGCACAGGTCTAGCAACAGAATACCACTATGAATAAAACTAAAAGATTTTACAGTAAAATCAGCCTCAAATAAACCACTCATACTCAAGGAAACTGTAAACATTTTTATTCGTACAAAGAAATGTTAACATTAGAGAACATACTGATTGATTGTCAAGTACTGTCATAAATTTATCAAATGTTCCAAGAAATTCTTTCATGGTATTATATCTTTGACTAATTTTGACAGTTGAACAGACAATTGTGCACATGATGACTTACACAATGAAACCATGCTGATATGTTTTGGAGAGAGTAACCATTTCACTGAAAAATCAACTAATCAGTTTAGATCAGCAAGATCTATTTATTTGGAAAATGTGCTAAATGTGGGCTCATTGTGCTAACTGTAGCTACTTGTACATAATCATTTGAAAAAAAGCACAGAGTCACTTGAGACATGTACTAAAGCATTTGCAATTTGATAAAACCAATGAAAAATGACATTCTGTTGTGAACAATTGCAAGGTGGTTTGGAGATTTGTCCATGTTATTTTGAGAATGTCATCTCGGTTTCAAGAAATGAGCCAAACCAATCGAGAAAAACTGTATTGGTGCATTTCTCAAATCAGAAATGAAATTTTCAAACCTATTTTTACAACCTCCACATCATCTAGTCATTTCATCATAAAACCAGTTTCTCATTCTTTTGAATAAGCTGTGATTGCTTTCTTACATTCATGCAATTGATTACGCACATTTATCTGTGGTTTCCTACATTATCAGTTGCTAATGTCATGTTACTCAAAATGTATTATACAGTTTTCTGTGCAATAGTCTTACCCCTTAAAATATCTAGTCTTTAGTTCATGGTATAAGTCATTAAATGTAAAATGGTTAATCTAGTTGTCATGAACTGCCAAGCACACTTTTTATTTAAATTTTTTACCAATTATTATTAGAAACTGTAATAAAAAACTGTAATACAAATTACAAAAATAATAAAATAATAATACAATAAATACAAAAATGTCACTGAAATAATATATATAAACAAATATTTAATAATTTCAATAATATTAAATACATTTTCTTACAATTTCTTTATGAATAGTCAATTAATGCATTTTATAATGCATTTTTATGAGATCACAAGATCTTGGATGAACGTTTTATTTGCTTTGTATGTGCTGCCAACACCAGTCTTTCATTCTCTCTTCTACCATCCATCCATCCTGTTCTTATTAACCATGGTTCAACCATCTCTCTTTCATTGACTTTTCATCAGAGCTGTGCATTAACTACCTGCTAATCCCTGCACTAACATGAGAGGCAAGTGTGTCACATTGACTATAAATATAAATAATGAGACACACTGAAAACGACTGTCTTCTCTCTCTTTCTTCATACTTCACTTTCACAATCCTTTACGTCCTCTCATTTCTTCACTCCACAGAAAGAGCAAACACAAGCCGAGGTGCATTAAAGTGGTCATTTCTGAGAAGACTTTAACTATGAACTTCATGTTTAAGCAAACTGGCTGGGCAGGAACACTGTTTCTCCTTTTATTATGGGCTGGGCCTCCACAAAACATTAGTGTGTTATTGCTGCATTCTAATGTATTCTCATAATGCCATATTTGCTCTACACTTCTCCGATACCAAATGCGTTGAGCTCCAGCGTGGGCCAAGCGGCAATGAAAATGGATTATGGTGACGCGTAGAATATGAGAGCCCCATATTATTATGTAGTGCTCCAATATGGCTCTGCTGAGCATTATCATTATTCACTGGGAGATATGGTGCCATAAAAAAAACTCAACATAAATGAGCTTCTCCTGGTACAGTGGGTACATTGTCACTATAGACCGATGATATATCGGGCAGGATGATTAATAGGCTGATATTCACTTATTTGGAAAGGCGTCGACAGAAAACCATGCCTGCTTTGCCGATTAACAGAAGTTCCCTACACGGCCGTTTCAACAGCACTGTCATGGGATAGTGCACATAGTCAACTTTCAGCAAGCACTGCATAAAATTTATTTCTCAAAATTACACATTGTACACATTCCAAAGTTTGACTGTTCAGTGTAATCTTTTAAGCTCACCAAGGCTGCATTTATTTGCTTACATTTATTTGAGTAAGAATTGTGAGACATTTTTATGATTTCAAATAACTGTTTTCTATTGGAATTGGAATTGGAATTTTAAAATGTAATTTACACCTGTGATGGTAAAGCCAGATTTTCAGCAGCCATCATTCCAACCTTCATTGTCGCATTATCCTAATTTGCTGATTTGATGATCAAAAAACATTTCTTCTTTTATCAATGTTGAAAACAGTTGTGCTGAAAAGAACAACATTTATTTGAAAGTGAAATCTCTTTTTCCATTATAAAGGTCTCTACTGTCACTTTTGACCTATTTCATGTGCCCTTGCTGAATCAAAGTATTAATTTATTAAAAAAAATAATCTTACTGAACACAAACTTTTAAACAGTGAATTATCAAATAATACAATACATTATAAAACAAATAAAAATATCAAATACTGTATAGCAATGTTATAAATTATTACGGATTGAATTACGGTCATTTTTAAATTTATTACATAACAAACAAATATATATTTATATGTTAATATATTTATTTAAATATATAAGGCCCTTTTTTTTTACAGCCATTACTACAGTCTACTAAGAAAATCATTCAAATGTGCTGATTGGTACTCAAGAAACATTTTAATAAAAGTTGAAAATGTGGAAATATTTGCGTAATGCTGCCCAAATGTTCACGCAAAGAAAGAAGGTGAGGTTTCAGTCACTGCAGTTAGTGTTTCAGCAGCCATGTCAGGGAGACGCTGTGTGTTTCTAGGTGAAAGCAAAAGCATTTTATTTGGCCTTTCGAAAGTAGATGCATTTAGGAATCTTTAAGATTACTTACAACAGAACAGCAACTTTAAATTTTCTACGACAATCTGGCACTTCTGAATCAGCTACTGGAAGTATGTTTTGTTATTAGTTTAAGTATTTGCTATTGACTGTTCAAATGTGGAGTTTTCCGTGTCATGTGTGTGTACGTGTGTGCGAGTGACAGAGAGACAGAGAGAGAGAGAGAGATAGACAGGATCACAAAGTGGAGTAAGTGGTCTTAACTGTATGTGGCTTGTGTACTGCAAACACATACAAGCTTCATCACTGTGTCTGTCACATGACTCTGTTCCCTTTCGGTCTTGAACTGATGGTAAAACTAAGGACATTATTAACTGTCTTTACATTTATTTTGAAAGATGAAGCTAGCGATTATGGAAAGGGGTGTTACATTTCAGACGAGTGCTTGCAGTGTTCGGCCAATCACAATTAATGCACTGGGTCAGTTGGCCAATCAGAGCTGACTGAGCTTGTCGGAAGGAGGGACTTTGTAGACAATTACGCGTTTGAAAGAGGCAGGGCATAGAGGACCTACAAAATTGTACAGTATTTAAAAAAAAATTTGTTTTTAGAACATTAAAGCATGTCAGCATATTTTGTTACTTCAAATACACAAAATAATGTTCTTTAAAAAAGCATCAAATGACCCCTTTAAGATGTTTTGGATAATTGTTTGATCAGACAGTAATTCAATCACACAAAACTACCATTCCTGCAAGCTGAGAATTTACTGACAAAGAAAGTTTGAAGAATACAGTACTTTTTAAAAAAATATTATTTTTGATGCAATATACTGTCATTTATGACACATACAGTATAATGCATACTCAGTAAGTAAAAAGCAAATAAAATAAGATAAAAATGTTTTTTAAGATGATATTTATGATTATTATTTCTGAGAAATTTAAGGCAAATACTGATCGATAAATATATAGCAAAACATTACTGTTATTTCAATTTACAATTTAATGTATTTATCAAAAATAAATTTATTAAATAAATTTATATATTTATTTAATATTATAAGTATTTGTATTATTTATAACTCGTTTTATAATTTGTAAATTATATTATAATGTATAATTAATTTTTTTTTTGCAAAAAATGTATATATTTTTTACATCACATGTAAAGTACATTATTAAAAATTAGATGTTTTAATTACATTTGTAATTTTTACATTATTAAATAATATATTATAATATATAATATTATTATTATTACATTATTAAAAATTAGATGTTTTAATTACATTTGTAATTTTTACATTATTAAATAATATATTATAATATATAATATTATTATTATTATAATTCAAGAATCCTTGGTAGATAAAAGTGTTGATTTCTTTCAAAATCACACACAAATAAGGATTATATCAGCCTTTCAGACATTCTCATCTCTAGATATCAGTATAGATTTTGATATCAGCCAGAAAATCCAATATCAGTCGACCAATAGTATATATTCCCAAAAGACTAAGCTTAAGAACAGTAACAGGAATCCTAATGAGGTTGTTTTGCATCTGGGAATAGGGAATAGGGATTTAACCAAGACGCTTATCCCAGGAAAAATGCTTGGTGTGGGATTCTGGCTAAGTCCTGTTTTGGCATGACATGAATCGAGATGTGCACTTGCTTCTGGCGATGAGAGAGAGAGAAAGATATGTTTGGAGAGGCGCTGCAGTTAGTCGGCCATTGGGAGGAGCTACTGTTCCACCCTGAGCTGGCCGACTCATCCCGTCTGTCTCTGAGGAGTAGAGATGCTGGGTAAACAAACCCTGTTCCTTCAGTAGCACTAAGGTGTGTGCGTAGATGTTTGTTTTTGACTGAAAACACATACACACATTGTTCACACAAATGCATACATAGGCTTTATGACCCAAAGGCACTCAGACATTCCCAGAAACACTCATGACAAACATCACCGGAAGCATGTGGACTGACATGACAGAGGTGAATACCTGCAGTGAAAGAACAGCTGTGTTGCATGTCTTAAGGGACATGGGGATTCATAAGATCTGTATGGGAATTTTTGTCTATGCTTTTATAGTAAAGTACAGTAGATGGAGGAATGTGCTGTGTGCATGTGCAAGACTTGTGTACCTCATATGGAGACAGCAAGGGTTTGGAGAAAGCCGTTCCCCAGTCGATGGAGAGGCGAGGACAAGCGATCTGCACCCACCTATAAAGGAAGATGAGCAAAGCGAGAGACCTAGTAAAATGAAATGAATCATTGAAAATTACAACGTTTGCAAACCAGTTTACTTTATTGAGACTTTATTATATCAGAGTAAGAACAAAACATAGGGCTTTTTATTCAAAAGGAAATGACTAGATCGCTAAAATTTGTCTCAGCGGGGTGAAAAGTTACAGACAGAGTGGGTGTGTTAATATAAATCCGACAAATAAAAGCCAAATAAAGGACAAGTGTGAATATAATTGTTTTTCTTTGGAATAATGTGCACTGATAATAAGGCATTTAAATAAATGAAATTATTATTTTATGTTCACTGGAATCTGCATATTGTAACTCTCCGAACACTAGGATTGTGGGTTCGAGTCTCGGGTCGGCAATACCACGACTTAAGTGCCCTTGAGCAAGGCACTGAACCCCCAACTGCTCCCCGGGCGCCGCAGCATAAATGGCTGCCCACTGCTCCGGTGTGTGTGTGTTCACTGCTGTTTGTGTGCACTTTGGATGGGTTAAATGCAGAGCACGAATTCTGAATATGGGTCACCATACTTGGCTGTATGTCATGTCACTTCTTACCATGCGTTCACACCAGACGCGACTTGCGTGAATAAATCATGCTTGTTCGTGCGTATTTGGACACTTGAACATTTTGAGTACATTCGCTTCATTCGCGCATTAAAAATTCACTTCACAACAGACACAAATTCTCTTCATGGGAGTGGCTTCTGATTGGTTGAGTTCACGCAGCATTTATTCTCATAATTTTCTCATAATTTTCTAAATATTACTGTTTTCAAAATATTTCAGGTAAGAATGTAGTTTTTTTAAACACAAATATGCAGTTATTAATAAAGACAGCGGCTATTTAAAAATGTGTTTCGGCGATTTCAGAGACGATCAGCTCCACGCACCATTAGGATGCTTTCACACTTGGTTCGCGTGCCTTGTCCGAAACTGAGTTCGATTGCTCCCCCCTCCCCCTGCCCCCTGTTGCACTGCGCTCATATTATTTTACATAGGTCCAAACCGCGGTTCGCTTGCATCATCAAGCCAGCAGCGAACTGAACTCTGACGTCAATTAAACCCAGGTGTGCACCAAAAGTGCTAGTGTGAAAGCACCATTAATTAAGGATGTGCAAAAATAAGATTTTTCAATATAAATTAGTTTATATTAACATAAAAAAATTAAATAAAAATAAAAATCTAGTTGACCACAGTGACCAATCTGTGAATATTTAAATATTAAATCAAATCAGTGTTATTTTATTATTTTTATATACTTTTATAGTTATTAATATTTTTAATCAACTTTTAAACAACATAAATACATTTATATACATAAAATGTAAATAAATAAATATTTGAATTATTTCCTTATTTCCGCATGTAGAATTGTTTAATTTTCATTATTGTTAGTTTTTTATTTAGTTCTATGCAGTTTGAAGCTTCATTTTTTTTAGCTTTATTTATATAATTTTGTTTCCAAAAATATATTTTGAATTTTTATTAATTTAAGTTTTTAATCTAATTATTTATATTTTATTGTATTTCAAAGTTATTTCAATTACTGATTAGCAATGATTTTTAATAGCATTAGTTAACAACAGGGTTATTTTGTTTGTTAAAAACATACAAAATATTATCACTAAATAATAAAAAAAAAGATATGAAACTTTTTTTTCATCTAGTTGCCTAGTCAACATTTCTCACTTTTATTTAGATAATCTTGATGAACTAAAATAACTAAAAAACAAAACGAAAATAAAACTGAAAAAATAACCCTGGTTAATAATAACACTGAATAAAATTGACTTATTACTATTTAAAATGTGTGAAGGAAAAGCAAGCCGCACACACACACACACACACACACACACACACACACACACACACACACACACACACACACACACACACACACACACACACACACACACACACACACACACACACACGAGGAAGCAGAGCACAGCTTGGTTCGCAGGGTGAATGTAAATGTGAATATGAACTGCATTGATGTGCAGTGCTGATGCTCTCTCCTGTAAATATGAGAGTAAATCTGCACTGGCCTAAAGCTTCCCTGCAAAGCATCATTATTTAGATGACGTGGAGTCAAATAAAATAAAGAGCGGGGAGAGGAGGAGGAAAAAGGAAAGAGGGCCAAGGTAAGAAAGAGGAAGCGATAAGTAAGGTTAGGTGAGCAAAACAACTGCACTGCAATGCCCGAGTCTCCACGGAGCTACCCTACATATCAGCCAGACAGAGAGAGAGAGAGAGAGAGAGAGAGAGAGAGAGAAGAATAACAGTGACACGAGAGGTGAGGGAGGGCTCAGAAAGTCACATGAGGAACAGTATGAGTGATCGTTGGCAAGCAGTGCGAGAGAGTGTCTAGAGAAACTGCATTTGTCTTTTTCGGATGTGTGTTATGAATACAGAAGCACTAGAGCTGGAATAGTGGGTATTCAGATGCCTAATGTTAAGTAAGAGAACATTCACTGGGCTCCGCATACCTGCAGCTAAACTCCACAATTGGGAAACTGACAAGACAACATGAACATATTATAAGTGGGCTTTAACAAAGGATGCACTTTTGCTATAAAAATAGCAAGATGAATCTAATATACATATTTCATTTGTATTTATATATGATATAGTAAATTTACATAGTAATAAATATAAAATATGTAATCTCTCTCTCTCTATACGCGCACACACACACACACACACACACACACACACACACACACACACACACACACACACACACACACACACACACAGGGGCGTTTCTAGGATTTCATCCATAGGGGACCAGGCCATTAGTTACAAAGATACAAATGACCTAAATAAACTTTAGAAGTTACTTATTTAAGAGCAGCGAGTGATTCTCTATTTTTCTTTTGTTGGTTAACATTATTAACATAAAAAATGCTCAGGTCCATTATATTAAATTTTTTTTCGATTGCTAAACGACAGTGGGCACAACTGGAGTCACATGTGCAAAACTCTAACTACAGTCTGCACAGCAGCAGTTCATGTGGACCGAACTCTAGTTCGTTTTTCATTGCTTGAACAGTTTTCAAAACTCAACACTTATCCCATGACTTTAACCACAACCTGCACAACACTGTGGATTTACAGCACTTTGTTCAAATGCTAACACACTGCTGTCAAAACTGTGAACCACACATTCAAAACAGAAGAGATTTCAAACACTGCTGATTGCAATTTCAGGATTAGCCCTGAAAATTATTTGTTCGAATTACAGTATGTACTTTTAGTTTCTACCTTTTTTTCTCATTACTGTAATTCTGTAAATTACTGCAGACTATTGAAGCAGAATTTTCATTTACCTTAAAGAATTATGTTCTAAAAATGCAAATAAATCATGTGAAAGAATGTCACTATTTTCTTTGAAGAAAATATGACTTTGTATGAAGTCACTGAAATAGTTCAAACTGTAACGATGAAAAGTTAGTATGTTCTGTATTGGTGTTTGATGCTAGTGTTTTTCCTCTCAGTGTGTTCTGAGTGACAGTGTGTGTCATCTCAGTGAGGGTTGTGTGTCTGAGTCTGTTTTGAGCCATGTGTTAAGAGTTGTGTTGCTTGGAATGAGTTTTGCAGGTGATGTGAACTGTTTAGCTCAGGTGACTGTTGGTAGTGCAGACTGTAGTTAGAGTTTTGCACATGTAGCTCCAGATGTGCTCACTGTCGTTTAGCAATCGAAAAAAACTGTAATGCACATTCGATATTTTCTTAACTTTTACGTTCACTTAACATAACTGGCTGTTTTTACATCGATACTCTTCCAGACAGTCATTCTGACATAATTTTGGCCAATTTGGTATTTGCGTGCTATTTGAGATATGTCTTGTGTGTGCTTCATGTGTGGGTGTGCACAGAGGCGACCTATGACAGAGCGCAAGCATAAGCATTGATATCTCTTTAGTGTCATGCATCTTTCACTTGAATCGTTTAAAATTACTTTAATGTTTTAACTGACAAGCCTTAAAACACGACACATGGGGCTGAAGCCTTAAAAATCCATTATTATTATTACTACTGCCTCTGCGCACACGCACATTGACAAGATTGTGTGTGTGTGTGTGTGTGTACTGGTACTCTCTCCTTTATGTGGTCCAAATGTCCCCACAAGGATAGTAACACAAGTAAATTTTAACTTTTGGTCCCCATGAGGAAACAAGTTTATAAACCATACAGAATGAAGTTCTTTAAAAATCTAAAAATTTAGTTTTGTGTGTGGGGTAAGGTTAGGGTAAAATGATGGAAAATAAGAGTTTATACAGTATATATATAAAAAAATCTGTCTGTGTGTGTCCCCGTGTATACAAGGAAACACAAAGCATGTGAAACATACACAATTTTATAGATGAAATTTTCTTTCCATCTTTAGATTTGAAAATTGTGAGAAAGTTTTATCATTAAATCAGTATAGTGCATCATACCGCATTGTGAGTTGAGCGAATCATTATATCCCTGTTTCATTGACATTTTACCAGTTGTAAACAGGGCTTTTGTAGCTATCTAAGGGTTTATAGAGGTTGAAGATATTGCAAATTCTATCTTGATTGTCTGGCAGGTCTGACTGTAGCTTTACTTGGAATCCTTATAACTGGTTTAAGAATATCTTAGTGAATAATAGTAATCCATAATGCAAATCATAGTGCTGCCGGTTTGAATCCCTGTCAGTTGATCCAAAGATGTTTGCAAATGCAACTGGTCCTCATGACCCCTCTGATCTCAGCCTTGAGAATGACTCTTAATCCTTGTTTGCTCCATGAAGTTACATCATGTTACAGTATGGCTGTTACCAAATGATCCACACACCCTTGAGGCAAATTAATGATTGACAGTACATTAATGTAACCCTTTCCTTGGATCAAGAAAAAAATTATAATAATACAAATTAAACAACAGACACATTTGTTTTAATAGGACACAGACTCATGCAACAGCTGCCTTATTTGACTACTGTGTGTGGGCATTTGGCTAGTTTCACAGTGCCAGACGTTTGATCACCCATATTCTGTCTCACTCGGGATGAAAACCACCCAAAGGATGGGGCTGCCTGATGGATATGTGAAAGACCAACCACAGCCTTTGACATGACGTTTGGCAGTGCACACAGATCCATGCATAAAAGGGCAATCTGACACTAGACACTAGACTTATTAACTGTGTTCATTTATGTGGGAACACTGATGGGGTCAAAGTCTTGCTGGTTAGCATGACCATGTAATGCCTGCTGGAAGATGCTGTAACTACATCATCTGGATGCATAAAGCTATTATTTTCCCCATTGACAGAAAATAAAAACAACTATGGAAAAAGAAAGAACAAAATTTACTTTGTAGTTCATCATTATACCTGGATAGGTAAAGTTTGTCAAGACAAATTTTGATTCTGTCTTGACAAAGTCTTCATAATTTTAAAAGCTTCAAGGGATCCCTGGGAATTGAGACATGTATAGCTTAATATAACATAAATGATGTCTCTTATTGAAATATGAAGTAGAAAACCCATGAAATACGTTTAAAAAAAGGTGGGAGGTGCCATTATTTTATATGCACAGTATACTTTGCGTTGATGATGTCAAATGATTCCACTTAGTGAGCTACTGGCACTTACCATGACACAACTCAGAATACACAACTCAGAAAATAGAATACTGGTACGATACTACATTGTGTGGTGTTTGGTTGCAATTTTCGGTCGGACAGCAGCAAAAGAACCAATGTAAGACTCCACGGATTTCCTAGTGATAAGAAGATGCATGTGGACGAATACAATTTTCTAAAGATTTCTCTTTTTTCTCTCCACTTTATGAATGATAGAATGATAGAACAATAGATAGTTTTTATTAACAGCTTCCTCTAGGTAATACAGATCAACTTGGGTAACACTGTAAGTTAACATCCTGTCAGGATTTGTGTCTAGTTTTAGAGATATACTAAGCAAAGATCATTCTAAACACAGGCCTGTAGAAAGCAAAGGCAGAGAGCTGAAGGCAACAGGAGTCTTCTTCAGAAGTCTAGTTCCTGACACACACAGAGACAGAGTGAGAGAGAAATAAGGAATGGGTGGTAAATGCAGATATGAACTTAGTATCTGTAACAGCATCAGATTTCAAATATGCAAGAGGGCTGAGGCTGCATCGGGATCCACAGCACGCCACCAAATTCAATTTACAGGCTTATCAGAGCCAGCATCTGTCCCCTTGTCTGAGACAGCCCTCACTGCAGGGAGCCATACGGGCAGAGACATACTCCTCCGTCTGGCCGTATCAAGCCCATTCTCCCAATCCACTTCTGCTTCGCGGAGAAGAGGAGAGGTCAAAGACGTATAATGATGCCTGTTTTGCTTTCGCTGAAATGGCACCATCAGCATTTGAAGGCAGGCCTGATGAGGGCATGATCCTGCTGATCCTCTTAACCGTTGCCTGAAGGTGGGGGGGGGCCAAAATTCACATCAAAGAGTCTAATTGAAAGAGGGAGAGTAACGGGAGGTATGCGATGACTGCAGGGTTTTTTTTTTCTCATGCTGGTGGGAGCAGCAACCCCAGACGGCTCTCCTCTCTTAGTGTAGAAATAATGGATTTTAATTAGCCACTTGACCTGCAGCATACAATAGAACAATTAACCTTTCCGATCCACAGGGAAATAGGCACCAGTGCCTCCAAACGTCGCTTAAAGCTGACAGAGATGTGTAATTACATTAGGCTTACAATAAAGGGCATGTATATGCACCAGTGAATGCTGGAAGGAGATATTCTGAAGCTTTCCCAAAGAAAACCATCTTGATTTGCTTTAGATGTGCGAGCAAGGAGACCCAGGTTGGCTAATAGCCTTTAAACTTTCATTCTACTAACTGCAAAATATTGTCTTAAGTAGACACAATAATGATAAATGAAGTCTTTGATTGTAATAAAAGATTTTACCCTTCCCTATAATAAAATAAAATAATAAAATAAAATAAATAAATAAAAAACAGCTAAAATCAGCCTTAACTGGTTGGCTGGTTTTTGCTGGTTTAAGCTGGAAGTAGCTAGCTGTAGCTGGTCTCTCAGACTGGCCAAATATAGAAGTGATATATATATATATATACACACACACACACACACATACAGGTGCTGGTCATATAATTAGAATATAATCAAAAAGTTGATTTATTTCACTAATTTCATTCAAAGAGTGAAACTTGTATATTATATTCATTCATTACACACAGACTGATATATTTCAAATGTTTATTTCTTTTAATTTTGATGATTATAACTGACAACTAAGGAAAATCTCTGTGTCCAAGCATATTGATAGAGAGGTAAAAGGAAGGAAAGGATGTGGAAGAAAAAAAGTGTACAAGCAATAGGGATAACCGCACCCTGGAGAGGATTGTGAAACAAAACCCATTCAAAAATGTGGGGGAGATTCACAAAGAGTGGACTGCAGCTGGAGTCAGTGCTTCAAGAACCACTACGCACAGATGTATGCAAGACATGGGTTTTAGCTGTCGCATTGTGTCAAGCCACTCTTGAACAACAGACAGCGTCAGAAGCATCTCGCTTCAAAAAGGACTGGACTGCTGCTGTGTGGTCCAAAGTTATGTTCTCAGATGAAAGTAAATTTAGCATTTCCCCTGGAAATCAGGGTCCCCGAGTCTGGAGGAAGAGAGGAGATGCACACAATCTACGTTGCTTGAGGTCCAGTGTAAAGTTTCTACAGTCAGTGATGGTTTGCGGTGCCATGGTGCCATCTGCTGGTGTTGGTCCACTGTGTTTTCTGAGGTCCAAGGTCAACACAGCCGTATACCAGGAAGTTTTAGCGCTCTTCATGCTTCCTGCTGCTGACCAACTTTATGGAGATGAAGATTTCGTTTTCAAACAGGACTTGGCACCTGCACACAGTGCCAAAGCTACCAGTACCTGGTTTAAGGACCATGGTATCCCTGTTCTTAATTGGCCAGCAAATTTGTCTGACCTTAACATTATAGAAAACCTATGGGGAATTGTGAAGAGGAATATGTGATATGTCAGACCCAAGAATGCAGAAGAGCTGAAGGCCACTATCAGAGCAACCTGGGCTCTCGTAACACCTGAGCAGTGCCATAGACTGATCGTGTAACAAGGAGTCGGAGGCGTTCGGATCCATATGCAGCATTTATTAAACAGAATGGTCATACAGGCAGAGATCAGGAATGGCGTCAGGTGTGTCAGGGATAACCAGAATCGTAATCAGAAACAAGCAGGGATCGAGACAGGCAGCGGAGAATCAGAGTCGGAATAAACAGTCCAAAGGTCAAAACACAGGAATAATAAACACAGGGAAAACGCTCAGAAATGTCAGACTGGCTAAACAAGACTTCGCATTGAGTGAGAGTGAGTGTGCTGCTTTTATGTGTGTGTGTGTAAATGAGGTGCAGGTGTGGCAAGGAAATTGGCTGATGAATGAGGTGCAGGTGTGGCAGGGTGATTGTGATGCAGTGACTCATGGGTAATGTAGTTCGGGTGTGGTGCAACAGTATGAGAGGTGCTAGTGTCCAAGTGACATCTGGTAGTTGATGGGTGGAATGGTCCTGGGTGGAGTGCCCTCTAATGAAGTTCATGGGCACTCCATCTAATAATCGTGACATAGCCCACCCCCAAAGGAGCGGCTTCCAGACGCTCAAAACAATCTAGGAGGGCGGTGGAGCGGAGGCGGAACAGGGGGAGGGATGGAGGGCCAGGTCCATGAGGAAGTGCAGTGGACTGGGGCAGAGCAGGTGGCGTGGCAGCCCACCAGAGTGGAGCAGGTGGAGCTGGAGCCCATCAGGGAGGAGTAGAGGACCACCACAGCTGAGAAGATGGGACAGAAGCCCACCAGGGCGGAGCAGAGGACCACCACAGCTGAGAAGACGGGACAGAAGCCCACCAGGGCGGTGCAGAGGACCACCACAGCCGAGCAGACGGGACAGAAGCCCACCAGGGCGGTGCAGAGGACCACCACAGCCGAGCAGACGGGACAGAAGCCCACCAGGCCGGAGCAGAGGACCACCACAGCCGAGCAGACAGGACAGAAGCCCACCAGGGCGGAGCAGAGGACCACCACAGCCGAGCAGACGGGACAGAAGCCCACCAGGGCGGAGCAGAGGACCACCACAGCCGAGCAGACGGGACAGAAGCCCACCAGGGCGAAGCAGAGGACCACCACAGTGGAGTCGTTGGCACCGGACCGCAAGTCTGCTCAGGTGGGACTGAAACAGAGAACATTGACAGGTTAATAGCGGCCTCCGTGGCCGTGATGAGATGGTAGCTGGCCTCCTTGGCCATTACAGGGCAGGCGGTTAGTTCATGGAGGACCTCCGTGGCCATGACAGGACAGACAGAGAGTTGGTGGATGGTCTCCGTAGCCCAGACCGGAATGAATGAGAGCTCATTGACGGTCTCCCTGGCCGTGACAGGATAGGACGAGAGCTCTGAGATGTGACGAGGCTCTGGGAGGTCGGCTGAGATGTGACGAGGCTCTGGTAGATCTGTGGTGATTTGATTGGGTTCATGAAGATCAGCTGTGACTTGACTGTGCCCATGAAGATCGTTGGTGACTTGACTTGGTTCCTGAGGATCAACTGTGACTTGACTTAGTTCACAGAGGTTAATGGTGACTTGACTTTGCTCATGAAGATCATTGATGACTTGACATTGCTCATGAAGATCATTGATGACTTGACTTTGCTCATGAAGATCGTTGGTGACTTGACTTGGTTCCTGAGGATCAACTGTGACTTGACTTTGCTCATGAAGATCGTTGGTGACTTGACTTGGTTCCTGAGGATCAACTGTGACTTGACTTAGTTCATGGAGGTTAATGGTGACTTGACTTTGCTCATGAAGATCATTGATGACTAGACTTTGCTCATGAAGATCGTTGGTGACTTGACTTGGTTCCTGAGGATCAACTGTGATTTGAGTTAGTTCATGGAGGTTAATGGTGACTTGACTTTGCTCATGAAGATCAATGGTGACTTGACTTTGCTCATGAAGATCATTGATGACTTGACTTTGCTCATGAAGATCGTTGGTGACTTGATTTGGTTCCTGAGGATCAACTGTGACTTGACTTTGCTCATGAAGATCGTTGATGACTTGACTTTGCTCATGAAGATCATTGGTGACTTGACTTTGCTCATGAAGATCGTTGGTGACTTGACTTGGTTCCTGAGGATCAACTGTGACTTGACTTTGCTCATGAAGATCGTTGGTGACTTGACTTGGTTCCTGAGGATCAACTGTGACTTGACTTTGCTCATGAAGATCAACTGTGACTTGACTTTGCTCATGAAGATCGTTGGTGACTTGACTGTGCCCATGAAGATCGTTGGTGACTTGACTTGGTTCCTGAGGATCAACTGTGACTTGACTTAGTTCATGGAGGTTAATGGTGACTTGACTTTGCTCATGAAGATCATTGATGACTTGACTTTGCTCATGAAGATCGTTGGTGACTTGACTTTGCTCATGAAGATCAATGGTGACTTGACTTTGCTCATGAAGATCATTGATGACTTGACTTTGCTCATGAAGATCGTTGGTGAATTGACTTGGTTCCTGAGGATCAACTGTGACTAGACTTTGCTCATGAAGATCTTTGGTGACTTGACTTGGTTCCTGAGGATCAACTGTGATTTGAGTTAGTTCATGGGGGTTAATGGTGACTTGACTTTGCTCATTAAGATCGTTGGTGACTTGACTTGGTTCCTGAGGATCAACTGTGACTTGACTTAGTTCATGGAGGTTAATGGTGACTTGACTTTGCTCATGAAGATCGTTGGTGACTTGACTTTGCTCATGAAGATCTTTGGTGACTTGACTTGGTTCCTGAGGATCAACTGTGATTTGAGTTAGTTCATGGAGGTTAATGGTGACTTGACTTTGCTCATGAAGATCAATGGTGACTTGACTTTGCTCATGAAGATCATTGATGACTTGACTTTGCTCATGAAGATCGTTGGTGACTTGATTTGGTTCCTGAGGATCAACTGTGACTTGACTTTGCTCATGAAGATCGTTGATGACTTGACTTTGCTCATGAAGATCATTGGTGACTTGACTTTGCTCATGAAGATCGTTGGTGACTTGACTTGGTTCCTGAGGATCAACTGTGACTTGACTTTGCTCATGAAGATCGTTGGTGACTTGACTTGGTTCCTGAGGATCAACTGTGACTTGACTTTGCTCATGAAGATCAACTGTGACTTGACTTTGCTCATGAAGATCGTTGGTGACTTGACTGTGCCCATGAAGATCGTTGGTGACTTGACTTGGTTCCTGAGGATCAACTGTGACTTGACTTAGTTCATGGAGGTTAATGGTGACTTGACTTTGCTCATGAAGATCATTGATGACTTGACTTTGCTCATGAAGATCGTTGGTGACTTGACTTTGCTCATGAAGATCAATGGTGACTTGACTTTGCTCATGAAGATCATTGATGACTTGACTTTGCTCATGAAGATCGTTGGTGAATTGACTTGGTTCCTGAGGATCAACTGTGACTAGACTTTGCTCATGAAGATCTTTGGTGACTTGACTTGGTTCCTGAGGATCAACTGTGATTTGAGTTAGTTCATGGGGGTTAATGGTGACTTGACTTTGCTCATTAAGATCGTTGGTGACTTGACTTGGTTCCTGAGGATCAACTGTGACTTGACTTAGTTCATGGAGGTTAATGGTGACTTGACTTTGCTCATGAAGATCGTTGGTGACTTGACTTTGCTCATGAAGATCGTTGGTGACTTGACTTGGTTCCTGAGGATCAACTGTGACTAGACTTTGCTCATGAAGATCGTTGGTGACTTGACTTGGTTCCTGAGGATCAACTGTGACTTGACTTAGTTCATGGAGGTTAATGGTGACTTGACTTTGCTCATGAAGATCGTTGGTGACTTGACTTTGCTCATGAAGATCGTTGGTGACTTGACTTTGCTCATGAAGATCGTTGGTGACTTGACTTTGCTCATGAAGATCGTTGGTGACTTGACTTTGCTCATGAAGATCGTTGGTGACTTGACTTTGCTCATGAAGATCGTTGGTGACTTGACTTGGTTCCTGAGGATCAACTGTGATTTGAGTTAGTTCATGGAGGTTAATGGTGACTTGACTTTGCTCATGAAGATCAATGGTGACTTGACTTTGCTCATGAAGATCAATGGTGACTTGACTTTGCTCATGAAGATCAATGGTGACTTGCCCTGGCTCTGGAGAGTTCACTGGAACCTGACCCGACTCTGGAGAGTTCACTGGAACCTGACCCGACTCTGGAGAGTTCACTGGAACCTGACTCGACTCTGGAAGGCCAACAGGAACTAACCCTGACTCTGGAAGGTCAGCGAAGACTTGACCTGACTCTGGATGGTCAACAGTGACCTGATTGGACTCTTTTTTTGGACGGTCAGTGGAGACTTGACCTGACTCTGGAAAGTCGACGGGGACCTGACTTGACTCTGGAAATTCAACTGAGGCGGCCATCTTGTGCAGCGGTGTTGGGCTGGCGGCCATCTTGTGCAGCGGCGCTGGGCTGGCGGCCATCTTGTGCAGCGGCGCTGGGCTGGCGGCCATCTTGTGCAGCGGCGCTGGGCTGGCGGCCATCTTGTGCAGCGGCGCTGGGCTGGCGGCCATCTTGTGCAGCGGCGCTGGGCTGGCGGCCATCTTGTGCAGCGGCGCTGGGCTGGCGGCCATCTTGTGCAGCGGCGCTGGGCTGGCGGCCATCTTGTGCAGTGGCGCTGGGCTGGCGGCCATCTTGTGCAGTGGCGCTGGGCTGGCGGCCATCTTGTGCAGAGGCGCTGGGCTGGCGGCCATCTTGTGCAGAGGCGCTGGGCTGGCGGCCATAACAGGACAAGGCTCAGGAGTGGTGGATACTGCAAAAGTGCTGTGTTCCTCCTCCACAACACCCACAGTATATGCAGAGCTGCTCAGTTGGAGTGCCAGATCAATATAATACTGCAGAGTCCAGTGAGGATCATGCAAAGGCATGAGTGAGCCAAGCGGCTCAGATAGGCCACCACGAAAAAATATCATCAGGCACATCTCGTCCATGATAGATAAATGGGCAAACTCAATAAAGTTCTTCACATAGTCCTCGATGGGCCTAATTCCCTGACGTAAACGCATAAGTTGGCTTACTGGATTCATGGCTGACCTGGATTTACTCCTTAAAGCTGCTGGATCCTGGTTTGGCGAAGTCTTCTGTAACAAGGAGTCGGAGGCGTTCGGATCCATATGCAGCATTTATTAAACAGAATGGTCATACAGGCAGAGATCAGGAATGGCGTCAGGTGTGTCAGGGATAACCAGAATCGTAATCAGAAACAAGCAGGGATCGAGACAGGCAGCGGAGAATCAGAGTCGGAATAAACAGTCCAAAGGTCAAAACACAGGAATAATAAACACAGGGAAAACGCTCGGAAATGTCAGACTGGCTAAACAAGACTTCGCATTGAGTGAGAGTGAGTGTGCTGCTTTTATGTGTGTGTGTAAATGAGGTGCAGGTGTGGCAAGGAAATTGGCTGATGAATGAGGTGCAGGTGTGGCAGGGTGATTGTGATGCAGTGACTCATGGGTAATGTAGTTCGGGTGTGGTGCAACAGTATGAGAGGTGCTAGTGTCCAAGTGACATCTGGTGGTTGATGGGTGGAATGGTCCTGTGTGGAGTGCCCTCTAATGAAGTTCATGGGCACTCCATCTAATAATCGTGACAGATCGACTCCATGCCACATCGCATTGCTGCAGTAATTCAGGCAAAAGGAGCCCCAACTAACTATTGAGTGCTGTACATGCTCATACTTTTCATGTTCATATTTTTCAGTTGGCCAAGATTTCTAAAAATCCTTTCTTTGTATTGGTCTTAAGTAATATTATAATTTTCTTAGATACTGAATTTGGGTTTTCCTTAGTTGTCAGTTATTATCATCAAAACGAAAAGAAATAAACATTTGAAATATATCAGTCTGTGTGTAATAAATGAATACAATATACAAGTTTCACTTTTTGAATGGAATTAGTGAAATAAATCAACTTTTTGATGATATTCTAATTATATGACCAGCACATGTATAAGGCAGGGAAATCCTCAAATGTAAATAACAAGCATCAATTAGCATAAGAAAGTGTAAAAGCTAAGCCATTCTGGTGTGTTGTGCAAAACACTACTCCATTTGACCCTACAATGTTGCTGTTTGTAAAATTTGAACAAAACCCTGTCACACTGCAACATTATTTTGTATATTGCTGTTTTTAGGGGAAGTCGTGGCCTAGTGTTTAGAGAGTTTAACTCCTAACCCTAGGGTTGTGGGTTTGAATCTCAGGCCGGCAATACCACGACTTAGGTGCTCTTGAGGAAGGCATTGAACCCCCAAATGCTCCCCGGGCACTGCAGCATAAATGGCTGCCCACTGCTCCGGATATGTGTTCACAGTGTGTGTGTGTGTGTGTTCACTGCTCTGTGTGTGTGCACTTTGGATGGGGAACCATACTTGGCTGAATGTCACGTCACTTATTAGCATTTTGTTAACATGTATACTGTTAGCAGCTTGTGTGTAACATTCAAAGTTTAGATATATTTAGAATCACCATTTATAGGTTTGGTTACATAATGTGATGTGCAATATGTAATTTTGATGAGTTCTCGCATGTGTGTGTGTGTGTGGAAACATTATTGTTCAGTGTGGGCTGTCTCGCACAAGTCCTCACAGTTCCAGAGTAAATCTGAAATCCATGCTCACAGAGAGTGTACAGTATATGTGCTGTTTTGCACCACTGGTAAGATGAAACATCCAATGCAGGTATCTTGGCCTGTCTGGAGTGACAGCCCTGGATGTACATCTCTGCTTGCCCAGGTTGCCTGCTTTCAAACAAAATGTTTGATGCAAGATGCTGCTTTGAATTTAGAGTGTCGAGTGGAAGAGTTCAGATCCAAACAGGTCTTTCTCCTCATATTTCTTTCTAGCATCTCTGCTGAACCACAGTTTCAGGCTCCTCAGTCAATCCTTTTGTCCAGTACATTTTCATGCCCCCGCCACATAGTCCACCATTCGAAAGTTAGGAGTCAGTATTTTATTTATTTGTTTTTGAAAGAGACTATTTTTTTTTCAACAAGGGCGCAATAAATTGAAGACAAAAATGCCAGCAAAAATTGTATGTTACAAAAGATTTGTGTTTCAAATAAATGTTCTATTGAATCTATTTAAATCAAGGTTTCCACAAAAACTAATTCAGCATATTAGAATGATTTCTAAAGGATCATGTAACACCAGAAGTCTGGAGTAATGGCGGCTGAAAATTCAGCTTTGCTTCACAGGATTAAATTAGATTTTAAAATATATCCAAACACAATATCCCATTTTATATCTCTTATTTTTTTTTTTTTAACCATCGTGCCAAGCATCTTATTAAATTTCTTAGCTTTGTGCAAATAGTTAATTAATAATTATTTTAATTGTATCAACTTTCCAAGAGCATACTGTATTTCTGAATATCTGGTCTAGCCACCTACATATATTACAACAAATTCATTTTTCAAACGTTACATAGTTCAAAAGGCACCGCATAACAGGAATGACCCTCCTAGCAGACATCAAACACTTCACACCAGCCCGAGGATCCACAAACACCTTACAGTATTAAAGTTGAATAGTATTTTCAAGTGCTGAGGTCTGCTGGTGTAGCCTCCACATTTTCAGGCCCGACACCAGTGCAAAAGACCTTCTCCACGCTAGAAAACATCCAATTGAAGTACTAAGGTTGGACAACCTGACAACAATCATAACTGTCAATTATTTCCCTTGATATTTTATCTGTAATTATTAATTCCAATGAACAGAATTTACATTAAAATGCTTATTTTCTGTTATTTTTTTATGCTCCCATCTCATTATAATCAACAATACTATCTAGTCAATGCTTTGTTAATAATAATGGGAGCATTTTTCTACAAGCAAGCAGACAGAATAAAGTGAATCTAAAACAATAACAAAACACGACTGTCATTACTATAGATTTTTACGTTTTGCCATTGCACACAAAATACATGTGTCCGATTAATTAATTTGTTAATTAGTTGTGCAGCCCTAACAGACATCATACTCATGTGCACTTCTGTCTGGACTGGTAATTCATTGCTGGACATTTCGATTAACCTTCCCATTATAGTGACGACTGCTGGCAGATTGCAGCTTCGTACCTGATCTTATCTTTCCAGGACGTCATATACATCATCAGTGCAGCATTAATCAACACTCACATTACGCTCTTTCTCTGCTCAGATCTCATGTTTCTGCCAAGATGACGCCAATCCGCAGCAGCCACAGCACAAGTGACTGACATTAATGGAGGAAATGAGAGGAGGAGAGATAGAAGTGTATCTGTCCTTTGGTCGTGGTTATGCTTCGATTACATATGCAGTGACACTCACGTGGAGGGAGAGCGGCACGACTGATGGGGGCGGTTGATTTTCTCTCTCTTGGGCTCTCTTCCTCCACCTCCTCCTCATTTTCTATCAGACCTTTCTGTTCCTCGTTCACCCACTCCTTCATTTAGAAGGGGCATTTTGCCCCTCTCCCATCCCCAGATGCAGAGGGCAGGCAGTGGGGGACTGTGTACAATGCAGGGGTCCCTCAAATTAAGAGTCAGTACAGACATGTTCCCTGTCCAACAGAGCTCAAATAAAAAACTGGACTGTTAAAAGTTCACAACACTTAGAAAAAGAGAAAAACATGCAATTTCAAGCAATGTTATGAAACAATGGTTCTGCAAAATGATTGATGCAGATGAAGAATGAAGATGTAGATAATGTCAGTAAAGATTACTCTAGTACCTTTTACAAGAAAAAATTTAATATTTAATGTTATTTGTCAACTTCTGAAACTTACTATCAGTTTTTAAATGGAAACAGCTAATATTTTTCAGTGCACCAGCAATTTCGGCATCAGTACAATGACCAAACATAACCCCCCACCCCAAAAACAAAACAAAATAAAAAAAAATAATAATAAAATAAATAATAATAAAAAAATTAATAATAATAATTCAGTTTTTATAGTATCAAACCTACTGTTTTTCACACAGAGCTCCTTTTTATATAAAAATATGTACAATATACTATATAATTTACAATAATAATAATATTTACAAGTAATATATTTAAGCAATAAGTTTAAGTTTTACAAATAATATTTTAAATAATTAAATTAAATGAATTGAGTATTTCTTTATTCTGAACAAAACAAGATATTTTGGAAAATGTGTTTCTGAATAAAAGTCAATGGGGTCCAAAACAGCATTGGACCGTAATGCTCAGAAACATATGTTCAAAATATCTTCTTTTGTTAAGCAAAATATAATTTAGATAATATAATTTTTTGTAATTATATTTATGTTTAAACATGCAATATTAATAATCTATTAAGCCTCAAAATTACCATTTTAAAATCACCTGATATTTGCATCATCATGGGAAACCGCAATCGCACTGGCATGTGAAATATCAACAAAAATGACCTACTGCTTTTTGTCTGAAACAGAAAGCCCATGCAAAACTCATTTGTTCAACTGAACTTAACTAATCTTTAAGCCCACCACAGCAATAAGACACAGGCCACAGAGGAGCTGCTCACTAACAAAACCTGTGATCCCGTCTGACATATTCATCACCGTCAGTGATATTTCTGTCGAACCTTGCCTTGTCCTCAGGGTGTACTGAGACTCAGACTAATATGCACCTTCATAAGAGGCACAGGAGTTAATGTTTCTTTTTGTGAAACGGAGAGCGTGATTGTGCATGTAGATGGAGGAGAGACTCAAGCATCCACGTCTGCCAGGAGCTCCAGCTTGCTGGGGAAGGTCTCAGACAGGAGCACACGCGTGAATGAATGGCCCAACGACTCCAACCGAGACTCTAAGTGCTAAAGAAAGAGAGAGAGAGAGAGGAAAGCAAAAGAGAGGAGTTGAATACTGAATGTTACACATTTACATAAAGACAACAAAATTTCATGAACAGGGCTCAAGGTCACCAAGAACAGCCCACATCAAACAGATCTGACAGTGTAGGAGGAAAGAGAACAGAAAATCATTACTCCAAGGATTTTCCAAATTTACTGAACAACAAGAGAACCACTTCCTATAGCCTAATGAGAAATCTTCCCAGGATCACTGATGCTGAACCGGTGTAAACGGCTTGTGTAAACCCTTTAAGTTCTTCAGAGCTTTAGTAACCACCATCAGCTCTGGGTTTCTAACATAATGGCCAGTTTAGCTCTATTTTCTTCATTAATGACGTAGGGCTTTGTTGTTGTCTTGATTTATTAGTTTCCCACAAAATTCCCCAATCTAATAAGCCTGAGGTGGAAGAACTTAACTGGTCTGCGCAAAGACCGGAACCCCAGTAAACATCTGTGAAATAAATCAGAATAGGGATGCACAATATTTTGGTGGTTATACCAGTATTAGGTAAATTTTTCATTTATCTTTATCACATAACATTGCATTGTATATTTTATCACTCATGCTCATTTCCTCTATTTATACATTTACAGTAGATTATCTCTGTCATCACATAAAGTTAATATTTTATGCACTAATAATTAACCCAGTTAAATGTAATCTTTAGCAGACTTAAAAATTTATATCCTTTTCTCAAACTGTACATCATAATGATGTGTTGAATATATTCACTAGTAGCACTATTTTTTTGATAATTTAATTTTAGATTTATTTAGAATTATTTTAAATATTTGTAATTTAAAAAAAAGTACATAATTTTATGTGCCCTTTAACTGGTTACTGCCCATAACAGGAACATAATAATTGGCTCATCAGTATTGGCCAGAATTCTAATATTGATGGATCACAATTGAACCTGTCTATAGCGAGATCTTTCTAAAAATGTCTTCCCAGTCAATACAAAATAGATGTTTGTGATATATCAAGTAGAGCAGGACTCTTTACAGTGATTTATGACTGAACATTTCCCATAGCCCATATCATCTGATCATGACCCAGCTCAATTTTAGCCTAAGCCTGTAAAGAGCATTATTGTCTTGTTTAGAAGATCTGTCTTATCTGACACTCTACTAAAAATGATATTGAGAATATTCGCTGTCTTTCACAAAGACATTTTCAATTCCTACTATGGCGTCATTATAATAATGTCACAAGTGAACTAGAGATGGGAACAAGACAGAATACTCATAAGAGATGAATAAGAAAATTTTTAACACTTAATATGGATGTGTTTATATATATATATATATATATATATATATATGTATGTATGTATGTAAAGTATGTATGTATGTACCAAGTCTCTACATTTCTCACACACAACATCCTCCTTGACAGCAACCAATCTGGCTTCAGAAGTGGACATTCAACTGAGACTGCCTTGCTCTCAGTTGTTGAAGCTCTAAGACTGGCAAGAGCGGAATCCAAATCTTCAGTACTTATCCTGCTTGATCTGTCCGCTGCTTTTGACACGGTTAACCACCAGATCCTCCTATCAACCCTACTGGCAAAAGGCATCTCAGGAACCACACTTCAATGGTTTGAGTCTTACCTATCAGATAGGTCCTTCAAAGTATCTTGGAGAGGTGAGGTGTCCAAGTCAAAACATCTAACTACTGGGGTGCCTCAGGGCTCAGTTCTTGGACCACTTCTCTGTCTACATGGCATCATAAGGTTCTGTCATTCAGAAACATGGCTTTTCATACCACTGCTATGCTGATGACACTCAACTCTACCTCTTATTCCATCCTGATGATCCGATGGTAGCTATTCGCATCTCAGCTTGTCTAACAGACATTTCTTCCTGGAAGATGGACCATCACCTTCAACTCAACCTTGCCAAGACAGAACTGCTTGTGATTCCAGCAAACCCATCGTTTCATCACAATTTAACCATCAAGTTAGGCACATCAACCATAACTCCTTCAAAAACAGCTAGAGGCCTTGGAGTTATGATTGATGATCAGCTGACTTTCTCAGACCTCATTGCTAAAACTGTCCAATCCTGCAGATTTGCTTTATTCAACATCAAGAAGATCAAGTCCTTTCTTTCGGAACATGCTGCACAACTCCTTGATCAAGCTCTTGTTCTGTCCAGGCTGGACTATTGCAATGCCCTCTTGGCAGGTCTTTCACCCAATTCTATCAAACCTTTACAATTAATTCAGAACGCGGCAGCAAGATTAATTTTTAATGAGCCAAAAAGAATACATGTCACACCTCTGTTTAGCAATTTGAACTGGCTTCCAATAGCTGCTCGTATAAAATTCAAGGCATTGATGTTTGCCTACAAAACTACCACTGGCTCTGCACCCATTTACCTAAATTCGTTACTTCAGACTTATATGCCCTCTAGAAGTTTGCGTTCTGCAAGTGAATGTCGCTTGATTGTGCCATCCCAAAGAAGCACAAAGTCACTTTTACGGACTTTTAGATTAAATGTTCCCTCCTGGTGGAATGACCTCCCCAACTCAATCCGGACAGCTGAGTCCTTAGCCATCTTCAAGAATCGGCTTAAAACACATCTCTTCCATCTTTTTTTGAACCCCTAACTTTAACACTCACTATTCTAATTATATTCTTAAAAAAAATCTAACTACCTTTCTAATCTTTTTGTATTCTATTTTCTTTTCATTAATTATGCAATTGTATGTGTGTGTGTGTATGTGTAAAGACCTCTAACACTAGCTAGCTCTATTCTTTTTTTATTCTATCTGTTTTCTTTATATTATACTATTTAAAATCCCATGCTATGTGTACTGTGTTAACCTAACTGAGACTTGTTATAGCACTTATATATCATTGCTCTTTTTGTTGTTTTTGATTGCTTCCACTGTCCTCATCTGTAAGTCGCTTTGGATAAAAGCGTCTGCTAAATGAATAAATGTAAATGTAATGTATGTATGTATGTATGTATGTATGTATGTATATATATATATATATATATATATATATGTGCACAATATTGACAGATTTAAAATAAAAATAAGTTTACAAATTATTAAGATAAAATAATGCTAAAAAGATCAGCATGCACATAAAACATTTAGTAAAAGTGTAAATCAAGCTGCATTCATAGGAATAATAAAGGCAGTATTTTAGCGTTTAGTCAAATGTGTAAGTTTTTGACACCCTTTCTTTGCAAGTTTTTCAACCATATTTAAGTGAAAAACAAGTGTCAAGTGTAAGCGTGAAAAATAGAAGTATATATATATATATATATAAGATAAGAATATATTGTCACGGTTAATGAATGAACTGGTTTCTTCGTGTCCCGTGTATTTGTTGTTCTATGTGCGAGTGGGCGTGACCGCTCATTACTGCTGATCAGCACGCCAGCAGATCTCATTCACCGCACCAGCTGCTGCCAATTCACTCACCTACAAAAACTCACCGCACTCTCCTCTCTTTGTCAGATCGTTGTTTTGGTGGCCACAGTGTTCGTCGTGTGCTATTCCAGTCCTGTTCCGGTTCCCAGTTCCTGTTCGCTGTCCTTGTGGTATTGTCGTCTCGTCTGGATGTTCACCGTCACCTGTCTTCACCAGCACGCTGACCATCTAGTCCCTGCACCACCAGCCCACCCGAGCTCCAGTACTTCTCTGTGTCTTATTCTACTCATAATAAAGAGTTTACTTGCATTTTTGCTTCCGCCTCTTGTATCATGACAGAACGATCTGACCAGACGATGGAAGCAGCAAGCGGATCCTCTTCTCCTCTGGAGGAATTTATCAAGGCCAGCATTTCACGGATGGATGCCCAGGAGAGGAACATGACTGAGTCGGGTCGGGCTATTCAAGCTCTTGTGGTGCAGGTGTCCGAGCTCACCCAGCAATTGCAACATCTACGAGCTTCCACTGCGCCACCCACACTGGCCGCTCCTCCCGGACCACCACAGAGCACTTACCAGTCAGAGCCCCGCCTACCGATCCCGAGTTATACAACGGTGAGCCTAACTATTGCAGAGCATTCCTAACACGCTGTTCGATGCATTTCTCTCTACAGCCCAGGACCTTTGCCACTGAACAAAGCAAAGTGGCATTCGTACTCACGCTACTGACTGGGAGGGCAGCACTATGGGGGAAGGCGGTGTGGGAGAACCAAGATCCATGCTGTGCCTCGTTCCAGACACTCGCCACCGAAATGAGAAGGGTGTTTGACCACTCGGTCGCGGGAAGAGAAGCGGCACAGATCCTCACGGACCTCAAACAAAAGGAAGATCTGTATCGGATTACGCTATCGAGTTCCGGACTTTGGTGGCAGAGTGTCAGTAGAACGAGGAGGCGCAGTGGGACATGTTCCTGCATGGGTTGGCTGACCGCGTCCTGAGAGAGATCTACGCTCTGGACTTACCTACCACACTCAATGGATTGATTGAACTGGCACTTTGTGTGGATTCCCGACTCTCTTGAGTCGAATGTCTTGGATTACCCACTCGATTCTCTGGATTAGCTGAGAGCATGCGATCCAGCGGCGGGGATGCGGTCAGCCCCGTCTACGATCACAAGCCCATGCAGGTCGGGCGAGCTCGGCTTTCCCAGGAGGAAAAGGAGAGGCGGAGATCCCAGGGCCTTTGCCTTTACTGCGGCACGGCAGGACATTTCGCATACAACTGCCCGGTAAAAGGGCAAGCCCGGCAGTAAATCTGAGGCTACTTTCGGGTGGGATCTCCGCTGAGAAGACCTCATCAACATCTACGCTCCTCCCGGTAAGACTAAGATGGTCAGCCAACACTCACAGCTGTCAAGCACTTTTGGACTCCGGGGCAGAAGGTAACTTCATGGACTACACATTTGCACTCAAGATTCAGATTCCCCTGTTACCTCTCACCCGCACCATTTCTGTTCACGCCCTTAACGGCCAAGCCCTACCTGACATTTCATTCACCACTGGACCCATTTCACTCATTGTATCTGGCAACCACACTGAGACTACCTCCTTCTACATTCTGTACTCCCCCCTCGCACCCATTGTTTTAGGACACCCTTGGCTCATCAGACACAACCCAAAAATTGACTGGCAGCAGAGATCAGTGTTGGAGTGGAGTAGTAAATGTCATGAGTCCTGTCTTGTGTCTGCCTGTTCTTCTGTTTCTGTTTCAGCGTTTCAGGAGAAAGCAGTGGATTTGTCAAACGTGGATCCTGAGAAGGTTAAGGCTGAGGTGGATTGGCCAAGTCCAGATTCCAGTAAGGCCTTACAGAGGTTTCTGGGGTTCGCCAATTTCTACCGGCGGTTCATTCGCAATTTCAGCCAACTAGCCTTGCCTCTGACCGCCTTGACCTCCCCCAGAACGACGTTCAGGTGGTCAGATGCAGAGGAGGCTGCGTTTGCCAAACTGAAGAGACTTTTTGTTTCGGCCCCCATCTTAATTACCCCTGATCCATCACGTCAGTTCATGGTGGAGGTCGATGCGTCAGAGGTAGGGGTAGGTGAAGTGCTATCCCAACATTCCCCTGCAGATGACAGGATGCATCCGTGCGCGTTTTTGTCTCACCGTTTGTCCCCGGCCGAACGTAATTATGATATTGGTAATAGATAGTTGTTGGCAGTCAAATTAGCATTGGAAGAATGGCGTCACTGGTTAGAAGGGTCAGGGGTACCTTTTATCGTTTGGACCTATCATAAGAATTTGGAATACATTAGAACCGCTAAAAGATTGAACTCCAGGCAGGCTCGGTGGGCACTTTTTTTTCGGACGTTTTGACTTTACTCTCTTGTACCGCCCGGGCTCCAAGAACATCAAGCCCAATTCATTATCACGCATTTTTGACCATTCCGATTGCACGTCTACTCCCGAGTGCATTTTTCCGGAGACCCTAATTATCTCCACACTCTCATGGGAGGTCGAATCGAAGGTCAAGATGGCCTTACAAGGGGTAAGGCCCCCGGTCGACTGTCCACCGAACCGTTTATTTGTGCCAGAGGGATTACGGTCTGACGTTATTCAGTGGGGGCATTGTTCCAATGTGGCTTGCCATCCAGGAGTCAGTCGCACTACATCTTTAGTCAAGCAACGATTTTGGTGGCCACGTATGGCTTGCAACGTTCACAGTTTTGTTTTGGCTTGCTCCGTTTGTGCCACTGGTAAGACTTCCAATAGACCCCCAGATGGGCTCCTTCAACCTCTGCCGATCCCTTCGAGACCCTGGTCCCACATCGCACTAGATTTTGTCACCGCCCTCCCACCCGCTCAGGGTAACACGGTAGTTTTGACCGTGGTGGACCGGTTCTCGAAGGCGGTCCATTTCATTCCCTTGCCCAAATTACCCTCAGCCTAGGACACAGCGTTAACCGTCGTTAACCACGTCTTTCAGTTACATGGCCTCCCGACGGACGTGGTTTCCGACAGAGGACCTCTATTTGTGTCCAAATTTTGGCAAGAGTTTTGTAGATTACTGGGTGCAACTGTTAGTCTGTCCTCAGGGTTTCATCCCCAGAGCAATGGCCAAACTGAGAGAGCTAACCAGGATTTAGAGAGAACGTTGCGATGTCTGGTTTCCAAGAATCCTTCCTCTTGGAGTCAACAACTGTCAATGGTGGAGTACGCCCACAATTCGTTACCAGTATCATCCATGGGCCTATCTCCGTTTGAGTGTAGCCTAGGTTACCTGCCACCAATTTTTCCTAGTCTGGAATCTGAAGTCGCGGTTCCCTCCGCTCACGCCTTTGTCCAGAGGTGTCAACGCACTTGGACTAGAGCCCGCGAGACTCTACTCCAAGCGGGAACGTGCACCAAGGCTAAAGCCGATCGCCACCGGTCTAGGCCTCCCATATACGTCGTTGGTCAAAAAGTGTGGTTTTCTACCAAGAACATTCCTCTCCGTTCCATCTCTAATAAACTTGCTCCCAAATTTATCGGCCCCTTTCACTGTCACCAAGATCATTAGCTCGGTGATAGTCCGCCTCAAACTCCCTCCAGTGTACAGGAGGATTCATTCCGCCTTCCATGTCTCCAAAATAAAGCCTGTGTTTCATTCCCATATTAATTCGCCCCCCCCCCCCCACTGCCAATTCACTCACCTACAAAAACTCACCGCACTCTCTTCTCTTTGTCAGATCGTTGTTTTGGTGGCCATAGTGTTCATCGTGTGCTATTCCAGTCCTGTTCCGGTTCCCAGTTCCTGTTCGCTGTCCTTGTGGTATTGTCGTCTTGTCTGGATGTTCACCGTCACCTGTCTTCACCAGCACGCTGACCATCTAGTCCCTGTACCACCAGCCCACCCGAGCTCCAGTACTTCTCTGTGTCTTATCCTACTCATAATAAAGAGTTTACTTGCATTTTTGCTTCCGCCTCTTGTATCATGACATATATAAGAATATATATATATATATAGATATCACATAATTTTGTGGTGATAATTCACAATTTCACAGATCTCTTGTGGTATTATTTTACCTTCATAGGAAATCTACAACTTGCGGCTAAATTGTGAAAATAACTGTCAAGTAACAAGAGTGCTGTTGTTAAAACATACCCCACTACCAGCAATGCTAGCGGCACAGAAATGACACTTCAACTGTAATTTAAGAACAACAGAAGTCATGGGAGGTCCCTACTACATCATGAAACAAGTGCAAGTGTTTGTAAATAAACACATTCTAATACACTTTTAATTTGTTCATTAACCATCAATGTTAATTATTAATTCCCCAATGATAGGCTGGAGGAAAGTGAATATTAACACAATTCTTGCTCACTTATAAAGTGATGCATTAGCAATCTCTCCCCACACACTTTGAAGTGTGAAACCCAGTGGACCACAAATATTACCAGCAAAAACCTCCAGACATCAGTGAGGAGGTGTTCAGGTGAACAGTCAGCTTCAAAGCACAGTCATAAAAAAAAGAAGAAGGGAAGTTCGGGGGGTTGGTTGGAACTAGAATCTACTCTTCTCCTCCAACCAAAGTGTATTAAAGCTGGCTTGGCTAACCTTGAAACAGGTTACAGTTGTTCTCCAATGTTAAGCCAGTAAGTTGTATATGACAAATCTAGAACATGCAGAAATGCATTACATAGACCCGGAGACATTTTCTTGAATAAATGCTTGATTTAATACTCATAATTCCATATTATAATGTTCTATTGGTTTAATAATAAAAAAAAGACATTCATTTAAATAGGTATTAATAGTCATTTATCTCGCCCAGAATCACCATCCACTGTCTGTTTGTCTAGGTGCTGAATTCATCTCACTCGTCTTCTCTGTGCATACCAATTAAAAAAAGATGAGATGAGAAAAGGTGAAAAATCTGCCCAAACAAAGTCCAATTCAAATACAAACAAATGAACAGATGAAAAGGGGCAGAGAACAAAGAAAGAAGGATTTGAATAAGAAGTAGAAGAAGAAGAAGGGAGATGACCTGCCCCTCTCAAAACAATCGATTAACACCCGTGGTGATCTGCCGCAGGGTGTGTGTGTCTTTAAGCTCAGGTGCAAGACAGAAATGAGCAAGAAAGATTGACATTTTACACTAACAGAAAACATATTGGTTGATAAAAGGTAGCAGATCGTCTACCCTCCAAGATTTTGGGGTTGCCCTGATGGGCCAAGGGTGCCTAGGATGAGGCCCCATCTCTGGGCCGAGCGGGCGTTCTCTATGGACTGCAGTCTGGTGGCCCGCATTGCCTCATGGTCATAATACTCTCGAGAAAACACTTTACTGTATGGGTCATACCTGCAGACATGGAGGACAACACATTTACAAACAATATTATACTAACAAAACAGAATGAAGAACATTCATAAAGTTGATTTTTTTATTTTTTGAAGAACACATGATAGTAGGATGTTGCTAGATGGTTGATATGATAATAGCAGCCAAAAAGGGATGTTGGGTATACCCGAATTCCGGAAAAGTTGGGACGTTTTTTAAATTTTAATAAAATGAAAACTAAAAGACTTTCAAATCACATGAGCCAATATTTTATTCACAATAGAACATAGATAACATAGCAAATGTTTAAACTGAGAAAGTTTACAATTTTATGCACAAAATGAGCTCATTTCAATTTTGATTTCTGCTACAGGTCTCAAAATAGTTGGGACGGGGCATGTTTACCATGGTGTAGCATCTCCTTTTCTTTTCAAAACAGTTTGAAGACGTCTGGGCATTGAGGCTATGAGTTGCTGGAGTTTTGCTGTTGGAATTTGGTCCCATTCTTGCCTTATATAGATTTCCAGCTGCTGAAGAGTTCGTGGTCGTCTTTGACGTATTTTTCGTTTAATGATGCGCCAAATGTTCTCTATAGGTGAAAGATCTGGACTGCAGGCCGGCCAGGTTAGCACCCGGACTCTTCTACGATGAAGCCATGCTGTTGTTATAGCTGCAGTATGTGGTTTTGCATTGTCCTGCTGAAATAAACAAGGCCTTCCCTGAAATAGACGTTGTTTGGAGGGAAGCATATGTTGCTCTAAAACCTTTATACACCTTTCAGCATTCACAGAGCCTTCCAAAACATGCAAGCTGCCCATACCGTATGCACTTATGCACCCCCATACCATCAGAGATGCTGGCTTTTGAACTGAACGCTGATAACATGCTGGAAGGTCTCCCTCCTCTTTAGCCCGGAGGACACGGCGTCCGTGATTTCCAACAAGAATGTCAAATTTGGACTCGTCTGACCATAAAACACTATTCCACTTTGAAATAGTCCATTTTAAATGAGCCTTGGCCCACAGGACACGACGGCGCTTCTGGACCATGTTCACATATGGCTTCCTTTTTGCATGATAGAGCTTTAGTTGGCATCTGCTGATGGCACGGCGGATTGTGTTTTCCGACAGTGGTTTCTGAAAGTATTCCTGGGCCCATTTAGTAATGTCATTGACACAATCATGCCGATGAGTGATGCAGTGTCGTCTGAGAGCCCGAAGACCACGGGCATCCAATAAAGGTCTCCGGCCTTGTCCCTTACGCACAGAGATTTCTCCAGTTTCTCTGAATCTTTTGATGATGTTATGCACTGTAGATGATGAGATTTGCAAAGCCTTTGCAATTTGACGTTGAGGAACATTGTTTTTAAAGTTTTCCACAATTTTTTTACGCAGTCTTTCACAGATTGGAGAGCCTCTGCCCATCTTTACTTCTGAGAGACTCTGCTTCTCTAAGACAAAGCTTTTATAGCTAATCATGTTACAGACCTGATATCAATTAACTTAATTAATCACTAGATGTTCTCCCAGCTGAATCTTTTCAAAACTGCTTGCTTTTTTAGCCATTTGTTGCCCCCGTGCCAACTTTTTTGAGACCTGTAGCAGGCATTAAATTTTAAATGAGCTAATTAAGTGGATAAAAGTGTAAAATTTCTCAGTTTAAACATTTGCTACGTTATCTATGTTCTATTGTGAATAAAATATTGGCTCATGTGATTTGAAATTCCTTTAGTTTTCATTTTATTAAAATTTAAAAAACGTCCCAACTTTTCCGGAATTCGGGTTGTAAACAAACTAACATCTATGCCCTTTATTTTGAAAAATCTTTTATTAAAGATTTTTAAGCATATTGTGTAGTTGTGCTTAAAGTGCACATCTAAAAAAAAAAAAATTTTTTTTGTAAAAACCGTTTTAATTGTTTCATTTGTGATAACGCAATAAAACATGCAGACTCGTGGACATCATCTTAGCCAAGATGTTATGTCATACAAAGCTTGCACTCATCATTCCCAGCTTATAATTTAATCAGTCAATGCGGCAGGTGTTAGATATATTATTTTATGTTATTTAATGGGTTTTAGTTTTTAAAACAGGGCCAAGAGGAAGGAGCTATCCTCTGCAACCAAGTATATTATCAAACTGGCTAAATCTGGTCATCTGGCTATGGATATTGCATGTTTGCTGGATTTGTAGACCAGAGAGTCATAAAAAGGTTGAGGACTAAAAGGTTGAGAATAGCAAAAAAAATGCATGATTTAGCAAAAAGTATACAACTGCACATTGATCAGGAATATCTGGGTTGGCAATCATGATGGATTCCAAATGAAACCTTCCATCCACAAGATATCTACAGATAGAAACACAACTTTATCAGAGAGAAAGACAGTCTGAGTGGGCAGAATGAATAAAATTCTGCTAACTCTGGGATTTGTGTAAGAAAATATAAAGGCCAATGGGTCTTGGCCTAGAGGACTTATAAAGCGGATCAGAATGGTTCTAATATTCAGCAAGCAATCAGGGCAAGAGCTACTCACTCTAAAGTCACGGTAACTTTAAACAGCCGGAAAGCGAGTCATAGACACGGTGGCTGATGGGCTACAATCCAGCTACTCCACAAATAAACCTGCATGAAATGATTAGGTCATGATGCGGACAGCACGCAAACAGAACTAAACACGCTGATTATCCTCTGCCGTGCCGACAGGAGAAGACCTGCCATAGTTAATGGGAGTATAGATTAACATGGCAATACTGATGGATGCCCTGGGGATGCAGCCACAATTAGAAAGGCTAATTAAGACACGTTTATGAAGCACTACAGAACATAATGTGGGTGGGATCCCCCTGGGCCCAACGGAGCAAAGGCTAAACCAGCCATCCTTCACTCTCGCACACACACACACACACACACACACACACACACACACACACACACACACACACACACACACACACACACACACACACACACACACACACACACAAATACACACACACACACAGGGACAGAAAAAGGCTCTTCATCGTTCATTCTCCTTGTCCCTCAAACATATCGGTGTTAGAAAAAAAAAAAAAGTAAAAGGCACATTATTATGGGATACCACAGTAAATTACATATCAATGTCGCCTCCAAAAACGAATGCCTTCCTACTTCCTTATAGTGTACTACCTCAAAGGCAGCCTTTTTTTTTAGCTGTTGTCAAAGTCATTCACCAAAAAATTGCCCCTCCACACGTTTTCCCATTTCCTTTATATGTTGCAGTAATAAAACACACCAATTTTCCCGGATTACTGAACTGTCTCTTTCAAGGCCCTCTATTACAAATATTGCATTTAAAGCAGAGGCATTAAACTCTCAGAGGTTTCCCAGCTCAGCTTTTAACAGTATAACTTAAACAGCCACAAATTGATGCATTTGGTAGAGATGGCACTATTGAGAATACAATATTAGAAATGGCCCAATTTGCAGTTCTTAAAACTGCTTTTCACAGCACCGACCCATTCACCCTTAGTTCAGTCCATTATGCCTTCGGCAATGAGACGGAGCTCCCTCTTGCTTCAGAAAAAATCCCAAGTGAAAACCAGAGGTCTGCTTAAAGACCAGTGGCGTTCATCAAATTTTATTAAATACAGAGTGCTTTACGGTCCTCCCAACTCAAAAGAGACTTTATGACGGTGCCGATCAGCCATGAACCTGGGTAATTTTTCAGCACAAAGCTGCAATCATCTTCTCCGTGGGACTTTATTCAGACCCCCAGCCAACATATTAAATCTTATGAGAAAGTCAGGGCCTGTATAAGCTTAATTAGCTGTTAATTATACCATGGCGATTCGGCTTTGCAATATAACATCACATTACTACACTGTAGGCTGTCAGAGAAAGTTTTTAATATGATAGCTGAGGGTGAGGGCAAAAAGTAAATGATCTATGATAAACGCTATTTGCATAATAGCGGTGTCATTTTGGCGGTCAGTGACATGACCACTTGTGTTTGTCTAATGCTGACAGACACCCTGCTGAAGAGGTGAAAATTAATATAAACACCCATCAATTCCACTCACACACACACACACACACGGACTAACATTCATCACAGACTCTACACGCTGGATTAAGAGGCAGAAAACTCAAACACACACACACACACACACCCTCTCTGTGTACACACAGACAAGAGGTTTCCGCCTATCTCTCAGGAGCAGAGCTTGCTGCTCACGGCTGCTGTGTGATACAGAGAATAATAGATCACACACACATACACCTGCTGCCTAATGTCTCGTCTCTGTGTTACAACAGCACTTGACACGCTTCTCATTAAAGTCATCTTGAAACTGCATTCGCAATGCATTTAACTTACGCATTGTGACATTTCGGAGAGAAACAATATTCTGCAGGTAAAAATGTGAGATGGGTCTGTTTTCCTTGCATGATGGCACTGATGTGCTTCTCCAGACAAGGCAATGTGCATCCGAGGATCTCCCCAGGAGAAAGCGGCCGACACTGAGGTACCAACACCAAAAGGAGCAACTTTCCCACCAAAAAGGTGCTGTGCAGGAGCGAGCGCGGATGGGAGAATGGCGCATGTTTTGTTTAGTTTTTTTTTTTTACTGGGATGGTGCCCCCTCTGGGAGTTGGTGCCCTACACAGACTGCGAACTCTGTGTATAGGGAGCAGAGGTACTGAATGTAATAATATTTCTTAATATTGCTGTTTTTACTGTGTTTTTTATTCATAAAAGCAGCCTTGGTTAGCATAAGAGGTTTCTCTCAGAAACATTAAAAAATCTCACTGATCTCAAAATTTTGCATATCAGTGTATATTATATATTAAAGCAAAGCTGATACTATGAAGTCTTATGCCGTACATTCAGAATGATTATGATATTGCTGTAAATTTGGACAGTTTGTTCATCAGCGAAAATTGTTCTGAAAGAAGCTAAAGTTAAGACTGTCTTTTCATTTAAACTTTATTCCATGCAAACATTATCCTGCCGTCAGACATCTGACATTACTGTTTCTAGGGTTCAGTACCGGCAGGTTTAGGTGTTTAATGGTTTAATGTGAAGCCAGAATTTCCCGCCCAGAAGAACCTTTTCAAGAAAGGTGAAAACATGTGGCGTGGTTCCAGATTAGGCACTGGCTCTATGGAATTATATTTGGTTCAAAAATAATGAACTTAACTTTTTAAGTCCAGATAGTCCAGCTTATATTCACTAGTCCTGATGGTTTGCACCTGTGACGGTGATCAAAATCCAAGGACGGGGCTTGTGGGAAATGTAGTGTAGTCAGTGTAAATATGAATGGGTGGATGCGTGTGTGTAAGTATTCAGGTGGTATTCGTCTCAGTGACAGAGCCCCCCCCCCTGCGAGCGACTCCTGGCACGAGGAGGCAAACGACGTCGAGGTCTACCACGGGGTCGAGGAGCCAGTCTTTCAGGATGTAAGTGATGAAATTCATCGATGAGATTGGGATCTAGGATATCCTCAGAATTTACCCAAGAGCGTTCCTCTGGACCGTACCCCTCCCAGTCGACCAGATACTGCAGGATTCTTCCCCGACGTCTGGAATAGAGTAATTCCTGGACTTGGTAAGCCTCCTCGCCCTCAATGGTGATGGGTTGAGGGGCCTGTTCACGGGACCTCCCCTCTCCCTCGTCCCTGGGACCAGCAGCAGGCTTGAGCAAGGATACATGAAAAATACGGTATGTGTTAGGAAGTGCTAGCCGGAAGGAAACTGGGGTTATTTGTCTGGTAATCTGGAATGGACCCACGTACCTTGGACTCAGTTTGCGGTATGGAATCTGGAGACGGAGGTCCCGTGTTGATAGCCACACCCATTGACCCGGCTGGTAGTTGGGACCTGGGTGCCTTCTGCGGTCCGCTTGCTCCTTTTGCCTTCGAACAGCGTGTTGAAGGTGAACATGAGCCTGATTCCAAACCTCCTCACTGCGCGCCATCCAATCGTTCACGGCCGGCACGTCCGTTGGATCCCCTGACCATGGGAACATTGGTGGTTGGAATCCCAGGACACATTTAAAGGGAGTCAGACCAGTGGAGGGTTTGAGAAGGGAGTTCTGAGCATATTCTGCCCATAGTAAGTATCTGCAAGCCTTGGAGAATCGATCAATGATGGTAATTGGGAATTGGCAATTGGGAAGATCCGTAATGAAGTCTATGGCAATGTGAGACCAGGGTCGTTGTGAAATGGGGAGTGGTTGAAGGAGGCCGGCGGGAGATTGCTTGGATGATTTATTTATGGAACAGTTGTTACACTGCTGTACGTAGTTGGCTGTGTCCTTGTGTAGTGCTTCCCACCAGAAGCGGTTCTCCAGCTGATCAATGGTGGCTGTGATACCTGGGTGACCGGATGATGGATGGCAGTGAACTTGACTGATGACTTGATCACGAAGATGTTCAGGGACGAAGATTCTGTTGACTGGACAGGCCACTGGGGTTTCGTTTTGCTTCCTGTATTGTTGAAGCAGAGTCATGATGTCCCATTGAATGGGGGCAATTACTACATGAAAAGGTAGAATGGGTTCTGGATCTATTGAAATGTCCTCCTCCTCGAACTGACGTGAGAGTGCATCCGCCTTGGTGTTCTTGGAGCCGGGTCGATAAGTTACAGCGAAGTCGAATCGGGTGTAGAACAAGGACCATCTAGCTTGGCGAGGGTTAAGGCGTTTGGCAGTGCGTAAGTATTCCAGGTTCTTATGATCTGTCAGTACTGTAAACGGGTGAGTGGATCCCTCTAGCCAGTGCCTCCACTCCTCGAAGGCTGCCTTCATGGCAAGGAGTTCCCGGTCCCCGACACTGTAATTGCGTTCCGCTGAATTGAGCTTCCTTGAATAAAAGGCACAGGGATGAAGCTTCGCGGCGGGGTCTGGACGTTGGGACAGGATAGCTCCGATACCTGTGTTTGATGCGTCAACCTCGACAACGAAAGGTAATGAGAGGTCAGGGTGGCAGAGGATGGGCGCGTTGCTGAATCATTGCTTCAGGGTTTGAAATGCGTTGTGAGTGGGCTCGGACCATTGTAGTCGGTGAGTTCCTCTCTTGACCATTGAAGTAAGTGGGGCGACAACCGTACTGAAGTTTCGGATGAATTTTCTGTAGAAGTTAGCGAATCCTAGAAATCGCTGTAATTTCTTGAGGGTTGCGGGCTCAGGCCAGTTAAGAACGGCGTTGACCTTCCTTTCGTCCATGGCCACCCCTCCGGGACTGATTATGTACCCCAAGAATGTGGTGGAGGTCGTGTGGAATTCACATTTCTCAACCTTGGCGTATAACTGGTACTTGATGAGGCTTTGAAGAACTGATCGGACGTGTTGTACATGTTCTGGGAGTGTGTTGGAGTAGATCAGTATGTCATCAATATACACGATCACAGATTTGTTCAGCATGTCTCTGAAGACCTCGTTAATGAACAATTGAAACACAGATGGACTATTGACCAGTCCGAACTGCATCACAAGATATTCGTAGTGTCCAGTGGTTGTGGAGAAGGCTGTCTTCCATTCATCTCCCTCTCTAATGCGAATGAGATTATATGCACACCTCAGATCCAGCTTGGTGTAGTACTGGGCAGTGCGGAGCTGTTCAAGGGCTGAAGGAATCAGCGGAAGTGGAAATCTGAATTTAACAGTTATTTCGTTTAGTCCACGATAATCAATGCAAGGTCGGAGACCACCATCCTTCTTCTTCACGAAAAAGAACCCGGATGAAGCAGGGGAAGTGGATGGTCTGATGAAACCTTTCTGGAGTTCTTCATTGATGTAATCCTTCATGGCTTCAGACTCAGGTTGAGACAATGGGAAGATGCGACCCTTTGGAGGAGAATGCCCTGGCAGAAGATCGATTGCACAGTCATATTTACGGTGGGGAGGTAAGGTGTTGGCTTGCTCCTTACTGAAAGCCTCTATAAAATCAGCATATTCCTCTGGAAGGTCGAGAATGGGCTCTCGTGCTGGAGAGAGTGACACGGAACAGACAGGAATGGGTTTGACCAGAGAAAGACAGTTCTGTTGACAATGATTGCTCCATCTCACAATTTGGCCCTCTGTGGATTATGCAGACGTAACCAGGGTAGTCCAAGAATCACAGGAGTGTGAGATGTGGGGAGAACGTAGAATTGAATTCTCTCCTTGTAAAGTAACCCAGTGCCATCAATAGTTTGCGAGTGAGGTGAGTGATGGATCCAGAACCCAGTGGTCGGCCATCTATTGTCTCCACTGAGAGAGAGGTAGAGCATGAAATCAGTCGAATGTCATATTTCTTAGCAAACTCCTCAGAAATGAAATTGCCAGCAGCCCCAGAATCGAGTAAAGCAGAGGTAATGATTTGTTTATCATTTATCCATAATTCAACTGGAATGCTTACACACTGTGTATCACACATGGAAGTGAGAGGAGTACTCACCGAGCGTTGTGAGGAGGTAGATGCACGAGTAGGGCAGTTGTTACGTTGATGGCCAGGTAAGCCACAGTACATGCATAGTCTATTAGAGTTGCATCGATCTCTCTCCTCAACAGACAGATGGTAAGTTTTAATCTGCATGGGTTCAGTAGGTTCATTATACGGCATGAAAACTGGTTGGTCAGTGCGACGAGAACTGGATCGTCGGGCACGTTGCAGATTGTCAATGGAAATGGTAAGTTCAATGAAGCTATTAAGGTCTCTGCCCTCGTCTCTGCATGCTAGCTCAGCTTGAAGATCATAATTCAGACCCTTGCGAAAGAGTACCTTTAACGTGTCGTTCACCCAGTTGGTCTGTGCCGCCAGTGTGCGAAATCGTAGGGCATAATCAGCCGCCGTCATTCTGCCTTGAGATAATTCCAATAAGCGATCTCCAGCTTCTTTTCCCTCCTTAGGATGATCGAATACTGCTCTGAACTGTTGTAGGAAGTCATGAAAGGAAGAGAATGCAGATCCTTCGGAGCCCCATACAGCAGTAATCCATTCCAGTGCTTTCTCAGTCAGCAGAGAACAAACAAAGGCGATCTTCCCGGTATCAGTAGAATACAGCGTGGGCTGCTGTTCAACAAACAATGAGCATTGTAGTAGGAACCCCTTACATTTGCTGGCGTCACCGTTGAATTTTTCCGGGAAAGCGAGATGGGATTCACATGGGATGGCATCCCTGCAGCGTGGGCAATGGCGGACGTTTCCGGCGTTGGTGTGGCCGCGGGAGCTGTATGAAGACTCTGAACGGCTTTGACGAGTTCCTCGGTGATAGACGTCAGTTGATTCAGCTGAAACGATCTGACTGGCTTGGGCCACCATGGTGGTATGAAGACCTTCATAAGCTGCTGGATCTCGTGTTGGCGAAGTCTTCTGTAATGACCCAGAACTCGACATGGGATCCATATGCAGGCTTTATTCAGAAACTCATAGTCGTACAGGCAATTATCGGTAACAGCAATATCCACAACGTACTGTAGGGAGAGCAGAGAATCAATATCCAGTAAACAAGCAAGGGTCGGTAGGTAGGCAGCAAAGGTACGTAAAGGATATCAGACAGGATCATCAACAGGAAAACAAAACCGGGTAATAACGCTCAGAAATGACAGACACAGCAAATCAAGACTTCGCGTTGAACTGAAGTGATAGTCCAGCTTATATTCACTAGTCCTGATGGTTTGCACCTGTGACGGTGATCAGAGTCCAAGGACGGGGCTTGTGGGAAATGTAGTGTAGTCACTGCTGGCCAGCAGAGGGAATCACGGGGTTCGTCTCCGTGACATGCACATTGTAACATGAAAAACTTGTATCGATATTACTTCAGTAACACAAGCTTACTTCAAGCTGCCTTGAAGGACAAGCAGAGGAGGAAGACGATGTCGCTCCATGTCTCCTGAGAGCTCATCTTTACAGAGTGAGACGATAGAAGGTCAAAGATTATTTACATATTTATTAATACAAGGCACGACGTGTTGCATACAAATAATCGCGAGAGTTTTTTTTCTTTTTCTTTTTTTATTAATGCAGAGAACAAAAACATACAAAAGTATAAACATACATCACATAATATCAACCACAAAAAAACAATAAAGAATAAAATAGAACTAAAGAGGGCCAAAATCTAAACAAAATTACACAAGATCAAAGGCAGAGCAAATTCTGTCCTTCTAGCTTTTTTATTAGTATATACTGAGATTACATTCAAATAGTTTTCCATTTCTTTCAGAAAAACAGAGAAGACAGGTTTACAGTTGGAGAATTTGCATTTGTGAATGTGAAATTTGTTTAGGAAAAAATTTAAAGCTGATATTTTCGTTTGTGGGGTCAGAGTCATAATACCCAAATATTATGTTATTATGTTTTTATGTTTTTATTATGTTTTTTATGTTATTATTATTATTATGTTTTTCATATGTACTGAGAAGCCTGGCAAAATCTTACACTTGACAAACACATCGATATCCAGTGTTGGGAAGGTTACTTTGGAAATGTAATAGGTTACAGATTACAAGTTACCCTGTTTAAAATGTAATAGTAGTGTAACTTTTTCAATTACTTTATTAAAGTAATGTAACTAATTACTTTTGAGTACTTTTTGATTACTTTTCTAAATTTGTGAAAATTAAAGAATAATAAATAAAAGCATATACATCAACTTAAATACAGTTATCTAATAAGCATGTGACGTATTCTGTATAATAAACTCCTGAAACATTGGTGTTTTTTTGAAACTGCTGTCTCTGTATATGATGATAGTTTTCTCAAAATAAGTAAAATGCACATGAAGTGACACAGAGCAGTTCTAGAAATTATGTTTATGTGCTCGTGTACTCCTATATTGAGATGGCAGAGGTTGAAAACACTGCGAGCTTCAGTAGGCCTATGTGTAGTAAATGAAACCATGTCTTTGCCATTAATTTACAGGAGGGGCAGACTGGGGAAAAAAATCAGACTGGAAAATTCAAACTCATACAAACAAATTCATGGACAAAACTATTTTTTGTGTGGACCTGACATAAAAAAGGTTTAAATCTTTAATTTGGGGACATGCAAAATAATTAAAAGTTATCTCCTGAACGGCACCTTCACTTCCATTTTTCTCTTCAGTCTCTTTATTTTGCCCTGTTATCCATCTCTCTCATGACTTTAATACTCAAGATTGAACAAAACTATACTTTACAATACAATACTCTACAATGCTACAATATCTTTATAGAAAAAATCCTAATACTGTACAGGAGTCATGTTTTCCCTTACAAAAAATTACCATGCTTTTATTAGTGTGAGTGAAGTGATAAAAAAGTGATGTGACATTCAGCCAAGTATGGTGACCCATACTCAGAATTTGTGCTCTGCATTTAACCCATCCGAAATGGACACACACAGAGCAGTGAACAAACACACACACACTGTGAGCACACACCCGGAGCAGAGGGCAGCCATTTATGCTGCGGTGCCCGGGGAGCAGTTGGGGGTTCGATGCCTTGCTCAAGGACACCTAAGTCGTGGTATTTGAAGGTGGAGAGAGAACTGTACATGCACTCACCCCACCTACAATTCCTGCCGGCCCGGGACTCGAACTCACAACCTTTCGATTGGGAGTCCGACTCTCTAACCATTAGGCCACGACTTCCCCTTATTAGCCTATATAAAAGTAAAATAACCTTGTTTTATTTTTTGTTTTTTTTGCAAATGGATAAATAAATACATTTGTAAAATAATTTTACATTTTTGGTTAACACAGTTAAACAATAGTAAACATTTTCTCTGGATTTATAGTTAAATATTAAAATGTTAATTTTCGTAAGGGTTGTGTTGTTGTCTGTCGTAGCTCCCCATAAACCTATAAAAAAAATCTGATTTTTTTTTAGCTAAATTACTACTGTAACATCACAACAGATAATAATGATGTCCTTTATATAGTATTTTGAGTGATGACTGATGAGCAACGTGCTGCTGCTTGATTAAATAAATAAAAAAACAAAGACAAAAAGGCATCTTTACAGATGAAACTGACCTGAAACCCTGAACAGTAGTTCAGCTTCTCTGCTCCAGCAATCCTCTCTCTCTCTCTCTCTCTCTCTCGCATTGATTACTCTGAGTCTGATCCAAACCGTTTGGCAAAGGCGCGGAGAGCGCGTGAGTCATGACTAACAATTCATGATTTATTAGAGATTTAATTATCAAATGGCGTATTCGCAAATGATCGCTTTAGTACATTCGGCAGGCAATTATACAATAATGATATTAAATAGTGGGGCAAAATCGGCTGTCAGGCCACCGGGAATTGTCCTGGTTCTCCCGGTGTCCAGTCCGCGCCTGATTTTCCACAGACACGCAGAACGTGCAGGAGTCATATATTGCATTTTTGGGGCTTTATATTAACAGACACTAGTTGATGTCATGTTTTGATTCAAGTGTACTGATTTAGTCATCCAAAATGTAGCATATTCCGTCCGCGTTAGGCATTCCGTTTTTATGACTGGATTCTACGAACCACACTGTGTTTCCGCATCCCGGAAATTATTAGGGCGGTATGTCTCAGAATAGTCAGTGCAATTTGGGAAAGAAATCAGTTAAATCAGTATGTGGATGTGTGTAAATATTCAAATGTAATCCCCTTTGTAATCGTAAAAAATTTCATAAGTAACTGTAATTTAATTACTAATTTTTTCTTAGTAACTGTAACTAATTACAGTTACAATAATTTTGTAATTAAATTACGTAACGCCGTTACATGTAACTAGTTACTCCCCAACACTGTCGATATCATCCCAAAGTTTCAGAGACATGACCAAAATAAGTGTACAGTTTCTTCAGAACTCGAACAAAAAGAGCATGTAAGGTCAATGTCCGATTTAAATCTTTGTATAAACGTCTTTACAGGGTAGAACCTGTGTATGAGCTTAAAATTAATTTCTTTCATTTTGTCTGTGAAAAATAATTTTTGCAGTAGAGACCAGATTTAATCACCGCGACAGCTTTCAATATGCGCGGCGCGCGCCACTGAGTGACGTCTGTACTTCCCGGTCATAGAGCACCTGTACATCAAAAGCTCACTATCCAATCAGAGTAGATAATTTTTAAACCCGCTCCCATGAGAGATTTGTGTCAAAACCGAGTGCCAACCTCCCGCTCTCTCTCGTGAGGCCAATAAGGAAGTGACTAAAACTGCAATTCATCGACTGGCCGCTTGAGGCTGGCTGCAAAAGGGAGTCAGTCCCATAGACTCCCCATGTTAAAATGTCCAACTTTACAGCAGGAAAAAACATGTTTACAGCCTGGTTCAAAAAATGATTTTGGTCTAAATAGCTAATTTTGCCCTTCATGACAACTGTGAGGGGGGTGAATTTTTTTTATAACTCATCCGTTTAAATTATATTAAGACTTAAAGTTCTGCATAATTAAGGGCGTAGCCACTTGAGTGACAGGTGGATTGCGCTGCTGACACTGCCGTCGTGCTAGGTGGGTGTGGCTTCAGCAACTAGCTCCCGCCTTTTTGCCCATTTTTGATTGTCCGGCAGAGTCGCGCGGTGACACGCTGCCAAGATGGCAACGACCAGCTCTACACACTTTAGGTTTCAAAAACACACTTCAGGAGACTACGGGTGACGTCACGGACACTACGTCCATGTTTTTATACAGTCTATGGTCAAAACACCACGAAAAACTGCGAAGCAAAAGCGAAATCTGTGGCAATGCATTCAGAATCCACGATGAGCGAAAACAAATCTTTGAAAAACATTAACAAAGAATGAAGCATATTTGAAGAGTCCGTTAAATTTGTACGTGTGACTGTGTTCATTTTTTTCATTTTCATTGTGTTTTTCTTCTTTTGTAATGGTATATGTTTGATAGTTTCTGAAAAAGTTACGTTCAGTTTTATAAAGTTACGTTCATTATTTTTTAACCAAATGTAATTTCATATGGCTCCTGCACAACACCTTTTTTGGTGGGAAAGTTGCTCCTGGAAAGTTCACTGGTCTCAGTGAAGCCCCATTATGAGGTGCTGGTACCTCAGTGTCGGCCGCTTTCTCTGTGGCTGTTTAAGTTATACTGTTAAAAGCTGAGCCGGGAAACCCCTGAGAGTTTAATGCCTCTGATTTAAATGAAATATTTGTAATAGAGGGCCTTGAAAGAGACAGTTCGGTAATCCGGGAAAACTGGTGTGTTTTATTACTGCAACATATAAAGGAAACGGGAAAATGTGTGAAGGGGCAATTTTATGGAAACTGATATATTTTTTCAGGATCCTTTGAATAGAAAGTTTAAAAAATGCCCTCAATTTAAAACAGATTTATTTATTTAATTTGTAACAAATTACTTCACTGTCACAACTTAATGCATACTTATATATAATTTCTTTAAAAAAAACAAACTAAAATTTTGACCTCAATGAACATTTTGAACACTATCTTAAACAGTATGTGAACCGATTGCTATGAATTTTATTTACTCTACACCTAAATAAACTCCTAAACGCTCCTGATGCCATAATACTGCTGAATGCTGAATCAAACTACTCTCAGTGTTAAAATATGTTCTTAAACTCATTAGACTTGTAAACAAAGGCAGTTTGTTTGTGTAGTAATACAGTTAGGTTCTGAGAGTTCTCTGGCTGAGCACTGGATCTGGAACGTGCAACGACAACTTTTCAGTGGAAGAAAAGAGAGACAGATACAATCAGAGAAACAGTCATAGTCACCCAGCACATCTCCCAACACCTACAGGCTTTCATTTCCAACGACATGGAAGCAAAGAAATGGTGCCAAATAAATTTAGGCAAGAAAGCTGCAGTAATGCGATGGGGGCGGAGACATTACATGACATTAGATTTTGACAAGAAGATAAAATAACAAAAACATATAAAACGTGTGCATTCACATCCCTCTGACCCCCAGCACCCACCCAGAGCACGGGAATGGGCCTACACACACATGACACACAGGCCGTGCCATTTCCAGAAATAACATTTTTAGGCAGGAGGGTGAAACTGACAGCGAGGAGGAGAGAGTGAAACAGAAAAAAAGCAAGGGAAGAAAATCTGACACTTATGTAAGGTGGAGTGCTGAGTGCAACATGACTTCTAATAATTCCTCCTCTTGTGCAGTTCAAAATAACTTTAACTGCATTTCACACCCACATACATAAACTCACACTATTATAGGAATAAACACACACACACAGGCAGTCTTATTTGCTTTCAGAGACCTTGAAGCAGGAACGTAAGAGAGAGAGAGAGACAGTAAGCGAATCAGAGAACTTATTTAACCGCAAGGAATAGTTATCATTGAGTAAGAAGCAGTGGGTCAAAAGTTACCTGTAAAACATCCAAACTGGATGGTGCTGACGAGGGCGAGCGAGTGGCCCCTGGAAAGTTGAACCTGAGTGTGTCCAGGAAGTGGGCAGTGTCAATCTGGATGTCCACAAACACATACAGCATCTTGATGCCCTCAGTTGAGTCTATGGGGACTGAAGACACAAACAACATTAGCATATTTCACTCAACACACGTTCAAACGATTCTTTCTGAAACTGAATCTGCACTTCTTAGGGTAGTAAATGACCTCTTACTATCTGCAGACTCTGGTAACTGTACTATTCTTCTATTATTGGACTTAAGTGCGGCTTTTGATACTGTGGATCATCATATCTTATTAAAGAGATTGGACCTTGAAGCTGGCATTCGTGATGGTGCACTAGATTGGTTTGCATCATATCTCGCAAACAGGAATTTTTTGGTGGAAATTGGAGAATTTTCATCAAGCTCAGTTCCCGTCACTTGTGGGGTGCCCCACGGCTCAATTATGGGTCCAATCTTATTTTCCTTATACTTACTCCCTCTTCGTTTCATTTTTGAGTCCCATAAAGTTTCATATCACATTTACGCCGATGACACTCAGCTCTATTTTCCATTAAATTCAGGTACTGATCCAGTTTCCTCTATGATAGCTTGTTTAGAGGACATTAAGGCTTGGATGGACAATAATTTTCTTCAATTAAATCAGAAGAAGACTGATGTTACCTTTTAAACAATATAAGTTCTACCCTAGGCCCCCTTCAAGATAGAATTCATGATAAAGTAAAAATTCTGCGAGTTACCCTTGATCCTGAGTTAAAATTTGATAAACAAATCAACTCTGTAGTTAGAGCCAGTTTTCTGCAGCTTAGGGGACATCGCAAGCTGAAAAATATTCTGAGCTTTAGTGATTTGGAGATCGTTATTCATGCATTTATTTAAATCAGGCTGGACTACTGTAACGCTGTATATGCTGGAATAAATCAGTCATCGATCTCGCGATTACAACTGGTACAGAATGCTGCGCGTCGTTTCTTAACAGGGACAAAAAAGAGAGAACATATTACACCTGTGTTATCATCACTTCATTGGCTACCTGTTCGTTTCAGAGTTGATTTTAAGGTTTTAGTATTTGTATTTAAATCACTTCATGGTCTTGTCCCTTCATATATTTCAGACCTTCTCCACTCGTACTCTCCAGTGAGAACACTCAAAATCTCGACTTAAATCCAAAGGTGACAGAGTATTCTCAGTTCTTGGTCCTAAGCTCTGGAATTCCCTACCTTTGTCTATTAGACTTTCCCCTACTCTTTTTACATTTAAATCTTCCCTTAAAACCTACTTTTTTTTCTCAGGCATATTTGTAATTTGATATTAACTAGTAAATTAATATTATTATTTTTTAGTCTTAAATATTGTTTTCAATTGCATGATGTTTCCGGTCTTAATTTTATTACTTTTGTTTTGGTTTCTTTTCATATTTTATTATTACTCTTTAAATTGTATTGTACGAGGATGTTTTGTTTGGTATGTTGTGCAGCACTTTGGTCAGCATTTATGCTGTTTTAAAGGGCTATATAAATAAACTTGACCTTGACCTTTCATTCATAGGTTGAGTTCCTATTTTTTCTCTAAATGGCAAAATCTCAAGAAAACGTAGCTAAAGGTGAGCAGGTTATTAAAAACAACGTACAATTTCACTCTGTGTCACGACATTTATCAATCTTCCTTTCACCATTAGCGTGTATCGGTGTTGCCAAATTCTTTCAATGGAAAGTAGCAGCTAAAAACCCTGCCTGAAAAGTCGCTAAATGTCGCTAGATGATGTCATACGCCAATTAGCATATTCATGACGTAAGTGCATCGGATTGTCTTGCCGCCCTGTGCTCACGTACTGCATTTTAAATGCAGCCAAATTCTCAATAAAACTTTTTTTATTACTATATTTTAATTTTTAACGCTAAGGGGGTCTGAAAACATGCTAAATCTAGCGACAACGTCGCTAAGTTGGCAACACTGAGGGTGCATAGCGAGTTCAGGCCAAACTAGAGTAACGACTCCAGTTACTTGCAGCGCTCCGATCTGCAATGCTCTGAAAGCTGCCAGTTCACACCAATGCAACGAGACGCTGCGGTGCATCATCTTGATAGCACAATGACTCTGTTTAAGCCACAAAACAAAACATTTGTCCATTTTGATATCAAATCATGTAAAAAAAGCATTGTGGTACTCTTTCATCACAGTACAGTAACAATCTTTCATAGACATATTTAAATTCAAATATAAACAACGTATTATATGCATTTGACTGCTAGGTTCCCTTTCATAGGTCACTTCGTTCTGTGGTGACGTCACCGGTATGGGAACACCCTTCGGTGTGATGAATGTCTGAAGCCCTATACCATCTCGCCAATCCTATTGGCCAAATAGCGCTTGGCACCACCCTTACGCATGCGCACGCATCGTATACCTGGGTGCCGCGCGCTATTTCCCTCAGATTTCATTCCTTCAGGGAAGCGAATCATCTGTGCCCTAGGAATCATCTCGCATTATCAGCGGTTTCTTCGAGCAGTGCTAACTCCTCTTCGCGGACGCAATGAATTTTCGAAAGTGTAAGGAACCGTGTACCAGGTTCATCACAAAGGGAGACTCACATGAAAGGTGCGTAGTATGTTTAGGCTTACACCACGCACAGGCGGCGCTTAGCGGCCTTTCTTCTTGTCCCCACTGGGATGGCCTGCGGCTCAGAGTACTGCGCTCGAGGGTGGAAGTATTTTCTAATGTCGCCCCCGTGTCTAACCCCCATCATGTCACTTCTGCAACTGCCGAGGCACCACACGAGGTGATAGCTTGGGGTGACACGTGCGACATGGATTTTGAGGACAGCGCAGCGCTGGAATTTTCTCCACATCGCTCGCTCTCCCCTACCCTGCTACAGGAAAAGAGTTTTATTGAACCGTTCGTCTTCTCTAACGAGGATTTTCAGCCCACACCGGAGGCATGCGATGCCATCTCCTTCGGTTGTGGACGTTATGATGACGACATTTTATCCACCGCGGCCTCGGGGTCTGAGGACTTCGTGGCCGACACTAGCTCTCTCCCTCCTGGTGGACAGGAGAAGCGTGTTTCCCCCTTCTACAGCGAGCTGTTGGATGTGGTTTCTCGTGCGGTGGGTAAATTGGGACTGGATTGGGAGGTTGAGAAGGCCGAGGCCCAACCTTCATCTAAGCTGGACGACCGTTTCTTAACCAGTCGTACACCTGTGCAGCCCCGAAGGCCCTTGCCTTTTTTCCAAGCCAAGAAGTTTCGAGGTCCTGGAAACAGCCGTTTCCCCGAATGGCAGCTCCTGATGTTCTCGCTGCTTGCCAGGGACTGTGCCCTCCACTAGAGAGCGCTGTTGGACCGCTTTTGCGCATCCAACCCTCTCAATACAGTCCCCATACTCAAACACTGACTGTCTCACCGCAAACAGCGCCTCGAGCAGCATTGGATCGAGTTGTGATGCCAAGTGTTCCCTCAGACGCTCTGCACAATTCAGCTTTCAGAATTCGAGGGACGGTTCAAGGGTCGGGCAAAGACGACCCGTTTATGACGGCTCACACAGCCGCCGCTTTTTCGCTAGCGGCAGAGCCCGATGTTCATCCTGTTGGACTAATTCCTGCCGTGGACACGTTTCAGGATTATACACAACGAGACGCAACGACTTTTACGCATGCACTTCCCCTGTTCACGAACGCCACGAGCTTTTCGTGCCCAGACATTTTAACGCGTATGAAAGCGTTGCAGGAAGCGGAAATCTTGAGACCGCTAATGACATCTCACAATGGGTGTTACGCACAATTTGTCACGGATACACTATTCAGTTTCGAAAAGGCCCGCCTCCTTTCTGCGGAATTATTCCCATGGTTGTGAAACCGATGGAAATAGCGGTGCTGCGACAGGAGATGTCAACTCTGCTGAGCAAAGGGGCTATAGAAGAAGTTCACCCCTCTCAGATGGAGTCAGGGTTTTAAAGCCGCTATTTTGTGGTACCAAAAAAAGACGGCGGGTTGCGACCCATACTGGATTTACGCCGTTTGAATCTTGCACTCAAGGCGAGCAAATTCAAGATGTTAACGGTAAAGTCTATTTTGTCTCAGATTCAACCAAACGACTGGTTTGTCACGATCGATCTGAAAGATGCATACTTTCATATTCAGATCATCAAGAGACACAGGAAGTTCCTCAGATTCGCTTTAGAGGGCAAAGCGTATCAGTACCGCGTTCTTCCCTTTGGCTTAGCTCTGGCTCCCCGTACTTTTTCATAATGCATGGACGCAGCTCTGGCCCCGTTGCGGCTCCAGGGCATTCGCGTTTTGAAATACTTAGACTACTTAGATTGGCTGGTGATAGCACAATCGCAGACTCAAGCACACTCTCATCGGGATCTTGTGCTGAATCATTTAAACAGCCTGGGCTTACGCACAAATTTCCAGAAAAGTGTTTTAATTCCCTCTCAACGGATAACCTTTCTGGGAATAGACTTGGACTCTCGCGTGATGAAAGCAAAGCTATCTCTCCCGCGCGCTCAGTCGATCGCTTCATGTATGCGTCGCTTCAAAGTGGGTCGCACAGTAACAGTGAGCTTGTGCCTCAGACTTTTAGGTCTAATGGCAGCGACATCCCCCGTAATCAGTCTGGGATTACTTCACATGCGCCCCTTTCAGTGGTGGATGAAAAGACGGAACATTTCACCCCTTTGTCTTCCGCATCGGACGATTTCGGTGACACGGAGGTGTGTGATGTCGATAAAACTGTGGATGTCAACTGAATTTCTTCTAGCCAGGGTTCGGCTGGGGATTTGTGCTTTCCGAGAGACTGTCACGACGGATGCGTCTTTGACCGGTTGGGGAGCTGTTTGTCAAGGGCGCCCAGCCCACGTAGTGTGGACAGCGACACAACGCAGTTGGCACATCAACAGGTTAGAATTACTGGCAGTTTTTCTAGCTCTCCAGTATTTCTTGAATCTGCTGATCAGCCGTCATGTACTGCTCAGGTCAGACAACACAGCGGTTGTGTCATATCTGAATCATCAGGGAGGATTACGCTCTCGCCCCCTGTGCAGGCTGGCGAGACATATTCTTCTTTGGTCTCAGAACAAATTCCTGTCGATCCGAGCTGTTTATGTCCCCGGACATTCGGAGCGGATTTGCTATCCAGGCAGACTCTGGAGCAGGGGGAATGGAGATTGCACCCCCAAACGGTGACCCTCTTATGGCAGATTTTTGGAGAAGCGAGAGTGGACTTATTCGCGTCGAACATGACTACGCATTGCCCGCTATGGTTCTCCCTATGCCCTCCATAACCCCTGGGCTTGGATGCGTTAGCTCACGATTGGCCCAAAACCAGCTTGTATGCTTTTCCCCCGATTCGTTTAATCCCAGCGGTATTATCCAGAATACGGCTGGACAGAGTGGAACAGCTGCACACACAGCCGTGGTTTGCGGATTCCCTCAGAAAGGATTTATTATCACAAGCACAGGGAATGATTTGGCACCCAAGGCCAGATCTATGGAAACTGTGGGCGTGGCCTCTGAGCGGAGTGAGTTAGTATGCCCCGGTCTTTCTGTTGAAACCACCAAAACTAAATTGAATTCTAGAGCAGCTTCTATGAGACGCTTATATGCTTTCAAGTGGAAACTGTTTACAACCTGGTGTGGAATTTGTAATATGGATCCAGTTTACTGCCCAGTGGCTTCAGTACTGGAGTTCCTTCAGGACCGTTTTTCTGATGGAGTGACGCCAGCCACTCTAAAAGTTTACGTGGCAGCCATTTCAGCTAACCACAAATATATAGATGGTGCCTCAGTGGGCCGTCATCCGCTGGTTTCTCATTTTATACAAGGTGCGCGACGGCTGAAGCCTTTCCGCCCTGTGCGAGTTCCTTCATGGGATTTATCCATTGTGTTGCAAGGTTTATCAGGGCATCCGTTTGAGCCCCTGGAAACTATACCGGATAAAATCCTGACTCTTAAGACAGTTCTTCTCATGGTTTTATCCTCCCTCAAGAGAGTTGGGGATTTACAGGCTCTTTCTGTCTCACCCTAGTGCATGGAATTTGCACCGGGCTCTGTGAAGGTGTTGTTGCGACCAAGGCCTAATTATGTCCCTAAGGTCGCTTCTAATCCCTTTCGTTTTCAACAAGTGGTCTTGGAGGCTTTACCCCCTGCTGAGGCGGGGTCAAGAGATCTAAGTCTTTGCCCTGTCAGAGCTTTAAAGACTTATGTTGATCGAACAGCCCCATGGCGTGAGTCTGACCAGCTGTTTGTCTGTTTTGGACATAAGAATAAAGGCCATGCTGTCACAAAACAACGCATGTCCCATTGGCTGGTGGAAGCAATATCTTTAGCCTATGAGGCGCGCGGACTCACTTCGCCCTTAGGAGTTAAAGCTCATTCCACGAGAGCAGTGGCTTCTTCACGAGCTTTTCTCAGTGGATCTTCAATGGATGATATCTGTGCTGCGGCAGGTTGGTCCTCACCGAGTACTTTTATCACGTCTTACAGTCTGGATGTGAGGATGGCTCCTGGCTCTCGGGTTCTCTCCGCTTGAGCAGATGCTTCCTTGGATCCCAGCTATCAGGTACGTCAGGCATTATGGTATAGCGTTCCCATACTGGTGACGTCACCGCAGTATCGAAGTGACCTATGAAAGGGAACATCTCGGTTACGTGTGTAACCATGGTTCCCTGAATAGGGAACGAGATGCTGCAGTCCTGGCAGTTCCATACCTTGATAGCATTCTTCTTCTTCAGTTCATGAAATCTGAGCGAAATAGCGCGCGGCACCCAGGTATACGATGCATGCGCATGCGTAAGGGTGGTGCCAAGCGCTATTTGGCCAATAGGATTGGCGAGATGGTATAGGGCTTCAGACATTCGTCACACCGAAGGGTGTTCCCATACCGGTGACGTCACTGCAGCATCTCGTTCCCTATTCAGGGAACCATGGTTACACACGTAATTGAGATGTTTTTATAATAAGTTGCTGAAACAAGCTCCAACACATTTAAACACAACATTAGCCTACTTTTCTTGTTAGGATATCACAAACATTTCAAATTAAAACTCACCACTGACAGAAACAGTCGACTCTCGTGCCTTTTGCATTTAAATCTTTATTACACATAATCCAACGGGAATAAATAAATAAATAACTTAGTTTTTCAGCCTCTATAAAAGTGCATGTATATACAACCCAAATTCCGGAAAAGTTGGGACGTTTTTTAAATTTTAATAAAATGAAAACTAAAGGAATTTCAAATCACATGAGCCAATATTTTATTCACAATAGAACATAGATAACATAGCAAATGTTTAAACTGAGAAATTTTACACTTTTATCCACTTAATTAGCTCATTTAAAATTTAATGCCTGCTACAGGTCTCAAAAAAGTTGGCACGGGGGCAACAAATGGCTAAAAAGCAAGCAGTTTGTGTTCCAAGTGTGTTCCAAGGCTCATTTAAAATGGACTATTTCAAAGTGGAATAGTGTTTTATGGTCAGACGAGTCCAAATTTGACATTCTTGTTGGAAATCACGGACGCCGTGTCCTCCGGGCTAAAGAGGAAGGAGACCTTCCAGCATGTTATCAGCGTTCAGTTCAAAAGCCAGCATCTCTGATGGTATGGGGGTGCATAAGTGCATACGGTATGGGCAGCTTGCATGTTTTGGAAGGCTCTGTGAATGCTGAAAGGTATATAAAGGTTTCAGAGCAACATATGCTTCCCTCCAAACAACGTCTATTTCAGGGAAGGCCTTGTTTATTTCAGCAGGACAATGCAAAACCACATACTGCAGCTATAACAACAGCATGGCTTTGTCGTAGAAGAGTCCGGGTGCTAACCTGGCCTGCCTGCAGTCCAGATCTTTCACCTATAGAGAACATTTGGCGCATCATTAAACGAAAAATAATTCAAAGACGACCACAAACTCTTCAGCAGCTGGAAATCTATATAAGGCAAGAATGGGACCAAATTCCAACAGCAAAACTCCAGCAACTCATAGCCTCAATGCCCAGACGTCTTCAAACTGTTTTGAAAAGAAAAGGAGATGCTACACTATGGTAAACATGCCCCGTCCCAACTATTTTGAGACCAGTAGCAGAAATCCAAATTTTAATGAGCTTATTTTGTGCATAAAATTGTAAACTTTCTCAGTTTAAACATTTGCTATGTTATCTATGTTCTATTGTGAATAAAATATTGGCTCATGTGATTTGAAAGCCTTTTAGTTTTCATTTTATTAAAATTTAAAAAACGTCCCAACTTTTCCGGAATTCGGGTTGTATAATGTTGCCTTTTTTCTCTAAAGTTGCTCTTTTTCTTGTTTTAAATCTGGCCAAAACCCATGTGTTGCGTGTGAAACACAGTAGGCTTTAATTAGTATACATTTATTGTGAAATGACTGCATTTCCGTGTCAATCCATGTTCATTTTTACCGCGAACAATGCGCTGTCACTTTAATTCAGCAAAAATAGACTCGGTACGTAAACGATCGCTGCACTGCTGCAGACGCACTGCTGCAGACGCACTGCTGCAGACGCACTGCTCCTGGAACGCACTGACAGACCTCAACCACGTGCAGTATGAATGCTGGAATCCGTTAACATGGGTGCGTAAAAAAATATGCAATGCATACGCACTGCAGACGGAGTATGTGTGAAACGGGCATAAGTCGCTTTGGATAAAAGCGTCTGCTAAATGCATGAATTTAATTTAAATCGAATTGTTATTGACTGTTGTTCTTATTATCATTTAGGGGGGCTTAGGAACATTTTGGGGTGGCTTCAGCCCCCCTAAAGTAGGCCTAACGACGTCCCTGTGTACAATAGTGATGGGCATTTCGGCTCTTTTTCGTGAGCCGGCTCGTTTGACTCAGCTCACTGAAAAGAGCCGGCTCTTTTGGCTCACAAACGGCTCTTTAAAAAACAATAATGTTTTGACTATGATAGGTGTGAAAACAATTCTAATTAAATTATTAAATAAAATCATACTCACGATTTCTCACAATTTCTTTAAAAATGCATTGATTTGTTATGAAAAAAGAATACTATTAAACATTTGCATTTAAATTACAACTTTTGAATGTATAGAAACAACAACATAAAACAAATACAATCTGAATCTGAACAACATAATAAAAACCCATATGAAAGAAAAATAAATAACTGAAAGGATTAAACTGGTCCCTCTTTTTTGGCATGTTATATAACCAGCATGAACTATCTCACTAGTTATGTTTTGTATAACTAGCATGAACACACACACACACACACACACACACACACACACACACACACACACACAATGCTGATCATATTTATATTTTATGAGAGATTTCCATTCAGAAATGCAAGCTGCCTTACTTTCGAGGGGCTGATGATCATTAAAATGATTCCAAATGCTGCTGTGCTTCCGACTCATTTTCCTGCTTTTGTTTTGTTTTCACAGCTGTTGTGTTTTTCCTCTCCTCTCCTGCGAGTTTAACATGGTGTGTGTGAGATATGCGGCTCTTCAGATATGCGAGCCAGCTCCCATCGTTCACCTACAAGATCCGGCTTTTAGAGTCAGCTCATTCGCGAACGACCCATCACTAGTGTACAAGTATGCATATATGTAGAATGAGTACAACCCGCACATACTACATCCACTATGCTGGTATTATCATGATAAGTTCATTTTCATAAACTGCAAACTCACAACAAAGTAAATATATTTCTTGAAATCTCAGAAAAATGATGACAATAACTCAAGAAAGGACAAAATCCTACAATTGCTATTAATGCCATTCATTTCACATCCCATTTAAAAGACAGCGGAGCTGAAAGAGGATGGCGGGCTTCAGTCTTCTCTCATCTACATTATCATTTACTGCTGATTGTCATAATTGCTGCTCTTCTTGTAGCATTCTCTTTAAAGCCCATTTCACTGCTATTAGGCAAATGCCACCTTTAGGGAGTGTTTTAAACATGGAGCCCATTTAGCTATTTAAGAACAGACGGCAGGACAGTGAGGCAAGCAGGAAGAAAGGAAGTAAATTTAAAAATTTCATTCAGTGCTGAAAGGTATTGTTAAAAGTTGAAATAAAAACATTATTTTACACAAACATGCTTATTATGCTTTTAGAGTATTGTGCTGTTAGCTTAGCGACATACTAAAATCACAGCTTTATTAAATTGCATGTCAAGCTGCCTCTTTGAGTTCCAAATCAATCAGCTACAAGTTTCCATAGCAGTAAGGATGATCACGTAGAAGGCAACAAGCAGCAAGGCAGCTAACAAGGTTTTAGAACAGAGCTACTGAAAAGATGTCATGGACAACATTTACGGTCAGTTACTATAGGAAGTGATATACATGACTTGCCATGAGAAATCGGGGCTTCTGGGAGGGAGATTTAACTGACGGTGGCAATAAAGTTTTTTTCTGGCAAAGTTTTACATTCAAGTGGGTCACTGTCAGAATGCACATACATGCAGGGCTATTTTCATACACACATGAGGCAATAACCTCTTTCTGCAGGTGCTAGAAAACAAAAGAAAAAGACGTGGAGGGGCTAGGGGGTTGAAGTTAAGTGGAATTGATCCATTTCTCTTATCCAATTAGCACGGCAGACTGAGAGCACTTACTCACTGCAATTACAGCTGTTGTCAATAAGAGTCATGGATTCTCCATCCCCTCGTCTCCTTCCATTGTCTATTGTTTTCTTAAGGAGATAAAATATAAGCACCTTTTTGCTGCTTCATCAGCCACCATAAGTCACCATACAAAAATATAAAAGCTTTTTGCACTTGCTTTCAGAACTGACGCTAAAGTTTAGCTTTAAGGCTTGAATATTGTTGGTCTCCAGGATATCGTGGAAAAGGAACATAAAAAAGCCAAACAAACAAGCAGAGTGAAAAGACGTGATAGGTCAAGGAATTCCTAACCAAATAAATAATTATATGTCTATGTCCTACGCATGAGGACTTCCCCAAAAGGAGGTTTTGGGAGATTTTGTCAGGTGTATTTCACTCCTGGGTATATAAACACTTACATACAGTATGTACAGCAATTAAAGCAGTTACACTATTTTAATTTCTATTCATACTGTAGCTTACACTGACAAACGCACATTTCCAGAAGATCTATGTTTGTCTGCGTATAAATGTGTGTGTTGAGGTTCGCAGGAGGCTTCGGACCTCAGATGCAGGATAAATATTCCCTTTGCCAGCTCTGGTATTTGGAAGAGGTGTGATTGTTCTGCTGGAGATATATTGGCCCTATTGATTTAGCATTTCCTCTACTGTATGTTGTGCTGCTGACGGCAGTGGGGGGTAAAAGAGTAGCTTCCTCTAGGCTGGCATGTCCAGGACATGGTTAATGCATGTTCTCTATTGATCTGCTGAGCACACGTGCAGGCAGGGTCATTCAAAACATCTGCTATCCCTTACACATGACTGGCTACCATACTGAGCTATTGAGAGCAGCTTTGTAAAGCAGTTCAAGATTAAATCTAAACAACTCAACTTCTTCTTACAATGGCTGACTGTCTCCAACCTTTGCACTTAGAAACTCCCACAGAGATTTCTTGGACTCGTTCTTAATTATTTTTTCAAACTTGCCGTTGCCTGTCAATGAAAGACCCTGTAACACGCTGATGAGAAACTGCAGGAACATAGAAAGACGATAGATGAGATGTCTTCCTTTATGAAAATTAATTTGTGGGTATGCAGTCTATAAATATGTTAAAGGAAATGTTATCATACACAGCTCTGAAGAATCTAAACCTGTCTGACTTATTTTCTTCTGTGGAACACAAAAGGAGAATTTCACACAACCCTTTTCCATACCAGTGTTATTTATTTATTATTTATTTACTATTTTAGTATTTTTTATATTTTAAATTAGCTTTTATTTTTATATTTTCAGTTTTCATTTGAAGTTTTAGTAATTTTGTTTTGTGCTTTTGTGATTACCGTAATTTATATTTATTTCACGTTTACTGTAATTTTTTTGCACTTAAACTTCTTTATTTCAGTTAGTGTCAAGGCAACCCCTCTAAGTTTCATTTCCCCCCATTTAATTAAAGTTGACCAAAAAACTTTGTGTAATAATTTTAGTTTTAACAACAGTGTTGTTTCATACAATGAAAGTCCATGGTGACCAGGGGAAAAGTGAGTGACGTGACATACAGCCAAGCATGGTGACCGATACTCAGAATTCGTGCTCTGCATTTAACCCATCCACTCTCTAACCACTAGGCCATGACTTCCAAAAATACACCAAATGTTTTATCAAAATGTTTGCATTCCACATCAGAAAGTTAGTCATACAGGTTTGGAATGAGGGTGAACAAATTATATCAGAATGTTCCATTTAGGTTAACTCTCCCTCTAATTCACATTTTGTGTGTATGCAACTCAGTAAGACAACTGTGAGACAACCCATAATGCACCATGAAGTCGGCTCCTAAAGTGCGGGCAGTGAAGTCATCCATGCAGCAGGCCCCGTATGCCACATCTCACATCACTAGTGTGTCCGCCTCTGTGAATCTGACAAACAACACAATCAACCAATCAATGACCTTGATCACCACCCTATTGCAATTCAGATCAATTAGGCTGTAAATAAAGAGTCCACATAGTTGGCAGATCAATCACTCTAAAGCGGAAATATCACTCAGACATCCATGTCTCCGGTTAAGTGGGCTCCCGCTAGCCGTAAACTCATGCACTTGTGCAGTCTGCAGGTTTATAGCTATGGATGCATACTGTCTTACGAAAATATTGTTATCGAAAACTTAAACTGTAGGTTCATACCAGTGGTAATCACTCTACTTCACCTGCCAACATTTTTACTGAAAAAAATAAATAAAAAATTAAATGCATAATTTGAAATATATAGTTTTTACATGTATTATTTTATATTTTTTAAATTAAAAATGTTATAAATTTTTTGCACAAATTGTTTGATAATCTATTAAACTAAGTAATACATTCATAATTTAAAAATGTAAATATATAAAAAACAATCTCACTTAAAAAAACCAATAAATAAACATGTTTGCTGTAAAATCATGCCATACAGTAAAACAGAGGTTTAATGTTTTCTTTGTATTCTAACTTTTTAGCAATTTTGACAAAAAGATTTTGACATTTTGCCTACCTGACAAGTTTAAACAGTTTACAGAATTCACAAGCAATTGCCAAGAAAATGTTTAAATCAGCATAAAAATGAAATGCACATACATGATCCAAAAATTATGATATACAGCAATAACCCAAAAGAGCCAGTGACCCAAAATTCTCATACTGACCTGCATTCTTAAAAAAACATCATGGCCAGTAAGAGATACATATTTATTAATTCACCTGTCATTAGCAGGTGTGGATGAGCAGTAGACTCTGAATTTAAGAATTTAAGTCTGCTAAATGCAAGGGAAGACTGAGCCACCATCTCCAGTACAGCACACTCTTCAGAGATGCAGCTACAAATTGTCCTTGACTTCCTTCCTTCACTTCACAGGACAATGACAAGCATTCCAGTGAGGTGGATCTCTAAGGAGCTGTTTGAAGAACCAACGATCTGTTTTTGTTTGCTTCGGCAGGGGTCGTTAAGTGTTAGCACATCTATTGACTGGTGCACTGCTGCCGCCTCTCCTCTGTGTGACATTTAAATGCAGGATAAACATGAGACTGAAGCACATAAATTATGAGTGAGAAAAAAATGAGAGAGAATGAATATGCGAGGAGAAGAAAGGAGGAAAAAGAGAGCAGAGGCTGTTGTATGGGAAGCTGGCTGTCTGGAAGCAGACATATTTAGGACAGGTATTATTAATAGAACACAGACAGATTTTCTTTGGTTTTACACACACACACACACACACACACACACACACACACACACACACACTTCTAAACCCCTCCAACTGATTCACCTTCTAACCCAAGGGTGTCAAATTCAATTCCTGGAGGGCCGAAGCCTTGCAGAGTTTTGTTCCAATCTCACACAGCATGTAGTTTTCAAATAGCCTGAAAGACTTGATTAGTTGGATAAGGTGTGTTTAATTAGGGTTGAATCTTAACTCTGTAGGGCTCCGGCCCTCCAGGAATTGAGTTTGAAACCCCTGTTCTAACCTCACGTTCAGAATGAACTGTTGAAAGTGGCTAGTACAACTTCATGACACATACAGTAGTACAGTCTGAACTGATTGCTCTGTTTGTGATTTCTTTTTCTACTTCCTGTCTGGGTCCTAGCCTTTTTGTTTTTTTTACTGTAATATGTTAAACTAAAATACAAGAATCTAATGAGAATCACCTTTGAAAATAATGGAGATTACATAATAATAATAATAATAATAATAATGAAGTAATAGTTAAATGTCTGGATGTTAATGAGTAGTACGTGACCGATATGGTTTTTTTGGGGCCGATACCAATACCAACATTAGGGGGTAAAAAAAAAAAAGGCAGATACCGATATATCAGTCGATATTCCTTGTGTATATTATAGTATAGTACCAGTCAAAACTTTGGACACTTTCCTATTCGTGTGTCCAAATACTTGACTGGTACTATATATAGAATACAATATATACATGAACAGAATATATGTACATAAACAATTTTTTTTTGCAATGATCACTCAAATATGGTGATCAAAATGACGTGACAGTGACGTGAGGTATGTAATGTAATTCAATTTTAATTCAATTCAATTCCATTCAAGTTCATTCCGTTGAAGTTAATTTGACTTCAGAACATTCATTCATGGATTTGCGCTACTGTCTTCACACAGACAAAATTTACTAGAGAAATGTGAAGTGTGATTAGAAGTGTGAAGTTATGCGGGGTTAGTTTTAGCACACATTTATATTATGCAAAATATGTGCTTGAGCACTGGAACTGGGAACCGCTGGGCTACATCATGTGTCATTAACCAGCGAGAAAACTTTAACAGTACTACAATACCAGGAAGGAAAACCGGGTAGTTGATGTTTGTCTGCCATTCTAGCTCTGTCCGCACAGCATGTGTGAATGGGCTAAAGACGTGTTCTGTCTGCGTGAACAGGGTACGCTAAGGTATGCAGACACATTGACAGATAGGTAGGAAAGCGATTTAAAGCTCGGACCGAGCGTTTGGATTGAATGTACATTTCTTGGTTCTACGCCTTCCACAGAATATATAAATACAGATAAATACATTTAAACCACTTAACTTAATGATTCCTATCGGGATGTGATGAGACTTTTAACCAGTATAACAAAAAAATTTTCTGAAGACAATCACCTATCTCAGTTATTTATTATTTATTATTCATTTAAAATGAGACAAATCTGCTATTATTTTAATCTCCGATCTGTTATTTATTATTTTAACACTGCATTACAATGTGCTATAATATGACATTACCAATGTAATTTTACACTGTTTACTTTAATTTTAATGAGAAACAACGAGAAACAGGTGAATAAAGACTGACAGTCAATGTTTAATGTTCAGAAATTATTTCAAGAAATGTAAAGCATTTTTTCTCATTACGTTCATTGCCAAACTCCAAAATCAGTTTATTTTTTATTAATAAAAAACACCATTATTTTATTTGACACATATATATATATATATATATATATATATATATAAATAAACAAAATAAACAAAATATTGTTTATCTTATATATATATGCTGTCAAATGGTCAAGTTACAACGTCCCCCTCAGATGTTACAATGTACTCCACCTACGAGGTATGTTGTCACATTTAACTTCCATTTTTTGAGGATAAAAGAAAAACATATACACAGTAATTATTAAAGAAAGCTACATATTTGTATTCTTCAAGTGTAAAATTACCGTGGATACAAAAAAAATATTCTGAACCCAATGTGGATTTACACAAATTGAGAAAGTTATAAATTGTTACTTTGTGCCTCACTCTCCCCTGCCGCTGTGAAAAAATACATTATAAATTGACATCTCACGCACTTTAATTCCTTTTGAAAGTAATGCACACGTTCCCTTGGAACTGGAATCATGGTGGCATTTAATGTGGAGTCCACTTCGCAGGGCACCACAGTCGAATATGACAATGCTTGAATTCTGCTGCCTGAACAAGAGACCTCCTTACTGAAGTAAAAGTGTTGACTGGTGTCACTATCTCCAGAACACACCAGCGGATCTCCAAGTTCATGGGATCCTTTCAGCTCGATGAGCCCTCTCGAAAGCCACACTCCACATGTCAGTAGCCCCCCCGCAAATTTAACCACCCGTAACTCTCGATATTATATAATATTATATATGTTATATAATATGTTATTATATTTTTATTATATGTTCTGTAAAAAAAAAAAAAAATTTTATATCGGCGGCATATTCGCTGATACCGATATATCGGCTTTACTAATGAGAACATGGTATTGAGAACATCTGAAAATAACTTAAGTGCTTAAGTGTTTAATTGTCATGAAAATAAAATCAATGCAAAAAATGAATGAATGAATAAATAAAGGGCCTGATAAAAAAAAATGAAGGCTGTCAATTTAACACACACAAACACACACATACTGTGTATATGCAATCGATTTGATTAACTGACATAACACAATTAGTTCAATAATTAAAAAAAAAAAGGTTTTAAAAATCTGGACATGTTTTCTTTAATTTAACATTGGCTTTTTGTGTCTCACACACACATAGACAAACATACACACACATAGCCCTCTTCATAAAACTTGCATACTTCTGTAACCCAGTGCCCTCAACTTAAAGTCACACTTAAAAATGTATGAATGTCATTGCATCACTTAACAAAACACCAAACTGTATCACTGCACAGAGAAGCACCACCCACACTGAAAACCCGCTGTACCCAAAATCCCACTCCTCATGTTAAGCATCAAACATAGACGAGCAGACGTTGATGGTACATTGTGACAAATCCCCAGTGTTGCCAGATTGGATGGACGATTTCCAGCCCAAAAGCTCACAAAAACCCGCCCACTCCAACAAAAAACCGCCCAAAACTTAAACTAACAAAATAATGTGATACAACATGTCAGTCAAAGGTGTTAAGAGCCATTTTAACTTCTTAAAACTAAATAATAAATAATAACGTTAGATAAATTTCCCATGTATCAAATGGTGGCAAATACATTAAAGACAATTACCGAATATGATTAAAATAGGTTATGCAAGCAGTCACCGTCAAAACATTTGATTGATTTACAATTGATTTACCGATACCCTCGAAAAAACATATGCATAATTTTCAATGTCAACAGTCAGAATTTAAATGCATAGCTAAGTGTCCAATATAAGTGATAGGAAAAAGCAACGTAATTAGGTATTTCACACTTGTTTATGCACACATATAACAGTCAAAACTGTGTTGTCATTCATTGATAAATACTGTATGAAAATTAACAACAACAACAATAATAATCGCCATCCGAATCCATGAGTTTATCACTGAGGTGGTATGTAAATTTATTTTCACAGCGGTCCACATGAGAAACAATATCGCCCTAATAGGGGCTTTAGTCTTTTGTGAAGTTCATATTGTAGAACATTACAAAGTCAAAACTAAGAAGATATACCAATCTGTACTGTTTAAAAGATAAAAGACAAGATCGTTTAGTTATAGATTAGATATAAATAGATTATGTTATAAATTAAATAATTTAACTGTGCTCTATTTTAGGAGTTGCAGTAATATTAGAGTCTTGGTGTCATCTTTTCCTCAACAGGTGTAATTCACGTTTTGAGTGTTAAAACACTCTCCCACTCTTTACCATCCATGTAACATACAACCCGAATTCCGGAAAAGTTGGGACGTTTTTTAAATTTTAATAAAATGAAAACTAAAAGACTTTCAAATCACATGAGCCAATATTTTATTCACAATAGAACATAGATAACATAGCAAATGTTTAAACTGAGAAAGTTTACAATTTTATGCACAAAATGAGCTCATTTCAATTTTGATTTCTGCTACAGGTCTCAAAATAGTTGGGACGGGGCATGCTTACCATGGTGTAGCATCTCCTTTTCTTTTCAAAACAGTTTGAAGACGTCTGGGCATTGAGGCTATGAGTTGTTGGAGTTTTGCTGTTGGAATTTGGTCCCATTCTTGCCTTATATAGATTTCCAGCTGCTGAAGAGTTCGTGGTCGTCTTTGACGTATTTTTCGTTTAATAATGCGCCAAATGTTCTCTATAGGTGAAAGATCTGGACTGCAGGCAGGCCAGGTTAGCACCCGGACTCTTCTACGACGAAGCCATGCTGTTGTTATAGCTGCAGTATGTGGTTTTGCATTGTCCTGCTGAAATAAACAAGGCCTTCCCTGAAATAGACGTTGTTTGGAGGGAAGCATATGTTGCTCTAAAACCTTTATATACCTTTCAGCATTCACAGAGCCTTCCAAAACATGCAAGCTGCCCATACCGTATGCACTTATGCACCCCCATACCATCAGAGATGCTGGCTTTTGAACTGAACGCTGATAACATGCTGGAAGGTCTCCCTCCTCTTTAGCCCGGAGGACACGGCGTCCGTGATTTCCAACAAGAATGTCAAATTTGGACTCGTCTGACCATAAAACACTATTCCACTTTGAAATAGTCCATTTTAAATGAGCCTTGGCCCACAGGACACGACGGCGCTTCTGGACCATGTTCACATATGGCTTCCTTTTTGCATGATAGAGCTTTAGTTGGCATCTGCTGATGGCACGGCGGATTGTGTTTACCGACAGTGGTTTCTGAAAGTATTCCTGGGCCCATTTAGTAATGTCATTGACACAATCATGCCGATGAGTGATGCAGTGTCGTCTGAGAGCCCGAAGACTACGGGCATCCAATAAAGGTCTCCGGCCTTGTCCCTTACGCACAGAGATTTCTCCAGTTTCTCTGAATCTTTTGATGATGTTATGCACTGTAGATTATGAGATTTGCAAAGCCTTTGCAATTTGACGTTGAGGAACATTGTTTTTAAAGTTTTCCACAATTTTTTTACGCAGTCTTTCACAGATTGGAGAGCCTCTGCCCATCTTTACTTCTGAGAGACTCTGCTTCTCTAAGACAAAGCTTTTATAGCTAATCATGTTACAGACCTGATATCAATTAACTTAATTAATCACTAGATGTTCTCCCAGCTGAATCTTTTCAAAACTGCTTGCTTTTTTAGCCATTTGTTGCCCCCGTGCCAACTTTTTTGAGACCTGTAGCAGGCATTAAATTTTAAATGAGCTAATTAAGTGACTAAAAGTGTAAAATTTCTCAGTTTAAACATTTGCTACGTTATCTATGTTCTATTGTGAATAAAATATTGGCTCATGTGATTTGAAATTCCTTTAGTTTTCATTTTATTAAAATTTAAAAAACGTCCCAACTTTTCCGGAATTCGGGTTGTATATTTAGGCATTATGATCACTCATACAGTTCATTCATTTAAAATTAGATCCGTTATCGCTCATGAATCATCACATGTGTCTGTAGATCACTAGTGATTGGCTAAAAGTACGGCCGCGAAGTCCACATCAGCATCAGCACCTCTGCACTGCAGTTTATAACAATGTGATGACTGTTCGGATGCAGTATATGCACACTTGAGCTTATTTGTTAGCCAATTAGCCTATACAATTTATATTTTTGAAAACCGCCAAACTGACCCCAAACCAGCCCAAATTTTGTCCACCCGCCCAAGACAATTTTTACACGCACAATCAAATTCAAAACCGCCCAATATATATATATATATATATATATATATATATATATATATATATTACATTTACATTGGCAGATTTATTTGTGACATTAGAAACATTTTTAAATTATATTAATTAATAAAGAAGGAAAGTATTATAAGTATACACAAACAAACAACATAGAAATTCTAGATCTATCCATTCATCTTTACACGCATTAAACATTTTTTTTACTTTAATTAATAACAATAGTCATAGTTTATGTTTCTTGTTAAAAATGACACTTACTGCAGTTTTTACATTTCAGTTCATTTTAGTCTACTTAAATTAAAATTTTAATTACAATTTCGAATCCTGTTTACCATCTCTACTCAAATTCAAGGCCTTACACACAAGATCTATAAGCAGGATACAAATATGAAGTGGCTGCAAATCTGTCGCCTGTAATGATGACTACCCCAGCCTGCGGTTACAAAACACCTGCAAAACCTCATTGTCAGGTTTCCTTATTTGCGCAGTATATCCGATTAACACCAACTAGAAGGGCTTGCGGATGAAAAACTGAAATACATGAAAATAAACTCTGAGCGTCAGATTACCGGAGCTTATGTGAGAGAGAGATAGTGCTCGCTACCTGGGAATGGTGCTGTAATTATAGAGCAGGAGTGTGGATCAAGTTCGTGCTCCCGCTGGGGCTGAGGCTCAGAGCGAGTAAGATGAGGGGTTTTAGTCATGATTAGAGCTTCACACGCCCCTCGAAATGTTGACCGCAGGATAGAAGAGTCAATGTCACATATGGCCTGGTATGCTTGTTACTATAACTCTGCTCTTCTCCCACTGAAATCAAATCCACCGTCTCTTTCTCTCTCTCTCTGTCATGCTATCTGGCTCCAGCTACAGCATCTGAGCTGAAATGTCATTAAGATGCAATTAAGATGTAGAAATGTCTGTGATCTCAATAACAGGGATTGTTAATCAGTGTCTCTGTAACAGCCAGCTCGCACAAAACAAAGTCTCACACAGAGCAGATCATATTCTGTTTATTTTGAGGTTTAAATTCTAGATTTTCAATATGGTTTCAGACCTTTGGACCTCACTAAGCTCAGCCAAGGCCTGGCACTCCCTGTCAATGTACCGTATTTTCCGGATTATAAATCGCACTTTTTTTCATAGTTTGGCTGGTCCTGCGACTTATAGTCAGATGCGACTTATTTATCAAAATTAATTTGACATGAACCGAGAGAAATTAACCAAGAGAAAACATTACCATCTATAGCCGCCAGAGGGCGCTCTATGCTGCTCAGTGCTCCTGTAGTCTACCACTGAGCAGTAGAGCTGAAGATCTTTGCCCGAACCCGACGGGACCCGATGGGACCCGACTTGTTCGGTCGGGTTCGGGCTTAATTTATATCATCTTACACGGGCTCGGGTCGGGCTCAGGCTTGCGCTCCGGTTTGCGAGGTACAGTAAACGAGCGGTCATGTGATGTGTTTCGATTAGCGCGAGAAAGATGCGAAAATGAATGCTGAGTAGGTGTAATGGAGGCTTGCCTCTGGCGATTACGTTTTGGTTGCACCAGCAACTAAAGCAAAGTCTGAGGTGTTGAAAAGTTTTGACAATGTTTATAATGAGAATAATGAGTGAATAATGACGCACCATCAGTGAGCGCAGGAACGCACTGAAGCCATCTACAGTGGATTCAATCATTTTCCTCCACAAAAACATCTAGGCTTAGCCTAATCTCTGTGAGTAATGGTTTTTCAAATGATAACTAAATATTAATTGAGTCATAAATGCATAATGTGGACAGAGTATTTACGCTAATGTTGGCATTATTCTTTTATTAAATATCATCTGCTAGTGCGAAGCAAATCCGGCAGAGCCTTTATCTTAATTTCGTTATTGCCAAATACCCATCTTAATTTAAAATTTATCTTAATTTAATTTGTTAAAAATGACTCGTTTTTATTGGTGCGTTGGTCTATTTATAGGCTAAATGAGCCTATGTCTAGAATGCTGAGATGTTACGATGTCACAGAGGACTTATTTCATTTCTTTATTCCAACTTCCAAGTGGTCTAGTCTACGTTAGTGAAAGTACTTAATTAGCTGTTTAGAAAACACTTGTCAGAAGAAACAGTCGAGCTACAGAGAAGGACAGCAGCGTGTGAGTGTTTTGTCTCATTTTCTCATTAAACGAATGTGTGATCGTCATTGCTAGGAAAGTTTTTGATTTAAATTGTGTGTGTCTTACCCTGGTAAATACGTGCTGAAAGTGGCGCTTGGTTTTGGGTTCGCGGGACTGCCAGTTTCGATCTGCTAAATAGTGAGGCGTGGCCAGCTGACTTCAATCACAATTAATCAGGCAAATTCAAAACCGGTAGGTTTCACCACGGCAGTAGTCGCGGCAGCCCTCGTGTGATCCCTCCTTGTGTGAAGACCGACGAGTGTAAAGACAATCGACTCTACCTGCGCGACTCCACCAAGCAAGGACAGCGACAGGGCACTTGAGTATTGCACCCCCCCTTCTTTACTTTTTGTATAACTTGTTCTCAAATATTTCTTACACTTGTAGTCACTATGTGCTTTCAGATCTCTACTATCACTACTAACACTCGAAGAGCACGCTACGTACATTGCAGGAAAGTCTGTCTGACAAACCTATGGCCTGTACCTCTGACCTCTACTACTACGCTCTCTATTCCAGTTGGTCTCTGGAACTGCCAGTCTGCAGTTAGCAAAGCAGACTTAATTTCTTCTATTGCTAATCATTCCGGTCTCAACCTCATGGCACTGACTGAGACATGGATCAAACCTGAAGATACTGGCACCCCTGCAGCCCTCTCCACTAATTTCACTTGTTCACACACTCCTCGTACCACTGGGAGGGGTGGAGGTACGGGTCTCCTCATATCAAAAGAATGAAAATTTGATCTTCAGCCATCACCTACAGGTACTGGTTCATTTGAATCTCATGCCATTACTGTAACCCACCCTTTTAAAATCCACTTTGTGGTCAGGTCAATTGGGAAACTTCTTTGAGGAGTTGGATGTGCTGCTATCTAACTTCCCTGTAGATGGTACTCCTCTGGTACTGCTTGGTGACTTCAACATCCACCTAGATAAACCCCAGGCTGCTGACTTCAAAACTCTGCTCGCATCATTTGATCTCAAGCTAGTGTCTACTACAGCGACTCACAAATCAGGCAAAAAACTGGACCTCATCTACACGCGCTGTTGCTCTGTGGACAACTCTTCAGTTGCTCCACTGCACACCTCAGACCACTTCCTCATTACTGCTAACCTAGCACTTACTCCTGAAGCGCCTCACACTCCAACGCAGGTCACCTTTCGACAGAACCTACGCTCACTCTCTCCATCTCGCCTATCTTCTGTGCTTTCATCCTCACTTCCTGCACTCTCTCAGTTTTCAGCTCTGGAAACGAGCAGCGCTACGGACACTCTTTGCTCCACTTTAACATCTTGCTTGTACAACTTTTGCCCACTGTTGTCTAGACCAGCACGCACCGCCCCATCTGCCCCCTGACTGTCCGAGGTTCTCTGTGAACATCGCTCAAAACTCAGAGCTGCAGAGAGGAAATGCCAGAAATTAAGAAAATCTACCGACCTCAGTGTGTATCAGTCTCTCCTCTCTTCCTTCTCTGCAAATGTCTTCACGGCTAAAACATCCTACTACCACAACAAAATTAACAGCTGTTGTGACGCTTGGACACTCTTCAAGACTTTCTCTTCTCTTCTTAATCCGCCGCCACCACCTCCTCCATGGACTCTTACAGCGGACGACTTTGCAGTTTTCTTCACAAATAACACAAGAACCATTAGTGACCAATTCTCCACACCGCAGACTGAGAACAACTTCACAATGACCGATGCACACTCTTTCTCCTCCTTCTCCCCACTCTCAGAGATGGACATCTCCAAACTTCTCCTGTCCAATCATCCTACTACTTGTCCACTTGATCCGATCCCCACTCACCTCCTTCAAGCGATCTGTTCTTCAGTCATACCTTTGCTTACTCACATTATCAACTCCTCTCTTCTCTCTGGAACATTTCCCTCAGCATTCAAACAGGCTTGGGTAAGCCCACAGCTCAAGAAACCATCTCTAAATCCAGCGCTTCTTGAAAACTACAGACCGGTATCCCTTCTTCAATTCATTGCAAGACACTTGAGCGAGCTGTGTTCAACCAGCTTTCTATGTTCCTTGTACAGAACAACCTCCTGGACAGCAACCAATCTGGCTTCAAAAGTGGCCACTCAACTGAGACTGCTCTGCTCTCGGTTACTGAAGCCCTGCGACTAGCAAGAGGAGCTTCAAAATCCTCAGTACTCATCTTACTGGACCTGTCTGCTGCTTTTGACACTGTTAATCACCAGATTCTCCTGTCCACCCTCAGAAAGATGGGCATCTCTGGAACCGCACTCCTGTGGGTTAAGTCCTACCTCTCTGACAGATCCTTCAGTGTGTCTTGGAGGGGTGATGTTTCAAAGTCTCTATACAGCTGGGCTCATCAACCATTACTCCTTCGAGGACAGCCAGGAACCTAGGAGTTGTGATGGATCATCAGTTAAGCTTCACAGACCACATTGCTACAACGACCCGGTCCTGCAGGTTTGCCTTATACAACATTAGGAAGATTAGACCCTTCCTGTCAGAGCAAGCCACCCAACTTCTTGTCCAAGCTCTTGTTCTCTCCAGACTGGACTATTGTAATGCTCTCCTGGCGGGCCTTCCTGCATGTACTGTCAAGCCTCTGCAAGCCTCTGCCCAGCTGGTGGAATGACCTCCCAATCTCAATTCGTCATTTTCAAGAAACACCTCAAAGACTCATCTTTTTCGCCTGCACTTAACCAACTAATACTAGCACTTTTCCTTTTCTTGTCTTTTCATTTATTTAAAAAAAAAAAACCTGGCTATGCGTTCTATGCTAGACTAACTGAAACTCGTCATGGCACTTGTATACTGTTGTTGTTCAGTTGTTGTATATATTAAAATTTATATATAAAAAATATATATTAATTTTAGAGGACTAACAGGCGCTAATGCCCTCATAATATTCCATCATAGAATTTAGACATAGAAGGGTAATATCGCGAGTGGGCAGGGCGCCGTGAGCGCTGAGTGAGCAGCTGTAACGTTAGTGCGTTGTCGTTGAAACTCGAAAAAGGTGGATAAAACAAAAAAGCTATCGGGGGCTAAAAATAGAAAAAGAATGAGGGGAAAGTAGATGGCATGTCAAGGGATGCGACAGAAGCTAAATAAGTGGATGGTGAAAGGCAACAGGTAGGATTTAAAATGTGACGTCTATGCTTGGAGGCTTGCAAATACGTTTGCTAACACTGGGAATGTAGCAGACAGAATATGTAGATATCTTAGAATATGCAAAACCGAGGTTGCTGAGGTGAAAACTGAAAGGTAGCATCTGGAAAACAACTTTGATATCTCTGGTTTACCGTTGAATCATGCGTAGATTTGCAACCAAACTTGGAGGCTTGCAAATATTAATGTTGACTGGCAAGTGTTTTCTAACTTTCTGCAAAATAATGTTGATATCTACATTTAGATTTTGGTTAAACCCTATGGTACCAATCCCATGCATGACATATCTATATTTTATTAAAGTAAAATAACAACTGGTAAATATAAGGTAGCATGCACAATAAATGATAGGGATGGCACGGTTTGCTGAAAAAAAAAAAAAAAAAAAAAAACAGACCGTTCGGTTCACCACACACGGTTCGGCACGCGCTGGGACCGCGGTTCAACTTAATTCTGACAAAGCATCTGTAATATGGTTCGCTATAAATAGCACGTAAAACAAACAGGTTTCAGCTAATATATATTTCTGTTGATACATGCGCATTCTGGATTCCCAGACATAAAAAACGTGGACAAACCATGCACTCTAGTTCAATGTGACTGCCTTATGTTGGAATATGAGCAGTCATTTATTCCGTAATCACCCGGGTGCTGATAGCGCTCGCGCACAGATGAGAGCGATCAGCACACGTAGATATGTGTTTAAACTAAACTCGTCAGTTTAAACATTTAAGAACCAAAGGACACGAGCTCGCGTGCGCAGTGTGAAGATTTGTGCATGCGCTCATCCGAAGTGCACAAACCCGCACTAGTGATGGGTCGTTTGCGAATGAGCCGACTCTAAAAGCCGGATCTTGTAGGTGAACGATGGGAGCTGGCTCGCATACATACAGTCGGCATCTAGTCATAGTTGGGGGCGGAGTCAGCGTGGGGGAAAACACAGCGAACATCGTGTGTATTTGAATGACAAAAATGCACATATTGAGCGATCATTCCCAGAGATGCTTAAAACAACTATTCTAGTCTCTTTTAACTTTAATATTCATATACAGTAGTCCATATCGATATTTGATTCATTTTACAGCCATACTGTAGATGTATTCATTCAAAAATAGCCACATTCCGTGACGTTCTGTTTTATATAGCCAGTTCCATTTGTGACTGGATTCCGCGATTCAATCGCTTCGCAAACACAGACAGGGTGTACTTATGAATGAAAGTGTAAAAGTTCAGACACAAAACCAAGTTGTTACGTATCCTCACGCTTTTTTAAGTGGGTATACGGAAATCCTTGGTCTTTTCTAGTGGTATCACGTAGACTGCACCTCTTAGCAGACGTGTTTTCATGCGAGGTTAGGTTCGACAGGCTAACCTTACATAGTTTTGCTTCAGGTAGAATAATAAGGCTAATTATATATGCATGCCACTTTCTGAAACAACCTTACACAGTTTTGATAACGTTATAATGAACACAATGTTAACGTAGCCTGCCTGTGATGAAAGGCAGACTGCACACACACACATGCTTAGTCGTGGGATTCCACAACTTCCCTTGATCATCCTCACAATTTATTGCTTGTAGCCATTTTGTCCTCCTTTCTGTTTCTGTATGTTTATTAGGAAGGATGTAGAACTTTAATTAAAAATTTGTTAGTTTATTGGAGGTACAGAAAACGACACAGCAACTCTTCGGCATGATTGTCCCATGTATTTCAATTGGCGCCAAGGCAATGTTTTCCCCCAAGGGCTAAATTCACATCACGTGACGGGGCGTTCCTGGGGGCGTTCCCAGACCAACCGTCTGTATCTATATCTGAAGAGCCGGCTCTATTTAAAACAAATATATCCTATAGAAATTAAATCATTATGTAATAATGAAATAATGGATGCATTTTATTTTATTTAAAATAATTGACTAATTCAAAAGAACAAAAAAAAAAAATAGGCCTAAAAGAGCGCATATTAGTTTCGACTCTGATCAGCCTCACATTCTGTTCCTGTCAATCATACACGAGATGTCAACCAATTATACGGCATGAGGGAGGGGCCGAGCCATCACACACACCATGTCAAACTCAGAGGAGAGGAGAGGAAAAACACAACAGCTGTGAAAACAAAACAAAACAAAAGCAGGAAAATGAGTCAGAAGCACAGCAGCATTTGGAATCATTTTAATGATTATCAGCCCCTCGAAAGTAAGGCAGCTTGCATTTCTGAATGGAAATCTGTCATAAAATATAAATATGATCAGCATTGTGTGTGTGTGTGTGTGTGTGTGTGTGTTCATGCTAGTTATACAAAACATAACTAGTGAGATAGTTCATGCTGGTTATATAACATGCCAAAAAAGAGGGACCAGTTTAATCCTTTCAGTTATTTATTTTTCTTTCATATGGGTTTTTATTATGTTGTTCAGATTCAGATTGTATTTGTTTTATGTTGTTGTTTCTATACATTCAAAAGTTGTAATTTAAATGCAAATGTTTAATAGTATTCTTTTTTCATAACAAATCAATGCATTTTTAAAGAAATTGTGAGAAATCGTGAGTATGATTTTATTTAATAATTTAATTAGAATTGTTTTCACACCTATCATAGTCAAAACATTATTGTTTTTTAAAGAGCCGTTTTTGAGCCAAAAGAGCCGGCTCTTTTCAGTGAGCTGAGTCAAACGAGCCGGCTCACGAAAAAGAGCCGAAATGCCCATCACTAAATCGCACCTCAGAACGCGCAAATATAAGCTCTCTCTGAAGTATTGTATTTAAATGGACAAATGCACACAAAAATTGTCAAAATGCCCATCTCGATAAGTATCCTACAGCAGACATAGCCGGCTGAACGTAGGCCTACTGGATCAGTGCATTCTCAGTGACAGTCTTTATATTAATCGAACAGCAACAACAGAGAAATCACTCACTGCGCTTGATTTAAAAGCTTTTGTAACTTTAATAAAGAACAATCTTTAATTTATACAGTCAAATATACGATGCTGTTTTACATTTGATTACTTTATTCAATTTCTGTACCTAAAAACTAATGCTAGACCTCCCTAAAAAATATGGTATATATGTGCAAATATACCATATAATTATGGTAGGTTTACAGTGGCTGTCTGATATACTTTAAAATAAACATTTATTATTTCAAGCCCATACATGATGATGTCCGACAATTATTTATTTAGAAGTGGGGGTGGGGGCGCCAAAATGGTTTGCTGCATACCCCTCTAACACTGGACAGTTGCGCCCCTGGTTTAGTGTCTCTCTCTGACGAATTCTCATGAACTCCACAGACAGTTAATGTGTCTCTCTGTCATGTCTCTCTACTTCTTTCAGAGCAATGAGACGGAGTCACGCTTCTGCAGGACCGGTCAGCATCTCTGCATGTCTCTCACTTTCTCAGTTAATGAACATTAGGGGTGTGCTGTGTCTGGAAGCGGATCCATCCGTTTCAAGCTATTCCTCCTGTCTCTCAGAGGTGAAATCTTTACTTGGCTTTGACAGGACTTTCATCAAAGCTCAGTGTGAGCGAGGGGCTGCTGGCTCAAAGCACTCCTGTTTGTGAACATCTTTCTCTTTGGCCACTTAATCAAAGCCTTCAAAAGCAAATGATTTCAAATAAATAGTGCCTTTTTTATGACTGCTAATTGTCTGGAATAGAACAGCCAAGCAGAGTTAGAGAAGTGATAATTATCATTATATAAAAATATTTCAGAAGACATGGGAAATAGAGCCAAATTATGATTTTATAACTTGGACATTAAAGATTAAAGATCTAAATCCCTGATTATTAAACAGGCAAAGCTCAAATATTGATTATTGATTTTTGTGCACAATGGGCCACATACAGTACATGATTGACATGATGTGGCAGTGGTATAGAGATACAGTAGAGCCATTTGCCAGAACAGCTGCTTTTCTTTGATTTGAAGGAACACTTTTGAAACAGTTCCATTTCCATTCTAGAACCATGGAACTGCTTCGCTCTTGTTTATATTACTGTCAAATGTAATAAAAGTTTGATAATATTTAACATCTCCAACAAAAACCCTCCATATTCCAATAGATCCATAAAAAAAAAAAAACAGGCAACCTACAGTAACTAAAAAACTATCCTAGCCCATCCCAAATAGAGTACAGTAGATGCATGCATATAGTATTATAATATTTAGTAACAAAACATAAAACAAAGCAAACCACAAATCAAATCAAAACCAAAACAAAAATACCTGTGTGAACTTGAGGGCAACTGACTAAACACATCCACTAATAATCACCTTGACACCAGTTGGTTAATTGACAAAAATGGCTCTGAAAATTGAAGTTAGTAAAAATAAACAAATCAACGAATAAATAAATAAAAGGTCAAGCATCTAATGCAATGATATTAATAGATTTTTTTTAAGTGTTCAAATATTTTTGGGGTCACTGTGCACATTTTCAAATACACACAACAAGAATGAAGACCTTTTGTTGTGTTGGGTTGTGGATGACAGCCCAGGACACAAGCCTCTGAGTAATTCAATGCTGTACCCTCTGGCCGGTTTCAACAAATTTGATTGAGGGAGTGTGTGTGTTTAGCCTCTCTCTTCACTGAGCTCAGTTAACACAAAGACTAATATTAGATCAGCAACGAGGGCCTGTCACAGAAAAGCCGTCCCTTCGGACTTTCCACATGCCAGCCCTGTTTCCCCACAGTTTACAAACTACTCCTGAACCACACAACAGAGCACAAACCACACCAGCCCACACAAATCACATTACCTGTACATTCTCAACCTACACAACAGAAAAACAGTCCTAAATCCAGTCTGCAAAGCCACTGAAGTCCTTATTAACAAAGCTTCTGTGCCCATTTCTCCTTTTGCCATGATACCTGTGTCAAAGTGATTTATGAAATACAAAAATATTCAAATTGTCCAACTGTGTGCATCTGTGGTTTGAGGTTATCTCTCAGACTAGCTCAGTGGCTGTGATGAGGTGCAAGGTTGTGTGAGATGAGTGTGTATAGGTTTCGCTTATTTGATGAAAATCTGGCCTCAAAAACGCTTTGTGGTTTTCTTCTTGTGAGCAGGTCTCCGTGTCTGGAGGGGATGCAGCATTGGCTCTGTGACACCATCTATGAAATCTTGTTAGTCCACTTCAGGACAGAAATCAGACCAGTAGAGAGGAGAGAGAAACACTCTATTCAGGATGCCAGGATGTCTGTCCCACAACACCCTCAGATTTCCCACACACACTCCTGATATTGAGGCATGACCTGAAATGAACCTCGTCTGAGCAATTATTTAAGATTTCTTTTGTTAAGAGTCCAAGAATTGGTTTGTTTACCTGTGAAATCCAAAGAGAGTTTCCTTTGATATTTGTGAACTGTTTGAGTGATACTAGAAATTTTCAGCTTATAATAGTAATAATAATTCTAAAAGATTTACATCTTTTAGATATATATATATTAAAATATATATATATATATATATATATAAATATAAAATATGTATTTAACTAATTATATAGTAATAGTTAAATAAATTGCTTGCTCGAGGCAGTGCTTGCTAATGAAAACATTTCTAATTCTCACTGTATACATATGTTTAATAAAACAATAACTTATATAATAAATAATACTTCAAATCACAATGACTGATTTGTTTTGTAATTTATCTAACAATTTCTGTCTTGCGGATGACAAAATGGGTAAAAAAACTTTTTTTAAATTTCATAGACTTGCACTGATGGAGTGATCAGATTCATCTAAGGCTTAAAATAAAGACTATTCTTTTGACTTGCGTCTGTGGGTAACCATTTAGCAACAATCCAGAGATCCTTAGTAACTATCTAGTATTGTCCCAGCAACCGCACAGCAACAGTTCATCATGAGCATGCATGTAGCACTTTGGCTCAATGTATTTGCGTTAATCACTAGTCCAGAACTCTGACCTTTTTTTTTTTTTTTTAATCAGACATGATCCCAGACTTTTTAATCTGAGTTTATCCAGTCAAGACAGTGTACATTTATATCACCTGGGGGCAGTAAAACAATGTGCCCATGCACATTTTTTTATTAATCATATTTGACTGTTTTTTTTTTTTTACTCTTTACCCCAAACCTGTTAATAATGCGAGCACAGCTTCCTCCTGTTACCACTACAGGATTCCAGCCAGGTCTATGACACGCATCAGATATTTGAGCACTCTTGCTTTCTCAGAGACAGTAAAAAGTGATGCATCATCCCATGAGAGCAGTAAGAGAGAAGCAGGTGAGCAGAGAAGAATAGAAGTGCTCTGGTGCATCTGTACGTGAAGAGCTGTCACGACACACACACACGCACACGTGCACACACACACACACACACGCACGCGCGCATACATTCACATGCAACAGACGCGACAGATACATGGACTACCTAAATAGCGATTAACACACACATGCAGTTTAAAGAACAATCTCTTAATAGAAATGAAAAATCTGTCATCATTTACTATCATTTCAAATCTGTAAGATGTTAATTCTTCCACAGAACACAACAGGAAATAATTAATCAAGAATAACCTCGACACTCTTTTCCAAATAATGAAAATCAAAGTGGGGAACAACATGAGGGTGAGTAAATAATTTTTGGGTGGATTACCCTATGAAGATGTAACACAGTTAATTATCACAGCTCATCTATATACATATATATATATATGAGCTGAACTCAAAGATCTAAGACTTTTTCTATGTAGCTACACAAAAGGCCGATTTCTCTCAAATAATATTCACAAATCCTGTCTAAATCTGTTAGTGAGCACTTCTCCTTTGCCGAGATAATTCCATCCACCTCAAAGGTGTGGCATATCAAGATGCTGATTAGACAGCATGATTAATGCACAGGTGTGCCTTAGGCTGGCCACAATAAAAGGTTATGCTAGAATGTGCAGTTTTATCACATAGCACAATGCCACAGATGTCGCAAGTTTTGAGGAAGCGTGCAATTGGCATGCTGACTGCAGGAATGTCCACCAGAGCTGTTGCCCATGAACTGAATGTTGATTTCTATACCATAAGCCGTCTCCAAAGGCGTTTCAGAGAATTTGGCAGTACATCCAACCAGCCTCACAACCGCAGACCACGTGTAACCACGCCAGCCCAGGACCTCCACATTCAGCATCTTCACCTCCAAGATCACCTGAGACCAGCCACCCGGACAGCTGCTGCAACAATCAGTTTGCATAACCAAAGAATTTCTGCACAAACTGTCAGAAACCATCTCAGGGAAGCTCATCTGCATGCTCATCATCCTCATCGGGGTCTCCACCTGACTACAATTCATCGTCGTAACCCACTTGTGTGGACAAATGCTCACATTTGATGGTGTCTGACACTTTGGAGAGGGGTTCTCTTCACGGATGAATCCTGGTTTTCACTGTACAGGGCAGATGGCAGGCAGCGTGTATGGCATCATGTGGGTGAGCGGTTTCCTGATGTCAAAGTTGTGGATCGAGTGGCCCATGGTGGCGGTGGGGTTAAGGTATTGGCAGGTGTATGTTATGGACAACGAACACAGGTGCATTTTATAGATAGCATTTTGAATGCACAGAGATACCGTGACGAGATCCTGAGGCCCATTGTTGTGCCATTCATCCACGACCCTCACCTAATTTTGCAGCATGATAATGCACGGCCCATGTTGCAAGGATCTGTACACAATTCTTGGAAGCTGAAAACATCCTAGTTCTTGCATGGCCAGCATAGTGCCCAGACATGTCACCCATTGCATGTTTGGGATGTTCTGGATCGGCATATACAACAGCGTTTTCCAGTTCCTGCCAATATCCAGCTTCACACAGCCATTGAAGAGGAGTGGACCAACATTCCACAAGCCACAATCAACAACCTGATCAACTCTATGCGAAGGAGATGTGTTGCACTGCACGAGGCCCCAATACAGTAAAACTGCCATTTTAGAGTGGCCTTTTATATATATATCCATAACTATCCATAACTTCCTCTTTAAGCAGGAAGTCACTCTCAAACCAGGAATACAAATGCAAGACATGCTTACCTCATCCTAACACAACTATACAACCATGCTATTCAAAGTCATCCTGTTTTCTACACAAGTACAGTTTTTAATAATAATAAAATTCATTCTGTAACCAACTTGTTCCACAGATGTGTACTACATGTATTATGATAATTTTATTTATTTATTTATTTATTTTGACAGGGACATTGTACATTAATAAAAACATTCCTGTAAATGTACCAGAATTAGCCAAGGGCTATTTTTCATCCGTAGTCCCTGGACAAGATGTAACAAGTCAACCTAAACAAAATATGATTAAGAATACATAATATAAATTTTAATAATTACACAATACAATAAAAAAATCTATTTAAACAATTTAAGATCAATTAAAAACAATGCAACAAAATACAAACAATAAGAGGATGTAATAATATTTTAAGCAATATTATATCTAATACGCAGATATAAGATAATGATAAGATATAAGATAATGATTTTGATAGTGTTGACAGGGCTCATTTTAAAGATTTTTTTTTTCATATAACATTATTAATATTATTATTTTTGTATTATTTGGTATTATTAATTAAACTATAATACCACTGGTTTCACTCAGCAGTCTTGTGGACTTTTTTTATTCTGTTTTCGGAGTGTAAAAACGACAACAGACACTGATCTGGTCACCTGATTTAATGAGCAATATCCCATGAATTATTCCACTGTGCTCCATCAGGAATCTCTTATTTCTCTGCCCAAAAACCTCACCACATGTTTCTCTCCCTGTTTTGGCAGAGGTGCTTTAAAACTTTATTTTCTCCTCACTTCTACAACCCGAATTCCGGAAAAGTTGGGACGTTTTTTAAATTTTAATATAATGAAAACTAAAGGAATTTCAAATCACATGAGCCAATATTTTATTCACAATAGAACATAGATAACGTAGCAAATGTTTAAACTGAGAAATTTTACACTTTTATCCACTTAATTAGCTCATTTAAAATTGAATGCCTGCTACAGGTCTCAAAAAAGTTGGCATGGGGGCAACAAATGGCTAAAAAGCAAGCAGTTTTGAAAAGATTCAGCTGGGAGAACATCTAGTGATTAATTAAGTTAATTGATTTCAGGTCTGTAACATGATTAGCTATAAAAGCTTTGTCTTAGAGAAGCAGAGTCTCTCAGAAGTAAAGATGGGCAGAGGATGAGCTCTGAAGATGAGCATCACTCATCGGCATGATTGTGTCAATGACATTACTAAATGGGCCCAGGAATACTTTCAGAAACCACTGTCGGTAAACACAATCCGCCGTGCCATCAGCAGATGCCAACTAAAGCTCTATCATGCAAAAAGGAAGCCATATGTGAACATGGTCCAGAAGCGCCGTCGTGTCCTGTGGGCCAAGGCTCATTTAAAATGGACTATTTCAAAGTGGAATAGTGTTTTATGGTCAGACGAGTCCAAATTTGACATTCTTGTTGGAAATCACGGACGCCGTGTCCTCTGGGCTAAAGAGGAGGGAGACCTTCCAGCATGTTATCAGCGTTCAGTTCAAAAGCCAGCGTCTCTGATGGTATGGGGGTGCATAAGTGCATACGGTATGGGCAGCTTGCATGTTTTGGAAGGCTCTGTGAATGCTGAAAGGTATATAAAGGTTTTAGAGCAACATATGCTTCCCTCCAAACAACGTCTATTTCAGGGAAGGCCTTGTTTATTTCAGCAGGACAATGCAAAACCACATACTGCAGCTATAACAACAGCATGGCTTCGTCGTAGAAGAGTCCGGGTGCTAACCTGGCCTGCCTGCAGTCCAGATCTTTCACCTATAGAGAACATTTGGCGCATCATTAAACGAAAAATGCGTCAAAGACGACCACGAACTCTTCAGCAGCTGGAAATCTATATAAGGCAAGAATGGGACCAAATTCCAACAGCAAAACTCCAGCAACTCATAGCCTCAATGCCCAGACGTCTTCAAACTGTTTTGAAAAGAAAAGGAGATGCTACACCATGGTAAACATGCCCCGTCCCAACTATTTTGAGACCTGTAGCAGAAATCAAAATTGAAATGAGCTCATTTTGTGTATAAAATTGTAAACTTTCTCAGTTTAAACATTTGCTATGTTATCTATGTTCTATTGTGAATAAAATATTGGCTCATGTGATTTGAAAGTCTTTTAGTTTTCATTTTATTAAAATTTAAAAAACGTCCCAACTTTTCTGGAATTCGGGTTGTAATCCCTATTAGGATCCTTAACTGTGGGAATGTCTGCAAAGCAGGGAGACAGGTCTTTTAAATGTCAAAATGACAGTAAGTATTTTGAATTATCCCGCAATGTCTCAAAAAATTAGCTGAATGCTGAAAATATTCTGTAAACCCTTTGCCTTAAAGGTATACAAACACACACTTTATGCATACAACAAAAACAACAACAACAACAACAAAAAACACTTTCAGTAAAATCCCTGAATGCTCATGCTCACTCACACAAGTCCGGCTCAGTGCTAGTACAAATCAGGTTAGGGTTGTGAAATATTTATATGCCGCACCTGCTCATTCCTCATATTTCATTTGGCTGTGTGGCACGTGGCCTCATCCCTCCTCTTGCTGGCAGATGCGCCTGGCGTGAGTACACGGGGAGAGGAGAGATTACCTCCAAGATGGAGAGGCTCTTCCCTTGATATCTGAGCAACTCTACAGAGGGTCTGCCTCATTATTTCCTCTTTAAACGAATTGAGTTAGAGAGATAGGAAGACAGGAAGGATCTAGTGAGAGAGCAAAAAGAATAAGATGAAAGCAGCAGTGGGAAAATAGAGAAAGACAGAGTTAAGGAGACGAGCTGTATGCTGTAAAGGTTTCTATATTAACAAATCAAGACTTACCACGGTACATAATTTTGCAAATTTTTTCTACCTAATTTAAATGGCGACGTGCTGCTGTTCAGTACAGTTTGATTTTAACCCTAGTTTTTTTCATTGACTTTAACATAGTAACTCAATGTGTGACATTTTAATCATAATGCCTCCTTCTATAATTTATTTATAAATTACATCCAGAAGGGATGACTAAGAAACGTCATATGCGCACTTTGCATGACAGAATTAATTATCATTGGTGCTCAACAAGTATGAAATACTTGTTTATTTTGTCCAAACATTAATAAGAAGACACTATGAAAGACATCTTCATTAAGAATGGAAAATCATTATATTATTTATTTATAGCAGAGATCAGTGTTCCATGATTTTGCACATAAAAAGAAAACAAAGTGTTATCTTTATATTTATGGATATTCCTGTTTTTTAAAATGTAATTTATTCCTTTGAAGGCAAACCTGAACTTTCAGCAGCCATTGCTTCAGTCCTCAGTGTCACAAGATCTTCTTCAGAATTTATATGAATATGCCGTTTTGTTGCTCAATAAACATGTTATTATTTATGATTATCAATGTTGAAAACTTGTTTTGCTGGTGAATATTTTTGTGGAAACTGATACTTTTTTTTCAGGTTTCTTTGATGAATATAAAGTTCAAAAGAAAAGCATTTATTTGAGAATTTTTTTGGCAACAAGGTAAAAGTTGTAATGTAATTCTTGCTTAATAAAATTATTATTTGGGTAAAAATACATAATGACCCCAAACTAAAAGCCTGCACACTATATCCTTAGAAATTAATCTGCAAAAAGTATTAATTATCTAAATTAGCAAAGGCTGTTTATTTATAGTTCTGTATTGATATTAAAAAGTAAATGCAAATTTTGTATATATATATATATATATATATATATATATATATATATATATAATTAGCATTTACTTTTTTATAGTAAACTATAAAAAATATTATGAAAACTAAAAAAACTTTTTAAATGGAACTTATGGAGTCTTAATAATGAGTTACTTACAGTGTTAAAACTGAGGCACAAACGACAAAAATCTGCTGTGTATATACATCAATAAATGTATTTACAAAGTCACTTTATAAATGTCTTCATTTTCAAGCCTTTCTCACATAATAAAGGTGTCAGATTAATTTGATTACAATTTAAGAATCTGTTTTTATATGCAACCAAAATGCGTGTTAGTCCAAACATACTTTTCATACACAGAGTACAAAAAGTACCTTATCAAAAAAACGTGGAAAAAAAACCTTGCTTCTTACAACAGCACAAAGAGAACCAGTAGGGGGGTATGACACTGTGAAGATCAAACATCCTCCACTTCAGCCTCTGAGGATTTTTTTTTCTTTTTTTGTATAAAAGCAGTATCCCTGTCCTGATAGACCGAAAGGTCTCCGTACCCACACACCTTATGCAAACCGAGATGAAAGAGCATCTGTAGCACCAGCATCTCTGCTAATGATTGGTTGAGCATTGAGCCGAGCTGTAAGTAAAGTAAACAGAACCTGTTTCCAGAACATGCAGACAGATGTTTTCTCTAATGCTGTTGGAAAATCCCGTACCCCACTGAAAAACAAGATCATTCCACACTCTGGATATCAGCCGTTGGTCCCCCAATGGGTTTGCCATTATGCAAATAGGGGTTCTCAAACGTACACCCACACAAGCTAAGACAACACAAACTGGTCATATATGCATCTATAAAGCTCTTTTGGGAATAGAAGGATGAACTATAAGCGAGGTAAACTGAATTTTCAGGGCTTATCTGAGGGGGGGTTATCGTGGCTGGACATAAAGGCAGATAACAAATAAAGGGATAATATATGTCCAGTGGTGGGTGGAAGGCTTGAAAGGTCAGCCGTGAGATTTGAGGGTAGGTTTGCATGACTGGCAATTCGTTCACCTTCATGTTGTTCCAAAGCTGTGTGATTTTCTTTCTTTCTTCCTTTCTTTCTTTCTTCTTTCTTTTCCCATGCACATTTGAGTGTTTATTACATAGATATGACAATGCATAGCTTAAGATTTAAGATTTTACAGAGAAGTCTTGTATACAGAGATATCAAAGAAATAATGAGGTACAAGTTCATTCATTAAGCCACCTGATTTCAAAGCTCTATCACAGTGGAAGTAAATGACTGTCTTTATCTACATTTCACTTCGTGTCATTCTGATGAAAGAAATCTATTTATCTTTCTATTCACATTTACTCCTCTGTTCTGTAAAACAATTTTGTTCCTTTCTTCTCGTTCCATCTTTTACCACATCTTTCACAAATTCCTCTTATTCATCATTAAATACATATTTCCCCCCTATTTTTTTTACACTTTAAAGGCTCTTTTGAAAAGATCTTGATTTAAAAATAACTACAAAAATGTGAGAACACAATTACATTTTCATTGAACAGGCAGTCACACTACACTTTTATTCCATCAACATCCATTCATGTGACAGGATAGTTCTCTCTAACCATCTCATTCTGTCTTATGAATTCATATGGCATAAAGACATGATCAATACAAGATTACTGCCACACTGCAGTAATGTGGAGTAGATTGCATATTTTAACATTTTGAAATATATTATGTGTTGAAATAATGTTAAACACACACACACACACACACAAACACACACACACATGCGCGCGCGCGGAGAGGTCATATTATAACCACTGAAATTTCATGTGCTTAAAGTCTAGTGTGATTGTGGCTTGTATAAAAATTTAAAGGTGTAAATAGGTCTTAAATCTTGCTTCCTTATATATGTTCACTCAGAAAATGCTGAAAATGTCTGTCTTTGTCAGCAAAAGAGTGACTGACTGTAAGTGCTAGAGGGCATAGAAGCGACTGGCCCACACATCCAATTCCAAACCGGAGGCACCTTCTCACCCCCTTCAGTCTCAGAGAGTTTCCTCACGGTTCTTTGATTTGAGGTGTCTCGTGTGCTCTGCACCTCTATTACCTCCAGCGAGTCTGTGAGGCTAACATGGAGTATGGTTTTCTGAGGACAGCACAAGGAAACCAAGTTCAGTCTCTTTCTATAACAAAGCAAATCAACACTCAACTTTGCTTTTAAAGCCCTGCTAAATAATTTCACATCATAAGCATTAAAGTGAATATGAAGACATTTGTTGTTAAGCACCACAGGCACAGAGATCATGGTGGTAAGTGGATGAGGAAAATATGCAAATTGGATTTGCAAAGGCTCAAACAGTAAAGAAAATTATAGTTATATACTTGTCTGGATATTTGTTCCTCAATTAAATTGAATGTGATTAGTAAGAAAGTTTAAGTAGACTGTAACCTTGAGGAGAGAAGGTGATCTAAGAGCCCACGCGGTTTCATGAAACCATTTTGTACTCTGAAAAAGTAAAAAAAAAACACATTGGGGAGACTAGGATGGTTGGAACACTTTTTGCTTTGCCATCTGCATCTCATTGATTTAACTCAAAACTATATTACAATTTTTTCCACATTTATCTGTTATAAACGAAAGTTAAAATTAAAATTTACATATTATTCCTTAACTGTGTAAATTACGAAGAGTGCTGTTGTTACACATGACCCCACTACCAGAGTGAGTTACAGTTACAGTAAATTTGGGGTGTTATTAATTGGTAGTTGTTTGTGTGTGGGTTGTGAAATGCTGAAAAACAAAATAATAAAATAGTCTCAAAATCCAACTGAATCAAATAGAATCGACTCAGAAAATTGTCAATGAATGCATGCTTGCCACTCGATCCACAAATGCACACCTTTTTTGATTCATGCACAAATTCTGATACACTAATGCAAAAGAAAACATCTGTATTCACAAAAATGTTTCTATTTGTACAAAATGTAGCACATTCATAGCCTGGTGATACCAAAATTTGCTACTTCACTTTGCTTTACTTTGCTTCGGAGGAAAACTGGAGATGGTTTGCTATCTCAGACTGAGTACAGAAGCGAACTGAAATTGAGCGGAAGTACGAAGTCTGACATAGTCACGCTAGCACATTCATGCTAAATTTTGAATTTCACAGACACAAGTTGACAGACATTTGGTTGTGGATAGTAAGATACATTTGCAAAGTTTTTCAAGTTCATGGATAATTATGCATATATTCGTTGGTAAATTAGAGTCTAATTTCATCCCATAAGTAAGCGGCAAGTTCAAACTAGAGAGACATGTAAGTCTGGATGGTGCAGTCTCAACATTTTACCACATAAATAATTATGGGGCGATAAAAGATTTAAGACCAAAATATTTTAAAATCTTACCAGTTTGTTAGTTATTTTATAATCCATTTCAGCGTACAAAACAATCATAGCAAAATGGCATCAGCTGTGTTTGTAAGAAACAAGATTGCAAGTCTGCATTACCACGGACATACCTCGGAATGTTCCGATTGACTAATCAGTTTTAATGCACACTTATACACACACACACACACACACACACACACACACACACACACACACACACACAAATTATACATATACAATATGTTTAAGCAACACAAATTGGACTAAATCTGCAACCATACTCTGCAACACTGCTGTGCAAGGGAACAGGATGTTTATTTTATTGTTTCGTAAATAATAAAACCCCACACCGAGGACCATGCCAGTGAGGCGGTCTCCATCTAATTAGCTAGGTCAGAAATACTACACAGCACCTTTATATTTCATAAACACGTACATTCACACACACACACTAAATAACCTATGTGTTGACAAACTTCTCATAGAGTCAGTCTCTCTCCTGGATGACATTCATGTCAAGCAAACAGCTTATGAAATTCCTAACGAACCGTCTGCTTTTGCAGTCTGCACAATGGTTCTGGAACCCAACGAGTTGCAATTTGCCATACTGACAAGACTGATCAAATCAAACTTTTGCTGTTTTCTCCAGGTTTCTGTCCTTATTATTTTAGCTGTTTTTCTTCAACCTATATTGATTCTTGTGACTTATACCTGTTTGCTACCAGCAAGTCAGTGCAGTCCAGTTTTTTTATCTTTATTATGACAGATCCTGAGTTTCTTTGACAGAACTGTGATCGCAGTCAGATGCCGTCGCACTTGAGGCTTTATTTAGAATATGTACACTTCAGTAGACAGAGCTTCCCTGGGACTTGCTGGAGGTAACGTGATGTTCAGGTGCAAGCTGCAGGTGCAAGTTCTCCTCTTTGGACCTCAGCGTGATATTCACAGCATGGATCTAAAAGGCTCCATTCCAGGTACTCGAAAAAAGTGTATAAAACAATTTGTCCACCTGCTATGGCCTCCTTTCATAGACCCAACAGAGTGGACAGCAAAAGGAATTGAGGAAAGTTTACAGAGAAAAATCTTTCAGCCAAAAATGACATGACAGCTTCCCCGCTAACATCTGTAAGCGCTGTTATGGCCATCTGTAAAAGTGACTGTGACTGCAGAGAATCTCGGACAAAAGGTCTTCGAGAAATCACACATCCTTCAAATCAAAACTGAAAGCAGATGACTGCTGGCCATCTGGTTTAAACTCATCTCTAAAATGGCTGAAAGAAATTCTACATATGATTTTAAAACTATTAAACAACAACATGAAGAGCTGGTAGACTCAAATCCTTAGCGTGTTCCTTCTTATCTACAAATTTAGTGGCCCTCAAAATTTTCTGGACACTTTTGGTCACAAATCTCTAAATGTCATTGCATTTGATACAAAATATCAAACCAAGTAGCATTTGCAAACAAATTATTCTAGAGCTTATGTCAAAACTAACACTTTTCTTAGCAATTTTTTTTTCACAATTACTTTTCACCTTTAAGTCTGACAACCTCGAGAATCTAAATACTTTGGGTTAATTTTGAACATTAGTATAGGTTAGTTTCTGTACACTATGGTTCAAAGGCTTGGGCTCGATAACACCATGTTTTTGAAAGAAGTCTCTAAAAGAAACACATCTTATTTTTATGAATGTTGACAACATTTGGCAACAGTTATGCCTAACTTTATATTTCATGGAAACTGACAGGATTCTTTGATGAATAGAAGCTCAAAATAACAGCATTTATTTGAAAGAAATTTGTTGTAACTTCATAAATGCCTTTAATATATCAGTTTTGATCAATTTACTTTGGATCCTAGCTGAATTGAAGTGTTAATTTCATTTAAAAACAAACAAACAAACAAAAAAACGTTCTGACCCCAACCTTTTTAATGATAATGTAATACAGAAGATATAGATAAATATATAATTTTTAATTTAGGTATTTTTAATGTTAATAATTATAATTATATATTAGTTGTAAATATACTATATTTTGTTAATATATGTTCATAACACACTAATGTTAATTTATACAACCTGAAATGTATAAGAAAAACACATTACTGTTAATATTTTATTATTTGAAGCCTAATTTTGTCACATGTTGTGTTATTTCTTTGAAATAAATGCCACTTGGTTTGATATTTTGAGTAATACATTTTTGTTTGTGTTTCAGATCATAAAATAAGCAAAGTAGGAGTTGTCAATATTTTCGGTCCATTTAGTCAGAATGTAAGTACTTTACATGTGAAATTAAAGTGTCTTTTTGGTCAGCCAACCTTTAGAGGAACATTATTGTTGACCTCAATGCTAACATACATGGATTAAAAGCCACAAAATGTAAGCTGTCCTTAAGGAATCTGTCCATTAAGGGTAACAAATAAATAAATGCAATCACATACAAAATAAAGTGCAGCCCTTGAATGGGTCTAACTGATGGACGTTTACCAAACAAATGCTTTCAGATTTAATATAAAAACAAGAACACGCTACCCAGTCTGTCAGTCTCGAATTGAATGGTTCAAGGCAGTAAAATTGTTACACAAGCCATTTTTAATGGTTCAAACACAGCAGGCTTTTTTAGAGAAGTTGCTGTTCTGAATTAATCTCCTTTAAAGCACTACAGCTAAAACATTAAACTTAAAAAATAACATCTAGATGGCCTGAAATTCTCTCACACTGAGCCCTGAGTACTCCTCAACATCAACTACTCAACTAGTCGTCCATCCACTCCATATCCCTCTCTATTTTCTTCACCCTTTCCCCCGCAGCACTTCATGCCAATGAGACAAGGCAACACACTGGGTGTGTAGGCAGGTAACTCATTACACAGAATGGCACGGCAGCTCATTAGTCATCGACACAGACCGAGCAAGAAAGACACTGCGAATGAAAGCGAGAAAAGGGACAGAGAGAATTGGCTTGTTCTTCCAGTGGCTGCGGGCCTGGTGATCTCTCCTCCCAGTACGAGCTCCTTATATAAGAACTGAGGAAGACAGACAGCTGGGACTCACAAATACACACACACACACACACAAAATCATAGCTCTGCTCCTGCCACCTACATCTCAGCTGTGCAGTGTGAGTTGGCAATGGGGATTGTCGGCCCCATGCCAGGATCTTTGCTACACACTAACTTTGACATTTCCCCTACAGGGGCCGTGGGCCGCAGCCTGGAGATATGAATCAAAGAAAGTGAAAATTGGGCCAGGCATTAGACAGGAGGCTCTAATGGTGGAGTGAAAATCATAACATTGTTGGATAAGGAGTGCGAGGAGTTATCTGTCTCCATTGATGGGAATGATTCACAGACTTTTAAAAGGAAGAGTTCACTCTAAAATATGTCTTCACCCTCACATTAACATTAATCCAAACTTTTTTGGTCTTTCATAGAGCAGAATAAGATATATTTAGGTGAATACCAAAGATGTTGATCTCAGCTCTCAAGCTACAAAAAGTACTGTAAAATTCAAGCATACGTTTCAGTGTCTCACTATGGCATACGCCCCTTCCGCATATTCTTCAGAAGCCCAATTCCATTACGCCAGCCACAATTGGCTGGCAGACATGACGTTGCATCAGGGAGTGGCTCCCTTCTCTCGGTATAAAACGAGCGATGCAACGACATTACGACATTCAAAAACCTCTTCTCGCTTCACACCTGAAGCCTACCCAACTCTGATAGCCATCAACTAGTCTCCACGCTGGTTGCTGGCTTATCATTCTGATACTTGATAGGAACGAATGAGGGGCTTAATTTTGGAAACATGGAAAACGGGATGAATTCTCCGGTACGCCGGAGGAAGTTTGAGGACTAAGGATCCTGGTGACGGTAAATGGGCCAATAAATTTGGGAGCAAGCTTTCTACAAATGGAGTGGAGTGGAATATCGGTAGATGAAAGCCACACTTTTTGACCAACGATGTAGATGGGAGGCTTTGACCAGTGGCGATCGGCCTGGGCCTTGGTGCGCAACCCCACCTGGAGGAAGAGTCACCCTGGCTGTTCTCCAGATGTGTCTGCACCTCTGGACAAATTCGTGAGCAGAGGGGACCGCGACTTCGGATTCCAGACTGGGAATAATTTGTGGCTGGTAAACCTAAACTACATTCAAATGAAGATAGGCCCGTGGATAACACTGGTAATGAGTTATGAACGTACTGTGATAGATATGCTGACTCCAAGAGGATGGATTCTGTGACGCCAAACATTGCAACCCTCGCTCCAACTCTTGGTTGTCCCTCTCTGTCTGACCGTTACTCTGGGGGTGGAACCCAGAGTAAAGACTGACACTCGCCCCCAGCAACCGACAAAACTCTCTCCATAATTTTGATATGAACTGGGGACCTGTATCAGAGACCACGTCAGTGTTAATTTTGGCAGGCATTTTTTATTTAGTCTTAGTCTTGAGACGAAAATACTGAATAGGTCTGTGTCACATTTTAATCATTTGAGTCTTTCATAGTTTTGGTCTAGTTTTAGTCGACGAAAAGTCATTGCATTTTTGTCAACTTTTAGTCATTACTTTTAGCCAAACTGTAGTTACCAAAATGTATTAAACAAGCAGCAGGAGGTGACAGACGAGGTTCCGTGTTGCTGGTAGATCGGCTGGTGGGTGGAACTGCGGATGGTAGGGGTGTAATGGTACGTGTATTCGTACCGGACCGTTTCGGTACAGGGCTTTCGGTACGGTGCACGTGTGTACTGAATGACCGAATACAATATTTTGTTTGCGGAACATATACATTTTCTTGTTTCCAAACGAACATATTAAGTGGCGGAAGTCTTCGCGTTCAGCGCAAATCCAGCCCTGCAGCTGATTCTAAGGCCGGTGACACACTGGCGTTTCTGCTGTTTGTCACTTGCGTGACACCTGCTTCGCGTTCTCTGTGTCTTTACACACCAGAATCGTGCCTGACGCGGCACTGGGGCGCTGCTGCTACTGTAGGTGACATAGAGGGAGACCGCCGAGGCGCCGACAGACCAGGATCTTGTCTTCACTACAACAATATCTATTCTTCATGTTGAGCATAAATATAAAGCCTACTGATAAAGGACATCGTCAACAGTATTGACGGCAAAATAGACTATGTTTGACAGGTGCAATATGCCAGTGTGTCACCGGCCTAAGGTTTTCAAAAGGCATCACGAGAGTGTGAACATCACTACAACTAGGAAAAAAACTATTGTAATTCAAACGCAGTTCACATCGGCATTTAAACAGACCTTTGCTCTTAATTCCGATAGGTCCAACGCAATAACGAAATCTGAGCAGGTCTAAAAACTGAAACTGTTCATGCTGCACTTTACACTTTGGAAAAGTTATATTTTTTAAATATGAGCAGGCCTACAAGCTGGGATTGGTAATGCTGCACTGTAATCATAGTTATTTATTTATATTTTTCATTATATTTTATTATATGATATTGGTTTGAGACAGAGTATTTTATTTAGTGGAGAACTTTGCAGCAGTATTTTATTTCTTATTCTTTTTTTATTTTATATATATTTTATTAAAAGTATTTAAAAAAATACAAATTTTAAACAAATTGTTAAAAAAAGTTTATAGTAATAAACAACCTGCAGTTTAATGTTTGCATTTCTTTCCCTTACTGTACCGAAAATGAACCGAACCGTGATTTTAAAACGGAGGTACGTACCGAACCATGATTTTTGCGTATCGTTACACCCCTAGCAGATGGTGTAGGCACAGTGGGAGCGTGGACAGGCTCGACCCTCAGATGTTGTATCTGGCTGGTAAGATCCGAGACCTGTGCTACCAGGGCCTGAACTGCTCAACCGGTTGCCGTGATCTGTTCATCCTGGCGATCAAAACGAATGTAGTTTCTCTTTAAGATCTCTCGTTCTTTGGTTATATTTGTTGAATCCATGATGGTCAGATAGTTATGTCAGAGACAGAAACACTAGATTCAGTTGCAAAGGAATAATGGCATTTATTTAAATGCTACAAACAAACAAGGTCAGAACAACGATCTGATGAAGGACGAGACAAAGTCAAGTTAAGTCACCTTTACATAGTGCTTTAATCAAAATAAATTGCGTCAAAGCAACTGAACAACATTCATTAGGAAAACAGTGTCAATAATGCAAAATGAAAGTTAAAGGCAGTTCATCATTGAATTCAGTGATGTCATCTCTGTTCAGTTAAATAGTGTCTGTGTATTTATTTGCAATCAAGTCAACGATATCGCTGTAGATGAAGTGACCCCAACTAAGCAAGCCAGAGGCAACAGCGGCAAGGAACCGAAACTCCATCGGTGACAGAATGGAGAAAAAAACCTTGGGAGAAACCAGGCTCAGTTGGGGGGCCAGTTCTCCTCTGACCAGACGAAACTAGTAGTTCAATTCCAGGCTGCAGCAAAGTCAGATAGACGCTGATAGACAATCAGAGCAGGAACGCAGAATGAGCAGACGAGCCTGCGAACCGTGACACCTATTGCTCCTATATGGACATAGGCAAGACAGGTCTCATGTCTAATTCAAAGCAAATAAAGAGCCTGTGAGGGATAGATAAACAGTTCTATAAACTGCAATGTCTTTACATCTTAAGTGCATTCTCATTGTTTGTAAGGAGGCATTTTCAAGGTTTGTCAGCTGAATGATTGACAATCCTATCCCTCACAGTCTTGTTTTTATTCATGTCAAACTAAATATGGCATCTATCCCAACTTAGGTCCATTCAAGGTCTCCTAAAGTTATACAAAAGATGAAATTTAAGTCTTTAGTCATAGGAAACGTAGTCTTCAACTGGTTCAAATCAAGATTTGAAGATTACCCAGAATTTGTGCTTGCATTCACACACAACCCGTAAAGGTCCCATAAAGACATGTGACATCAGGGTGTGACATGTAATGTACGAGTCGAAAATGGTAGGCATATTAACTTTCACTTAAACTGGCGAACAATCACAGCATTAGTGCAGAAAGTGAGGAACTAACGGATCTCTGCTTCGTTACAGTTTGCGCATATTTTTTTTTTGAATCAAACATTGATCTTCCTTCAAAACACCCGGTTAAAGAGTCACGTGATAACATGCGTCATCACTACGACACAACATTTACGGCATTACTTCTGGCTTTTGTTTACACAGCGCTCGTTCCAGGACTGAACCTGGCAATGTTACTAGGTCCCCGATCCGGGATCAATCCCGGAATCTATCCCGGGATGTGTTTGTGTTCACATAGAAGGTGACTTTTTTGGGTCCGACATTCAGTGTGAAAGGGGCTATATTGGGATGATTGGAGACTGGAGTAAAGGCTGTGGAAAATTCAGTTTTGCCATCACAGAAATAAATTACATTTTAAAATAAATTAAATTAGAAAAGTTATTTTGAATTGCAATATTTTCACAAATCATTTATTTTCTATAAAAAAAAAAAAAAAAAAAAAAAAAAACATTCCCACCTTGCTGAGACACTTCTTTCTAAATTATTAAACAATCTTACAGACTCTGACCTGTAGTGTATTAGGACTTAACTTCATTCAATGTCAAATCAGATAGGGCTGTTGCTGCACTAATGTAGCTCATAGCTTACTTATTTCAAATTTGTTATTTAAAAATAAAAATAAAAATGAGAATGAAATTCAATAATGTCATTTAAAGCTTGTGTTTTAAGATAAAAACATTTCTTATGCTTGGTGTTTTAAAAAATGTTAATAAGGCATTAATGCCTTTCGTCTGGAAATGCTTAACTCCCCCCCCCCCCCCCAAGTTTATGGGTCAGCAATGAACATATCTGTACTTGGAGGAGACTCAGAATCACACCTGACCTCCTAGAGATATTTTTGGACTGGAAAAAAAATATTTCTGTGACAACCAGTATATTTTTCTAAATATATCCTTTTGAATTCTATGGGAGAAATAGGAGAGATATGATGATGAGAAAACCATAATTTTTGGGTAAATTATCCCTTCAACAAGATTATTCTGATGCAATCCGATGAACTCGGCGAAAGACAATCTCTTAAGCTTTTAGTCATGCATTGCTCCGTATAGAAAAATATCAGGCATATTTTAATAATTAGAGTAGCGCAAACACATTTGCATGCATGTTGAGGACTAGACGAAATAAATCACCTTGCTCAATAGGGCTGTGCCAAAAGGCTACAATTGCGGCAATATCCCAGCATTTTTATGAAACATTATGAGCTACGATCAATACAATAAAAAGCCTAGACCTTTAAGCAGAAAACTCAATGAAAAGCCTGTTGCTATTCTGAGATGTCTTAGCTGTGAAGGTGGCATTATCAAGAACATAACACTTAGTGACAGACAGCACAGGAGGTATTTCCACACTCCTTATGGGCCTCAAACATGACAAAAACTGCAGGAGTCTTGGCCCAGTGCAGCGAACATGTTCAGTGGCGTTCACATGAGATCCTTTCATGCTTTTCGAATCGGCTGTCAGTGTATCAAAGTCAGACTGACGTATGCTCAGCTCTCAAGGTTTGTCGCAGTGTCTCTTAACAAGCAAGAACTCAAGTAACTTAAGCAAGTTGAACACCAGAAAAATATGTTCTTCTAAACGAGTTAAACAGCAACTCGCTACTATAGTGCTCAGTGATTTTTTATTTAACACCATATTCTGTTAACACCATATTCTATGGAGACAGTTTGCCCTATGCAGTGACTACTTGGAGATGTCAAAGAAATGCAAAACTAAATCAAACAAATGCATGTCAAACAAAAAGCAAGTTTTGGCTCATCACATGCTACCCAAATGTTGTCGCACAGTTACGCTGATTTTTTTACTGTAAACTAAATCAATTATAGCATGAAGTGTGTGGGAGTCCACCTCTAAGAAGGTATATGCACCTTTACCCTGTGTAGGTGTTTTTAGCTGCATTTGAGGAAATGCAAGGACACTGTGTGAGGATACCTACAAAATGTAGTGCGTGTCAAATCTGGATATAAATTGTGGAAGTGGGGCTGACTGTGAGATTGTGTCTCTGTGTGTGAATAAACTGCAGCTTTTTCTGTAATACATAGCAGCTTCCTCTCATTAGAGCTTAAAACCTCATCATGTTTAATCAGCTTATATTCTGACGATTTATACAACCTCTTTTCCGCATACTGACATGGAGCTCAGTCTATCATAGATCACATGACGGTCACATCCTGTGCAGTCTCCAATCTCTAGTGTGCTTCTCAGTCCTATGAAGACTGTTCTAGTAGACTGTTTCTTAGTCTCAGTCTAATATGATCTTTGTTGTATCTCATGTTTGGGAGTTGTACCCTTTTGCTCTCTTTGGTGTCATGTAACAACAAATCCTTTCCCGTTCAGCATGACCCTGAACAAATATAATCTGGAGTCACAATATACACATAAAACATCTGGCACTGTTTGATTTGTTTAGGCCAATATGATCCCAAGGAATACAGATTACAAGCATAAATGGGTCCAACATGTTTGTGATCAGATGACTTGAAACATTGTTTTTTGTTTTTTATTTTTTTATGCCAAGCTCCAAATATTTCATTAGGTAGAAATTGTGAGTAAAAAAGAAAATATAAAAATCTTTAACCTGTAAATCACGAATGACTGGAAAAGTCATGGAAATTCCTAATCAATACTTTCATTCGGCAAGAATGCATTAAATAATCAAAATGATTTTTACACTGTTGCAAAAATCTATTTCAAATAAATGCTGTTCTTTTGAACTTTTGTATTCAACAAAGAAGCCTGAAAAAAATGTATAATGCTTTATACAAAAATATTAACCTAAGGTTTCGTCCCATAATTAAGCAACATACAGAACAGCCCCAAAGTCTAATGATGAGCATGTGCTTTACGCCTAAACAGCTGGAGCCCCAAATACCAACGAGGAAAAAATGTTCTATGCAAGCCAAGCTAAAGGCCCTCAGAGAAACTGCAGATCGAAGAAATCCTGCTGGCAAAAATCCAAAGATGTGGTTGCGGGAACGAGGGGGAGAACATGCAGAAGAGGGATGGAAAGCTGTGGCGGATGTTAGGAGGGGACGGGGGCTTTCGCAAAGTTAATTAATGGACATTAATTGCTCTCATTAAACACTGACTGGTTTCATTGGATTACTGAGCATCTGGACATTTGTGATGCTAAGCCCTGCTATGATGAAAAAGAGGCAGCTCTTTAGCAGAGAGCACTATCTGGACATCTGATAAGGAGGGTAGAGTACACATTATATGGCACACACTCAAAGCACTTCTCTCACATTTAAGTAGACACAGAGAGAGCGAGAGAGGGGCCAAAACCCTTGCTCCATCATATTACTAAGGTTTATCTGACCCTATATTTATGGTAATACCATTGTACTGATTAACAATATGTTGAAGAATATACAAAATAGAAAAGGTGGAAAGATTAATAGGAAAAAAAGAGATCATGAAAGGTCATTGTTCATTCTTGACTGACACTTTCTTTTTTTTATAAAATGCCTTTTCAATATAGTCAATATTTCACCATGTCATCAACCTTGATTATAATAAGATTCTTAAGCAGCAAAACAGCATTTAAGAGCATCAAGTGACACTGAAGACTAAAGTAATGGCTGCTGAATATTCTTGAAAATGTACCAAACTAGAATTTTTTTTTTTTAAATATTTTACAATATTCCTGTTTTTAATAATATTAATGCAAATAAATGTTTTTGTGAGGATAAGAGAAAAATCACCAACCCCAAACTTTGAAAGGTATTGTATCAACATTTAAAATAAATTCTTGTGGTGCTATTTTTTTAATGTGTGTGTCTTATGTTGTTGTTTTTTTTTACAGTACATTTTAAATAAAAATGTTTTTGTGGTGTTAACCAGGAGAGTCATCCAACAGCAAGACTTTCACAGGACCCAATCAAAATATCCAAAGCCGTTTGCTAAAACTCACTGACTCTATGCTCACCTCCAAATCAAACCAGCAGCCCTGAGTGGGATGTAGCCATTACAGTCCCATAATGTATTCATAATACAGATTAATCCTCTGGGATTCTGGGTTCCCGAGGCTAAACATATCCCTCAATGGAAACACTCACCCATCTCTCCACAGCTGAGAATGTCCCTCATTGGTATTGAGCAGACAGCCGGAATAGGACTCTGCTTATTCGGAGGAAAATGGAAACATACTTTAAAGAAACAGGTGGAACATTCATCCCAGGAGATGGTGGAAGAGAAATGCAGTGTTTAGTATAAAAGGAGGAAAGGCTCTTAATGGAACAGTTCTTTTCAGGCTTTAATAAGGATGCAACGGGACCATAAAAGTATCATAAAAATGGCCATTATGACTCATGTTCTGAAGTAGCTTACTAGCTTTGTGTGAGAAACAGACCAAATCTATGTCAATATTCACTTGAAATCTTGACGCTGGAAGGAGCTGGAAACAAGTGCGAGTTAAACAGTTTAATGAATATGAAACAGACAAACAAGGGTACAACACGATGCTGGGAAGACGACAATCCAAGACGGCGGTGAGGCGGTGAGGAATCCGGATGGTGACGGTGAGAAGGCAGCAGGAGAGGATGGCACAGGAACTGCGGGGAATCGAGCCGAAGGTAAGTCATGATGCTTTGTGGAAGTGCGGAGAGTGGATGAGGTTCCGGGGGAAGACACGGACATCCAACGCAAACAACACAGAAGCAAGAGACAGAGATCAGACCTGAAACAACGTTCTCACAAACACAAGCCGTGAGACAAGTCAATATATAGGGAGTGTGTAATGAGTGACAGCTGCTGCTGATGACAATTAACGGAGACGCCCACAAACTAATCAGTGCAGATGCGAAACACACAGACTTCACCACAAAGTGCAAAACCCAGAGATCACGGTTTACCAACCGTGACAGGTCTTCTGCAGGCTCAAATGCTCTTCCTGTTTAACCAAGGACATCCATCCAGGCCGGACCACAGTCCTGAGGAGTGCTGCACGAGTGTGTGTGGTACCTACCTCTCAGTGATGTCAGCGATCACACAGGCAAACATCGGCAGACCCTCGGGCAACTGCAAGGCCACTGCAGGTCAAAGACAGAGAGTCCAGTCAGTGCAATATAATACAATATGAATGACAGCTGCTCTGGCCTCCTATATATAAGTCTGGTGATGCAGGCAGTCTGATGTGCAAAATATAAACTAGAGATGTACCAAAATTAAATAAAGCCTTGGCAAATACCTATAAAATAAACAAACAAAAAATGCAGAAATCCAGATTTCTAGGTACTAAATGAGAAAACTGCTTTTAAATCCACTATCCCACAAAGATTTAACAAATGTTGGCCTACTATGAAACAATTAAGAAATGTTATACAATTAACCTTTTTTTAATCCTAAAATAATACCAAAAACAAAACAAAAAATGCATAGCTTTAAAAACATATTTACATGGCACTCAAAATATAAAGAAAGAAAATGCCTGTATGGATTAAATAAATGAATACTTTTTTTTTTATAAATAATTAAATACAAACAGTTAATTTAATTGAAAGATGTCTTCCTTTAAACAATAGGCAAGTTAATTTGCTCATCAAATAGGAGGGCTTTAACCAATTAAAATAATTGTTGAGATAAATTTGCAGAAGTTTACCTTCTGTTCCGCATCAATAATGACTTTATGTGTACTCAGCTATATTACAGAAACAACTGAGTACTACTATAGCAGCTAATTATTTAAGGAAACCATAAGACAAAACTTTAGACAGGGTTGCCAACTCTAATGCATTTGGTGTGAGACATGCTATTGGCCTCTGTCTCACATCTTCACAATGCCAAAACACAAATGTCATGCTTCATTATGAGCCAGCAGTTACAAAAATGAAATTCAGCCCAAAAAACTGCATTGAAAAATTCATAGGTCAGGTTGCTGAGGTTGAACACAAACCCAAAAATCTCAATCTGCACATTAATTATTTCATGCAAGTAGTACCTTCTGACATGTCTTGTCATAACATAACATAATACTGTGTATGTTCCGAGATAAGTGATACTCAGGTAAATTTATAATACACACATTTATATGCATACAAGAATTAAATGCATATAAATCACTCTAAGCAGCTGGCAAAGTTGGCATGAAGCATAAATGCAAAGATGGCGAGGTTTCAGACAAGCTAAGCATTTTAACCGCTGCCATAACTTGCTTGACACACAAAAATTACACCATACCTAAAACATTGACAAAGATGCACTTTCTATTTTTTCGAGAGAGCTCGAACAGGGCAAAACAAAAAGGCGTCTCTCAGGGTGGAAATGCATGAGCAGTTAAATGCTGTGAAGGGAGGAGTGCATTAAATCAGTGTGAAACGAATGTGCATAGAACAACAGAGAGATGATAATAGGTGCATGGACCACATGAAAGCGTGGTATACCATGGATGTTGGATCCATTACAATGTCTCAATCCAAGAAAAATCAATACATTACCCCTTATTGAGACCACTGACCTTTAGACAAAGCCATACATCCATATCTGCACTGCTAAATTCAATTAAACGATAGTAATTCAATAAAAGACTACATATTACTAATAACATGCAAAGCAGTTAACTTCAATGTATTAAAAGTGATGGAAATATTAATACTACTTTACAAAATAAAAAAAATAAAAAAACAGGCTGACATAATACTCCATATGCTCATTTCTAGAGATTTATTTTGCATAAAATCACTTTTCTAAGAAAATGACAAATTATCTTTACCTGGATATTTGATATTGAAAAATAGCCAAACGGGCTGCTAAAAAGAGATTGGCATATTCTATTCTAAATAACAACATATTGTCAGATAGTTTGTATATTATTAAGGATAATTTAACTTTTTTGGTATGATGCTAAGCTATTATTTCCAAGAATAGAATAACAACCAATAAGCCGATACTGTACCAGTCTAATGAAATCATGCTTTTTGTGCTTATGATTATATTTAAATCATTCAAACTCTTTAAATTATGTGGTTGATGAACTTAACATTAGACATGTCTAAAGAATGTGATTATTTTTTCTTCTGCCTCATTGTACATCAGCATCATGCTTAGATATGCTGCGCTGTTGTCTTGGAAACAGACGGATGACCTAAAATTGGATCTGTTACATGTATTATACAGCCTAACAATTGTTCAAAGGAAAAAAAAGGCACAGTGAAATGTCCAATTATCACCATTCTACATGCCTATCAGGTAATAATGATGTCATACAAGTGTGACCTATCCAGCTAGGAGCCTTTTCATCAGTCAATAAACGAGCATGAATCATAACAATTTCTAGTCCATCAAAAAGACTAGCAACATCTCATCTAATTTTTTTAATCAACCGATGCTTTCAACTTCTGACTCTGTTACAGTAATTATAAGATATTTTAAATCAAGCTAATATTTGAATATTTGTACCATTTTACATGACAAATACCAAATTTCTTACTGAAATACTGGTGGCCCACAATCTGCTATAATGAATTATTAAAATATGCTGGATCACTGCAGTAAAATCAATTACATCCGTATCCATTTCATCAAAACATGGAATTCCCTCCATCTTTAGAGAGCTTCTGGCCAGTTTCAGACACATTTGACCAGTGATGCGTTTTTGCATTTGTGAGGTACTGAACATTTTTGCAAGTTCTGCTTGCCTAAATATACTGTCAAAGTAAGGTTATACATCTGATTAACTACATATAACACAGGTAGTGCAGTGCAATTTGAGAAAATTACTGTGATAGTCTTCTGAGCATCAGTTAAAATGCTTTGAAGTAATTTATGTGCTGTAATAAGCAGTGTTTTGAATCACGTGTCAATTTTTCAGCAAAACAGTGTTTATGAATTTATAGCGGACATTGAGTTACACGAATATACAGCTTTCAGCTATTATTGCAATAAAAAAAACATAATACATTATTTTTTTTGCATAAAGTTGTGTAAAAAAATCATATACATATATATTTTAAACTGAAATTAAAAATCTATCAAATTATACAAAAAAATATATATATATAATATGAAAATTCTGACACATAAAGTAAAAATTTTTTTATATCATTTTCATATTTTTTTTTTGGTTGAGAGACAAGTACAACAAAATTTGCAGGGCAAGCCTGAACATGTTGAAAAAAAAAAAAAAAAAAAAAAAAAAAAAATATATATATATATATATATATATATATATATATATATATATATATATATATATATATAATATTTTTTTCTATTCTCTATTGAGGCAACTTGCGAACTCAGGATGTGCCCTACTTAGAATTCACACTCTCTTTTAAGAAGTCGTTAAATTACATGAATATGGCTCAGCTGGGAAGAAATGAGCAATAAATGAGATGGAGAAAAAAAGAAGATAAGCAATTTGTTCTGAGAGCAGACGAGCTAAAGAACAGCCAGGATGAGTGATGGATGTAAGGAAGAAGGGGGAATACAGCTGGGCTGAGTAACACTCTGATGAAAGGTTAAAAGACTGGCCTCCTTCAGTCCGGACAGACACAGACAGGTCATTACCTGGGAAAGGGCGAGTTTATTAACAGAAAAAGGTTATTCAGCTCAGTACAGCCTTGCCTGACAAATCTCTCCATCCATCCATCCAACCATCCATCCTCAATCAGCCGCTGACGAGCTGTTTCTCGCCAAGGAGGCCCGGCACCAGCCCAGGGCTAAGTGAGCACACATTTGTACACCACACATCCAGAAATGTCATAGAAGCTCAAGAAAATGCTAAAATGCCAGAACCCTTGACTGACATGGAGTGGACAAACGCACACACAGATAAATGTGCCTAGTTTGTTGAGTTACACCTGTTACAACACCACAAGGACTGACAAACAAAATGTTGGCCTTTATCAAACTATCTGAATGACTGAAAGAGCACGGCTGCAAAAATAAAAGCTAAACAGATGGGATGAGGTATGTTATATAATTAGGTAAATTATTATAAATTACAATTAGACAACACAGCATTTAAAGGAATACTCCACCCCAAAATGAATATTTTGTCATCAATTACTAAACCAAATTTCGTTCCAAACCTGTAAAAGCTTTGTTCGTCTTCAGAACACAATTTAATATATTTTGGATGAAAACCAGGAGGCTTTTGACTATTCCATAGACTGCCAAGTAAAATACACTGTCAAGGTCCAGAAAAGTATGAAAGACATCGTCAGAATAGTCCATCTGCCATCAGTGGTTAAACCGTAACATTATGAAGTGACAACAATACTTTTTGTATGTGAATAAAACAAGAATAACGATTTATAAGTGAGTTTATAAGTGAGTGGGTAAGTGATTAACAATAAAATTTTCATTTTGGGGTGGAGTATCCCTCTCTTTAAACACATTATAACAGTAACAGATATGATGCGTCAAAGTTGGGGGTGGGACTACATATTCCGCTAACCAATGACAAAAACAGGGAGTGTTCTAGGAAACCTATTTGAAAGCCTATTTATTTTTGGCACAAAAAAACCCCCACACATTAGCTTAAGATCCTGTTAACCTGCACCCCAACGACCACATCCTCAACACCCCTCAACTCGCACGTGTCAATGTTTACAAAATGGAGCGCAGCTGGAGGAAAACAAAACTAGAGGTATTTCGTATTGCTTGGCGGGAAAGTAACATATCCTACAGAAAAGCATTAAAAACTGCTAGATCCGATTACTTTTCTTCTCTTTTAGAAGAAAACAAACATAACCCCAGGTATTTATTCAATACAGTGCCTAAATTAACGAAAAATAAAGCCTCAACAAGTGTTGACATTTCCCAACACCACAGCAGTAATGAGTTTATGAACTACTTTACTTCTAAAATCGATACTATTAGAGATAAAATTGCAACCATTCAGCCGTCAGCTACAGTATCACATCAGACAGTGCACTATAGACCCCCTGAGGAACAGTTCCACTCATTCTCTACCATAGGAGAGGAAGAATTGTATAAACTTGTTAAATCATCTAAACCAACAACATGTATGTTAGACCCTATACCATCTAAGCTCCTGAAAGAGGTGCTTCCAGAAGTCATAGATCCTCTTCTGACTATAATTAATTCCTCATTGTCATTAGGACATGTCCCCAAAACCTTCAAACTGGCTGTTATTAAGCCCCTCATCAAAAAACCACAACTTGACCCCAAAGAACTAGTTAATTATAGACCAATCTCGAATCTCCCTTTTCTGTCCAAGATACTAGAAAAGGTGGTATCCACACAATTATATTCCTTCTTAGAGAAAAATGGTATATGTGAGGATTTCCAGTCAGGATTTAGACCGTATCATAGTACTGAGACTGCTCTTCTTAGAGTTACAAATGATCTGCTCTTATCATCTGATCGTGGGTGTATCTCTCTATTAGTTTTATTGGATCTTAGTGCTGCGTTTGACACAATTGACCACAACATTCTTTTGCATAGACTTGAATACTTTGTTGGCATCAGTGGAAGTGCATTAGCATGGTTTAAATCGTACTTATATGACCGCCATCAGTTCGTAGCAGTGAATGAAGATGTATCCTATCGATCACAAGTGCAGTATGGAGTACCTCAAGGCTCAGTACTAGGGCCGCTACTCTTCACGCTTTATATGTTACCCTTGGGAGATATCATCAGGAAACATGGTGTTAGCTTTCACTGTTATGCTGATGATACTCAGCTCTATATTTCTTCGCAGCCCAGTGAAACACACCAATTTGAAAAACTAATGGATTGCATAGTCGATATAAAAAACTGGATGACGAGTAATTTCTTACTGCTAAATTCTGAAAAAACAGAGGTGTTAATTATAGGACCTAAAAACTCTGCTTGTAATAACCTAGAACACTGTCTAAGACTTGATGGTTGCTCTGTCAATTCTTCGTCATCAGTTAGGAACCTAGGTGTGATACTTGATTGCAATCTTTCCTTAGAAAGCCACGTTTCTAGCATTTGTAAAACTGCATTTTTCCATCTCAAAAATATATCTAAATTACGGCCTATGCTCTCAATGTCAAATGCAGAAATGTTAATCCATGCATTTATGACCTCAAGGTTAGATTATTGTAATGCTTTATTGGGTGGTTGTTCTGCACGCTTAGTAAACAAACTACAGCTAGTCCAAAATGCAGCAGCAAGAGTTCTTACTAGAACCAGGAAGTATGACCATATTAACCCGGTCCTGTCAACACTGCACTGGCTCCCTATCAAGCATCGCATAGATTTTAAAATATTGCTTATTACATATAAAGCCCTGAATGGTTTAGCACCTCAGTATTTGAATGAGCTCCTTTTACATTATAATCCTCTACGTCCGCTACGTTCTTAAAACTCAGGCAATTTGATAATACCTAGAATATCAAAATCAACTGCAGGCGGCAGATCCTTTTCCTATTTGGCGCCCAAACTCTGGAATAACCTACCTAACATTGTTCGGGAGGCAGACACACTCTTGCAGTTTAAATCTAGATTAAAGACCCATCTCTTTAACCTGGCATACACATAACATACTAATATGCTTTTATTATCCAAATCCGTTAAAGGATTTTTAGGCTGCATTAATTAGGTAAACCGGAACCGGAAACACTTCCCATAACAACCTATGTACTTGCTACATCATTAGAAGAATGGCATCTACGCTAATATTTGTCTGTTTCTCTCTCGTTCCGAGGTCACCGTGGCCACCAGATCCAGTCTGTGTCCAGATCAGTGGGTCACTGCAGTCACCCGGATCCAGTACGTATCCAGACCAGATGCTGGATCAGCACCTAGAAAGGACCTCTACATCCCTGAAAGACAGCGGAGACCAGGACAACTAGAGCCCCAGATACAGATCCCCTGTAAAGACCTTGTCTCAGAGGAGCACCAGGACAATACCACAGGAAACAGATGATTCTTCTGCACAATCTGACTTTGCTGCAGCCTGGAATTAAACTACTGGTTTCGTCTGGTCAGAGGAGAACTGGCCCCCCAACTGAGCCTGGTTTCTCCCAAGGTTTTTTTCTCCATTCTGTCACCGATGGAGTTTCGGTTCCTTGCCGCTGTCGCCTCTGGCTTGCTTAGTTGGGGACACTTCATCTACAGCGATATCGTTGACTTGATTGCAAATAAATGCACAGACACTATTTAACTGAACAGAGATGACATAACTGAATCCAATGATGAACTGCCTTTAACTATCATTTTTGCATTATTGACACTGTTTTCCTAATGAATGTTGTTCAGTTGCTTTGACGCAATGTATTTTGTTTAAAGCGCTATATAAATAAAGGTGACATTGACAAATAGATTAAATGAAACGGGACAAATTTAATCTTGACAAACTATATATCATTATAAAGATCTAAGCCTCAAGCATCGACGACAGATCTGTTTTTCAATGGACTGTATTTGCTACATTTGTGTAAACAGTACACATCAAAACATGAAAAATGAAAACGCAGTACATACCAGATTCGTCGTAATAACGAGTCATAAACACATCCACAGCTGTAAACAGGGGCATCGCAGCCATTATAAAAGTGTGTGTGTGGGGGGGGGGGGCAGCTGTATGGTGATGTGACCCAAAACTGATGTTCATAATAATAAATTCTAAATAGAATACCAATTGGCATTTTACAGCACCCAAGTGGCAATTTTGGGAACATGCCATGATAGCTTGGAACCTATTTTTGTGAAACCATACTCAAAATTCAAAAATACTGCAGGACTTTGAGACCAATGTGAGACCATCTCTACTTCATTTTTAGGAAATATAAAGATATTTTATGATATATACAATATTTCAGTTACACTATATTTAAACAATAACTTTTCTTACTTCTTAACAGTTAGACAAAAACAAGTGTTAAATGACTATACAGATTACATCTACAGTAATTTTATACACCATTCATTTTATGAAAATATATCAATAAAACCTAAATCAATGTATTTACAAGTTTTTAAAATTTTCAAGATACCATTTCCATAGTTAAACAACTTCACAAGTTTTTCATTACATGTATATTTAGCAACCCATAAATAGCCTACAATACAGCAGTTAACACTATTGGAACACACAGCCTTTATACATAAAACTAATTTTATTTAACAGTTTGAACATAAAATAGTAAATGTTATCTCTTTTTTTTCTTCTAGCGATTATCATTGATTTGATTACACAGATCCTATTTAAACTGAGCTGACTGCATTCAATAATAAAATGTCTTTAACTGGAAATTGAGTGTTTAATCTTGTCTTTTTAAATTACTCTATTCTCCTATTTGATACTGTTCAGTGCTTTGACATAATCTGTAATATTAAAAGCACTATATAAATAAATGTGTTTGATGGATGATCTTTTGTTTAATGGAATTAAATTAATTTAAGGAATTAAATGAAGTGTAATTCCTTAAAATATTGGCAAGCAGTTCCAATTAAGAAAACACTGCCTTAAAATAGTCAATCTGCTTTTATTTTAAATACAAATCTCACCTGTACACATTCTGGAGAGGTCCCCACTCTCCGTCAGTGACGTCACAGTCTGCCTTTCCTACAGACCAGTTATTACATAAAGTAGCAGCAATGAATTAAAAGAATAACATTTGATAAAGTATTTTAAGATACTCTGTGCAAAACAAATTTTATTAATTGTGAAAGGATAATTCTACTCCGCAAGCAGCACGTAGGCCACAAAAGACAGCAGAAACCAATAATTTGTTACGTTTCATTTAGCAGACGCTTTTATCCAAAGCGACAATTAAGAGAGCATTTAACACACTTAATCCGGCGCAACGTGACGAGGTCCAAACAGGTTCTGTTGTCTCTTGACGTTACAGTAGGCTAAATCATAACATGAAAACTTTATCGCGTGATTCGTGTCATCGCGACATACTATAATATACTTACAGTGTGTGTTTGAAAAAGGATGTAACGTTAATAGTCCTTTGCTTTTTTCTGGGGTGCATTTTATCTCAGACGGCCTAATAGCAAAGTGAAAGAACGAGCGAAAATTAAGAAGAGCAACAAGAGATTTGAAGCTCATAGAACACCCGCCATAGAGATGATTCGCTCTGTGATTGGCTGAATGTTAGTTCACTTGAATCTAAGTAACAAACCAGAGAGCACTGCCAGAAATATTCACGCTGGATCAAAAAAAAAAAAAAAAAAAAGCAGGGGTCAGAATCACCTGTTTCTAAAAGTGCGGGTGACATGTGCCCCCCCCTGGTTGCTACGCCCCTGGCTTTAAATCCTGGTTTAGTTAGAAAGGTAAGGGTCCACTGAACGACATCTCATGAAGCACTTTTAGTCCAACGAAGCAATAACATTGTAATATGGATCTTAATTCCTTTGTTTACGTATAAGTTCTTCAGTGACAGAACTGGTTGTGTCCGTTATGGAATAACTCGCGCTCAGAAACTGCGTCTTGGTAGTAAAAAAACGGCATGGTTTTGTAGTGTACAGTGTCACACACAAAATGAGACGATCCACAAAAAAAAAAGTGAATGAAAGATAAGCGAAAGATAGTATATTTGAATTCTGGCGCTCCCTCCTGACGGCTTGTAACGCGCTCTGACCCACCTGTCAGCTGATGGAGGCGGAACTTATAGCGATCGCCGTTTTCTTTGTTTGTTTTATTTTTCAACCGTTTTTATACGTATATGTGAGAGTATGTTTTATGTTGAATGTGAATGTATCTGCATGATTACCATATGTTTGAGTGCAAATCAGCACAAATCAGCTCGCTCTCATTGTATAATCACGGCTATTAAAGTGAACACGTCTATATGAATAGAGAGAGTGGATTATTTACTTTATGGCGCATTTGTGTTAATACCATCTCTATAAATGGCCATCAGCACATCAGCATTTATTTGCATTGTAATTCATTGTAAATGCTGCATTTCTAGCAATCTCAGGATTTTCTGTAATTGGCAAACAAAGTTAAATCTTTTTTATTTTTCTTATTATTCTTATTTTTCTTACTCAAATTATTCTTATTGTATTTTTCTAGTGCTCAAATAAATCACTTATATGATGTCTAAGTTTCTGTCTAGTGTTTTATAATTTAAATAAAAAAACTATGCAGTGGTATATTTAATGACTAAATAGTTTGTAGAAGCCTTCAATACAGTTGGTAATTTTTTTTTATATTTGGGGGGGGGGGGCATAGTCTCAGAAAAATATTTGCAGGAGTCTCATTTTTCATGATATCTTATTCAGATTTGAAATAGAAACTCATGAGACATGTGACTTTCAACCCATTACTTTTCTAGATTGCTCCAGGGCTGATTTTATGATTTTAAGTGTGGATAAAAAAAAATATCAAGGCACTTCAGTGTCTATAACTTTTAATATTTTGAGCATTATCAAATCTGGTTGATAAAAAGTAAAGCCCAAAGGGTCTTCTTTCCAAAGACACCAAAAATTATGCTTGTAACACACTGAAGTAAGGAACTGTTACAATTTTAAGTTAGGTAGAGCACTTTCAGCTGTGAGTCCCATAATGGGGGTTGCTGGCTAACAGGTAAAAAAAAACTGTTAGCCATGGCCTATTTTTGCAATACAGTGCAGTCCCTTGTACCTTGACCAAATACTTGTAGATGGTTCAAGAGAAACGTTTAGCACTGAACAAACATCACATATGCACTTCTTTCTGTACTTCCATCAGTTTACGAGTAAATACAAACTGGCAGACCTGCAGATAGAGTTTGCATTATGATCTCATTTATTTTGAGACACAGTAGACTAATTATTCAACCACAAGAATGAATTAATCTGGGAGGTAAGTCATCTCTATTATTGTCTGCATTCATCATCGGCATCCTTAGGCCAGAAAAACTCACAAATAATCAGTCAGGCAACCAATGCATCCTCATTATGTGAAATGAACATAGAAACAGATATTTGTGCAGCTTTGATGAAGCCTACTGAGACAGAAAGGAACAATAAGGTGACAGGAGAGACTAGAATGAACCAGGACCTGGGCAGAAGGGGCTGTAGCTCTGTGTTCTTCAGCTCTACACTAGTGCTCAAAAGTCTGGGATTTGTTAAGATTTAAAAAAAATTGTGAAAGAAGACTCTTTTGCTCAGTAAGACTGCATTTATTTTATTAAAAGAAAAGAAAAGTTATTTATTTGAATATCTCTTAAAATGTAATTTATTCCTGTGATTGAACTTTAGAAATCATTATAATACGCTGAGTTGGGTCTCCTATTGTAATTATCAATGTTAATTTTTTAAAAGGATTCTTTGATGGAAAAAAAAAATCAAAAGAACAGCATTTATTTGAAAGAGAAATCTGAACAGTATAACTGGTAACTGGTCTTTTTGGTAGAAAATTATCAAAGTATAAAAGCTTGAAGTATCATACTGAATCTATAAAATATTTTGCAATAATGACTTTTTTTATGTGATTTATCAATATCAATTATTGTTATAAACGTAACATTAGTAATAAAAAGCTGTAAAATATGTACATATGTAACATATGTAACACAGCATATCACATGGTTTTGTAAATGATTATTATTAAAGTATATATTAACAATAACAATTTTTATGAATAATATAATTAAATTAATTAATCAATTATATTATTTAAAGTATTAACGGACAAGTTAAAACTGAAAAAATAAAAACAAATAAACATGCAATATAAGTCAATTACAGCCCTAAATAAAACTGCAATCCATATAACATTTCTTGCAAATTAATTTTAACCACTGGTAAGAACCAGAAGTGGATCCTGACATAAGCTGTAAAGGCTCTAATCTAATCAGACTAAAATGCACTTTGGCTTTTAATATTTATCCTCCAATATAAAGTAACAATTCTGGTCTATTAAAAAAACGTACATATTTAAACTCAAGACCTTCAGCAAAATAATGAGCTGTGCAACATCAGTTTTTTTTTAAATATTTAGATTATAATTTAATGGTATCTTTTAATTAACAGGCAAATCATGATATTTGTGGACTACTCTCAGGATGTCGTTTATGTCTAGTAATGCCCCATGAATGAATCATAATGATTTATTCTCAAAATTGACACACAACCAGATTAGGTTGCAAGTGCCTCTCATTACAGACAGGAAATGCATCTCTGAAAAGTGCTGGTCTCTAGGGCAATGACTACATCATGTGCAACAAAACAATGTTATATTCCAAGTGTGGAAAGCTTGTTAATATATATGGTGTGACTCACTCAAGTCAAGAGAACATTACAGCATAAGTCATTACATTTGAAATAATCTGTTACACAAGCTTCCTTGTTACAGATCCATATTCAAAGTTCACCTTGTCATAGCAGGAAATGAAAGTAGATGAAGTTTGTCCTGATGCCACACTACAAGAATATTTGATACAGATCTAATATAATAGAATACAAAGTGACCCGGCACAGGTCATAATTACGAATGCAATTTAGCCTATAAATACATCAAATGGGCTACATATGAGTGAAATAGAAAAGGCTCTGCAGCTCTCAACAATAAAGGTTTTTACAATCAATTAACATATACAGTGTCCTGGAAAATTATGGTATAGTGCAAATCATTACTTCATAATTTGGTCAATGCATCACACTAAACCAGATGTTGGAAGACACAAATGCATATGATCATTAAAGCTTTCTAAAATAAATATTACAGTGGGTATAAAAAAAGAATCAATCCCCTAAAATAATCACAACACCAATATGAAAAATTTAGAGCGACTGCTTCATTACGGATATTTGAGGAAAAATAATAGTGGAAAACATGAAAAGTAAGGTAGAAAAAAAAGAGCAAGGGAGAGTCTGGTCAAAATGATCTTTGCCCATTGAGTCAAGTAATAGAGCGGGCTTTTAAACTGAAAACCCTCTACAACAAAGAGCCTAGCAGACTGTAGCATTCTGTCCAATCCCCATGAAAGTAGCCACCTGCTAACACATTCAGCACATCAAATACTTGTCTGTTGTCATTCACATCAATAGAGGCTTGAAATTGCACATTTCTGTGGCTGCAGTGCATTATTAGGACTTTTTGTGATTAATGATTGGTCATCACTGTAGGTTTTAACTCTACAGAGAGATTCCTTAAAGTAAAAAAGTATCTAAATATACTGAAAACAACCTCTTTGCCTGGTTTTCTTTCATTTTCTTCCTTCATCTCACTGTGTAATGGCCCATCTTGAAGGCTCTTTGACACCTGCACTAGAATAATGGAGGACATGCTTCAACAGGGCCATGGGACAAATTGCCATCAGTTACTGACGCATGACCAAAGTAAGGGGATACGAAGTAGGTCTGGTGAGATTTAAAGAGACAAATCGCAATTTGAAGCCCAAAAGGTCACATGTCAATGGCCTTTCTTGAAACCAAACTTTGGGTGTTAATACAACTGCACTACTGGCCTGTTTTAACTCAGCTGTTCTGACATGTTTGGGTCAGCACGAATAATAGAATTAGCGAGCTTTTTATGCCATGATGAAATTCTCTGAGGTTAGCTTAAGGAGGTAAAGCATGTGCATTAGAATAAGATGTCTTTTGTTTTTCTATAAAAATGGATATTTTATTGTAAGATGCTATTAGTGAGATAACGTGGGGCAACCATGGGAAAATCTTGACCACGTATAATTGCTAAAATCTCACTAAGAAAATGTATGACATCTCACTAGAGCAGTTTTAAAACAAGGCATAAGTGTTGTTTCTCGAGGGGAATATTTTCACACCAATCTGACAGGATCTTTGCAAAAAACGCTTATGGAAGTCACTACAGAGGATATAACATTTTGATGCAAAACATCCCACAGTACTTTAGTTTGCGAGCATATGTGACTAAACACTGGCCATTGAAGACAGATAAAAAAAAGAAAAAAAAGAACCATCACATATTTTTCCAAGAAAGAGTAAAATTAAGACTTCAAGACTTACTGAGATTGTTAAACTATGTTAGAAATGAAGTTAACACTTTACAATAAGTTCAATCAGCCTTAAGTCATGCAAAATGTTTAATGGTTAATGTTTATTTATCAGTATATTATTATTTAGTTAATTCATGTTCATTCATAATACATTTATTTATAGCTATACTTCTTATAAATAAAAAAGGATTTTAATATTTAGAAATTAACATTACCCACAGTAAATTACGTAATATACTTAATGCATAATGAATGCATTAACAAATTTTAACTTATTGTAAAGTGTTACCAAAATCTGAATGCAAAACAAATGGTAAGATAATATTTCAAGCTGCTGTGATATGATAAATAAAAGTCATTCTGACTGTGTCAAACATGTCCTTGTTATTCAGCAGCATCAGCTGATGGTTAATAAGCTAATGACCATATCATCCACATTTTGCTGAAGCAAAGTCCTGACAAAATGAGGTAATTATGCCTCTAAATGTCATCATGAACTTCACCAATTTTCCCAGCTGATTTAAAGCGGCCCTCTGCAGTAATTTTGAAGCTTGCACTTTGTTCCAGAGAACAGCAAAAAGACCACATCTTAAATGTATGCCTTTGGAAACCTCCAAGGCAATTTTGCTTTTCAGTGTGCTTGACTCCATCCATGTAACTAAAATAACACAATAGTGAAGAAAATTAATCTATATAATGCAGCCTATCTAATGCTACTGCATTATCCTGCAAACAGAGATTAACTTTCAGGCAAGTTAATTCTCTATAGACAGACAATCAGAATGACTAATGTTCTGGAACTGAAACTGTAAGCCTAATAACAAAAAATACAACATATGACCATTTTGCTGCAATCAAGCTACCTACAATATATAGCAGTGTTGTCCCATTTTTTGAAGTAGATACACACACATAGTGGAAAATTTATTTCTAAACTAAATTGCTCAATATAGCCTTAAATGCATGACAAAGCACTGTAGGTTAACCATGTTATTAACTTTGTTTTTTTTTTGTTTTTTTAAACGTGCTCACCTCTCTTGCCTTTGGCTTGACGCACCCTCCATATTGTTTTGTGGATCTCAAAACTGTAGTAAGCTGGCAAAGCCTTAATGGCCTTGTTGAGCTCTGGATTGTTGAGGATCTCGTCAGGAATCTGATTGGCCACTCTCCTCGGAGCTCGCACTACATAAAAAGACAATAAGAGAGTTAATTCACTCAATTTAAGTTAGCTGTAAACATTACTAAAGACACCACTGTGCAATACAGAATGTGCATTACAAATTGCACTAGCGAGTTCCGCTAAAAATCACATTTTTATGAGAAATTGACTGGGCTACAGCCTATATAATAAGACAAGGATAGCCCATCCTGTCGTTTCTCACTTCCAAAATTAATCATCACACAAATCAATCAGTGCGCCGTCAGGACAGCCGCTGAGCTGGGAGGTCAGTCATCAGCAGAATGAGTCTGTCAGTGGCGTCCATTTATTTTTGAAGTCTATGACAGACAGGCCATCTGTAATGTAAGTCCTGGCTACAGTTTAGAGAATGGCTATATTCCTATACTACCAGTCAAAAGTTTGGAATAATTAAGATGTTTAATGTTTATGAAAATTCTCAGCACCCTTTACTCCAATCTTCTTTCAAATGATTTCTGTAGGATCTTTTGACACTGACGACTGGAGTATGCTGAAAATTCAGCCTTGCCATCACAGGAATAAATTACTTTCTAAAATACAAAATAGTTATTTCAAACTGTAATAATAATTTTGCAGTATTACCGTTTTACTGTTTTTGATCAAATAAATGCAACATTGGTAAGCATAAGAAACTTCTTAATGACAGTAGTCTTTTTTCCACAGATAAACATATAAACACCACTGGTCCAAGAAAAGGTAACTGAAAAGCAAAAGACGAGATAGATTGAATATTTACAACTCATTGAATATTTCTGGGAGCACTACTAAATCAATAATTAAGAAACATAAAATGTATGGCATTTGTAAATCTACTTAGAGCAAGCTAGCCCCAAAAACTCAATGACTATGCAAGGAGGAGACTGGTCAGGGTGGCCACCAAGAGACCAATGGTGGTTCAGGTTCTAGCAACTTTGCTTTACTCTCTCTACATGCTTCCTTTATGTTTGATTCTGAGAAAGCATGGCATATCTTTCCACTTTATGAAGATGACACTATCTGCCTATTAAAGGAACCGACCCTTCGGCTATACAATCGTTATTTGCTTGTCTTGATGAGGTATAGCTCTGGTTGGCTAGTAACTTTTTTACCTTAAATGACTTAAAGACTGAGGTTATTGTATTTGGCCCATCTGACAATTTCGAGTTTAACAACTCTACCCTGGAAAGCCTGTCAGTCTTTGAATCAAAGTGTTTTCGGAACCTTGGTGTTCTTTTTGACAGTTGGCTCATTTTAGAAAAACATGTTTTCTCTGTTGTTGCCTCCAGCTTTTTTCAACTCTGCTTACTTTCTAAAATAAAACATTTTCTGGCTTAAAAATCTCTTGAGATAGCTGTTCACATGTTTATACCCTCTGGATTGGACTATTGTAATTCTTTGTACTGTGGCATCTCAAAGTCCCAGGTTGCTCACTTACAATTGCTCCAAAATGCTGCAATCAAATTTCTTAAGGTAGGTTCTGTAGATTGTCATGCGCAATTTGTTAGTAAAGCCGGTTCTATAATAAGCAGTAAATCATCATCACTTACTTTTAGATGGAGCAGCATTTACTACACTGACAAGTTATGTGAAAAAAAATAAAAACAAAAATAAAATAATCGCAGACGATATTATTGCGCAATTATGAAATCTAAGAAATAATTTGCAATAATAACAGCTGTCTGCATAGCTTCTCAGTGAACTATAGCTCGGTGTAGTAAATGTTGCTCCATCGGAAATCACGTTAAAATAACACATTTAGTAACATGTTTTTACTCCAAACACACTTTATAATGTCAGTCGAGTGTTTCAAATAAATCCTTCTGTGAAATGATGTGGCTTAGGAATAAGGCACGCAACATATTTCATAGTATTCTAAGCAGTGATAAAGGCATTGCATTATAAATATACATTATTTTAATGAAAATTATAATAATAATAACTCAGATAAACCATATATTGTCGTAATCATTCAACTTGATTGATTCATCAAGTTGAATCAATAAAAGCAGGTTAAATCTTCTGTTTATCCAGCTACCCTCTGGCTAGATTTACTGCTAATCACAGAACCGTGCTTCATTGAAAGATATGCATGACAATCGCAGCTTTCATCTTAACTTGATTTAGATTTATTGTGCAGCCCTACCCCATGTTACGGTACTCATCAGAATTACACATGTGGTCAGAATTGTTGCTTTTTAGCAGCAAACTCTCAAAATTGGTTTGGTGAAAACAGGAATAAAAAAATACCCCATATGTACAATGAAATTGTTACGTTTATGGACTGTCTGTTTCCTTATTTGGTCTTTTTCCTGTTATTGTTTGGTTAATTGATTATTCCCCACCTGTCTCCAGTTCCCTCATTTCCTTCTGTGTGTTTAAATACCTGGTCTGTTCAGTTCCCCGTGATTAACCACATTCAATCCGTGATTGAATGTGAATGTTGTATTGTAACCTAACCTGAATGTGCATCTGAATATCAAGTTAATGTGGTGTTGTGTATAGTCTGTATTCTCCATCGTCATTCTTCAGTAAACTCCTCACTTTGATCAAGATCCTCCTCAAGCTCCTTCTTACGTTTAGCACACACCCTAATTGTAACAGAAATATACTGCTGTATTTTTAATGTTGTGGACCTATATTTCTGCTGGAGGTCCTGGACATCTTGTTTAGACACACGGCATTACTAATTCTATCAAATACCAACAGATAAAAAATCCAAAAGTGACATCGCAAACACGATGAAGTATTAAGAAATCAAACTAATAATACCTACTCACCTTTAGTTTTTTTTCTCAGTGATCACTTCAATCTCGCAATGGGAGCCACCATCTTTCCCCAAACAAGTGCACGTGGAGTGAAACAGGCATTACTCATTAAACACAGAGTTGATGTGAGCAAATCAAGTGTCGTTTTTTTTTTACTAAGAAAAGTGTCAACTATAAGCCATTGGTTGATAGCTTCAACCAATGGCTTATATTTTAGCATTTTGGAAAGATAGCAGGTACCTCAAACACAAATCCAGAGTTCAAAGCCTTATTTACAATCACAATGTCAGGAATGTTTGTGAAATAGTCACTGTCAGATGTGTTATGATAAAACCAGTTTAATTCAACAGTAGTATGCTGGTCTTTATGTATTGTATTCAAGTCCTTTACAATCAGATCCACCAGGTGATCGTGTCTGGACACATACAGTCCTTTGTAAAAACAACATCAATTTAAGATGTGGGCAACAGACAGTAGGAATTATAATTTGACGGGTATCATATTGACAGATTGTAAATAGGTAATAGTGCTTTAATCATAAAAGTTAGAATATCCTCAGAGATTGAAAAGTTTGTCAAAACAGAGTGGGATTGTTCATTAGAAGTATTGGACTGTAATAGGTGAGGATTTATTATTTCTAGCTTTCCTCAATGGGGTGTCGTTCAGAACACAATGGATTCGATCAGTTCGATGCAAAGGAGGTTTATTGTTGACAGTTTTGGCTATGCACAGAACAGCGGTACACAGGTTGCTTAAAGTATTTAGATGTGTGTGTTTATGGTCTACAAAGGGAAAGAAATATAGATATATATTAACAAATGTCTCTAGTATTATTATACAAACATTACTTCCAAAACTACATTTCTCAAATAAAGAATTATCAGGTTCGATTCTATATTAAATAAAGAAATCAATATGCAAGCAACGAGAATATGCAACACCGCCACCCGGTGGTCAGAAATGGCATAAACATAAAAAACCGAAACTAAATCTGAGGTAATTTAAATGAACGGCACATAATCATAAAGATCGCGTCCTTAACTCGAAATAACAAGAGTTTCAAATACTAATGTAACGGTCACACATACATATGTACAAATCAAACACTGGGTGCAATATAAATATTATAAATTGCAAGTAATATCGAACATAAAACGGCACATTCACGAACTCTCAACCTCACGCGATTAACGGATTCATCTCTCTTAAACATGCATCACTTTATGAAATTATGACATCAAGGCTTTACAGCTCCTTAATCAATAATTGATCACCAAACTAGGTGAACAGTCAACTTACATATATTTATTGACGCACTTTGCACACACAGTCTTGCTTGTACAGTCCCGCTCATACAGTCCCGCTCTCTGCTGACGATGACTGACAGTAAATAGCGCATGCGCACATGACTCGGCCTTTCCAACACAGCCGCCCCCAAATTTGGTTACAAATTTGCTCCATTGAAAGGCCGACACTATAGGGACTACCGTTAGTCACTAGTGTGGCTTTTATCAACTTCATCTCGGATCTCCGGAAGAACAATCAGTCGAGCGATGGGTCTTGTGTAGACTTTGTCCTTAATCTGCACCTCGACCGTTCGAACTCGATTATCAACCCCCGGAAAGACATTAAGCACGCTCCCGATCTGCCACAATGAACGGGGTAACTGAGGGTCAACAAGCATGACAACTGTCCCGGGTTTGATGTCTACTGATGGATTCTGCCACTTTCCCCTGGCCTGCATGTCAGGTAAGTAATACTTTATGAAGGCCGTCCAGAATCTGTCAGACAATACTTGGGAATGCCTCCATCTCCGTCTTCCTAGGAGCTCAGACACTGGCTATATGACTTGGGGTAGGGACCCATCCGGCCGCCCCATTAGAAGGCAGTTCGGGGTGATCGGATCTGCATCAGCAATGTCTGCTGAAACGTAACCAAGAGGTTTGGAGTTGAGGATGGCCTCAATCTCTATGAGGACAGTTTGAAGCACTTCTTCGGTTACTGATTCTGAGCCCAGGGTTGTATAAAGTGCAGCCTTTACTGAACGAATCTCACGTTCCCACACCCCTCCAAAGTGTGGAGCAGCTGGAGGATTGAAACGAAAGCTAATTTGTTGCTTCGCTAGCTGCTGTTGCAGATCACCACTGAGCTGACTGAAGGCTTCTCTAAGCTCTCTCTCACCACCTCGGAAGTTGGTGCCTTGGTCCGAGTATAACTCTGCAGGTTTTCCACGGCGACCTATAAACCGACGTAGTGCCATGAGAAAGGCATCACTATCTATAGATGTCAGCATCTCAAGGTGCACTGCCCGGGTGGTCAAGCACTTAAATAAAAGTCCCCACCGCTTCTCCGTCCGACGACCTATTTTGACCAGAAGAGGTCCAAAGCAGTCCATTCCGGTTGAATGAAAAGCAGGCTTGAACAACCGAAGTCGTGGTGGAGGGAGATCAACCATCTTCTGGGAGGCTGGCTTCGACCTCCATTTACAGCATTCAAGACATGTTCGCTGGTGCTTTCTCACTACTTCTCTCCTTTTCAGTATCCACACATTCCGACGGAGCTCCGCAAACACTCGCTCTGGTCCTGGATGGCAAAGGCGAGCATCATATTCCTTTATGAGTAGCTGAGTGTTAGGGTGACTGGAATCCAACACAATAGGGTGTACTGTGCTTGGGTCTAATCCTTCCACCCGCCTTAATCGTCCTCCAACCCGTATTACCTCACCGGTTCTGTCGAACTCTGGGGAGAGACAAAGTAAACGGCTGCTAGAACGAACAGGTTTACCACTCTTCAACAAATGGTAATCTTCATGAAAACTATCCATCTGGACCTGTCTCAGTGCGGTCAGTTCTGCCTTTTGGTAAGCACTGGCTTGAGGGGAGCCACTTTGTTCTGCCGCCCCGTGCAACTCCTGTGCTACTGCTCCGACCAAGTTTTTCCAGCTACTAAACTTGCTACCATCTGCTGTCACTGCTGCTGAGTTAACCACGCCACAGAAGGCACTTCGCTTTAATTCCGTAGCATCATCAGGCATTAAGCTGTGCACAACTGGTGGTGCTGGCCAAGTACTCTGAGGTTGGAGGAGGAATTTTGGCCCTTGGATCCAACGATTGGGTTCAATAAGGTCCTTAAGGCTCTTACCACGGGTAAGATCATCCGCAGAGTTCCTGACAGAGTCAATGTAATTCCACCCTTTAAGGTCAGTCAATTCTTGAATCTCTGCCACCCTAGTGCCCACAAACACCTTGAAGCGGCAGGATTCGGAATGTAACCAGTGGAGGACAGTTGTTGAATCTGTCCAGAAAGTTACCTTCTGGATCTTCAAGGTGAGCTCATTTTCAGCCAGCTTGGCCATCTGCGCTCCTATTAGAGCAGCACACAGCTCCAGTCTAGGAATTGAGCACTGCTTACGTGGGGCAACACGTGATCGGGCCATGAGGAATGAAAGGTGTACCTAACCGCATGGATCTTCTGAGCGAAGGTAAGCGACTGCCCCATAAGCCTTCCCAGAAGCATCGGTGAAGATATGGATTTCCCGAGTGACCTCTGAGTTGTCCATGCTGGATGGAATGTAGCACCTAGGGATTACTACAAGAGGTAAGCACTGAAGCTCAGCTTCCCACACCCTCCATGCCTGCTGAAGATCATCGGGAAGTTGTGGATCATCCCAGTTCCTGTTCTTAATCCAGAGCTGTTGAACAATCACCTTGGCTCGTGTGGTGAAAGGAAGAATGACACCAAGGGGGTCATACTGACTTGCTAACACACGATATATGTTCCGCATCGTCAGAGCACTGTAAGTAACAGGTCTATGCTTAAATCCTAGGTGGTCCGACTCACAGAGCCAATTCAGTCCCAAGGTGGATTCACGTGGGTCTTCTTTATTCTGTGAAAGCCACAACTCTAGTTTGGGAGATCTGGCTTCTGGTGGCAAGTGACTGACGACTTATTGCACGTTGCTGGCCCATTAACGGATATCAAACCCTCCGGACGCTAGCAGCTTACGAAGTTTGTCTAGTAACTGCCGTGCCTCTTGAGCAGATGGGAAGCTCTGTAGACAGTTATCCACATAAAAGCAGCATTCCACAGAATGTCTCACATCTTCATCCGCTGTGCTGTGCGATGAGACATGTCTTTGGAGGGCGAAGGATGCACAGCAGGGACTGCACGTGGTTCCGAACGGCAGCACCTGCCATTCATAGACGTCAGGGGGATCGCCGCGTCTCATGCCACGCCAGAGAAAGCACAGGAGGGGTTTGTCCTCAGGTAAGAGCAGAACTTGGTGGAACATTCCACGTATATCACCGCTGATAGCAACACAATGCTCTCTGAAACGAAGTAGAACACCTAACAGAGAAGGGCTCAAGGTTGGACCAGGCATCAAGGAATCATTGAGGTTCAGTCCTTTATATTGGAAAGAGCAATTGAACACAATACGGTCCTTATCATTGTGGCTGACTAAGTGGTGCGGGATATACCAGGTCTCCCCTGCCATAGTGCTTGCAGCAGCTGAGAGTTTGGTAAATGCTCCATTCAGTTCCAGCTTTTCAATTAAAGCATTGTACACGGCTGCTTTCTCTGTATTTTGCGTTAGTCGTCGTTCCATACTCTGGAGACTTGGAACCACAGCCTCTTTCGGAGCACTAAAGGAGGGTGAAGCCTTTCTGCGCAACAAGGGTGTCGCGTAACGTAATATTCCATTCACCTCCACGCGAGTTGTCCTGGTCTCTAAGAGGTTAATGGCATCCTGGTCCTCCCTGGACCTTGTCACCTGCTTTTCACAACGGAAAGGCAAAACATCAAGTTGCCATAGCCTTTCAACATCTCTTTTGAGTTCTAGTTCCGCAGGAGTGAGAGACAGGAAAAGGCACTGCTGTGGCTGCAACTTAGTCTCCAAGATCCTGGCTGGTCCCTGCAGTGTCCATCCTAGCCTTGTCTTTATGGTGGCCGGACCACCAAGTGGACCAATTCGGACAGGTGCAATTGGTGTGATTAGATGGGTGTTATCAGCTCAGATGAGAAGTAAAGGACTCACTCTTTCAAAGGCCTGCAGGGGGAGATCTTTGAGATGCTTGTACTTCAACAAACTGACAGGATAGGAGTAATTGGCCAGACCAAGACGTTTCGCAGTGAATGCTGCATTGATCTTAAAGGTCTTCTGTGGTTGAGTGGCAGGAGATATGTGGAAGGTAACCGTGGTTCCACTGATGGTCTGCACATCTTGGCGGATGGTCTGTAAGGCTATGTTTTCGGCTTGACCTTGTATACCAAGCTCATGGGCGGCATCAGGAAGAAGAATAGTGCGCTCGGACCCATCATCCATGACAGCATAGGTGTCGAGCGTCTTGCCTCCATAGCGCAGCAAGACCCGGATGACCTTTAGGAGAACACGCCTGCAGTCGGTGGGTCTGTCCAAGTACAGAGTCTCAATGGTTGAACCAACAAGGCAAGAACCTTCTCTGGTACTCTTTGTGTTGACCTCATGCAAGATTTGTAAGTGCTTCCCTTTGCAGATGCTACAAGGCTTCTTGAGTGTGCACTGGGCTGCTTGGTGTGCATGTCCACAGCGCCAACAACGATGATTGGTCTGGATCCATTCAATCATTTGCTGTTTATCAAAGGACTTAAAAGTGGGACATTGACTAAGATAATAGTCCTCGTTATCGCAGTAAGGACAAAAAGCTCTAGGTGGGAGTTTAGGTTTCTCCACTTTAACTGGTCTAACTTGAGACGGTGCTGAGGGTATCTTTGTGGCAATGTCGTCCACTCCATGAAGGATGGTAGCTGAACGGGCAGTGGGTTTGGTTTCTCTCCAGCGTTCTGGTCTCTGGCTCTTGTAACTGATCTGTGTCTCACTGCTTTGACACCAGGCCTCATACTGGAGCCACTGTGAAAATTCACGAAGGTTATACACAGACCCAGGACGGTGGTACATCTGTCTTCGGAATCCTGATCTCATTTCAGCAGGTAACTTACTCAGCAGCCTCTCTACATGTGACCCACAACGAAGCTCAGCTTCACCTTCGTCTCCAAGAGTTTCCAACATACCCACCAAAGCCCTAATCTGTAAAGCAAATTTGTCAAAGGCCTCAGTATCTCCTCGTCGAATATCTGGGGAATCCATCACTTTGGCAATCTTCTTGAGAGCCAACTTGTGAGGCTGGCCAAACCTTTCATTGAGAGCAGCCATGGTAGCAGAGTACGGAAATGGTGAATTGAGATAGGAATCTGCCACCAGACGAGCTTCATCTAGCTTCAAATGATCCAGCAAGATTTGGTACCGGAACAGCTCTGTGGCATCTGATGGTAGAAGGTTCTCAAGAGCTATCTTTAAACGAGTAAACTCACTGGGGTCCTTAGTACAAAAGTTGGGTATGGTTGGCACTGGAGCTCGGTATGTGGTTTCTTGTCTTACAGGATTCAGGTTAGAGGCATAAGGATCTCTGTGTACTAACTGTGGCCCTGTGGGTTGCTGGGACTGAGAACGCACCTGTGTAGGGTAATCTGAAGACTCTCTAGGGGACTTATACAATGTCCTGGAATGCCAGTGAGGGACAGGAGTATCTGTTTGGAGACCCGGCATAGGAAGAGCTGTTCTCTGATAAAGAGGGTGACTTGGGTTTTCAGCATGTTGCCAGGAAGGGAAATCATGGCCAGCATGTTCACCACCCATGGTTGGCCGAATATGTGATTTAGTAGGTGCCGCCGCTAAGATCTGATCTTTCATTATCTGAAGCTCACCCATCATTGTTCCCAGAATGTCTAACATTTTAGAGTCACCTGTTGTGGCAGGAAGGGGCTGGTGTGGCTTTAGAGGTGACGCTGTTGTGTAGTCTGTCTGGCGATGCTTACCATAGGTAGGTGGGGGCAAAGATGTAGACACCATGGAGTGTGGATTGTAGGATGCCGTTCCAGGATGTGGGAGGAGTCTATCCTGTCCAGGGAAAGATGTACTTGGCAATGGCGTGGACTGATGTTTTTCCCATGGCCGATGATATGGAGAAGTCTGAGGACTATTAACTGGCTGCACTGGAGCGTAGCTGGCGCTAGGTTGTTGCAGTTCTATATTATCCATTCCTTGGATAAAAGGATCCCTTTCCCCGACTATGGGCGACCATTCATCCACTGTGTCCCATGGACCTTGACTTATAGGACTCGTTCCTCTGGTAGAAGGTGAAGAGATGTTCACTGCAGCATCTCCAAGCCACTGTGTATGCTGTATTGTGTGAGGCGATACCGGCTGGCTGCCTGCTCTATGATGTACTGTCGTAAGATCATAATCTCTTAGGTAAGCAGGAAGATGAACTTGACGTTTTGGTCTGACAATCTGTGAAGATGCTTCTTCAGGTTGCATAGTGATACTGATCAATTCTTTGTCCATAAGGAATGCCAGATCCGGCTCGAAGGACCATATGTTCGTTAGAAGTATTGGACTGTAATAGGTGAGGATTTATTATTTCTAGCTTTCCTCAATGGGGTGTCGTTCAGAACACAATGGAGTCGATCAGTTCGATGCAAAGGAGGTTTATTGTTGACAGTTTTGGCTATGCACAGAACAGCGGTACACAGGTTGCTTAAAGTATTTAGATGTGTGTGTTTATGGTCTACAAAGGGAAAGAAATAAAGATATATATTAACAAATGTCTCTAGTATTATTATACAAACATTACTTCCAAAACTACATTTCTCAAATAAAGAATTATCAGGTTCGATTCTATATTAAATAAAGAAATCAATATGCAAGCAACGAGAATATGCAACACCGCCACCCGGTGGTCAGAAATGGCATAAACATACAAAACCGAAACTAAATCTGAGGTAATTTAAATGAACGGCACATAATCATAAAGATCGCGTCCTTAACTCGAAATAACAAGAGTTTCAAATACTAATGTAACGGTCACACATACATATGTACAAATCAAACACTGGGTGCAATTAAATATTATAAATTGCAAGTAATATCGAACATAAAACGGCACATTCACGAACTCTCAACCTCACGCGATTAACGGATTCATCTTTCTTGAACATGCATCACTTTATGAAAGTATGACATCAAGGCTTTACAGCTCCTTAACAAATATTGATCACCAAACTAGGTGAACAGTCAACTTACATATATTTATTGACGCACTTTGCACACACAGTCTTGCTTGTACAGTCCCGCTCATACAGTCCCGCTCTCTGCTGACGATGACTGACAGTAAATAGCGCATGCGCACATGACTCGGCCTTTCCAACAGGGATTCTGAATGATCAGCCGAATGGAGAAGTGCTAATATATATATATATATATATATATATATATATATATATATATATATATATATATATATATATATATATATATATATATATATATATATATATATATATATATAATTATTATTAGTAGTAGTAGTAGTAACACCAAATCAAGCAAGGTTTTATTCAAGCCTAGAGAGAGTAGGGAAACAAGCAAGACACACAAACACACACACACACACACACACACACACACACAGAGAGAGAGAGAGAGAGAGAGAGAGAGAGAGAGAGAGAGAGAAAGAGTAGAGCTCCACATACCAAGAATATATCAACAACTAAACCAAAACATGGTAATGTCAGATTATTTTGGGGAGGGAGACAGGGAAAACAACAGCCCATAAGTGGATCGAGAGCCCCAACAGCTCAAAGGCATCACAGGCACGCGCATCTCTCAGCTGGAGCGCATCATCTGTCCATTCCGCCACTCACTCACCGCGCGCGATATGTAAAGGTGTAACGCTCATATGTGTGATTTGTCCGTGTCCCGAGACCCGAAATATTTGGACAAAATGCTTTCAAGAAGGTGGATTGTTGGAGATTTTGTATGGAGGCAGCGGGACACCTCCCCATAGTTCGGCGTAGAATCTCTCTGAAGAGTGCGCGAGAGACCGACACAAGAGTTCCCGCGGCTCGGATCGAGGACCATCTGCTGATTTTCCCCAACAATCTGTGTCTTAGAGGGATAACCGATTCTCAAACGCGTCAGTTGCTGGCAATGAGAGCTTTTAAAGCTTTTCTGGATAACATACTACAATACCGCTGAACTACATCACCAGGTGCCCCTGCTTAATCTATTCACTGGATAACAATTAATACTGCAGAATGTGTTCCGCTCCTTTCGGACAGCTCTCAGTTGCATCTAGTGAAATATTTGCTCTGGACCACACAGGATGAAATGGACAACAGTACTGCAATAAATTAGCCAAATTGACATTCATCTACATACATTTATGTATTCTGATTAAATCAGAATTTGACAGACCGCCTGGCATCATACTGACAGTGTGAAGTCTGGAATACAAGAATAAATGAACCTGAGTGGACAGACAGAGAATTAACAATATCCAACATGTTTAAACGGGGTAAGTGCAATTTACAACTTTTATTCCTTCTGTTTATAAACAGGTATAAGTTAAATTTTGATTTGAAGAACATTTATCCTTAAATATTGCTTTTAATAATAATAATAATAATAATAATAATAATAATAATAATAATAATGAGAATAAATAATCTCGTGTGGAATCACTGCATGCCAGTTTTTTTATATAAACAATAAATATAAAAAATACATTTATTTTTTATTTTATTTGTTTCTATTCGAGCTGTTCTTCATTGAAAATGGTCATTTCATCATAAAGGTTGCAGTATTTGCAAAAATTGAAGTGTTATTTTTATATTTATTTATTTATTTTGAAAAAAAAAAAAACAGTTTGAAATGGAAAATGACAGAGGTTTTATATAAATACATAAAAACAAAGATGCTTGTTGCAGTAGGTGTTGAAAGTTTATGTAGCAGGCTGTTAAGTTGTTACAGCTCTCATCCATGATCATTTTCCCAGAATCTTGTGTGTCTCCCCCGGGTAAGCTCAGCGTAAAGCAGATGTGTTTAAAATATTCATCATCATATCATGAAATATTTTCTTAAGATGCTAGTGGTGGGTGCCGCACTGCAGTTCATGGCCAGTTTTTTATCAGAAAGCATTGTGCTATCTTCCTGGCTCCAATATATTTCTCTTGGTGGCTTAAACCATTTTGGCTCTTCCAGTCTGTCACATTTATTTATGGACAATGTTTATGATCAAATGATGAAGTGTAAGGAGTGAATGGTAAGTCGACAGATTAACTGGTTAGTGCTGAAGCTGTCAGTGGGAGACACTTGAATGACCTGCAGATTATTGCAAAGTCTGGTCAGTTTGTGTTCACTAGATCGGAGGTCAGTCATGGTCCTTGAGTACCAAAGCAGTCAAACCTTATTTAACACACCATCAGCTCATTAGTAGAGGCTCAAGGATCTGAACAGGGTGTGTCAGATAAGGGAGACATCTAAAATGTGCAGTGCCAGGGTCAGAATTGACAACCACTGCACTATATCAAATCATACGTGGTTAAACAAATCATAAATATGATCTAACAGCCCAGTGTTTACTAGGACATTTGCCTTGCCTCATTTACTGCACATTTAATTGTTTCTAGACCTTTTGCATGACACTATCACAGATGCTCAAGCTCTCAGGTTGCTGACTGCATAACCATATAGTGAGTCAGTCTGGAAACCGAATTTCCTCGGAGGAGGCCCAAAGCTTAATGCAGAGACAATTGTTATTTCAATAGACTTGGTTTAGGAACAAAACACACCCATCAAGCGTCTCACAGCACAATAAAGACCCCTTAAAAATGCCTGTGAGGATCCTGTGGTGCAGATATGAGAAAAATGGGTTGGGTTTGAACTGATTTGGGTACACCATTACAGAGTAGTTTTGCAGTATCTTTTTGGAGATATTTGGTCTCGTATACACTGCATTCATTTCTTTTATAAGTCTGCAGAGTTGATGTGAATATTATATATACAAACTACCATACAAAAGTCTGGTCTGGCCAAAAGGCCATCAACTGTGTTGGATTTTAGAATTATGCAGAAAATTAGTTTTTAAAAGTCAGATGAGTTGCTTTTAGGCTAATGAGGTTTCTTTGCTCTGTTGGGTAATAATTGGCCTTTCACTTCAAAGTGCATCAGAAATTATGAAAAATTCTGCTGCTTTCTGTTGTGTCTATGACTCATAAATAGATAAGAGTGAAAAATACTGAATCCGATCAGAGTTATCAGAGAATGCCCTCGTTCTAAAATTCAGCATCAAAACATTTTCAGGCCCAGAAATCTACATCCGGTGACAAATATATTCTGTGCTCTAGTGGATTCAGCTGGTTTCTGCTCAAGACAAACAAAAAAATCAGACACATCCCACACCTGCAATTAAACCAGGAAGATTTTCCCTGCAAAACCTCTGCAATGAAATGAAAGAAATAACTTTTTTTGTGGATTAGCTATGATTACCCAGCTGTGAGTGGAGAAAGTAGGTATTCAAACGTGATCCTAGACAGCGTTGCTATATGGGCAGATGGATGGGAAAGGAGAGCGGCAGTTGGTAAGCAAAAGAAGGAACACCTGTGGCCTGACAGCACTCTCCTGCACAGCTGCTCATATTCCCCATTTCTGAGAACTTCACTCATCACCTTAAGCACCACCAGACTGAAATACAGAGTAACTAGAGACAATCTATCCAGCCTGCACCTGTTCAGTACTGTTACTGGGATACAGGGTAACCCTTTTTTAAAATAACCTGATAGTGTAATTTCCAGCACCAAACATATTGATTGTTTTCAAACAGGTCTCTGAAAGACACACCTTCGTTTGGCCAAACATGGACTGTCCCAAGATGCACACCGCTGGTTGAGCCAATGAGCAACAGTGTTTATTATAGCGTACTTATAAGTTATAATTGTCAAAATTAACTTGGATAGGAATAAATATTTTAACATTGAAAAAGGGCCACACTTTCCATTCACCACTTATAAGTTAACCATAATCAGCCTTCAGCTTCATTTTCTCATGTTATAAGAGTGGCAATTGGGCAGAGGTGGAAAGTAACGAATTACATTTACTCGCGTTACTGTAATTGAGTAGCTTTTTTGTGTACTTCTACTTTTTAAAGTATTTTTTTTAATCTGTAATTTTACTTTTACTTAAGTATATTTTGTTTGAAGTATTGTACTTCGCTACATTTTAAAACACATTAATTACTGAGTAAAAAAAAAAAATCGCTCCCTGGAAGCTATGTCAGTAAATAATGGGCAGGAGGGCAAACTGCCGCTAAAATCACAAGAAAGATGCAGACGGACAAAACAGGCGTTCGTGGTGCAGACACCGCTGAAAACGAAACCCCGTCATATTCTGAAGTTGAACTCAAGGAAATGAAGTGAACCCCTGGCCATATACTATGCTCTATTATGCTGTGTATGCTGTGCTTGCCTAGGGAGACCAAACTAGCAGTTTATAAAATCTCGACAAGACATCAACCCCACGTAAGCATAGAGGTGAGCTAAATAATTGGGTCATTGCATTGGTGGTTAAAATGATGCTTTGACATTTTAGCAAGAGGTTTTGCACAAATTAGCCAAAAAGATTGGTGCGGAGTGTGCGATATATATTGTCTGCAATAATATCATAATTGTTGTTTTAATGATGTACGCGCGCATTTAGAGTGTTCTTTCACTGTGTGATTCAGTCTGTTGAAATGCATTTAGAATGAAATCAATCAAAATCATTTAGAATCAAAATCACACAAAGAATGCTGTCTTTTCCTCTAAAAATCATAATCACACACACACACACACATACATACATATATATATATATATATATATATATATATATATATATATATATATATATATATATATATAGATCAGTGGGGATTTCTTTAAGACTGCAAGGGAAGCTCAGCTTCCCCTCTAATGTAAAAAAAAAACCCAACGGTCAAATATGTACTATTGTGTATTATGTATTGTGTTAATCAGCTACGTGTCGGCTGACTCGATTTTCTTCTCATACATTCCCGTAGCGTCACAGTGCATTTCCCTGTTGAAGCCGAGCGTCCATTGACTTCGATGGGGCTGCTTTGAACAGTTTTTTTCAGTGCTCCGAAGCTAGACGGTCATTGGATAAATGCTGCGATTATGTCCCGCCCACGGACGCTCAGCGTCTCTGGAGGTGAATGAAGACTGGGCTTCCGCGTGATGATTGGAGGATCTGTCGATCTCCTTTTGACTGACAGCGGTCTGCACCATAAGAAGTCGGCGAAGCTGTTTCACGCTCAGTCCCATGATCGCGGATTTCTCAAGTGTATTCGAAAGACAAACTGCGGCAATATTTCTTGATATTTGTAAAATGCAGAACCACCACAAAATTAAATTGGTAACTAAGACAGATTGAAGAAATGAAGAAATGTGCGCGCGCACACACACACACACACACTATAGCCATCTAGTGGTTAAAGTGATTTATTAAAATTTTTAAACTGAATTTCCCCAAAAATGGGCAAAAATCTTACATTAAACCTTATAAAATTATCCATGGTATCCCCATGTATGAAAGTTAGAAATCTGGGTCTTTTATGAAGTGAATTTAACCTGAAATGCTTTTTTCTTTTTTTGTAAAAAAAAAAAAGCCTATTTAAATAAATATTTATTTATTTATAGAAATGTAAAAGATTTAAATCCTCCAAAAACTGTACAAAGTTTAGTAAAAACATAAATGAACAGAGTAAAATTATATTTGTAAAAAATTTAAATATTTTACTATTACAAAATGAAATGTTATTGTCTGGGGTCAAAAAGACCCCGAGTGTCACTACAAATGAAGACCATCAGAGGGTTATAATGTAGGCCGAAAATGAGCTTCCCCTCTTTGAAAGACCAGCAGCCGCCACTAATATATATATATATATATATATATATATATATTTTTTTTTTTTTTTTTTTTTTTTACAACAGGACAGTAAACTAAGAGACTTGCGTTTTAGACACCATATTGCCGGTTTTTGCTCTATTTCTACAACAAAAATTTATTCCAAACACAGCCACCAAAGCAAAATTTTGCATCTCTGAGCAACATGACAGTGTTTCGTTCCTGAATGAATCAACCGTTTAAATGATTTGGTTCAATCGCAATGACTCACTTATTAACAGTGACTTGCTGACACATACTGGCCATTTTAATTTCACATTTAAAGTATCTTTTGATTTTTTTTTTTTTTTTATAATTAAGTTTTTATAATTTCAAATGAGTATTCAACATTTTATGTCTGGCATATCAAAACATTATTCATGCATTTGTAACTGCAGGTTAAATGCATTCTTGTCCTGCACTAAACAGTGTAATACATCTAAATGCCACGTCCGATGAAGCTTTTGCATTTCCTCTGTATTGAAAAGATGAGTTTGTTGATACTGATTTGCCAGATAACAGCCCAAATGTTTTATTATTCTAAATAACTGATTCCTTTAATTAAAAACAACTAGTTTGAGATTAATAGACCTATCCCAGGAGTGTCAAACTCAGTTCCTGGAGGGCCATAGCCCTAACCCTGCTCCAGCACACATATCATGTAGTTTTCAAATAAACCTAAATGATTAGATTAGCTGGATCAGGTGTGTTTAATTAGGGTTAAATCTAAACTGTGCAGGACTGTGGCCCTCCAGGAACTGAGTTTGACACCCTTGGTCTGTCCCATTTTTGACTCCCTCCCACTGGTTAAAATGTAACTAAGTAATTTTTACTCTGAGTAAATTTTAAATGAGCTACTTTTTACTTTTACTTGAGTGGATTTTTTAGACTGGTACTTTTACTTGTACTTAAGTAAAATTTCATTAATGTAATGGTACTTTTACTTGAGTAGAATATTTTTGTACTCTTTCCACCTCTGCAATTGGGTTCCGGAAGTAAAGCCCATTCATTTTCTCCATAGGAAAATGGATTTTTAACAGTAATTTCTAAACAATTAAAGGCAGAACTTCTGTTAGCTACATGGTTGTTAACTGATGTTATATGCTTAAGTTTGTCTCCATGACTTCAAATTATTTTTGAAATAATCATGTTTAACAGCTGAATTCCTAGTGAAAAACTACATTGCCCATGATTATGCAGTAAAGTCTCAACCAATCAGATAATCTTGAACAATCTCGCCCACTCCCAAGAAGCACTGCAAATGACTTTTTAAATGTAATTTTTAAATAGTCAAGGGAAGTACACAGTCTTGTATAGTCTTTTTGTCAGATTTTCAAGTACATTTTTGCTTGTAATTAGGGATGGGACGGTATGAAAATGTAATATCACGATTATAGTGACTAAAATTATCACAATTATCAATATTATCACGGTTTTGTTGAAACGAGATGAAAGTGTTCAAAAATAGTTGATGCTCAGACTGAAAACATTTCAGCAAGTTTTATATTTAATAATCAACAAACAACTAATAAGCCAAGCAACTCTATGCACTCAATTTAAAGAAAGATTAAATTCTGTGGCATTTCCTTCCTTACAATGAAAAGTGTAGAAGCATAGAAAAGCATAGAAAAGTCACTGACTTTCGCCATTCCTTCTCCAAAAAAAACATTGTGCGCTGCGCTTGCGTCAGACTGTTGCTGGCTGGACATGATTTAATAGTGAGTTATTAAAACCGCGATAATCAAACACGGTTTTAATGATAATTCATTTTTAAACGATATTACTAACCTTCAGCACATTTTATCACGGTTATCAATAAAACCGGTTATCGTCCCATCCCTACTTGTAATTAAAGGTTGTAATGTTGTGATTCACCTTGCAGCTGTTGGCTTATAACTTATAAGTAAGACTTTTATAAAACTCTATGGGAAAAGTAAATGAACCAAGGCTGCTGAAAATTGGGCGGACACTGTTGCACTCTATCACAAGACCTTTTGGAATACTTGATTCTGATTATTTGATTTGTCATTTAACGATCTGATATTTCCTATCCACATATTGGATACATTGAAACAGGGGACATGTTCATGCCTCTCTTATAAGATTGCAGATTTTCTCTCTTATTTCAAACAAACAACTGTTGCCCTCTTGTCTCTAACTTATTGAATGCAGTGAAAATTTCCTCAGAAAGCTTAAGTATTATTACTCTGAGTTAGTCTGATTGTTTTGTACATTGTAATTAACTTTTTTTTTTCTTCTTCTAGATAATATGCAGGTAAAATTATAAAATAAAATAAAATAATTATACTCAATGACTTTGAGTCAACAGTTTATGTCAAATATACTGTACACATATATACAGGGAACTACACTAACTTTTTCCACTGGTGGCACTTGCGCTACTAACTTTTTCAGTTACTGGCACAAAACATGATTTGGTCGCACAAATTATTTATAGTATAGTAATTACTGGATAATAATGAACAATAATGAAACTGTATTGCATACAGATGTGCTTTTAATTTTACTTGCCATCTTTTAAACCACATGCCTTGTTCTATTTCTTACAGTACACACAGTTCATTGCTCCGTCTTGCAGCTGGGGTTAGAGGGGCCCCGGTGCAGGTTGTACAGTGGGCCCTGTTTAAAATAGTTTAATTTGTACTGTATGGTCATTCTATTTATTTATTTGTGCTATTTACACAATGTTTACTTTTTTAAGTTTGTTTTTGTTAATTTAAAATAGCATCAGACACCTTCAACATTTCTCACATTATCACAGTTTATTTGCTGTAGTTTAGAAATTGGTAATAAAATATGACAATAACTCAGGGTTAAACTGTGTCAGAACAAATTCATCTTGATAATGTCGGATAACTTTGATAAAAAGATATGTAATAGAATCAACCAAAACTTCAGACAACTGTCAGTATGACAATATTTACACAACTATCAATACTTTGTTGAACAGTTACCAAGCAAGCAATGCTTAATTTGGTTCAGTCTGTCGTGTGAAAAGGTTGCATTAGTAATTAAAGAAAGAAACACTTAAGCAAAACATGGTCA